>NC_083327.1:0-1447000 GCF_963455315.2 Globicephala melas | reverse complement strand
ACTATTCACATTGCTTTGAAATTACATATTTGCCAAAATCTCTGCTAGTGAATATTTTTTCATCTATCCTTAAAGTAGAGACTTGGACAGTTTTGCTCTTATTTACCATTCCAAATTTAACCTTCCAAAATTATATGACATTTTCAAACTTTAGAAAAGATTCCTTTCTATTCAAACACACTCTGCAAAACACATTTCACAAGTATAGTTCTGTACATAGTTGTGATGGAGTAAATAAAGTAAGTCACTTTCACTTTAGGGAAGAAAATAATGTCCTCATTAATTGTCAAGTCCCTCTCTCTCTGGTCATTTCTTGTCTATCACTATCAATTTTACACTGATCAGACCATTTAAACTTTACAATGGTCCTTAGCTGTCTCTAGAGATTTAGGCCCCCTTTCATGTGCTTTATATGGTCTTTTTCATGATCTTTATCCAAGATCTTTGGACTTTTTAAATGAGTCCTAAGACAAAGGCCTATGACCTCTCAATAACAGTCTCTCTAGACTTAACTTTAGATTATTTGTCTGACAATGCCTTTGGGCAAACTGTTCAACCAGCTGTAGATACAAAATATTACCAGCGCATTCACATATATCTGCAAACATAAGAGTTGCCGGATAAAATACAAGATTCCCAGTGAGGTTTAAATTTCAGAAAAATAGTGAATAATTTTTAGTATAAGTATGTTCCAAATACTGCATGGGGCATACTAGTCCCAAAAATATTTTGTTTATCTGAAATTCAACTTTAAATGCATTTTATTGGATAACTCGGACAACACTGCAGTCATCAAGGAGATTATGCCCTAAAAACATAGCCTATTAGAGTGGCAAGAAACTTTACAAGTAGTTTAGTTCAGGGGTCAGGAAACTTTTTCTATAAAGGGCCAGACAGTAAATATTTTAGGTTTTCTGGGCCACATAGGGTCTCTTTCATGTATTTTTCCCTTCTTTTTTTTAAAAAACAACTTTTCAAAGATGTAAAAAATCACTCACAGCTTATAAGTTGTATAAAAGTAGGCTGTGGACTGGATTTGACCCAATGCCATGCTCTGCCAACTCCTGGTTCAGGTCATCACCTCTAATTTTACACGAGCTTCAAATGCTTCGTTAAAAGCAAGAACTGGTGTTTGCATCATCTTTCCTTGATCTGCTTACAACCGTCAATCAGCACGAGTTGTTAAGGAAAGGTCTATATTCTCACAAAACATCTGGCTGAAAATGTTTCTGGTGTTTGTCCAAATATGGAAATCTTCTGAAATTCATACATTCTCCCTTTTGGTACAAGGTTTGCATATCTTCAGTCTTCTGTCTCCCCAACTTCTATTCACCCCCAAAAAATTGGAGCTTGACTAATGAATTATGAACTTGACTAACTAGTTATGAACTTGACTCTCAACTTAAGGTAATTGAAAAAGCACTAGATTCTAGTCCAGATGGATAACTTCATATAAATCATTAATAACTTTCCCAAACATAATATAAGCATTCAACACTTTTTAAAATGTTTATTAGGCATTCCCTACATACCAATATACGAGTTTACAAATGTAAAAATAAAGATAAAATATTGTGTACTCAGGACTCCTTTCTTTCCACCACTCCCATTTGGTCTGTACTAGTTTGATCTCTTAGCCACTGAATTCTTAGATCTGTATTCAAACTTAGATACCTATCTAAGGCTGACATCACAACCTTCCCAAATTTCTTTGAGTGGTTATCCTACCTACTTTTGATTTTGCACATATATTCTGCTTCAGGTAAATCTTTTTCCTTCCTTCAACGTCTTCCCAAGAAATGTGATTTAAGCAGAAGAGAGCTATGTAGGCACACCAAGCTCAGTGACTATGTTTGCTAAATGAATGCGGACATCAACAGATATTCTAAAACTTTTGTAAGATTTATTATTGTTGTTAGCATTGATTTTGGTGTTACTGTTTTTCTTCTTGTTAAGCCTACAGGTGTAAACTCCTCTAAACTAATGAGTAGCTCTTGCTGTATTACCAATAAATTGAACTTAAAGTTCTATTTACAGTGCTTTTCTACCCTCTTCGGTTTTAAATATGTTCCTCCCCAAGAAGAATTAGAATCAAAACAAGCATCATGCTTTCCTAGTGATCTCTTAGTACTATGTTAAGTAGTAATTTATCCAATCCTAAGGATAGATAGAAAGATAGCTTTAATTATAAATATATGTATGTGTATATACATATATACATGTGCATTTTTAACATATGCATAACAGATTTAAATTCTTCCTGTTTAAAATATTAGCAGTTGGTCACATTTATTTTAAATTTTTATCTTCTGGAAATTATTTTTCTGTTTGTTCTAATTTTTCTTTTCATTCTTGATTATATATCTTGTCATCCATCTTCCATACATGACTTTTTAAAAATCCTAGCTCATCATTAAATTATTTGGATAGTCCTGCTGTGTAATTATGTACATCCAGATTTTCTCTTTAGGTAATATTATTTGCAACTGCACAGTGGCAATTTAACTCACTAATTTTTTAAAATTTATCTTGGGCGGTATTATTTTTAAGAGGATTAAACAATATCATGTCTATTTGATAGTATGTACATATATTATAAATTACAAAAGGCTATACATATATATGTACATATATAAATTAGATCAATTTTATTTAGCAAGACTTCAGCTAAGGAGAAGAGAGGGTACACGGGGATCAAAAGCAGCCTTCATCAGCTGAGGGACTGACACACGGAAGACTGAGGGTAGTTGAGGTCTCCCCTTTGGACCTGTGGGGTCATGTCAGGGGCAGCCAGAACTAACATGGCATTTATTACCCAGTGAGAAAGTTATTTTCCTACCAATTGTCTTTTGAGCCTTCAGATTACCTAAAAGCTCAGTTTGGTGCTGGTATATCTTTAGCATGTCTATATTTGCCAATTGTTTTTTCTCAGATTTGGAACCTTGGGGGAAGATAAAAGGTCAATCTAGATATGAATCATTGGTATCATTTTTATAGATACTGTTGTGGACTGAATTGTCTCCCTGCAAAATTCATGTGTTGAATTCCCAAGTCTTACTACTTCACAATGTGACTGTATTTGGAGATCTGGCCTTTAAAGAAGTAATTAAGCATAATGTCCACCAGGTCATCCATGTTGTCACAAATGGTAGGACTTCCTTCTTTTGTAAAGCTGAATAATATTTATATGTAATATATATCTATATGGCTGAAATGTATGTATACATATATATGTATGTATGTGTGTGTGTGTATATATATATATATATATATATATATATAAATTTTTCTTTATCCATTTATCTGTTAACACTTAGGTTGTTTCCATATCTTGGCTACTATGAATAATGTTATATTGAACATCCGAGGGAAGATATCTCTTTGAGATAGCTATTTTATTAACTTTGGACATACCCAGAATTGGAATTTTTGGATCATATGGTCATTCTATTTTTAATTTTTTGGGGAGCTACCAAACTGTTTTCCACAGTGGCTGTACCAATTTACATTCCCACCAAGAGTGCACAAGGGTTCCTTTTTCTCCACATCCTCACCAAAACTTGTTATGTTTTGATGTTTTGCTAACAGCCATCCTAACAGGTTTGGGGTGAGATCTCATTGTGGTTTTGATTTGTGTTTCCTTGGTGATTAGTGACATTGAGCATTTTTCATATACCTATTGACCAGTTGTGTGTCTTCTTTGTACAGTATAGTGACTGTAGTATTATATACTTAAAATTTACTGAAAGAGTAGATCTCAAGTGCTGTTACCACACAAAAAATGTAACTATGTTAAGTGGTGGATATGTTAATTCGTTTGATTGTGGTAATCATTTCTTAAAGTGAACATATACCAAAACATCACATTGCACACATTAAATTCACACAATTTTTATTTGTCAACCATACCTCAGTAAAGTTGGAAAATTTTTTTGATTAAAAAGAGAGAGGATTAAGTTAAAAGAAGATCATTAGGGTGTGTCCTAATCCAATCTGACTGGGGTCCTCACAAAAAGGGAAAATTTAGACACAAATGGAGGCACGTGCTAGAACACAGGGTCTACTTGAGGACACAGTGACAAGACAGCAGTCTGCAAGCCAATGAGAGAGGCCTTAGAAGAAACCAAACCTACCCATACCTTGAGATGCATTTCCTCCCCAAACAGTGATAAAATACACTCTTGTTGTTTAAACCACTCAGGTCTGTGGTATTTATTATGGCAGCCCTAGCAAATTAATATAGTTTTCATCCAATTTTGAAAATGTTAATATATCCATTTACCATAGTGTTATGTCTACCTTTTAAAAATAAATTAGCTTACATAAAAAGGTAAAGAATAAATACAAATAGTTAATAGTAGTGCTGATCAGCTTGAAATGTAAGATATAGAGAAAACGAGTTGCAATCTCCACAATGGGAACACCAGAATTTAGAGTTAGATTAGGAAAAGTGTGATTAAACTGACAAAAGATGAAGGGGTTATCAAACAAGCAAGCAGCATAAGGAAATCATCCAGGAAGTCAAAGGAGAGAGATTCAGGACTCTGGACATTTTCATGGGGTAAAGCACGAAGATCAAAAAAATAATGGTTTAGAAAAAAACATTGGATTTGGCATTAAAAAACAGAGCCATGACCACAGTTTCAAGAGGTGAACTGAAAAGAGGTTGAGACAGTGCTTTTGCAGAAATGGCAGAACCCAGGCAGTAGCTGAAGGCAGAAGGGGGATCTAGGAAAGATTTTTAATTTAAGAACAAGAGGTGTAGCTCTTAAAAGCAGAAGGGAAGGGGCTAATACGGAGAATTTTTTTGTTAAAAAAAAGAAAACAGTGGTATTGGAGAGGTGAGATCCTGAAGAAATATGGAAGAAAGAATAGAATTGAGACTAGCATAGAAAGCCTGGTAGCAGAAAGTGAAATGGAGGTAAAGTATGAACGACATTTAAGATTGCATGTTGTTGATCGCAAACATATGAATATGCATTACTGGAAGAACTGAGAATTGTATCTACAGTTATGATATGAGGAATTCTGTTTGTGATTGGATCAATGACAACAGATGTTTCAGCTTAATCAATTCTCAGGGTCTGTGGGAGAGGAGAGGATTAATGCTGATTACATAATCACAACACACACGCAAGAATGATAGAAGATTGTCACAGAGCGATGATGAGGTGGAACATACGGACAAACACTGCTGAGCTGAAAGTCATGTCTTTCAGATAACAAAATGAGCTAGCGGATGAGAAGTCATTTTAATACTCAGCCTCTCCCCAACAGCTCTCCATGGCTCACATGTTTCTCAATCAGAGAATGACAGAATAATCTCAAGATCTCCACATGTTTTCATCAGCTGTAAAAAACAATATTTGAAATTTGTCAAAAATCTGACATCTGGGCAAAACTTTGATGAATTCTGCCTGTTTTCTAGAATAGTCCATTTTCTTCCCTTTACCTTCTCACATCTCCCCAAGCTCCATACAGACTCTGTCAGAGGAGGTTGAGATGTTTAAGTAGCGAGTGTGTAAATGCTCCCTATCTTAATCAGACACTATCAGTGACATTAACTGTATTTAATAATAAAACATATGACAGACAATTCCTTGTTTAAGTATTCATTATTTGAGTGCTCTATAATCTGTGTTCCCACATTCAGGGTAGCATAAGACAGTTAAGTTTATCACGGTATAAAAATGTTCACTGTTAACATGATTACCCACTTATTCTTCCTTCCTGAATACGATTCATGACCAATCAGAATCACATCTTTGGATGCTGTAATTCTTCTCTCTGATTTTCACATAACGTAAAATTAATGATAAGAAATTGATTTTGAAGTAAAGTTGCAAATACGACAAGTACAGGAGTCCATAAAGTCACTTATTACATTAAAAGTCATTGTCGGGCTTCCCTGGTGGTGCAGTGGTTGGGAATCCACCTGCCAATACAGGAGACACGGGTTCGAGCCCTGGTCTGGGAATATTCCACATGCCATGGAGCAACTAAGCCCGTGTGCCACAACTACTGAAGCCTGTGTGCCACAACTATTGAAGCCCATGCACCTAGAGCCCATGCTCCGCAACAAGAGAGGCCACCACAATGAGAAACCTGCACACCGCAATGAAGAGTAGCCCCTGCTCGCTGCAACTAGAGAAAGCCCGCACGCAGCAACGAAGATCCAATGCAGCCAAAAATTAATTAATTAATTTTTTAAAAAGTCATTGTCCAATGATAATCTGGCAGATTCCAGCCACCTAACAATCGCCTAGAATTAGATAATCAAAAGGTTTATGACAAGAGATGTGCTTCAAATAAAAATTATTTGAATAACAACATATGGAGAGAGGGTCTTGGGAAAACTGATGAAGTCCACGAATATTCTTGACAAAATTAACGCTGGAACACAGTGTGAAAAATCAAATGTACCTTAAATAGTGTTATGTTGTGCTATTAATTTTAAGAAGAATTTTAAGAAGAATTATACCAAATATTAGTATATGGTTATAATCTAAAAGCTCTATTTGTGAAATATAAAATAAATTTATTTTTATAAATGTTTAGCTTCTTTCAGGAAGATAAATTATTAATAAAATATTTTGAGTTTTTTTTTCCTTTTTAAAAGTGAGTCTCATCAAGTGAGTTTTTATTTAGGCAGTATGCATGTACCAAATATTCCTTCAAAATAAGAACCTTAGGTTCATGCAGATCAATTTCTCAACAAGTTTCAAGTCCTTGAAATGCCTGCCCATGAGGTCCTTTCTCTGAGAAACAGAGTATAACTTGAGTAACCAATTGGAAAGTTCACCTGCAGGGTCTTGTTGACTAACAGTGAAAAGAAAGAAAATAAGAGAGAGAGAGGAAGAGAGGAAGAAACAAAGAAAAAGAACAAAAGAAAGAGGAAGGGAGGGAGGGAGGGAGGAAGGAAGGAAGGAAAGAAGGAAGGAAGGAAGAAATCCTTTTTTAAACTACCATAAAACGTTAATGCTAACATGAACTTGTGACAAGTTGATCTTCAGTGTTTCCATGTCATGTGGTACTTTCAAATCATCCTAGGGGGTATCAAGATCTTCATGCACCCGGATGATTTAGGAATTGGGTTGACTCTGCAGTTATTTCAGAAAACTCCCTGAAAGGAGCTTTGTGGACTATATCTCTGCAATCAATTACCATCATTACAAAAAGGGGAATTAATCTTTAAATCTAGATCATTATGTGTCCTGGTTAGTGGAATTAAAAGAGAGAGAACTTTACCTGCAAATTTACCGTTTCACACTGGTTCCATATAAATTACTTTCAGTGGCCACAAGAAAGTGCTAAAATTGAAATTTGTCAGGTCGTCATCATCTGACTAACAAATGACTAACTGTTTATACCAGGACAGTTTGTAATGTAGTGTGTATTTATAAAATTAACCATGATTATTGAAGATCAAATCATATTACTTGGTTATAATTTAAAAACTGGAAAACACAAAGGAATAGCAAAAATATGACCAAACCTCTAAAAACAGACAAACTAAGTTGAATAAAATTTTATAGTGAAATAGAATTATGCTAATATTTTTGGTTCCTATGGAAATGAAATATTTTTAAATGATTTTTAAGCATTCCCACTGTGAATGTTAATTAGAAAAAGGAAGCATGAGCTATGAAAATGGCTTTTAATTTTTCTCTTACATTTTATCATGAAAATTTTCAAAATACAGAAGAGCTGAAGAATTTTAATGCCTATATTACCACCATCTAGACTGGATCATCAACATTGTATCATACATGTCTTATTACACACTTATCCATTCCCCACTTAGTCCATCAGTCCACTTCTGATGCATTTCGGAAGTTGCCTATTGGTACCCTATACCCTAAATACCACAGCAGGCATATCACTAGATTCAATATTTGCTTGCAGAGCTCTTTTTTCTTTTGAGGTAAAAGTCACAGAGATTGAAATACTCAAATCTTAGACATTCCATTAGATGAATTTTGACAAATACATGCTCCTGTGAAATGCAATCTCCTAGCAGACGTAGAACGTTATCCCCCAAAGTTTTCTTGTGCTCATTCACAATGAATCCCTTCTCCTGAATCTTCCGGGAGCAACTGCTTTTTGACTTTTTTCCCACATAGATTAGTTTTAACTGTTCTTGAACTTCATATAAATGGAAATATACTATAGTATACCATATATTATTTTATAAGGCTTTTTTCTCCCAGCATGTGCTTGAGATTCATCCATGTTTTTAGTGTATCAGTAGTTCATTACTTTTTATTCCTGAGTAATATTTCATTATGTGCCCCCCTTTGATGGTCACCTGAGCTGTTCCCATCATTTTGCTATCATGATGAAAACTACTATGACATTTTTATAAAAGCCATTTTGGAAACATGTATTTTTATTTTTCTTGGGTTATTTCCCAAGAATGAAATTGCTCAGTCATGGAGTGAGTTTATGCTTAATTTTATAAGAAACTGCCAGATCTTCCAAAGTGATTGTAAGTGTTTTTGTTTTTAATATAAAATCAAATACTCAGGGAACATTGGTTTGAAGCAACAACCTGCAATATCAATAACATGAAATCTTAGAAAAAATAGTTAACACACTAATACATGTTTCCATAAGATACAAATACATTACTCTGTCTCTTTTGATTATATATTGTAGATTAATTCAATGTACTTAAATAAAATATTTAATGGCAAGTGTTTTAGCTTCAAATAAATCATTTTCATGTATAGTCAGATATGATTTTATTTTAGAAAGAGACTAGCCTTGGAATTTATATAATTTATGTTGAATATTAATGTATTTTAAGAAAAAATAATAGTGATAATAGCATCATAGCTTCAATGTGGAATTTGTTCAGTGAAGAACTAAGTATAAACTTTCTCTTCTCCCCCAAAGCACTTGTTCATTCATTCATAAATTTACTCAGCCATTCAATAACTTATGGAGTACTTACTATGTGCCAGGTATTGTTCTAGATCTAGAACAAGGCAAATATATTTGCAATGTTGTTGCTATAGCTTTCTGGTTGTTTCCTCTTATTAATCAGTATTTTTAACATACTATCTTTTTTTTTTTTTTTTTACTGTCCCTCACTTGCATTTTCCATCTCTTATTAACCATAGTTATAATACTTTTAACCTTAAGACTTTCAGAAAATCATGTTCCAAGTCAGCAATTTCAGCATATCCTGGAGAAACCATGGGTACCTGAGCTCCACTGCCTTTCAATGAGTCAAATGGATGCCGGGATTCGGGGGCCCTGAGTAACTCCCCAAGGCCTAGAACATTTCCCTGATGAACAGGCTGGCCCACTAACACCCAGATGCCCTCACACACTCATCCATCCTGTCTCCTTCACTCCAGCTGGCGACTAGAGTCCTGCCCCAAGGGCACCAATTCACAGCTTCTTCACAGTGATGCTTTTTACCTGACAAAGAGCACTACTGCTTCCAAGCCTGGCCCACCTCCTTACCTTTTCTGTGTTGAAATCAAACTCCTTCAGATTCTAGGTATCCATTGGCCATCCTGCTCACAAGCAGCATCAAGTCATGGGTTGCTGCCCTTCACAACAGACATCCAGCACATTCTGTAGCTCATTTCTGCCTCTACTCCTTCGAATGACCTGGAATTGTCCGACACACCACTCCTCCAGCTTCCAGGGCTGCCTGGACATCAGCAGACTCCCACGGTGTACCTCACATCTTTCAGATCTCTGACTCTACAGTAGTATCCTGGGGCTGCTGTAACAAATCCTCACAAGAGGGTGGCTTAGAGACAACAGAAGTATATTCTCTCACAGTTTTGGAGCACAGAAATCTAGAAGTAGATTTGTGCCCTTTCCCCTAAATAGGACACTTATCATTGAACTCAAGGCCGACTCTCATCGGGATGATCTCATTTCAAAATCCTACCTTAATTGCATTTGCAAACATTCTTTTTCAAAATAAGAACACATTTTCAGGTTCTGGGTGCATTTATCTTTTGGTGGACTGCAATTCAACCCACTAAAAGTTCTGTCAACACTCTTCTATTATTTCTGTTGCTTTTTACAGGCCTAATGCAGTTTCACATTTCATGCAGCACTGTACTTTGTTTTGGTGGCATCAGGTAGAGGTTAAGAAAACGTATCTTCAAACAGCACGCTTTTAAGAGATGCTTCTTGGAAAACAGTCCAGGGTTAGGATTTTGAGGGTCAGCATTAGCTTGGCCACCTCTTTAGGACTGAACTGAGCAGTTCCCCTTTGGAAGAAACACGGCAAAGGAAAGCACATGGAGGGGACCCTGTCCTCAACTGACAGTGTGTCAAGATCCTGAGGTCATACTGGAAAGAAATGAGTAAGTAGGGAATCTAAAATTATTGGTACTTCTCGATATACCCCAAACCCTGATTATATAAATTTGATATTTACTTGCAGCAGTTTGTCTGTCTCATGGCTTCTCAAACGTGCCAGCACCGGCATCCCTTGTTGAGGCTGCCCCGTACATCGCTGGAGCTTTAGCAGCCCGACTCACTGGGTACCAGCAGTACCGCCCCCCAATTGTGACAACCAAAAATGTCCCCAGACATGGCCAAGTGTCCTCATGAGAGCAAAATCACTCCCACTCGAGACTCACTGATATAAGCTGAACACTATTAATATTCACTAGCAAAATTAGATCCTTAAAAAGACACTGTTACTTTATTACTATTACTGTAAAGGGGTTGTGAAGCAATCTCCCAAGATTCAGATATTTTTGAATTAAATATAGTTAAAAAACATTTTGGATTCTCTGAAACATAGCAAATTTTTTTGTTCCATTAAGTGCATATTTTAGATAAGAGCAACATCTATTTCACTTTAAGAATTGATGGCATTTTTTTTCGACTTAATAGGGCTATTTAGGCCTCATATTCCACGTCATTAATTTTAACGGTTCAGACATTGTTACATGGCATTCTCAGGAGGCGAAGGTGCATACTGATAATACTGCTCCTGTGCAGGGAGATATTATTTTCCTTGGTAAAGACAAACCATTCCTTTGAATTTAGAAACACTTAGTTTCTAAGGCTCTGTTACCATTTTATTTAAAGCCCTATTAGCCCCAACATATTGAATAATAGCTCACCATTCTGCCCCACATATGAATCATATAGAGAAGCAGAAAAGCTCATAAAAATTTCTGACTGGTATTGACAGACCTTCTGTTTCTCTCTAAAACTATATGAAGTGTTTCTAATTACTCGAACCTGGAATAAAAAGGAAACAAGCAAGCACAAAGGTATGAGACAAGTGACTGTCTTTTATTTCAGATAATATTCTGTTCTGACTTGAATGTACAGTATATATTGTAAAGTTATCTATCAATATATCAACTCTCCTTCATGTAGAAAAAGCTGTACTAAAATATTGTGAATTATTATTCAAGAAACACAATCTGATTTAAATCTGAGTCATATTGGCTTTAATCTTTCAGATTCCAGGAAATTTCCGAGTTTGGTGAATTCTTAACAAGATAGAGTAATCTGGACAGTTTCAGTTCGGCAAGACATTAAAAAATATGATCAGCAGACCAAAAATAAAAAAAAAAGAGCCATATGAACAGTATAAACTGAGTACTCACTGGGCCTCCTTACTTTTCTTATGTAGGGCCAGAATGTCAAATTTGGATATGACTTTCTTTTATATATCCTTCTCAGGTTTTGTGGGGACTAAAGTTTATATAGTTTTGAGGGTGGGAGTTTCTTAAGAAAAATACAGCAAAATTACAAATTCTGATTTAGGAACATAATCATGAAAGAAGCCTTTACAAATGAGGAGCCCTGAAGCTTAACTCTCCCAGACGCCAGGGTCTTTACCCCAGTATCATGATGCACCACCTTCTCTGCACCCCTTCTCCTGCACACCCAAGCACACCAGAAACTTTGGGCCACGATGAACTCAGGTCCAATGCCCACCTGAAGCAGCTCTCAGGAAGACAGGGGACAGGATAACCCCCTTTTCCTCTTTGGTGCTCCTTTCCTGTAATTACCATAGGCTAGAATATAACACTTGCAGTTCTGGGGTTTTTATTTTTTACTTTTTTTCCATTTTTTAAAAAACTTTTCTTAAGCAGTTAGTACAGAGTTCCCATACACCCCCAACTGTCATGTAGACTTTCCCCTTATTAATGTCTTGTATCAGCATGGCACATTTATTACAATTGATGAACCACTCTTGATATATTATTTTTAACTGAAGTGGATAGTTTACTTTGGCCCTCACTCTGTGTTGTACAGTTCTGTGGTTTTGGCTAATGTGTAACACCATGTATGCAGAGCTAGAATATCATGTAGAGTAATTTCACCACCATAAAAATCACCTGTGCTTTACCTGTTCAAATTTTCCCCCATCTCCATGAACCTGTGGCAACCACTGCTTTGCTTTCTTACTGCCTTTATAGTTTTTCCTTTTCCATACCACCATATGTTGGAATCATATAGCATGGAGCCTTTTCAGATTGACGTCTCTCAATTACCATATATGCATTTAAGTTGCTTCCATGTCTTTTTCCTGCTTGATGCCTCTTTTACTTAATCACTGAATAATTTTCCATTGTATAGGTATGCAAAGTTTATTTACCCATTTGCCTATTGAGAGACCATAGTTGTTTTCTAGCTTGGGTAGTTATGAAAAAACCTACAAGAAACATTCATGTACAGGTTTTGTGTGGACAAGAAGTTTTAACTCCTTCCAATAAATGCCTAGGAGTACAATTCCCAAATCATATAAGACTGTTTAACTTTGTAAGAAACTGCCAAACTGTCTTACTCTTTCCACATGGGAAAAAGTAAACTTGTACCTCTCCATCATGCCACATACAAAAATCGCTCTCAAGTGAAATTAGACACTTAAATATAAAAGGTGGAAAGAAACAACCTTAGCAGAGTATATAAGAAAGTTTCCCTTTGAGCTGGGAATAGTTAAGGATTTTGTAAGACACAAAAACTCTTTACAATAAAGGAAAAGATAAATGTGAAAACATTAAGAACTCCAATTCATCAAAAGACACTGAGCAAAGTGGAAAAATAAACCAAAAATGGGAAAAGGTACATGAAAAGAATATATACAGAAGTTGTACACAAAGGATTAATATCAGAACATTTTTAATTCCTGTAAATTAATAAGAAAAAAGCAAAACAACCTATGGAAAATTAGACAAAATACAAAAATATTTTTCAGGAGCAGAAATAAATAGCTAGTAAATGTATGAAAGTCTGTTTATTATTATTATTTTTATTATTATTATTTTTGTGTGTGTGTGTGTGGTACGTGGGCGGGCCTCTCACTGTTGTGGCCTCTCCCGTTGCGGAGCACAGGCTCCGGACGTGCAGGCTCAGCGGCCATGGCTCACGGGCCTAGCCGCTCCGCGGCATGGGGGATCTTCCCAGACCGGGGCACGAACTCGTGTCCCCTGCATCGGCAGGCAGACTCTCAACCACTGCGCCACCAGGGAAGCCCTGTTTATTATTAATTAGGAAAATGCAAAACAAAAACAAAAGTGAGATATTGTTTTTACCCACTTCTTTCAAACATCAGGGCACCTGACAACATCACAGATGCTATCTAAATGTGTAAATGTATACTTAATATGTTTCGCGCCATAAACTCTTTTGTAAGGGCAAGATTCTTCTCTAGCCTAATTTTGACTTCCATTCCTCCTCTTATAATTCTGTCCTAAACTTCGGGGGTATCGCCACAGAAACAAGTAAGGAAATTAAGTGGGAGCTAGAAGACCTGGACTCCAGTATGGTCTCTGCTGTGAATAAACAGAGGGGCTTTAGTCAAATTCCTCAAGATCTTGGGTTTTAATGCCCAGTTATGAAATGAGAAAAGTAGGTTTCGTCTTGGAGATTTCAAATTAGCAGCTCTTGAAGCCTGAAGATTTGTTTTCTTTAGCTTGCACCAGACCTTTGAATTTTTTAGATTTAAATATCAGTATGTGGAGACTGCGTGTTCTGAGATGTCATGGTCTCCACCCTTCCATACGTGCTAATTGATTTTATTACCTGCCCACCATTGAAGACATTTGAGTTTGTGACCTCTGTTAGGTAATATTTAAATTTGGTCCAGTCCAAAATGTCCGTAAAATATGTGGCCCATGCCAAAATGTCCTTGATATTTGGTCCTGTCCAAAACCATTTGGCATGAACCAAAAATGCTCATGGACATTTTGGATAGGACCAAATTCAAGGAGCTTTGTGGGTGGATCGAATGTCTTCTGGACGTTTTGGACAGGACCAAATGTTTGCTAATGCAGACAACCTTAATACTCAGGCTTGTTTGTATTAGATGCCCCTCCGGTGTGTCCACTCAGCACAGCCTGCTTCCCACCTTCCCAGCACTGCCGTTTTACTGACCATCCCCACTAGTCTGTGAGAGTCACCAGCATAGAGTCTATGTCATTGTTTCTACTGCTAATTTCCCACACAATCCCTGATACATAGGCATCAGTAAATATTGGCTGAATACAAAATTGTGTGGAAGAATGAAAGAACACGTACCTCAAACATATTATGTGTCTATCACAGACTTTCCTGTAAAAGGCCAGAAAGTAAATATTTTTACTGTCTCTATCACAGCTGCTCAGTTCTCCTATTGTAGTGGGCATCATTCAGGGTTCTTCAGAGAAACGATACCTGCATATGATTTATTACAAGGAATCAGCTCACAATTGTGGGTGCTGGAGAAGCAGAAACCCCATGGGGCAAGTTAGCGACGCAGAAACTCGTGCAGGAGTTAATGCTGCAGTCTCGAATTCAAATTATTTAGGGCAGACTGGCAGGCTGGAAAGGCAGGCGAGAGCTGATGTTTTAGTCTTATTCTCCTGGAAACCTCAGTATTGCTCTAAAGACCTCCACTGATGGGACGAACCCCACCCTCACTATTGAGGTTCATGTCCTTTACTTAAAGTCAGTAGACTGTAATTGTTCTCCACATCTACAAAATATCTAGAGTGATGTTTGATTAAACAACCGAATGGGGACTTCCCTGGTGGTCCAGTGGTGAAGAATCAGCCTTACAATGCTGGGGACGCGGGTTCAATCTCTGGTCAGGGAACTAAGATCACACGTGCCGTGGAGTAACTAAGCACACGTGCCACAACTACTGAGCTCGCACGCCTCAACTAGAGCCCACGTGCCACAAACTACAGAACCCACACACTCTGGAGCCTGCACACCACAACTAGAGGAGAGAAAATCCGCACACCACAACTAAAGAGAAGCCTGCGCACCACAACGAAGAGCCCACACGCCTCAGTGAAGATCCCGAGTGCCACAGCTAAGACCCAACGCAGCCAAAAATAAATTAAATAAATAAATAAATAATATCATTTAAAAAAAACAACTGAATAATATAACCTAGTGAAGTTAACACATGAGACTAACCATTGCTTAATGCTAGAGCAGCCATAGATAATATGTAAACAAATGGATGTTCCTGTGCTCCAATAAAACTTTATTTAGTTTGAAGTTCATATACATTTCACAAGTCACAAATTATAATTTTTATTTTAATTTTTTTTCCAAAACACTTCAAACTGTAAAAACCATGTCTAGCTCATGGATAGGCCATACAAACCAGGTGGTGGACCAAATCTGGTCCAGTGGCTATAATTGCTGACCCCCTGCTCCAGGACAGTGTGTTCCATGTGTTATCTATACGAATTACAAATATATTTATTTACACATATATTTACACACACTCACACATACATATACAAAGGTTATTACAGAATACTGAGCTGAGCTCCCTGTGTTGGTTAGCTATTCAAATATAGTGGTGTGTACATGTCAATCCCAAACTCCTATTCTATCCCTCCCCACACACTTCCCCCTGGTAACCATAAGTTCGATCTCAAAGTCTGTGAGTCTGGTTCTGCTTTGAAAATAAGTTAATTTGTATCATTTTTTTTTAGATTCCTCACGTAAGCAATATCATGATATTTGTCTTACTCTGTCTGACTTACTTCACTTAGTATGATAATCTACAGGTCCATCCATGTTGCTGCAGATGGCATTATTTCATTCCTTTTAATGGCTGAGTAATATTCCACTGCATATATGTACCACTTCTTCTTTATCCATTCCTGTGTTGATGAACATTTAGGTTGTTTCCATGTCTTGGCTATTGTAAACAGTGCTGCAATGAACACTGGGGTGCATGTATACTTTCAAACCATGTTTTTCTCCCATATATGCCCAGGAGGGGGATTGCAGAATCATATGGTAGCTCTATTTTTTTGTTTCTTATGGAACTTCCATACTGTTCTCCATAGTAGCTGTACCAATTTACATTCCCACCAACAGTGTAGGAGGTCCCCTTTCCTCCACACCCTCTCCATCATTTACCGTTTGTAGATTTTTTTGATGATGGCCATCCTGATTGGTGTGAGGTGGTACCTCATTGTAGTTTTGATTTGCATTTCTCTAATAATTAGTGATGTTGAGCATATTTTCATGTGCCTCTTGGCCATCTGTATGTCTTCTTTGGAGAAATGTCTATTTAGGTCTTCTGCCCATTTTTGGATTGGATTCTTTTTTTGACACTGGGCCATATGAGCTGTTTGTAAATTTTTGGAGACTAATCCCTTGTCAGTCACATCATTTGCAAATATTTTCTCCCATTCTGTGAGTTGCCTTTTGGTTTTGTCTATGGTTTCCCTTGCTGTGCAAAAGCTTCTGAATTTAATTAGGTCCCATTTGTTTATTTTTGTTTTTATTTCCACTACTCTAGGAGATGGCTTAAAAAATATACTGTTGAGATTTATGTCAAAGGGTGTTCTGCCTATGTTTTCCTCTAAGAGTTTTATAGTATCCAGTCTTACATTTAGATCTTTAACCCATTTTGAGTTTATTATTTTATTATTTTGTTAAAGAGTGTTCTAATTTCATTCTTTTACATATAGCTGTCCAGTTTTCCCAGCACCATTTATGGAAGAGACTGTCTTTCCTCCATTGCATAGTCATGCCTCCTTTGTTGTAGATTAATTGACCCTAGGTGTGTGGGCTTATTTCTGAGCTTTCTATTCTGGTCCATTGATCTATATTTCTGTTTTTGTGTCATTACCATACTGTTTTGATGACTGTAGATTTGTAATATAGTCTGAAGTTGGGGAACCTGATTCCTCCAGCTCCGTTTATCTTTCTCAAGATTGCTTTGGCTATTGGGGGTCTTTTGTATCTCCGTACAATCTTAACATTTTTTGTACTAGTTCTGTGAAAAATGCCATTGGTAATTTGATTGGAATTGCATTGAATCTGTAGATTGCCTTGGGTAGTATATCAATATTGTCATTTTGACAATATTGACTCTGCCAATCCAAGAGCATGGTATCTCTTTGCATCTGTTTGTGTCATCTTCAATTTCTTTCAACAGTGTCTTATAGTTTTCAGGGTACAGGACTTTTGTCTCCTTAGATAGGTTTATTCCTAGGTATTTTATTCTTTTTTGAGGTGATGGTAAATGGGACTGTATCTTTAATTTCTCTTTCTGATCTTCCATTGTTAATGTATAGGAATGCAACAGATTTCTGCGTATTAATTTTGTATCCTGCAACTTTACCAAATTCATTGATGAGCTCTAGTAGTTTTCCTGCTAGCATCTTTAGCATTTTCTATGTATAGTATCATGTCATCTGCAAACAGGGACTGTTTTACTTTTTCTTTTACAATTTGGATTCCTTTTATTTCTTTTTCTTCTCTGATTGCCATGGCTAGGACTTCCAAAATTATGTTGAATAAAAGTGGCAAGAGTGGATGTCCTTGTCTTGTTCTTGATCCTAGAGAAAATGCTTTCAGCTTTTCACCACTGAGTATGATGTTAACTGTAGGTTTGTCATATATGGCCTTTATTATGTTGAGTTATGTTCCCTCTATGCTCACTTTCTGGAGAGTTTTTATCATAAATGGATGTTAAATTTTGTCAAAAAGCATTTCTTCATCAATCGAGATGATCGTATGGTTTTTATTCTTCAATTTGTTCATGTGGTGTATCACATTGATTGATTTACAGGTATTGAAAAATCCTTGCATCCCTGGGATAAATCCCACTTGATCATGGTGTATGATTCTTTTAATGTAATGTTGGATTCAGATTGCTAGTATTTTGTTGAGGATTATTGCAACTATGTTCATCAGTGATATTGACCCATAATTTTTTTTGTGTGTGTGACACCTTTTTCTGGTTTTGGTATCAGGATGATGGTGGCCTCATAGAATGAGTTTGGGAGTATTCTTTCTTCTGCAATTTTCTGGAATAATTTCAGAAGGATAGGTGTTAACTCATCTCTAACTGTTTGATAGAATTTTCCTGTGAAGTCATCTGGTCCTGGACCTTGGTTTATTTGGAGTTTTTAATGACAGTTTCAATTTCAGTACTTATGATTGGTCTGTTCATATTTTCTATTTCTTCCTCATTCAGACTTGGAAGGTTGTACTTTTCTAAGAATGTGCCCATTTCTCCCAGGTTGTCCATTTTACTGGCATATAAATAGTTGCTGTGTAGTCTTTTATGATCCTCTGTATTTCTGTGGTGTCTGTTGTAACTTCTCCTTTTTCATTTCTAATTTTACTGATTTGAGCCTTCTCCCTTTTTTTTTCTTGATGAGTCAGGCTAAAGGTTTATCAACTTTTTTTTTTATCTTTTCAAAGAACCGGCTTTTAGTGTCATTCATCTCTGTTATTGTTTTCTTCATTTCTATTTCATTTATTCCTGTGCTAATCTTTATGATTTTTTTCCTTCTACTAATTTTGGGTTTTTGTTTGTTCTTCTTTCTCTAGTTGCTTTAGGTGTAAGGTTAGGTTGTTTATTTGAGATCTTTCTTATTTCCTGAGGTAAGGTTGTATTGCTATCAACTTCCCTCTTAGAACTGTTTTTGCTGTGTCCTATACATTTTGGATCATTGTGCTTTTGTTTTCATTGTCTCTAGGTTTGTTTTCTTTTTTTTATTTCCTCTTTGATTTCTTCAATGATCCATTGGTTTATTAGTAACATATTGTTTAGCCTCCACGTGTTTGTGTTTTTTACAGTTTTCTTCTTGTAGTTGATTTCTAATCTCATAGCATTGTGGTCATAAAAGATACTTGATATGATTTCAATTTTCCTAAATTTACCAAGGCTCACTTTCTTGCCCAGCATGTGATCAATCTGGAGAACATTTCATATGCACTTGAGAATAATGTAATTTCTGCTACTTTGAGATGGAGTGCTCTATAAATATCAATTAAGTCCATCTTGTCTAATGTGTCATTTAAGGCCTGTGTTTCCTTATTGATTTTCTGTCTGGATAACCTGTCCATTGTTGAAAGTCAGATGTTAAAGTCCCCCACTATTATTGTGTTACTGTCAATTTCTCCTTTCATGGCTGTCACTATTTGCCTTATATAATTGGGTGTTCCTATGTTGGGTGCATATATATTTACAATTGTTATATCTTCTTGGATTGATCCCTTGATCATTATATAGTGTTCTTCTTTATCTCTTGTAACAGTATTTATTTTGAAGCCTATTTTGTCTGATATGAATATTGCTATGCCAAGTTTCTTTTCATTTCCATTTGCATGGAATACATTTTCCATCCCCTCATTTTCAGTCTGTATGTGTCCCTAGATCTGAAGTGGGTCTCCTGTAGACTGCATATATACGAGTCTTGTTTTTGTATCCATTCAACCAGTCTATGTCTTTTGGTTGGAGCATTTAATTCATTTACATTTAGGGTTATTATGGCTATGCATTTTCCTATTGCTATTTTCTTAATTGTTTTGATTTTTTTTTTTGTAGGTCTTTTCTCTTCCTTTCCTCTTTTCTTCTCTTATTTTGTGATTTGGTGACTAACTTTAGTGTTGTGTTTGGATTCCTTTTTCTTTTTTGTGTGTGTATCTATTGTAGATTTTCAGTTTATGGTTACCATGAGGTTTTGGTATAGCAGTCTACATATAAACAAGATTGTTTTACATTGCTCATCTTTTAATTTCAAGTGCATTTCCAATATCATGCATTTGTGCTCACAATTGCTGGTTTCAATATCATATTTGTGTTTAGATGGTTTCCTACCTTTACGGTATGTTTGCCTTTACAGGTGAGCTTTCCATTTGTAATTTTCTTGTTTCTAGTAGTGGCCTTTTCTTTTCTGCTTAGAGAAGTTCCTTTAGCATTTGTTGCAAAGCTAGTCTGGTCTGGTGGTGCTGAATTCTCTTAGCTTTTGCTTGTCTATAAAGCTTTTGATTTCTCCATCTAATGTGAATCAGAGCCTTACTGGATAGAGTACTCTTGGTTGTAGGTTCTTTCCTTCCATCACTTTAAATATATCATGTCATTCCTATCTTACCTGCACTGTTTCTTCTGAGAAATCAGCTGGTAACCTTATGGAATTCCCTTGTATGTTATTTTTTTTTTTTTTTTTTTGCTTTTCCTTTGTGGCCTTTAATATTTTTTCTTTGTCTTTAATTTTTGTCAATTTGATTACTATGTGTCTTCAGTTTATCCTGCCTGGGACTTTCTGCTCTTCCTGGACTTCAGTGATTCTTTCCTTTCCCATGTTAAGGAATTTTTCAGCTATTATCTCTTCAAATATTTTCTCAGGTCCTGTCTCTCTTTCTCTTCTCCTTCTGGGACCCCTGGAACCCCTAATGCAAATGTTGGTGAGTTTACTGTTGTCTCAGAGATCTCTTAGACTGTCTTCATTTCTTTTCATTCTTTTTTCCTTATTCTGTTCCACAGCAGTGATTTCCTCCATTCTGTTTTCCAGGTAACTTATCTGTTCTTCTGTCTCAGTTACTCTGTTATTGATTCTTTCTAGTGTATCTTTCATTTCAGTTATTGTATTGTTCAACTGTTTATTCTTTAGTTCTTCTAGGTCTTTGTTAAGCATTTCTTGAATCTTCTCATTCTGTGTCTTCATTCTTTTTCCAGGATCTTGGATCATCTTCACTATTATAACTCTGAATTCTTTTTCTGGTAGATTGCTTATCTCCACTTCACTTAGTTGTTCTTCTGGAGTTTTACTTTGTTCCTTCATCTGAGACATATCCCTCTGCTGTTTCATCTTGTCTAACTTTCTGTGATTGTAGTTTCATTTCTGCAGGCTGCAGGGTTGCAGTTCTTCTTGCTTCTGCTGTCTGCCCTCAGGTAGATGAGGCTGTCTAAGAGGTTTTTCCAGGTTTTCTGGTGGGAGGGACTGGTTCCTGCACACAGGTGTGTGGAATTGGGTCTTGTTCCTCTGGTGGGCAGGGCAGTGCTCAGGAAGAATTTAAGCAACCTGTCTGCTGATGGGTGGGACTGTGTTCCTGCCCTGTTGTTTGTTTGGCTTGAAGTGTCCCAGCACTGGAGTCTACAGGTTGTTGGGTGGGGCTAGGTCTTGGGGAGGCAATGGTGACCTCCAAGAGGGCTCACGCCAATGAGTACTCACCAGAACTGCCTTTGCCAGTGTATTTGTCCCTGAAGTGAGCCCTGCCTCCATAGAAGTCCATCCAATACTAGCAGGTAGGCCTGGCCCAGTCTCTTATGAAGTCACTGCTTTTCTCCCTAGGTCCTAGGGCATGCTAGACCTTGTGTGCACCCTTCAAGAGTGGAGTTTCTGTTTTTCTAAGTCCTGTGGAGTTCCTGCAATCAAACCCTGCTGGCCTTGAAAGACAGATTCTCCAGGGGCTCCTCCTCCTATTGCCAGAGCCCCAGGCTGGGGAGCCTGATATGGGGCTCAGGACTTTTACTCCTGTGGGAGAACTTCTGTGGTATAATTATTTTCCACTTTGTGGATCCCCCACCGGGCAGGTATGGGGTTCGATTTTATTGAGATTGCACCCCTCCTACTGTCTCATTGTGGCTTCTTTGTCTTTGGATGAAGGGTATCTTTTTTGGTAGGTCCAGCATTTTTTTGTTGATTGTTGTTCTGCAGTTAGTTGTGATTTTGGTGTTTTTGTAAGAAGGGGTGAACTCAAGTCCTTCTGCTCTGCCATCTTGGCAGCCTTTCTCATAATCAACCTCCCCTTTTCAAACTAACTAATCCTCAGCTTCAGGCCCTGAACTTGGATACACACACACACACACACACACACACACACACACTTCATTTATTCCGTACTATATATATTTACTAATCTGCTTACAATATATCAGGCTTTTCACCAGATACAGGATACAAAGAATTAATCTAATTGAAGTCATGTTTCTTTAATAATAAATCACAGGACTAGGCAAGAAAAAATTGTTAGATATCCACCATTTATTTGCCATTTTAGATAAGTCATCTGATTTACTCTCTAAAACAGCTCAGTGTAGGGATTACCAGGTGAAAGCCAGAACCAGTTAAATTTAGATTTCACAGGAACAGTGAATCATTTTTTCAGTATAATATTTTCCATGCAATATTCAGGACATACTTGTAATAAAAAATAATTGGGAAACACTGATGATAAAAATTATCTGAAATACACATTTTCATTTGCTAAATCTTGCAACTCTAGCTCAATGAGAGTAGGAATTACTCTATCAAGTTTATATGGGAGTAAAGTGATGCTCAAGAAGATTAATTTAGTTGTTCAAGTTTATTCATCTGGAATTCCCTGTAATTTCTCCCTACACTAAAACTAGATATAGAGACAGATTATAAAAGAAAATGGATGTACCCCTGTGCATTGGGGAGGCAAAATGGATGAAATTAATTCCATCTAGATAATTTCATATGGCCAAATGTGTGAATGAAGGCTAAGAAGTGAGTAAAGTGTAAGTAAAAATCAATTGATCAAAACAAATTTGAACCATTTAATTTTTATTTGACCTTACAAAATAATGCTCACCTTTACAAGATTCTCTCTGCATTTAATATTAGTATCTTGATTCATCACTCTGTGTGTTAACAGAAAATTTTCCCATAGATAATCACATTTTACTGCTTTTTTCAGAATTGGCAAATATTTATTAAGATTCTAATTCCAGATATCATCAACATAAGAAAGTTCAAATCTTATTTTATCATTTGTGAAGAAATAAACTATACTAAATACAGGGGTCAAGTGAAATTTAAGAAGAAAATATATCCAGTTACTTTGTCTTACAAGTTCATGGTAGATCAAAAAAGAAAGCCAGAAGTCCTTACCAAGTAGCTAAAAGAATTATTTCACACATGCAACTGTTGATGAGACAAGAATAGCTGTTGCTTCCTGGTTTCTCTTTTCTAGATGGAAAAGATAATTATAGCTGACAGCTGACTTCTGATTAATGCAATATGTGACTAATTCTTAACTTCAAATAAAGTCTGCTGTGTAGGTAGAAAAGATTCTTCATTTCCCCAAGCTGTATAGGTGGACACTAAGATAAACCTCTACTATAACTGATATAAAATGTTTAATTCTTAATCACTGAACCACTTATTAAATGGTTAAACACAAGGTATTTAATCTTGTATTTCAAACGTTTTCCAATATAAAGACATGAAATCTCACCAGCAGCTACAAAGACTATTCTAGAATAGTTAGAATACAATTTAATTTTAGCACAGTAGCTTAAAAGTTGTTTTATTTTCTTTGTATTACTTGAGACATCTTTAGAAGATTTAAAAAGGGTGAGATTTGAGAAAAGGGATATTTCACTGTGGGATTCCTAGGTACCACAGATAAGTCAGAAACAAGGCACAAAGTAAAGACAAAATTTTTCGAGATGGTAAAAGAGGAAAAAAAAGCACTAAGTATAAGTGCACAGTTTGATCCAATAAAGTAAAATTTGGTGAAAGGGAAGCTTAGAAAGGGATGGGGAAAATATCTCCATATCTAGACAAAGTTTAGTCAACTGATTCACTCCCAGACCAGATTTTCTTTAAATTACCAAAGAAAGATTACCATGAATTTCAGGAAGGAAAGAATGCATTCTGTAGCCGCACTTGGTAATCATCCCAACACGTTCACACGGAAGTGTTCTGCCCCTAAGTGAGGAATGAGGGAGATGGGCAAACAGCTCAAGCTTTTCTCTGCACAAAGAGCTGTCACTTATAACCCATCTTCATGAAAGAGTCGACCCACTTCTCCTAGTAAAGTTTCAAAACATACCCTACTTTCCAGGTGCTCGTATTTTTTTTTTTTTCCGGGACGCGGGCCTCTCACTGTTGTGGCCTCTCCTGTTGCGGAGCACAGGCTCCGGACGCGCAGGCTCAGCGGCCATGGCTCACAGGCCCAGCTGCTCTGCGGCATGTGGGATTTTCCCGGACCGGGGCATGAACCCGCGTCCCCTGTGCATCGGCAGGCGGACTCTCAACCACTGCACCACCAGGGAAGCCCCAGGTGCTTATATTTTTAAGATGGTCAAAACTGAGCTTAGAGAGTCCTTTCCCCCACTTTGTTTTCTCCCTGAGAGAAGAAGGCCTGACAAGTGATGGAGGAAGCCTTCTCTGTGCCTGTCTGAGCGCCTGTTGTTTTTACTTCAGGAGAGAATGGTGTCAGGTCTGCTCCTGAGAACAAGACGCCTGCAGTGATCCTCTAGTGCACTTCTTTGTTCTTCTGGTGGTGTTCTTTTTAAGGGTTCCACAAAGTTCAAAACAAAGGAAAAGAAAAATACATGGAAACACTTATCCAGGAATATGAATTAGGTGACAGAGACCAAACTATATCCTTCTTTTTCACAAAAGTTTTAAACATTTGCTCTGGTACCAAGTTCATTTAAATGTATGCAGATTTATTCAGAACTCTTTAATCTCATTAATATAACCCAGAGGTTGCAAGTACCCTCCTGATATTGTATTTGGCATCCACGCTATTTTATTGACATGTATTTGATTGCCTTCAAAACTCAGAACACTGTATTTATACAGATGTGTGTGTGTATGTATGTATATGTATCTGTCACAACAGAGCTCTTTAGCACTTAATATGTCCAACATAGGATTTTAAATCATGTTCCTTGTGAATCTAGAGTGCTATAAAATAAACCTCTGAGTCTTTGCATTGTTTTTAAAGCATGTTCATAGGAAAGCAGTGGTTTCTCAATGCCTATGATAAAGCTCAGTGAAAATTAAGTACAATTAATTTGTCATTAGCTAGTTGTAAAAAACAAAGATGGATTAAGAATCTGCTGTGAAATCCTGAGATTTTTCAGGAGTATGACTTGTAACTTAGAGGAGAATTATATGCTTAGATAAAATAGGATGGGAAAATAATCTTATTAAGTGAATAAGGTATTTTCCCTCTGGTAAAGTTTTCTTTTATTGATTGAATAATAATGATTGTCAACAACATGTAGCTGACTCTGTGTGTTAGATGATAAATTCTTTCCAGGGCATTAAACAATGCCTTAATGTGTTGGTGAACAATGACTTCAGAGTATGTGGGGTTTATAGACATTTATAAATAGCCTGAACATGAATAAAGGCTGGCTGGCTAGGTATACATCTTGGAGATTATTTTTAATGAAAATTTTCTCTTCAGTCCTTGAATCTGTGAAATCGGAACAAGGACAAAAGGCAAATTTTCTATTTTATAGCTTATTTTCAGTGTCTTTTGTTAATTTAGCTACTTCTCTTCAAGTAATTTCAAATGCCAGTCACAATCACCACAAAGAAAAAAAAGAAAAAAAATGAGATGCCAGTAGTTCAAAGGCATTTTTTTTTTTTTTTTTTTTTTTTTGCATAATGGTGACTTTACATTAAAATAGAATTCAGAGAAGCCAGAGTACTAAGTGGCTTTCAGGCAGAGTTCAGATTTCTTTCCCACTTACAGAAGTGAAGTGGGAATGTGAAGTACTAGCTTCCTGCCAACCACAATGGGAGGTACACTTACTTTATTTTTTATGTATTTTATCCTATTTGAAAACAATTTTTTCCCCACAAAGTAGAGATAAATTCTTACACCTGGATCTCCTGATGAAAAATTGTATCCTCAGTAGAGGAGACCTGCCATTAAAAAGAAAGTTTTAGGAAATGAGACATTTATTTTGAGGGCTGTGAAATTTTATTATCATTGATGACATGTCACTATTTTAATCAACTCATGAAATAATTTTGTAAATTGTAGTGGAAAAACAACAGTGTATTTCCATTTGGTTAAGAAGGAAGTTTTTATAGTAGTATTTTATATTTAAACAAAGAGAATGTTAGAAATTATGCTAGCCGGTATCATCCAAGAATCTATAAGTCATACTTCACAACCAAATTACTATATTTTTATTGCTAACACTGTTTTTTCAGATGGGTAGCCTACCAATGTTTATTGAGCAATACTGAGCGTCGTCAGTTCTTCCTTCTTTCACCCAAATGCAAATATTTCCAATTGACTGTCCTGTGTTAAGTGCCAGGAATACAGAGGTAACAAGACAGATAAACTGTTGCCCTTACAGAACGTTCAGTGACCTGGCACAGGCTGTGATGGAGACAGGCTTGCACAGTGAAATTTTGGGAGCAGGAGTGTGGGAAGAAGTGAATTCAGAGAGGCGGGACCTTAAGGTGGTATAGCTGAGGCTGAAGAGGTCAGTAGCCCAGTGAAGAGCTTGGCCTTTGTCCCACGGATGAGGAGAAGCCTCTGGGGCCTTAAGGGAACAACTAGTGATCACTGATGGTGGGTGGAGATAGCAGAGGCAAGAGAAGGGGATTTTGTTTCTTTGTTTCTTTTAAGAGGAGCAAAACAAGAGTAAGTCTGTATACTCATTGGAATGGTACAATAGAAACAAAAAAAAACTTCACCTGTAAGAAAAGCAGAGTTGGCAGAGTGGTGCTCAGGAGTGTGCTAGGGCGGGGGCCCTGGGAGGAGCACAGACTTCTCTACTGTGCCTGGGAGGACTCTGGGAGCCTTTTCAGAGTTACTGTTTTCTCACTGAAAGGATAAGTGGTACAATTTTGAGGAAAGACAAGGCATGAACTCACCTTCAGGGATAGGGGGAGTGAAAGGACTAGGGAAACAGAGTGAGATTGCAGGACTTATTCCACACAATGATTTCACAGAGGAATAAAAATTTTAGAAACACTTTCAACAAAATCAGAAAAAAATGCTGTATTACGTAAAGCCAAACAGGCAAAATTAGAAACATTTTGAAGACGATCAAATTTGTGACCTTATTCAATACTTCTTCATGGTTTTCCATATTAAAATTCAATTAACATATCAGTGGGAATGAATATTTAATACTCGAGGACATGTTAAGTTTTTCTCAACCAGTTAGAGAAAGAATGGGTGAGTGGCAGCTGTAAATACAGCGTAACTAGAAGTGGGCAGACAAAAATTAAATTCTGATAGATCAGACTTCATGTCATAGAAGTCTTCAGCTTTTTTAATTAACTGAGAATATTGGTAACAAAAATGGATTGTTTGCAAAAGCTGGGACCTATTTAGCAGCTAATTTTATAACCCATGGAAAAAACTGTCATTTAAAGTTTAATATTACAACCTTTGCAGTAGAAGTAGCAAGTAATTGCTTTTTTATACCCCATCTATGGCATTTTAGAGATAAAAAGACATCTTTTTTGGTAGGACTGAAATGCTACTATTAATTCTGTTTGTGGTAATTTTCTTATAATTAAGTAATCTAAGGAAATGTTACATGTCTCCTTAGCCTCTCTGGAAATGCAAGGTGCATCCTGTTTTCAAAGGTGATTCATTTGCATTACTCCACTAGAAATATATAATAATAAAGTAGGCAAAGTGAATAAATATTCATTTTATGTTTACACATAATAATTGAAGTTACTGTGGTGTCAGAAAACAAAAATAAAGAATAAATTTTGGCCTTTATCCTCTTACAGGAAATTTTTATTGGCATTAGTGAGTACATCTAGGATAAAACCTTTTTAAAAAATGAGTCATTGCATAGTACATAATTCTATTATTTATTAAACAATATATTGGAAGAGCTTTTAACTGAAGGGACTCTGTATTGCAATCTAATGATTTAATAATAAAATTTATACAACTGGACCATAACTTTTAATCTAAAATCTTTAATATCAAATGAAGGATGTTGTCTGTACCATAGACCATAGTCTTTGATTATAGACAATTTAGCATTTTGTAATGCATTGCTCTGTGTTTTGGCAGTGTTTTCTTTTTCCTCTCTAACTTGTCTTATGTGATATGCCTTGTCTCCTTCAAAAGATTACATGGTCCATTAGGGCAAGTATCAATCTTAGAGTCTTTATTGATGCCTACAATACCCATCCCAATGTTATACTTTCAGTAAATACTTGAGTTCAGGTATTACTATGATGAGGTTTAAACCTAACTTCATTGACTCATTTTTGTTGGTAATAACACTTGGTATTAAAAAATTTGAAGACTAAATAATTTTTATTTAAAAATAATTTCAACATATAGGAGCATAATGCATGTAAGGAATGTAAATATTTTTGACAAGTTGCCTAAAAGTATAAAATGTGAGGTATAGTTCCATAACAAGGGAGAGAGTGATCCTTTAATAAACCAGTTTGAAATTTTTGAAAAGAAAAAATATTTATCCAGTTACTTTTTAAGCTGAGAGTATGCTGTTTTAATAGGGCAATAGTGTTATAATAGCAAAATCTCGAACTGCTTTAGATCTATCCAAGCCTATGTACTTTCCCCCCAGTACTTTATGGCCTCTATAGATCCAAGGTTCTGCCTCATTCATTTTATTTTATCTCAAACCCCAGATTTTGTAATGTTTTCCTAATTCACTGAATTACCCATATGCAATTTGGAAAATTACTTCCTTCTGCCCACTTCCTGCTTGATTCATATATTTATCAGCTGTATACTGAGTTCCCTCAATTCACTGTCTGAAATGACTAACTAGACATAAAGGTTTATTCTCCTACTCTGTCCCCAGGGCTTTACGAATCAATTCACAAACTCCAGTATCAATTTTTACCTACAACACAGACCAAACTGCAGATGAAGAATAGGAATGAGGGACCCTCACAAGTAAGGATTCACGTCCTTGAAGCATAGGATTTGAAATTTTATGATAATTACACTTGCCACAAAGACGACTTTATAAACTTTGAAAAACATCTTTCTTTTCATTCATTTAATCATTAATTGAACATGTTTAGAATACCTACTAAGTTTCAGGCCCTTTACTAATGCTTGACATATGTAATATATTGTGGGAGTGTCAATCTAAAATTTCAAGGGAAATAACCAGTTCATGGTTTTATTTCTTAAGTTTCATCACACAGTGGATATTTTGGTTATTTCTAAAACCCTACAAGTTAGTTTGCTGGTTTACACTGTAATTTAAAATTGGCATTTTAGGGCTTTTTAAAAATGTAATTCCTCGAGTGTCATGCTCTGGCAGTTTTAGTGTGGAATTAACCCGAGGTAGTTTTATAGCAATAAAGGATGTCATATTGAAGAAACCTGCTAGTACTTTACCTTTTATTCTTTTATTTCCTACTCCAAAACAATTGAAAACTAGAAACTGTACCCCAGGGAACTAGCTCACAAGTACGATCAGAAACTATTGGGACATAACGTTCTTTAGCTCTTAAATAAAATGGTATTCATTCCATTCTCTCACTAGAGAAACTATTGAGTTGGTTTTAAAATGAATCAGTATGTACCTGAGGCTTTGGATTGCTTTTTAATGCCAAGGAGATATCTAGTGATTCTAAAACCTATCACAAGTTTATTGCCACACTATGAGTATAATTTCACATGACAAGGCAAGCAGAAAAGGAAGAACCAAAAGCCAACATTCTTGCCTAGGAAGGCAATTGTGAACTTGCTCAGAGGACAAACGTGGCTTATAAATCTAGGTCTCCTCATAGTAATGATTTAATATTATTGTAGGAACATGAGCAGAGAACTACTAGTGTCAGAAATAAGGGATTATATATTATTTATACGACTTTTTTTTAATTGTTGGTGTTTTTCTTCCATGGCAAGTTAAGTGCTTTTTAAATATCCTCCTGGCAATGCTGAAGTTTCCTTTGTTTGTTATGTCAGTTCCTTCCTTCATATAGAGAAAGTGAATTAATACTGTATCATTTGTCAAAGGTCACATTTCTCTGATTTCTACTAAGTGTAAGGGGATGATGCTGAGGCAAAATACAGAACTCTATCTTCCCACCTCATTTCCATGTACAGAGTTAACACTTTAACGCCAGCCATGATATTTGCAAGCCCAGTAATGTGATTTACTATGTCATGAGGGATCTCTTGTAGTTAGGGACACTAAACTAATTCCAACTATGTAGAAAATTACAGTCAGAAATAATTTAGATAAGTAATCTATTGCTGTCTTATGTAACTAAACCAAGGAAAGAGCCTGGTACAGTTGGACTCAAAGATAACTAGAACCAGAGCTGGAAACATCATAATAATGCCTTTTTATTGACCATCTCTAATTCTGTCTTCATCTGCCGGTCAAATTCCTTTATCTGGATAGACAGCAGTGCAACCAGCACATTAAATTAGAAGGGTTTCCCAGTAAAATATATGGCATCCACATTCACACCAAAATAACTAATTCAGAAAAATTTACCAGCCAGAAAACTGGTCACTTGTAGCCCTTCTTTCACTGCATTGGTTTTTATTCCAAGAAAGGAAAACAAACCTAAGAGAAGAACATTGATTAGCCAGGTTTGGGTCCCCTGCTCACAAATTTACTGCTAAAATTAACAGGCCAAAACCAACAATAAGGATTTGAGAGTTGTAGTATAGAGAATATGGCAGAAGTAGTTCCCTGAAGTTATAATAATTCATATTACTAAAGAAGAGGAGGTATTTCTGGAGGAATAAAACATAGATGATCACTCAAATTATGAAGTGAAACTTCTGACCAGTAAAGCCTCTTTTATTGCGTCTAAAGTATCAGAGAAATTAAGTTTTGGACGAGAGAGGATGAAGTGTGGAAAATTAAATAGACTTGCAAAGGGTTAGTCATAGTAGATTAAGCCATAGAGGGCTCTTATAGCACCTGTCATAGTAGTATTCCATAAACATAAACATCAGTAAACATAATTTGATGAGGATAACAAAAAATTATTTAGGTGATTAGCAATGCAATCAGCAAAATAAATTAGATGGACTTCTAGAAAAATACATCATGCATATTCATATGAAAATAATTAATTCAAAGGATTGGCATTTCAAAAAGGGAGAACTAATTAGAATAATAACTTAAAATATAATCTCATTAACATTGATTAGTTTTATAATAGTTTAAAGAATAAGCCTAAAAAAATGAAATGAGAAATAGTAAGTAAAAGATACAGGAAAAAATAAGGTAACAAAATGCAAAAAATGATAATATATGAAATTATCTCATTTCAAAACAATTGTCAGGGTTTTTTTTCTGAAAGTATGTAGAAAAGTGAAAAACACAGAAAGATGATAAGGAGTATAAAAATCTGGTGTTTCAGTAATTTATATTCAACTGTTAAATAATAAGCTCAATAATTATGGACAAAAATATAAATTTTTGCTTTTCTTCAAAAAGATGAAATTACCATGATGATGCCAAGGAGATAACAATGCAAGTTATGTATAATGTAAAGTAAATTATTAGTAATATCCATTATTTACAACCATTTGTGCAACAACAATAAACAATAAGAGAGGAAGAATTTTTAAAATCTATATTACATCTTTTATTTTATATCAGATATGATACATTTACATTTTTAATTCACTTTTCTCTTCAAACTAAATGGAAAATAATACTAAAAACCCAAGTTCACTTTTTGAATCTTTTTCAATAATGGTCCTTGACACTAAAATTTTTTATGGGAACACACAAAGCAGGACTCAGATTCAATGTTGATGCACTTTAAAAATTGAACAACAAATTAGTTATTAGTTATTGGAAGCAAACTGTCTGTAATTGAGAGGTTTTTTTTTAAAGAAAAATTAGCATCATATTTAAAGCACTCATATCCTCAGAGAATTTAGTAGTTTATTCTCCATGGTACAATCCGTAATTAAAAGGTTTGATTCGAGAAGTATTTTTCATGTTTATCCAAAATCAAATGACCAAATCAGATTCCAAATTTCAATAGAAAATAAAACTTTTCATATATTTAGGGCTTACATAGATATATTTATGATGATGTGATATGTTAAAATTTTATTCTTCTACTCTACAAATAGTGTTTTAACATCAAAAAGTTTTATTATCAAAGTTTTTCACCTTAAGGAGCCATGCAACTATATAAAATTAGTTGGGATATCCCAATTGCCTTCTCTCTGGTCCTCCTGATTCCACCTTGTACTTTTATTGTCTGTTTTCAGCACAGAAGCCAAAACCTGATTTATACAATTCATATAATCCTTTTTGGTGCAAAGTCCTTTTCATTCAGAGTGAAAAGTCTTTGCAGTGTCCTCTGAGATGTGGCCTGACCTGGTTTGCCTCTGGACACTACCCCTCCTGCCCCTCTATTTCTCCACCCTACCACACCAGCTCCTTCCTGCTCAGCATTCCTGCTGGCTGCTTCACTCAGATGTCACCTTCGCGTGAGGCTGACCCTCACCAGCGTATCTAAAATTGAATCCCCCCTGCCCCAAATCCCTTCCCAACCCCACCTGCTCAGTGTTCCCCATGGCACTTATGTTTCAATCTACAGCATGTTACTGATTGTGTTTTATTGTCTATATACCCACGCTAGAACAGACTCCAGTGAGCAGTTTCTGTTTAATTCCCTAATCGGTCCCCACTATCTGCGGTACATAGTATGTATCTCAGACAACTCTCATGTACTAGATCAAGTCTTCATTGTAGATCCTCTGCGGATCTAGTCTCTGGGGTTTGATCCTTGTTCTATCCAAAGCTGTCACTAAGGTGACCAAGTTTACATGGCACACTCTGCAGGGCACAACCCAGAATGCAGACAAGTTCACAACCTCACCATGAAGAAACAGAAGGAGGTGAATAAGTTCTCCCTTATTTAAACTTCAGAAGAAGTGATCATTTATATGACCTCTCAGAAGGCAGTTGTATGAAATTAAGCAATAGCATATCATTGACACTGAGTGGTGGCTGGGTGATTTATGCCCCCCTGTGTAGGTTTTCTCTCCCTTCCTGCCTCAGTGCTCTCTTCCCTCATTTCTCTCTATGGGATTTCACCCCCTGAAAAAATGGCAGCATGCTAGCTTTTATCTCAGGTCAGGCTCTACTTTCTGAAGAACCTAGGTTAGGACAGTAGTTACTAAACAAATATTTATTTATTGAATAAATTAACATTAATTTATAATATCCAAAAGAGGCATAGAAATATTGAGTGAGTTAAACTTATGCTAGGACATCCAAGGAATAGTTATAACATCAAGCCTAAAGAATGAGAAAATATTTATTCATGAGTTAACTTATAACAAGATAATTGATGTAAATGTGCTATATTTTCTCAATTTGTTTCCTGGATGTAAAGACAAGAAACCATAAATATTTAGTGTAAGACATCTGGAAACCCTCAGTACTGTATAAGTAATATTTTTATTTTAAGCTTCTAGTGACCTTGCATAGACAACCATCTTTAGTCCACTAGTTTCAGAAAATACTCTTAAACTCAACATGAGTTTGTATTGACTCATGATTATATAACTTATCTATTCACTAGACATTTACCGTTTTCCTACATAGTTTTATTGTTTTCAAAAATACATATGGTCAAAACAGGCTTTGCAATATTAGAATAAATTATTGCATGCATTCTAATGAGATATTAATATTAATTTAAGACAATTAATTTAAGACATATATCTTTTACTAGTGTAATAACTGAGATTTGTTAAGCATCTCTCCTATCAGACATGTAAATTTCATTGTCTTCAATATTTTGTATTTGTATTTCTACACTAACCTAAATTGTTGCACAGAATGTATGCCCTCATCATGAAGATGGTTGTAATATTTAAGTCTAGGGTAAGCCTTTACATATGAATAAAATTATTTTCCTACCAAGGTAATTGAAAATTTTTAATTTTAGAGCTTTAGATGAAAAATACTTATTAAGATCTTTAGTGATAATCAAATATAATATTATTTCATTTTGCAAATGTAGAATTACCATGATAAGATTCCCCACAGTCATACAACTTTGATATTTAAGAAAAATATGTATTCAACAATGAATCACATATATTCCTCTAAATTACATTTTACTTCTAGCATAAGCTTAGGAATTTATCAAAAATGGAGAGAAGAAAAATGCATCTGCATTTAAGAAATTAAAAATTAACATCAGAGAGAAAACTTTTTTTCATTTCAATTTGAAAAATTAGACTTCTGCCTATGTGGGCCAGGGATTTTATCTAAACACATGCAAACTTATTAAAAAGTGTAAATAAAGTGGATAAGTTTGACTGTTTTAGATACCTCATGTAGGTGGAATCACACAATTCTGTCCTTCTGTGACTGAGTCATGTCACTTAGCATAATATCCTCCAGGTTCATCTATGTTGTTTCATATGGCAGGATTTCCTTCTTTTTAAAGGCTGAATAATATTCTAGTGTGTGTGTATATATATATATATATAGAGAGAGAAAATATATACCACATTTTCTTTATCCATCCATCCATCGATGAACATTTATGCTGTCTCCATATCTTGGCTACTATGAATAATATTGCAATGAAGTGGTATTGCTGAATCATAGAGTAGTTCTATCTTTAGTTTTTTGAAGACCGTTCATTCTGTTTTTTCATACTGGCTGCATTAATTTACACTCCCACCAACGGTGTTGATTTCACTTTTATGAGGAATCTAAAACAGTCAAACTCACATAAGCAAAGAGTTGAATGGTGGTTGCCCGGAGCTGCAGGGGGAGGGGGAAATGAGGAGTTGCTGGTCAACGGGTATAAAGTTTCAGTTACATAAGATAAGTAAGCTCTAGAGTTCTGCTCTACAACATTGTACTGATCTTTCCCAATACTGCATTATGTGCTTAAAAATTTAAGAGGGCAGATCTAAAGTTGTGTTCTTAAACAATAATAAAAATAAAAACAGATGAAGAAGAAAACATATTATAAAAATTTGGTTATATGCATTTTTCTGGGGAGACAGCCACACCAAAAAGAGTTCAAGAAATACTACTGAAAAAAATTATGGGCATTTGTTATGGACATTTGATCACCCTGCTGTACCTCTTCTTAAGACTTATTCCGATTTTCATTCAGCTCTGATCCAGGGCAGTCCCTGATTCACTGAGGCAGTCAGCAGGTTTCATTTCCCTGCCAGGAGAAATTGCTAAGTGTGACGCTGTGACCACACTCACCCCAATCAGCGTGGGCCTCAGATCCCCTGATGAGAACACTTACAAGGTGACAGCCCCGCTCTTGGCATCTGGAGGATGAATTGTACAGGCCAAAAGTGGTAGCAGCCTTCTTGTTTGAGCTAGGGAAGTCAGCCTAGTAAAAAGTCAACTCACAGAGAAGGAGAATGCTGAAAAATAGCCAGGGAATAAACCTAAGACCCTGATGAAATCCATCTGAAACTTTTTCTATCTATGGAGATTTTTAGTTACCTAAGACAATAAATCCTTGTTATCACTGAGGCCAAATTGAGTCGGGAATTATGTTATTTGCAGTGAAGAATCCTAACTGATATAACAATGATCATTAATCAAAATTATATTTTCAAAGGATTTCTTTCCTTTCAAAACCTTGCTCTACTTAGTTATTTCTCAATGGTACTTTTAAAAAGTACATTCTAGCTTTCAGTCAGTAAAAGGTTTGATTGTTTAGCAATAAAGCACAGATATACCTATAAATGGAAATGTATCTATATGCTCACGCAAGAAATTTTTGGCGGGGGTGAGTCCACCCCACACACCTGCAGGATCTCAGTTCCCCGACCAGGGATGGAACCCGCGCCCCCTGCAGTGGAAGTGCAGGGTCTTAACCACTGGACCTCCAGGGAAGTCCCCAAGAAATATTTTTAGAGCACAAGAGGTAGCTTAAAGAACTTGAACACTAAGCCGTAAATGACATTATTAGGTACAACATTGTATGTTGACTACCCCAGGCATTGTTTAAACCATAATGTTTTAAGAGACCACACAGATCCTTACAATAGATAAGATGTTTCCTGTCTTTATATTCAATTTATTTACTTACCATATAACAGATATATAAATTCAGAGACATGGTCAAAGGTGTAAATTGATATTATTGAAATTATTACTTGAGTTTTAACCAATTCAGTAACTAAACTAATAGCGTCACAAAATAATGTTAATGTTAAAATTATTAAATCTACAATTTAAAAAGGACTTTCCCTTATACCACATAGCAGTTAGTAGGTTATCCTACCATTTTAAACCTTTAAAAGAATAACTTTAGCCAGAGACTACATATCAAGCAGAAGAAGTGGTAGTAAGTAAGGTCAGGGCCAGTGGCAGAAGAGGGTCAAATGAGACCTTGGGCTTCAGAAAGTAACAGCAGCCTATGCCCAACCCTGCCTCTGCCTGCCTGCCCACCTCTCAGTTTAGAGATCTGAAAAAATAAAGTAGCAAAGTTGAGGTGAAAAGGGACATAATGAGTATGAAAATAGTATATGAAATGCTTCATAAGAATGAGGTCATCTTTATTGTTTTTATTATTATTGTCATTAGTTGCTGTGGCTTGGATGGTGTACCCACAAAAGTCTTTGCAGATGTAAAGAGGAAACCATACTGGATTAGGGTGGGCCCTGAATCCGATGCCTGGTTCCCCTAGAAGGAAGGAGAGGTGTGGAGTCAGTCAGGGGAGATGGCCATGTGAAGATGGGGCTGAAATCGAGTGATGGAGCTGCAGCTCAGGGAAGAGAAAGGACTACAAACAACCACCAGAAGCTGGGAGGAAGCACGGAAGGACTCCTTCCTGGAGCCTTCAGAGGGAGCATGGTCTTGTCGATGCCTTGATTTCAGACTTCGAGCCTCCAGAACTGTGAGAGAAGACGTTTGTTGTTTTAAGTCATTCCGTCTGTGGTCATTCATAACAGAAGCCTTGAGAAACAAATACATTAATCTAAAGAGAAGCACATAACTCAGGAGGCGCATCACTTCTTGAGCTCCTGCTTCCTGGTGCTCTAAGCCTCCTGAATCAAGATCTGTTATTTTCTCCTAGCGGCTATTTATTCTAACTGCAGGAAGAAGTGGTAAATGGTTCTGCTTTTTTAAGAGTGGCACAATTTAGGGGTGCCAGCCTAATGAGGTTCAGTGCAGACAAGATCAACACTTGCTTACTTTAACCTCTCCCAGCTCCTCCACTGATTGCCCTCTGAAATCTCAGCCCTGCCATACCTAAAGTATTCTAGACATAAGGCAGCCTGTATTAAGACCTCCTTAGTCTGCCTTTGCAGGGTGGTTGTTTGTGCATGCTAGGAATTTGTGTAATGGGTGTTAATCCTCAGCCTCTGCATTTTACCTCAATTCCTTCCTCCTTACATCCAACCAGTGGTCCAAGGCTCACCCCTGGGCTGACATCCTCCATTTGTATCTCAGCATCCGCTCTCCACCATGATTCATAGAAGAAGTTGAGCCAAAGGGACCCCAGACTTCAGTGTGGGCTAGACCATGAAAAGCCCCAGAGGGACATCAGCAGGGGGGAGGAGAATGAGGTCAGGGTGTTTGTTTTCTTGCTTCCCCCATGAGAGGTACTGCCAGCTGGGGCCTTGAGCAACAGTCCCCACTCCTCTCCAGGCAGCTGTCTCTGCACAGCTCTCTCCATTGGGTTCCAGGAACCCTTCCCTCCTCTCCTGCCTCAGGCCCTTTTCCTGAGACTCCTCCCATTTTCTAGCCCCAGGTTTCTGCTCCAACCCTACAAACCTCTTATATCCTGAGCATGAGCATATCCCCCAGTCCAAGGTTATCATTAGACTATTTATTTGCCTATAAATTTTCCTTTCTTTGACATTTCATAAAATGAACTTGTACAATATGTGGACTTTTGCCTCTGGCTTCTTTTACATAGCATAATGCTTTGTAGTATTTAGTTTCAGTACTCTATTCCTTTATATTACCGAATAGCATTCTGTTGTGTGGTTATGACACAATTTTTAAATCCATTTACTGCTTGGTGGACATTTAGGTGGTTGTTTCCACGTTTTAGCTGTTATGAACAATGCTGCTATAAACATTTATGTACAGGTATTTATGTAGACACGTTTTTATTTCACTTGGGTATATACCTAAGAGTAGAAACACTGGCTTGTAAGGTAAACTTATATTTAACTATTGAAGAATCTGCCGAACTGTTTTCCAAGTGGCTAAACCATTTTGCATTCCTATACACAATGTATGAGCCCCCATTTCTCCACGTTCTCATCTACACTTGTTATTGTCTGCCTTTGAATTATAGAGACTGTAATGAAGTGATAAGTTATTAGGGTTTTAGTTTGCATTTTTCTAGTGACAAATGATGTTGAGCATCTTTTCATTTACTTAATGATCACTCATAAATCTTCTTTGTTGTAATGTCTATTCAAACATTTTCTTCTTTTTTATTTGTATTATTTGTCTTATTACTGTGTTGTGTTTTTTTTGGGTACAAACTATTCACTAGATACGAGATTTATAAATATTTTCTCCCAAACTGTCACCTGTCATTTCATTTACTTAATATAATTTTTTATACCATATATGTGTGTGTGTATTTATATGTATGTATATATACACATATAGGCATGTGTGTATATGTATATGTGTGTATTTATATATGCATATATGTGTGTATATATAAATAATATATATTTTATATATATCAAATTTGCCACACCCATACTCTTTGAATCTTGTACATTACCTACCTTTCAGTCAGATTCAAGCCAGATTCTGTATCTTTTCTTCCAAACTGCCCTGAATTTGCATGAAATTGAAAGGTCTAATTCTGTAACTTTGGGACTTAAAGAGGCTCAGAATGTACACCTGTCTCCTCAAAATTAGCCCATGAACTAAATTTAGAAGAAAAAAGTCAAATGGTGGCACTATTCTAAGTATTGACATCGTCATATTTGTGTTGTGAAAAGTTCATCTTCATATCACTTTACTGTCATGAGCCTAAATAAAAATAATCCATCATCACCATCACAGTCCTTACTGTCTGGCATTTAAGACTGCTCAAACCACAAGAAGTCCATGATGCTCCACATTGCTGTGTAATTTACTTTTATATCATAAGCACCATTTTATATACCAGAAACAACTAAATAAATATATGGTAATTATTCTTTACACTATGATTTTCTTATTTAGAATCATCACTTGCTACAAAATTTACACAACCATTAACTGAAAGAACAGGAAGATTTAGACTATCTAAATGAAATCTTTCTCACTCCTCGCAGCAAAGTACTTTGGATCAGCCAGCAGGACATCTTCCACTGCTCATATAATTTTAGAAAATTATGAAATAACCTATTTGTGTGCACATGGTGGGGAATCTAAATGAAGCTCTCCGTTATTTTATAAACTGCGCTTCTACAACTTTAGCAAAATTTTTATGACTTTGTGAGTCACAAAGAAATAACACATTATTGTATACAGGAAATATGTCACTAAATTAAAGTAGAACATTGTGCTACTATAAGATTTTAAGAAACATTATTTTTAACAGGCTACCTTTACAGAGAAACAGGTAAATTAGAGTCAGTTACTATAAGCACCATGCTCTCTTCCCCAATTGATTTTTATAACTCACCCCAAACTTGGATGAAAAGGCAGGAACACTTCCTTTGCTCTGGTGTTATTAATGATTTTCCAGAAGGCTTCATCGGCTCGGAAGACCCATCCTGTAATTAGGTAGCACACATTATGATAAAACTGATAGATGGGCATATCCAAGGCAAGAGATAGATAAATAAATAACTTAATGTGTAGATTATAGTTACTTTGTTTCTTGTGGGTGTGAGAAAATATCAGCACATTGGAAGGAATACTCATTTTTAATTTTAGCTTAAATTTGCTTTCTGCAAACATTTAGGGTTAAAAAAAAGATGAATGAACTTTTCAAAAAGTGAAACACGACAAAAAAAAGCCAATCTGAATAAAATGACTAAAATAAGAGCTGATCAGTTTTGTAACTTGAGAAGATCAAAAAATGAAAATAATGGTGCAATAGTCTCCCTAATTTTTGTTTGTTTGTTTCCTCTGCTAGAAAACTTTGCATAGGCTGATAGGCTTTTTTGTCTGTGTTAGAATACCCCTCTGCCCCAATCTAAACCCTTTTCGTGCCAAGTCCTATCAGTGCTCCAGGTCTCACATCACAGAAGCACAGGGCTGTGGTCTCTTTGACTGGTGGCTCCTTGGGGACAGGAGCCACCTGCTTTCTTTCCTCCGCATCCGTGTCTAGGAGCAGGTGCAGTGCTTAGCACGGAACAGCCCTCAATCAACACTTTACGAGTTGAACAAATACATGAGTTCACATTACTTGTGAGCAGTAAATTGTGAAGGCTGAACATCCCAAAGTTTGAAGCAACAATGAAAATTACAGGCAACTAATTTACCCTTCATAAGTTAATAGCATAATTAATCATTATTGTGATACATGCTAATCAATTATAAATGGTAATGTGTTCACAGAATTAGCATGCTGCCCTCCCTCTGGCATAGCCTTGCCACAGCTTTTGTGAATTAAGGAAGAGAAAGAAAGGGGCAAGGAGTATGAAGAGTGAAATACACTTGAGGCCTCTGGATTCTCTGCCTCTGAATTGTGTTGAGAGGAATCTGAGTTCTGACCCACAGCCTATGAGCAGAAGCCTTAGTTTCCCAAAGTGATTTCATCAGAGGGACCGTGTCAACAACTGCTCTGGACTCCCCTGTCTAAGGGACAAGGGGGGACCACCCCAGAGCCCTAAGGTTCCCCAGGGACTCTGGCGAAGGAGCAGAGAAGGATGCAGAATACTGGTCTCTCTTAATTACAAAATCGCTTATTCCTCTGTGGCCAAGCTGAAGATACATGGAAGCATGGTGAAGAGGAAAGCCATGGTTCTCATGTTCACAGAGCCTTCATAGAGAGGGTGGTAGAAATGAATTAAATAATCACAGAAATAGATGGACAACTGCCATTGTGAGATGTTTTGCAAATGAGAGTTTCTCAGACCCTGAGTATATTTCATGGGAATGCCATGAATCTTCAGAGGAATCTCAAAGTCATGTTTTCTCCTGACTAGTTCCCCTTGAATCCCTTTATTTGGGTGAAGGGGACCAGGGCGGACAGAGCACTGCTTCCTTTCCCTTCTTTGTGGGACTGGAATCTACATGTTGGTAGAGCAGGCAGGGCTAGAATTTAAGTTCTCGGCATAAAACTGCCCTATCAACACTTTTTGGAAATTACCATGAACCAAAATATATTTGACTTAACAAACAAACAAGCTAAAAACAACAAAAGTAAAAGAGAGAAAGGTAATGGTCACATAAATATAGATTAAAACTTGTCTTTCTGAGATTGGGCCTAGAAATTCCAGTAAACAGAGATATCCTTGAATAATGTCAGTGTCATAAAACTACCAGCACTCCCCCTACATGTAAAGATCATGAGTCCTTTCTTGGGTTATAAAGAACAGACTCCCATGTAGGTCTTTATATAATTCCACTTTTAAATCATTTCGTAATAAAAAGTTCTGGTAATAATTGTCCATTTGTATTTAACAAGATATGAAAAATGTTCTCTCACATTATCCCCAGTTGTTTGCTGGTATTAAAAAATCACAGATACATTTTACCCTATTTCAAAAATAACTTAAAATATGCTTTATTTAGTCCTTTAAAGAAATTGTTTCCCAAGAGAAATAACCATGTGTTAAAATAACCTTGCATTAAATGCAATTACTAGATATAATTGGATATACCCCTTCTTTCGGTTGTGTGAGAGACCTTAGCTGGTTTATTACCCCCATTACAGCAGCAGCCTGTTGATGGCAAGCAAATATTTGCTCCCCTTTGGGTTTGGCATACCCAAGAAACTGCTGATACCTGACTTATTCTCAGTTATCCACAGGTTCTTGATTAGATGTGGCCAATTAAATCCTTAGACAGCAGTTATTTATGTATATTCATAGGTGATCTGTCATGTTACCCAGCAGTACACAAGCTTCCCCTCTTATAACACATGTTTCTTTATATCATCAGAGAACTTTTAAAAAAATACTAGTCCTGCATTTTCCACAGTGCTTCTGAAGAGGGGTAGGTAGGGGGAGTGTTGATCTAAAATTGGTATTTCAAGTTACACATTTTACGCTAGTTCATTTAAGCAACAGTACCTTTATTTATTGTCTACTTTTATACGGATTTTTTAAATTAAATGAATGAAATCATTTATAATAATATTCCCCAAGGCCTGTATAGCTTTGTTTATTTCCCAGGACACCTAGTGGCTGTAAATTAGCATGTGCCCATGTTGGCAATGGAACAGTAGTCCTGGCATCATTCACAAGAGCTGGTGCTCTTCCCAAAGAACTCTATTGCCAAAAGCTAGGAGGGGACTCCAAGAGGGAACACGTTCCTAACAATCCTTTCATCAACCAGTAGACAGGTGGGCTCTCTGGCAGGTACACATACCGCCTTGTCAATAGTGTATAACATCAAATAGCTGCACATATTCTGTCCTTCACCCTGAAATAGCCCATGACCAGAAAGGCAAAAATACATTAAAGCAGAAAATGCCTGCATTGGAAAGATAAAAAGTAAGTTTATGTTTAAACTAGTTCAATGAAGCCAGCAGAGGGCCCAAAATTCAGGCAGACATTGTAATAGTTTCAAAAAAAAAAAAAATGTCAGTTTTAACTCTATCTTGGATAAGCAATCATTCTGCTACAGAAGAAGCTGGATTCAGACAGAGAGTAAAGAACAAATGCATTTATCCTCCATGTCACAGGAATGCTTTAACTTGTTAAATATTAAAATCTATTCAATGTTCAATAATAAGTCAATATAATTTCTGTAGAAAAATTATACACTCAGTTCATTGGGATGAATACGCTAACTTGGGCATTTCATGTAATTGAAGCCAATGGTCCAATTTTTTCAGGAAAGTAATAGCGCATGTACTATAGTCATCTAATACATGTGCTTATGAATTTTTTTAGGTGCTATTCAATTTGAAATGATTGCTCTCACACTGGAAGTCACTAGAAAATAATAGTCTAAATCTATTTTTTAATTGCTTTCTTCACTAGATGTTGCAATTGTTGAATGGACAAGGATTAGTAAAATTCCTCAAATCATTTTTCATTTGGGCACAAAAATAGACAATAAGAGGTGTTAGACCCCTGGGTCAGGAGCCTGGTTCCACTCTGGGAACCTGAGCCAGTGACCTGCCTTGGTGTGTACTTCAGTTTTATCGTTCTGATAATCGAATAATAATAGTACCCACTTCGTTTTAAATTTTTAGTCAGGAATAAGTTATTTAATACAAAAAAAAAGTTATTAGTGTGAACAAAAGAAACCCCTGACAGCAGTCTGGCGTGAACGCTCCCATCTCTGAGGGGATTTTATTTCCTGTGATAGCAACTTCTCCTGGGTATGTGGACATCCTGTGATGCAGGCTAAACAGATGTAGGGGAAAAAGGAATTGCTCAAATGGAAATTAAATAAGTGATTGATATTAAGAATATACACTACTATGTTTTCCATCATAGCTGTAGTTTTAAATCCATCTACACCAAAGGTCAATTATTCTCATAGTTAAGTCCACAACACCCAGCACTGTGTTTGCACATAGTAGGTGTTCACTAAATAAATAGAATAAATAAAATACATAAATAGAATGATAAATGAATAAATAGAATATATAGAATGAAAAACTGAATGAATTCACAAACTTAACCTGTGCTCACACTATTGTGACACCTCCATGAGGTGGAAAAAAAGGTTTTTTTAGTTCTATGAATTTTTTATATATATTAAAGTACAGTTAATTGATATTATACAGCTGAATTTCTTGGCTGGGAGTTAACAAGCATGAAAAAAGTAGTTTAATGAAGAAAAAAATCTAAATTAACATATTCTATCTGCAATAGTTCCAAGTATCATGAAGGCAGAATACATCATTCATTCACAACCCATCGCCCTATTCCAACAATTCTCACAATTCTTCAAGCTCTATCATGCAGAACGCCCCAGAAGCCAGGTTATTTTGTCCATGGCTAACAAGGGGGTATGAAGTTCCTCAAAATAAATCTAATTACTGCTGTTTGTGAGATGACCTGAATATTTGAGTAAATTAAACAAGGGTGAAGGGGTGAACCTTAGATAAAGACTGAGGACTGCAACAGTTGTTTGAGTGTAAGACATGCAGGGTGGGACCGAGTGAGTGACAGAAAATTACTCAGGAAAAGATATGTTCTTGCACAGCTGCTTTAATTCAGAGAGAGGGAGGGAAGGAGAGAGAGAAAAGGAGAGAGAGAGAGGGAGCAGTTCCTCAGTTCTGTGCAGGCACAGCTGAGAACGCCCTAAGTCACTGCTCAGGCATTTACTCAGCTACCTGAATAACTAGGTTTTTGAACAACTTATTTTTCTTCTTAGGGTTTCTTCTCAGCAACATATATCAGTTTGCTTAATCAAAACTATCTCAGCTACATGGGAAAATGAGAAATTTAAGTACCATCATTAATCTATTCAATTATTTAGAAAAATTTATTAAGCACCTGTGCCTACCCTCTAACCAGTTTGGGAATAAAGTAGTGAACAACACAGACAAAAATACTTGCCTCATAAAGCAGACATTAACAGTCGGAAGGCAATTTTGTAAATAAGATAAATATGATGTGAAAGGATAATTGATACCATGCAGAAATATAAAGCAGAGAAACCAGGACAGGGCCTCTCAAGCTGGAGGGAGGGAGGTGACAGCAGTTTTAATACGGCAGTCAGAGTGGACCACACTCGGAAGGTAGAGGTGAGTGAGAGAGAGATTAAGTCCTGCAATATCTGGGCAAAGCTGTTCTGATAGGTGGATAAATTAAATAACAGAGATCTATACTGAGATACCAGTTCTCACCATCAACGTTAAATATGGATTAAAACGTGTTATATGGGAGGAATAAGCATGAAGCCTTAATTATTCCTTTTTTACTTTTAATAATAACAACTACAAGTTTATCATAACCAACCATATTATAGGGTGCCAGCTAGATTTTTTTTTTTTTTTTTTGCGATACGCGGGCCTCTCACTGTTGTGACCTCTCCCGTTGCGGAGCACAGGCTCCGGACGCGCAGGCTCAGCGGCCATGGCTCACGGGCCCAGCCGCTCCGCGGCATGTGGCATCCTCCCAGACCGGGGCACGAACCCGCGTCCCCTGCATTGGCAGGCGGACTCTCAACCACTGCGCCACCAGGGGAGCCCTAGTTAGATTCTTTATGTGTAATTTTTAATCCCTTAAATAATTTGTGAAGTAGGAATTATCATTTCCTTTTAATAAGTAAGAAAAGTAAGAGTCCAAAAGACTAGGCGAAGGTCACAAAAACTTGTAAAAATTCAGCAAAAGTAATTTTTTTAATTGGCTAGTAAATCATGTGAGACTAGAGAAATGGGGAGAGTACGACTTAACGAATGTATACAATATATTCTCAAATATGTATGTATATATATATATATATATGTATGTATATATATTAAGCCTATGACATAATCCACAGTTGCGAGAAAAGTCCCACATTTATTTCCACTGTCTCTTTGTTTTATCCTGATGGGACTAAGAAGTAGCAAGTGAAGCACTCGCCTCACACAAAATTGAATGGGGCACCAAAAAACTCAGTAACAAATACAAACATATTTTTAAAATCAAAATTAATACATCAATCCATGACAAATAAAATATCAAAATTTTAAATAAGAACAGGATGAGACCCTAACACTTACATACCTCACTTGCCTCTCCCTAGTCATGGACTTGGCTGAGGTTTTAATTCTTCCTTTCTCCACACAGCAAGGAGATGAACGATAAGGTTTGCAGGATACCCTTTGTAGGGGTATGTTAGTACATGACAAAAGTAATCTCTACCTGCATATTGTCAGACCAGCACTTTGCAGTTCAGCCTTTCTATTGACCCATTAAATTATCTCATGAACATGACCTCCCTTTTCTAAAAGCAGAGCTGGGTTCCTGATTCTGTGCTGAAAACCAGGGACCTATTTTACAAATGCACCAAGAACTACACAGTAATGCTCACTCTTCAGTCACACCAGGAACATTTCAAAAAGAGATCTGTGCTGTTTAGAATGTTTAAATCCTTTAAGATACTCATGAAATAAAATTATGTTTTGACCAATGTTTCCAGTTACAAGTTATTGCTTCAAATTGCATGTTAGCTACAGCATGGCATTAAATGTGGTGTATTTATTCATTCTCCTCTCCAGGGCTGGCCCTAGGCTAAATTGTAAAACAGGTTCAGTTTATCCTGACAGACGGACTCTCTCTCCATAACATATGCAGACGTCCAGTCTCTTCACCAGCTACCCAAACACCCTGCTGACCTGCCCTTGGGCCCTGCAGGACCTATAGGAAGCTCATTAAACTTCTCCGTTCCCCCCATGGAAAAATGCCCACCAGCTCTGCAGACCTCCAATTAGGTAGCTGTGATTGGAAAACAATAACCTACAATAAGTTGCCTTGTCATGTGATGTTCAATAATATTTCAATGTGTTTTCATGGCCAGAATATTAGCATTTTAACAGAGGCTGGGAAAAAAAAATCATCATGGCATACCTCTATGGGGGCACAAAATTGTCTATATGGTATACTGTCAGCTGTAAATGAATCCTATGACTGTAAGAAAATATATGAATTTTTAAAATTGTGCTTAAAAAATTACGCTTAAGAGATAGGATAAGTTGTCTTTTTTTTTTTTTTTTTGCATTTTCCCTTCTCTTAGTACATATTAGCTTTTTGTGAAATATTTTATTCATATTCAAAGGATAGAGAATAGTAAACATCAAGTAGCAAACACTTAGCTTTAACAAATTTTTAAATTTGTTAACAAATCCACATTTTTCCATATTTATTTTTAAACGTATGTTAAATATAACATTAAAGACAAAATTTAAACCTCCAGTAAGACCACTTTTGAATCTCCTTTCCTGGAGGTAGTGTTTACTATTACTTTATAAATTGTTAAACTATTTAAATATAGACCCCCCAAAAAGGAAGCATCATTTTGGAAATTTTCAAACATTGTATAAATCCCATTCTCCTGTATATATCTGTTGACAATCTGCTTTTTTAGGTCAACTATTTTTATTGTGCTTTTTTTTTAATTGAAGTGTAGTTGATTTACAATGTTGTGTTAGTTTCCGGTGTACAGCAACGTGATTCATTTTTATATATATACTTTTTCAGATTCTTTTCCATTATAGTTTATTACAAAATATTGAATATAGTTCCCTGTGCTATAGAATAGGTCTTTTGTTGTTTATCTATTTTATATATAGTAGTGTGAAGGTCAGCTACTTTGTAATTGATTCATTTTGATACACATAGTTCTTATTCATTTATTTATTTTCTATTGTTGTTGGGTTTTTTCCATACAACCAATGCTCCAAAATTTTTTAATTTTGTGAATGTCTCCTTGTGCATGTGTGGCTTCTCTAGAGCTAGTAACTAGAAGTAAAATTGCTGGGTCAGAGTATACTAACACCCAGGACTACACTAGACAACTCCAGTTTGCTCTCACAGTGGTCTGTATTCTACCCTGTGTAGGATGAGAGCTATCATATCTCCACATCGTCACCAGCGGTTGGCATTGTCAGACTTATTAATTTTTGCCAACTCTACGATGTGAAAAGGTACTTCATAGTTTTTCTTTTGTTGTTGTTTTTTTTTGTTTTGTTTTGTTTTTGCGGTACGCGGGCCTCTCACTGTTGTGGCCTCTCCCGTTGCGGAGCACAGGCTCCGGACGCGCAGGCTCAGCGGCCATGGCTCACGGGCCTAGCTGCTCTGCGGCATGTGGGACCTTCCCGGACCGGGGCATGAACCCATGTCCCCTGCATCGGCAGGCGGACTCTCAACCACTGCGTCACCAGGGAAGCCCCATAGTTGTTTTTGTTGGCATTTCCCTGATAACGTGTGAAGTTAAAAATCTATTCAAATATTAATTATCCATTTGGATTTCCTCTTCTGTGAATCACCTGTCCCCATCACATTCTATATTTTGTAATGACAAAAGTACTTTATTTCCATGAAAATATCTAACATTGACTCCTCAAGTAATCGGAACTTAATAACGAAGATCTTCCTACTGGGCTGGGGCCTCCCAGTATCCCTCAAACACATCTAGTGCTGCTTTAGAGAAAGACTGTATCAGGGACTAATTCTGATCCCCTGTCATCATTCGTGTAGTATACAAAGTACAATTAAACATATAAACACAAGCACCAACCTTTCTAAGTTCAAATCCTCATCTATTACTTTTTATGTGTGACTTTGGATAAGAAACCGATCTCAGGGTCTCAGTTTCCTCATCTTGAAATGAGATAATAATATAACTCCAATCCCCTAATTCTAAACACAACAGGATTGTTGGGTGTATATAATAACTGGTAACTGATGTAAAGTTGCCCTAGTGTCTGGTGCACAGTAATTATGATGGTGATGATGTGTTAGACACAGCATACTATATAAATCACATGACACCTGAGGCACATCGAGATGGGAGAAAAGCCTTCAGTAATCACATTTTGGTCTATGTAATTTGTTTCTTTCTACATGGCATGTAATTATGTTTTAAACCATTATGTTTTTCCTCATCTCCATAGGTTTTTATTTTCTATTTTTGTCCTATTAAGCAATTTTTCATTCTCCATTTCAGAAAAAACTTCTCTCTACTTGCGTAGATGGCCCTGCAAACCTTAATGAATGCCATGAAAATGCTTTGAAACTTGTCAGAGAAGAACATTGTGAAAATGTCACTGGTTTTCATTTTCAGGTGACTCAAGAAAGTGAATCACTAGATACAAAATCATATCCTTTTCCAAAATCTTAGCAAGAAATGACAATCTTAGAAGTTGGCTATAACTGGAAATGTCATTTGATTGCAATGCTACAAAATAATATCCTTGACCCCAGCACTAAAAGCTGGGTTAAAAGCTTCAATACCAGAGACATCCCTTATAATTGACTGGGAAGCCCGCTAAGAGACTAGAAATTGAGGGATCAAGATAGAAGATTATGGGGCTTCCCTGGTGGCGCAGTGGTTAAGAGTCCACCTGCCGATGCAGGGGACACGGGTTCATGCCCCGGTCCGGGAAGATCCCACATGCCGCAGAGTGACAGCGCCCGTCAGTCATGGCCACTGAGCCTGCGCGTCAGGAGCCTGTGCTCCGCAACGGGAGAGGTCACAACAGTGAGAGGCCTACGTACCGCAAAAAAAAATGAAAAAACAAAAGATAGAAAATTATGGAAGCAGCATGAGACAGCTGATGCCTATGAGCACTGAAATCTAATCATAAACTGAAATAAGACATATTCAACCACAAGTTTAAAATAGTCTCTAACATTTCTTCCATGTTCATATCAAGAGAAACCACCCAGAATGATTAATGTGATGGACTTTCAAATTTGCTGCCCTCTTTTTTCTTCCACATAACTTAAACGTTACATTTGGAAATCATTATTTTTATCAGCTGTCCCACACAAACCCTTGTCCGCTTCCCCGTCCTTATTTCTCACACTTTAAAGTTGCATTAGCATCTTAATGAGCTAATGCTCTTGCCACTTTTTATTCAAAAATTGTCCTTGAATGTGTTGCAATCAAGGTAAAAAAACAATTTTTGAATTGAAAGTGAGCACACTGCTGAATAACAGTTAGCATCTTGAACTTGTGGACTGCACAGCTGCTGTTGCTGGAGGGGAGAGTGTTATGGTCCAGCTGGAGGAGAGGCAGCCTCGGAAGAAGATGCAGAGGTTTAGAATGTCACAAAACAACAGTCTTCTTTGTGTAAAGGAGAAAGACACAGAAAGAGAAGTGCCAACTGTTTTAATCTTTATTTTCATTATAAATCTCCTCGCTTGCTATACGAAATTCAAATAATGCAATGATTATGTTAAAACTGACAGTTTCTCATCCCTTTCCAAAGCCACCTCCACACAGCACCAGTTCAACAGTTTTGCTTTTCTATTTTCAAGCCTGTTTTAATACATAAGAAAGTATATAATTATATAAATATTTTAAAGTGATAATATATATACACATATAAATGTGTATATGTATACATATATCAACTGTAACTTATTTTCACTGAACCATATATCATGGATATTTATCACATAAATACTCTTTGTATAAACTACCTATTTCTCTGTAAATGCAGCAGATTATTCTGATGTATCATTGAATGCATTTATCCATTACCCTACTGGTAGACATTTGCATTCTTTGTTTCTTTCTTACTGCCAAGCATGAAAAACATTACACAGAAATATCTGTATATTTAAGCAAAATATATATGTCACGTAAGAATGTTTACTTGAAGTGGGATTTCTTGGTTATGAGACAATCATTTTAAGTGGGCATGGAGTCTACAATGGAAACTTCCAAATATATCACACCAATTTGTGCTTCTACCAGCAGAGTGTGAGAATGAGGGGTCCCTTGTAAAACTGTCAATTTGACGTAATCAAGCCTTTCTAAGATTGTGCCAATTTGATAAAGTAAAAAGGGTATCTCATTGAACTTGCAATTTGTATTTTCTTGACATCTAATGAGGTTAAGAATCTTTGATATGTTTATTATTTATACAAATACCTTTCTGAAAAAAATTGATTTATAATTGAATCAACTGTGCTGTGCACCTGAAACTAACAAGACATTGTAAATCAGCTACACTTCAATAAAAAAAAAAGCCTTCTATATATTATGATACATACTATATGTATACATAATATGTATATATGTTATGTGTACATATGGCTTTTATTTATGGAACATTTTATTACATGGAAGTTTGCAGTTTTGATGCAATGAAATATGCAAATGGCTTTTGAGATTGTATAATTATTAGAAGACCTTCACCTTAGACACCCCATTCTATAAAATATTTTTTCTAAAAATATTTTGTAAATTTATGTACTTTCTGCCCTTAATATATTGTTTTGTTGTTGCTGTTTTCTTGCTGACTGTGACACATGCAGATGGAATAAATCATTTCCTGCTCTTCCCCAAGTTTTTCTTTGGTTTCAAACACACATAAGACACTTTCAGTGACTATAAATCCTACCTGTTTACTTTGAATATACATAATATATTATAAAACATTATAAGCCTTTTCTTTCATACCATCATTTAAGAAATATCTTGTGCTCCCTCAAAAGCCTTTACCCCTAAATTTGATTCTATTTCTATCCAAGCTACGAAGCCTTCATGCAGGCTGGTGTCTTCCTGAATATTAACCCTGCAGCTTTAGAATTCACCTGCTAGTCATTGCGGGTCTCTGACCATTCTAAGTGAAAGCAACTTAGGGACACTTTTATTTTCTAATTAGGATCATAATTTCTTCATGATTTAATCTATCTGATAAATGTTTCCCTACTAAGTAAATTTCATGCGTAGTTGTAAAGAATGCTTGAATATATTAGAAAACCCAAGTTCTAGTCCAGTGGATCTAATGGTTGTGTGATTTAATGAGATCCTTTATCCGCCCTACATCTTGCCTCCTCTTAAATTCTGGCTGGACAGTATACCCTTTAGAGAATTATCTGTTTCATGTTTTATTCCTCCCCCTGAGCAATCTATATCATGACTTTTGAACTCATTTACTAGCTTTTTTTTTTTGTATTCAGATTATATATTATATTTTTAATTAAACACCCTGCCTCTTTTCTCAAATTGTCTTTAGGATTTCCCAGCTATTTTTTCAGCTAAAATTGCTTTAAGTAAATAATTTCAAAGATTAATTATTTCTGCCATTTCTTTCATTTCTTTCCCACAAAGTTCAACAAGTCCATTGTTGAAATTGACTGTTTTCATTATTCTACTCACATTTCTCTCATCTAACTCCCTTTACTGCCTTATAAAGAGAATTATTACTCTCTTTTTTCCTTTGTTAGAATTCTTCAAGCTTCCTGTGATGTTCCTATCCAAAGATGTAAGAGAAACCACCCAGAATGATTGTCCAAAGATGTCACATCATTGGTCTCGTCTTTCTCATAGCCCGCTTTTAGAAGTTGAAACCTTGATGTATGTAACCCATATCAGCTCCCAACATCTGCCAAATCCTTCTGAAGTGTGCAGGCTACCATTTCTCCTCTAGTAAAAGAAAATAGACACCATACATAAAGTCAAACATACCAGTGAGCCAGCCAAAATAACAAAAAATAAGATTATCACTTGGAAATCATGTCAATAAAGCACATGTCTATTCCCACGATCTGACAGATTGCCAGAGCCACAGATGCTGCTATAAGGGAGCAGCAAGGCAAGCCCATTCTTGTGACTCTCAGTACAACTTGTGCTAAGAAACTGCCTGGGATGGATGGGTATACTAAGATCTTATATTCTAATCCACTCATGTGGAGACATCTCAGTGATCGGGAGAATCTGCCACCTGTATTAAAATCTAAAGTCTCTAAAACTTCTAAACAGATAAATATCCATAATCTAGCCTCTATCTTCAGGCTTCTCAAACTTAATACACCTAAGAATCGTCTGAAAATCTTGTAAAAATGGAAGATTTTAATTCAGTAGATGAGGGTTGGTGCCTAAGATTCTACATTTCTAAAAACTTCCTGGGAGATGCTGACACTGCAGCTCTGTGGACCACACTCTGAGTCCCAGGCTTCAGATTTATTCTTTTCATGAGAGAAACTGCCGAGTGTTTCCATTTATGAAAACAATTACTCTGACCAATAATGGTGACTATAAAATAGTTCACATTTATATGGCATTTCAAGTTGACAGAGCACTTTGACATTTGTTAACTCCTTCTGATATTCACAATAACTCCCTGATAAAGGCAGGACGTTAATTATTCAGAAGAGAAGTTGAGGAACGTTAACTTTCTTGCTCAATGTCATGCAACCAGTAAGTGGCAAGGTGATCTGTGCAGTTCTCTCAGACACAGAGACAATGTAACAAAATAGCTAAGAGCGCTGGGCTTTAGATATTCCCTATCTTTGAATATCGTACAAGTTACTTAACATCTCTATTTTAGTTCCCTCATTTATAATCTGAATATGCCTATTTCATACACTTGTTAGATCTAATAATCTCTAAATTTCCTAGTATAGGTGGCTGTCACCCGGTAATCACAACATAAATGGTAACTGCTGCTGGTGTTTTGTTGTCATCCTTGTTATTCCAGAACTCTGTAGAATTTCCCCATACCTCAGCAAAATCTTAGTGCCCACCTGCAAGGAATATCTAACTTCCTTGAAGCACTTGACCATCATGGACTCTACATGAAAAATATGATGGGATTAGACACCACAGTGAGCCTTTTTTCATTGTGTCTCTATTTAAGCAGGACATGTGGGAGAACTTGCAGGGTAGCTGCCTATTGATGTATTGTTATGTACATAAAGAATTTCTGCCTGCAGAGTTTCTACTATGGCTCCTTTCACAAGCCTACAAATCCATGCACATTTTCTTGAAGTGCAGAATAGAAGTTATTTTTTGGATGGTGAGATACTGATGAACCATTATACTTGGCTAAGCTTCACATGATTTCACCACTTATCGTTTCTGCAGAGGTAGATGAGCAGTGCCCCTAGGAAAAACTGAAAAATAACCTCTACGTCAGTGACAGATAAATGAGAAAAAGCAAAACAAAAGAAAGGGTTGTACCATATTGATATTACTAACATCCAGGCTTGAGCAGCACAGACTTTTTAAATGTCTTGCCAGGAACTTCCCTGGTGGCACAGTGGTTAAGAATCCACCTGCCAATGCAGGGCACCTGGGTTCGAGCCCTGGTCCGGGAAGATCCCACATGCCACAGAGCAACTAAGCTCGTGCACCACAACTACTGAGCCTGTGCTCTAGAGCCTGCAAGCCACAACTACTGAAGCCCGTGCTCCACAAGAGAAGCCACTGCAATGAGAAGCCCATGCACCACAACGAAGAGTGGCCCCCACACGCCACAATTAGAGAAAAGCCCGTACACAGCAACGCAGACCCAACACAGCCTAAATAAATAAATAAATAAATAATGTCTTTCTTACCAAACAAAAACTATTCATTCTATCTTGGGTTAGTTTTTTCATCAGGTGGAATAAAGGTGCAATATTTTCATATTTAAATCATCACTCCTTTTTGTAACATATGTCAGTTCTGCAGTTGGAAAGTTCATAGTTTAGGTATTTTAACATATAATCATTTCTCCTTGAACTTGATCATTATAACATGATTTTCAGTGTTATAACACTTTTCAGAGACTTCAGGTGTGCAATAAAAATAAAAGTACTGTAGAACAAAGATAAATATTTAAGATAAACTTTAGGGTAAAAAAATACAAGATTATGCTTTCATAGGACTGTCAGTAAGGTGAACAATTGTTCAGCTCAGTCAGCTGTTAACCAGTTAACTGTTATTTTATATGAATATCTGATTGATTCTCTGTGAGCAACTGAACTATTGGTATACAAGATGGGATTTAGGGACAACATTTCTCATCATATGGGACTAGGTTCCCGGATCAGGGTAACAGAATATCCATCCTCTTTTTGCATTGAAAGAGTAATTTAAAAAGTGCACTTTAAAATAGGAAAAAGAGAGCTAGCAAGTGAGGCAAAGGTAAGGAATTATTTATACCTTCCACCAACCAAAGTTCAAAGAACATCTAATGACACTGGACAAAACTGATTTTGTATAAAAAAGCAGTAATTTTACTGTAATATTACTTTCAGTAATATTTCAACAATGTAAAAAACTATGTATACTCATGCATAGAAAATAAAGCTGGAGGAGGAGCTTCAAGATGGCGGAACAGCGAGACGCGGAGATCACCTTCCTCCACACAGATACACCAGAAATACATCTACACGTGGAACAACTCCTACGGAACACCTACTGAACGCTGGCAGAAGACCACAAACCTCCCAAAAGGCAAGAAACTCCCCACGTACCTGGGTAGAGCAAAAGGAAAATGAATAAACAGAGAAAAAAAAATAGGGACGGGACCTGCACCAGTGGGAGGGAGCTGTGAAGGAGGAAAGGTTTTCACACACTAGGAGCCCCTTCACGGGCGGAGACTGCGGGTGGCAGAGGGGGGAAGCTTCGGAGCTGCGGAGGAGAGCGCAGCCACAGGGGTGTGGAGGGCAAAGCAGGGAGATTCCCGCACAGAGGATCGCTGCCGACCGGCACTCACCAGCCCGAGAGGCTTGTCTACTCACCCGCTGGGGCGGGCGGGGCTGGGAGCTGAGGCTCGGGCTTCGGTCAGAGCGCAGGGAGAGGACTGGTGTTCGCGGCGTGAACACAGCCTTCCGGGGGTTAGTGCACCACGGCTAGCCAGGAGGGAGTACGAGGAAAAGTCTGGACCTGCCGAAGAGGCAAGAGACTTTTTCTTCCCTCTTTGTTTCCTGGTGCGCGAGGAGAGGGGATTAAGAGCGCTGCTTAAAGGAGCTCCAGAGACGGGTGCGAGCCGCGGCTAAAAGCGCGGACCCCAGAGACGGGCATAAGATGCTAAGGCGGCTGTGCCGCCACCAAGAAGCCTGTGTGCGAGCACAGGTCACTATCCACACCTCCCCTCCCAGGAACCTGTGCAGCCCGCCACTGCCAGGGTCCCAGGATCCAGGGACACCTTCCCCGGGAGAACGCACGGCGAGCCTCAGTCTGGTGCAACGTCAGGCCGCCTCTGACGCTGCAGGCTCGCCCTGCCTCCGCACCCCTCCCTCCCCCGGCCTGAGTGAGCCAGAGCCCCGAAAGCAGCTGCGCCTTTAACCCCGTCCTGTCTGAGTGAAGAACAGACGCCCTCTGGCGACCTACACGCAGAGGCGGGGCCAAATCCAAAGCTGAACCCCTGGAGCTGTGCGAACAAAGAAGAAAAAGGGAAATCTCTCCCAGCAGCCTCAGGAGCAGCGGATTAAACCTCCACCATCAACTTGATGTACCTGCATCTGTGGAATACCTGAATAGACAACAAGTCATCCCAAATTTAAGAGGTGGACTTTGGGAGCAACGATATATATATATTTTTAACCCGTTTTCACTTTTTCTGACTGTGTATGCATATGCTTCTGTGTGTGATTTTCTCTGTATAGCTTTGCTTTTACCATTCGTCCTAGGGTTCTGTCTGTATGCTTATTTTTTTTTATTACTTAAATTTCTTTTCCTTAATCATTATTTTTTTTAATTTTTAATTCTAATAAGTTTATTTTATTTTATCTTCTTCATTCTTTCTTTCTTTTTTTTTTTCCTCCCTTTTATTCTGAGCTGTGTGGAGGACAGGCTCTTGGTGCTCCAGCCAGGCATCAGGGCTATGCCACTGAGCTGGGAGAGCCATGTTCAGGACACTGGTCCACAAGAGACCTCCCAGCTCTATGTAATATCAAACGGTGAAAATCTACCACAGATCTCCATCTCAATACAAAGACCCAGCTCCACTCAAAGACCAGGAAGCTACACTACTGGATACCGTATGTCAAACAACTAGCAAGACAGGAACACAGCCCCATCCATTAGCACAAGGCTACCTAAAATAATAATAAGACCACAGACACCCCAAAACCACCAACAGACGTGGAACTGCCCACTTAAGACAAGATCCAGCCTCATCCACCAGAACACAGGCACTAGTCCCCTTCACCAGGAAGCCTACACAACCCACTGTACCAACCTTAGCCACTGGGAACAGACAACAAAAACAAGGGAAACTACGAAAATGCAGCCTGTGAAAAGGAGACTGCAAACACAGTAAGTTAATCAAAATGAGAAGACAGAGAAACACACAGCAGATGTAGGAGCAAGATAAAAACCCACCAGACCTAACAAATGAAGAGGAAATAGGCAGTCTACCTGAAAAAGAATTCAGAATAATGATAGTAAAGCTGATCCAAAATCTTGGAAATAGAATAGAGAAAATGCAAGAAACATGTAACAAGGACCTAGAAGAATGAAAGGGCAAACAAACGGAGATGAACAGCACAATAAATGAAATTAAAAATCAAGAAAACACTCCCATTTACCATGGCAACAAAAATAAAAAAATACCTAGGAATAAACCTACCTAAGGAGACAAGAGACCTGTATGCAGAAAATTATAAGACACTGATGAAAGAAATTAAAGATGATACAAATAGATGGAGAGATATACCATGTTCTTGGATTGGAAGAATCAACATTGTGAAAATACTCTACTACCCAAAGCAATCTACGGAGTCAATGCAATCCCTACCAAACTTCCACTGGCATTTTTCACAGAACTAGAACAAAAAAAGTCACAATTTGTATGGAAACACAAAAGACCCCGAATAACCAAAGCAATCTTGAGAACAAAAAATGGAGCTGGAGGAATCAGGCCCCCAGACTTCAGACTATACTACAAAGCTACAGTAATCAAGACAGTATGGTACTGGCACACAAACAGAAATATAGATCAAGGGAACAGGATAGAAAGCCCAGAGATAAACCCACACACATATCGTCACCTTATCTTTGATAATGGAGGCAAGAATATACAGTGGAGAAAAGACAGCCTCTTTAATAAGTGGTACTGGGAAAACTGGACAGGTACATGTAAAAGAAAGAAATTAGAACACTCCCTAACACCATACACAAAAATAAGCTCAAAATGGATTAAAGACCTAAATGTAAGGCCAGACACCATCAAACTCTTAGAGGAAAACATGGGCAGAACACTCACAACAAGATCCTTTCTGACCCACCTCCTAGAGAAATGGAAATAAAAACAAAAATAAACAAATGGGACCTAATGAAAATTAAAAGCTTTTGCACAGGAAAGGAAGCCATAAGCAAGACGAAAAGACAACCCCTAGAATGGGAGAAAATATTTGCAAATGAAGCAACTGACAAAATATTAATCTCCAAAACATACAAGCAACGCATGCAGCTCAGTATCAAAAAAAAAAAAAAAAAAAACCCAATCCAAAGATGGACAGAAGACATAAATAGATATTTCTCCAAAGAAGATATACAGTTTGCCAACAAACACATGAAAGAATGCTCAACATCATTAATCATTAGAGAAATGCAAATCAAAACTACAAAGAGGTATCATCTCAGACCAGTCAGAATGGCCATCAGCAAAAACTCTACAAACAATAAATGCTGGAGAGGGTGTAGAGAAAAGGGAACCCTCTTGCCCTGTTGGTGGGAATGTAAATTGATACAGCCACTATGGAGAACAGTATGGAGTTTCCTTAAAAGACTAAAAATAGAACTACCATACGACTGAGCAATCCCACTACTGGGCATATACCCTGAGGAAACCATAATTCAAAAAGGGTCATGTACCAAGGTATTCATTACCGCAGTATTTACAATAGCCAGGACATGGAAGCAACCTAAGTGTCCATCAACAGATGAATGGATAAAGAAGATGTGGCACATATATACAATGGAATATTACTCAGCCACAAAAAGGAACGAAACTGAGTTATTTGTAGTGATGTGGATGGTCCTAGAGATTGTCATACAGAGTGAAGTCAGAAAGAGAAAAACAAAGAGCATATGCTAACACATATATATGGAATCTAAAAAAAAAAAAAAAAGAGGTCAGAAGAGCCTAGGAATAAAGACAAGAATAAAGATTCAGACCTACTAGAGAATGGACTTGAGGACACGGGGAGGGGGAAGAGTAAGCTGGGACAAAGTGAGAGAGTGGCATGGACGTACATACACTACCAAATGTAAATTAGATAGCTAGTGGGAAATAGCCGCATAGCACAGGGAGATCAGCTCAGTGGTTTGTGCCCACCTAGAGGGGTGGGATAGGGAGGGTGGGAGGGAGAGAGATGCAAGAGGGAAGAGATATAGGGACATATGTATATATGTATAACTGATTCACTTTGTTATAAAGCAGAAACTGACACACCATTGTAAAGCAATTATACTCTAATAAAGATGTTTTTTAAAAAAATAAAGCTGAAAATAAAATACACCAAAATTTTAATTGCGTTGAGACTGTGAGAAGATTTTTCATTTCTTTCTGAGTACATTCTGTATATTTTTGTTCACACAGTTCATGAATTACTTTTATAACCAAACATATGATAAACATTTTAAAAATAAAATAGCCTAGAAGTAGCAGACACTATTTTGCAGTTAAAAGAACAAATATGACTTTTGAAATTACATTAGCTTGGGTTCAGATGTTATCCTGTTCAGGCTATGGTGTGCCACAGTATCAAGCAGCCCCAGTAGTCTCTTTGACTTTAAAAAACTAAACGTTTATTTCTTTTTTTGTTGTTTTTAACATCTTTATTGGCGTATAATTGCTCTACAATGTCGTGTTAGTTTCTGCTGTATAACAGAGTGAATCAACTCTATGTGTACATATATCCCCATAGCCACTTCCTCTTGTGTTTCCCTCCCACCCTCCCTATCCCACCCCTCTAGGTGATCACAAAGCATGGAGCTGATCTCCCTGTCTGACTCGTGCAAAGGCAACAGTTGCTCCAAAGAAGCTGTGCTCTTTGGGGTGGCTCAGCATCCAGGCTGGGCTGGTCTGACGGCCCCTGTGCACATGAGCTATCTTCCGCAGACTGGGTAGCACCAGAGTGGGGTGCTGGAGAGCTGAGCACCAGCAATCAGAATATCTATGATGAAGTGGCCAGCCATTTCAGCTCCCATCTCATCGCCAGGCACAGTACTGGAAAGTTCAGTTCTCCTTGTTCTGGAAGTAGAGATAGATAAAGTCCCAGTAAACCTTAGATATTGTCTCCCGTAGTCACTAGCCTCCTGGATGCCACTGGGCCATGGACTTCTCTCAGATTATTTAATCATGTAATAGCCTCATTTGACTATTTAAATTACAAAACATATGTAAAGTCATTACTGTGCTGCCTGGTGTGGACTAAGTAGTTAGTAAATGTTCACAGTAGTCCCCTTTGGGCTGTAGCTGCACTCAAATATATAAAACCATACTGTAAGTTATCTATATTAGAGTATTACCATACCTCCTGCCTTTGAGGAATGATATCTGACATGATCTGCATAGCTATATTCTTTGACTAAGTTTAACAACAGAATTTTTATCTTGTATTATACCTTTTTTTTAGCATCTTTATTGGTGTATAATTGCTGTACATTGTTGTGTTAGTTTCTGCTGCATAACAAAGTGAATCAGCTATGTGTATATATATATCCCCATATACCCTGCATTTTGCACCTCGCTCCCACCCTCCCTATCCCACCCCTCTGGTGTTCAAAATGCAAAAAGCTGATCTCCCTGTGCTATGCGGCTGCTTCCCACTACCGATCTATTTTTATGTTTGGTAGTGTATATATGTCCATGCCCTTCTCTAACTTCATCCCAGCTTACCCTTCCCCCACCCCATGTCCTCAAGTCCATTCTCTACGTCTTCATCTTTTATTTATTTATTTTTTTTGCGGTACACAGGCCTATCACTGTTGTGGCCTCTCCCGTTGCAGAGCACAGGCTCCAGAAGCGCAGGCTCAGCAGCCATGGCTCACGGGCCCAACCACTCCGTGGCCTGTGGGATCTTCCCAGACTGGGGAAGGAACCCGTGTCCCCTTCATCGGCAGGCAGACTCTCAACCACTGCACCACCAGGGAAGCCCTCTATGTCTGCATCTTTATTCCTGTCCTGCCACTAGGTTCTTCAGAATCCTTTTTTCTTTTTTTTTGATTCCATATATGTGTGTTAACATACAGTAATTATTTTTCTCTTTCTGACTTACTTCACTCTACATGACAGTCTCTAGGTCCATCCACCTCACTACAAATAATTCAATTTCGGTGTTTTTATGGCTAAGTAACATTGCATTGTATGTATGTGCCACATCTTCTTTATCCATTCATCTGTCAATGGACACTTAGGTTGCCTCCATGCCCTGGCTATTGTAAATAGAGCAGCAATGAACATTGTGGTACATGACTATTTTTATATTATGGTTTTCTCAGAGTATATGCCCATTACTGGGATTGCTGGGTCATATGGTAGTTCGATTTTAGTTTTTTAAGGAATATCCACACTGTTCTCCATAGTGGCTGCATCAATGTACATTCCCACTAACAGTGCAAGAGGGTTCCCTTTATCCACACCCTGTCCAGCATTTATTGTTTGTAGATGTTTTGATGATGGACATGCTGACTGGTGTGATGTGATACCACATTGTAGTTTTGATTTGCATGTCTCTAATGATTAGTGATGTTGAGCATCCTTTCATGTGTTTGTTGAAAATCTGTATGTCTTCTTTGGAGAAATGTCTGTTTAGGTGTTCTGTCTATTTTGGGATTTGATTGTTTGTTGTTTTAATATTGAGCTGCATGAGCTGCTTGTATATTTTAGATATTAATCCTTTGTCAGTTGCTTCATTTGCAAATACTTTCCACCATTCTTAGGGTTCTCTTTTCATCTTGTTTATGGTTTCCTTAGCTGTGCAAAAGATTTTAAGTTTCATTAGGTCTCATTTGTTTATTTTTCTTTGTACTTCCATTTCTCTAGGAGGTGGGTCAAAAAGGATCTTGCTGTGATTTACATCATAGAGTGTTCTGCCTATGTTTTCCTCTAAGAGTTATATAGTGTCTGGCCTAACATTTAGGTCTTTAATCCATTTTGAGTTTATTTTTGTGTATGGTGTTATGGAGTGTTCGAATTTCATTCTTTTACATATAGCTGTCCAGTTTTCTCAGCACCACTTATTGAAGAGGTTGTCTTTTCTCTATTGTATATTCTTGCCTCCTTTATCAAAAGTAAGGTAACCATATGTGCATGGGTTTCTCTCTGGGCTTTCTATCCTGTTCCATTGATCTATATTTCTGTTTTTGTGTGAGTACCATACTGTCTTGATTACTGTAGCTTTGCCGTAGAGTCTGAAGTCAGGGAGCCTGATTCCTCCAACTCTGTTTTTCTTTCTCAAGATTGCTTTGGCTATTCGGGGTCTTTTGTGTTTCCTTACAAATTGTGAAATTTTTTGTTATAGTTCTGTGAAAAATGCCATTGATAGTTTGATAGGGATTGCACTGAATCTGTAGATTGCTTTGGGTAGTAGAGTCATTTTCACAATGTTGATTCTTCCAATCCAATAACATCGTATATCTCTCCAGCTGTTGGTATAACCTTTAATTTCTTTCATCAATGTCTTATAGTTTTCTGAATACAGGTGTTCTGTCTCCTTAGGTAGGTATATTCCTAGGTTTTTTTTATTCTTTTTGTGGCAATGGTCAACAGGTGTGTTTCCTTAATTTCTCTTTCAGATTTTTCACCATTAGTGTATAGGGATGCAAGAGATTTCTGTGCATTAATTTTGTATCCTGCTACTTTACCAAATTCATTGATTAGCTCTAGTTGTTTTCTGATAGCATCTTTAGGATTTTCTATGCATATTAGCATGTCATCTGCAAACAGTGACATTTTTACTTCTTCTTTTCTGATTTGGATTCCTGTTATTTCTTTTTCTTCTCTGATTGCTGTGGCTAAAACTTCCAAAACTATGTTGAATGATACTGGTGAGAATGGGCAAACTTGTCTTGTTCCTAATCTTAGTGGAAATGGTTTTAAGATTTCACCATTGAGAACAATGTTGACTGTGGGTTTGTCATATATGGCCTTTATTATATTGAGGCAAGCTCCCTCTTTGCCTACTTTCTGGAGTGTTTTTTATCATAAATGGTGTTGAATTTTGTCAAAAGCTTTTTCTGCATCTATTGAGATGATCATATCGTTTTTCTCCTTCAATTTGTTAATATGGTATATCACATTGATTGATTTGTGTATATTGAAGAATCCTGCATTCCTGGGATAAACCTCACTATATCATGGTGTATGATCCTTTTAATGTGCTGTCGGATTCTGTTTGCTAGTATTTTGTTGAGGATTTTTGCATCTATGTTCATCAGGAATATTGGCCTGTAGTTTTCTGTCTTTGTGACATCTTTGTCTGGTTTTGGTATCAGGGTGATGGTGACCTCGTAGAAAGATTGGGAGTGTTTCTCCCTCTGCTATATTTTGGAAGAGTTTGAGAAAGATAGGTGTTAACTCTTCTCTAAATGTTTGATAGAATTCGCCTGTGAAGCCATGTGGTCCTGAGCTTTTCTTTGATGGAAGATTTTTAATAACAGTTCAATTTCAGTGCTTTTGATTGGTCTGTTTATATTTTCTGTTTCTTCCTGGTTCAGTCTTGGAAGGTTGTTCTTTTCTAAGAATTTGTCCATTTCTTCCAGGTTGTCCATTTTATGGCATCTACTTGCTTGTAATAATCTCTCGTGATCCTTTGTATTTCTGCAAAGTCAATTGTTGCTTCATTTTCATTTCAAATTCTATTGAGTTGAGTCTTCTCCCTTTTTTTCTTGATGAGTCTGGTTAATGTTTTATCAATTTTGTATATCTTCTCAAAGAACAAGCTTTTAGATTTGTTGATCTTTGCTATTGTTTCCTTCATTTCTTTTTCATTTATTTTTGATCTCATCTTTATGATTTCTTTCCTTCTGCCTACTGTGGGTTTTGTTTTGTTTTGTTTTTTCTTCTTTCTCTGATTGCTTTAGGTGTAAGTTTAGGTTTTTAATCTGAGATTTTTCTTGTGTCTTTATGTTGGATTGTATTGCTATAAACATCCCTCTTAGAACTGCTTTTACTGCATCCCATAGGTTTTGGGTCATCATGTTTTCATTGTCATCTGTTTCTAGGTATTTTTTGATTTCCACTTTGATTTCTTCAGTGATCTCTTGGTTATTAAGTAGTGTATTGTTTAACCTATATGTGTTTGTATGTTTTATAGTTTTTTCCTGTAATTGATATCTATTCTTCCAGCGTTATCTTCGGAAAAGATACTTGATACAATTTCAATTTTCTTAAATTTGCCAAGGTTTGATTTGTGGCCCAAGATATGATCTGTCCTGGATAATGTTCCATGAGCACTTGAGAAGAAAGTATATTCTGTTGTTTTTGGATGGAATGTCCTATAAATATCAATTAAGCCCATCTTGTTTTATATATCATTTAAAGCTTGTGTTTCCTTATTTATTTTCACCTTGGATGATCTGTCCATTGGTGAAAGTGGGGTGTTAATGTCCCTTACTATTATTGTGTTACTCTCAATTTCCCCTTTTATGTCTGTTAGCATTTACCTTGTGTACTGAGGTGCTCCTATGTTGGGTGCATGAATATTTACAATTGTTATATCTTCTTCTTGGATTGATCTCTTGATCATTATGTAGTGGCCTTCTTTGTCTCTTGTAATAGTCTTTATCTTAAAGTCTATTTTTTCTGATATGAAAATTGCTACTCTAGCTTTCTTTTGATTTCCCTTTGCCTGGAATATCTTTTTCCATCCCCTCACTTTCAGTCAGTATGTGTCCCTTGGTCTGAAGTGGGTCTCTTGTAGACAGCATATATATACATATCTTTTTTTTTTTTTTTTGTATCCATTCAGCCAGTCTATGTCTTTTGGTTGGAGCATTTAATCCAGTTACATTTCAATAGTTATCAATATGTATGCTCCTATTACCATTTTCTTAATTGTTTTGTGTTTATTATTGTAGGTCTTTTCCTTCTCTTTCATTTCCTTCCTAGAGAAGTTCCTTTAGCATTTGATGTAAAGCAGGTTTGGTGGTGCTGAATTCCCTTAGCTTTTGCTTGTCTGCAAAGGTTTTAATTTCTCTGTTGAACCTGAACATGATGCTTGCTGGTAGAGTAATCTTAGTTGTAGGTTTTTCACTTTCATCACTTAAAATATGTACTGCCACTCCCTGCTGGCTTGAAGAATTTCTTCTGAAAGATCATCTGTTAACCATATGGGGATGCCCTTGTATGTTATTTGTTATTATTCCCTTGCTGTTTTTAATATTTTTATTTGTATTTAATTTTTGTTAGCTTGATAAATATGTTTCTTGGAGTGTTTCTCCTTTGATTTATCCTGTATGGGACTCTCTGCCCTTCCTGGAGTTGAATGACTATTTTCCTTCCCATTTTAAGAAGTTTTCAACTATAATCTCTTCAAATATTTTCTCAGACCCTTTCTTTTTCTCTTCTTCTTCTGGGACCCCTATAATTCAAATGTTGGTGCATTCGAATGTTGTCCCAGAAGTCTCTGAGCCTGTCCTCAATTCTTTTCAATCTTTTTTTCTTCATTATGCTCTGCAGTGGTTATTTCCACTATTTTGTCTTCCCAGTCACTTATCAGTTCTTCTGCCTCAGTTATTCTACTACGGATTCCTTCTAGATAATTTTTAATATAATTTATCGTGTTTTTCCTCATTGTTTGTTTGCCTCCTTAGTTCTTCTAGGTCCTTGTTAAACGTTTCTTGTATTTTATCCATTCTATTTCCAAAATTTTGGATCATCTTTACTATCATTACTCTGAATTCTTTTCCAGATAGGCTGCCTATTTCCTCTTCATTTGCTTGGTCTGGTGTGTTTTTACCTGCTCCTTCATCTGCTGTGTATTTCTCTGTCTTCCCATTTGCTTAACTTACTGTGTTTTGGGGTCTCGTTTTCATAGGCTTTGGGTTCATGGTTCCCATTGTTTTTGGTGTCTGCCCCCAGTGGGTAATGTTGGTTCATTGTGTTGTGTAGGCTTCCTGGTGTACTGGACTGGTGCCTGTGTTCTGGTGGATGAAGCTGGATCTTTTGTTTCTGGTGGGCAGGACCTTGTCTGGTGGTGTGTTTTGGGTTGTCTGTGACCTTAGTGTGATTTTAGGCAGCCTCTCTGCTAATGGGAGGGTTTGTGTTCCTGTCTTGATAGTTGTTTGGCATAGGGTGTCCAGCACTTAGCTTGCTGTTTGCTGAGTGGAGCTGCATCTTATCGTTGAGATGGATATCTCTGGAAGAGCTTTTGCTGTTTGATATAACATTAGGCTGGGAGGTCTCTGGTACACCAATATTCTGAACTCTGCTCTCCCACCTCAGAAGTCCAGGCCTGACACACAGCCGGAGCACCAAGACCCTGTCAGCCACATGGCTTAGAAGAAAAATGAGAAAAAGAAAGAAAGAAAGAAAAGAAAAAAAGAAAGAAAGAAAGAGAAGAAAGAAAAAGAAAAAACAAAGAAAGAAGAAAATATAAAATAAAGTTATTAAAATAAAAAATAAATAAAAATTATTAAAAATAAAAAAATTAACAGTAATAAAAAAGAAAGAAAGAAGAGAGCAACCAAACAAAAAATGAATCCATCAATGATAGCAAGCACTAAAAACTATACAAAAAAAAAAAAGACAAAACAGGCAGAACCCTAGGACAAATTGTAAAAGTGAAGCTATACAGACAAATTCACACAAAGAAGCATACACATACTCACTCACAAAAAGAGGAAAAGGAAAAAATATGTATATTATATATATATTTAAAGAAAGGAAGAGCGTAACCAAATCAATAAACAAATCTACCAATGATACTAAGCTCTAAATACTAAACTAAGATAAACATAGAACCAGAAACAACTTAGATGCAGAAAGCAAACCCCAAGTCTGTAATTGCTCCCAAAGTCCATCCCCTCAATTTTGGGATGATTCGTTGTCTATTCAGGTATTCTAGAGATACAGGGTAAATCAAGTTGATTATGGGTATTTAATCTGCTTCTCCTGTGACCGCTGGGAGAAATTTCCCTTTCTCTGTGTGCACAGCTCCCAGGGTTCATCTTTGGATTTGGCCCCGCCTCTGCATGTATGTCCCCTGAGGGTGTCTTTTCCTGCCCAGACAGGATGGGGTTAAAGTAGCTGCTGATTAGGGGGCTCTGGCTCACTCAGACCAGGCATGGAATGCGGGGTGAGCCTGCTCCGGCAGAGGCCGGTGTGACATTGCAACAGCCTGAGGTGTGCCATGTGTTTTCTCGGGGAAGTTGTCTCTGGATCATGGGACCCTGGCAGTGGCGGGCTGGACAGGCTCCCGGGAGGGGAGTTGTGGATAGTGACCTGTGCTTGAACACAGGCTTTTTGGTGGCCGCAGCAGCAGCCTTAGCATTTCATGCCTGTCTCTGGGGTCCACGCTGATAGCTGCAGCTCGTGCCCGTCTCTGGAGCTCATTTAGGCGGTCCTCTGAATCCCCTCTTCTTGCGCACCCTGAATCAATGGTCTCTTGCCTCTTAGGCAGGTCCAGACTTTTTCCTGGACTCCCTCCTGGCTAGCTGTGCTGCACTAGCCCCCTTCAGGCTGTGTTCACCCAATCTCCTCAGGTTGGAGAGGACTGTGTTTCCCAGTCCTCTCCCTGGGATCTGACCTCCGAAGCCCGAGCCTCAGCTCCCAGCCCTGCCCAACCCGGCAGGTGAGCAGACAAACCTCTCAGGCTGGTGAGTTCTGGTCGGCACTGATCCTCTGTGTGGGAATCTCTCCGCTTTGCCCTCTGCACCCCTATTACTGCACCCTCCTCTGTGGCTCTGAAGCTTCCCCCTCCACCACCCACAGTCTCCACCCGCGAAGGGGCTTCCTAGTGTGTGGAAACCTTTTCTCCTTCACAGCTCCCTCCCAGAGATGCAGGTCCCGTCCTTTTGTCTCTGTTTCTTCTTTTTTCTTTTGACCTACCCAGGTACATGTGTTGTTTCTTGTCTTTTGGGTAGTCTGAGGTCTTCTGCCAGTGTTCAGTAGGTGTTCTGTAGGAGTTGTTCCTCATGTAGATGTATTTCTGATGTATTTGTGGGGAGGAAGGTGATCTCCACGTCTCACTCCTCCACCATGTTGACGGTCCCTGTATCATACCTTTTAATCCAGGGTTTCCAGTGGGTATGTATGAATTGGTGATGTGCTCATAAAGATCAGGCTGCTTTTCTACAAGCAAAGAGTGACCAACCGTTCACCTCACATAGCAGGCACTGGGAAAATACTAGCATGGCCCTGAACCATCATTTTGGCTTCATCCACTCCCATCACTCATGCCATACATATCATGTGAGTGAACAGTGTTGAGTGTACAGGACCCATTGGCTTAGATGCCCTCTGTCCCTGAGGAGTTATTGGATATGATGGAAAATGAATGATCTTTGGTATCAAGCAAGTGCACACAGAAATCTTCCTTCTATCACTGGTGTATCATGCAACCTTGGGGACCTGACTAGCCTCACTGAGCTTCAATTTCTTCATCAAAGAAATGGCTGTAAAATATTTCTGTCTCCCACATCATGTATCTTCGGCCCACCTCTGATTTCTGTCCCAGTTTGGGTGAGCACCTGGACATCTAGAAATCAGCCAATTATACTCACACAAGTCACTATGAACCTCATAAATAACTGCTTATAAAACCCAAACTAAATGTATTCCCAAGTCAACCACCATTAAATAGGTCCCTAAAATGTCCCTGGCCACTCAAAATTATGCAGCCCAAGGAGGAGTGTGACAGAGGACTTCAGAATAGAAAAAGAAAATGGTGTAGCTCGTTGTGGAGTTATACTCACTTACTTGAGAAGACTTACAAATGTAAAGCCATGCAGACACCCTGCTGGAAATTTTGTCAGGACCTCGGAGGGATCAATGCCAGTGAGGGGCCCTGAAGCTTGAACTTCATTAACTTCATGACCATCCGCTCAGGTCCTGACTACTGGCTGACGGAAGGACTAGGAGGGAATGAGGATAAGGAAGAATAGATTTTTTTTTAAAATAAGTTTATTTATTTATTTATTTATTTTTGGCTGCCTTAGGTCTTCGTTGCTGTGTGCAGACTTTCTCTAGTTGCACCAAGTGGAGTCTACTCTTGTGGCCATGCTCGGGCTTCTCACTGCAGTGGCTTTTCTTGTTGTGGAGTACGGGCTCTAGGCATGCAGGCTTCAGTAGTTGTGGCACATGGGCTCAGTAGTTGTGGCTTGCAGGCTCTAGAGCACAGGCATAGTAGTTGTGGCACACGGGTTTAGTTGCTTCACAGCATGTGGGATCTTCCTGGACCAGGGCTTGAACCCATATCCCCTGCATTGGCAGGTGGATTCTTAACCACTGTGCCACCAGGGAAGTCCAGAACAGATCTTCTTATGAAAGCATTTTGTATTCCATGTGGGGAATATAGGCAGGAGTCATATGGTAAGCTTTTTATTTTTTCCCTCAATTATTAAAATCTTAATTTAAAAATGCATGAAGAACTTTCTTTTAAGAGTAAAGAAAAAAATGTTTTAAAATTTAAGCATGTACTTATTCTGGGTAGTGAATTGGAAATGAGCAAGAGGAAGAGTAAAACTCAATTCATTTTGTGCTTGTGATTTCTCATATATGCCTGTAGGACTGAAGGAAGAATTTGACAAGTAGAGGATTTCAGGGGAGAAAATAACTCAAAGTGACAAAGTCTTTTCAAACACTTTATATATAATTGACATAGAATTACACTTTTGTGTTTTATCTCTAAGTGTCATGCTAGATCCACTCTATTTTTAATTGAAGTATAGTTAATTTATAATATTTGTTTAGTTTCAGATATACAACATAGTGACTTGATATTTTTATAGATTATACTCGCTTTAAAGTTATTATAAAATATTGACTATATTTCCCTGTGCTACACAGTATATCCTTGTAGGTTATTTATTTTATGCATAGTAGTTTGCACCTCTTACTCCCCTACCCCTATCTTGCTCCTCCCTCACTTATTTCCCTATTGGTAACTATTAGATTTTTCTCTGCACTAATTCAGGCCCTCATCATTTTCTATTTGAAGGCAACATAACAGTTCTGTTCACTTCCTAGCATACTCTACTTTTTAACCAACCAATACTTGCCCTACATTACTGCAGGAATTATCATTATAAATCATAAGGCTGATCATTGCCCCTCCTTTCCTTAATCCTCAATGGCTTTCCATATATAGCAAATTCAAGCTGTGCTGTGACCTGGTCGAGGACACCTGACCAGTTTCATCTCTACACAACCTTCCTTTCCCTTGAATGCATTTGCCTTCTATACCTTAGGTTCCAGACATACTGTAGTATTATTGCTCACTGAACCAGCTCTGTTTTTCCCAACCTGTGTCTCTGGACCTGATGCTTCCATCTCTTGGACTGTTCCTGCAGTGTTCTGCTGGCTAAGTCAGGGCCTTCCTTTAGACCTCAGCTCAGAGCTTGCCCCTGCTGGGATGGCTTTCCCAACACCACCTGTCTGTGTTAAGGACCCTCCTATGTGTTTCCATAGCACCCCAGACCCTTTGTTATATTCCATTATAGCAACCTCTTCATTTGTCTGGCTTGGAGCTTCAAGTATCCAGGACCATAAACAGAAGGCTGTTTACAGGTGCAGGATTTCTCTACTCTATTCAGCTGCCTCCTTTCTTCTTGAAGAAAGGAGAAGACCTTTCTTCTCCTCCCCACTTTGAGGACTCCCAGTTCCTCACCATTTATTATCCAGTCCACTTTGCTCCCTCTTCCTGCAAGACCAGCCTGATATGATAGAAACACTATACTTCAAGCTCGAATCTGAATTTGTCTGACTCAAACTTAGGCTCGTAGCTTCACTGATGTTGTATTTCTGCTTTTGGTACAGGATCAAGAAGGGAGAATTGCTCTGGAGTTGTCAATGACAGCATGGTGGAGAGTACAAGTACACAAAAACATGCAAAATTTACTTCTAGATATAAAATACTGCCACACATTCAATACAGGTTTTAGAGATCTGAATGTTTAACCTTATTCTTACATTGAAGGGAAAAAATGCCCATTTTAAAAAAATTAACATTTTATGCTGTAGATCACTCTACGTGATTAAAATCAATTAGGAATGAACTAGAAGCCCAATCTGCATATGATTATAGCCTGTGAATTTAAATACAATATGTTCCAAAGTTAATGGATTTCAGCATAAAATAAAGATGTTCTGTTAAAAGGGCTTGTTTTCATTGCTTTTTATGATTTTCCAAGTTGTCCTTTAGTTGGGTGCCAAAAATAAGAAAAAGATGCTATTTCAAGTATTAATACTTTTGTTCTGGCACATGGACTTTCTTTCTAGTCAATCATCTGCAATACTAAAAATGACCAACCTGATTTCCATTTAAAGAAGTGTTTGTGGGAAGCAATTTATTTATTTTATAATAAATACTATGTCCCATATTCAAATATCACTCCATTCCTGCCAAGACAAAAGCCTTCTGGCCTTTTGGTAATTCAACATAACTATTCCAACCAACACCACTGACTCAAATGTTTTTGAAGATGGGCACATATATCTATACCTAAAGAACTTTGCTATAAATCTCTAGGTATCTCTCAAGCCAAAGAGCACAGAATGCATTGTGCTACCAAAAATCTCACTTAGTATAAACTAGTTAAAAAACATAGATATATGTACATTTGGAATTTTGCTTTGTGTTAAATGAAATTAAAATGAGAATGGAAATTATTTTTAAAAATTGGGCTTCCCTGGCGGCGCAGTGGTTGAGAGTCTGCCTGCCGATGCAGGGGACACGGGTTCGTGCCCTGGTCCAGGAAGATCCCACATGCCACGGAGCGGCTGGGCCTGTGAGCCATGGCCGCTGAGCCTGCGTGTCCGGAGCTTGTGCTCCGCAACGGGAGAGGTCACAACAGTGAGAGGCCCGCGTACCGCAAAAGAATAAAATAAAATAAAGAAGCCAGAGGAATAAACACCCTTGACATACCACACACCTACATTCTTATTTATATCTGTTCTTACTCACCCTGCTCTCGGATCCTTTGAAAATGAAATGTTCTGACTCTCACTCAAGTGAATTCCTACCTCTGTCTGGGTTTTATATCCCATCCCTTCCTTCCCTCTTCCTCCAGGACTTTGCTGTATTATGTACCCCTCTCTCCCATATCTTGCCTCTTTCTCACTTCACAACTCCCCCAAATTTCTTCTTTATTAAATAACCACCTTAGAAATATATTTTTTAGTTCTGTATATGCTTTTAGCCATTTCTCTCTTTCTCTTTGTAATCAACTTTCTTTAAAGAGTTGCCTAAACTAAAAGTCTGTTCTTTCATCTACCAGTTATAATTCATCTACTATTAATATCTATCAGTACTACTTACAAATGGATTTCTGTCCCACCAGCACATAAATTGTGCTTGGGTTTAGGAATTTTCAAGTCCAGTGAGTTTATTAACAGAGCTTCCTTTCTCCATGGCATTTGACACTAATTATATTCCCTCATTTAAATGTTCTACTTTCTTGGCTTCTTTGACACAACTATAGCTTTTTTTTGTTTTCTCTCACCTTTTGCTGTTACCTCAGTCTCTTCTAGTTGCTCCTCAATACTGTTATACATGTCTTCTTCATTCCAAATACTCTTCCCTTTGCCTCCATATGCCTCATACATTCCCATGTCTTCAAATACTAACTATGTAACAATTTTCCCCCAAATTTTATGCAACAAATGGGAGCAGAATACTAATGAATAAGACATGTAGTTGAATGCCAGCTCTGGTACCTCATAGCCAGAGCAAATTGGGCAAAAGCTTCTCTGAACCAGGATCTCCTCAAATGTAAAAGTGAGAAGTAAAAGCAGCCAACATATCACTTACAAGATTTTTAGCACAGCTCCTAGTACGTAGTAGGCACTCAAGAAAGGTGACTCATTTTCTTTCTTCTTTCTGATTATCCCACCCGCTTCCCTCACCCAGACATCTCTCCTGAATCCCAGTTCCATCATTTGTCTGGACCACCAAACCAGCTTTTTCTTCTACATCCCCAGCCTAGCTTAATGGAGCCATCGTTCTCTCAGTTGCTCATAGGAGAAATCTGGGCATTGTCATCCTTCTTTAGGTCAGTTTCACCCACACTCAATCAATCCCATGTCCTATTAATTTTGTTTGCATATTACTCACACCCTTTCTTTCCCTTCCCACTGCTCATGTTTAATTATTCTATTTTAAAATACCCCTATAATGTTACAGCATTTGTCTCCAATCTCAATCCCTTCCCACTCAGCCCCGAAAATCATCACCCTACTTTTATCGTAGGAATATTTCTGAATAAAAAATATGATTGTTACTCAAGATTGTCTATGAAAATACCTATATGCTAAAGAATCCTGATCATGGGAGTTCATGATCTAGGCTTTGCTTTCTACTCTCACTTTCTGAACTTTCTGAGGGCCTCCCGTACTGTAAAACTTGCACTTTCCAAAGTTTAACATTTTTCTTTTCTGTCACAAAGTATTATTTCTGTCATGAACCCACCTCTGACCCTCTCTGTGTCTACTACTGGGTGGATATTTATTTTTTAGTAAATCAGCAAATCACCACCTGCTCTGTGCAGCCCTCCCTCAGCTTCCCACCTTAATCTGAAGAGTTGCTCCATCCCTGAGTACAAGTATTGTCTTGTAGATGCTTCCAGTGCAATGAAACATACTTAATTTTTTGCCCCCCTTACTAAATGGAAACGTTTTGAGAACAGGGAACGTGTCTTGTCATTACATACCTATCACCTGACATATGCCTAACAAATAGATGCTCAGTGTATTTGTTAAATGAATCAGAGACATTAAATGACTTCACTCTACTTGATGGGCATCTGTTTCCTCCTCTGTTCTTCCATTCTTGAAATCTCTCTAGATCAATATGCAGGGCTCCTCATTCTCAGGTAGTCTGAATCCTCAATCTTTGAATCTTTGTGTGGCCTCATGTCCACACACTTACCTGGGTTTCCATTTTCTCCATTTGCTACCTTAACCTTCAGCCTCTCCCTGCTTCCTGCTTCCTCTCTATCTCCTGCACTAACCTTCTTGGCATCTACATTTCCAAACCCTTCCTCAACTGCACTTCCCCATCAAGCAAAATTTATTTTTACCTTTTAATTCATTGTCAAAACTTTAAAAATTGTCTTCTGCATTTTCATTCATTTCTTCGACATCTACATATTTCTTAATCTGGGTATATATTTTCACTAAACATATTTTTTAGAGCTGTTATCCTACATAATGTGTTAGCATTTGCTATTATTAAAATAATAAGCTTTTATACTAGAACTACCTATCCCTTTAGTCCAGATCACTGAAATATATTTAATCTCTTTTCTATCTACTTTACCAGTTTTTTCTTCTTCAGATGAAGAAATGCAGGTCATCAAAAAGGCCTGCCTTCATCATTTCTATATTATTATAATAATATCTCTTATCATTCCCTGGCTTAAAACTGACCAGTGGCATCTCATTGAAATGAAACTAAATTCCAAAACTCTTATCATGGACTACAAGCCCCTAAATGACCTGGATCCCGTTTGAATAAATCTTGGACCATATAATATACCATTCCAAGTTTTCCCATAAGTAGGCTGTATCCTTCCCTCTGTTACTAACAAACACCCACAAAACACTACTTTCTTAGGAGCTTTTAATGTAACAAGTCACTCTTTCTAGGTCTTTGATGGGTCAAGCTTCAGATCAAAGATTGCTTCTTCAGGGAAGTGTCCCTGACCATCTATGTGTCAGGAACCATCTCCAACTCCAGTCATTCTTTATGAGATACAAAAGGCTTAAAACTCAGGAAAGAGAGAGAGTAAACAAAGGAAAAGGAAGACATGGGATATAGGGGAATGGGGTAGCCATAGGAGAGCAGGGAATGCAAGTCCTATCATAGAGCTGTTCAGTTAGGCCCAGAGATCAATAGGGCAGTAGGAACTGAGGGGCATAAGGCTCCAGGAGAAAGAGCTCTAGGGGAAAAGGAGGACAGGTGCTCATGGAGGACTAACTGATCTGTTGGGGCAGAGCTGAGGGTCTGATAATGGCTAAAATAATTGCAAGATACAGAGAAAAGAAAATTGAAAAACACAATGAAAATTGGTATATGGATATAAATATTATAAATAAATACCTTTGTCTGCAATGAGCATTATTGATAAAGTTAAAAGAATGTAATTGGACTGATCAAAATAGTTTCAAATTGTGACACTTATATATAGATTAAGAGATACAGATATATAGATAGGGTACGTGAAGTAATATTCATAAAAGCCAAGTCCTCCTCTTTCTTAACAAATCAACAAATAATGGCTAAACTTGGTAAGTTTTAAAAAATAAGTAAACATATTTTTAGAGCTATGGAGGAAGCCACCAGATGAAAGAGCTGAAAGTGTTGTTTTAATTGACTCTGGGAATGAGCCTGAGTTGTGCGAAGCTCTGCCATTCTCTCTGCTAGTTTTATGGTAAACATCCTGGCATCGCCTGATACTTTTAAAAAACTTACACGTATGACTTTGACAAATTTTTTTAAATTGAAATAAAGAATAATGAACAATAATAAGAATTATAAATTAATATGAGAAATAGCCATAGAGCTGCAGTTAAAATTATAGCCAATATAAGCCAAGGAGCTACACAGTTTACAAAGTGCTTCTTCCACTTTGCCCAGGATCATAAGGACAAACTCTCTCAGTGGCAGGACAGAGAGGTAGAGTGGTTCATGTGGACCCTCATGCTCAGTTTTCCAAAGAAGGTAGAAAATTTTTTTAACCAGGGCATAAGGGTTTGTCATTCAACCACCACCACCAGAACGTTTCAGAAGTGAGTGAAAATGCTGCACATACCTGATCAAAACACTGAAATAATCATTGTTTTGAGTTTCTTAGATCTCCAAGACCAAACTGAGGTAGAAGGAAATAAACTTATAGTCACTACAGACATGATATCAGGCCTGATTCAAGCCAAACTACGTTGGGACATTTTCAGTTTCCTTTAATAAGTAAATTAATAAGTATACATATATACACATATCTATGTATATAAATATCCATAACCATTTTTCATAAAAGAATTCAAAAGTTACGGACCTATAATTAAGTGGAAGAAATTTTTAAAAATACAACATGAGATTGCAATGATTAAAGAGCTATTGAGAAGATGAAAGCGTAGCATTAATTAACAATATTAAACTATTACTATTCAACAGTAAAAAAATGAGAAAACAATTCAAGAAACAAAATGAAAATAGGAGAAATAAAAAACTCATTAGCTCATAAATAAATGAGAGAAAAGCAAAAGTGATAGAATAAAAATAGGTAAAGTTTGTTTAGTTCCAAAATTTTCCATAGATTTAGGAAATACACCATCAGTTCTAAATATAAATTAACTCATCTCTAGAATGAAAGAAGTAAAAGAATATTATCTCACAATAACAGAATAAGAAAATCTGGAATAAGATTTTGGATAGTAAGAGGATTTTCCAGTCAAGAAATTTTCAAAATTATTTTACACGTTTAAGAAGGTTTTTGACATAATTATATTTTGGCAGTAATGGCAAATATACTGCAGTGAACTATATAGATTTGGAGCTACAGATATAGATATAGATAGGTATAACAAAACAGCGTTAAGGTAAATTTGTAAAACATTTGGATGTTACTTTGGATGTTACTCTAAACTGTACTTCTAAACCCAATTCACTCCTCATTTTTTAGCAGTAGAATAAATCTAAAGCCTTTTATTTCACCTTTGTAGAAACATGATTTGTTTGAAGAAAATATTCTTCCTGTTTACAATTTACTTTCAGTTAATTACTTTATGACTGTTTGGAAGGATTGTTGTCTCTCTCCCTTCAAGCATTTTTTAAAGTAGATTCAGTCCCCATAAGTGGCTTGTGACTGGCTAATGAAATCTTTGATGTTTCCAAAATAAGGATAAATAATTTTTAAGAAGATTACACAATCTTTTCAAATACTGTTCCATTTATCTTTGAGATTTTTAAGAGTGTTCTCATTTGAATAAATGACTTTAGACTGTGGTTTCTTTATTACAGTCCTGCCATTGGTGAGGGTGACAAATTATAAATTAATCTGTGTGCATGTGTGTGTGTGTGTAAATATACCTAGAGAAAAAAACTTGAACATTTTTATTCAAGACATTATTTTATTATAATGTTATTCTATCGGTAAAACTCAATATAACTAAAAATTATGCACAAAATCTTCAGGGAAAACTGCTCATCTAAATGATAGTCTAAAATTTATCACAATAATATTAATATGTGGCACCTATTTGAAAATCTAAATAAAATTTTACCCTTTTATTATTTTTTCAGTTACAAAATATATTAAATATTTCATCCCAAGACAGACTTTAAAATAATACTCTCTTAACTTCCTTTTGTCATATTTTGCAACATTTTAGAAGATTTAGAATTATAATACAGATTTAGAAGCAAAACATCCAATCAAACAAAATGTGTACAAAATTAAACTTAGTACATTCAACATTATTTGCATGTGAACATAAAAATGGAATACTACATTGTAGTGAAAATCTAAATTTGTGTCATGTACACCTCACTATAATTGTTACTTTAAAAACTATAATAATGATTCTCCCTATTAGGTACTGACTTATTAATCTTTAAGCAACAAATACATTAAAATTATTTATATTGTAGTTATTTCTCTGGTTTATCTTATTGCAAAGAGTAGTTTTAAAAATCTAAACAAATTATATTGAATATGATTGAATAATATTGAATATGTTGAAGATTTTAAAATATATAATTCTAAGAGTCCTGTATATCTAGACCTGGGGAAAAAACACGGGGGAGGGCAAGATTGAGTTGCAGAATTTTTTTTTTTTTTTTTTTGCGGTACACGGGCCTCTCACTGTTATGGCTTCTCCCATTGCGGAGCACAGGCTCCGGACACGCAGGCTCAGCGGCCATGGCTCACGGGCCCAGCCGCTCCGCAGCATGTGGGATCTTCCCGGACCGGGACACGAACCCGTGTCCCTTGCATCGGCAGGCAGACTCTCAACCACTGCACCACCAGGGAAGCCCAAGTTGCAGATATTTTTAATGCTCATAACGCAAGTGTAACTGTCTCCTTATAGGAGAGAAAATTTCTCCTATAATTAACTCGAATTTGTAATCCGAATAATTGTATTAACATACACTATCTCTCTTTTCAGAGATGAAAATGCACACATAAACTCTTGAGAGAAATAAGAGTCAATTTATTTTATGCTCTCTAAAGACCATTCCGTTATTCCATTAACTTTTTTGACTTTATTTATATTTTTGGAGATAGTTATTTCCTAAATAAGAGAATTGCAACTGCTATTACTTCACCAGGATAGTTAGCAATTCATTATATTCAATTCTTATTTGTTTATTCTAACTCTGTATATTCAATGATGGGCCACCTATATTTAAGAAACATATATATATTAACCTATTATAACTTATTTCTAATGCTATCAAAATGGTTTATTTGACCTATATGTGAAAACAAATCACCTAGTTCCAAGAACATAAATTATAACTCTATCTGATAATGTCTTCTTTGGCAGGTATTTTACTCAGAAAAAGACAACTATAATTAATAAAATATAAAAATGAATATATTATGTAATGTAATATTAATCTTCTAAAAAGTTTTAATGTAGAAATAGAGTACATTATTGTAGCTAACATTTTTGGTAAACTGGAAAATAAAAAAATTAAATGAAGACTCAGAAGGAAATAGTCTTCTACCATAGTTTAGTAATATTCATGTTATCTTTCTGGAAGAAATAGGAATATAGGGTTAAATACAATTGTTGATTACTGATTAACAGGTCTGTCCAGAACCATAGTCTCTAGGCTGAAAACTCTAGGGTGCACTCTTCAATTCTCCTACTACTTCACCATTCCTCAGCACTGAATGTGGGCGACTGTTTCTTTCTCCAAACTCTTCTCCCTCTGAGACATCCCTCTAAGTCATTCAACATTTTTCATTCAGTGTTCAGTTCCATAGACCAGGAAACTACATTTATTACACCTTTACTATTTCCATGGTCTCCCAAGATATTCATTTCTCCAATTCTGTTCTGTACACACACACAAACACCACATGACCACCCTAGGCATCACAGCAGACACAACACTCCAGACATCCAGACAAGTGAGGTATGTTCAGCTAAGTGGTTAAAAGACTGAACTCCACATCAAGAATGTTTGGATTCAACAAAACTATAACTTGAAAAGATACATCCACCCTTACGTTCATAGCAACACTAATTACAATAGCTAAGACATGGAAACAACCTAACTGTCCACTGACAGATGAATAGACAAAGAAAATGTGGTACATATATACAATGGAATATTACTCAGCCATAAAGAATGAAATAATGCCATTTGCAGCAACATAGATGGACCTAGAGATTATCACACTAAGTGAAGTAAGTCAGACAAAGACAAACATCATATGATATCACTTATATGTGGAATCTAAAATATGATACAAATGAACGTATTTACAAAACAGAAATAAACTCATAGACAACAGACTTGTGGTTGCCAAGGGGGAGGAGGGTGGAGAAAGGATGGCTTGGGAGTTTGGGATTAGCAGATGCCAACTATTATATATAGAATGGATAAACAATAAGGTCCTACTGTATAACACAGGGAAATATATTCAATACCCTGTGATAAACCACAATGGAAAAGAATATAAAAAAGAATGTGTTTATATGTGTAAAACTGAATCACTTCACTGTACGATAGAAATTAACACATTGTAAATCAACTATACTTCAATAAAATAAAATAAACTTTTTAAAAACAAAGATTTGGATCCATACCCTGTCTCAACCATTTGCAAGAGTATCATGTTGAGCAAACTAAACAGCTTTTCTTTCTTTCTTTTTTTGGTAAAACAGGGAAAATAATACTATTTACTTTATAATATGTAAGAATGACATAGATTAATGAATATGAATGGCCTACAATGTGCACATAGTAAGGATCAGCTGCAAAATCTCTGAACAATCAGATTATATCACTCCCCTCTCAAAACCTTCCACCAACTTTCTGTAATACTAAGAATTAAAAACCCAAACTGCTCACCACAGACTCTGAGGCTTCCACTGTCTCCCTGCTTCACCTCTTGCTACCTGGCTTTCTTTCAATTCCTTTAATATGCCATGGTTTTTGTTTTGGTTTTTGTTTTTCATGTCAGTCATTTTGCCCTGTGGTTCCCTTTGCTTCAAAATCTTCTTCTCCATTCTTTGAGTGGACGGCATCTTCTACCAAGATCAGAAAACTTGTTTTGTAAAAGGACCAATAGTAAAGACTCAAATGGGTAGGCAACCACTCAGCTCTGCTGGTGCAAAAGCAACCACAGACAACCATAAAAGAAGAGTGTGGCTATGTTCCAACAACACCGAATTTACAAAACCAGGCAGTGAGCAGTATTTGGCCAGTGAGCTATAGCTCCTAATGACTATAATCTAATCCCTCACTGCCTAATTTAAAAGCTATCCCTCAGAGACAGCATTACTGACCCTGCTATTATTCTGCATCTCAGCCTTGTGATTGGTTTTTCCATAGCACATATCACAATGTATAACCATTTAATGTATTTACTTGTTTACTGTTCTTTGTGAAACCCTCCACATATACTCAACTGTAGCATTTAGCATGGTGTCTGTTGCTTAAATGGTGCTCAATAAATAATTTTGAACAAGTAAATAAATAACCATCATATTTGACTTTGAGATTCAAGAAAATCAAATCAGTAGAACATTGCTGAATGAGCTATATAGATTACAAATTGCAGGAATGCATCTTTTATAAAGAATTTTTGAAATAAGCTTTATTGAAGAATGTAAAGGAGGGGGAAATCCCCTTTTGCAGTCCCGAGCTCCTATGATCTTGGAATGTTTATAGGCTTTATGTTTCTGCTGCCTTGGGATTGTCTAGGGAATAGAGATAAGCATGACCTCATTTTTGTTGAATATGGGTGTTACGAGAATTAGAACCGGACAGGCCATCTGGAGGATACAGTTTTCCTCTAGCATTGTTCATTTCATAGTATATACATAAGGGATATTCATTTCATGGAGAAAATGAAGTCATAGCAATCAAAGCATGCTCCATTTTAAAAAAGTTCATGGTTTGCTTTAGGGCTAAATAGTCACAGCATGCATTTTAAAGATGCAATTAGGGGCAATGATGAACAAAATTGCATGTGCAAAGAAAATATTATTTTTAGAAATGCAATTGAAACATCCCAGGAGCTAAAAATAAAAGATCGTACTGCTCAGGTGAGAATCTGTAGCAATATAATAAGCTCTGTACACAGCAGAAGTTACGTTAGAGAAAGTTGTTTTCAGTGAAGCTCTTCAGATGTTCCAAATTCCATCTAGGCCTTTGACCTCAATGGATAGATCTCATATCCAAGAGGTATTAGATGAGATTTTGGATGATACTGTCAAATAATATTGAGATACCAACTTTTATAATTACACATATCTGCTTAATCTCTGATTTGCTATATTTCATATCTCTTGTTAAAATTATACTGAACTGTCAAGATCACTTTTTTGAGACACAATTGTTTGGTGGATTTAAACTTTCTATTTTTCTATTATAGAGAAAGAAGAAATTTCTTATAGTCTTGCAGGTTCTTCTGGATGATCTGAGAATTAAATTGACATGAGACTGATAAACAGGAGAAAATTAAACAGAAATTTGATAACATGTATACTTGGGAGAGACCTAAGAGAAATGAGTAACTTAACAAAATGCCTGAAACCCTCACCTTAAATACCATCTTCAGCTAAAGACAAAAGAGAATGTTGTGGGTAGTGGTTTGGAACTTCAAAGGGGAGGAAGGCAATTCCCGTGGAGATGGAAAAGCACATGTCTGTTAATATATGTTAACAAACAATGGGACACACAGTGGACTCTGATCTCTAGGCCCCCTGCTCCCACCACACCCAGCCCATATTCTTTGCAGATGCCTCTGGTGATAACTCTGTATTGGGAATAAGCCTTCTATCTAAATTTTTTTAGGCAGTTAGAAGAAAGGTCTCATGTTCCTCCTGAGTCTTCTGTTTCTTAAAAATAATCAGCCTATTAATTCTCATGCCAAAGAGACACATTTCGGGGTAGCAAATTTTGCTCCCTACATTATATTATATGCAAACGACAGCAATCACCATAATGTTTGTGATGGTCAAGGTTTTTTGAAACAATTTCAACGCTGCTCTCCCCAGTGTACTTCTTCTGGGTGTGATGCCTCAAATACATTTGTTTTTCATTCTATTGATTTTTAAACTATTTTTTTATGTATTGAACCACAAATACAGCTTACATCAATTTCAAAATCTTGTAAATTATGTTTCAGTAGAAACAATTACTTTCTGTGAACTGTTAAGAAAATTAAATGTGAAAGTTTTTACAAGTTTTCTTCTCTCTAAATAAATAGAAATATAGAGAAATAATTTGAACACAATATGAAACATCTATAGAGAAAATAAATAATCTAATTTGTATTAATATTTAAAAAGAACAAAAGGGAGAAAATCTGGCCCAACTAAAGCTAAGCCTTTTGGATGAAAAGCATCTTTCAGTGAAAAGCAATTTTCACAGCTTACCTTCTTATAATTTTTTAGATGATTGTAAGTAATTGTAGTTATTGTGTTTCAGTTACTACCATTTGAAAAGTCACTTGGTCTAAGAATCACACACATAAAATGCTGTTCAGATAAATTAGTGAATTTGTTTTTCCTTCCATGTAATTGATGTCGAATTTGTGTTTAAGTTTTAAAAAGATGTAGATACAAACAATACAAATAATATTCAGGTTATATAGTGCAAAACTACATGACTTTTAAAAGTACAAAGTTTTAAGATTTACATCAATAGTGAAAGATAGATTAAATATTATAAATAAATATATTTGTCATTCAAAATTAAACTCCAGTATACCCCATTTAAGGAGACTTCCATAAAGTTGCCCACTGTTATGAAAATTTGCTTGTAATGTGACTTTCTAAAATGACATGATACAGAAATTATGTCTTATTCAAAACCTAGAACAGCATCTGATATACACCAGGCACTCAATACTTATTTGGATAAAATAATAAACAAACAATTATTACCATCAGTTGTTTCGGAGATTTACTAATTGATAATGAATCCCAACACCGAATTAAATCTCAGAGAAAGACAAAAGAATAGGTTTATTTCTTTGCCAGACAAAGGGGTCCACAGCAGGGTAATGCCCTCAAAACCTTGTATCCCAACCTGAGGGGGAGGGATGTAAAGAGTTCTGTAGTCAAGGGTTGGGGTTGCTGAAAAGGATCAAGGTGTGTGCAGGGGTTGCATTCCTTCAATATGGAGATCTTCTAGATGTTATTTTATCTTCTCTCTGGAACATCTTCCATTTGGTGAGCTCTTCTGCAGAAGAGCTCAAAGATATTTTTATGTATATCCCTTGAGGAAGAACCAGGACCCTGCCCCAAGGCTGCACTATAGTTTCTTGACTGCTCCTCCCTTGTCTCTGCAATCCCTCCCTTCAACGATTAGCAACAGTTTGAACCTGCCCTTTGGAACTCAGGGAAGGGGACACAGAAAGGCTTTTGTGTCCAGGAGACCCATAGGTCCTGCTCAGTTTTGTAATGAAACTACATATAGAAATTGACAAGAACATAAGTGATTAGAGTGGACTTTACAGAAGAAGGGACTTGACCTGCTTTTTGAAAGAAGAATAGTTCTAGTAGGGCAGAGTGCAGGAGCTGGAAAAGGGTGGGACAGTGAGGAGAGAGCTGGCTGACTCAGCAGAGAAAGGAAGACTTGAAAGGCATTGGGAGTGTTAAACAGAATGTTTTGGTGCCAGCACTTTGAAATATCCATAAATAGTTAGATATTATGGAAGAATATGCTAGGGTGATAGGCAGTGCCCAAATATTGAGGCAACTTAAGAAGTAAGCTGACAAAAAAAAAAAAAAAGTAAGCTGACATAGAAGAGAATAATGCAAATACACAAACACCAATTGGCAATTTTTGCTGAGTATTATAGTAAGGAGTCTGACTCCATTTTCTGATGTTTGCTGACAACTTTTAAACCTCACTCTCTCTTCTCTTGATGCCCTGTATCTGGGCATGCTGATAGGAAATATTGGGTGCTCCTTTCTTTTGAAACTGGGAAATTCAAGTCACACAAGCCCAGGCCCATACCCAGGAAGTGTCAGCCCAGTCCCACCCACTAACGACCATAAAATCCCAGCCAGGCTCTTTCCCTGCCCTCTCAAAACATTTCATCCCAACTTGAGAGGCCTGCCTTGTTAACCCCAGAGGGACTTGTAATGTGAGAACAAGCCTTTCATCTATCCCTTGTGTATTGCTATTATTGCTCTCTACACAGGAACCAAAGTTTGGGCTGCAATCCATCCTGCTCATGCAGAGTGGCCACAAAACATGTTCCAAAATATACTTGAATTTAGACAAGAAGTTTTGCCTTTGTTCAATGCAAGACAATGGTAACCACTTTCATGAAGGAAAGATCTCCTTGTTCATTGCACAGAGACGTCTTCACCCACTGGGCACAAACCCAGGCACCACTGAGGACTGAGGTGAAATCATGCTTGGTTCCCTCCACCTCTCTCCCCTCATCTCCTTTCTCACTGCTCATGACCTCATTCTTTCATCCCCTTTTTTTAAAAAAAATGAAATAGATTTGATTTACAATGTTTCAGGTGTACAGCAAAGTGATTCAGTTATATATATATATATATATATATATATATATATATATGACACTCTAAATATATATAGGATATAATATATATATAATCTCAGATTTGTTTCCATTTTACATTATTACAAGATATTGACTGTAGTTCCCTGTGCTATACCTTCCTTCCCCCTTTTTGCTAATGCCATGCTGCCTTGATTTCTCATTATATTTGAATACTTGAAGAGTTTTATTTACATGACAAAATGAGTTCTTGGGACATAGCAGTGATCAAGAAACTTGTTGTCATTAATGGCCATTGATACAATGCCTGAAAGCACCTTATGTTAGAAGAAAACTGGTGTGCTCTATGACAGACTATTTAAGTAATTCATAAATCATGGCCCTGAGGAGGCCTAGAAGATTTCAAAAGTATATATGGCATGAACATTTGTTTTCCACTGAACTGAAGTTACGCCAGTATCAAATCTTGTGTTAAAATTCAGGCCTGTGGAAATGACCACTCAGTCAGTGGATGTTTGGTTCACGCCCACAGAGCTCAATTATGTATGTTGCACTGGATACTGTGAGCAATATGCTTAACACTTGTCAGGGAGAATTTCCTTTTCCTGTGTTTTTAGCTAGCTTTCAAAACTTTCCCCTGGAGACAAGATGAGGTAGATGAGAGGAGGAGGATTCAAGTTTAAGGGAAAGACTAGAATGTGGGGTGGACAGAGTAAGAAGAACCTCACATTATCAATATGTTTCTCATACTTATTTTGAGTAAAATAAAAGCTAGCAAGATATTCCTAACCTGCTCAAACAAAGTGAATATTTGCTCCTGGCTCCAGCTTTCAAATGAAAATAAGACACTGTGAGACTCCTTGCTTTAAATATCTTTTGTAGTTGTATACTTTCTCTTCACTTTTCTTGATATTGCTCCATGGGACTTGCTATTTTATACATTACTTTTATTTTCTCTAAGCCAGCAAAATCCTGGTTTGGATGTTTCACCTTCCAGTGACCCAGCTGCCTCATCATTTTATCTAATAGTTGTAAAATTAGAAAGCTCTGATAAATCCCTTCTGGCCTTACTGAGCCCAAGGAAAGAATTTTCAGTGGATCCTGGAAATGGGGACTCTGCAAAGAGATTTTGCTGTGGTAACTTTTAAACCAAATGCATCATCTTTGAATGGGGATCTTAAGCCTGAAATCATTCTGTAACTTAATTGTATCCATTTTAATTTTTTATTTCTGTCTCGTGTTTGCTTTGCCAGGCCCTGGAGGGGACACTCAAGGTTGCCACCACACTTTGTTTCCTAGTATATTTCCCAGAACAAAACTCCATAGGATTTATGACCCAATTTTTGCCTTTTGATTTAATCTCAAAAATATCCAGCTCACATCAAGCACACAGCTGGCAGTTAGGAATGATAAAGCTGTCTCTCTCCTCACACAAGGCTGCTAAAAGGTTCAGACCACATCTGTGTCTCACTTCCCATGCCACAGTCTCTCTTCCTACAAACAGATTTGATCCTGCTCCTGTGCTTATTTCACTGTGCTTGTTGCTCAGAGAAATCTAACCACCATGGCAAAATTCTTCAAAAATATATCTGCTAAAAGATAAGGCAATTCAAGAAATTTGTTCCCAAGTAGAAGTTGGACCTGGTATGGAAAAATTAATGATAATAATATAAAATAATAAGAGATAACATAGTAATTTTAATATGATATTGATAATAGTATGAGACTCTGTTTTCTCTATTTCTAAAAAATGCTTTGTAAACATTATCTGTCCTGGGTAATTATTAATAAAATTTTCTACATTATTTCTTGCATCATAAATCAAATGCTTTTATATGGATGTTTTTAAATATCCTTAAACTAGAACTATATCTGCATAGTCTTAGAAAAATGAAGCTTTAAAATATCCAAAATATTCTACTGTCAATGATTTGTTTATAGAGTGATTACAAAGTACCAGATATTTAAAATTCTTTAAATATTAATTCTTTTCATTCTTCTAACATATCTGTGAGATAGATGCTATTATTAATATTTCATTTTAGAAAAATAAAAAAAAAACAAGACACAGAAAGGTCAAGTATCTTCCCCAAAGTCACAAAACAGAAACTGGAGACAATGAGATGGACTCTCGGGCAGCCTGGCTCTGGGTTCCACAAATTTAGCCACTCCCCAGTTCTCTACCTTAATACAATAAAATGCTTATGCAGGTTATGTGTGTTCATTCATATCAGCTAACATTAAATTCAAGAAGTCCTTGAGGTACTCAGAAGTCTAGAGCTCTATAAGCTTACCTAAGGCACTACTTTACTAACATATCCATAAGCAATTATTTTTAAAGTATTATTCTTCTGGCGGGAAAATGCTTATGTTACAAAAAGGGGTTCTATATATTTAATAGTAATTTAATAATTTATTAATTGCTAATAGTAATTTTTCTAATCTTAGACTGTTGGCAACATTTCTGTAATTCACTACTATTTACTACTTTTTTTACTATTGGATTCTACTTCTTTAAGTAAATTAAATGCATTTGAAATGCTACCGCAGAGTAAAAGACATGCATGTTTACAAAACATCTAGTATATTTACTAAATGACTGCAAAAAAAATGCTTACCTAAAAGAAAGAAAAACATAGGTATCGACTGAGCCTTGTCCATAGACGAGCTCCATGATAGGAGAAGGATATTAGCCTTCAATTAAGCCACAGTGCAGCCAAGAGGGAAGAACAAAGAAGGCAGTACGGGCAAGAAAAATGATGATGCACTTAATAGAAATTGGAACTTTAGGAGGGATAATTTCTTGAAATTGGTTTTGGGTGAGTTGAATTTGAACGGGGTCATAAAATTATAAAACTGCAGAAGATGCTAAGAGATAGGGACATAGAGCTTAAGCAAGGCATCAGGATTAAAGACATAAATTTGAATGTCTTCTGTACAGACTGGAAAATTGAAACTAAGAAAGTGCATTAACCATACTAAGGAAAATTTGATTACTATACCATTAAGCCTAAAGAGGATGTTAAATGTAATAGTTTTGAGCTCTGTCTTTTAAATCAGACTGTTGTTGTCCCTGCCACATGTTAGTAGTGTGAATTTAAGCAAATCACTAAACCTTTCTAAAGCCTAATTCCCTAAACCATAAAATGGAAGGAATATGTGCATAGCTGTGGTAGGCAGAATTCTCAGATGGTCCACAGGATTCCTCCCCTGGGGTTCCTGCCCTATAGAATCCCCTCCCCTTGAATATTTGTGGAACCTATAAGTGTAAGATAGTCATTCTTTAATGGGGTTGTGTTATAAGGCAAAAGATGATGGCATTGTCACCTGCAGGATTATAAATTTTGTAAGACTGAGTCTAGATGGAGAAACTGGAGGGAGGCATGCCTGCAGGTCTGGAGGAAAACAAACATGGTAGTCACAAGGCAGGGAACTGAGGTTGACGTCTAGTTAGGAGCCCAGAGCAATTGACAGCCAGTAAGAAAAAACAAGGATCTCATGGACTTCACTGGTGGTCCAGTGGTTAAGAATTCGCACTTTCATTGCAGGGAGCACGGTTTGGGTTTGATACCCGGTAGGGGAACTAAGATTCCGTATGCCATGCCATGCAGCCAAAAAAAAAAAAAATCTCACTACTACATCCAAAAGGAAATGAATTTACCTATAACCAGTGAGCTGGAAAGAGGACCCTGAGGCTCAGATGAGATAAAAGCCCCTCACCAGCACTTTAATTTCATCCTAGTGCAGCCCTGTGCAGAGAACCTATCTAGTGGAAACTCTGAAAAATAAATTTGCCTTGTTTTAAGTCACCAGGTCTGTGATAATTTATTGTGCAACAATAGAAAACTAATATGCCAATAGGATTAGATGACTTAATGTAATAATAACTATAAAATGTCTATTATAGTACTTTCTATGTAATGATATACAGTAATTGCTACCTTGGTAGCATTGTTATGGGTCCTCCTGAATCCTATTTCTCTTGCTAGAATTGAAAATAAATACCAATTTACTTACAAAGGCTTAAAGAAATTCATCAGGAAGTAATGTTTTAATGACAATAGTGTAGCATTTCTAAAGAATTTTGATCAATGTTAATTTTTTCTACCATTTTATTTGATTTCATTAAAATTTAGTAGAGGAAGATCTCAAAAAACTAGTTCAAATAGGCCATTATTAGTAAGATATTGATTGTTGTTGTTTTGGTTGTTATTTGCTTTGTTGTCTAAGAATATGTGAGTTTTAAAAAATGAATGAACACAATACTGGTAAATTTGCTGAGGTCCAAATATAATGTTAAAGCACTGAGATTTTTATTTTGTTAAATGTTTTGTGGAAACTAAGTTCAAAATAAATTTAATCATAAAAAGTTAATCATGGGATAGTTTAATTTTGTAACGGTCAAAATAAAAAATAAATAAATAAAGCTGAGAAACTACCATGAAAACTAAGATACATTTTTACCTCTGTGATGGTGTACAATATATTAAAGCTGTGAAGCTGGTTTTCCAGTGTGTTTCCAGACTCCTCTATTGCTTTGCTTATTCTGTGCCTTCTGCCTGGAATGCCTTTTATAACCAGTTTTACTTCTGTGAAGCCCTCCAGCTTAGTAATAAAAAGATGCATAACAAATTATCTCTGTGTATCTGTCCTTTGCTATATTATGAGATTCTTCAGAGAAAAGATATTTTTGCATTTCCTGATAGTGGTGTGGGTATGAACCCAATAAATGCTTATTAAACACAGTTTCATTAATGAAACTTTACTCACAAATTAACATGCTTAAATAATTGTTTAGCAAAATTAGGTCACATGTTAATTTACTGTATTATTTCCATATTCTTCTAGTAGTTGAAAAAATGTGACTTAGTAAGTTGGTAGTCTTAGTAGCATTTCTGTGGGTGACTTTTAGTAATAACTAAAAGTTATTAGTAAATAACTTTTAGTAATAACTAAATAATAACAAAATAATAACACTTTGATACCTCTGCAGTATCAAAATGGCCATCAGGAAAACACAGAAAATTCAATCAATCAAGTGGTACAACTATCATAAGGCAACATTATTCTAATTTTGTTGAAAAAGTTTTCTGATTACAATACTTTCATATTATGTAAACATACCCAGTATAATAGTAATTTCAGGGAACACGTTCTTTAAATAAGATTTGAGATTTGTCTGAATGAAAAGCCCATTTCTTCTAGATGTGGGAATATAATTTGAGTGATAAAGGAAAATCAGTTCAATAACATAAAAACTAAATTGTATAAGTCATATTAAAAGAATTAAACTCAATTCATAGAATGCATACATGGCATGATAATTACTTAAAACATCTTATCTCTCAATTGGGATAACTCTACCACTTAGTGATATACACGTTCAATATTTGTTAAACAAGTGATTTTTATGCCATTACCTATTTTGTATTATTTAAGATCCTTTCTATGATGTCTACAAAAGTCTTCATGTTTATTGAATTTTAAGATTTTTTTTAATGTGGACCATTTTTAGTCTTTATTGAATTTGTTACAATATTGCTTCTGTTTTATGTTTTGGTTTTTTGGCCACAAGGTATGTGGGATCTTAGCTCCCCGACCAGGGATTGAACCCACACCCCCTGCATTGGAAGGCAAAGTCTTAACCACTGGACCGCCAGGGAAGTCCCCCTGTTTATTGAATTTTACAGGTAAAAAGTTAGTGTCTAAATAAGGGTGATATGCTTTTAATTTAGAAAGGCATTATGGAGAATGAGGCAATAAAAGCAAAAATAAATACTAGAAATAATTTTTTTAAGAAAAAAGGTATAATAACCGAAGTTAAAAAATCGACTAGGGAAAATTTCAATTATCATAACAGCTCTTTTGTAAAGTCCAGAATTTTATGCATTTTTTCAATATTTTTCCAAATCTTGATATCTTAAAGAGAAATTTTTAAAGTAATTAAATCTCATCTCCTCACAGCCTTACTGATTTTAGTCAAATAAAACAGGGGTTGGAAACAGTTTTATGCAAAGGGACAGATAGTAAATATTTTAGGCTTTACAAGACACACAACTATTCAACTCTGCTTATGTAGTGTTAAAGCAGCCATAGACAAAATATAAATGAATGGGCATGACTCCAGTAACATTTTACTTACAAAAACATGATGCATGTCGATTTGACCTGCTTTCCAACTCCTGACGTAGACTTATATTAGCAATTTTATAACCATTTTTGAACAAGACTATAAGAAACTATCTTCACAGTTAATAGTTGATGTTCTCTACTTACAGAAAAATATACAACATAAGAGTTGCAAGTTTAAGTTTTATTTAAGGTCTTACTGAGGACTATAGCCTGGGAGACTGCTCTGAGGAACTGCTCTGAAGATGTAGGGGAAGAACCAGTATATATAAATGAATTTTTTGGCTGGGAAATACATGTAGTCAAGCACACATCTTGGTAAAAGATTATTGCTAGTCCCAAAGAACAGACATTTCAAGTTTATTATCTTAGAGCTTTTCTATGTACAAAAAGATGCAAGAATCTGGGGTCATTGGAGTCCTTCCTGAGATATTCTTCTAACTATATAGGGGCTGTTTATCCAAAGCACAGAGGGCCTCATCCTGATTTCATCCTGAATTCCCCTCGGGGGGAACGGTCAGTGGGGAACTGCTGTGGGTTGACCCTTGTAGAACTGGGTGGTGAGCAGTGCTCTCTGTTCTTCTTTGTTCACAATATACAAGAATAAAGAATATAGCATAAAAAGAATATATATAGAATATAGAATATTTATAAAAAAATATAGCCATAATCACATTTTGCAGTACAAACTATGATAACACAATTTTGTTTGATGCATTACCATGGTGAAATTTATAATTGACACTAACTCCTTTCAGAAAAAGAGAACAGATTTCATGTGTAGGATTCTTTTTCTCCATCCTTTCTTATTCTAGGAACTCAAAAATTACATCTTCATACTGTAAAATACCAAAAAATAGAGATTGTTCTTTACACTTTAAAATATCATGCAGTAAACAGAATCCAACAGCACATTAAAAGGATCATACACCATGATCAAGTGGGATTTATCTCAGGATGCAAGTATTCTTCAATATATGCAACTCAAACAATGTGATACACCATATTAAACTAAAGGATAAAAACCATATGATCATCTCAACAGATGCAGAAAAAGCTTTTGACAAAATGCAACACCAACTTATGATTAAAACCTCTCCAGAAAGTAGGCATAGGGGGACCTTACCTCAACATAATAAAGGCCATATATGACAAACCCACAGCCAACATTGTTCTCAATGGTGAAAAACAGAAACCGTTTTCTCTAAAATCAGGAACAAGACCAGGATACCCACTCTCACCACTTTTATTCAACATAGCTTTGGAAGTTTTAGCCACAGCAATCAGAGAAGAAAAAGAAGTAAAAGGAAACCAAATCAGAAAAGAAGGAATAAAGTTGTCACTGTTTGCAGATGACATGATATTATTCATAGAGAATCCTAAAGATGCTACCAGAAAACTACTAGAGCTAATCAATGAATTTTGTAAAGTAGCAGGATACAAAATTAATGCACAGATATCTATTGCATTCCTATACACTAATGGTGAAAAATCTGAAAGAGAAATTAAGGAAACACTCCCATTTACCATTGCAACAAAAAGAATAAAATTCCTAGGAATAAACCTACCTAAGGAGGCAAAAGACCTGTATGCAGAAAACTATAAGACACTGATGAAAGAAATTAAAGATGATAAAAGCAGATGGAGAGATATACCATGCTCTTGGATTAGAAGAATCAACATTGTGCAGATGACTATACTACCCAAAGCAATCTACATATTCAGTGCAATCTCTATCAAACTATCACTGGCATTTTTCACAGAACTAGAACAAAAAAATTCACAATTTGTATGGAAACACAAAAGACCCCGAATAACCAAAGCAATCTTGAGAACAAAAAACTGAGCTGGAGGAATCAGGCTCCCTGACTTCAGACTCTACTACAAAGCTACAGTAATAGAGACAGTATGGTACTGGCACAAAAACAAAAATATAGATCAATGGAACAGCATAGAAAATGCAGAGATAAACCCACATATATATGGTCACTTTATTTTTGATAAAGGAGGCAAGAATATACAGTGGAGAAAAGGCAGCTTCTTCAATAAGCGGTGATGGGAAAACTAGATAGCTACATGTAAAAGAATGAAATTATAACACTCCGTAACACCATATACAAAAATAAACTAATAATGGGTTAAAGACCTAAATGTAAGGCCAGACACTATCAAACTCTTAGAGGAAAACATAGGCAGAACACTCTATGATATAAATCATAGCAATATCCTTTTTGACCCACCTCCTAGAGAAATGGAAATAAAAACAAAAATAAACAAATGGGACCTAATGAAACTTAAAAGCTTTTGCAGAGCAAAGAAAACCATAAATAAGACAAAAAGACAACACTCAGAATGGGAGAAAATATTTGCAAAAGAAACAACTGACAAAGGATTAATCTCCAAAACATACAAGCAGCAGAAAAAACCCCAACCCAATCCAAAATTGGGCCAAAGACCTAAACAGACGTTTCTCCAAAGAAGATATACAGATTGCCATCAAACACATGAAAGGATGCTCAACATCACTAATCATTAGAGAAATGCAAATCGAAACTACAATGAGGTATCACCTCACACTAATCAGAATGGCCATCATAAAAAATCTACAAACAATAAATGGTGGAGAGGGTGTGGAGAAAAGGGAACCATCTTGCACTGTTGGTGGGAATGTACATTGATATAGCCACTATGGAGAACAGTATGGAGGTTCCTTAAAAAACTAAAATTAGAATTACCAAAATACCCAGCTATCCCACTACTGGGCATATACCTTGAGAAAACCATAATTCAGAAAGAGTCATGTACCACAATATTCATTGCTGCACTATTTACAATAGCCAGGACATAGAAGCAATTTAATTGTCCATCGACAGATGAATGGATAAAGAAGATGTGGCACATATATACAATGGAATATTACTTAACCATAAAAAGAAACAAAATTGAGTTGTTTGTAGTGAGGTGAATGAACCTGGAGTCTGTCATACAGAGTGAAGTAAGTCAGAAAGAGAAAAACAAATACTGCATGCTAACACATATATATGGAAAAAAATAGTTCTGACGAACCTAGGGGCAGGGAAGGAATAAAGACGCACATGAAGATAATGGACTTGAGGACACTGGGAGGGGGAAGGGTAAACTGGGATTACATGAGAGAGTATCATTGACATATACACTACCAAATGTAAAATAGAGAGCTAATGGGAAGCAGCTGAATTGCATGGGGAGATCAGCTCAGTTCTTTGTGACCACCTAGAGGGGTGGGATAGGCAGGGTGGGAGGGAGACGTAAGAAGGAGAGCGTATGTGGATATACGTATATGTATAGCTTATTCACTTCGTTATACAGCAGAAACAAACACACCATTATAAAGCAATTATACTCCAATAAAGATGTTAAAATTATATATGTATATGTATATATATATATATATCATATAGTAATTTACTTCTCACAGCCTAATGAGACAGGTAGTACAGTCCCATTTTTCATATGAGTAAGATGAAGCCAAAAAGACTACATAGCCCTCTCCAACTACCACAACTGTAAGGTGACAGATCTGAAATTCAAACTCCAAAATGGCTTTCAAAACTTATGCTATAGTACTGCAGTGATTAAATGAGTGTGAAAACATTCTTATATCTAATTTTTATTTGTTCCCAATGGAAAAAGAAAAGAGAGAAATTTACTCATAAAAGTTTATAGCTTAGTCTAACACTATTTATAATTAAACTTACAGTTTGGAAAATATTTTCACATAAAAATTTGTGTATTATTACATTACAGTTTAAGTGTTGACTGTGAATGAATACTTAGTTTTTTATCAGCCAATAGCTATAAAGATAGTTTGCAGATTCCAATCAACATACCCTTAAGGAACAGACAGAATCAAAATTTAATTATAATTACAGAACTCTAATTTCAGTTTAATTTGCATTTGTATTGTCATGATGCCAAAGCAATATTTATCTTCTCACTATAATCTTGGGGAACAGACAGATGATATGAATGTAACATTCTCCCTGGGACTTTATCCATAGTAACAGTTGTATCTAAAAGCATTGCTAAAAAGTGGAGAATCAATTTGACTGAAGACATAATAATAGTATTCTATGTTCATTAATAGAAAATAAGAATTTACTTAAAATGTAGAAATCTTCGAATTTGAAAAGAATTTGATTCATATAAGGGAACAGAGAAGTAGTGTGGGAAGAGTCACTAACCCAAGAGTCCTCTGTCAGAAAACTCAGTTCCGATACTGAAATTTACCACCTAGTTGGTGACTTTGGGAAAATTATGTAAATTCCTTAAGCATCATCTTACTCAGCTGTGAAAGAATTAGGAAAGGGGGTTGGGGGAGTAGCTATAAAATTATATGATTCTATCACTGAAAATAAAGGATTACTGAAGTCCACATATCTAAGCATTTGGGTTAATTTCTTAGCATATTACAGGGCCATATAATTAGCCTGTCCTGCTCAACTTTTTCATCAGTTACTTGGATGGAGATGTAGTCAGTTTATAAAATTTCTACGTTAAACAAAGCCGGGAAGAAAAGTGAATATTAGGGATGACAAAATCAAAACCAAAAACCCTTGACAGGCTGGAATAATAGGCCAACTCACATCATACAGGATCTGTGCAGATACTAATGGCTCAAGTACACTTCAGGTTTTATATGATAACACTAGCCAATGGCCATGATGGCTACGCAAACTTACTTGGTATTTGTAGATCTATGCCAATCTCTTTCTAATATCTTTAACCTCCCAACTCTTCGCTACCATTTCACACGACTTCCAAACAGAATTCGAACCTGGGTATCCATCTTTTCCATGTCATCCTCCTGCCTCTGATTGTCCTTTATTTTTTTATATTTATTTATTTGGCTGTGCTTGATCTTAGTTGCGGCACACAGGATCTTTCATTGCGGCTTGCGAGCTTCTCTCTAGTTGTGGTGCGTGGGTTTCTCTCTAGTTGTGGCATGCAAGCTCTCTAGTTGTGGCACTTGGGCTAAGTAGTTGTGGTGCACAAGCTTAGTAGTTCCCCGACCAGGGGCCGAACCCAAGTCCCCTGAATTGCAAGGTGGATTCTCAACCACTGGACCACCAGGGAAGTCCCTGATTGTTTTTTTATAAATAAAGTCATCTAACTGGAAGAATTGGTACCACTATAAATTCATAGTCAACATCCTACAGTGAAAACCTCTACACAGTTCATAAATATTATGTCTGCTTTTTCAGCCTTCTTTCCCAGTCTCCACAGTGATCATTTAAAATCTTCTCCACATTCTCAAGCCTCAGAACTCCACTCTTCTCTTCAGTCTCAGAAGAGGAATTTATGTCCTACTTCTCTGAGAGAAATTATTGCCCTCAGATGTCATCTCTCAAAACTGACTTTCAGATCATCATTCATTTATTATTTCTTCTTTCCATACCACAGAGGAAATTTCTAAGCTACTAACTAAGGCTAATTCTTCCACTCATGTGTTGGTTTTTATAGTAGATATCCTATAGCAGATGTCCATTACATTTTTAATAACATCTATATTCTATAAAATCCCATGTTATGAGACTTGCCTCTGTAACATAACATGTGACTCAAACTTCCACCTGCCTTACAACTAGGACATAAACATGACAGAGGCTCTACCAATCAGGAGCAATTATTTTATTCTACTTGAACTAGTGAGAGAATTATGTTTTTTGCAACTAAGAACCCTAAGATATGCAGCACATATTCCCTCTCCCCTTTATGGAAACTATAAAGTATTCATCTCTTGTATCTTCAAATTTTTCAATTCTACTAGATCCTCTCAATAGCATTTAAGCCACTTTAGTCTTCCCATTTAATAAAATCATCCCAAGAATCCCATTACTGTGTAGCTCCTGTCCCATGACTTTTCTCCCTTTCTCAAAGAAAACATTCATCTATTGGGTCTGCTTTAGTACTTCTAGTTCCTTACTTCCTAGCTCTGCCGTAACACAGGCTGATCCAGAGAACCTACATTCCGAGGCTCTCTTTTACCTGAAGACTCCTTTTTTGGCTTCTCTAATGCCACACTCCCTGTGATACCTGTTTTCTTAACTGTCCCTTTTCAGTCTCCTTTGCTATTTTCTCTCCTACCTCACAATTCCTTTGGTCTTGATCTTAAATTTCATTTTCTTTATAATCTACTCGTTTTCCATAAGAAATCTCTTCCACTTTCATTGTTCAGCTTCACTGGTAATATTCCCTTAATTTAAAATTTTATATCTTCAGAATAGACCATACCTCTGAACTTCAGGCCCATATAGCCAACACATCATATAGACATCTTCATTTGGATTCCTCTTCAAGTATCAAATGATCAAAACTGAACTCCTGATCTACACACATACTCACAGAGTCAGTCTTCTGCCAGTGTTTTTTATATGTGGTCTACCTACTTACCCCAGTTCCAGACCCAAGAAGTCTGACAAGCAGGGGTCAATGTGGAATAATCTACAAGTATATCTAAGTATTATGTAGATGTAGATATAGGTAGATATATAGATATAGATATACAGATAAAGGATTTAGTGTATATGTATGTGTACACTAAGTCCCCTACATATGAATCTTCAAGTTGCAAACTTTCAAAGATGCATTTGCATGTCCAATCACATAAGTTAGTTCACATGTCTGGCGTACAGTGTCACGTGTGTGCATCCTCTACAAGTGGTTGTGCTTTTGTGTACTTTACTGTCAAGTACTGTATAGAATACAGTAGTACGGTATATTTTTTTCAAGCCTAGGATGTTCAGAAGCAAGCAAAAAAGCAGGGGTGACGTAGATGGTACTGCTAAGAAGAGGTTCATGGTGTAGGGAATGGCAGAAGGATTTTCTTTATTTGAGGAGGCACTGTTAGTTTTTGAGGCACAGGACCCGAAATTAGAATGGTACATGAAGGTTGCAGCAGCCGTTCAGAATGCAATCCAGTGCTACCATGTCATCTATGACAAGAGAAAAAGAGTTACTACCCAGAGAGCTCTGGATCATTGTTTCAAGAGGGTAGATAGAATTGAATCCAGCAAGGAACCAGAACCTGTGCCATCAACGTCAGGCGTGAGTGAAATTGCAGCTTGCCCTCTGTCTCCTATTGCTGAGGATCCTTCAGCTCTACCATCTCCCACCTCCTCTCCATCCTCCAGTCAGTAACTCTTCTTGCCTGTTCACTCGATGCCAGCCCCTGTGTGCCACCTGTTGTACTGGACTACTGTACTTTTCAAGGGACTGTACTGTAAGACTAAAAATGTTTTCTTTATTTTTTGTGTTTGTTATGTATTATTTGTGTGAAAAGTATTACAAACCTATTACAGTACAGTACCATACAGCCGATTGTTAGTTGGGTACCTAGGCTAAGTTTGTTGGAGTTATGAACAATTGGACTTAAGACCATGCTCTCAGAACAGAACTTGTTTGTATGTAGGAGACTTACTGTGTGTGTGTGTGCTAATATTTTTTATAAAGATTCTTTAGATTCTGTGTGCACAAAATGCCGTTAATCACCAGGTTCATACTGTGTAGCATTTTACAATGTATTTTTATCTTTAATTCAAAAGAAGTACATATCCAGCTGTAGAAAGAAGACAAAATGGGCCCACCAGCTAAAGAGTATGTTTGCAATATCTAGCTGTGATTTCAAAGAGGTTTCTTTGGAAGCAGTTTTCTATCCCACTAGTTTTTAAAGGAGAGGGAAAATTGGTTTACAATATGAACTTTTAAACTTTCCCTTATTTTCATACCAATTGCTTGCCCCACACTTGAACCCAACAATTTCCCATATATTCAAGTGCTTTTGTACTCACAGTTCTTAGCCAGAATCAAAGTGGTTTAGCTGAATGAGACTGCTGTCATATGGGCCACAGATAAAAAGATCAGGCACATAAGTGGAGGTAATTTTTGGACTTCCTAATGTAGGTTTTTTTTTTTTTTTCCACTTTTGAGCTTATTGAACTAAATCTCTGAACCGTTTTAGTTTTATCTCTGGATTTGGACCTTCATGTGTCCAAGTTCTTATTGCATTTGAGGCATTTCAACTAGTGAAATAGTGTGCTCATGTAATTGTAGTCAATTCCTTACTGTTTGTAGTAATTTATTACTTAACATTTTCAGAATTTGTGATTATTTTCAATGCTTGAGATAACTTCCTAATTATATCATTGATACTGCATTAGTGACCTCAAAATGACTATAGAAGGCTAAAAATTATTTTCATATTATGTAGATATCTAGTTCTTGAATATCGCTATGCAAGTTATAAGGAAAAATGAGAGGAATAATAGAAGGACCAATGAATGGGACAAAGGGTTGAATAATGAAGGCTAAATGAGAGACTTAGAGAAACAATTAATGCCAGGCTGTAGTAAGTTTAGGAGAATAGATGACTTCATTCCTAAAATACATTTGTAAAACAATATCAGGGGCTTAAAGTTGAGGAGGAAAGATGTAGTAATGTTAGGCTAATGAGCAGTGTTTACAGAGGTAGGTATTTCATATTCAAAGCTGGGAAAGCACAGAAACTCAGTTTATTGGCCCATGAAAGGGCCAGTGTGAACGCTTTGCTGAATGCAATGGAAGTAATATGTATTATGTATGTTTTAGAGATTAAGAAGAGGACCTCTGAAATTCAGGGTCTTACTTGACCTTTCCTCCCTGTGTGACCTTGCACAGGTTACTTACCCTTTCCAAACCTCTGACTCCTCATTTGTGAAAGGGAATAATTATAGGGCTGCACTGAGGATTAAAAAAGATTATTCATGTAAAAATAGTTCTTAACAAAGTTCTTACACCAAATGAGAGCTCAGAACAGGTTAGACATTACCATTGTTAGAGTGGTATGGAAAGTATGTCATAGGGATGATGGGGTTCAAAAGACAGGGTCTTCTGAGCTACAGGGTTAACAAGGGGGAGAAACCGGGTGGAAAATGGGAAACATGGCATTCAGGGATGGAACCGCTCTGTGGCAATCAGTCTTCCATAACTCTTTGAGAATCAGGCAGTATGTTTAAGAGCCTTAGTTTTATAATTCATAAACAGCAGAGTCATTCTCAAAGCAAATACTTCTAACTGTGTAACATTCAGAAAATTGCTTTTTTTAAAAGAGGATTAAAAGTCTCAGAAGCCTTCTCTTAAAAATCAAGACAGAGATAATAATAGTACTTTTGAGAGCATTGCTTGGCACATAGTAGTGATCAATAAAAGCTAGCTTGTATTGAGGATGATCCTGAGTCTCCACACTCCCCTTCCATCCTCTTCCCCTCCTTCCCTCTCTCCACCCTCCATTCCACTCACCAAATTATCTGTATTGGAGAGATGAATATAGACGTTGATCATATTTTTCTATCTAAGCCTGGGACACAGAAATAACAGGCAATGTAAACAGCTTATACACTTAAAAATTAAACTGTTAAGGGTCATGGTTGCCAAAAAATATCTTTGTGATAATATGAAAACTGAAGGGAACTAGTGGGAATGTTGTGGACTAACAACCGTTTGGAAATGGTTGTTAATTAATTAATTAACTTCGTGGACCGGAGATAACTGAGCTTTACCCAGAACATCTGCACTGTTTTGGAGACATGTCATCATATTTTGAAAGAGTGGCAATTGTCAGCTGCCTACGACGCTGCTGTCAAAACCAGAGGCTTTGAATGGTCTACTGTAGTAATAGTTCCCAAAGAGGTCCAACAAAGTCAACTGGTTGTCACTAAATTCATCTCACCCCCACATACAATGCACCTACAACCTGAGGGAAGGTTTGAGTCCAGAAAATAAGAGTGACATTTTGTTTTCATCCTTGTGCTATTGCCCATGCATGTATGCATGTGTGTGTGCCAGTGTACACATACATTTTTATCATCTGCTGTTTACTTCTACACAGATACCCCATTTGCATCACAAAGTCAAGTGTACAAACTGACTCCATCACCCTCCCATTGCTAAACTCATCTTCCTCTTGGGTTTCCTGTTTTAGTTTCTGTCCCTTCCATTATTACAGGTTACTCAGACTTGAAAACACTACTTTCCCTCTTGAGGTCTAATTTCACCCTAAACCACAGTCCACTCATTGCCAACTCCTGTACCTCCTAGTTCAGAAAGTCTTCCCCATCTAGTCCCTCCTTTCTTTTGCTATTGCCAGCATCGTTGATTTGACCCTGAATTTCACCACCTGAACTATTGACATAGCTGTTTAATCTGAATTCGCAATGTCTCACTCTTCCTAATGCAAGCTATCTGTACATTGCTGGGAGTTTGCATCCCTGAAGGACAATTCTAATTTGCTGCTTCTCTGCTCAGAAAGGTTTAGTATCTCTGGCTGCAGAATGAAGTTTAATCTCTCTATTCTGGCATGTCAGCCCCTGTGATCCTCCTCCTGCCTCTCCACATCTATTTTCTATTACTCCCCTTCATGCATTCTGTCCTCCTGACCAGCTGAACTTTAGACTTTTCTCTGTATACTTACCAGGCTGTTCCACTGTTACCCTTACTCATGCTTTTGCATCTTTCTTGTGATATAACATGCTCATTATTTGCTGAATGAAATAATCAATTAATTAATTCACTAATTTTCCCAGTTGGAATGGAAACTCAGTGAATTAAGGATCTACATCTGATGCATTTGGATCCCCCTTGTGCCTTCAGCAAAGATGACTTGAAATATTTTTTAAACAAATGAGTTTTTAACCTTCCTTATCTCAGTTAAGGATTCTAAAATCATTTAACTGCATGCTTTTAACAATAATATTCATGTTAGGTTATAGTTTTGTGATTTTTTTTGTTGATACATTATTCATCTAGTGTACAATTTTCCATATTGTAGGAAATAGTTTTCTCTTGTGACCACCATCTTTCTGCTTCCAGGAAATTGATCCAAACCACTCTGTCCTGTCACCATCCAGGCTTCAAACTGTTCCTATTGTCATGGCATCATATAGGTCACTTTTTTCTCTAACTACCATATTTGCTTTCTTCTGCATCATATTTCAAAGTTTGTCTGTTAGACAAGGATGTCTTTTGTTACATGTGAATGTCCTGCCCTCTACTAACCTACTAAATTGTAGGTTGAAAAAAATCACTATGGAATATTTGAAATATCTGACAAAAATAGATAGTTTTATTTCTGAGAGGTATGTTGATAACAAAAAAGGACTTACCACTAAAAATATGAATTATTTTAATCAATATGAAATTATAATATTAAATTAATAATATATCAGTCTGGTAATGTCACTTTTAATAGTTCCCAAAATAATCTCTATGATGACCATAGTAATGTAATTTAGATACTCAAGAATTTTTGTAACATTTAAAAAATCATGATGCAAAACTTCAGATTTTTTTTTTTGCTTATACTCTAGCTATTCTCAAATAAAACATTAAATTCATGCTAGCATTTGTACTTGGTGTAGTAAATATATTTGAAAAATATATTCTTCATGAAACAGCAGCTTATCACAAGCAATGATTATTTTTTAATGAACAAAATTTTAAAGTATTTGATACAATCAATATTTTCTTTTTTATTTTTTTTTAATTTTTTTTTTTTTGGCGGTACGTGGGCCTCTCACTGTTGTGGCCTCTCCTGTTGTGGAGTACAAGGCTCCAGACGCACAGGCTCAGCGGCCATGGCTCACGGGCCCAGCCGCTCCACGGCATGTGGGATCTTCCCAGACCGGGGCACGAACCTGTGTCCCCTGCATCGTCAGGAGGACTCTCAACCACTGCGCCACCAGAGAAGCCCACAATCAATATTTTCTGATTGGCAGGTCAATTGCCATATGGAAAGCTATTTTTAAAATTATAATTTAAGATATGTCTATGAGTTAGCAGTGTTATTATTGATATTTATCATTTTAATAGTAGGAATGTTCTACTAAAGTTCACCCTTGAAATGATAGCTACCTACTTTTCAATAATTTGCAGTTCTCTCCTAAGCTTTTTCTTTTTTTTTAAATTTTATTTATTGTTTGATTGATTTTTGGCTGTGTTGGCTCTTCGTTGCTGTGAGCGGGCTTTCTCTAGTTGTGGGGAGTGGGAGCTACACTTCATTGCAGTGTGCGGGCTTCTTATTGCTGTGGCTTCTCTTGCTGTGGAGCACGGGTTCTAGGCGTGCAGGCTTCAGTAGTTGCAGCACGTGGGCTTAGTAGTTGTGGCTCACGGGCTCTAGAGCGCATGCTCAGTATTTGTGGCACAGGGCTTAGTTGCTGTGTGGCATGTGGGAGCTTCCCAGACCAGGGATGGAACCCTTGTCCCCTGCATTGGCAGGTGGATTCTTAACCACTGCACCACCAGGCAAGTCCCAGCCTTTTCTGAAGTGTGTTAAAGTTATGTATGATCATTGAAAATATAATAGATAAATTAAATAGAAAATTAGATACAGCTGAGAAAAGAATTAAGTACAGGAAGTTGGATCTGAATATTTGAATACAGAGAGACAAAGCAAATATGGAAGAGAAGTTTAAAATATGCTGAATAGAAAGAGAATGTGTAACATAATTTTTCTAGCACATTTTTGATTATTTTGAAACATCAACCATGGAATCCAACCAAGAGAGATATAAGATCTTCAAATTGTGGAGAGAAACTAAATTTCAGTCTACAAATATTTGCACAGTTGAAGTTTCATTGAAGAATATGATCCAAATAAATATATCTTCTGAAAAAAAAACAAAAACTAAGAGGTTTTACCAGCAAGAGATACTCACTAAAGCAACATGAAAAATAAGTACTTCCAGAATAAGGAAAATGATTCCAGAATTAAAATCAGAAAATCAAAAAGGAAAAAAAACTGTCTATATAAAACAATAATTTGAATATATTCCTTGAGTTGAAACAAAACAGTACATAAAAAAATGCAAATTCTTTCAAATTCTCCATGATATGATTTTTAGTGAGTTAAATTTGTCCTCAGCTTTCTCCTTTATGGTAGCAACTTATCTGTCAGTCATCTGTAAATTGATTTTTGCTTTGGACAGGGATGTTCTATATGCTCTGCCTGAAAGAATCCACAAAAGTTTCATAAGTGTCAGGATGCTTAATTTTCACAGGAACGTATTTCCCATTCTTTAGCACTCATATATTTAATCAAGACAGCTAGATACATTCTATTTTCCAGGTACTATGTAACAGTTATTATCAGCAATATATCACCAAAAATAGTAAATCGTTGAATAGATACAGTATTTTATGGGAGAGTAAAGCAAACAAGCTCCTCATGGATTAAATTGTGATATCGTATTGGAGAATTGAAGTAACCTTGAGGCAGGGATATGAAGGCATAATGTTATCCTTGCCAGGTAAAGGCAAACTAATTCAAGAGTTCTCTGCTTGTTAGAATAGAGATATAGGCTTTGCTGAATTGATACTTACATACCAGGTGCCAGGAGACTGTTTACTTGGTCTAATAAAGTGATCACATCTGAAACAGTGCTAACATTGGAGTTATGCTTATGTAAGCTTAGCATTATACACTGTCATTCTCCAAAACTCATTCTCAAAGACCTCTGTACCAGCCACATGGAAGGGAAATATAATGGGCATATAATATAAATCACCAGGCTTGTACTTTTAAATCTCAATGGAGACATTGAACTCAATGATAATTTTAGTCAGAGCTCCTTTGGTGGAGCCATGAGGATAGAAGACAATTAGAAAGAATTTGGACATTGGAAATATCCTATCATTGGAGTCTTACAAAAGTTATTTCTGAATTTTTTGTGTGTTCTATTTCCAATGACTACCAATGACTTTAAGATTATGATTTGTCTTCCAAGAAGATATAAAGAATAGCATAACAACCATTTCATAGCATTTACAGTGTAAGAAGTAAAACATTACCAATATATTTGAAGCCATTCTGTAAACATTCCTGCCATTTCAGGAATAAACACTATACTGAATTTGTCTTTATCAGCCCCATGCATTTGTCTGTACTCTTAGTATATATCACTAAATAACATAATATTGCTTTATTTGTCTTAAAACACTTTGTACAAGTAATACCAAAATATCGTATATTAATGCATATATGTGGAATCTAGAAAAATGGTACAGATGAACCGGTTTGCAAGGCAGAAATAGAGACACAGATATAGAGAACAAATGTATGGACACCAGGGGTGGAAAGCCACAGTGGTAGGGGATGAATTGGGAGATAGGGATTGACATATATACAGTAATATGTATAAAATAGATAACTAATAAGAACCTGCTGTATTAAAAAAAAATAAATAAAAATTAAAATATATAATACCAACAGTATGTGTGCTTTTGCAGCTTGCCCCTTGTGTTCAATATTATACTCTAGAAGTTCATCCATGTTGATATTTGTAGGAGTAACATTTCACTATTGTATAGTATTCATTTATATGCCTCCATCAATTTATATTCTCCACATTCTACTCATGAAAATTTAGACTTTCTTTGTAATTATTTTATTGTATGAATTATACTCTTCTGACTATTCTTATAAATGCCTTCTTAAGTACATATGCAAGCGATTCTTGAAAGATCTAGGAAAGCAATTGGTTCTAGTTTATGTACTTCTTAACTATTACCAGATAGTACCAGATTGTTTTCTAATGTGTTTATACCAAATTTTTACTTACCCCAGTAAATATGTAACAGTTCAAATTACTGCACATCTTCACCAACACTTCCAATGATGAGACTTTTTAAATTTTGCTAATCTGAAAGCTATAAAATTATGTATCTAAGAGCAATATAAATGTGTATTTTCCTGAATAATAATGAGGTGGAGCATTATTTAAAGTGTTTCATTTTATGAAAATATCTTTGCTACAAATCCTTATTTTTTGTGATGTCTCATTCCCTGGATTCTGATTTCCATGATCATCAATGACTTGCTGGCTGACTATAATTTTCTTTCAATGTGAAATGGCTTTAGGAAAAATAGTAATAAAAGAAGTCAGGACAGGGGCTTCCCTGGTGGCGCAGTGGTTGAGAGTGCACCTGCCAATGCAGGGGACGCGGGTTCGTGCCCCAGTCTGGGAGGATCCCACATGCCGCGGAGCAGCTGGGCCCTTGGGCCATGGCCACTGAGCCTGCACGTCCGGACCCTGTGCTCTGCAGTGTGAAAGGTCACAGCAGTGAGAGGCCTGTGTATCGCAAAAAAAAAATAAAAAATAAAAATAGAGTCAGGACAGAAGATCTAAATAGACATTTCTCCAAAGAGACATACAGATGGCTAAAAAGCACATGAAAAGATGCTCAACATCACTAATTATTAAAGAAATGCAAATCAACAGTATAATGATGTATCACCTCACATAGGTCAGAATGACCATCATCAAAGTCTACAAACAATAAATGCTGAAGAGGATGTGGAGAAAAGGGAACCCTCTTACACTATTGGTGGGAATGTACCCTGGTATAACCACTGTGGAGAACAGTATGGAGGTTCCTTAAAAAACAAAATAGAGCTACCACATGATCCTGCAATCCCATTCCTGGACATATATTTGGAGAAAACCATAATTTGAAAAGATACATGCACCCCAATGTTCATTGCAACACTATTTACAATAGCCAGGACATGGAAGCAACCTAAATATCCATCAACAGAGGAATGGATAAAGAAGATTTGGTACATATACACAATGGATCATTACTCAGCTATAAAAAAAAAAATGCCATTTGCAACATGGCTGGATCTAGAGATTGTCATACTGAGTGAAGTAAAACAGACGAGAAAGATAAATATCATATGATATTGCTTATATGTGGAATCTAAAAAATTGTGCAAATAAACTTATCTACAAAACAGAGATAGACTTACAGATGTAGAAAACAAACTTATGGTTACCAGGGTGAAAGGGGTGGGGTGGGAAAGATAAACTGGGAGATTGGGATTGACATATACACACAGCTATATATAAAATAGATAACTAATAGGTAACTAATTAGGACCTACTGTATAGCACAGGGAACTGTACTCAATACTCTGTAATGGCCTATGTGAGAAAAGAATCTAAAAAAGAGTGGATATATGTATATGTAGAACTGATTCACTTTGTTGTACACCTGAAACTAACACAACATTGTAAATCAACTATACTCCAATAATTTTTTAATCCAAAATACTAAATTAAATTAAAAAGAAACTTTTTAAAAAAATTCAGTATCCCAATCCATATGACAGTTATATTTTTAAATTAATAAATTATCATTCTTATGTCCATCTTATGGCCATGCTTAGACAGCATGAGTTGTATACTCAGTGCCTGATCACCCCACCCATGATAAGAGCAAGTTTGGAGATCAAAGTGGAGGTCTGGGTCCTGGGAACTGGAAGCTTAATTGTAGATTTACTTGTGAATTTCTATGTATCTTGCCTTAGATTAATGATTTTCAAACATATTGAGCAAACTGTTACTCATAAACCTTATATAGAAATCAGAACAGAGTGGAGCCACTATAAGTGAAGCATCACAGGAGCCCAGACTTACTCTGCCATCAAATACTGGGCAAGGTTATTCTGAGGGGGAAGGGAGAAAATATATATATTAGAGACTAAATAAGAACATAGGGACAAAGCAATAGACAAAGTACACATTAAAAGTTTTATAATGTTCTATGTAAGTCAATGGCAACATGTTTGAAGACTTATCTGAAAGAGATGATATTTTTGGAAAAAATAAAATTAACAAAATGATTCAAGAAAAGACAAAGACCAATTAGCAGATGTATTAAAGGAGGCAAGCAAAATTAAATAATGAATGTTCAAAATGCAGAATAGAATAATGTGGGTAGCATATAGCTAACTTGGAAAATTATAAAATATTGGAAGGCAAGTTAAAAATGATCTTATATGCCAAACTAAAAGGTGACTATTTTGCTAGCAATGAGGGACCATTGAAGACTCTTTTAAACAGTAACATAATATGATCAAATTTGTGTTTGAATAAGATATATTTAACAGGAATTGAACAAAGGAGGAACTTAAGTCATGAGAACTGGTTAGAAAGTATTTGGAAGAATACAGACAGGAGATGAAGAAGGCATTACAATTGAAGGAAAAACAATAGAATTAAATAACTGATAAGATGAATGATGTGGGTGTGGGGGGATAGGGACCAAAAGAAAAACGTGGGATGACTATGCAAGATTGTTATTTGAACAACTAGGTAGATGGAAATTCTAAAATTAAAATTCAAAACAAAATATTAGAGGTATGTCCATTCATTCATCAAACATGTACTGAATATCTGACAAAATTATACTAGTTTTTGGCAACACAAAAAAATTAAACTGTGATAGGGAGAGTGGCCAAGATAGCAGAGTAGGAAGACCCTGAGCTCAGCTCCTCCCATGGGCACGCCAAGATTACTACTATTTACAGATCAATTATTGATGAGAAAGACCTGAAGACTAGCAGAAAAGATCTTCTACAACTAAAGATATAAAGAAGAAACCACAACAAGATGGATCAGAGTTACAGAGATGTGGAATAGTCAAGACCCACACACTTGGGTGGGCAACCCACAAATGGGAAGACAATTACAATTGTAGAGGTTCTCCCCAAAGAGTGAGGGTTCTGAGCTCCACATCCGGCTCCCCAACCCAGGGGTCCTGCACTAGGAAGATGAGCCCCCAGAACGTTTGGCTTTGAAGACCTGTTAGGCTTAATTTCAGGGGAGCCTGAGAACTGTGGGAAAGAGACTCCCCTCTTAAAAGGCACACACAAAATCTCACACTCTCCAGGACCCAGGGCAGAAGCAGTAATTTTAAGGAGCCTGGGTCAGACCCACCCACTGATCTTAGAGAGCTTCTTGGAGAATCAGGAGGTAACTGGAGCTCACCCTGCAGACATAGACACTGGAGAGAGGCATTCTGGGGAAATCATTCTACCTCATGGACACTGGCCCTGGTAAGTGCCATTTTGGAATCCTCCTTCTAGCTTATTATGCTAGGACACAGCCCTGCCCACCAGCCTATCTGCACCCGTACTGGGACAACTCAGGCCAAGGAGCTAAAGGCAGGGCACAGCCACACCCACCAGCAGTTGTCTGTCTTAAGACACAGTGAGACCACAACCACGCTGGGACCCAGGCCTGTCCGCCAGAGGGCTCAGCAAACCAGTGTACTGGCATTAGCCCCAGGACCCAGGCTCACACACAATTGGATGAGCACCAGCCCCGACATCCCCTGATCACTGGCTCAACCCACCAGGAGGTGGACACTAGCCCCAGGACACTGCAGTGGCACAGCCTGCTGTATCAGGACACTATTCACCCACCAGCAAGCCAGCACCAGCCCTGGGATCCCTGGACACCAGCCATGCCCACATCATAAACAAAATGCAATAACAAGAGGAGGTAAAATCTTATGGACACATTACTAATTTTTTACAATAAATTATAGTGTACAGCTCCATCACAGAATCTTTTTATACAAAGCCACTAATGTGAACACTGAAAGAAATCTGTCATGTAGGTCTTTAATCTTGATTTAACAAAGTTTGTACAGTAGCAAATTACATCAAAAGTCTAAAAAAGCACAGTGAGTTTTTTGTCATGTTCTAAAATTTTTATTTACATACCATAAAAATGAATTGCATATAAGAGAACTCCCATATGGCTATCAGCTGATTTTCAGCAGCAACTCTACAAGTCAGAAAGCAGTGGCATGATATATTTAAAGTGATGAAAGGGAAACCTACAACCAATAACACTACACAGCATGGCTTTCTTTCAGATTTGATGAAGAAATCAAAATTTTACAGACACACAAAAGCTAAAACAATTCAGCACCACCAACCACCTTTACAAGAAATGTTAAAGGGATTTCTCTAAGGAAAAAAGAGGCTACAACTAGAAATCTGAAATCTACAAAATATTAAATCTATAGTAAATGCATATATAAGGATAGTAAATCAGTCATGTATAAATCTAGTAGGAAGGTTAAAAGACAGATGCAGTAAAATCATCTATATCCACAATAAACAGTTAAGGGATGCACAAAACAAAAAGTGTGAAGTCTGATGTCAAAAACAGTAAGCATGTTGAGGGGGAGTAAAAATTCAGGATTCTTAATTCATTTGAACTTAAGGTGTTAGCAGTTTACAATAATTATATATATATATATATATATATATATATATATATATATATATATATCCCGATGACTACAAAATAAAAATCTATAATAGTTAAACACAAAAAAAGATAAAGGAATCCAAACATAACAATAAAGATAGTCATCAAATCACAAGGCAAGATAGCAAAACAAGAAGAAAGGAACAAAAAGAGAACTACAAAATGTCCAAAAACAATTAACAAAATGGCAACAATTACATACTTATCAATAATGACTTTATTCCATGTAAATGGAATAAATAGTCTAAACAAGAGTCATGGAGTGGATATATGCTTCCTACAAGATAATCACTTCAGATATAACACAAACACATGCAAATGGAATTTTTTTTCTTTTAAAGCCAGGATACAAATACTTATATTAGACAAAAGAGAATTTAAAATAAACACTGTAACATGAGACAAAGTACATCACATAAAATCAAGGGAGTAACCCAAGAAGCTATAACAATTGTAAATATATATGCATTCAATATAGGAGCACCTAAATACATAAAGCAAATATTAACAGACATAAAGGGAGAAATTGACAGTAACACAATAATAGTTGGGGGTGTTACTACCCCACTTACATCAATGGACAGATCATTCAGACAGAAAATCAATAAGGAAACACTGGCCTTCAATGACACATTAGACCAAATGAACTTAATATATAGATATATAAAGGGAATTCCCTGGCAGTTCAGTGATTAGGACGTTGTGCTTCCATTGCAGGGGGCACCAGTCTGATCTCTAGTCAGGGAACTGAGACCCTGAAAGCTGCATGGTGTGGTCAAAAAAAAAAATAGAAGTCTATAGAACATTCCTTTCAAAAGCAGAAGAATACACATTCTTTTTAAGTGCACATGGAACATTTTCCAGGACCAATCACATGCTAGACAAAAAAAGTCTCAGTAAATTTAAGAAAATTGAAATCATATCAAGCATCTTTTCCCAGCACACACTATGAGACTAGAAATCAACTACAAGAAAAAAACTGGAAAAAAACACAAACATGTGGAGTCTAAACAGTATGCTACTAAAACATCAATGAATTACTGACTAAGCCAAAGAAGAAATTGAAAAAAATAAAAAACACTTGGAGACAAATGAAAATGAAAACACAGTGATTCAAAATCTGTGGGATGCAGGAAAAGAAGTTCTAAGAGGGACACTTATAGCTATAAAAGACTACTTCAGGAAACAAGAAAAATCTTAAATAAATAAACTAACCTTACACCTAAAAGAACTAGAAAAAGAAGAAGAAACAAAATCCAAAGTTAGTAGAAGGAAAGAAATCATACAGATCAGAGGAGAAATAAATGAAAAAGGGACTAAAAATATAGAAAAGATCAATGAAACTAAGAAACGGCTTTAGGGAGATATAAACAAAATTGATAAACCTTTAGCTATATTCAACAACAACAAAAAAAAATGAAAGAAAAGAAAGAAACAAAGAAAGAGAGATGACCCAAATCAATAAAATTAGAAATGAAAAGGGAGAGGTTACAAGAAACCACAGAAATACAAAGGCTCACAGTATATTATTATGAACAAATACACCAATAAAATGGACAGCCTAGGAGAAATAGACAAATTGCTAGAAATGTGCAGTCTTCCTAGACTGAACCAGAAAGAAATAGGAAATATGAACAGACTGATTACTGGTAATGACATTGAACTAGTAATTACAAAAAAAAAGAAGAAGAAAAGAAAGAAAAGAAACCAACAAACAAAAGTGCAGCACCAGATAGCTTCACAGGTGAACTCTATCCATCTTTTAGAGAGTTAATGCCTATCCTTCTCAGACTATTCCAAAAAAATGAAGAGGAAAGAACATTTCTGAACTCTTTCTATAAGGACAGCATCACCAAGTTTGGCAAAACTGGACAGAGATATCACAAAAAAAGAAAATAACGCTGATGAACATAGATGAAAAATATTCAACAAAATATTAACAAATCAAATTCAACAATATATTAAAAGGATCATACATCACAATCAAGTGGAATTTATGCCTGGGATGCAAGGATGGTTTAATATTTGCAAATCAATCAGTGTGATACCTTACATTAACAAATTGAAGAATAAAAATCATATAATCATCTCAATAAATGCAGAAAAAGCTTTTGAAAAAATTCTATATCCATATATGATAAAAAAAACCAACTCTCAGCAAAGTGGGTTTACAAGGAACAAATCTCAAAATAATAAAGGTCATGTATGACAAACCCACAGCTAATATCATACACAATGGTGAAAAAGCTGGAAGCATTTCCTTTAAGATCAAGAACAAGTCAAGGATGCCCACACTCACCACTCTTATTCAACATATGTTTGAATTCCTAGCCATATCAACCAGACAAGAAAAATGAATAAAGACATCCAAATGAAAAGGAAGAATTAAAACTAACACTGTTTGCAGATGATATGATACTGTAAATAGAAAGTCCTAAAGATGCCATGAAAAACTGTACTAGAGCTCATTAATGAATTAGGTAAAGATGCAGGATACAAAATTAATATAGAGAAATCTGTTGTATTTCTATACATTAACAACTAACTACTAGAAAGGGAAATAAAGAAGACAATTCCACTTGCAATCATATCAAAAAGAATTTAAAAACCTAGGAATAAATCTAAATAAGGATGTAAAAGACCTGTACTCAGAACACTATAAGACATGGATGAAAGACACTGAAGTTTGCACAAACAGATGGAAAGGTACACCATGTTCATGGATTGGAAGAATTAATATTGCTAAAATGACCATATTACCCAAGGCAATCTCCAGATTCAGTACAATCCCTATCAAAATACTAATGGCACTTTTCACAGAACCAGAGCAAAGAATTTAAAATTTTGTTTGAAACTCAAAAGACCTAGAGTATCCAAAACAATCTTGAAAAAGAAGAACAAACCTGGAGGTCTCATACCCCATGATTTCAAACTATACTATGAAACTAAACAACATGTTACAAAAACAGACACATACATCAATAGAACAGAGTAGAAAGCTCAGCAATGAACCCACACTTATATGAGTAACTAATCTATCACAATGGAGGCAAAAATATGCAATGGGGAAAAAAACAGCCCCTTCAATAATTGGTGTTGGAAAAACCAGACAGCTACATCAAAAGAATCAAACTGTAACTCTCTCTCATCTCATGCACAAAAATAAATTCAAAATGGATTACATACCTAAATGTAAGACCTGAAACCATAAAACTTCTAAAAAGGAACATAGGCAGTATGCTCTTTGAAATCAATCTTAGTAATTTTTTTTTTAGATATGTCTCTTTAGGCAGGGAAAACAAAAGCAAAAATATATAAATGGAGTTCCATCAAACTAAAAAGCTTTTGTACAGTGAAGGAAACTATCAAGAAAACAAAAAGGCTACATTATGGGAGAAGATATTTGCAAATGATATATTCAATAAAGGCCTAACAACCAAAATATATAAAGAACTCATACAACTCAATATCAAGAAAACAAACAACCCAACTTAAAAATGGGCAAAGGATCTAAATAGATATTTTTCCAAAGAAGATGTACAGATGGCCAACAGACACATGAAAAGATGCTCAGCATCACTAATCATCAGGGAAATGCAAATCAAAACCACAGTAAGATATCACCTTACACTTATCAGAATTTTATTATTGAAAAGACAACAAATAATAAGTGTTGATGAGGATGTGTAGAAAAGGGAGCCCTTGTGCACGGTTGAAGAGAATGTAAATTGGTACAGCCACTGTGGAAAACAATATGGGGATTCCTCAAAAAATATTAGTGGAACTATCATATGATCCTTTTCACTCCTTGGCATTTATCTGAAGGAAATGAAAACACTAATTAGAAAAGATATAAGTACTCCTTTATTCACTGCAACATTAATTACAATAGGAGAGATATGGAAACAACCTAAGTGCCATCAGTAGGTGAATGGATAAAGAAGTACTGGTATATAAGATTCTTTGAATGACTTTGATGTGGAAAGTTCAGGACATAACAACATAACAAAAAAGCATAAAGACCAGTCAAAAGTTCTACTCCGTCTACATGTCTTAATAAATGTGATGTACTAAATACTAAAATTTTTTAAAAGTACTTGTATATACGTACAATGGAATAGTAGCCATAAAAAGGAATGAAATCTTGCCATTTGGAACAACCTGAATGGATTTACATTGCATTATGCTAAGTGAAATAAGTCAGGCAGAGAAAGACAAATGCTGTATGATTTCATCTATTGAGGAATCTAAAACACAAAATAAAAACAAAACAGAAATGAGTCAAAAATACAGAGAACAAAGGGGATTGCCAGAGGGGAAGTCGTTGGTGGGAGGGAATAAATACATAAGGGGATAAATAGGTAAGGAAGACAAAAGGTACAAAACTTCTAGCTGAAAAATAAATGAGTCATGGGTATGAAATTTACAGTGTATAGAATATGGTCAATAATAATGTAATATCTTTGTATGGTGACATATAGTAACTAGACTTATCATGGTGATCATTTTGAAAAGTATCAAAATATAGTATCACTATGTTGTGTAACAGGAACTAACATAGTGTTGTGTGTCAACTATATGTCAAAAACAATCCCTCCCAAACAAATACCCATATAAAAATTGATCAGATTTGTGGTCACCATAGGTGGGGGATGGGGAATTGGATGAAGGCAGTCAAACAGTACAAACTTCCAGTTATAAGATAAATAAGTACTAAGGATGTGATGTACAACATGATGTATATAATTTACACTGCTGTGTGTTATACATGAAAGATTTTAAGAGCATAAACCTTAAGAGTTATCATCACAAGAAAAATTTTTTTCTATTTATTTAATTTTTATGAGCTGGTGTATGTTCACTAAACTTCTAGTGATAATCATTTCATGATATATGTAAGTCAAATCACCGTGCTGTACACCTTAAATATACAGTTGCTATATGTCAATTATAGGTCAATAACACTGGAAGAAAAAAATTAAGCCATGATGCCTACATTTAAGGAAATCACAACTATTACATAGTGAGTCATACAGGAAAATGTCACTGTACAGTTTAATAAGTGCTGTAATAGGAATATATAGCAAGTATTTGTGATAATAATAAGGAAGTATTGTCAACTTGATATTGAGAAGGAAGATCAAATTAAATAAAAAAAGCAACAAACTGTTTTGGATATACTGAGTTCAGGTTGCCTATTTTCCTTCCAAATGGGTCTATATAGTAGAGAGCTGGATATATAAGGTCAGAAGCTATCTGTGCTAAAGATAAAAATTTGAGTTTTCAGAAGCTAGAAAGGAGCTAAAGTTGTGGGAACAAATGAGATCACGCAGGGAAATTTTCTAAACTAAGTGAAGGAGAAGGTATAGAAATAGACTAAAGATTGATAGCTACTATGAAAACATGTTAAGTACAGTGTGAGATATTGATGGGTCTTTGTATCTTTCTTGTCCTAGCTTTATTTTTACTACGTGGAAGGTATTTTTGGTGTGTTAAACGATGTTTTACTTGGTTTTATTTTGAGGGAGGTAGGGTTATAGTTTTAAAGCTTCAGATTTTTGAGAGAGTCAAAGGGCAGATCATGATGATCAACCCTTCTTTGACAGAGAAACCAAGGGATAAAGAATAGTATTGCTAGATTGGCTGTGACAGTGAAGGATGAGAATTATTTTTTCACACCTTGTTTCCTTGTGCATTACTTTGGTCACATGCAGAGCAACTCTCCTCAGGCTTCAAGTTGAGGAATGAAGTAGCAGTGGTCAAAAGGAGAAATGTTAGCTCTGTCCTGATTTTTGCAAGTGCTTTCTATGGGGGAGAAAAGTAGATGCAACAAAAACAGCAGCTGTGCTAGCAGCAACAAGAGTAATTGATAATTCTCATCAGGCACTTAACAAATTGATAACTTTTATGAATTAATATAAATGTGAATGTCTAATATGGGGAAATTATCCAGGTAAAGGTAATAATTTAGTCCATGAGACTTGGGCTATCCAAATCTAAAATAATTTTTATAACTCTAAAATAGGAAAATATATGATGTAAAAATATTTACTTTAATTTATATGCTATTTATTCTACAGTGCTATGATGATATTACATATATAAATAGTATAGGTACTATATATACTTTTATATATATATATAAATCTTTAAGACACTGTAGTTTCTCATCATTAATATGTATAGCATTTAATTCCATTTCATTGGCCTTAGAACTTATTTTTTTAAATTTTGGAATAATATAGATGATTATAACTTTTGTGTCTTTGAATATTATTGGTTACATATATTATTTTTTAGTGATGAATCCTTCTTCAGGAAGAGAGATACATGGACTTATTGACTGGTGATACTCTTTTTAATCACATAATTTAATAAAATTAGAATCATAAAAAAGGAATGTAATATTTTTAAACTAAAAACAAGATAAATAATTTCATTGCATTTGTATGATGTTCTTTCTGGAGAAAGTAAGAAAAACTGAACAAAAACATTTCAATAGTAATAATTTTTAATGTCTATTGAGTAAATCAAATTTATTTCCATTATAAAGGAGCAATAGCAAACAATATTATGTTTCTTCTAATACCAAGAATTACAATAAAGATATATGGGTAATTTGCGATTCACTGCATTTGTAGCTTTATTTGTATGTTAGTATGTCATTTTCTGGGGTTAGATCAAGGAGGCCTTTATACAACATGAGAGGAGTGTGCCTCATATGTAGACAAGGTGTTCCATTTCTATTCAGAATGAATAACACTTGTGCTCTCAGCTGCATTGTGTTCACAGTAAAGGTATTAATCTCTTCTGTGTTTTCTTTATCATAAAGTACTCCATGGTGGTCTCCTGGACAAATTTCAATTAACTGACTATAGTTCTGATTCATACTTTAGAAATACATTTGGCAATAAAAATTAAATTCATCCATATTTTTAACATAATGTGCTTCAGACTCAGTACTGAGGTTCCATAGCTTCCTTTGACAATTTGAGAGTTTTAAATAACATAAGGGATTTAAAAGATCTTTCTCCTGGGTTAATTTATTGGATTTACCCATGACTCAGACTGATTTTAAATTTTTTAAGCATGTTAAAGTTAATATACTTTGTTATATCAATCTATATGATTTTTCATACATTTAAACATTACAGATATCTATGTTGTAATCAGAAGCCACTAATTAATTACTATATGACATATTTTGTAAGATGTTTAATACATATTTCCATATAAAAACCTTGGGGTTTTTTTTCCATTTATAATTGGAAGAAAAATAAATTTAAAGTGTATTCAAATAGCGTTGCCGAAGAAGCTTTTGGAAGCAGCAGGAAAACACTCTACCTAACCCCAATTAGTCTTGTTTTCTACATTCAGGGCAGTTCTGTTTTTCAACATATCCACTAAACATGATGATAATAAAAATTAATATGGTTAGAAAGCAATTCAATTGCAAATGTTTATAGTTCATAATTGTTGTTTCCTGTCATAACTTTCGTAAAACCTGTCAGCTCTGAAAAGAAGGCTCAAGGAGCATGTAAGCTAGACACACGCACCTAAATTATACAGTAGCTATTCTCCTGCAAAGCAATGCAGAATTCATTTTTTAGCAAATTGAATTGTACTTTTATTGCTCTTGGTGAGTTCACTACTTCTCAGGATAGGTAAGCTTGATTATGAATCCAAATATTTTAATTCATATGTGAACCCTTATATAAAGAAAATTTCTTGTGGATTTATCAACAATGTGAAAAGTTTAACCACAAGAAGAATGCTAGAACCCCATCTCTATAGAGTTTGCTCATTCCATTTTAATTATAAGAATGTCTTTCTGTCCTTTTTTCCAAAACTACCACAAATGAAAATTTTAGCTATATTTTTATTTGTCTAAGAATGTTTTTGCCTAAAATGTATGAAACTCATCATGCCATAGGGAGCTGCAAAGATAAATCAAACACAAATCTTGCCATAGGAGAATGAGCAGTACAGAAGGCAGATGGGGTGGGTTTTTTTAGACATCCCTCCCATCCCCCCAACCCTGCTCTCATTGGTTCTTACATCTCACAGTTGCTCCTTGGTGCCAACAAATGTCAGGAAAAATCGTCAAGGGAACAGGGCAGTTCTGTAGTTCCTGAAGGTTTTTGACCAAAGATCTTAGATTATTACAACTAATGTTGATGTCACAGCAATGATTTCACAATGAAGACAGCTATCAGACACAGTAGGAAGGAAGGCCATTTAGAAAGGAGCCATTGCCAACAACTGAGTTGAAATGTAATAAGAACTTAAACAAGGGCAATGGCAGCAGAAGGAACACTGCAAGTTTTGATCTAAGAAAGAGGTGACAGGAAGCAGCAACTAGTTTGAGAAGAGATGGGTGGACAACCATGCTGAGTTTCTAGGCCTGGGAGAGTAGGTGCCAAGAGCAAAACGACAGAAGAGGAGCAACAGGAAAGACAGAGGTGGATTAGATGACCCAGAACAGCGCCTCGAAAACTAAGCATTATGGAGTGGTTGAAAGGGCCATCTGGAAACAAGCTGTCAGGCAGGTAGGAAGGCAGTCAATGTGTAGTGGTGTCATAAGAGACAAGGAAGGAGAAAGCTTTTATAAAAATAAGTCTTAAGTATTACAGAGGCAGGTGAGCATTATGGAAGGATTTGCAAACTGGGCCTAAAACCTTTGACAAAAAAGATCCAGTAAAATACAGAGCCAGGAAGGTAAATTTCAGTGAGATAAAGATTGTGCGTGGAAGGCCAAGGAATGGTGAAATGTATGATGTCACATAACTTATTTTTTATTACTTTATAGTTGATTTAAAATATTGTGTTAGTTTTAGGTGTACAACAGAGTGATTCAGTATTTTTGCAGATTATACTCCATTATATGTTAATACAAGATAATGGGTATAATTCCCTGTGCTATACAATATATCCTTGTTGCTTATCTATTTTATAAGTAGTAGTTTGTATCTGTTAATTCTATATACCTACTTTGTCCCTCCCCCTCTTCCCTTTTCCCTTAAATCAGTTTGCTAATAGATAAAGTATATAATTTGTATCTGGCAATACAAAGTTATAGACAAAATCAGGATGTTAAAAATAAACTTTCATACACCAGATTATAATGTTGTAAACAAAATGAGGTACCATATCTAAAAGCAAGATTTGACTGGAAAATACTCTTCATATAAAAAGAAGCATCATTTGAAAAGGAGAAAGGATTTTAAAGACATGAAGACACGGTTTTGAGAAAAATGTTTTTGTAGAAAGCTATCCTGTTGACCTCACCCTGCACCCTCTCCCACCCATCACATCTGACAGTGTTTAAGGATAGTTAAAACCCTATCATTCGGAAAGGAACATAACGGACCAACAGAGTCATGCATTCATATCTGAAAAAGCCAAAGCAGCCTGTGTGTGTGTGTGTGTGTGTGTGTGTGTGTGTGTGTGTCTGTCTGTTTGTCTGTCTGTGTCTGTGTCTGTGTGTGTGGAGAGAGAGATAGGGAAGAGATTGACCACTAACTATACCTCCATAGACAGCAGGGAAGGAAATGTCTACCATGGTCTAGATATGGACTCCTCAGGAAAGCCATTTGGCCTGGATTCACTTGATGTTCTGCCCCAATGGTTTTCCTAGTCAGGTGCTCAAGACAACCTTAGCATTCTCCTCAGCTGTCCTGAACTTTAGAGAAGCTTCCTCCCGACTCTAGGCCCATGACCTCACATTTCTCAGAGCTTCTACTATTGAAAACTTTTCGTTGTAATTCTTTCTTTGCATCTTTTGAGATATAAATCTTTTTAAAATCTTCTTGCCAGTTTGACAACCAAAGACGCCTTTCTTCGGGACCCAGAACCATCTCTTTGAAATGCAATCATCAATAAAGATAGTGGCCCTCTCTGTGGGCAGATAGGAGCCTTGTTCTAAGCTGTAAACTATCTTCTGTGATGAAGACATGAGAGAGTTTATGTTTTTAGGGGATAGGGCCAAATAGCGACACAGGTAGCCCATGGGCCCCCCACCTCAGCTCTTAAAAAATCTGCCACCTTTTGTTTCAGAGGAGTTGAGCAAAAGCTGAGTTCTGGCCTCTCTCCCCTATTTCAATAGCCTTGAATAAAGTCTTCCTTACCTCTTTCACTTTGTCCAGTGCAACTCTTGCTTTAACACAGGCAAGTAGTTGTTGGCAGCAAGAGTCTGTATATAATGTGAAAAACCAGAGGGGACCAAGTTAGAAATGAAGAGACAAAATCCTAGGAATTGTAGCTGGCAAAGGGTGTCTAAAGATTACACAAATGCTCATGAGTCATAGGGTTAAAATACAGGACATTCAGTTAAATTAGAATTTCAAATGAACAACATATAATTTTTTAGTATAAGCTTAACTCATGCACTGTTTGAGACATACACTAAAAAATTATGTGTTGTTTATCTGAAACTGAAATTTAACTGAGCTCCCTATATTTTATCTGACATTCCTACTGTGAGAAAAACAGTTTTAAACATCTGTTCTTCCTAGAGAGCAGAGGACTGCTTACAACAGTATTGGTGGCCAGCTGTAATAGCTACACTTTACTATGAACTTCTCTCTCCTTTCTGCCCACTTTGCCCTCTCTGCAAAGCTCAAAGTGTCTGAAACAGCAGCTAGCTTGAGAGGAGGCTCTAAGAACACAAAAAGAAGAGAAACCAACTTCTTCCTGCCCGGAAAACAGGCAGCGGGTGACAGGTGCCCTGCAGGCCTTAGCTGGTTGGAGGGGGCTGGGGAAGTCATATCTCTAAAGGAAGATTTAAATGTTGATAAATTTCTTAGCCTGGATTAGCTTCTGTATCATTGTATAACTTAGAAAGAAGGTAGGACTCATAGGGACTGCCAAGTTTTCACCCAGAGGCAGAGAAAATTTCCCCCATTGTGAGAGAGACAAAAATAAAGTTCTAGCCTCCCATATATTATATTACACTTGTTCAATGTATCAAGTCTATAGATCTAAATATATATATGACAATAAAATACTTTCCAAATTTTATGTGCCTCCAGATTTTATGAGATTAATTCATTTAAAGAATAATTTTAAAAGGATAACTGTAAAAATTATTAATCACATTGCATATTATAGTAATACTACTTATAAAATATTTAAGTATTATTGACAAGCACTAAATATTAATGAATATTAATAAAATACCTCTATGAGACAAATTTCTAATCTTTTTTTGTTAGACTTTTTAAAAACTTTTTTATTGAGGTATGATTACATCAAATAAAATTCATGAATTTTAAGAGTGTAATTTGATGTACAGCCATTTGTATCACAGGATATTTTAAGAGTCTAATGAAAACTATTATTTCACATATGCAGGGACACATTTTTAATACAATATCACGGCATTTTTTTCATCCATCTAAAATTTTTGCTTAAAGTTTTTTCCTATGAACTGGTAGTTAATTACTCGAGACAATGACTTTACAAATTTATTATACTTATATATCTAAATTTCTTGAAGTTTGGCCAAATATCTATAAATACCAGTGTTATCATTTTATATGAATGTTAACTATAAATGCTATGTTCTCATCTACTTGATTAGCAATAAAATGCTATCAGAACATATATTAATATGACTTTTTTTTTTTAGATGCAGGTTTATTTTTTCCATCTTTCAATGGGAATTCCTACTTAGAACTGCCTTTTTGTACAACCCTGAGGAAGGAACGTAACAGAATTGTTAACATCTACTTGACTATACAAACAAGCACTTTGAATGGAACAATTCTCTACAGTGAGTATTAAATGTTTGACCTCCTATATGTCATGCTTCTTTCTCAAATATTAACCTACTGAATTAATGAATTATTAATTTAAATGTTTTGGGAAAACTTTTCTAGCCCAGTGAATGAAGTATTACCAAAAAGAAATCTTGTTTCTTTCTAGTGTTCTTTAGCAGTTTCTTTAATTTATGAGTCACTTAATGAAACATGACTTACAAACAGGCTCTGAACCAGCAAAGAAGAATACAGCAAGCATATAAATTTGACAGCATATGGCTATAGCAGTGAAACAGTAGTGCTGCAAATGTTTCAAATAGCATATTTTTATATAAATAACTAACATGAATTGCATTCAATACTTGGTAACTTGGAAAAAAGTATTTCAAAGCTGGTATTCATTTGACAGTTGGGAAAATTCTTATCACTCTTTAAGCATTATCTTAAATTTAGCTGGCAAAAAAAAAAGTAGTATTAACAATATTTGTTTAAGGAAATACCTCCATGTACAGGGTTCTCTACATTTTGGTCTCTTTCACTCATGGGCAAATACCACTAAAGTGTATTGCTTGCAATATTACAAATGTAACAATTGTTTTTTTCTCTTTTGAAATGAATACACCATAGTTTTAATAGTTCCCTATATTGGAGATACAATGTCTTCAGTACTTGGATAGATGATCCACTGTAAGGCAACTCATTATTTCCCAAAGGAGTTTCTCTTCCACTTTGAAATATTTTGCAAAATCGATTCATCTTACTGTACTTTCTAAACAAAACTTAAACTTTTTTATTACTTGAATATGAGAAAAATGCCTAAAAGAAGAATTTTTGGAAAACTGGGTATAGTTAAAAGCTTTGAACATTAAGTTAAAACTGGGAATTTATGTTACATTTTAGAAAGAAACTAACTTGTCAGAACTAGGCCAGCATTATTTATTTCCTAGGAGTGCGAGTGCCCCTGTTTAATTGATAGCTTTAAATTATTTCATTAATTTATGTTTAAAAAAAGAGAAGAAAATAATAAAAGAAAAACTGATTTTTTATATGGGAAACCTAAGTGGTGATAGGTGACTATGAAATTTGGAGGTAATATTGCATTTCAGGGGGAACAAAACAAAACATAAAACAAAAGATATAAACATAATACTTTAAAGCCACAAAGAAAGCAAAGTCGTTTTCTGGCTTTGCAGTGTTTTAAGTTACCTAGATATGGAAGGTGTTTCCTTGTGAAAAGTGTGCTTTTAGCAACTGAAAACAGCTCATAGCCAAAGAAGCAGACAACCTCTGGGAATTCTCCTACCCTGGGCCTGCGCTGCAGGCCCACGTCCAAACTGCCACTCAACTTTCTCTTTCTGAAGGCCATAGACATACATGCCACGTGTGTCCACTCTGTTCAAGCTGGTGCTCTAAAACAGTCAAACCTAAGCTGATGTTAGTGCCATACAATTAATTTTGCCTTTTGTAGCCAATGACCTACCAAAAAAGTCAAACTAGAAATTATTAATGAGAAAAGAGTGCCCTTGGAATAATGAGCAGCCTGTGTCTTTGTCTTACATAATTGTTGCTATCACAGCACTGGATGTGTGGACACTGTTTACTCAAGGGAGTTTCATAGCCTGTGAAGGGAGAAAATATTTTTGTCTGTAGCACATTCTTTTTGTTCATGTGTAAGTGGTAATTTAATCCCACACTCTTGGGAAGACCTCAGCAGAATGGTTTATGGGTTTGCTGTCTTCACTCCTCTTGGAATCTGTCAACCTCATAAAAGCCTCACAACAGATGAACACAAAGATTTTTGTGGTTCATTTAGACACCCGCGATTTTAAAGGTGTCCCTTAATTTGACTTCAGGACTAATTTTCTTTCCTTTGAAATCAGTATATTATGTGTAGGAGCAATTAAAAGTCGTGAGGAAATTAAAACAGATGTTAGAGTGTAAGGTTTTTTTGGTTTTTTGGGGGGTAGAGGGGTTGCTTTTTACCTTTGCTATTTTTCCCTATTCCTGAACATTTTAGCAAAAACTGAATTTCATTTCACAAACATTTATTGAACATTTTTGCTTTGTATCATCACTTATTAAAGGGAAAACGATAGAGAGAAATATTAGACTGATAAGCAATGACAGTTTTGAATTATATTCCTAGTTCAAAACTGTAGCTTTATCTTTTCTCAGTTTGCCTCAACAACTAATTGATGTTGAAAAGGGAACAAAAGGGAGATAAAGTTTGAATCCTTATGGGGTTACAGTAAAATTCCTTAGAAAGGATAGTTTTTAAAAGAACTCTCTGTGGGAGAGAGACAGCTCTGAGAACAGCAGTCAAGATGAAAAGAAAGCTTTTTGAATCTGCCACTGAACCAATTCAGAATTCTGGAACACAGTCAAAGGAGCTGCTAATAGGTCACAGGAGAAGGGGTGAGACCACACAAAACTCTTTAGGTGCACTCTCAGAAAATGAGCTCTGTTCAGCAAGCAGCATCAGTCAGGTTTTGTCATGGGATTTATTACTATGCAGGTGAATCCATTCTGTGCTATTTCTGTGAGAAGAAATAAGCAGGCCCTTTGGAAGGATGTGATCTGAGAATTAGGAGAAGACATTTGACCGAGATGCAGGAGGCAAATTACATGAGCAGCTCCAGTGGAAGAACAGAATTCAGAAATAATCTTTATATTACTTAGGGTCTGTATTTAAGAAAGAGAGCAAAAGGACTGGTCTTAGAAATTTATTCCAGGTAGGAATTGATAGAACAGATAAGATTATTGAAGCCTCCTTTCTGGTGCATTTAGGAAGGACTGGTCGAAGAGATATCTGATATTGCTGAAGAAAAAAATTAAATCTGAAGAATCATAACCTCTGTCTTTCTCTATAAAATGACTTCCCCAGCAAAATACACAATATCTTCATTAGACACCTTCTATGCCAAGACCAGTGAGACACCACAGCATTGTCTGACGTCTTATTAAGAAGCATCTTTTCTCATACAAAAAGTTTGCTCCATTTTTTAAATCAATTTTACAACGTGTAGCATAAAGTTCTCTGAATGCCTTTACCCCTTGATACTAGCTTCCAGTGGAGCTTGCTCCAGACAGAGAAGGGACAGAGTGGGATTGAGAGCAGGGTTGCAGGAAGTCATGCATGGCCATTCATAAGGCATCTAGAGATCCCTTTATTGTATCATCATTATGCGGCAGCAAAGTCAAACTCAACAAATAGTAACTGAGTGCCACAAAGTGCACTGCACGCTGTCAGGCCCTGGGAGGGGTACAAAGATGAATAAGATGTGGTCTGTGTCTCGCTTCTCACCATTCAATGGTGAGATCCTATGAGCCTAACTCCATGAGAAAGCTGACTGTGACAGTTTTTCAACAGGAGTACACAGTAAGGACTGGGGCTGAGTGGAGACTCATAATACCAGGAATCTGGGCTTAGATCTCTTCTCTAACTAGGGAACACCTCATCGTCTGAGTTGGGTTTTACATCTATTCCACCCACACCCTCAGTACTTCAACCAGGGCCTTGCATAGATCAGCACTTGATTAGAATAGTTCTTAAAGTTCTGTTTGTGAGTTACACAACTTTGGTGGTTACAATAAAAAATTAGTAGTTATTGAAACTTTATTTTAGGGAACTATTCTGTTAAACATGGCTATACTTTCTTCCAACAAAAGGGTATAGATTTTTCAGGATTTAGTCAAAACATAGTTTGAATCTGGGGCTTCCTTGGTGGTGCAGTGGTTGAGAGTCCGCCTGCCGATGCAGGGGACACGGGTTCGTACCCCAGTCCAGGAAGATCCCACATGCCGCAGAGTGGCTGGGCCCATGAGCCATGGCCACTGAGCCTGAGCGTCCGGAGCCTGTGCTCCGCAACGGGAGAGGCCACAACAGTGAGAGGCCTGCATACCGCAAAAAAAAAAAAAAAAACCACAGTTTGAATCAAACATAACTTTTTCCTGGGTCTGCTTAAACAATTAAGAACAGAATGGGGGTTGGCAAATTTTTCCATAACAACCAGAAAGTAATTTTTTTCTGCAGACCAGACAGTGTCTGTCATAACTGCTCAACTCTGCCAGTGTAGCATGAAAACAGCCATAGAAAAAGTAAACAAATGAATGTGGCTGTGCTCCGAAAACACTTTACTTACAAAACCAGTCGATGGCAGAATTGGCCCATGGGGCAGAGTTTGCCAACCCTTGACCTAGAACGATGTGATTCATTAAACTTCTCTTGAAATAGACGATTGTGTTTAAAACAACTAGATTCTATTTCTATGACTGAAATTTATGAAGAAAAAGATCAGTGAGCAATTCAACTCTGCTTCTGATGTAATTAATAAGGGAATGGAACAAGGTTACTCCTGGTCGACAGAGGAAGGGGCAGAAACAAAGAAATGAGCCTAGTCAAGACTGAACTTGCTGCCGTGCCCACCTCAGGAATGGTGTCAACCAGTGATTAGGAAAATTACTCTGGAGCTACTCTACCTGGCTCTGCCCTTTGGCACATTACCTAACATCTCTGTAAAATGGAATAATATTAATAATAACAATACCAAAGATGTTAAAAAGTTGTTTTAAGATTGAGAGAGTTACCACGTTTAACGTGCTTAAAACAGTGTTTGGCATACGGCAATGTGCAGTAAGTGCTCAAACATCTTGTTCAGATATGCTTTAATCCCTCCTCCCTTGTGCCTGCCAGACAAGGACTCTAGGAATGGGAGGCCCAGGATATTTTTATCAAATGGGTGTCATTCATGTTGCATCCGTTTGATAGACATCTCCACTGTGGAAAAGAAAAATTCGGCCATGAAAAAGTCTAAAATCAGGACTGCGACAGCAGTGAGATGAAATTGGTGCAGTTTTTAGTTTTCATTCTTGTCCATTTCATCTAAATAAAGAGGATTCATTCCTCTCAGACTCTGGAATTATGACTTTGTTTTACTGGTTAAGCAGAGTTAGCAGGCTAGGAAAAATTAAAATAGGCTTTCTGTAAATTTCAGAAACTGGCCCACTCTGCAGCAGCATGTGGGAAATATGTAATAATGAATTATGTATGCCAGCCTGCTTCCAGGCTCTTTCACCCTCCCCAGAGCTGCTCTGCCTGCTGTCCATCCAGGGACCAGCCAACTCACCCCAACTATATCCTACATACATGCTGCTAATGCATGCTCAAACCATTAGCTACTGAGGTTGCTGTTGCATTGCTGCTGCTCTGGACAAACACAAACCTTTCAGGATAGTGGGGAAAGTGGAGTTCTAGAGCTGCAGCAAAAGCCTGGGTTCAGCAGAGAACGCAGGGTAAGATGGGAGAACAGCCTTTATCACATGCCACCAAGGTGGTACCAGGAAGGAAGACACCATCAGCTGCTGCCACAGGCAGTTCTGATCCAAGTATCAGGAGGTAAAAACATCACCCAAGACTTGAGCCCAGATCGGTTGTGAGCTGACTGTACAACATAGAGCCAGTCAATGAAACTTTCTGTTTTGTATCTGACTATGAAACATGCAGATGTAATTGGTACTATCAAATTCACAAGGTTTGAAAACATATACTTAAAAGTGTTTTGAAAAACACAAAGTACCATACAAATGTATGGTGTTATTTATTTCATGGGAGATGGTAGAAATCCATGTCACTTTATGGAAATTTCCATACTCGACTGTCTACGTACCTGATATAATAAACATATTATCTGGAGAGAGGGGGAAGATGGCGGAACAGTAAGACGTGGAGATCACCTTCCTCCCCACAGATACACCAGAAATACATCTACATGTGGAACATCTCCTACAGAACACCTACTGAATGCTGGCAGAAGACCTCAGACCTCACAAAAGGCAAGAAATTCCCCACATACCTCGGTAGGGCCAAAGAAAAAAGAAAAACCAGAGACAAAAGAATAGGGACGGGACCTGCACCAGGGGGAGGGAGCTGTGAAGGAGGAAAGGTTTCCACACACACTAGGAGACCCTTTGCAGGCAGAGACTGCGGGTGGCGGAGGGGGGAGCTTCGAAGACACGGAGGAGAGCACAGCAACAGGGGTGCGGACGGCAAAGCGGGGAGATTCCCACACAGAGGATCGGTGCCGACCGGCACTCACCAGCCCGAGAGGCTTGTCTGCTCACCCGCTGGGGCGGGCAGGGCTGCGAGCTGAGGCTCAGGCTTCAGTCAGAGCGCAGGGAGAGGAATGGGGTTGGCGGTGTGAACGCAGCCTGAAGGGGTTAGTGCACCACGGCTAGCCGGGAGGGAATCCGGGAAAAAGTCTGGACCTGCCGAAGAGGCAAGAGACTTTTTCTTCCCTCTTTGATTCCCGGTACCCGAGGAGAGGGGATTAAGAGCGCTTCTTAAAGGAGCTCCAGAGATGGGCGCGAGCCGCGGCTAAAAGCACGGACCCCAGAGACGGGCATGAGCCGCTAAGGCTGATGCTGCCGCCACCAAGAAGCCTGTGTGCGAGCACAGGACACTATCCACATCTCCCTTCTGGGAGCCTGTGCAGCCCGCCACTGCCAGGGTCCCGTGATCCAGGGACAACTTCCCCGGGAGAACGCACGGCGCACCTCAGGCTGGTGCAACATCATGCACGTCTCTGCAGCTGCAAGCTTGCCCCGCATCAGCACCCCTCCATCCCCCCGGCCTGAGTGAGCCAGAGCCCCTGAAGCAGCGGCTCCTTTAACCCCATCCTGTCTGAGCGAAGAACAGACGCCCTCCGGCGACCTACATGCAGAGCCGGGGTCAAATCCAAAGCTGAGCCCCGGGAGCTGTGCGAACAAAGAAGAGAAAGGGAAATCTCTCCCAGCAGCCTCAGAAGCAGCAGATTAAATCTCCACAATCAACGTGATGTACCCTGCATCTGTGGAATACCTGAATAGACAACGAATCATCCCAAATTGAGGTGGTGGACTTTGGGAGCAAGGTAGATGATTTTTTCCTCTTCTGTGAGTGTGTATGTGTATGATTCTGTGCGAGATTTTGTCTGTATAGCTTTGTTTTCACCATTTGTTCTAAGGTTCTGCCTTTCTGGCTTTTTTTTGTTTTTTTTTTTGTTTGTTTGTTTCTTTGTTTGTTTTACTTTTTAAAGTCTTTTTCTTAATAATTATTTTTTTATTTTAATTATTTTATTTTATCTTACTTTATTTTATTTTATCCTCTTTCTTTCTTTCTTTCTTTCTTTCTTTCTTTCTTTCTTTCTTTCTTTCTTTCATTTTTTCTCCCTTTTATTCTGAGCCATGTGAATGAAAGGCTCTTGGTGCTGCAGCCAGGAGTCAGTGCTGTGCCTCTGAGGTGGGAGAGCCAACTTCAGGACATTTGCCCACAAGAGACCTCCCAGCTCCACTTAATATCAAACGACGAAAATCTCCCAGAGATCTCCATCTCAACACCAGCACCCATCTTCACTCAACGACCAGCAAACTACAGTGGAGGACACCCTATGCCAAACAACCAGCAAGACAGGAACACAGCCTTATCAATTAGCAGAAAGGCTTCCTAAAATCATAATAAGGCCACAGACACCCAAAAACACACCACCAGACATGGTCCTGCCCACCAGAAAGACAAGATCCAGCCTCATCCACCCGAACACAGGCACTCATCCCCTCCACGAGGAAGCCTACACAACCCACTGAACCAACTTTAGCCACTGGGAAAAGACACCAAAAACAATGGGAAATACGAACCTGCAGCCTGCAAAAAGGAGACCCCAAACACTGTAAGATAAGAAAATGAGAAGACAGAAAATCAACAGCAGATGAAGGAGCAAGATTAAAACCCACCAGACCTAACAAATGAAGAGGAAATAGGCAGTCTACCTGAAGAAGAATTCTGAAGAATGAGAGAAAAGGTGATCCAAAATCTTGGAAAAAGTATAGAGAAAATGCAAGAAACATTTAACAAGGACCTAAAGAGGAAACAAGCAATGGTGAATAACACAGTAAATGAAATTAAAAATACTCTAGAAAGGATCAACAGCAGAATAACTGAGGAAGAAGAATGGATAAGTGACCTGGAAGATAAAATAGAGGAAATAACTACTGCAGAGCAGAATAAAGGAAAAAGAATAAAAAGAACTGAGGACAGTCTCAGAGACCTCTGGGACAACATTACATGCACCAACATTCAAATCATAGGAGTCCCAGAAGAAGAAGAGAAAAAGAAAGGGACTGAGAAAATATTTGAACAGATTAGAGTAGAAAACTTCACTAATATGGGAAAGGAAATAGTTAGTCAAGTCTAGGAAGCACAGAGAGTCCCATAAGTCCAAGGAGGAACACGCCAACACACATATTAATCAAACTATCAAAAATTAAATACAAAGAAAACATATTAAAAGTAGCAAGGGAAAAACAAAAAATAACACACAACGGAATCCCCATAAGGTTAACAGCTGATCTTTCAGCAGAAACTCTGCAAGCCAGAAAGGACTGGCAGGGCATATTTAAAGTGATGAAGGAGAAAAACCTATAACCATGATTACTCTACCCAGCAAGGATCTCATTCGGATTTGATGGAGAAATTAAAATCTTTACAGACAAGCAAAAGCTGAGAGAGTTCAGCACCACCAAACCAGCTTTACAACAAGTGCTAAAGGAACTTCTCTAGGCAAGAAACACAAGAGAAGGAAAAGACCTACAATGACAAACCCAAAATAATTAAGAAAATGGGAATAGGAACATACATATTGATAATTACCTTAAATGTAAATGGACTAAATGCTCCTACCAAAAGACACAGACTGGATGAATGGATACAAAAACAGGACCCATATATATGCTGCCTACAAGAGACCCACTTCAGACCTAGGGGCACATACAGACTGAAAGTGAGGGGATGGAAAAAGATACTCCATGCAAATGGAAATGAAAAAAACGGTGGAGTAGCAATTGTAATATCAGACAAAATAGACTTTAAAATAAAGACTATTACAAGGGACAAAGAAGGACACTGCATAATAATCAAGGCATCGAACCAAGAAGAAGATATAACAATTGTAAATATTTATGCACCCAACATAGGAGCACCTCAATACATAAGGCAAATACTAACAGCAATAAAAGGGGAAATCGACAGTAACACATTCATAGTAGGGGCTTCAACACCCCACTTTCACCAATGGACAAATCATCCAAAATGAACATAAATAAGGAAACACAAGCTTTAAATGATACATTAAATAAGATGGACTTAATTGATATTTATAGGACATTCCATCCAAAAACAACAGAATACACATTTTTCTCAAGTGCTCATAGAACATTTTCCAGGATAGATCATATATTGGGTCACAAATCAAGCCTTGGTAAATTTAAGAAAATTGAAATTGTATCAAGTATTTTTTCCGACCACAACACTATGAGATGAGATATCAACTACAGGAAAAGATCTGTAAAAAATACAAACACATGGAGGCTAAACAATACACTAATTAATAACAAAGTGATCACTGAAGAAATCAAAAAATCCCTAGAAACGAATGACAATGAAGACACAATGACCCAAAACCTATGGGATGCAGCAAAAGCAGTTCTAAGGGGGAAGTTTATAACAATAAAATCCTACCTTAAGAAACAGGAAACATCTCAAATAAACAACCTAACCTTGCACCTAAAGCAACTAGAGAAAGAAGAACAAAAAACCTCCAAAGTTAGCAGAAGGAAAGAAATCATAAAGATCAGAGCAGAAATAAATGAAAAGGAAATGAAAGAAATGATAGCAAAGATCAAAACAACTAAAAGCTGGTTCTTTGAGAAGATAAACAAAATTGATAAACCATGAGCCAGACTCATCAAGACAAAAAGAGAGAAGACACAAATCAATAGAATTAGAAATGAAAAAGGAGAAGTAACAACTAACACTGCAGAAATACAAAAGATCATGAGAGATACTACAAACAACTCTATGCCAATAAAATGGACAACCGGGAAGAAATAGTCAAATTCTTAGAAATGCACAACCTGGCAAGACTGAATCAGGAAGAAATAGAAAATATGAACAGACCAATCACAAGCACTGAAATTGAAACTGTGATTAAAAATCTTCCAACAAACAAAAGCCCAGGACCAGATGGCTTCACAGGTGAATTTTATCAAATAATTAGAGAAGCAATAACACCTATCTTTTTCAAACTCTTCCAAAATATAGCAGAGGGAGCAACACTCCCAAACTCATTCTACGAGGCCACCATCACCCTGATACCAAAACCAGACAAGGATGTCACAAAGAAAGAAAACTACAGGCCAATATCACTGATGAACATAGATGCAAAAATCCTCAACAAAATACTAGCAGACAGAATCCAAGAGCACATTAAAAGGATCATACACCATGATGAAATAGGGTTTATTCCAGATGCAAGGATTCTTCAAAATACACAAATCAATCAATGTTATACACCATATTAACAAGTTGAAGGAGAAAAAAACATATGATCATCTTAATAGATGCAGAGAAAGCTTTTGAAAAAATAGAACACCCATTTATGAAAAAAACCCTCCATAAAGTAGGGATAGAGGGAACTTTCATCAATATAATAAAGGCCATATATGACAAACCCACAGCCAACATCATCCTCAATAGTGAAAATCTGAAACCACTTCCACTAAGATCAGGAACAAGACAAGGTTACCCACTCTCACCACTCTCATTCAACATAGCTTTGGAAGTTTTAGCCACAGCAATCAGAGAAGAAAATGAAATAAAAGGAATCCACATCGGAAAAGAAGAAGTAAAACTGTCACTATTTGCAGATGACGTGATACTATATAGAGAGAATCCTAAAGATGCTAGCAGAAAACTAGTAGAGCTAAGCAATGAATTAGGTAAAGTAGCAGGACACAAAATTAATGCACAGAAGTCTCTCGCATTCTTATACACTAATGATGAAAAATCTGAAAGTGAAATTAACAAAACACTCCCATTTACCATTGCAACAAAAGGAATAAAATATCTATGAATAAACCTACCTAAGGAGACAAAAAAATTGTATGCAGAAAATTATAACACACAGATGAAAGAAATTAAAGATGATACAAATAGATGGAGAGATATACCATGTTCTTGTATTGGAAGAATCAACACTGTGAAAATGACTCTACTTCCCAAAGCAATCTACAGATTCAATGCAATCCCTACCAAACTACCACTGGCATTTTTCACAGAACTAGAACAAGAAATTTCACAATTTGTATGGAAACACAAAAGACTCCGAATAGCCAAAGCAATCTTGAGAACGAAAAACAGAGCTGGAGGAATCAGGCTCCCTGACTTCAGACTATACTAAAAAGCTACAGTAATCAGGACAATATGGTACTGGCACAAAAACAGAAATACAGATCAATGGAACAGAATAGAAATCCCAGGGATAAACTTACCTTATCTTTGATAAAGGAGGCAGGAATGTACAGTGGAGAAAGGAGAGCCTCTTCAATAAGTGGTGCTGGGAAAACTGGACAGCTACATGTAAAAGTATGAGATTAGAACATTCCCTAGCACCATACACAAAAATAAACTCAAAATGGATTAAAAACCTGAATGTAAAGCCAGAAACTATCAAACTCTTAGAGGAAAACATAAGCAGAACACTGTATGACATAAATCACAGCAAGATCCTTTTTGACCCACCTCCTAGAGAAATGGAAATAAAAACAAAAATAAACAAATGGGACCTAATGAAACTTCAAAGCTTTTGCACAGCAAAGGAAACCATAAGCAAGATGAAAAGACAACCCTCAGAATGGGAGAAAATATTTTCAAATGAAGCAACTGACAAAGGATTAATCTCCAAACTTTACAAGCAACTCATGCAGCTCAATAACAAAAAAACAAACAACCCAATCCAAAAATGTGCAGAAGACCTAAACAGACATTTCTCCAAGGTATACAGGTTGCCAAGGTATACAGGTTGCCAACAAACACATGAAAGAATGCTCAACATCATTAATCATTAGAGAAATGAAAATCAAAACTACAATGAGGGCTTCCCTGGTGGCGCAGTGGTTGAGAGTCTGCCTGCCAATGCAGGGACACGGGTTTGTGCCCCAGTCTGGGAAGATCCCACATGCTGTGGAGGGGCTACGCCCATGAGCCATGGCCACTGAGCCTGTGCGTCTGGAGCCTGTGTTCCACAACGGTAGAGGCCACAACAGTGAGAGGTCCGCGTAGAGAAAAAAAAAAAAAAAAACTACAATGAGATATCATCACACACCGGTCAGAATGGCCATCATCAAAAGATCTAGAAACACTAAGTGCTGGAGAGGGTGTGGAGAAAAGGGAGCACTCTTGCACTGCTGGTGGGAATGTGAATTGTTACAGCCACTATGGAGTACTGTATGGAAGTTCCTTACAAAACTACAAATAGAACTACCATATGACCCAGCAATCTCACTACTGGGCATATACCCTGAGAAAACCATAATTCAAAAAGAGTCATATAGTACCAAAATATTCATTGCAGCTCTATTTACAATAGCCAGGACATGGAAGCAACCTAAGTGTCCATCATCAGATGAATGGATAAAGAAGATGTGGCACATATATGCAACGGAATAGTACTCAACCATAAAAAGAAGTGAAACTGAGTTATTTGTAGTGAGGTGGATGGACCTAGAGTCTGTCATACAGAGTGAAGTAAGTCAGAAAGAGAAAGACAAATACCATATGCTAACACGTATATATGGAATCTAAGAAAAAAAAAACAAAAATGTCATGAAGAACCTAGGGGTAAGATGGGAATAAAGACAGAGACCTACTAGAGAATGGACTTGAGGATATGGGGAGGGGGAAGGGTAAGCTGTGACAAAGTGAGAGAGTGGCATGGACATATATATACTACCAAACGTAAAATAGATAGCTAGTGGGAAGCGACCGCATAGCACAGGTAGATCAGCTCGGTGCTTTGTGACCACCTAGAGGGATGGGATAGGGAGAGTGGAAGGGAGGGAGATGCAAGAGGGAATAGTTATGGGGACATATGTTAAGCAATTATACTCCAATAAAGATGTATATATATATATATATATATATATATATATATATATACACACACATATATATAATCTGTATTCATCACCATCAATTCTATAAAGAATGATGTTGAGTTTTATTTTAACTCAAAATTATGAATCTCTTCTGACCATTTGTTTATAAATGATGTCAGATCAAACTGTCATTCATGTTTCGGACCCCATTCACATATTAGATGAAAAATTTTCTCCTTGGAGTTGATTTTGGTTTTATTTGCTCTAATATAATGTGAATCATTTCTCCTGATATACCTCATAATTTCAAAAACTGAAATTAGCTTGTTTTCCTTTGTTAAAGGATACTTTTCAAAAAGGCATATAAAATGAACGTGTCAGAGATTTTATTTAAGCTATTAATTGATGAGGGACTGGTAAGATACTACAACCACTTCAAAGGAGAATACAAGGAGCAAAGTCATACAAAAAGTTTAAGGAATTCTGAAGCAAACTTGCAAAGTGGTGGAAAGCAGTTCTACCTCCGTGTACTAACCAATTGCATTTTACCAGACACAGTATGCATTTCTATAGACAAGAATTATTTGAATTATTATTCATTTTCTCAACTTATAAAGTTGCAAAATAGCTCACAGATAAAGAAAGTTGACAAGAAACAATGGGTGAACTAGATTTTTTTCTTTCCTATTTTAAATTCTTTCAGTCTTTTCTGACCCTTTTCTCTGAACCATTCCTGGAGAGCTGAGTGTTGCTTTTATTCCATTCTCTAGAGCCTGATGCCTGGAGGGAGAGATAACCTAGGTTTTCTGACATTCTTGCTGAGATGTTAAAGAAATATTTACCTGAGGTTCAGCAACACCTTTAGTTTCACTCTGGTTTCATTTTCTTTTTTTTTTTTTTAAATTGATGTGAATTCTAATACAGAGATAGTTCAAGTTTATCCAGATCCCTGAGTATCTTCAAGACCCTTTCAGGTTTCCATAACATCAAAATTATTTTTTTACTAAAACTAAGACATTTGCCTTTTCACTGTGTTGACAGTTGCACTCATGATACAAAAGTCAGAGTGGATGAACCTTCTGGCACCTCGGGTCATGGCTGTGGCACCGAATTGTATTCAGTCATTTTGTTCTACTCCGCTATTCACTCAAAGCACAAGCAGACACAAAAATTTTTCTTCATGTTGCAGAAAAACAGATTCACTTTTAAAATTCTCAGTCCTTGTATATACAACTCTTTAATGTTTTTTTCCAAAGGGAAAGTATACATAAAGCAAGTCTGCTACATACTACACACTAAAGTATAAAAACAGACTTGAGGAAATGCATGTGCATTTTTTTAAGTTGCTGGTTGAAGTAGTACTATGAAAACATGACTTGAAAAATGACTAAAAGATAACCTATGGTTATTCAGACTTGCATATTTTACAGATTTTTTCTCAAAAATTAACAAAGCAAACCTGTTATTTCAAGTTAGGCAGCTAACAATATTTGTTCACAAAGATAAAACTCAAGCTTTCTAAGAAAAATTAGAATTTTAGAAAATTTACCTCCTCTGTAATGAGCTTCAGAGCTTCCCAATACTTTCTGATGAGTTCAGTAGTAATATCAATGAATGTGCTTTATTAATATATTATATGATAAAATATGTCAACATTTGAAAGATCTCTTTAACTCAGTGAACCAACATTTTTCAAATAGTCAATGCACAATGTTACAAAATCATGCACAGGTAGAATATCCATTCAAAGTGAAAGAAAGACCAATGGAATTTTAATGTAACAGAGTATGTAAAGGTCATTAATAGAGTTTCAGATTCCACTTTTCAACTAAACTTTAAGGAACTACCATTTGCCCAATTTGTCTGTATTTAGAAAGGCTTCCATTACAACTACATTCTGTGTGAGTCTATAGTTCATATATTTCAACCAAAGTGAACAATTCACAACAGATTGAATACAGAAGTAGATATGAGAATCCAGCTGTCTTTTATTAAGCATTACATTAAATATATTTGCAAAAGAATAGAATAACACTACTCTGATTATTTTTTTTTTTTTGGAAAATATAATACTTTTCACAAAATGTTTATTCAGGTAACATGTAATGGATTTTATTATTGTTATTATTATTATTTTTGTGTGTGTGTGTGTGTGGTATGCGGACCTCTCACTGTTGTGGCCTCTCCCGTTGCGGATCACAGGCTCCGGATGAGCAGGCTTAGTGGCCATGGCTCACAGGCCCAGCCGCTCCGCGGCATGTGGGGTCTTCCTGGACCGGGGCACGAACCCGTGTCCCCTGCATCGGCAGGCGGATTCTCAACCACTGCGCCACCAGGGAAGCCCTATTGTTATTTTTAACTAAACTAATTGATAAATATTTGAAAACTTTCTCAATTTTAAATTCTAATACAATAAGTATCAAAAGATGCAAACCATGTAAACAAAAGCTTTTGGGGGTTTCTTGGTAGATTTTAAGTGTGCTAAAGGGTCCTTAGACCTAAAAATTTGAGAACTACTAATTTAATATAATTTCCATTTTAAAATCCATGTACACTATGATTTTGCTCTAATAAAAATAAAAACTTTCTCTCTATATATTCGTCTATCCAGTTATCAGCCTTCGTATCTATGGAAGTGTTTGCCAAATATTAATGCTAGTCATTTTTTTAATTAATTAATTTTTTACTGAATATAGTTGATTTACAATGTTGTGTTACTTTCAGGTATACAGCAAATTGATTCACATATATATATATGTATATATGTATTCTTTTTCAGATTCTTTTCCCTTATACATTATTAAAAATATTGAATATAGTCCCCTGTGCTATACAGTAGGTCCTTGTTATTTATTTTATATATAGTAGTGTTTATATGTTACCCCCAGATTCCTAATTTATACCCCCCTACCTTTCCCCTTTGGTAACTGAAAGTTTATTTTCTATATCTATGAGTCTGTTTCTGTTTTATAAATTAGTTCATTTGTATCATATTTTTAGACTCCACATATAAGTGATATCATATTATATTTGTCTTTGTCTGGCTTACTTCACTTAGTATGATAATCTCTAGGTCCATCAATGTGGCTGCTAATGAAATTATTTCATTTTTTATAGCTGAACAATATTCCATTATGTGTGTGTGTGTGTGTGTGTGTGTGTGTGTGTGTGTATATATATATATCTATCTCACACCTTTATCCACTCATCTGTTGATGAACTTTTATGTTGCTTCCATGTCTTGGTTATTGTAAATAGTGTTGTGGTGAACATTGGGGCACACGTATCTTTTTGAATTATGGCTTTCTCCAGATATATGTCCAGGAATGGGATTGCAGGATCACATCGTAACTCTTTTAGTTTTGTAAGGAAACTCCATACTGTGCTCCATAGTGGCGATACCAATTTACCTTCCCACCAACAGTGTAGGAGGGTTCCCTTTTCTCCACACTCTCTCCAATTGCTGGCCATTCCTGAGGGTTGTAATTTCAGCTTTTAGTGCACTTTCACAGGTATTTTTTATATTGCTTGAGTAAAAAAACAACAGAATCATTATCTTAAATGTATATATTCACAAAAATAAATAAAAGTAAAGAGTAGAGAATGGGGATATGAAAAATTTAAAAATATATATTCCACAAATATCTGAGAATTCAGTAAATGCATCATGAGAATTATTTGCTTTGATGATTTTGGATTAATTGGAAATCAAAAGAGAAAAAACAAAAATTGACCCTGTATTAATTTCCTATTGCTGCTGCAGCAAATTACCATAAACTTAGTGGTTTAAAACAACAGAAACCAGAAGTATAAAATGTATCTTATACAACTAAAATCAAGTTGTTAGCAGGACTGGTTACTTCCAGAGGAGAAGCTATTCCTTGCCTCTTCCAGCATCTTTCTTGCGGCTGCTGGCATTTCTTGGCTTGTGACTGCATCACTCCAATCTCTGCTTCTATAGTCACATAACTTGTCCTCTTCCACTGTCAAATTTCCCTCTGCCTCTCTCTTAAAAAGACACGTGACTAATTTTATGACCCAACCAGATAATCCAGGATAATCTCCCTATCTCAAGATCTTTAATTTAACCACATCTGCAAAGTCTCCCTTGCCATATAAGGTTAATATTCGCAGGTTCCAACAATTAGGACATGAATATCTTTCAGAGCCATTATTCAACCTACTACACCCCCTTACTTCACATCATACACAAAAGTCAATTCTCAGGAGAGTGTAGCTCTTAAATAAAGATTACTGAAGATAATGTAAGAGAATAACTTTGTGACTTTGAGGCAGGCAAAGATATCTTAAAGATGATACAGAAAGTACTAATCATAACCACAAAGGAAACAACTGGTAAATTTACCCATACTAAAATTAAGAACATATGTTCATCAAAATTGACCCCTAAGGGCTTCCCTGGTGGCGCAGTGGTTGAGAGTCCGCCTGCCGATGCAGGGGACACGGGTTCGTGCCCCGGTCTGGGAAGATCCCACATGCCGCGGAGCGGCTGGGCCCATGAGCCATGGCCACTGAGCCTGCGCGTCCGGAGCCTGTGCTCTGCAACGGGAGAGGCCACAACAGTGAGAGGCCCGCATACCGCAAATTGACCCCTAAGAGAATGGCCAGACGGTCTACAGGATTGGAGAAGATATTTTCAATATATGTAGTTGACAAAGAGCTTGTTTGTATGCTCTTTTATGTGTATGCATATATATGTATATAAATATTACATATATACATAGATATAACTCTATAATCAATAAGGAAAAAGCAAACAAGCAGACAAAAATAAGAGAAAGACACACAAACCGACACTTCACAAAATAGGATATCAAAATAGCCACTAAACATGAGAGTATACTCAACTTCTCTAATATGAGGAAAACAAAAATTAAAGCCAGAATAATAAAGACAGAATAGTTAAAATCTACAAGGTGATCAAACCAATTAATGGCAAAAAAAAAAAAAAAAAGGATCAGCTGACATTCATATATTGTTGGTAAGGAGTTAAAACATCATTTCAGAAAACTGGTAGTAGCTACTAAATTAATCATAGTCATATTCTGTGACAGAACAATTTAACTCCTGGTACATACAAAACAGAAATGCATGCACTTCAACACCAAAGACACATACGAGATTGTCATAGCAGCATTATTTATAAAAACCAAAAACAGGGTGGGTGGATTTCCATCTATAGAAGAAAAAATAACTGAATTGTGAATATTCATTTAATAGTATATTATAAAGCAGTAGAAATGTAGGGTGAATGCTATCTCACATACATAATATTGAGCAAAAGCAAATAGATGCTAAAGAACATAGAAGTATGATCCCACTAATATAAAAATGAAAATCAAGCAAAACTATTGCTATTGTTAAACATCAGGATCTCAGCTCCATTTGGTGGAGGGAAGAGGAGAGCACTGATCAATAGGAATTCTGACAATGCAGAAAATTTTCTTTTTCTTAAGTTGGTGGTGTTTGTGTGAGCGGGTTCACTTCGTGAGAATTCACTAAGCTATATGCTTAAAATTTGTGTGATTTTCTGTGTGAGTGATACTTAAATTACGAATGTTAAAAAAGAGAGAAAGTTATGTACCTACAAGGACAGATATCTAAAACTTATTGTTAAGTGAAAAGACAAGTGAGCAAAGCTATTTATTATATTATTTGTTTTAAAAATAAAATTAGGGCTATACAAATATTTGTATGTTTATAAATCATAGTAAAGAATACCTCAAAGGGGGATGAAGGATGGGCTGGCAGAAAGGGGAATGTTTCTCTTGTTTTTCTTTATATATTTCTTTACCATTTCAATTTTTATGAAACATATTAAAATTAAAATATAAATAATTAATAATTATAAATCAAGTTATCAATACTCAGTAGGTGCCAGGCACTTTTCATTTATTATCTTATTTTATTATCACAGTAATTCTAACAATTAGTTGCTCTCATTATCCCATTAGAACCTATTGGGAATCTGAGGTTGAAAATAGTTAAGGTCATAGTTATTAAGAAACAAAGTCAGAAGTTAAAATCTCATGTCAAGTTAATGCTGTTAATACTATGCCATCCTCAGCCTGTGGAAAATAATGTATATTTCTAGTACAGTACTTTTTACATTGAATAATTATCTAATAACACTCCTATCATCTCACTGAATGATTACTCCTTGAGAACTAAGATTGTATTTGTTAAATGAATGATTGTTATTGAATAAAATGTAAATCTACATTAATCGCTAATTTAATGTAATATTTGTTCTTAAAGGTAATGAGAAGAATTTTGGACAACAGTTTCTTCATTTATTTCTTGTGGAAGGAAAGCCCACAGTTAAATACGGATGTGGAAGTTCTCAAAATATCTTGACTCTTTCTGCTAATTACAGCATTAACAGAAATGCATTCATCCCTATAACAATACGGTAAGTACCCCACAGTAGTTCCTTTAACTATAGTGCTGAGCCTTATTTTTTAAATGTTTTTTACATGTGTAATAGCCACCTAAATACAGAAAGAAAGAAAAAAAAAGGTCTCTCTGAAAACTGTTTTCCCAATCTTTCTTTTTTCATTTTAGTGAAATAAACTACAAATTTGATACCATCCAGTATCAATCAAATTGTAGACAAAATGAATCAATTTCTCTGAAAATATCTTGAAGCAAATAAATAGATTAAAGAATTGGGTGGTTCAGTTGAAATTAAGATCCAGTTCAATTGTTCAACAAAATATCTATTGAGTGAAAAGAGCATCACTCTTAGGAAATGGAGAAGGGGAAACATCATTAGCACAGAACAGAAAAAAGAAAATTCAGTAGAAAAAAATCGCATATTAAATGGAAACGTCTTTCTGGAGCATATAAAATTTTGGAAGGCAGTCTTGAAATTAATTCATGCTTCAGAATTAGGAAATTCCAAAAACAGAAATGGCTAAATATGATGATCACATCCCAAAGGCACTACTGAACAAAATTTACATGTAGCAACCAAGAATATAAAATTGCTCATCAGTATAGCAATGTAGTGATAACGTTCTCCAAAGTTACTCTTCATCAGTTAAAAATAACATTTTGTGTCTGACTTTATGTATTAGATGACATTTGGATAAGTTGGTCTGATCATCTGGAATCCTGGCTAACTTATGAAGGTTATATAAATCGAATAATCTTTCCCAGGGTCTGAATCAATCTGAAAATAAAATCAAAGAAATTGACACCAATCTGAAAATAGAAACTATGTACAGGCAGGAACAGTATTTTACTCATCTTTAATGTACTTAGCAGAGCATCTGACAGATCCTCATAAATGTCTGAATGAATGAAGAAATGAGAGTGTCTGGACTGGGAAATTCAGCTGGTTATGACAAGAAGGCAATGAAATTACCCTAAGGTAATGAAATTGTTATTCATAAATTAGGCTTACCCTTTTGGAACACTGAGTTATGTACAGAAAAAAAGCAAACTTTGAGAGCAATGGACTTAACTCCAATTTCAATCATTTCTCTTACAAAGGCTTGCTGTTGATCACAGAAAAGGAGCCAGATGAGAAGGTGAATAACTTAAAACCAATTTAAAAGGCATTTCTTGATAATCTCATCATTTTAAACAATGTCATCATTTTATACAAACAGTCTATTACATATGAAGTAATTTCTATTTTTGGTCAAACTTTCTTGAAGGACTGATTTCATGTTTTGCCTTTAACTAACGAGGACCTAGTCAGGCAGTCCTCAAACAAACCCCTCAAATCCTTAGGTAGCCTCAAGTTGAAAGCATCCTGAAAAAAATTACTGACACTTTTATTAAAACTGAAAACAAAGGACTTTGGATTGATGTTATCCAAAATTTAGAAAGTGAAATACAGCCGTCTTTACTGATGTAAAAATTTAAATCTGATTTGTCTTCTCAGCAATATCCTACAAGACCTCAGGGTGACAATAGTTTGCATTAAAGGCTGACCCTAGAACTATATTATATATTATACATTATATTATACATTACATATTATATTACTTAAATTATTTAAATTTATATAATTTTAAAACAGTCTATATATTTAAATTTATATAATTTTAAAACATTATATAAATTTAAATAAGTTAGTTAAAATAAATTAACTAAAAATTAATTTTAGAAAAGTTGAGCGCCCACCTGCTCTCTCAATATTTCTTAATTTTTGCTTTTCATTTTTCTTTCTGTTTCTTCTGGGGTTTTTTCTCTGTTTTTAATTTTATTTATTCATGTAACAAATGCTTTTTTTTTTTTTGTAGTACTACACTAAGCTCCTGGAATTCAGTGTTAAGCCAAAACAGACAAAATCCTAATTCTTATATAAAGTTTTGTGAGGCAGATTGACAAATAGTCACACTAAGGAGGAAATATCAATAATTAAAATTCAATATGTGTGGGAAATTTTTTAAAAATGGTGCAAGGAAAACAAATTACAAAGTAACCTAGCCTAGGATAAATAGTCAAAGGAAGCTCTCTGAAAAATGGGTAGAGGTGGTGAACTAGGTAAAAACAAATAAGCAGAAACAGTCAAAGCAGTGGTGTAGGAGTTCCAGGCAGTGAAAAAAGTATGAGAAAAGAGCCTTTGGTGGAAAGAGCCACAGTATATTAAGGGATCCAATAGACTAACTGTGTATGGAACAGAGGAGCAGAGGAGGATGACTGAGTACCGGAAGGTGAAGACGGAGGATCCACCAGATGGCAAAAACTGTAGGGCCCTATAACTGTGTTAAAGAGTGATTTAAGGGGGCCACTTAGATGTCTGTTATATGTCCAAATAAGACATATGGTGGCTTGGACTAGGCTGTTGTCATACAGAAATTGACAGATTAAAAAAATAATTAGGGTTGGTGGCCAAGATGGCAGAGTGGGAAAACTCTGAGCTCACCTCCTCCCATGAGCACAGAAAAATTCAACTAGTTACAAAACAACTATTGATCAGAAAGACCAAAAGACTAGCAGAAAAGATCTTCTACAGCTAAAGATTTGAAGCACCACAAGGAAATGGGTAGGAGGTGCTGAGTCACGATATAGTCAACACCCATTCCCATGTGTGGGTGGCCCACAAACAGGAGGATAGTTATAATTGTAGAGGTTCTCCTCAAGGAACAAGGGATCTGGGCCCCACATCAGGCTCCCCAGCCCAGGAGTCCTGCACCAGGAAGATGAGCCTTAGGAACATTTAGCTTTGAAGACCAGCAAGGCTTGCATATAAGAGAGCCAGAGAGCTGTGGAAGATTGACTCCATTCTTAAAGGTGCAAACAAAATCTCACACACTCCAAGACCCAGGGCAGAAGAAATGATTTGAGACAAGCCTGGGTCAGACCCACCTGATGATCTTGGAGAGCTTCCTGGAGAGTCAGGAAGAGACTGATTCTCACCCTGGAGATATAGACACTGATGGCAGCCATATTAGGGAGCTTGTTCTATCACAAGGACACTGATGCTGGCAAGTATCATTTTGGAATCCTCTCTCTAGCTTATTAGTGCCAGGACCCAAACTGGCCCACCAGCCTGCTGGCACCAATACTAGGATGCTTCAGGCCAAGGAGCTGGCCTGGCAGGGACACAGACCCACCCACAAACAGACTGGCTGCCTTAGACCTGCTGAGCCTAACCTTTCCAGGACTCAACCCCATGCACCAGCAGGCCAACACCAGCTCTGGGACACCATGGGTCCCTGAGTCATTTGCCCTGGGATCTGACCCTACCCCCCAGGGGGCTGACACAAGCTATGGGACACCCCAAACACCACAGTCAGTCATGTCAGGAACCAGTCTCACATCAGCAAGCTGATACCAGCTCTGAAAGAAGTAACAAACAACACCACAAATATACAAAGGATTATAAGAGAGTACTATGAACAGTTATACACCAAACAAATGGACAGCTTAGAAGAAATGAATAAATTCCCAGAAACAAACAATCTCCCACAGTTGGATCAGGAAGAAATAAAAAATATGAACAGACCAATTACTAGTAATTAAATTTAATCAATAATAAAAAACCTCCCAGAAAACGAGAGTCCAGGACTAGATAGCTTCACAGGTAAATTCTGCCAAACATTTAAAGAAGGTTTAATGTCAATCCTCAACTTCTTCCAAAAAATTGAAGAAGGAAGAATGTTTCCAAGCTCATTATGCAAGGCCAGCATCACTCTGATACCAAAATCAGACAAAGACAACACAAAAAAGAAAATTACAAGCCAATATCACTGATGAAAATAGACGAAAAAGTCCTCAACAAAATATTAGCAAACCAAATTCAACACTATATTAAAAGGACCATATACCACAATCAAGTGGGATATATCCCAAAGATACAAGAATGGCTCAGTACTTGCCAATTAGTCAATGTGATGCACCACATTAACAAATTGAAGGTAAAAATTATATGATCATCTTAATAAATGAAGAAAAAGTTTTTGACAAAATTATACATCCATTTGTGATAAAACTCTCAACAAGGTAGATATAGAGGGAATATACCTCAATATCATAAAGGCCATATATGGCAAATCCACAGCTAACATTATACTCAATGGTGAAAAGTTGAAAATGCTTCCTCTAAGGTCAAGACAAAGACAAGAATGCCCACTCTCACTTTTATTCAACATATTATTGGAAGTTCTAGTCAGAGCAATCAGACAAGAAAACTAAATAAAAGCAATCCATATTAGAAACGAAGAATTAAAACTGTCACTGTTTGCAGATGGCATGACACTATAAATAGAAAATCCTAAAGACACCACCAAAAAAACCAACTAGAATCCATCAGTGAATTAGGTAAATTTGCAGGATACAAAATTAATACACAGAAATCTGTTGCACTTCTATACACTAATAAAAAACTACAGAAAGAGAAATTAAGAAAAATCACACTTAAACAATCACACCAAAAAGGATAAAATACCTAAAAATAAATCTAACTAAGGAGATAAAAAACTGTGCCTGGAAAACTATAAGACACTGATGAAAGAAATTGAAGATGATACAAACAGATGAAAAGATATACTGTGTCCATGGGTTGGCAGAATTAATATTGTTAAAATGACCATACTACCCAAGGCAATCTAAAAGTTCAGTGCATTTCCTATCGAAAAACCAATGGCAGTGTATATAAGTCCATGCCACTCTCTCACTTCATCCCAGCTTACCCTTACCTTTCCCTGTGTCCTCAAGTCCATTCTCTATGTCTGTGTCTTTAATCCTGTCCTGCCCCTAGGTTCTGCAGAACCTTTTTTTTTTTTTTTTTTTTTTTTTTAGATTCCATATATATGTGATAGGGAGGGTGGGAGGGAGACACAAGAGGGAGAAGATATGGGGATATATGTATAGCTGATTTACTTTGTTATAAAGCAGAAATTAACACACCATTATAAAGCAATTATACTCCAATAAAGATGTTTAAAAAAGAAAGATAAGAACTCATTAAATGCATTTAAAAATGGCATTTTCATAGAACTAGAACAAAGAATTCTAAAATGTGTATGGAAACATGAAAGACCCCAAATAGCCAAAAAAACTTGAGAAAAAAAGAACAAAGCTGGAAGTATCATACTCCATGATTTCAAACTTGTAGTAACAAAGCTACTAAAATCAAAACAGTATGGTGTTGGCACCAAAAAACAAACAAAAAACAAACAAACAAAAAATCAATGGAACAGAATACAGAGCCCAGAAATGAACCCAGGCTTACCTGGTTATTTAATCTACAACAAAAGAGACAAAAATATGCAATAAGGAAAAGAATGTCCCTTTAATAAATGGTGTTGGGAAAACTGTACAGCTACAGGCAAAAGAATCAAACTAGACTACTCTTTCACACCATATAGAAAAATATATCCAAAATGGATAAAATGGCTAAAAAAATATAAGCAGTATACTAGTTGACATAGGTCTCAATAATAAGTTTTTTAGGTTATATATCCTCAGGCAAAGGAAACAAAAGCAAAAATAAATAAATGGGACTGCATTAAACTAAAATGCTTTTACACAATGAAGGAAATTATCAACAAAATGAAAAGGCCACCTACTGAATAGGAAAAGATATTTGCAAATGATGTATCCAATAAGGGGTTAATATCCAAAATATACAAAGAACTTATAAAACTCCACATCAAAAAAACAAGCAATCTGATTAAGAAATGGGCAGAGTATCTGAACAGACATTTTTCCAAAGCAGACATACAGGTGGCCAACAATCACATGAAAAGATGATAAACATCACTAATCATCAGGAATTTGCAAACAAAAACCACAATGAGATATCATCCCACACGTGTCAGAATGGCTATTATCAAAAAGACAACAAATCTTACACACACACACACCCACACACACACACACACACACACATACACAGAATGTAATAGTACTCAGCCATAAAAAAAAAGAATGAAATTCTGCCATTTGCAGCAACACACTTGGGCCTACAGGGTATTATGCTAAGTGAAATAAGACAGACAGGGAAAGACAAACACTGTATGATTTCACTTATATGTGGAATCTACAAAACAATACAAATGAGCAAACATAACAAAATCAAATCAGAGTCATAGATACAGAGAACAAACAGTAGGTTGTGAGAAGGAGGAAGGGTGGGGGTAGGATAGAAATAGGTGAGGGAGATTAAGAGGTACAAACTTCAAGTTGCAAAATAAATGACTCATGAGTATGAAATGTACAGTGTGGGGAATATAGTCAATAATTTGTGGTTTCCAGAGGCAAGGTATGGGGGAGGGGAATTGGATGAAGGAAGTCAAAAGGTACAAACTTTCAGTTATAAGATAAATAAATACTAGAGAAGTAATGTACAGCCTGATAAATATGATTAGTACTGCTGTATGTTATATATGAAAGTTGTTAAGAGATTAAATCCTGAGTTCTCATCACAAAGAAAATTTTTTTCTATTTGTTTAATTTTGTATCTATACAGGATGATGAATGTTCACTAAACTTACTGAGATAATCATTTCAGGTTGTATGTAAGTCAAATCATTATGCTGTACACCTTAAACTCATACAGTGCTGTGTGTCAATTAGATTTCAATGAACCTGAAAAAAAAAAAAACTAATTAGGAGTAAAATTGACTGATTAATACCAGAAGTGAAAGGAGAGGTACCAAAAATGAATACTCATCTTCTGATGTGCAACTAGATAGATTTTAGCAAACAATGCAAGGAAAACATTTTTCATAGAGAAGATTGCGAATGAGTTCAGGCTTGAGCATTGATGAGATTAGGTAGGTGCCTTTGGTACATCAAAGTGGAGTTTTCAAGTTGAATCTACGGATGTAACACTCAGAGGAGAGGTCTGGATGGGAAATATAATTTATGAGTCATCAGCGTGCAGGTGGTAATTGAAACCATGAGTGTGGATGAGCGTATAGTGTGAGTTGAAAAAACTGCCTGGTACTGAGTGTCGAGGAGCTAACATTCGATGACTGAGTAGAGGAATATGACATTATAAAAAGTATGAGAAGGAGTAACCAGAGGAATAGGAGGCAAACAAAAGGAGCGGGGTCAGGGAGAGCAGAGGAAAAGTTTATCAACTGCTCTGATAGTCCACTGGATGGTCCACATGATTCTATGCCCTGAAGGTATCATTCCAGGAGGACAGAGTAAGAAGCCAGATTAGAGGAAATTGAAATAACCAGTGTAAACAACTTTCAAGAATTTTACTGTGAAATGTAAAAAGAGGTAAGGTGAGATCTAGGGAGAGGTGAGGAGTCAAGAGGAAAAAACTGTAAGATGAAAGATACTTGAGCATGTTTAATTGTCGATTGGAATTATTAGTTGAGTGGAAGGTGTTAATACATAGAAAAATAAATAATTGAGAACAGCAAGTGCCTTAGAAGTTTGGATCCAGGAGATACAATACACATGAGTAAAGATTCCTGGCAGAGGGGAGAGAAAATGGAAAAAGACTTAGGCATTGAGGCTTCTGATTTCCATCTTCCCGTAAATCTTTTAGCCTGTGACTGCCTTGCTTTACCTCCATTTATCTAGTTGTAGTTGTTCATGTCTCCTTCTCACTGTCTTGCATGCTCCACTCATCTCTCCATCCTTAACCAGGCATAATTTGGAATTAAAACTTTAAATTCTCACTAACAGAACTCTTTCTATGCAAAATCAGAACAGACATCTCCCTAAAAAGCATGGGAATTAGGTTCCTTTTTCATAATATGAATGTTGATGGAATTTTTATTCCATATTTAAGGGTTCTTGGCAATAAAACACCATAGCATAATTGATAAGAACTTATTTTCAAAACTTAGGAATGAGCTCTAAAGTAAACATGTAAAAGATGGCTTTGATTTTTATTTTGTTATGTCAGTACTTCCTCCTACTAAATCTGCATTATAGGAGGTGAAAGGAGATGGCAGGGTAGAACAAACTTGAATAAGCCACTTGTAGTGATTGAAGTCAATTCAGTATCAAGATAGAAGTTCTTCTTAAATGAAATGGAGCAGAGATCACAGTTCTAGAGATACATTGTAATTCATACTCATGCACAGTTTTTCTTTCATTTCAAAAAATTTTGAAAGGGATCACATAGAGAGAATATTGGTTTTCACAGGGGTTATTCTCCATTGGGGAAGTTCAGAAAAATTGTCTTATTATATATATTTTTTCTAAAGTTTCTGAAGTTTAAATTTTTCTAGTACCTTTTGTGTCTGTCATATACAAAAGCTAACGCATTATTCATTACTTTTTTTTTCCCCTAAAGAACCCCCATGTCCTTTCCTCTAGGGAATTTACTGTGTTATCTGCATGTTTTAAAGCCACTACCTTCCTTAGTTCCCGCCACCCCAAACGCCAGACAACATTCTCTCAAAGATTTATCCAGAGGTATAAAGTCATCTGTGTATATCTAAGGCACACTCTAATATCTAATAATTCACTTTGGTTAACAAACTTTTAGGGTAGACAAAGCCAAATGGATGTTGGCCAAGAATTGCTTGACTGACAGAACTACACATCCCTGTCAGCCACTTTTTAGTATAGCAGGTCAGTGTAAAGGAATTCATGTTTGGTTTAAGACCAATTGAACAGAGGTTGGAAAAGTTTCTGCAGCTGGATAGCAATAACCTCAGTACTTGCGAAAATTCTAACAAACAACAAGTAAAACCGTTGCAAGCATTTTCATCACATTACTTTCCTAGATATTTGGTACAGAAAACAAAGTAAATTAATAAAAACTGCTGATGAGTTTTATAAATAGACTGATTTTTACCTCTTGTTTGATCTTATTAATTTCTATGAGATAAAAACCTCATACAGATAAATGTATATCTGTGTGTGTGTGTGTGTGTGTGTGTGTGTGTGTGTATGTATCTGGGCAAATTACTTTTTATTTATTTTATTAGCTCATTTCTCACAGTTGTTTGATAAAGAAAGTGGATAAAAAAATTATTATAATGCAAAACCAACATTAACCTCAAAAGAATGGGAGGTAAAAATGATTCTGAGTAGGATTGATTTCAGCTATATCAAATGAAGAGATTTACTAGCACATAATTATGAAAAATAAGAAAGGAACAAACAACAACTTCTCACAATACAGGTATTTAATCATCAAAGGCCTTTCAGACAACTTTGCTCAAAATCAGACTGCAGTGCTTTGCCATTTTCCCACATAAATGTTCTGTATTATAACTCAGCTGGTATTGACCTCTAACTCTATAGAGAATGAGCAGAGGACCACCCAAGTTCATGTAAGAGGAAAGAATATTCATAATGTATTGTCAGCTATAATTTTGAGAATAACTCAAAATGTCCTTTATGTTTCTGATTTTCTAAAACATGCAAAACTTTTTCACATGTTTCTGATAGTTAATATTATACAAACTAAGGATTGCATGCCTTTAGTCTTAGAGCCAAGAAACTATGAAATAGTGAGGGCCTTCACTTCTGGAAACAGATGGTGACTTTTGAACTGTGCTAAATCTATAAGATATTAGATTTATTGATAAACATTGCCATGTCTATATGGAAAGTTTGGTAAGCTTTTTATCTTAAAAAGGTCAAACTTCATCACTTAAATATTAATTTCTTTATCTTTTCTATCAACTCCTCCGTATGGTATTTCTTAGAGGAAATATAGGAAAACTGGAGCTTAATATGGGAAAAACACCATAATACTTTATTATTATATTACATTAAGTACATGAATACATAAACTTGAACTTTGCTCTTGCTCTTTTATCCATACATAACACAGTAATCATACATAATATGTCCGTCCATACATAACATACATCAATACAAGCTGGACAGCAAGTTATAATGCAATTTATTTGCATTTAATTGTGAACGTCGACTGTAAAATGAAAATTTCTTCCATTAAGTAAGTTTAAGAAAATCTTTAAAGAATGTACGTGAGTCTAGGAGTTGCTGAAAGAGGATTAAGATTATTGCATAGACTCTTATGTTAACATTCGCATGTATCTTGAGAAACAAGGATTTTAAGTACTAGTTTGGCCCTTGGTGATGCAAAAAGAGAGCTTTCTAAGCAAAGATATCATAATTTGAATGTAAGCCTGAGTCTTCACAGTATGTTCACTGAATATGTCAGTAGATTTGACTAGTCTATGTAAATTTAGTTTAATATAAAAAATTTCAAGAGATTGTTTGACTATGTAATCAGGTTTATTCTTCTTAATTGTGCAATTCAGTTCAAATTATCCAAATGAAATGGCTGTAGCAAAGTTACAACAGTGGAGACGCAGGCCCACAACTCCTCATCTTTGGTGTGTCAAGATACCAAGACAGACCAGGGAACTGGTTGACCCTCGAGTCCTGATAGCAGCGCAAAAGCTCCACTGAGGAGGAATGGAGATTCAGTTGGCAAGTACATCTATAGCACGGAGTAGGAAATGAACTGAATTTTGAAGAAAGATTAGGAATTTACCAGGGAGCCAGCAGATGGAAAAGGATCAGCAATGACATCACAGTGTAGAGTAACACCATCGCTCATGTGGAAATTGTATGGAGATGAGGTATAATGAGGACATAAAGTTCAAGGTGCCAGGATGTTTACCTCTTCAGCAAATTGTAATCAAACATCGTAATTTCCAATGCAGATAATCACAATAAATTAAAAATAAAACGCAGGAAATTCTTTTGAGGATTAGCAGTGTACACTGAGGGAAGGCTTCACATTCTCTTCATCCTTTACTGTCAGTGGTAGATTTCTCCGACTGTCAGAAAGGGTTACTGAAGAAGTTTGAATTACTCTTGTGTGGTGGCAGAGTGTACAGCAAAATAGACTTCAAGCCCTAAAAGCCTTCCGCCTGTGTAATTCTAAAATGTGTCTTCTATATCATCGTTAGTACAAGATTATATAAGAAAGTAAGAGAAAGGAAATGAAGACTTAGGGACAAACTGAATTTAGGCAGAAAAGCAATAATTAATAGTGTAAGAAAACACTTAGGGCAGTTGAATAAAGGGATTTAACATGTTGAAAACAAGATTCATGAGGAAATGTTGAGGGATTGTTTGTCATTAAGTGAAGGAGCTGTGATTAAAGATATGGATTCATACTGCACCTGTTTTCCAACCAACATCTGTGGACCCCACACTCTAATTGGCACCTATCATTCGTGGTTAAGAGAGTATTTGATTACTGCCTTAAAACAACCACCAGGAAACATATTTTACCTTGAAAATTCTTTAAAACCTATTCGTAGTGGTAGGACTCAATCTTTAACAACATATTTATCTTAATTAACTTCTTTAAAATAATTCTCACAGAGTGGACTAAAAATATAGACAATCTTATTTATTTTTAAAAATGGCCAGCCACATAGCTCCCTAATGAAGCTAAAGAAAACTACACCAGCTTCCTCCTCAACAAATTGCCCAGGACTTCATCAACACACTGAATAAAAGAAGATATATGTTGAGATAAAATGTTTCACAACTTAAAACCTGTGAACTCTGTTCCACTGAACACAGACTCATTTAAGTTTGTGTTACTTTAAGATTTTTGAAGAGATTTACTGAAAGTTTTAAATGGAAAGCTGGTTTCATAGCTAGGCACTGGTACTGGAGCCAAAGTGTTTCAAATCTATAAATATAGCACAATAACTCATTATTTCTTCAGATAATTTATTCTAGTGCCATCATGAGACAGTAAATTCCTGTTTTACGGTATTTGATACCAAATTCCATCCTGGACCCTCCTACTTTTTTTTTAACACCTTTATTGCAGTATACTTGCTTTACAATTGTGTGTTATTTTCTGCTTTATAATAAAGTGAATCAGTTATACATATACATATATCCCCATATCTCTTCCCTCTTACATTTCCCTCCCTCCCACCCATCTAGGTGGTCAGAAAGCACCGAGCTGACCTCCCTGTGCTATGCGGCTGCTTACCACTAGCTATCTATTTTACGTTTGGTAGTGTATATATATCTATGCCACTCTCTCACTTTGTCACAGCTTACCCTTCCCCCTCCCCATATCCTCAAGTCCATTCTCTAGTAGGTCTCTTTATTCCCATCTTGCCCCTAGGTTCTTCATGACCTTTTTTTTTCTTTCTTTCCTTAGATTCCATATATATGTGTTAGCATACGGTATTTGTTTTTCTCTTTCTGACTTACTTCACTCTGTATGACAGACTCTAGGTCCATCCACCTCACTACAAATAACTCAGTTTCCATTCTACTTATCGCTGAGCAATATTCCATTGTATATATGTGCCACATCTTCTTTGGCCATTCATCTGTCCGTGGACAGATAGGTTGTTTCCATGTCCTGGTTATTGTAAATAGTGCTGGAATGAACAATGTGGTACATGACTCTTTTTGAATTATGGTTTTCTCAGGATATATGTCCAATACTGGGATTGCTGGGTCGTATGGTAGTTCTATTTGTAGTTTTTTAAGGAAACTCCATACTGTTCTCCATAGTGGCTGTATCAATTTACATTCCCACCAACAGTGCGACAGGATCCCCTTTTCTCCACACCCTCTCCAGCATTTATTATTGGTAGATTCTTGATGATGGCCATTCTGACCAGTGTGAGATGATATCTCATTGTAGTTTTGATTTACATTTCTCTAATGATTAATGATGTTGAGCATTCTTTCATGTGTTTGTTGGCAATCTGTATATCTTCTATGGAGAAATGTCTATTTAGGTCTTATGCCCATTTTTGAATTGGGTTATTTTTTTTGATATTGAGCTGTATGAGTTGCTTTTAAAGTTTGGAGATTAATCAATTAAGCAATTAATAATTAATTGCTTCATTTGAAAATATTTTCTATTATACTGAGGGTTCTCTTTTCATCTTGTTTATGGTTTCCTTTGCTGTGCAAAAGCTTTTAAGTTTCATTAGGTCCCATTTGTTTATTTTTGTTTTTATTTCCATTTCTCTAGGAAGTGAGCCAAAAACTATGTTGCTGTGATTTATGTCATAGAGTGTTCTGCCGATATGTTCCTCTAAGAGTTTGATAGTGTATGGCCTTACATTTAGGGCTTCAATCCATCTTGAGATTACTTTTGTGTGTGGTGTTAGGGAGTGTTCTAATTTCATTCTTTTACATGTAGCTGTCCAGTTTTCACATCACCACTTATTGAAGAGGATCTCTTTTCTCAACTGTATATTCGTGGCTCCTTTATCAAGGATAAGATGATGATATGTGCGTGGGTTTATCTCTGGGCTCTCTATCTTATTCCCTTGATCTTTATTTCTGTTTTTTTTTTTTTTTTGCTAGTACCATACTGTCTTTATTACTGTAGCTTTGTAGTATAGTCTAAAGTCAGGAAGCGTGATTCCTCCAGCTCCATTTTTCTTTCTCAAGATTGCTTTGGCTATTCGGGGTCTTTTGTGTTTCCATACAAATTGTGAAATTTTTTGTTTTAGTTCTGTGAAAAATGCCAGTGGTAGTTTGTTAGGGATTGCATTGAATCTGTAGATTGCTTTGGGTAGTATAGTCATTTTCACAATGTTGATTCTTCCAATCCAAGAACATGGTATATCTCTCCATCTATTTATATCATCTTTAATTCCATTCATCAGTGTCTTATGATTTTCTGCATACAGTTCTTTTGTTTCCTTAGGTAGGTTTATTCCTAGATATTTTATTCTTTTTGTTGCAGTGGTAAATGGGAGTGTTTTCTTAATTTCACTTTCAGATTTTTCATCCTTAGTGTATAGGAATGCAAGACATTTCTGTGTATTCATTTTGTATCCTGCTACTTTACCAAATTAATTGACTAGCTCTAGTAGTTTTCTGGTAGCATGTTTAGGATTCTCTATGTACCGTATCATGTCATCTGCAAACAGTGAAAATTGTATGTCTTCTTTTCCTATTTGGATTCCAATTATTTCTTTTTCTTCTCTGATTGCTGTAGCTAAAACTTCCAAAACTATGTTGAATAATAGTGGTGAGAGTCAGCAACCTTATCTTGTTCCTGATCTTAGTGGAAATGGATTCTGTTTTTCACCATTGAAGACAATGTTGCCTGTGGGTTTGTCATATATTGTCATTATTATGTTGAGGTAAGTTCCCTCTATCCCTATTTCTAGAGGGTTTTTTTATCATAAATGGATGTTGTAATATCTCTAAAGCTTTCTCTGCATCTATTGAAATGATCATAGCTTTTTCTCCTTCAATTTGTTAATACAGTGTATCACATTGATTGATTTGCGTATATTGAGGAATCCTTGCATTCCTGGAATAACCTCCACTTGATCATGGTGTATGATCCTTTAATGTGCTTTTGGATTCTGTTTGCTAATATGTGGTTAAGGATTTTTGCATCTATGTTCATCAGGGATATTGGCCTGTAGTTTTCTTTCTTTGTGACATCTTTGTCTGGTTTTTGTGTCAGCATGATGTTGGCCTCATAGAATGAGTTTGGGAGCATTCCTGCCTCTGCTATATTTTGGAATATTTTTGAGAAGGATAGGTGTTAGCTCTTCTCTAAATGTTTCATAGAATTCGTCTGTGAAGACATCTTGTCCTGGGCTTTTGTTTGTTGGAAGATTTTTAAGCACGGATTCAGTTTCAGTGCTTGTGATTGGTCTGTTCATATTTCCTACTTTTTCCTGGTTCAGTCTCAGAAGATTGTGCATTTCTAAGAATTTGTCCATTTCTTCCAGGTTGTCCATTTTATTGGCATACAGATGCTTGTAGTAATCTCTCATGATCCTTTGTATTTCTGCAGTTTCAGTTGTTACTTCTCCTTTTTCATTACTAATTCTATTGATTTGAGTCTTCTCCCTTTTTTTCTTGATGAGTTTGGCTAATGGTTTATAAATATTGTTTATCTTCTCAAAGAACCAGTTTTTAGTTTTATTTATCTTTGCTGTTGTTTCCTTCATTTCTTTTTCATTTATTTCTGATCTGATTTTTATGATTTCTTTCCTATGCTAACTTTAGGTTTTGTGAGGTTTTTTTTCCTCTTTCTCTTATTGCTTTAGGTGTAAGGCTATGTTGTTTGTTTGATATGTTTCTTGTTTCTTAAGGTAGTATTGTATTGCTATAAGTTTCCCTCTTAGAACTGCTTTTGCTGCATCCCATAGATTTTGAGTCTTTGTGTTTTCACTGTCATTTGTTTCTAGGTATTTTTTGATTTCCTCTTTGATTTCTTCAGTGATCTCTTGGTTATTAAGTAGTGTGTTGTATAGCCTCCATGTGTTTGTATCTTTTACCTATTTTTTCCTGTAATTGATATCTAGTCTCATAACATTGTGGTCGGAAAAGATACTTTATCCGATTTCAATTTTCTTAAATTTACCAAGGCTAAATTTCTGCCCAAGATATGATCTTTCCTGGACAATGTCCCATGAGCACTTGAGAAGAAAGTGTATTCTGTTGTTTTTGGATGGAATGACCTATAAATATCAATTAAGTCCATCTTGTTTAATGTGTCATTTAAAGCTTGTGTTTCCTTATTTAGTTTCATTTTGGATGATCTGTCCATTGATGAAAGTGGGGTGTTAAATGTCCACCCCTATGATTGTGTTACTGTCAATTTCCCATTTTCTGGCTGTTAGCACTTGCCTTATGTACTGAGGTGCTCCTATGTTGGGTGCATAAATATTTACAATTGTTTTATCTTCTTCATGGATTAATCCCTTGATCATTATGTAGTGTCCTTCTTTGTCTCTTCTAATTGTCTTTATTTTAAAGTCTATTTTGTCTGATATGAGAATTGCTATTCCAGCTTTCTTTTGATTTCTATTTGCATGGGATATCTTTTGCCATCTCCTCACTTTCAGTCTGTATTTGTCTGAAATGGGTCTCTTGTAGATAGCATATATACGGGTCTTGTTTTTGCATCCATTCAGCCAGTCTATGTCTTTTGGTTGGAGCATTTAATCCATTTACATTTAAGGTAATTATCGATATGTATGTTCTTATTACCATTTTCTTAATTGTTTTGGGTTTGTTATTGTAGGTCGTTTCCTTCCCTTGTGTTTCCTACCTAGAGAAGTTCCTTTAGCATTTGTTGTAAATCTGGTTTGGTGGTGCGGAATTCTCTTAGCTTTTGCTTGTCTGTAAAGGTTTTAATGTCTCTGTCAGATCTGAATGAGATCCTTTCTGGGTAGAGTAATCTTGGTTGCAGGTTTTTCCCCTTCATCACTTTAAATATGTCCTGCCAGTCCCTTCTGGCTTGCAGAGTTTCTGCTGAAAGATCATCTGTTAACCTTATGGGGATACCCTTCATTTTATTTGTTGTTTTTTTTTTTTTTTCCTTTCTGCTTTTAATATGTTTTCTTTGTATTTATTTTTGGTAACTTGATTAATATGTGTCTTGGCATTTTTCTCCTTGGATTTATCCTGTATGGGACCCTCTGTGCTTCCTGGCCTTGATTAACTATTTCCTTTCCCATATTAGGAAAGTTTTCCTAATAAACTTTCCTAAATTTTCCTATAAGTTTTCAACTATAATCTCTTCAAATATTTTCTCAGTCCCTTTATTTTTCTCTTCTTCTTCTGGTACCCCTATAATTCAAATGTTGGTGCATTTAATTTTGTCCATAGGTCTCTGACACTGTCATCAATTCTTTTCATTCTTTTTTCTTTATTCTGCTCAGCAGTAGTTATTTCCACTATTTTATCTTCCAGGTCACTTATCCATTTTTCTGCCTCAGTTATTCTGCTACTGATCCCTTCTACAGAATTTTCAATTTTATTTACTGTGTTGTTCATCACTGTTTGTTTGCTCTTTAGTTCTTCTGGGTCCTTGTTAATCGTTTCTTTTATTTTCTCCATTCTATTTGTGAGATTTTGGATCATCTTTACTGTCATTATTCTGAATTCTTGTTCAGGTAGACTGCCCATTTCCTCTTCATTTGTTAGGTTTGGTGGGTTTTTACCTTGCTTCTTCATGTGCTGTGTGTTTCTCTGTCTTCCCATTTTTCTTAACTTACCGTGTTTGTGGTCTCCTTTTCGCAGGCTGCAGGTTCATATTTCCCATTGTTTTTGGTGTCTGCCCCCAGTGGCTGAGGCTGGTTCATTGGGTTTTGTAAGCTTCCTGGTAGAGAGGATTAGTGCCTGTGTTCTGGTGGATGAGGCTGGATCTTGTCTTTCTGGTGGGCAGATCCACGTCTGGTGGTGTGCTTTGGTATGGTTGTGGCCTTATTGTGATTTTAGGCAGCCTCTCTGCTAATGGGTGGGGTTGAGTTCCTGTCTTGCTAGTTGTTTTGTACAGGGTGTCCAGCACTGTAGCTTGCTGGTCATTGAGTGGAGCTGAGTCTTAGCATTGTAATGGAGATGTCTGGGAGATTTTTGCCATTTGATATTATGAGGAGCTGGGAGGTCTCTTGTGGACCAATGTCCTGAACTTGGTTCTCCCACCTCAGGGGCACAGCCATGATGCCTGGCTGGAGCACCAAGAGACTGTCATCCACATGGCAGAATAAAAGGGAGGAAATAAAGAAAGAAGACAAAATAAAATAAAGTTATTAAAATAAAAAGTAACTATCAAGAAAAAATATTTAAGTAATAAAAAAAGAAACAAAGAAAGAAGAGAGCAACCAAACCAAAAAACAAATCCAACAATGATAACAAGTGCTAAAAACTATACTAAAAAAAAAAAAAAAAAACAAGACCAGACAGACAGAAATCTACGACAAATGGTAAAAGTAAGGCTATACAGACAAAATCACACACAGAAGAATACACATACACACTCAGAAAATCAGAAAAAGGGAAATATATAGATAGATAGATAGATAGATAGATAGATAGATAGATAGAGATAGATATTTTTGCTCCCAAAGTCCACCTCCTCAATTTGGGATGATTTGTTGTCTATTCAGGTGTTCCACAGATGCAGGGTACATCAAGTTGATTGTGGAGATTTAATCCACTGCTCCTGAGGCAGCTCAGAGAGATTTCCCTTTCTCTTCTTTGTTCACACAGCTACTGGTGTTCAGCCTTGGATTTGGTCCCACTTCTGCATGTAGGTCACCTGAGGGCATCTGTTCTTCTCTCAGACAGGACGGGGTTAAAGGAGAAGCTGATTCGGGGGCTCTGGCTCACTCAGGGCTGGGGGAGGGAGGGGTAAGAATGCCGGGCAAGCCTGCAGCAGCAGAGTCTGACATGACATTGCACCAGCCTGAGGCATGCCATGTGTTCTTCGAGAGAAGTTTTCCCTGGATCACAGGACCCTGATCCTGCAGTGGGGGGCTGCACATTCTCCCAGGAGGGGAGGTGTGGATAGTGACCTATGCTTGCACCAGGCTTCTTGGTGGCGGCAACAGCAGCCTTAGCATCTCATGCCCGTCTCTGAGATCCACGCTGATAGCTGCATCTCTCACCCATCTCTGGAGCTCCTTTAAGCAGCACTCTTAATTCCCTCTCCTCACGCACCAGGAAAGAAACAGGCAATAAAAAGTCTCTTGCCTCTTTGGCAGGTCCAGACTTTTTCCCGGACTCCCTCCCAGCCAGCCGTGGCACACTAGCCCCTTCAGGCTGTGTTCACACTGCCAACCCCAGTCCTCTCCCTGTGCTCCAACCGAAGCCCGAGCCTCAACTCCCAGCCCCGCCCACCCTGGCGGGTGAGCGGACAAGCCTCTGGGGCTGGTGAGTGCCGGTCGGCACCGATCCTCTGTGCAGGAATCTCTCCGTTTTGCCCTCCCTGTGGCTGCCCTCTCCTCCACAGCTCTGAAGCTTCCCCCCTCCACCACCCACAGTCTCCACCCACGAAGTGGCTTCCTAGTGTGTGGAAACCTTTCCTCCTTCACAGCTCCCTCCCACTGGTGCAGGTCTTATCCCTATTTTTTTGTCTCTGTTTATTCTTTTTTCTTTTGCCTTACCCATATACATGGGGAGTTTCTTGCCTTTTGGGAGGTTTGAGGTCTTTTGCCAGCATTCAGTAGGTGTTCTGTAGGAGTTGTTCCACATGTAGATGTATTTCTGGTGTATTTGTAGGGAGGAAGGTGATCTCCATGTCTTACTCTTCTGCCATCTTGAAGCTCCTCTCCCTCCTACTTTTTAACTTTGTAATAGTTGGCTTAATTCTAATTGCCACTAACACCTGAACCCCAATCCTGCCTTCAAAGACAAAATGTTACAAAGATAAAAAGAAGGAGATTCCAGGACAAACCCCTATATCAAATACCATAAAATTTGCATGAGGGCTTATTAGACACCTTAGTAAAGCTCCCACAATTTGGAAGACAGTAATTTCCAATTATAGGTGGTGGACTGTGATGAACTCAGCCATGTTCTGGAATCTCCTCCCATCTTCCAGGTGAATAAAATAGCAAAGGAACATTCTCCCACTTGCATTGTGTTAGCAATGACACTCATCCTTGTCACCAGGTGCAGTAGCAGAGATTGTGCTGAAGGGGAATTCCACCTGCTCTAGTTTGTAGGCCTCAGAAAAAGTGATAGAATCAATTCTAGCTTGACATAGCCTCTGTGGAGGATTCTTGGAACAAGAAAAAGAAAAATTTTGGATTGATGATGCCCAGAAATTGCCAAAGAGCAAGACTGCTGCTTGGACTCCCATGTGCAAGTGGTCCTGATGATTCCTAAAACTATTTAAAGAGAGAGATTCTGTAAATGATTTATCTCCTGCTTTAGAGTAAGGATACTCAGAGTTTCCTGAAATGAGTCAAGGTGACATGGCCTTTGTACCCGGTCCCACTCCCAAAAGATTCAGGGCATCCCCTACACCTGGGGAAGCTCATGTCTCCATCAGTACTCAGTGGCTGATGAAGCCCAAAACACTTGAGTTTGACTGACACCTAAGGGAGCTAATGTTGTTTTTAGATAAACTAGACACATATTGCCACACCCACTATAACGCCCACCACAGTAACTAGCAGGCTGAGTTCCCCATGTTAATGATACGGTTCTACTCTCTCTTGTCAGGAGTGATCTGAAGAAATACTGACTGTTAGGAAGAAGAGCTAAATACTAATCACATCAAAACCCAAAATGCCAACTTTGTAGATGTGCATCACAGTGGACATAGAGAACCACAACTAATGCCATTCAATGATGTATCATTAGAACATAGAGCACTGCTCAGTGAGGTATACCTTGGTATAGAGCAAAAGGATAGATCTTTACATGTTCATTATGATTCAAAATGAAGGCACAGCATAAAAAAGAGTAAAATAATGTCATTTGCAGCCACATGGATGGACCTAGAGATTATCATTCTAAGTGAAGTAAGCCAGGCAGAGAAAGACAAATACCATATGATATCACTTATATGTGGAATCTAATTATGACACAAATGAACTTATCTACAAAACAGAAACAAACTCACAGATAGAGAACAGAACTGTGATTGCCAATGGGGAGGGGAGGTGGGGGAGGGATGGATTGAGAGTTTGGGATTAGAAAATGCAAACTATTATATATGGAATGGATAAACGACAAGGTCCTACTGTATAGCACAAGGAACTATATTCAATATTCTGTAATAAGCCATAATGGAAAGAATATGAAAAAGAATATATATATATATATAATATATATATAATTGATTACTTTGCTGTACACCTGAAACTAACAGAACATTGTAAATCAACTATACTTCAATAAGATAAATTTTAAAAATAAAAAATAAAATAAAATTTTTAAAAAATGAAGGCACTGGACACTTAGCAAAATCCTGTGAATGGGAAGTGAAGAAGCAAAACACTGTCCATATAACTCCAAAGAAGGATTTTACCTGTCTGTTCCTTTCTTTGAAACTTAAAGGTAATAACACCCATTTTCTGCTATACAGGCCTCTGTGAGTAACATACATATGACAGTTCTTTGAAGCGTGAAGTGTCCTCAAATGTATAGTGTTATTATGATGGTTTAGCATCCATAAAAGTCTATTCCTTCTATTGTTGCACCAGGACTAGAAAAATGTTCACTACCTTTTATTTTATAACATCTCATTAAAAACATTTCATAAAAACTTTAATGAACTTTTCTATAGATATTTCACCTTCCAATTAAATAAACTTACTACCTCATAGTTTTGTTCCCTAATCATTTAATTATTTTAGGCACTATGTTCTGGATGTCCTCCAAAGTTTTCCACAACTCCATCAGTTGAATTTTTTGTGCTAATTCTGTTTCTACATGGATAGGAAGATCAAAGTCATCACATATATTTCTCCTTCTTATGGAATTTTCCTACAGATTATTAGCAACATATTTTTCAATCTAGAGTCAGGTCTGAAAAATTTTATATATATATATATGTTATATATTATTATTATATATTATATGATATTATACTATCTTGCATTATATATAATATATAATCATATCATATTATAATATAATATGATATGTGAATACCATATTAATAAAATATATTATAATATAATTAATGATTATTGTATAAATTATTCATAATAACTATCAATAATGTGCTATCTTAATAATTAATATGGATTGCTGTTATATTTTCACATAATTAATATTTAATTATTATATTATATATTATTATATAATAATATTATATATTGTATATATAAAAGTATATATATACCTATCAGTTCACACTAATTAAATGTCCATTATGGGTATTATTCAAGGAATATATTTGAGAAGATACAACATGCTCAGTGATGGATCGTCTCTCCATCATCACCTCTCTTCCTACATTTCTCCTTTGTATTCATGGTACATTCAGTGTCAGTTTGTCTTTTTCTTGGAAAGATGTCAAAGCCTTTTGACAGACCTATATGATTACATAACATATATTCCAATGTGTCTTTAAAAATCTGCTAAAAAATTTTGTGTGATGTAGGAGATATGTGCAGTGGCTTATTCTGAAAGCCATTGCCCTTGCCAGTGCTAATTAGGCAGTAGGATAATTAATCCACTCCCCTCTGGTGGAAATGTTTTTGAAGTTCCTTGCCTCTTATTATAGTTTCATAGGTGGTAAAATGATAAAACTTGATATATCAGAAGCAGGCTGTCGTACATGGTATAAAAATCAGATGAGTATGATAAAGGAGTGAGCACAAAAAAAAATCTGTATAGTGGAAGAGAAAGTTGTCCACGTGATTGTGAGGTAGATATGTCTGGTAAGTTTTGGGTTGTTCCAACAAACAAAATTTTACCTACAAGGATGTGCTAGAAATTTCACCTGCATAAAAAGAATCTCAATATAGTAATTTGTTCATGCCCATTAATAGTTATATAATAATAGTATATATTTTGCCTTTACATGACAAGCACTATGATAAATACTTTACATACAATCTCATTTAGTCTTCACAATAGCTTTAAGGGGTAGTTACCTTTATGATGCCAATTTAAGAGATGAGGAAACTGGAGCTTAAAGAAATTAAGTAATTTATCTAAAGGTATGCAACTAGTAGCAGGGTTCCCACCTAGACCTTTTTTTTTTTTTTTTTTTTGTGGTACACGGGCCTCTCACTGCTGTGGCCTCTCCCATTGTGGAGCACAGGCTCCGGAAGCACAGGCTCTGCGGCCATGACTCACGGGCCCAGCCGCTACGCAGCATGTGGGATTTCCCAGACCCGGGCACAAACCCGTGTCCCCTGCATCAGCAGGCAGACTCTCAACCATTGCGCCATCAGGGAAGACTCCACCTAGACCATTTTACTCTAGATCCTCTATATTTAACTGCCATGCTACACAGCTTATTGTTGTTCAGAGTTTCCTTCCTAATTTACTCCTAAAACTGAGTCTTCTCAAATCAAAGCATCTATAAGAGTCCCTTCTTCATCCTGTATCACTTCAAGGACAAATCATGAGGTTTATAATCAAGGTCCTTTTCAGCATCTCTCCTTCTCTATGATGCAGCATGGACTGTCCAATTCTACTAAAGTCATGGTCCTTACCATCCCAAACACAATCCTAACTTTTTCTTGAAATGTTCTCTCCATTATTTTCTCCTGAATTGTACAATATTCTCCTGAAAGTTAGTCTAGGCTGGTCCCAGCTCACACCCCTCTTCCTTACTCTCAACTCCTTTCATGCTCATATCTTGTGATATTCTCTATTGGTCTTTTGGATGGACTCATCTCCAAAAACAAAAATGTCTTCCTTTTGTCACACTTAAAGTACTGTAAAAAAAAAAAAAAAAAAGCTAGGAAAGCAATAAATATTTAATAAGCTGCATGACCCCCAAGACTACATGTCAAACTGAATTAACCCAGTATAAACAATCATGTAAGGATTGAGTATATGACAAGTACAAGAAACTCAATTAGGCATCATCATGGAAATCTTACTAATTGATATCAGTTAACTAGATGAAGACCATGGAAATTTAGCTGTCTAAAGAAATTATTTAGGCAGCAGGTTTAGCATAGGCAAATTCACAGGTGATAAAAACATTCATAAAAGAAATTAGTTATTCGCCAGGTCTATGTGTCTGTCTGGTGGTTGGGCTGTCTTTGCAGACCCTGCCCCATGACTGAGAGGGACTCAGGAAGCCCAGCTTGGAGTGTGGATGAGGACGGGATGGGGCAGCTGCCTGCTGACATCTTCTGCACTGACCTCCGAACCCCACCTGGCATGGGAAGTAAACATCAAATGGAAAGAAAGGGAGGCACAGAGGCAGGAGCTGGCAGAGTAATGGGAAGCACATGAATCAGGGCTGAGAGCCCTGTGGCTGACAGTGTCTTGGTGCTCCATCCAGGTGTCAGGTCTGAGCCTCTGAGGTGGGACAGCCGAGTTCAGGACATTGGTCCACCAGAGACCTCTAAGCCCCAGGTAATATCAATCAGCATGAGCTCTCCTAGAGATCTCAATCTCAATGCTAAGACCCAGCTCCAGTCAGTGATCCACAAGCTCCAGTGCTGGACACCCTATGCCAGACAACTAGCAAGACAGGAATACAACCCACCCATTAGCAGAGAGACTGCCTAAAATCATAATAAGTTTACAGACACACCAAAACACACCACCGGACATGGTCTGGCCCACCAGAAAGACAAGATCCAGACTCATCCACCAGAAAACAGGCACCAGTCCCCTCCACCAGGAAGACTACACAAGCCACTGAACCAACCTTACCCACTGGAGGCAGCCACCAAAAACAACAGGAACTACAAACCTACAGGCTGTGAAAAGGAGACACCAAACACAGTAAGTTAAGCAAAATGAGAAGACTGAGAAACATGCAGCAGATGAAGGAGCAAGGTAAAAACACACCAGACCAAACAAATGAAGAGGAAATAGACAGTTTACCTGAAAAATAATTCAGAGTAATGATAGGAAAGATGATCCAAAATCTTGGAAATAGAATGGAGAAAATACAAGAAACGTTTTACAAAGACCTAGAAGAACTAAAGAGAACACGAAAAATGATGAACAACACTAGAAATGAAATTTAAAATTCTCTAGATGGAATCAATAGCAGAATAACTGAGGAAGAAGAACAGATGATAAGTGACCTGGCAGATAAAATAGTGGAAATAACTACCATAGAGCAGAATAAAGAATGAAAAGAATTGAGAACCTTCTCAGAGACCTCTGGGACAACATTAAACACACCAATATTTGAATTATAGGGGTCCCAAAAGAAGAAAAGAAAAAAGGACTGAGAAAATATTTGAAGAGATTATAGTTGAAAACTTCCCTAATATGGGAAAGGAAATGGTCAATCAAATCAAGGGTATGCATAGAGTCCCATACAGGATAAATCCAAGGAAAACATGCCAAGACCCATATGAATCAAACTAACAAATATTAAGTACAAGGGAAAAATATTAAAAGCAACAAGGGAAAATCAACAAATAACACACAAGGGAATCCCCATAAGGTTAACGGCTGATCTTTCAGCAGAAACTCAGCAAGCCAGAAGGAACGGGCAGGACATATTTAAAGTGATGAAGGAGAAAAACCTGCAACCAAGATTACTCTACCCAGAAAGGATCTCATTCAGATCTGACAGAGAAATTAAAACCTTTACAGACAAGTAAAAGCTAAGAGAATTCAGCACCACCAAACCAGCTATACAACAAATGACAAAGGAACATTTCTAGGAAGGAAACACAAGAGAAGGAAAAGATCTACGATAACAAACTTAAAACAATTAAGAAAATGGTAATAGGAACATACATAACAATAATTACCTTAATGTAAATGGATTAAATGCTCCAAATAAAAGACATAGACTGGCTGAATGCATACAGAAACAAGACCGGTATATATTCTGTCTACAAGAGACCCTCTGCAGACCTAGGGACACAAACAGACTGAAAGGGGATAGAATAAGATATTCCATGCAAATGGAAATCAAAAGAAAACTGCAGTAGTAATTCTCATATCAGACAAAATAGACTTTAAAATAAAGAATATTACAAGAGACAAAGAAGGACACTATATAATGGTCAAGGGATCAATCCAAGAAGAAGACATAACAGTTGTAAATATTTATGCACCCAACATAGGAGCACCTCAGTACACAAGGCAAATGCTAACAGACATAATAGGGGAAATCGAGAGTAACACAAAAATAGTAGGGGACATTACCACCCCGCTTTCACCAATGGACAGATCAACCAAAATTAAAATAAATAAGGAAACACAAGATTTTTTTTCCTTTTTGCAGTATGTGGGCCTCTCACTGTTGTGGCCTCTCCCGTTGTGGAGCACAGGCTGTGGACATCCAGGCTCAGTGGCCATGGCTCATGGGCCCAGCCGCTCCATGGCATGTGGGTTCTTCCCAGACCAGGGCATGAACCTGTGTCCCCTGCATCGGCAGGCAGACTTTCAATCACTGCACCACCAAGGAAGCCCCTGGAAACACAAGCTTTAAATGGTACATTAAACATGATGGACTTAATTGATATTTATAGGACATTCCATTCAAAACAAAAAACAAAAAACAGAATATAATTTCTTCTCAAGTGCTCATGGAACATTCTCCAGGATAGGTCATATCTTGGATCACAAATCAACCCTTGGAAAATTTAGGAAATCTGAAATCATATCATGTATCTTTTCTGACCACAACGTCATGAGACTAGATATCAATTACAGGAAAAAAACTATAGAAAATACAAACACATATAGCCAAAACAATACACTACTTAATAACCAAGAGATCACTGAAGAAATCAAAAAATGCCTAGAAACAAATGACAATGAAAACATGATGACCCAAAACCTATGGCATACAGCAAAAGCAGTTCTAAGAGGGAAGTTTACAGCAATACAAGCCTACCTCAAGATACAAGAAAAATAAAATACCTAACCTTACATCTAAAGCAATCAGAGAAAGAACAAAATTAACCCCAATGTTAGCATAAGGAAAGAAATCATAAAGATAAGATCAGAAATAAATGAAAAAAAAATGAAGGAAACAATAGCAAAGATCAATAAAACTAAAACCTGATTCTTTCACAAATAAACAAAATTGATAAACTATTAACCAGACTCATCAAGAAAAAAAGGAAGAAGACTCAACTCAATAGAATTAGAAATGAAAAAGAAGTAACAACTGACACTGCAGAAACACAAAGAATCATGAGAGATTACTACAAGCAACTATATTCCCAAAAAATGGACAACCTGGAAGAAATGGACAAATTCTTAGAAAAGCAACACCTTCCAAGACTGAACCAGGAAGAAATAGAAAATATAAACAGACCAATCACAAGCACTGAAATTCAAACTGTTATTAAAAATCTTCCAGCAAACAAAAGTTCAGGACCACATACCTTCACAGGCGAATTCTATCAAACATTTAGAGAAGAGCTAACACCTATCCTTCTCAAAATCTTCCAAAATATAGCAGAGGGAGAAACACTCCCAAACTCATTCTACAAGGCCACCATCACCCTGATACCAAAACCAGACCAGGATGACACAAAGAAAGAAAATTACAGGCCAATATCACTGATGAACATAGATGCAAAAATTCTCAACAAAATACTAGCAAACAGGATCGAACAGCACATTAAAAGGATCATACACCATGATAAAGTGAGGTTTATCCCAGGAATGCAGGGTTCTTCAATATATGCAAATCAATCAATGTGATATACCATATTAACAAATTGAAGGATAAAAACCATATGATCATTTCAGTAGATACATAAAAAGCTTTTGACAAAATTCAACACTCATTTATGATAAAACCCTCCAGAACGTAGGCATACAGGGAACTTACCTCAATATAATAAAGGCCATATATGAAAAACCCACAGCCACATCATCCTCAATGGTGAAAAACTGAAACCATTTCCACTAAGATCAGGAAAAAGACAAGGTTGCCCACTCTCACCACTATTATTCAACATAGTTTTGGAAGTTTTAGCCACAGCAATCAGAGATGAAAAAGAAATAAAATGAATCCAAATCAGAAAAGAAGAAGTAAAACTGTCACTGTTTGCAGATGACATGATGCTACACATAGAGAATCCTAAGAATGCTACCAGAAAACTACCAGGGCTAATCAATGAATCTGGTAAATTAGCAGGATACATAGTTAATGCACAGAAATATCTTGCATTCCTATACACTAATGATGAAAAATATGAAAGACAAATTAAGGAAACACTCCCATTTACCATTGCAACAAAAAGGATAAAATACGTAGGAACACACCTACCTAAGGAGACAAACCACCTCCATGCAGAAAACTATAAGACACTGATGAAAGAAATTAATGATACAAATAGATGGAGAGATATACCATGTTCTTGGATTGGAAGAATCAACACTGTGAAAATGATGATGCTACCCAAATCAATCTACAGATTCAATGCAATCCCTACCAAACTGCCAATGACGTTTTTCACAGAACTAGAACAAAAAAAATTCACAACTTTTATGGGAACACAAAAGACCCCTAATAGCCAAAGCAATCTTGAGAAAGAAAAATGGAGCTGGAGGAATCACGCTTCCTGACTTCAGACTATACTACAAAGCTACAGTAATCAAGAGAGTATGGTACTGGAACAAAAACAGAAATATAGATCAATGGAAAAGGATAGAAACCCCAGAGGTAAACCCACACACATATGGTCACTTTAACTTTGATAAAGGATGCAAGAATATACAATGGAGAAAAGACAGCCTCTTCAATAAGTGGTGCTGGGAAAACTGGATAGCTACAAGTAAAAGAATGAAATTAGAACACCCTAATGCCCTACACAAAAAGAAATTCAAAATGGATTAGACCTAAATGTAAGACCAGACACTATAAAACTTTAGAGGAAAATATAGGCAGGGCAGTCTATGACATATATCACAGCAAGATCCATTTTGACCCACCTCCTAGAAAAATGGAAATAAAAACAAAAATAAACAAATGGGACCTAATGAAACTTAAAAGCTTTTGCACTGTTAAGGAAACCATAAACCAGTCAAAAAGGCTATTCTCAGAATGGGAGAAAATATTTGCAAATGAAGCAACTGACAAAGGATTAATCTCCAAAATATACAAGCAACACATGCAGCTCAACATCAAAAAAAACAAACAAACAAATCCAAAAATGGACAGAAGACCTAAATAGACATTTCTCCAAAGAAGATATACAGATTGCCAGCAAACACATGGAAAGATGCTCAATATCACTAATCATTAGAGAAATGCAAATCAAAACTACAATGAGGTATCACTACAATGAGGTATCACCATCAAAATATCTAGAAACAATAAATGCTTGATAGGGTGTGGAGATAAGGGAACCCTCTTGCACTCTTGGTGGGAATGTAACTTGATACAGCCACTATGGAGAACAGTATGGAGGTTCCTTAAAAAACTAAAAATAAATCTACCATACGACCCAGCAATCCCACTACTGGGCATATACCTTGAGAAAACCATAATTCAAAAATAGTCATGTACCACAATGTTCATTGCAGCACTATTTACAATAGCTAGGACGTGGAAGCCACCTAAGTGTCCATGAAATGGACAAAGAAGATGTGGCACATATATACAATAGAATATTACTCAGCAATAAAAAGAAATGAGATTGAGTTATTTGTAGTGAGGTGGATGGACCTAGAGTCTGTCATACAGAGTTAAGTATGTTAGAAAGAGAAAAACAAACACCATATGCTAACACATATATGTGGACACTAAAAAAAAAAAAAAAAATTTTCTGAAGAACCTAGGGGCAGAACAGGAATAAAGATACAGACATAGAGAATGTACTTGAGAACACAGGGAGGGGGAATGGTAAGCTGGAACAAAGTAAGAGTGTGGCTTGGACATATATACACTACCAAATGTAAAATAGATAGCTAGTGGGAAGCAGCCACATAGCACAGGTGGTCTATGTGACCACCTAGATGAGTGGGGTAGGGAGGGTAAGGGGAATACGCAAGAGAGATGGTAAGGGAGATATATGTATATGTATAGCTGATTCACTTTCTTATACAGCAGAAACTAATACAGCATTGTAAAGCAATTATACTCCAATAATGATGTAAAAAAAAAAGAAAAAGAAATTAGACAAGTGACTTAAGCCTAATGAGAACTCCAGAAGTTGTATTGAAAAAAAAAATGTGGCGTCAATAGAGGGCCTTGAAGATTACATTAAGTAATTTATTCTAATATTTTTCCTGAAAAAAATTCTAATTGATAATATTAATAGAGAATTAGCTACCATTAATTAAGCTCTTACTACTTTACAAAGACACTTTTAAGCTCTTTATCTACATTTAATTATTGATTCTAATATCACCCAGCGAGGTCCTATTATACTCATTTTAAAGAGGGAGACAGGAAGGCACCAGAGCCTTGGGACACTGGGAAACCACACCGAGGTTTTCCAAGTCAGGAAGTCTGAATCTAGAAGCCTACTCTAATCACTACCCAACATATCATATAGTATATTACAGGAAACAAATGTAGGTAAAATATTTGTACTTTGTACATTTCATGAAACAAGACATATACAAAATTCTCTAACTTAATTCTAAAATATGCTTTATCAAATTAGTAAACATAACAGTTTTTAAAACTCAACTCATAAAAATTATACAAAATCTAAAACTTCTTTTACTTTTTATCCTCAAATTTGCCTTAACAATTAAAATTTTCCTTCTTAGAGAATTTCACAAAATGAAGTTGAGAGAAAATTATGTTCGAATTGTGATGTCATATTAAAAGAAAAAATAGAATCAGTATCTCATCAGTCAATTGTGCAATTAATAAAAGGAGTAGGTAGAATTATCTTTACTTAGCCCACAATATTTAGATGTGGTAAACTTAAAGATGTTTTAAAGATGCTTATGAATTATCATATGCTGTTATACTTATTGCAAATTAAAAGTTTAATGTATTTGTTATTCTGAAAAAGCCATGGCATTCTGTTACAAATTCATTAGGCTATAATTGTCAATTTCTATAGAAAAAGCTTTTAGAAAAGATAATTTTCATCCTTGAAAATTACATCGGTCATATTCTATTGTAGACACAGTTTTTTAGAAGTCTAGAAAAGCAAGAAATTTCAGCACAATCTCCTACTGTCAAATAAGTGGAGGAATGTTATACCAAAATGATTATTTCCAATTAAAGGTTTGATACAAACTAATATATTATTTTTCAGATTTTTCTCAAGCAAGGATATTATATTCTTTCAGACATGCATTGCCTCTGAAATCACCAATTTTGTTGAAACAGATTTCAGATATCCAATTCACAGACAGATGAATGTGAACTACAATAATATTTATTATTTGAGAGAATAGTTGCTTTAAAATATCACATGTGAGTTATTCGAAAATATGTCTAAGTGCTTAGTCAAAGATTTTTCATTGATGGATTTGTTGGTGGATTCAGGAATCAGAAGAGTGGTATTTTATTATATGTGATAACTCTAATTGATCTGCTGAGATGGCACATTTTATTTCTAAAATGTTGTCTTAATTGTTCAAAAAATTTAATTAAGCATCCTTACAAGATATACATCTAATGCTTTCTGAAGTATTTAAATGTGAGGCCGAAAAGTTGCCTTAGAGATAATGTAATCCAACCTCTCATTTTTCTGCTGAAGAAACTTCATGCCAGAGAGGAAAATGGACTTGCTTGGATCCACAGGACTCAAGGGAAAATAGGAAAGAAGTAGAGTCCACATTTGGCACTCTTTCTCCTGCACCCATTGCTATGTCTGCTTTTGTAGGTGACATACTGCTACCTTTATCTTTCCCCTGTGTGACCTATGTTTTACTTCCTGTTAAGAGAGTTGTCAGTAGTTTATTCATTTTGCCAGGCCCCTAGAACTCTTCACTCTTTCCTTTGTGAAAAGGATCAAGAAGTCCAAATCAAATGACTCCTTTCTTTCTAAACCCGACCTGAAGCACTTCTCTTTATGGGAACAATCATGCTCATTTCTCTGGTCATCATAAGTGAAAATATGTTATCTTGACTAACAAAGAATAGTAGATCTTATAGAATTTATGGACAAGCCTCTACTTCTACCCCCAACGCATATGGACTCTCATCTACAACCACCATGAACACTGGTAGTATTAACTAAATATTAACAACAATGGGAACTTGCTATCCCAGGAAGCATCTCATTCCAGGTTTTCAGAGTCTATAGATGTTAAGGATTTATTAACATTAAGTAAATATATTTTTTCATGCAATTTTTTGTGCATTGGTCCTACAGTTGCTCTTTTGTTTTTTTTCACACACACACACACACTACATTTTATTTTTACAAGAGATAAATAAACTGACACCAAGCATTGTAAATGGATGACCACAACAAAAGCAACAATGATTGCAATTACCAAACACGAAACACACTCATACTGTGTCATAATATTGACATTCAGTCCAGTAATCCTCCACTGTAACAGCTCCTTTACCTTGCAGTGAAAATCGATTTGTATATTTTTTACCTCTGAGTCCTTGTGGGATTTTTTTATTATTATTCAAACAGAAAGTCACAAAAATTATAATCATCCTCATCAGTTCACTCAGTCCCATGTAATTTGTTTTTAACATGGGATTTCTCTTTTAAGAAAAAAAAAAAAAAAGAACGGAAAAGTAGAAATATTTTCTGCTTAATAGTCCTTAAGTATTTCCTTAACCATGGAATCTAAATTCTGTGTGAACAGGATTATTTTTGTTTTTAAGCAGTATTTTTCCCCAACAGCTAATTAGTGTTAGCATATAGTGTACATTCAATAGATATTTTTCAAATGAATGAAGCAAGTTTACTTATCTTCCCTAAGTCTCTTCTGCTGTAAACTAAATATTCCAACACCTAACTGATTATTTAACTGGCATGATTTGGGAAAGCCTCACATACTAATCATTCTCTGCATTATTCAGTATATCAGCTACCATATAAGCTGTCAGAAACAATAGAAGTCAGTACTCCCTGTGTAATGTAGAAGTGTGAAGCAAAAGTTGAGGTTATAATGCACGCAAAGAAGAATGAACTAGCTTCTCTCAATTTTCAGATCATTCAGATTGTGTTTTTATTTAACTAAATCCCTAGGTCTTTTTCACATAAACTTAAATTATTTAAGTTGCTTAGTCACACTGCCAGAGTTTATCACTCTCATAATGTGTAAACATCCTTAGGAGATTTAACACATTAAGCAAGGTTCTCAATCATTCACAGTTTGTGAAGAATTTCTTCCATCAGATCTAATTTTCTCCTAATCTCTAGCTGAGAGCAGCATGCTAAAGGAATGGGAGTTCTCAGAGATGGGGTAGATGATTTTGTAACTTGTGGAACTGCCCAGAAAGTCAAACCTGAGTGCATCCCCCAATCAAGGGGCCTGGGTAGATATTAGGTAAGTATTAGGAAATGTAGTCCCATTTCTATATTTTTGCTTTTGTTTCCCTTGTCTGAGGAGACATATCCAGAAAGACTATATCAAACTGAAAAGCTTCTGCTCAGCAAAGGAAACCATCAACCAAACAGAAAGACAGCCTACCAAACGGGAGTAGATACTTGCAAAACATATATATGATAAGGGGTTATTATCCAAAATGTATTAAAAACTCATACAACTCAAAAAAAAAAAAACAACTACATTTTAAAATGGGCAGAGGAACTGAATAGATATTTTCCAAAGAAGACATGCAGATGGCTAACAGGTACCTGAAAAAATTACTCAACATCACTAATTATTAGAGAAATGCAAATCAAAACCAGAAGATTTCACTTCATGCCTTTCAGAATGGCTATCATCAAAAATACAAGAAATAACAAGTGCTGACAAGGATGTGGAGAGGAAGGAACCCTCATATACTGTAGTGGGAATGTAAATTGGTACAGCCACTATGGAAAACAGTATGGAAGTTCCTCAAAAAATGATGAATAGAACCACCATAAGATCCAGCAATTACACTCCTGGGTATTTATCTGAAGAAAAAAAAATGTTAACTAGAAAAGATATGTGCATCCCTATGTTCATTTCAGCATTATTTACAATAGCCAAGATGTGGAAGCAACATAGGTGTCCATCAACAGATGAAAGGATAAAGAAGATGTGATATATATACACACATACAAACACACACACAATGGAATACTACTCAGCCATTAAAAAGATGAAATCTTGCCATTTGCTACAACATGGATAAACCTTGAGGGTATTAGGCTAAGTGAAATCAGTCAGAGAAAGACAAATACCATAACATTTCACTCTTATGTGGAATATAAAAAACAAACAAAAACAAACAAAATCAATGAATAAACCAAACCAAACCAAACAAAAACAGACATGTATATACAAAAAACAGAATAGTGGTTACCAGAATAGAGAAGGGCAGAGGGGGGGAGGGCAAAATGGGTAAGTGATCAACTGTATGGTGACAGATGGAAACTAAACTTTTGGTGGTGAGCATGCTGTAGTTTACAGAGAAGTATAAATATAATGTTGTATGCATGAAACATGTAATATTATAAACCTGTGTTACCTCAATAAAAAGTATTGATATTAGGAAATGGAGAAGGAAGAGGGTCAAGGTACGCCTCAAACACAGCAAGGACATATGGAACAATACTGAAACAAATTTTTCCAGATTTACAGATTTTTAGTATATATGATTAAAATATTTTCATAGGAGGGCTTCCCTGGTGGCGCAGTGGTTGAGAGTCCACCTGCTGATGCAGGGAACACGGGTTCGTGCCCTGGTCCGGGAAGATCCCACATGACGTGGAGCGGCTAGGCCCGTGAGCCATGGCCGCTGAGCCTGCGCTTCCAGAGCCTGTGCTCCGCAACGGGAGAGGCCACAACAATGAGAGGCCCGTGTACCACACACACACACACACAAACACACACAAAAAAAAATTTCATAGGAGTCTATTATGGATCACCTGATAGCCTCTCATTATACAGGAGAAGGGGAAAATGTAGTTCTACCGCATTTTAGCATAAAATTTTAGCGTACTAAGGTAGAAAGATAAGAAATAAGTTAACATGTATACACTTAGAAATTGTGTTCCAGGGAAAAATAAAAGGCAGAGTAGAATATCAAAGGGAGAGTGGCCTTTCTTTTCAATAAACGGGTCAGGAGAGGACTCTCCAAGGAGGCGATGCCTAGAGATACACGGATGAAAGATGGAGGGATGTATGTGGACATAGATATAAATCTCTCTCAGCTAAATAACTCAGGGTGAATAATGGCTATTGCAATAACATGTTTTAAAAGGTGCTACCAACTCTGAGAAGCACTACACCTTTCTTTCCCCTGAAAGGGTGTCAGAAAGTCACCACGTGCACCATTCAGAGCAGTCACTCTGTACTGCTCTGTAGAGGAACTGAGTCCCCCCACCAGGTATGATGGAGGTCCACAGGCTGCTGCACAGGAAGCTCATTTTTGCTTTTTATGGCTGTTTTATCACCTCATTTCAATGTATCTTTAGAGAAACTGGTTTGTCCCTCTCTTGCTTATTAAGCACACACTGTAAGCAGCCCCCAAGTCAGTACTCTAGTCAGTCGGATGGTAGCCTGTCTGGTCTGTCTGCCAATTGCATCCCAAAACTTTGCCTGAACACCCCCGGAATGTATTCCACAGGTCACAGGTTGGGCTGGTTCAATCTACGATAGGTATGTCTCATCCCAGCTCCACAAGACACACCCACTCCCATACGTCTCTGTGGCTCCACAAACAATTTATCTGGGCTTCCACACCTTTAGTTTCCAATGGATTTCAAAGTGGTATCTAAATGCAATCTAATGTGAACATACTGATGTTCTATGGTGTGGTCAATACTGAGCTGAGGACTATGAAGTACAGAAAAGTTAGTAACAAAAATATCATTAAAAATAGTGACTAGTTAGTGAGAGGCATGCTAAAGTGTTAGGGATGAAATGCACTGATTTCTGCAACTTATTTTTCAATATATTAAAAAAAATAAGGTGGAACAATGGATGGATGGAAGGATAGTTAGAGGGATATATACATGATAAAATGAATATAGCAAAATGTTAATTGTAGGGTCAAGGTGGGTATATGGCTATTCACACTGTGAAATTCTGTTAACCATTGTATGTTTAAAACTTCTGATAATGAAATATTGGGGGGAAAAGAGTTGATCACTGTGTACCTGAACTTACCACTCAAGTATGAACTTAAACACTCACACCTGAAATAATTACTATACTGTGAGGCACTGATTGGAAAAGCAATGGGAATTCAGAGAGAAATTAACATAGATTGGCACATAAGGAAGGAGGACCACCTGAAACATGAAGGTGTAAGATTTTAAAAGATGAAGTGGGAGAGGAAGAGCATTTCAAGGGAGGGAAACAGCAGGAGTGAACACGTGTTAGATGGAGCAGAAAGCAGTGCTTCAGGAGAACAAGACAGCCAGGCCTGGTGGAGAGTAGTCAGAAATGACTTTGGATACACATGGCAGGTTGCAATGGGTACAGAAACACATGGTCCCTTCTCTTAAGGAATGGATAATATTTGGGCTCAATAAGAGGAAATAAAACCAGATTTACAAACAAAATGGTCAATCTTATAGAAATTTACAAAAAAAGTTATCAGATGAACAGAGGCACTCACACAAATACTACAGACCTTACAGGTAATCATTCCTCTGAGAACACAAACAATTGGATGAAAAAGTTTAAGGCCACCTCTATCAGCATGATTTTATTGTATTAGAGAAATCAAGTGCCGTGTCTGTCCTGGACCATCCAAGTCCTCCCTTTCCCAAGACAGATGATTCCCACACTTCCCCTTTCTTCTGGACCTTCTCGGACCCAGAGGAGCGGCCTTGGCAAGTGCACCCCAGCCCCTCGCCCTAGCAGAGTCACAGTGGAAACAACAGAATGTATTGGAAAGGTACAGCATAGCTCAAGAACTAAAATAAAATCTCAAGAACCAGGCTCATAAAGCACAGTGTATCTTCCAAGGATCCAGGTCATCCTCTTCAGGGTGCAGTGTGGATAAATTCCAACAGTTCTCATCACCATTTAAATTTCAAAATCAAAAGAGAGTGTATCTAAGGAGGCCAGCTTGTGTTGCAGCCCAACCCTTGGCCACAGAAGGGTGGTCACCTTAATGAGAACCCCACCAAAACTGTATTCAGTGAGGACATGCAGTTTCTCCCAAAGTGACTTGAGCCTTGGAGACACACATGAAAAGGGAATAATGGTAGTATCTACCTCCTAGGATTGTGCAAGGACCAGCTGAAATAAACACAATTAAAAGGAGCTCATATCGTGCTTGCTGTACACTTGACAAACACTGTGCTGCTTCACAAACATTAGGTAACTTAATCCTTATAATGACTCTGTGAGATTTCTGTTATTAACTTTGCAGTTCATATTTTAAAATTTAACTCAAAATTGACAAGAAGCACTTCTTGTTCTGTCAGGCACTTTTTTGCCTGGGCTCTGAATGCTCATCAAGGACATCTTTTGATAAGCTTCCACTTGAAAATCTGAACCTCGTCCTCCCAGTTCTCATTTTTGTAGAGATCTTCCCTCATTTGCCCTTTTTCCTATTGCATGTTGATATGATCAGGTTTTGTGGGGTTTTTTTTGTTTTTTTTTTTTATAGTGTTGTTCCCATCTGTTCCTCTCTCATTACCTGAAGACCATCCTTTACTAAGAACCTCTGATCCCTTATTAATACCCCTTCTGCAAGAATATGTCATAATATCCTTACCACAATTTTATCTTGTTTATTTGCATAATGGCATACTTTAAAATTAGAGATGTTCCAGGCTTCCCTGGTGGCGCAGTGGTTGAGAGTCCACCTGCTGATGCAGGGGATGCTGGTTCATGCCCTGGTCCAGGAAGATCCCACATGCTGTGGAGTGGCTGGGCCCATGAGCCATGGCTGCTGAGCCTGTGCATCCAGAGCCTGTGCTCTGCAATAGGAGAGGCCACAATGGTGAGAGGCCTGCGTACCACAAAATAATATTAGAGATGTGCCAGCAATCCCACTCCTGGGCACATTTCTGAAAAAAACTATAAAAGATGTATGTACCCAAATGTTCATAGCATTTACAATAACCAAGATATGGAAGCAACCTAAGTGCCCATCAAGAGATGAATGGATAAAGAAGATGTGGTGTGTGTGTGTGTGTGTATATATATATATATATAACATATTAATATATAATATTTGTGAAATATTTAGCACAGTTTGTCACATAGCAAGCAATTATATATATATATATATATAGAGAGAGAGAGAGAGAGAGAGAGAGAGAGTATTATTCAGCCATAAAAAAGAATGAAATAATGCCTTTTGCAGCAACATGGGGCAACCTAGAGATTGTCACACTAAGTGAAGTAAGCCCGACAGAGAAAGACAAATATCATATGATATCACTTATATGTCAAACACAAAAAAACGATTAAAATGAACTTATTTACAAAACAGAAACAGATTCACAGACATAGAAAACAAATTTATAGTTACCAAAGGGGAAAGGGGGGGAGGGATAAATTAGGAGTTTGGGATTAACAGATAACACACTACTTTATACAAAATAGATAAATGACAAGGTCCTACTGTATAGCACAGGGAACTATATTCAATGTCTTGTAATAATCTATAATAAAGAGACTGTGAAAAAGAATATATAGTATACACATATATATCTGAATCACTTTTCTGTACACCAAAAACTAGCACAACATTGTAAATCAATTACAATTTTTAAAAATTAGAATGTGAGTTTAAAAACCCTCTTTACCTGGTAAAAGTGGTACCAATTTTTGTGTTTGGTTAATTTCAAATATGGAGTAAGGAGAAGGAAGAAAGTCCAGTGGGTGGAATGCCCTTGGTGGCAGGGTTTTGAGGTGTCAGAGGCAGCTGGCACATGTCATCATGAACACCCAGCATGGCTTACTATGAGAATAAAGGAAAGTTGCAAGGACTGGCAAGCTAAGCCTGGCCTCTGCCCTGAAACTTCCAAAGAGAATAGAAAATGTGAGGAGTCACTGAAATCATGACCTTCTGACACACTGCATCTCATTTCTAGGAGGTTGTAAATACAGAAACAATTTTGCAGGCAAAGAAAAATTGTGATGTTATGTTATACCATAATCAAATGCAAATGTCAATGTGTGACATGTGACTTGATTTTATAGATTAATTTTGTAAGGAGGAAAGGCAAGGCTTACAATGTAGTCCTTCCTTGTTTTTAAAAAAGTTTAGGCACCTTTTTAAATATACTACTCTCCTAAAAGAGGTCTTTTTTTCTTTCATTTAAGAAAGGAAATAAATTCTGCTATTTTTCTGTTTGCAAATAAAGAGTAATATTTGAGCCCCGTTCAACTCAAGTTTACACTTCAGAATTAAATTTAGATGTAGAGGAGGGTAGGCACTAGTGTGTGTCCTCTCAGCTCACTGCAGGATGGTCATGGAGAGGACAACTTTCTCCCTCCATGAGAATCTGAATGGATGGATGAATGTAGATAATTGGGGGAAGATAGATGATAGATGATAGATAGATAGATAGATAGATAGATAGATAGATAGATAGATGGAGATAGGTGATAGCTATTGTTAAAACTTCTGGGATATTAAACCATATTTTAAAAATCTTCTTTCCCTTAGATTCCTTTTGTATTTCAACTCAAATCTAGCCCTTCAAATTGTCGCTAGCAGGGCTTTCCTGGTGGTGCAGTGGTTGAGAGTCCGCCTGCCGATGCAGGGGACGCGGGTTCATGCCCCAGTCCGGGAGGATCCCACATGCCGCGGAGCGCCTGGGTCCGTGAGCCATGGCCTCTGAGCCTGCACATCTGGAGCCTGTGCTCCTCAACGGGAGAGGCCACAACAGTGAGAGGCCCGCATACCGCAAAAAAAAAAAAAAAAAAAAAAAAAAAAAAAATTGTCACTATTACTGCTGGGCAGACAAGGAAGAGTCAAGGTCTTAATCTCCAACCTCAGGGAACTAAGTTCTCCATTATATTTAAAATCCCCAAAATACATTACATATATACATATAACATTAAATGTATATATTTAATGTTATTCTTAATAATTTGTTTTTCTCAAACATAAAAGAAATAGTTACTCTTAGGAAAAACACAAAAAACAATCTGACAACAATCCTAAAATATTTATCTTCACCTTTTTTTAAAGTTTTCCTAAAGAAAGGTTTTGCATTGATAAAAAGTAAAGGTGAGGCAGAGTTTTCATTATCAGCTGGAGGCTGGATTACTAAAACTTGGCTCTTGACATTTTTTAGTCCATTTTAAAAATAGTTGCAAATATCTGTGGGCAAAGGGTCCTCACATGATCACCAGCAGCTGCTGGGCTGAAAGTGATAGTTGTCCCCTGAATACCCTGTGAACACACAGAGAGAGGACTGAGCGAGGGAAGCCCTCTTCCACTGGACTGAATACAATTAAACATTAATTTTCTGCCAAAGATTATCTCAATGTCCTCTATACAATGTTCTACATATGGTTAATCCCTATGGGATTTAAGGAATCTAAATTTAATCTCATCCACTTTGTTTCACATTTTGGCTTATAATATCTACTATCTGGTCTAAACTGTTCACTTCTGCCTTTTATTTTCTTGCTCACCTGGAAGCTAAATCAACAAAACTGCTTGGTACAGTAAATCACATGTTCACTCCAAGGAGTTCTATCACATTTTTAAAGTAAAAAGTCATTTAAAATATTCTATATCAACAGTAAAAATGGAAAAGTGAACTTTTTTCTTAGAAGGAACAGAAAGAATGTTAAGTACTCTAAGAGATGTATGGTGAATGTCGAAGACCAAAAGGCCAATATATTTGCACAGCTACATTAAGTAACAAATGGAGCTGCATGGAATTATTCAGCCAAAATTCAAGCTGAGTTGAGCAACACCAGGGTGCAGCCCTCACCTTACATAAGTGCTTTACCTTATAAGCAAACTTACATTCCACCTGAAGAGTTCCCCGGCTCCCTGCCATTTTGATAGCAGCTTTCATTGCATTTCTAACCAGAAAGACTTTGCTCTGAATCATCTTGAGTAATACTGGTGGGCAGGAAGCCCGTAATAGAAGAACTTTAGCAAATCTACATGTGAACAAAAAGCAGATCAATCAAAACCGCTGCTGACCAAATCAGCAAAGCTCTCTATTGATCAATGGGTATATTGAAGCATAGTAGGAGCTATAATGACCACTTGGAAGAAAAATAAAAAAGATGTGCTTTGCAACCAAATGTAAACAGCAAGCAATTTTTTGGCTGAAAAGATCCTTGAAAGTACTTGGAGGGTCTTTTGTTTGTTTGTTTTGATAAAATGTAGGAATATGACATATTTTCGTTGAAGAAGATTACATTAAAAAAGCTAACTGAACCTGCCCTCATTAGCATAACTGATGAACCCACTACCCAGGTCCAGGGGCTGCAGGGCAAATTCCTGATAAGAAGTTCTTTGTGCATGGCTAGAAGACAAAATAACAGTGAACAAAAAGTTTGCTTTGTATTTTCCCCCTTTGCAATATGAGGGGAAGAATACTTGTGGGATAATAAAGTAAAGCAATTTATTTATTCTTTAAATACTTTTCATTCATCCACGTCCAATGTTGAGGTTCCTTGCCCAGTGAAAAAGGAGCAGTTGCTGCCTTGAACAAAGAGTCTGTTAAACAGCTCTGATCTGTAAGTAACTTTCTTGACTCTGTAGGAAAATGGTCTTGGAGGAGAAAGAAAGGAAACTTAACTCCTTCAGACTCCATTAACATATCAAGAGTCATGTCTACCGGAGTAAATCTTAGATCTTTACTGTATGCCTAAGGTGGAGAGAATTCAAGACATGGCAGGAAGAGGAAGACCATGACTTTCACACTGCTGTAGGGTGGACATAATATGGAGGTTTGGAGCAGAGTAATGAAATAATGCCAAGGTCCTCTGCCTCCTCACACCCTCAGAGACATATCCATAACTTGAGGAAGAAAAACAGGTGGTACTGTAGGAGGATTCAAAGAGGATGAGGAGCTCGATATTAATGGGCATATTTATGACAGAGCCTCTAGGCACCCAGGAGAACCCCAAATCTGAGCTCCTGCATCAGATCCAACATGATGCAGGTGGGATGGCACAGAGGTAATGGTGAAAGGTGGCTGACAAAGTGAACAGGAAGCAGCAGTCCTGGTTGCTTATGACCTGTGCGTGGCATGCAAGCATCTAAATGTTCCCATGCCCCTCAGGAAGGCACTAAAGGAATATCTATTCTATAGCTATGATCATTTCCAAGTGCTGCACACCTACACATGGAGTACTGAGCCTTATGGTGGTGCATTTTATATTATTCATTAAGGCTGTACCAGTTACACCCCTACTGACAGTGTCAGTTTCCCCAAAGTCTCCCCAGCACTAGATTTTTTCAGTCTTTTTAAGTTGCTAAATTATTAGGTGGAAATACTATTTTATCATTATTTTTAAAGATTTTTATTCAGCACTTGTGTCATTGGCCTTTCTTAGGCCAACTTAAAAAAAAAGCAGTTCATGTAACTCAAGAGACCAAGATGGAAACACAGGAGGCTTCTGAACTTTTCTCCTCCCATGAATGCACTGAATATACAGCAACACATAGAACAATTCTTTCTGAGAGAAATCCAGAAAGTGGCTGAGCAACTTACACTTTGGGTAAATGAGAAAATACAGCAAGACAAGTAAGAAAGGCTGAGACACACCCTCACCATAAACCCCATCCTTGGCATAGTAACATAAAATTGGAAAGGAACAGCCAACTCTCAGCTTTCTACTGAAAAGCAAAGCATCTGGATCACACACCTAACATGTCAACTTCTAAGTCTCCCACCGAGTGATGGGCCCCCAAAACACCTAGATCTAAAAGCCAATGGGGCATGTGAATTAAGACTCACAGGAATATAGAAAACAAGGGTTCTTAATGGGCATGTGAGCACTTGCTTCAGCTATTCCCCCAGGGCTCAGTGCAGAGGGAGCAGGAAAAAATGCCCACCTCCCAGTCTTCCCAGAAAGGGGTTTGACTGCATAATTTACAAGCTGCTGCCAGTGGGTCCATCTTCTTCTTTGCACAATTCTAAGAGTTGGCTGTGATTCTTCACAGAGCCCAGTAGGGCTGAAGGGCATTACAGAAGATTTCTTCTTCTGGTGCACTCCAACAATAAAGTCATATTACCAACATCTCTCTGGAAAGAGCTTCTACATGTACATAATGCCCCAAATTTTGCAGCTGCCATTTAAGAGACAGACCCTCAAACAACCTTGCTCTGGTAGCCAATGGGGTTTGCATTCATGGGTCTCATAGGACTATAGCAAACAAAAAACTAGCTTTTAAACAGGCACAGGAGCACCTCCAATGGTTATACACTCAGGTTCAGCACAGAAGGAGAAGGCAAAAACACACATCCCCCAGTTTCTCCCTGAAGGGGGCTTAACTACATACCTTCCCAGCTGCTATCAGGCTTCTAATCAGCCTACATTTACTTGATGACTCTTATCCTCCCCTATGGATACTGATGGGTCTTGGCACACCCTCAACTTAGTGGGAGCCACTAAGAACAAAGAAAGTGGCTTGGACAATCACAAAATTTTGAAAGAAAAAGGAGCTCATTCTGGGCTGATTGACAAGGTTGACTTCCTACATAAGACCACTCTTTCAAGACTAGGAGTGGTGACTGTTTTATCTAATACACAGAAACCAACACAGAGGGCAATAAAGTGAAGAAACAAGGGAATATGTTTCAAACAAAAGAACAATATAAATTAGAAACCAATCTTAATGAAACAGAGATAAGTGATTTATCTAATACATAGTTCAAAATAATGGTCATAAAGATACTCACTGAGGTCAGGAGAGTAATGCAGGAACAAAGTGTGAATTTCAACAAAAAAGAAAATTTTAAAAAGTACCAAACAGAAATCACAAAGCTGAAGAGTATAACAACTGAACTGAAAAATGTGATAGAAGAGTTCAACAATAGACTAGGTCAAGTAGAAGAAAGAATCAGTGAACTTGAAGACAAATCAGTGGATATTATCCAATCAGAGGAGCAAAAATAAAAAATAATGGAAAAGGGTAAAGATAACTTAAGGGACTTATGAGACACCAACAAGCAGACCAAATTCCATTATAGGAGGTCCCAGAGGAGAAAAAAGAAAGAAGCAGAAAACATATTCAAAGAAATAATGGTTGAAAACTTCCTAACCTGGGGAAATAAATAGACATCCAGATCAAGGAAACACAAAAAGTACCAGAAAAGAAGAATCTAAGAGGTCCACACAGAGACACACTGTAATTAACTTGTCAAAAATTAAAGGTAAAGAGAATCTTAAAAGCAGCAAGAGAAAAACAACTTGTTACATACAGGGGAACACCTGTAAGACTATAAGTAGGTGTTTAGGCAGAAATTTTGCAGAACAGAAGGGAGTGGGATTATATCTTCAAAGTCCTGAAAGAAAACAACTGCCAACCAAGAATCTTATAACTAGCAAAATTGTCCTTCAGTATTGAAGGACAGATTAATAGTTTTCTTTATAAACAAAAGCTGAAGGAGTTTGTCACATTTAGACCAGCCTTATAAGAAGTGTTAAATGTAGTTCCTCAAGCTGAAATGAAAGGATGATGATTAACAACATAAAAACATATGAAAGAGGGCTTCCCTGGTGGTGCAGTGGTTGAGAATCTTCCTGCCAATGAAGGGGACATGGGTTCGAGCCCTGGTCTGGGAAGATCCCACATGCTGCAGAGCAACTGGGCCTGTGAGCCACAATTACTGAGCCTGCGCATCTGGAGCTTGTGTTCCACAACAAGAGAGGCCACGATAGTGAGAGACCTGCGCACTGTGATGAAGAGTGGCCCAGACTCACCGCAACTAGCGAAAGCCCTTGCACAGAAATGAAGATCCAACACAGCCAAAAATAAATAGATAAATAAATTTAAATCATATGGGCTTCTAAGAAGACCTCTGCTTAAAAAAAAAAATATGAAAGTATAAACTCATTGGTAAAGGTAAATATATAGTTGAATCTATAATATTGTAAAATATTGTAATCTAATATTGTAAAATTATGGATAAATCACTTATAACTCTAGTATAAAGATTAAAAGACAAAAGTATTACCAACTCCAATAATTTATTAAACAATATAAGAATATGTAAATTGTGACAACAAAAACATAAAATGTGGGGAAAATGTGAAATTATAGAGCTTCTGTAAGCATTCAAAGTTAAGTTGTTATCACTTTTAAATAGGCTGTTATAACTGTAAGATGTCTTATGTAAGCCACATGGTAAACACTTTTGGCACACACAAAAAAAGAAAGAAACCTTTCATAGATATACAATAGATTTTTTTAAAAGGAATCAAAATATACCATGACAGAAAATCCTTAAATCAAAAATAAAGACAATAAAAAAATGAACAAAGGTACTACAAAAAAGCCAGAAAACAACTATCAGAACACTCATAGTAAGTCTATACCTTTCAATACTTAACTTTAAATGTAAATGGACTAAATTTTATAACCAAAACACAGAGTTACTAAATGGATAACATAAAACAAGACTTAATTATATGCTGCCTATAATAGACTCAGTTCAGCATTAAAGACATGAATAGACTGAAAATGAAGGGATGAAAAAAGATATTTTATACAAATGGAAACCAAAAGACAGCAGGGCTAACTATGCTTATAACAGATAAAATAGAGTTTAAGCCAAAAATTTTAGCAAGAGACAAAGAGGGTCATTATACAATAATAAGGGTGTCAATTCATCAAGAGGGCATAAAAATTGTAAATATTTATACACCCATCATTGGAATATCTTAATATTTAAGCAATTATTAATAGATATAAAGGGAAAAATAGCAATAATAATTGTAGGCAACTTCAATAACCTGCTTTCAAAAATGAAGAGATGATACAGACAAAAAATTAATAAGGAAACAATGGACTTAAACTACACACTAGATCAGATGAACCTAACAGACATACACAGAACATCCATCTAGTAGCAGCAGAATACACATTTTTTTCAAATGCACATGGAACATTCACCAAGATAGATTGTATGTTGGCTACGAAACAAATCTTAATAAATTTAACAAGATGGAAATGATATCAATCTTTTCTGACCATATTAATATGAAACTAGAAATCAATTAAAAGAGAAAACTCTTCCAACTCATTTTATAAGGCCAGCATTATCCTGATACCAAAACCAGATAAGGATGCTACATGAAAAGAAAATTACAGACCAATAACCCTGATAAGCATAGATACAAAAATCCTCAACAAAATATCAAATTGAATTTAGTAGCACATTAAAATGATCAAATACCATGACAGTGGGTTTTATTCCAGGGATGCAATGATGGTTCAACATCTGCAGATTATGAAGTATAACAATCATGATCATCTCAATAGATGCAGGAAAAGAGATTGAGAAAATCCGAAGTCTTTTCATGATCAGAACTATAAAGAGGGCTTCCCTGGTGGCACAGTGGTTGAGAGTCCGCCTGCCGATGGAGGGGATGCGGGTTCCTGCCCCGGTCTGGGAAGATCCCACATTCCATGGAGCAGCTGGACCCGTGAGGCATGGCCACTGAGCCTGCGCGTCTGGAGCCTGTGCTCCACAACGGGAGAGACCACAACAGTGAGAGGGCCGTGTACCGCAAAAAAAAAAAAAAAAAAGATACTGCCTTTTAGTTGAATGTCACTGTAGCGTTGTGATTGCATGTTTCCAAGCTGAACTCTGCAGAGTGAGTGTTCAGACAGTATTTAGGGTTTCTGGTGGTAAAGCCGTTGAAAGATCTAGCCTTTGACCTAGATTCCTGGAAAAGACACCCATTCTCCTCACCTCCTAACCAACTCATATTCATAAGTGATAGGAAGGTCTCTCCTGGGAACACTATTATGCACCCAATACAGGAGTGAAGGCTCAAGATAAACTAGATGCTATTATTTGGATAGTGTGTTTCTCAGTGTCCATCAAGTGAGAGCACAGAGTGGGGGAACTGGAGGTGCTGAAAATGACTTGAAAGAGGGTTTGTGTGTCTGATGTCTGTGCCTCATACATGGCTGGTCCAAATCAGGGCTGCTGCATCCAGGAGTAGACAAAGTGAGGGAAGGAAGGGGCTGCAAGGGCAGAACCTCTGCACAAGTTCTGTTGTTCACCCCTCCCTTACTTTATTGCCAGTTAGGATGAGGGCACAGCCTTAGCAGTGGAGGCTGAAGGGATGTTTACAGGTGGCTGAATATCAGCAGAAAAATTCAGTCACCAGTTGCAGCTCCATGACCTGCTTCTCACTTGTCAGGCCCTAACTTTCTAGGATGTTGCCTTAGAGCAAGAACAGGCCCAATAGCTAGCCCTTCATTCTCCAATGTCTGCTGTAGAAGCATGAGGGTGGTGTTTGCTGAACTCTCCAGTACCTCCAAAACTCAAAGGGCAAGTGACAATGTGCAGATCTCTTCCCCCATCCTGTCTCTCATCCAGCACCTGGCGAGATTGGTGGTACCTAGGAAGGAAGCACATGGATAAAACATATATGAGAGGGAGGTGGGTACTTCTTTTGTTTCTTCTTTATTCCCACTGCTAAAATTTCACTATTTATAGCAATGTAAACATATCCTGAGAGTGGGGAGGAGTGTTTAATATACAACATCAGTGCCAAAAAAAAAAAAAAGCTTTATGTTTAAGATCAGGAGAAAGACAAGGATGCTCACTCTAACCACTTTTATTCAACATAGTATTTGAAGTCCTAGACAAAGCAATTAGACCAGAAAAAAGAATAAAAGATATCTAAAATGGAAAAAAAAGAAGTAAATTTTTTTCTATTTGCAGATGGCATGATATTATATATAGAAAACCATGAAGACTCCACCCAAAAACTGTTAGAATTAATCAATGAATTTGGTAAAGTTGTAACATGCAAAATCAATATACAAAACTCAGTTGCATTTCTATACACTAACAATGAACTATCAGAAAGATATTCTATAGCATCTAAAGAATAAAATACCTAGGAATAAATTTAACCTAGGAGATGAAAGATTTGTACACTGAAATCTATTTAAAAATTGATGAAAGAAGTTGAAGAAAACACAAATAAATGGGAAGACATCCTGTGTTCGTGGATTAGAAGAATTAATATTGTTAAAATATCCATACAAACCAAAGCAATCTACAGATTCAATGCAATCAAAATTCCAAAGGCATTTTTCACAGAAATAGAAAAAATTGTCCTAAAATTTGTATGAAACTACAAAAGACACGAAGTAGCCAAACAAATCTTAAGAAAGAAGAGCAAAGCTGGAGGTCTCACACTTCTGGATTTCAAATTATATTGCAAAACTGATAGTAATCAAAACAGTATAGTACTGGCACAAAAACAGCAACACATATTAATAGAACAGAATAAAGAGCCCAGAAATAAACCCATGCATACTGTTCAGTTAACTTTTGACAAAGTAACCAATACTCACAATGAGGAAAGGATAGTTTTTTCTATGAATGGTGTTGGGAAAACTGAACAGCCACATGCAAAAGAATGAAACTGGACCTGTGTCTTACACCATACACAAAAATCAACTCAAAAATGGATTAAAGAGTTGAATATAAGACCTGGAACCATAAACTCCTAAAAGAAAACATGAGGTTAAATTCCTTGACATTGGAATTGGAAATAATTTTTCAGATTTGACACTAAAAGCAAAGGCAACAAACAAAAATAGACAAATGAGACTGCTTCAAACTAAAAAGATTCTGCACAGCAACAGAAACCAGCAAAAAATGAAAAGGCAACCTACTGAATGGGAGAAAATATTTGCAGACCACATATTCAATAAGAGATTAATATCCAAAATATACAAGGAGTCATACAACTCAATAACAAAAAAAACAACTAACCCGATTTAAAAAATGCACAGAGAAGCTGAATAGACCTTTTTCCAAAGAAGATAGGCAAATGGTCAACATATACATGAAAAGATGTTCAGCATCACTAGTTATCAGAGAAATGCAAATCAAAACCACATTGAGGTATCACTTCACGCTTATTAAGATGGCTATTATCAAAATGACAAGAGATAAGTGTTGGCAAGGATATGGAGAAAAGGGAACCCTTGTGCGCTATTGGTGGGAATGCAAATTGGTGCAGCAACTATGGAAAATAATATGGAGTTTCCCCAAGAAACTAGAACTAACATATGATCCTTCTAGGCATGTAACTTCTAGGCATGTAACCAGAGTTTACAAAATCAATATCTCAAAGAGATATCTATACTCCCATGTTCATTGCAGCATTAGGCACAATAACCCAAATATGGAAACAACCTGGGTTGACCAATGAATGGATCAAGAAAATGTACACACACACACACACACACACACACACACACACACACACATACACACACAATGGGATATCATTCAGCGTTTAAAAAAAAGGAAATCCTGCCATTTGCTACAACATAGATGAGCCTGGAGAGCATTATGCTAAGTGAAACAAGCCTGACAGAAGCAGAAAAACAAATACTTCATGGTATCATTTATATGTGGAGTTGTTGGGAGAAAAAAGTCAAACTCATATAAACAGAGAGTAGAATGGTGGTTGGTACGACCTGGGAAGTGGGGGGAAGATGGAGGAGGCTGGTTAAAGGATAAAAGCTTTCAGTTATAAGCTGAGTAAGGTCTGAGGATCTCATGCATGGTATGGTGACTATAGATGATAATGCTATATTGTATAATTTAAATTTGCTAAGAAATTAGAACTAAAGTGTTCTTACCAAAAAAGAAAAAAAACATGTTTATAAGTGAAGAGATGGATATGTTGATTAACTTAATGGTGGGAATCCCTTCAAAATGTGTATGTATATCGAACCATCACATTGTACACTTTAAATATATTACAATTTTATTTGTCAGTTATACTCAATGTTGAAAAAAGTTAAAAATAAAAATGTTCTTTAGTACTCACTATATCTCCAGCACTATTCCAAATGTTTGGCCTGTATTATCTCATTTAGTCACCATAACAATCCCATGAGAAAAGTGCTACTGTCATTCCCATTTTTACAGAAGAGGAAGTTAAGCACAGAAATGTTAAATAACTTGTCCAAGGTCACTCAGAAAACAAAGATTCAAGTGCAGACCACCTGCCCCAGATCTGGCACTCCATGTTATTATGGAAGCTATTTTAGAAGAAAAGTATACAACATAGGGAAAGTTGAGTGGAGGCTCAGAAAAATGATGGATGCTGGTCATAAGGCTGCCAGGGGTGGCAGGAGGAAGGTGCAAACTGGCTGGAGAAAAGCTGAGAAAAGCCTAAAAGATCAAGAAGAGTAAACTAGTAGGTGTCCAGTCACCGAAAAGATGTATATAGGGTAAAAATTTGATAAAGAAGCCCAAGGAGAAATAGAGAGAAGCTACTAAATTGAACTCAAGTGACACATGGACTGTGGTTTCCATTCAGTCCCAAGGAGCACATCTGGGAAGGTTAAGATGGACATACATGCAAGACACACTGTGTGAACAAAATAAGCAAGAGCTTCCTTCCTTGGGCACTGCCTGGGCTGTTCATGGACAGTTGTTTCTCAGTCGTCTAAACACTGCAGAGAAGGATGCATCTCATGTTTACATGAGCAATGCATATTGTCTTGACTCTACCATGAAAATTAGCCCCAAAGTTAAATGCTTCTGGAATAGAACATGACATTCTTTTCCCCATTTTCCAATCACCAATCAAGTGTTTTCCTGAAGTGGTACAATAAATAGTTAAATCTTGTTACTAAAGGAAAAACAATGTAATTTTCACAATTGTGAAATAACTATGGTTATCCCCTGATTCTAACCAGGTCCTCAAATTAAACCTGCAAATGACCCCAAGTGCAATACATCAATAACTAAGAAAATGACCTGCTGCCTTATAATTCTTATTTTATAATAACCAGGAACTTTCTGCTCTCACTCATCATTAAGATGTTAAATTGTATATTGATGAACTTTCTAAGGTAGAGATTTTTCTAACAGTTTTTAGCTTTTCTCACATATGCTGACATTTTAGACACTAAAAGAGAACCATGCAGAGGAGAGTTGGTGAGTTCCAAATGCATGAAAAGAAAAGACAGGTAACACGTGGAGGGAGTGAAAAGAACCTAAAATGCTTTGAACATTAAAAAAAAAGATTATGTTTACTTTGGATTCCAGCTGAGATACAGACCAGTGGGGGTTTTTTTCTCTCTGCTTTAGATATCAACTTACCGCTAGAACTATTACGATCTCCAATTAACATGTGGACAGCAGAAATGTCAAAGTAAGGAAAATGAAAGAGAGGCAAAAACATTTTTATTCCTATTCAGTATCTTCTCTCACAGTTTCTCCAGTTTCCATCCCACGTGGGGAAGTTTACATGTACTGAAGATTGCCTTCTGAACATGAACGAGCTGTGACAAAAAAGGAACTTTGGAACTTTATGATTTATTGCTTTATCATTTTTAGTGCCATCTCCGTTCATCCTCAAATCCAGGGCAAGCTACAGGACATATTAAAAGGGCAACATATTCTGCATTCCTTTTTTAAAGGGCAAAGCACTGACCATTTTCTACATACAAGGCACTTGTCTCTTAGCTCACTGTTTGATGAGTAACATTAAAGCCTGCATTTTAGACCACTTCAATAAAGAAGAATGTATTTTCCCCACTCTCAACCAACTTTTAAATTTTTGCACTGTGATTCTTATTTTCCTATTAGCCTGTAGCTATTTTAGCAGACATTCTGCTGACATTCTCCTTTTAAGTGAAATGTGTTTTGTCATATACACAAAAAATACATATATACACAGATCCATGTTGGAACTGGCTTCAAACTGTGCAGGTCCATGTAATCACCTGTCATCCGAGCCTATCACCCACTATCTGAAGAGGCAAAAGCAAGTCCGGCCACCATCCCTTCCCCAAAGGACCAGAAAACTTAAAGGCATTGGTCAGTTAGAATTACAAATATAGTACCACACATTTAGTAAATGATATGGTTGAACTTAAAATGTAGACAAATGCCTGCTCTTGGGTCTATTCTGAATGTTCATTATTTTTATTCCCATGGCTCAAAATCTGATTCCAGATTTTGTTTGTTTTCTTCCTTTCCCTCGTGCTCTTAACCATTCTTTGTCATAGACAATTATAAAGCTCAGTTCCAGCTTTTCGTGAGATTTAGGGCATGGGTTGACAAACATTTCCTCTACAGGGCCAGATAATAATATTTTAGACTTTTCAGGCCATACTGTCAGCCTATGATGCAACTATTCAACTCTGTCTTTGTAGCCCTAAAACCGCCATAGACAATGTGTAAGGAAATGGCTATGGCTATGTTCCTATACAATTTTCTGCATGTAGGATTTAGTTCTGTCCTTCCACTGTGAGTCCCTGCCCTGGAGTGCAAACTAATACCTTTTATCTCAGTTATGCACCACATTGAAATTTCCAAAACCAATTTAAAATGTCAGAATATAGAATTGAATTAACATACAAAAATCAAAAGACATTGACAAATATTACAAATTTTTAAATTTTACCTAAATGTTTACTTAGGACAGTTTATAAAAGTCCATTAATTTTCACAAGGTTGACTGTTTTCAGAAGCAGTGAGTTAGTAAATACAATACACACTCACAGTTAAATAAAAGTGCCTTCCAATTACAATTACATATTCACATTACATTTAAGTAATTTTTGTCTCTCCGTCACCCACTCCATAGTATTATAAGTAATTCTGAGTCATCTTCCGTACATCATCATGTTAAACCAAGCACAGAGACTAGAAACAAAGAAAGTTTTAGTGCAAATACCCAAATTTTTGCGGAATTTAAATATAGAAGGTTTGAACTCCCAAGCTGCATACAATGTTAATTGCAAAGTGAAAGCAGTTATTAAAAAGAATAGAGAAAAAACAAATACCATATGCTAACACATATATATGGAATCTAAAAAAAGAACAAAATGGTTCTGAAGAACCTAGGGACAGGACAGGAATAAAGACGCAGATATAGAGAATGGACTTGAGGACACGGGAAGGGGGAAGGGTAAGCTGAGACGAAGTGAGAGAGCGTCATGGACATATATACACCACCAAATGTAAAATAGCTAGTGGGAAGCAGCCGTATAGCACAGGGAGATCAGCTCAGTGCTTTGTGACCACCTAGAGAGGTGGGATAGGGAGGGTGGGAGGGAGACACAAGAGGGAGGAGATATGGGGATATATGTATACATATAGCTGATTCACTTTGTTATACAGCAGAAAATAGCACACCATTGTAAAGCAATTATACTCCAATAAAGAAGTTAAAAAAAAATACTTTCCCCAAAATCTTTAGTTTACCAAAAATATTTTTTCAATTCTAATTTGGAACATCTGATATGAAATTGCTAATTAAGAAAAACTAACTTTGCAAGTTCTATCACACCATATGTCTATATTGTCTCTTCTTTTTACTTTCAGTAATGTTTGTTATCCTCAAATCTTCAAATACAAAACATTTACAATCCAACTATAAACATTATAAAAGCATCTTTTAATAAAAAGTCATTATTTTCCAGCCTTATTCTCCACTGAGAAATCATAGTATCAAGAGAAAAATCTTAAACAACAATAAGAAAGGAAGAAAGAATAAAGGGAAGGAAGGAAGGAAGAATTTTCCAAAAAGTGTTTCTTGGAGAATTTGTAGATAACCATTATTCTGGGCATATTGCCATGCAAGAATTTCTTCTTCCCATCTCTTTTATTCCCAGTGTTATGACGTTATCTTTCTAAGAGCAAATTTAGGTCTGAAACATGGAAATTGGGAATTTAGAACGAGACCCTTTTCTATTAGCATTAACATTTAATTCTGCACATCAGAATTCTTAAAATTGTGCGTAATCCCACAATAAGGAAAGGTATAGCTCCTTAACTTTTTATCTTGTCACCCAAACTCCTGCCCTGCAGGCCACAACCACACACCCATTTCATAAATAAATTTTGGGTAAAATTCTTTACCTGTTTTAATAAACAGTGACATCCTTATATCACCATTTAAATAAACTTTTAGACCTCAAGACATATTTTTATCCCAACTAGTTCTCATTATATTTGCACAAATTCCAGAATCTCAAACCCAAAACTTTTTACTAGGGAATCTATTTAAAATCAGAATTACTCATAAACAAAAACTTAACTTGGAAAGAGCTTCCCCTTTAATTTTTCCTTCTAAGATGTTTATTGAAGTTAGTTTTTCACAAATTTACTCTCATGCTATCATTTCTAATATTTTTAACATCCATGCTCTTTTTTTGCAATACTTTTACCTCTGTTTCAAAGTTTTCTCTCACTTCACAGTAAAGGAAGATTCCACATGTGAAAGGGTCAGGCCCATTCCCCAGCTCTCTTTGCATCCTGTTTGTTCTCTCCATCTTGAGAACTGGTAGCCTTGAACCCCAAAGAAGAATTGAATTCCAAAAGCAGAAGAAACTGAACTCCAAACTAGAAAGTTGTCTCCTCCATGCAAGTGACTGTTTCTGGCGTCCACAAATTGTCGCCTGGGGTCCACGACTGGATATGCTCAGAAGTGGCTGAGACACAAGGACGAGGGATTCTCATGGTCCCCACAGACCCCAGTGATCCCTCTCTCTGGGCAACAGGAAGAGCAGGAAAATTCATCTCCTGGTTGTTAGTCAGAAAATATATAATTGAAAGCCAGAAATTTTCCTGATTTTGTGGTGATCAACAAGCACTTAACCTGTCTGAACTTCAATTTCCTCATCTATAAAATGGGGATAATAATTTCTGTTATGTTTAGTTCTAAGAATAGAGTAGTACACAGTCAATAAAAAACACTTGTGATGACTATCAAATTGAAACACGGAACGGCATTTTTATACGTTAAAAATGTTCAAATACTAGCAATTTCATACAGTTGAATCTAATGTATTTTCACTTCAGAGTAACTGGATAAGTAGCTGCAATGTTATTTCATGTGTCTTTATATTGAAATAATGAAGAAATTATTGCTGCAATGAACATTTTGGTACATGACTCTTTTTGAATTATGGTTTTCTCAGGGTATATGCCCAGTAGTGGGATTGCTGGGTCATATGGTAGTTCTATTTGTAGTTTTTTAAGGAACCTCCATACTGTTCTCCATAGTGGCTGTACCAATTCACATTCCCACCGGCAGTGCAAGAGTGTTCCCTTTTCTCTACACCTTCTCCAGCATTTATTGTTTCTAAATTTTTTGATGATGGCCATTCTGACTGGTGTGAGATGATATCTTATTGTAGTTTTGATTTGCATTTCTCTAATGATTAATGATGTTGAGCATTCTTTCATGTGTTTTTTGGCAGTCTGTAAATCTTCTTTGGAGAAATGTCTGTTTAGGTCTTCTACCCATTTTTGGATTGGGTTGTTTGTTTTTTTTGTTATTGAGCTGCATGAGCTGCTTGTAAATTTTGGAGATTAATCCTTTGTCAGTTGGTTCATTTGCAAATATTTTCTCCCATCCTGAGGGTTGTCTTTTGGTCTTGTTTATGGTTTCCTTTGACAAAGCGAGAGAGTGGCATGGACATATATACACTACCAAACGTAAAATAGATAGCTAGTGGGAAGCAGCAGCATAGCACAGGGAGATCAGCTCAGTGCTTTGTGACTACCTAGAGGGGTGGTATAGGGAGGGCGGGAGGGAGGGAGACGCAAGAGGGAAGAGATATGGGAACATATGTATATGTATAACTGATTTACTTTGTTGTAAAGCAGAAACTAGCACACCATTGTAAAGCAATTATACTCCAATAAAGATGTAAAAAAAAAGAAAAAAGAAAAGAAAGGATTGCTGAAAGCCTGTGCCCTCTGACAGATACACTAACCCCAACTTGGTGCTATTGATATGATTTTTAGAAAGAGGGTCTAAAGGAGACAGCAGAGAAGGAGAGATTCCATTATGCTTCCAGGTGTTTATTGCACAATTGGGTTGAAGTTACTTTTTCAGATAAAATTATATGGGCTTTGGGTTTGGTACCAAAAGATAAACTAAAGCAGCTGACAGCTTATTCTAATGCAGTGGTTAAGATTATAAATAAGTGAAGTATCAAGACAATCAAAAACTATTGAATGAGTTATTTATACTAATGTAAACAACATAATTCATTGCTTTTTTGTGATAAAGAATATATAAAATTTACCATCTTAACCCTTGTTAAGTATACAGTATAGCAGTATTAGCTATATGCACATAATTCATTGCTTTAACAAAAAAACTTTATCAACTACCATTATATCTTACCCATAGTCTTAGAGTTTAACAGAAATATCAGTAAATTAATAGATCAAATTTAATACTTTTTGATTACTCTTCCAAAACTCAATCTATATCTGTTTATAAAAAAGAGGAAAGAAAATACCATCTTTACTAATATTATAAAATGACAATAATTCTAATCTACAAGTAATGAATAATCAGCATTTCAAACTTAAAACAAACCAAAGGAAAACAAAGAAAAGCTGACAGATACTTCCCTAGATGTGATACAGGGTATAGATTTCTCCTTGTACAAGAGAATCCTAAATAAGCATTTCAACCAATGCTTATATTTCAAATTAAGATAATTCATAATTCATTAAATCCAACCAGCCTTTCTCCAATTGATCTTAAATTAAGAGATTTTACTCTTTTTGAATGTATTCTAATTTGCTTCACAACCAAAATCACAACCAATTGCGGTTCCTGCCAGAAATATCTTAGTAGATTTTATGGTTGCTGTTTGAGTAACAGGGAGCAGTTTGCTATTTCCCCAAACTCCCAGTGGCCCAGAAATGATGCAGCAGAAGCTGTACTCTCTTCCAAGTATTTGACTCAAGCCTGATTCCTGTCCAAAAGAGTTCAGCTTTCTTCTTTAGTAACTATCACAATAATACTGATATAAAGTAAATAATACTTAAAGTAAGAATTCAATACAGATGAATGAATGAATGGTTTATTAAAAAGTTAATTTTGTATAGATTGAAGTACCCAACAGAATTACTGAGTTCTTCATTTATCCATCAGGTATTTGAAAATCAGGAAGTATACAGTAAATAAATCCAACTACTAAAAATATTCTACTTTTTGAAAATAGCTCCATGAATAAGAAATAGTTTCATACCACTTAATAAAAATGAGGGGAAAAAAGAAATTGCCTCTAATTAATATTGCATGGAGATATGTTAAACCACCACTAATCAGAAAAAGTCGGTTTGATCTAAAATGAATGTTAGTTCATTTTGGATGTTTATTCAGTTTTATTCAGACAAATTGAAATTTTACTCAGTACCTAAATTATAATTTAAGTATCTACATGATTAATGTTTCCACAGTTTTAGAAAATGAAATGCCACATTTCAACTCATCTCAACTAATGAAATATCATTCAATAAATTAAACCCTGATGTGTTTTGAAGCAGGCATACAGTTCACAGTGACTATGTGTACTCTATTAAGGATTTTAGGACAAGGTAAAAATTCAAAATAATGACAGATAAGAATTTCTAGCAAATCCAGAGCAATCTACAGTCTCATCTGGATGTGTATGCTTGTTCACTGTTTCATAGTTTACTAATGATTCATATTCACTGAATATGATCTTGTTAAGATGATGCCAAAGGGAGTATTTTATTCAAAACCTCATTCCTTTATGAAGAAATCTATCATATTTCTCATAAAGTAAGCCTATCTTTTTTCCATGAATGTTTCACATTTTACATTTTTTAAAGTGACTAAAGCAATCTATCTTGTTTGGAAATAGCAATTCCACAAAAGAATGAATTGTGAATTTTGTGATACAAACTCCAATACATCATATTTGTCTGGTTTTCTATTAATATTCATGATAATTTTTGCACTATTTGTTTTCTATATTGTATTTAATTCACTTCTACTTTTCTAGTAAATGTGGTTGATTAAAAACCCGAATTTCTATTTTGTTAAGTGTACTGAAGTGTTAATTGAAGTGTAATATGGTCAAAAATGACTAATGAAGAAGTTAATAGGACCATCTTCCACAGTCTACTTCCCAATAAGATCTGTAACATGCTTGCATTATCATTGGCCTTTTTAGATTTTGACATAATATATATTTGCCATCACCATCAGTGTAAAATCCAGTAAACTAAGATACAATATGGGAGGGTAGTGTAAAACTAAACTTTAAAATTCCAATAATTTAGTTGCCTATTATATGATCTAGCTCAGTATTCCATAGCCATCTCAGGCTCCACATTTCTAAAACATAATGCTTTATCTTACCTAACATCACAAATATTCTCTTCCTCCTGTATTATGCATCCTAGTTATTGATAACAGTTGAAAGTATCTTTAAGGTTAGATGACCCTCGGTTCGAATCCCAGCTTTGCCACTATCTTCTGTGTGGTCTTAGGCAAGTCACTTAACCAAAGTGTCTTCATCTGCAGGATGTAGATAATAATTATTACATCATAGACTAAAAGAGATGATGAAGGTAAAGTGTTTTGCAGCATCATATATCAATAATCTAAGAGTCTTACTTAGTCTCTTTCTTCAGTGACCCCTTTACAGCCAATCCAGCCTCAAATTTTGTTACTCCTTGAATATCTAAATATCTCTTAATCTGCCACTTCCTCTTCACCCACCATGGCAGCCTCAGTGTGGGCCCTCCCTACTCCTCTGTATCACTTCTGTGTCCTTCTCCAAGGTCTCTGGCTTGAGCTCTAAGCCCCTCCAATCCATCTTCCACAAGACCTTCAGAAGAAGGTCACGAAATGTCTGGAATAATGTCACTACAAAATGAATCTGATTGTTTCACTTTCCCAAATTAAGCTTTCAATAGCCTAAGCTGAATCCATTTGTATGATTTTGAAAGCCCTCCACGAGCTGAGATGTAGCTCCTGCTCACATGGTCAGCATTAGCGCCTCCTCATCTTCCCCCCAACTCCATCACTGAACAGACGTATCATATTTACATGTTTTTGCATGTAAAAACATGTAAAAAACATGTAAAGAGAAAACAGCATGTAAAAATAAATTGCATGGGCTGCTTCCTAGTTGGGAGTAGCAGGAAGACAACAGACGTACGTCTCCAGATAGATCTAAATTGTCACTTTACATTACTGTGTATACAACAGAATTTTCTATGTAAGATTTCTAAAAAGATTATTTGTTTGGTTGTTACATAAATAGCAGGTATAAACCAGAAAATTCTGCTTCAAAATATTTTCAGACATGCAACCCTGCTCTTTATTGCTAATATAAACAAATGTCTTCAACAAGTTCAAGGGTAGAACTTTCCAAAGCAAAACTTCAGAGGTCAGCCTGGAATCCAATTTTAATAGGACATTCTTTCTAAGAATTTTTAATCAAATTTCCTAATAATCCCTTTCTTATACAATGTTAAATATAATAGAATTTAAAGAGGTGAAAATTGAGCATTTCTTTAAAAGCAATACAGTGATGTCATGAAGATGCAATTTGTATACAGTAAGAAAAAAATAGAGGCATAAACTTGAGGATTATCCTCTTACTGGTGTTACTTTGAGTAATGTGTGAAATTTCCCTTCACATTTTCAATGATCCATTGTGTCTCTCTTCCATGATTCTTTATCTTGATTTCAGAAGATATATTACTACTCCATGGGCAGGTGAAAATAAACATATTCTAAGCACAAAAGAACCATCATCAGAGTGCCTGCCTGTCTCTAGTTCTCTTACCCAGTGGTCTGAATGTGTTTGATATGTCACAATTCCCTATCCATTTCTGCCCTACGTACTTCGCTTCTCCTCTCTGTGAAACACAGGTTTTCAAGGCTGAAACTGCACTTACCCTCATGGCTAGAGATTTTCACCAAATTCATCTTTATGAGTTTTCTCCATGGCAGTACTTTTGCAGGAACTCGGGGGTTGCTTAAATTGTGCCAACACTTTTATGTAGCTGTCACACTGATTGAAACAGAAATGAACCACAATCCTGCATGAAAGAAGATGAAATATACTTAATCTCTTTACTCTCCATGTAATTAAGAGAAAATAGCCATTAGTGAAGATCTTCTCAAACTAGGCACTATTGACCCTCTGGACCAGGAAACTTTTTGCTGCGGGAGCCTGCTCTGTGCACTGTAGGATGTTTAGCAGCATCCCTGTCCTCTACACTCTAGATGTATATAATGCAGCCCTTAAATGTCTCCCGACATTGACAAACATCCCCAGGGGAAGGACAAAATCAACCCTGGTTGAGAACCAGTGCATTAGATTGTGCTATTTTTCAAGTGCAATATCTACATCAGAGACTGGCAAGCTTCAAACCACAAGCCAATCTGGCCACAGTCTGTTTTCATATAGTCCATGATCCAAGAATGGTTTTCACATTTTTAAAGGATTGTAAAGAGGAGGAGGAAGGAGAAGGAGGTGTAATAGAGACTGTAGGTAACCTGCAAAGCTTAAAATATCCATTACCCGGAACTCTAGAGTAAGAGTCCTCCGATGCTTGAAATGAATAAACAGGTTCCAGAAACAGAAGTGACCTGCCCAGTTTCACACATTCTGACATCATGTCCAGCTCTCTCACTACTCCCAGCTTCTTCCATTTCTGCAATGTATGTTACACAGTACAATTCGGGTTCAAAATAAGGTTCCCAGTAAGGAGCAAGACAGGGAAAGTGATTATCTTACATATGCTTGAGTTTACGGCTATTGTTCCCTTTTCTGACTTACTATTTGATTTGTACAGTAGGAATCCAAGCAATGTGTGTTCTAGTTTCATTTTTATAACTTGTTTGGGAAAACTCAATAAAAATTAATACTTTACATATCTAAAATATTAGAATCAGGATTTTTACCTACTTAATTTTAGAGAATATCATAAATTTTAAACTATGATTACACATTGAAATTCAGAGACTTGAAAGAAGCTTTAAATTGTCTACCTATCCCCCTATTTCTAAATATAATATCACTTTTATTGCAAATAAAGAGTAGATATATTTTTCTTTAAAATTCTCATTACTTCATGTTGCTTTGATGAGTAGGATAATAACAATAGAAATAGAGACACAGATGTAGAGAACAAACGTATGGACACCAAGGGGGGAAGTGGCAGGGTGGTGGTAGTGGCATGAATTGGGAGATTGGGACTGACATATATACATTAATATGTATAAAATAGATAACTAATAAGAACCTGCTGTATAAAAAAATAAATAAAATTCCAAAAAAAGAGAAATACTCAAGTTCATCTTGCTGCAGCACAAATTCTTTTTGTTTTCTTTAGCAGTACAAGAATGGCAGGTGCTGCTTGTTGTAGTTCACTTATGTTTAAGATTGTCCCTTCTTCTTAATGGTTGTAGTTTTCCTGGCTTGATAACTGGTTTTTTTTTTAACCTCTACAGTTTAAGGCAGCCTAGGATTCCCAAATTTGTCTGCACACTGAAAACACCTGGGTAGCTTCAAAAAATACATGAGCCTGTGTTCCACCCCCAGAGACTGGGAGTTAATTGGTCTGGGGTTTGGCCCCAGATTTGTAAGACCAAGTGATCCCAATGTAGAGACAAGTGTGGGAACTACTGGCATAGGAGTTAAGTATGCAGATTCAGGGCTAGGCTACTTGGGGTCACATTCCTGGTTCTGTTCTTTGTGAGCCTGGGAAAATCACTTACAGTTATGGGTTTCCATTCCCTTATCTGTAAAATGGATACTCAAAGCTAACATTGCCCACTTCTGGAGGTTGTTGAGAATTAGTATATGTAGTATATAAAAGCACTTGGTCTTTAGCATTTAGTAAGTCTTATTCAATCATTAGCAATTAATGGTAGTAGTAGTGGTGTTAGTAATATCAATACTTTGTATTGCCCTCAACCATTCTCTCTTCAATGTTGTTGTTGTTTTGTTGCTATTGTTATTTAACACTTAATGGACCCAGAAACTGACCTAGCATTTAATTTGGATACAATCTTATGTAGACCATTACAAAATGCAGGCATGAACAATGACAATGTTTTAGGAATCTAGAACCATTTTACTTCCACTTTGTTGAATTTATAATGATTAAATCAATGTCCCCAACAAATCAAAGTGAACCATGAAAATATTCAAAAGGAAGAATACTATTGTTTTTTTTTAATTTTTTTCACAGTCACTCAATAACTGAATATTTGTTAAGGTCAAATCATTTAGATTATCTGTACATATTAAAAGTTTGGTTCAACTCACAATTCAATATATACATATTCTGATCTCATTTGTGTCCAGATTACTTTTTAACTATTGAATTTACATATATAAAACATCATCAATATAACTAAGTTGGGGGTTCTAGAAAACTTACACTTTTTAATTTTTCCATTGATTAAATTTAGTTTATTTGTCTTGTTAATCATACCCAATCTGAATGTAATTAAATTAACCTACTAAATGTTTTCAATGTGAACTTAAATAGACAAGAAATTCTACAATTAATGTAAGTTTTTCGCCTAGGCTTGAATTATTGAAAAATAGCTGCAAAAGAATTTCTGAACTATTTTAGACAGATAATTAACCTCATTATTAGAATAATCATTGCTTGCTTAAAAATGTATTTACTAATACTCTTTCTCCAATTCAGAAATAAAATTATCCCTTGAACAATTTACCTAAAACCTTTTAGAAAATAAGATCCTTAATACTTTTAACTTTTAATCCTCTTGAGAAGATAAAATAAGTCTTGCAAGAATTGGGCAGTAAACCACATTTAATGTCTATTAGAGTAAAAGGATTCTGTCTTCTTTCAAGGAAGCAGCCTTATGACAAATGGGTGAAAATTAATTTGAGGAAAGTTTTGACTTAATGTACAAGGAGGAAGAACAATAAAAAGACAACCCAATTTTAAAACAGGCAAAGGACTTGAATAGACATTTCTTCAAAGATGGTCAATAATTACATGAAGAGATGCTCACTTCATTAGTCATTAGTGGAATGCAAATCAAAACCACACTGAGATATCGCTTTATGTCTATTACAATGCTGCATATATGTTTTAATGAAAAAATAAGAGTTGGTAAGGATGTGAAAAAATTGAAACCCTAGTACATTGCTGGTGAGAACATAAAATGGTTCAGTCACTGTGGAAAACAATTTGATGATTCCTTAAAAAGTTAATCATCACAGCAATATCTTTTTGGATCCATTTCCTAGAGTAATGGAAATAAAGCCAAAAATAAACAAATGGGACCTAATTAAACTCAGAAGCTTTTGCACAGCATGGAAAACCATAGACAAAACAAAAAGACAATGCACAGAATGGGAGAAAATATTTGCAAACGATGTGACTGACAAGTCTCCAAAAATTTACAAACAGCCCATGTGGCCCAGTATCAAAAAAGCAATCCAATCAAAAAATGGGCAGAAGATCTAAATAGACATTTCTCCAAAGAAGACATACAGATGGCCAAGAGGCACATGAAAACATGCTCAACACCACTAATTATTAGAGAAATGCAAATCAAAACTACAATGAGGTATCACCTCACACCTCATCAAAAAAATCTACAAACGGTAAATGCTGGAGTGGGTGTGGAGAAAAGGGAGCCCTCTTGCACTGTTGGTGGGAATGTAAATTGGTACGGCCACTGTAGAGAATAGTATGGAGATTCCCTAAGAAACAAAAAATAGAGCTACCATATGATCCTGTAATCCCCCTCCTGGGCATATATCCCAAGAAAACTATAATGTGAAAGGATACATGAACCCCAATGTTCATTGCAACGTTGTTTACAACAGCCAAGACATGGAAGCCACCTAAGTCTCCATTGACAGAGGAATGGATAAAGAAGACTTGGTACATGTATACAATGGACTATTAGCCATTAAAAGGAATGAAATAATGTCTTTTGCAGCAACATGGATGGACCTGGAGATTATCATGCTGGGTGAAGTAAGTCAGACAGAGAAAGACAATATCATATGATATTGCTCATATGTTGAATCTAAAAAATATACTAATGAACTTATTTACAAAACAGAAGTAGATCCATAGACATAGAAAAGAAACTTATGGTTACTAAAGGGTAAAGAGGTAGGGGAGGGATAAATTAGGAGTTTGGGATTAACATATACCCACTACTATATATAAAATAGATAACCAACAAGGACCTGCTGTACAGCACAGGGAACTATACTCAATATTTTGTAATAACCTATAAGGGAAAATAATCTGAAAAAGAATGTGTGTGTGTGTGCGCGCGTGCGCGTGCGCGCGCGTGCGTGTGTGTATGTATAACTGAATCACTGTGCTGTACACCTGAAACAAACACGAAATTGTAAGTCAACTATACTTCAATTTTAAAAAAACTCATGTGAAAAAAAAAGTTAAGCTTAGAACTACTATATGATCCAGCAATTCTTCTCCTAGTTATGTAATCAAAAGAATTGAAATTGGGGACTCAAACAGATTCTTACGCGGACCTCTCACTGTTGTGGCCTCTCCCGTCATGGAGCACAGGCTCCAGACGTGCAGGTTCAGCGGCCATGGCTCATGGGCCCAGCTGCTCCGCACCATGTGGTATCTTTCTGGACCGGGGCACGAACCTGTGTCCCCTGCATCAGCAGGCGGACTCTCAATCACTGCGCCACCAAGGAAGCCCCTCAAACAGATTCTTATATTCCAGTATTCATAGCAGCACAGTTCACAGTAGCCAAAAGCTGGGAACAGTATATGTGTCCATCAACAGATGTATGGATGAACAAATGTGGTCTATACATGCAATGGAATATTACTCAGCCTTATGAAGGATCCTTGCTGCAATGTGGATGAACCTTGAAAATTTTCTACTAAAGTGAAATAAGCCAGACACAAAAGAACATGTACTACATGATTCTGCCTACATGAAATATCCAGAATAGGGAAATTCAGAGAGACAGAAAGCAGATTCAAAGTTATCAGGGGCTGAGAGAGGGCAGAATGGGGAATTACTGCTTAATGATACAGAGAGTTTCTGTTTGGAGTGATGAATAACTTTGGAAGTAGATAGTGGTGATGGTTGCACAACATTGTGAATACACTTAACACCACTGAATTCTACACTTAAAATAGTTAAAATGGTAAATTTCATGGTACATATGTTTTACCACAATTAAAAACAGTTTAAAAAATCTCTGGCAGGGCTTCCCTGGTGGCGCAGTGGTTGAGTCTGCCTGCCGATGCAGGAGACACGGGTTCGTGCCCCGGTCCGGGAAGATCCCACATGGCGCGGAGCGGCTGGCCCCGTGAGCCATGGCTGATGAGCTTGCGCATCCAGAGCCTGTGCTCCGCAACGGGAGAGGCCACAACAGTGAGAGGCCCACGTACTGCAAAAAATATATATATATATATATGTGTGTATATATATATATATATATATATATATATATATCTGGCAGGCAGATTCTGCATACCTGAATGCTAAGAAAATGATAGGCCCAAAATATTGTATCATGTGCCCACCTTTTATTTATTCCCAGAAAGTTTTTGATAAGAAGATATAAGCAGTGAAAACAAATTTGAAAAATTGCAAAATCATTCAAACCCTTTTTATACGTTTTTAGCCAGTGGGGATGGAAACAAGTACAATTTCAATGGTGAGTAATTTGGAAAATATCCAATAAAAATTATAAACACACTAACTTTTTTTATTTGGCAATTGTATCTGTAGGGTTTTATTATACAGATAAACAGATATTCATCACATCAGTGTTTATAACAGAAAAAAATGGAAATAACATAAATATCCATAGAGATAGAAGTGGTTAAATAAAGCACAAAATATCCATACAATGAAGTACTCCACCACCGTAAAAAGAAATGAGGAAACCCTTTGTGTCATGATAGAAAACAAACTATTCCAAGATGGATTAAGTAACAGAAGCACAATGCAAACAATGTGTATACCATGTGTGCACACGCAATCTCTTCTAGATGCAAAGAGATAAGTAAAGAAGAAATTGGTAACACTGGTTCCACCAGGAAGGAACTTGGGTGGACCAGTAATGGGGTAGAAGGAAGACTCTGGACTACAGACAGTCCCCGACATAAAATTCAACACTAAGATGGTGTGAAAGTAATACGAATTCAGTAGAAACTGTACTTCACACTTAGAATTTTGATCTTTCCCTGTCTAGTGATATGCAGGATACTCTTTGGTGATTCTAGGCTCAAGCCACAGCTCCCAGTCAGCCTTGTGATCCTCAGGGTGTACAACCAATACACTTATAACCCAGACAACCTTTCTGTTTTTCACTTTCAGTACAGTATTCAGTAAACTATATGAGATATTCAACACTTTATTATAAAATAGGCTTATGTTAGATGGCTTTGCCTAACTGTAGGCTAATGTGTTCTGAGTACTTTTAAGGTAGACTAGGCTAAGCTGTGAAGTTCAGTAGGTTATGTGTATTGAATGCATTTTCGACTTAATATTTTCAATTTATGAGGGCTTTTTTGGGACATAATCCACATCATAAGTAGAGGAAGATCCGTATACAGAAAAAAACATGTTTCTTTGTCCCTCATTTTTATTACAACTCCAACCATTTATTTAGTGGAACATTCACTCTGCTTTTACTTTAAATCAGTTTTTCAGGATGAGCAGTGTTGATAATTTGGGGCTGGATCCTTTGTTGTCCCATGAATTATAGGATGTTAAGCAGCATTCTTGACTCCTACCTACTAAACATCAGCATTATCCTCCTCCCCATGCCGTGAAAAAGATGTCTCCAGAGATTGCCAAATGTTTCCCAGGGATAAATGGGTTGATGGGGCAAAAACCCCCACTTGAGAACCATTGCCTTGAGATAATCCATGTATAGTGTTGAACCCAGTACCTGGCTTAAGAAAATCTTCAAAGAAGGAAGAAACGAAAAATGAGTGAATTTTGTACAAAAGGTCGCAGAGCAGTTAAACAATAAAAAAAAAAATTGGTCTTGTGACATAATGAGCTCTCCTTCAATGGAATATTCATAGCTTGAAGTTCATTCTTTACAAAACCTTTAAAAAGGGTCTTCATTTGAGTGGAAGACTGGACTGTGCATCTCAAGTCCTTCCCACCAGTAAGATTCTTTGGTTCTGAGTATGGTTCGCTCTGTTCCATGTTGACATTTACAGATATAGGACTGTAAATTGACTGTGAGAAATTCTTCTTTGTAAAGTTTATAAAATTCTTTTATTCGACTGGGAAAAAAGTGCATGGAACTGCATTCTATTATGATGTTTTGCAAAAGATCATAAAAAGAGAAGGGGGAGGGAGTACTTTTTTTGTCCTAAGGGCCAGAAAGGAAAATAAATTGACCCCTATAACCCTCTACTAAAGTATTGATTAGGAATTAAACATTTAATCATTTATGTATTTTAATATTCCTTTGTTTTTTTCTGGTCACACCGTGCAGCTTGTGAGATCTTATTTCCCCAATGAAGGGTTGAACCAGGGCCCCAGTAGTGAAAATACTGAGTTCTAACCACTGGACCACAAGGGAATTCACTTAATATTCCTATTATATCTACTGCTTTTTTTTCTTTGAAAACTAATGGCCATCATAAAAAATCTACAAACAATAAATGCTGGAGACGGTGTGGAGAAAATGGACCCCTCTTGCACTGTTGGTGGGAATGTAAATTGATACAGCCACTATGGAGAACAGTATGGAGATTCCTTAAAAAGCTAAAAATAGAACTACCATACGACCCAGCAGTCCCACTACTGAGCATATACCCTGAGAAAACCATAATTCAAAAAGAGTCATGTGGGCTTCCCTGGCAGCGCAGTGGTTGAGAGTCTGCCTGCCGATGCAGGGGACGTGGGTTTGTGTCCCATTCCCAGAGGATCCCACATGCCACGGAGCAGCTGGGCCCGTGAGCCATGGCTGCTAAGCCTGCGCGTCTGGAGCCTGTGCTCCTCAGCGGGAGAGGCCACAGCAGTGAGAGGTCCACGTACCGAAAAAAAAAAAAAAAAAAAAAGAGAGTCATGTACCAAAATGTTCATTGCAGCTCTATTTATAATAGCCAGGACATGGAAGCAACCTAAGTGTCCATCAACAGATGAATGGATAAAGAAGATGTGGCACATATATACAATGGAATATTACTCAGCCATAAAAAGAAATGAAATTGAGTTATTTGTATTGAGGTGGATGGACCCAGAGACTGTCATACAGAGTGAAGTAAGTCAGAAAGAGAAAAACAAAGAGTGTATGCTAACAGATATATATGGAATCAAAAAAAGAACAAAAAGGTTCTGAAGAACCTAGGGGCAGGACAGGAATAAAGACACAGACATAGAGAATGGACTTGAGGACACGGGGAGGGGGAATGGTAAGCTGTGACAAAGTGGGAGAGTGGCATGGACATATATACACTACCAAACATAAAATAGATAGCTAGTGGGAAGCAGCCACATAGCACAGGGAGATCAGCTCAGTGGCTTCTGACCACCTAGAGGGGTGGGATAGGGAGGATGGGAAGGAGGGAGACACAAGAAGGAAGAGATATGGGAACATATGTATATGTATAACTGATTCACCTTGTTATAAAGCAGAAACTAACACACCATTGTAACACAATTATACTGCAATAAAGATGTTAAAAAAAATTAAAAAGTTAAAAAAAAATTTTTTTAATGAAAAAAAATTTTAAAAAGAGGGAGGAGATATGGGCATATATGTATACATATAGCTGATTCACTTTGTTATACAGCAGAAACTAACACAGCAATGTAAAGCAATTTTACTCCAATAAAGATGTTAAAAAAGAAAAGAAGAAGAAAAAAGAGATTCTAGGCTCTGGATCTTGTGTAGACAAAATTTAAAACATTTATCAATTCAGAAAATGCTTTTGGGTAGAAAGAATAATTAAGGAGCCTTTAGCAAGGCTTCCTCACTGTGGACACCTCTTTGTTCTTCCCTCTACATTTCACAGGGACCTTTTTATACTTCAAAATAGAAAATATAACCAGACTAATAATAATCACTGAAATTGAAACTGTAATTAAAAATCTTCCAACAAACAAAAGCGCAGGACAAGATGCCTTCACCAGTGAATTCTATCAAAGATTTAGAGAAGAGCTAACATCCATCCTTCTCAAACTCCTCCAAAATATAGCAGAGGGAGGAACACTCCCAAACTCATTCTATGAGGCCACCATCACCCTGATACCAAAACCAGATGTCACGAAAAAAGAAAACTACAGGGCAATATCACTGATGAACATAGATGCAGAAATCCTCAACAAAATATAGCAAACAGAATCCAACAGCCTATTAACAGGATCATACACCATGATGAAGTGGGGTTTGTCCCAGGAATGCAAGGATTCTTCAATATATGCAAATCAATCAATGTGATATACCATATTAACAAATTGAAGGATAAAAACCATATGATAATCTCACTAGATGCAGAAAAAGATTTTGACAAAATTCAACACCCATTTATGATTAAAAACCCTCCAGAAAGTAGGTATAGAGGGAACTTACCTCAACATTATAAAGGCCATATATGACAAAGCCACAGCCAACATCGTTGTTAATGGTGAAAAACTGAAAACATTTCCACTAAGATCAGGAACAAGGCAAGGTTTCCCACTTTCACCACCATTATTCAATATAGTTTTGGAAGTTTTAGCCACAACAATCAGAGATGGAAAAGAAAAAAAAAAAAAGAATCCAAATTGGAAAAGAAGAAGTAAAACTGTCACTGTTTGCAGATGATATAATGCTATACATAGAGAATCCTAAAGATGCTACCAGAAAATACTAGAGCTAATCAATGAATCTGGTAAACTAGCAGGACATGAAATTAATACACAGAAATCTCTTGCATTCCTATACAATAATGATGAAAAATCTGAAAGAGAAATTAAGGAAACACTCCCATTAACCATTGCAACAAAAAGAATAAAATACCTAGGAACAAACCTACCTATGGAGACAAAAGACCTGTATGCAGAAAACTATAAGACACTGATGAAAGAAATTAAAGATGATACAAGCAGATGGAGAGATATACCATGTTCTTGGATTGGAAGAATCAACATTGGGAAAATGACGATACTATCGATAGCAATCTACAAATTCAGTGCAATCCCTATCAAACAGCCAATGGCATTTTTCACAGAACTAGAACAAAATAATTTCACAATTTGTATGGAAACACAAAAGACCCCGAATAGCCAGAACAATCTTGAGAAAGAAAAACGGAGCTGGAGGAATCACACTCCCTGACTTCAGACTATACTACAAAGCTACAGTAATCAAGAGAGTATGGTACTGGCACAAAAACAGAAATATAGATCAATGGAACAGGATAGAAACCTCAGAGATAAACCCAAACACATATGGTCATTTTATCTTTGATAAAGGAGGCAAGAAAATACAATGGAGAAAAGACAACCTCTTCAGTAATTGGTGCTGGGAAAACTAGATAGCTACATGTAAAAGAATGAAGTTAGAACACTCCCTAATGCCATACACAAAAATAAGTTCAAAATTCATTAAAGTCCTAAATCTAAGGCCAGACACTATAAAACTCTTAGAGAAATATACAGGCAGAACACTATGACATAAATCACAGCAAGATCCTTTTTGACCCATCTCCAAGAGAAATAGAAGTAAAAACAAAAATAAACAAATGGGACTTAATGAAACTTAAAAGCTTTTGCACAGCAAAGGAAACCATAAACAAGTTGAAAAGACAACCCTCAGAATGGGAGAAAATATTTGCAAACGAAGCAACTGACAAGGGATTAATCTCCAAAATATACAAGCAGCACATGCAGTTCAACATAAAATAAAAAACAAAAAACCCAATCCAAAAATGGGCAGAAAACCTAGATAGACATTTCTACAAAGAAGATATACAGATTGCCAACAAACACATGAATGATGCTCAACATTATTAATCATTAGAGAAATGCAAATCAAACCTATAAGGTATCACCTCACACTGGTCAGAAAGGCCATCATCAAAAAGTCTACAAACAATAAATGCTGGAGAGAGTGTGGAGATAAGGGGACCCTCTTGTGCTGTTGGTGGGAATGTAAATTGATACAGCCACTCTGGAGAACAGTATGGAGGTTCCTTAAAAAATTAAAATAGAATTACCATACAACCCAGCAATCCCACTATTGGACATATATCCTGAGAAAACCATAATTCAAAAAGAATCATGTACCACCATGTTCATTGCAGCACTATTTACAATAGCCAGGACATGGAAGCAACCTATGTGTCCACCAGCAGATAGATGAATAGATAAAGAAGATGTGGCACGTATATACAATGGAATATTACTCAACCAATAAAAGGAACAAAATTGATTATTTGTAGTGAGGTGGATGGACCTAGAGTCTGTCATACAGAGTGAAGTAAGTCAGAAAACTAATTCCTATATATGGAATCTAAAACAAAACCAAAAAAAAAATTGGTTCTGAGGAACCTAGGGGCAGGACAGGAATAAAGCACAGATGTAGAGGATGGACTTGAGGACATGGGAAGGGGGAAGGGTAAGCTGGGATGAAGTGAGAGAGTGGCATGGACTTATATACACTACTAAATGTAAAATAGATAGCTAGTGGGAAGTAGCCGCATAGCACAGGGAGATCAGCTCGGTGCTTTGTGACCACCTAGAGGGATGGGATAGGGAGTGTGGGAGGGAGACGCAAGAGGGAAGATATATGGGGATATATGTAAATGTATAGCTGATTCACTTTGTTATACAGCAGAAACTAACACACCATTGTTAAGCAATTATACTCCAATAAAGATGTTAAAAATTATATACATCAGTTAAATAGTTGATTTAATATTGGTTAAATAGTGAGCATAATCCCCTTTGCACTTTACAGTGGTTTGTTAGAATGTTTTTATTACCCTTTTTGAATTGCAATAAATGCAATACTAGAGTTAGATGTCTCCAACAGATTTATGTTGATTATATCAATGTTTCCTGTCAAATTAGACTACACTATGAAAATGCTAAGAAGGAAATACTCTATTGCTTTCTGATCTGTCTCTTTTTAGCCACTTCACAGCTGAGATATTTGTTAAATCAAATCACTTAGATTACCTGTACATCTTAATAAAATGTCCACTGGTAATGTACCATATATACATTCTAATCTCATTCATGCCTGAATTCCATTTTAACCGTTGAACACTTCTAATAGTCAAACTCTTGCCCCTTGTTCTTAGTATTGTTTCATTAAAAAAAAAAAAAAACTTTTCTGCTCTTCATTTGCTTATTGTGGCTGCTTTGACAAAATGCCACAAACTTGGTAGCTTGAAACAACAGAAACTTGTTCTCTCACGGTCTGGAGTCCAGAAGTCTGAAAGCAAGGTGGCAGTCGAATGACCCTCCCTCTGGGGCTTGAGGAAAATGCATTCCTTGCCTCTTGTAGCTTTGGGTCACTGCCAGCCCTCTTTGGTGTTTCCTGATTTCACTCCAATCTCCGCCTCCATCTTCAAAGTCTACCCCTGTCACTCAGGGACTGTGTAAAATTGAATAAATTACTTAACCCCTCAGTTACTCAATTTCCTCAACTTTAAATGGGAAAAATGTTTCTACTTAACTCATGGGGTGGATGTTACTTAATATTTTAAAGTACTTGGAATAATGCTTGGTTCATAATAAATGTGATGTAAATGTTTATTACAGCAAATACTTCCATTATGTTTCAATGTAAGAAGCCATTGCTCATAATAAAAATGGACACCCCATGAAGGTTTCTACCCTTTGCAATGATGTATTCCAGTCTGTCCCAATTGAGTAAGTGTTCTTACAATAGATAGGAGATAGGACAAAGCAGCATGAAGGCACCAGGTGTTGGACTGGGGCTCAAAAAGATGAGAAAATAAAGCTAAAGATGAGAAAATGATATTTCACCTTTTTGTTTGTTTCTATAAGCAACAAAGCTAGGCATTCTTTGAACTCTGTACTTTCATTTTTGCCTCATGAGCCTGGCACTCAAGATGTCCCAGCTTGTGTTCTGTGAGTAAGATCTCCCTGGCATTACCTGCTAACTTAGTTTGAGTGACCCTTGAAGATGTAGCACAAATCTGTCAGCTCCCCTTAGCACTAACCTACACTGCTGATCTGGTGCCTTGGTCCTGATTCCTCTGGTCTCAGTGAAAATTGACCTCTCAGGGAATGGCAGTATCTTTGCTCCCTACCCTCTGTGACAACATTCAGAAAGAACTGCTTTACCCACCTCCACCTCCCCACTGCCTAACAGCTTACATAATAGACATTCATTCATTCGTCTATTGAATGAACAGATCCATTTGAAGTTGTATTTAAGACAATTTACCTGAACACTAATTTCATTTATGCTTTATTTTCCCAGGCAACTTTTTCTTCTATTCCTCAATATTTTACCTCATATTAAAAGCTGCCTTAAATCACTTTTGGATTAAGATTACATAATAAAATTAACATAGATCATAGGCTTTAGAACTTATTAAATTTCTTTGTCATCTTGGACCTCTGAGATTTGCAATAATTTAGTTTTCTTTTTGAATCCAGTAATACAAAACTTTCAAACCATCTCTAACTATCAGTGATTTTTCTCTCCATGTGAGATGATGTGAATTTTGGTTCTACTTGTAGAATTTCATTTATCATCTTCTGGAAAATTTCCAAAGGGTTTAGTGTAATTGTTTTTCTTGTCAGAAACAACTCCAGAAATGTGTTGTCTCTATTGTAAGGGTGAAAAATACATCTTTTTCATCATCCTGATCACTTATCCTAGTAAATACCCCCAATCTTTAAATTAGAAGTGCTCCCATGGAAGCTATTAATAAGAAATAGACTCAACATAAAGGAAGGACTAGTCATTGTTCTTTTAACCATTAAGCCTTATTACAGACATTCATCAGTTCCATTTATTTTCATACTGGTTGAATTTCTAAAATTTTTCTTGTCTGGTTGTCTCCAAATTGAACGTTTGCTTGGGGTAAGAAATTGACTTGGCTTTTCTTCCCTTCCCATCAGAAATTTTAAAGATGGGAAGCCACCTGTGGCAAGGGAGTATAAGAAGGACAATTAGAGTGGGAAGTGGCATATATAACGTCTTAGAAATCATAAAGAAAAAATTATATATAAGAATGAAAAATAGATGTACTTGTCCAGAAAAAATGAAATAAGCTAAGACAAGGGACACTTATAAGGTATGCTAGCTGGCAAAGAAATATGAAAAGAAAGTATTATTGATCTGAGTCTCAGCTCACTGGGATCACACTACAGCCTTTTTACATTTAGAGTGATGAGAATGTTTACAACTTTGGCTCAGAAAGTGTTTCTGAAATTTAAATTCTGTGCATCTCTATTAATCTACTCTTACTTCATAATTTTTAATAAAAGCTGAAATTGTTAATGAATTAATTGGATTAAACATAATATACTATATATATTTTAAGATTAAAATATTTTCTTTTTAAAAAAATCTCAGTTAAAATGCACTGCCAGAAAAATCACATGGTATTAATAATACTAACCATATGGCAACTGGAGTATTTAGAATATAGGAAAACTACACACTCGTTGTTAACATAAGAAAGAATCATCACTCACTGTACCACTTCTAAAAACATGGGACACATGTGACCTTTTCCTGAGGAAAAGTGTCTTTAGCTTCACTCATAATCTAATGGAAGTGAATCTCCACATGCCCATATCATCAGAATTGCTATTTGTTCAAACTTGGTAAAATAATCTATTTTTCAACAAATTGAATTTCTTCATATGCTATTTCAACTTGGGAAACTTTAGTCTCTCAAAATAAAATGTGTATGAAAGTTCAGGTGTTGCAGAGAAAAGAATCAGGAATCAATATATTTTACTCCTGAGTTTTGACTGATTTCTCAGTGGATTTAATACAAATATACCACAAAAATTGCTTAAAATAAATGAATTAAGACAATAGTATTAGAAATGAGGGTAAAATTAAATACTACCTGGTATTTGTAAACTGAATAAGTTTATATTTTAAGTAATATTCTTGGAACCTACATTCATCATCAGTGTAAATTGATCCAACCTAGATCTATAAACTAATAGATTATGAATAAAGCAGATTTTCTTCTGAAATTCCAAATGAAATGCCAACAGTGAAGCTGAGCTTTGCAACTTTCAAAATGCCCTTGTTCCAAGTGAATGCTTACACCCTAATAAGAAATATTCAAGAAACTCAGTGGTGTGCTCGTAAGTGTTTAACAATCAGCTCTCAGAGGAAAAAGCGTGGGACAGTGTGTTGATATGATCTGTAGCTTTTGTCAATTCCCCGGCAAAATACTCTCACCATAGCCAATTTCAAGTTACCAACATGAATTCACTGATATGGAGTTGGGAAGACATGCAAACATCAGCTCTCATGAGCCATTGAAAGCCTGCTCCAGCATACAGTGAAGGTTCTTACTATTACATTCAGATAGGTTAAAGAGAGATGTCAGGTTAAAAAATAGTAACATTTCTGGATGCGAACTTCAATTTGTGCTGTTGTAATGGTCATTATGTGAATGTTTTTATTAGGTAAAGAACGTAAGGGAAGTTTGGCCATCTTCCCTTTCAGAGGAACTACCAGGAAACCGTGAAATCTGTAGAATATGCTGTGGGTTCTATTGTACGTGACTTCGGTAGTGTAGTTAGAAGTACAGTCACAGCTCTTGGGGTATCCCTGATATCTCATGACAGTTGGCTGGACAGTCCCTTGATGACTGCTCTGGTTAATCAAGGGTGTAAATGAGGCTCCTGCTTCAGTGGTCCTCAGGCATCACATATTCTTTTATTATTATCAGTGCTTCACAGGATAATGGCTTGGTTTTCCCTGCAATTTATTAGTAAGTATATTTAGGCTGTCTGTCAGTCAGAGGGAAGGCTAAATAAAACAGTTTAAAAACAATGACCACCTCATGGCAATCATCCAGAGACAGGAAGTCCTCATGACAATCACGCAGTGTTCCTTGCACAAGCTCTTTGTATGGCCAGCCTGGCCACGTGCTTGATGCTCTAAACAAAAAGGGATGCTTCAGGATGCTTTGGTATTTTTCCATTGCTTTTATTTGGCAAAGGGCATTACACTTCAGCTTTTGTGTCTGATCTTTTTTATAGTTTTTACATATAGGTTTGCTGAGTCTCACTCAGCATGTATGTGAGTGAAATGTATGGCTGTGTTGACAGGGTTGTACAGAACCATCATACTCTTCAACAGCATCTTCTTAAATTTGCTCACACAGCCATGACAGTAGCATCAGACACAGGAACCAGTAAGGAAAGCTGTATATCTCTGGACAGTTTCTTCTATATTACCTGATGTGTAAACTTTTAAATATATTTCCCATGTTTTCCTGTAGCAAACAGGGAGCTAAAACAATCACACTATCAATTAGATCCTATCATTTTGGGAACAGATATCTTTTGGTGCCCCTGTCTCTGCCATGTACATTTACTGCCATCTGCTGTTATGAGTCTTCCAACTCAGCTATTCTTCAGAGCTAACTGTCCCAATTCAACTAAAAATTTGGACTGAACATGGAGATCATAGCTGCTAACAATCGAAGTTAACTTCTCCCAGTTCTGAGTCTAGCCTGAGAAGATATTTTAATGAAAGTTCCAAGCTGGAACTCAGTGTGTACACTATCCATTCTCTTCAGAGCAATAATCACAGTTGCTAAATATTAAGGCTGGTATTGTATAGACATGCTTTGCAATGAACTATAGCAGCAATAATTTTTGCACATGATCAAGGGTTTATTGCAGCACTTCTTTTCCTCTTCTTCTCTTAAGTGTTAGTATCAACAAATGACAAGGGATAGAAAAGTCAACATAACGGTTTTAGAATGAGAACTTAAGGACACAGATTTGTGATTCTTTGGATGCAACACTTTTGGATGTGATTCTAAAAAGTTTTTGTTGAGCATTATCAAATTTGTAAGCTTCATATAGATGGGCATCATATTTATAACAAATGCCCTTCTATATGTGCTACCATAGATGTGAAATTCTTGACCTTAATATCATCTTTGAAAATGTTAAATTGAGGATTCTGTTAACTTACATGTTATAAGTTGGCATGTTGTATTATTGCAAGAGATTTGATTTTTCAGCACAGTGCAAAGATCTTTCAAATGCATACGTCTTTTTTAAAATAATTCCATTTTGTTTTAAAGCACATTTTAAATGTAGTTTTCTCATTTAGTAAACGTTTTCTAATTGAAAAAATACTCAAAATATAGTCAAAATAGTAAAAAACATGGGCAAATGTTATTAAGTTTGAGATTCATTTAACTGCTATCTATACTGCAAGTTATCCACATAGAGAACCTGTTCTTGCATTATTTTTAAAAGTCTAATTCAGGTAAATAAAGAAATAAACTTACTGGCAAAGTTAATTCATGTCCAAAATTTAAAATTGGCAAGTTAACATCATTGCTGGGTAATAGCAAAACTTAGCAACAAGAGAAAAGCACAGTTATATTTTGCACATATAAAAGCATTCAGTATTGTCATCAATTTTGCAATATTCTTTAGAAACAGTTTGTCCTGTTCAGTTTTGTTATTGCTATTTCATGGCTTCAGAAATCTGTAGCTACTGTAATTATGCATGACCACTGTTCTGTGAGCCTACAACACAGCACTACAATAGCCCTTTAAACCATTTAATTCCATTATGATTTAATGCCAGTAACTTATAATTTCCCAATTTGAGAAATCAAACATAGGTACCTTGGAGAAGAAAAAAGTCCATACATCGCATTTGTCTCTGGAGAGAAAACAAACTACTTTACTTATGTGCTTATGAAATATGCCACAGGAAAAAAAATATGAGACAGATGCACTGAAATGCCTTTAACAGAAAACAAACCAGAGATGGAAAAAGCCAAAGAAATGAATTTATATCCTGTTAAATCATAAAGGTATTTCCAAATGGTTTGTTTAATTTTTCTTCATTCTGTCACTCAAAAATTAAAGATAACTTTATATTTACATGGTGCTCCTAAGGCAGGGACTTAGTTTGATCTTTGTCATTGTTTTCTTTTTATAAAAAATAAAGTGGGACTTCTAGTTACAATGACTCTCTACCTTCATACTTTGACACACCACCTTAGTGTCAAACACATAGCATCAATAAAGAAAATTTAAAATAGGCTTTTGAAAATATAAAGTCTAGCTCAAAAACAGGATAAAAATCTTCCCAAATGCGAAATGGACAAAAATGCAAATCAGAAAAACAGTTAATACTGCAGACCTGTCAAGATCTAGATCTAGAAACAGGGCAGCTCAGCTTCTCTAGGACAAAGGGTACAAAAGACTCACTCAAGGAAACATGTGATGCTGCTAGATGGCACAGCCAGTGCACAGGGACCCAGCTCCCCCCATCAATGAGCCTGCATCCAATTAGTCAGGTGACATTCTCCCAACTAGCATGCCCACAGTATTCAGCCCACCACAACAGAAGGGCCCAGGCAGCCCATATAGGGTCATCCTTACAGCTCTATAGAGGAAAGTGTGCTGCTGGGCCCCATAGGAGGCCTCCTACATAAAGCCACTTCTCCAAGATTGATAAATGTAACCAACCTACCTAATGCATAGAAATAAACACAGAGAATTAGGCAAAATAAGGGGAGAGAGACATATGTTTCAAACAAAGAAATAAGACAAAACTTCAGAAAAAGAACTAAACAGTGGAGATAGGCAATCTACCTGATAAAAGTAATGATCATAAAGACACTAACTGAACTCCAGAGAGAATTGGATGAACACAATAAGAATTTCAACAAAGAGTTAGAAAATACAAAAAAATAACCAAGCAGAGCTAAAGAATACAATAACTGATATAAAAAATACACTAGAAGGAATCAGCAGTAGATTAGATGATACAGAGGAGTGGATCAGCAATCTGGAAGACAAGTAGTGAAAATCACCCAAGCTGAACAGAAAAAAAGAAGCAAGAACTTTTAAAAATGAAAATGGTTTAAGAGTTCCCTGAGACAATGTTAAGCATACTAACATTTGCATTAAGTGGTCCCAGAAGGAGAAGAGAGGAAGAAAGGGACAAAGAACATATTTTGAAGAAATAATAAATAGATGAAAACTTGCCTAACCTGGGAAAAAAATAGACATCCAGGTCCAGAAAGTACAGAGAGCCCCAAAAAAGATGAACCCAAAGAGGTCCCCAGTAAGACACAATATAATTAAAATGGCAAAAATTAAAGATAAAAAGAGAATCTTAAAAGCAGCAAGAGAAAAACAACTAGTTATGTACAAAGGAACTCCCATAAAACTATCAGGTGACTTTTCAGCAAAAACTTTGCAGACCAGAAGAGAGTGGCACTATATGTTCAAAGAGATGAAAAAAAAAAAAAAAAAAGAAAAGAAAAGAAAAAGAAAAAGAAATATACAACCAAGAGTATGCTACCTGGCAAGGTCATCATTCAGATTTGAAGGAGAGAGAATTTTACAGGCAAGCAAAAGCTAAAAGAGTTAAGCATCATTAAACCAATCTTACAAGAAATGTTAAAAGGAGCTTATCTAAGTGGAAGAAAAAGGCAACAACTAGAGATACAAAACTGATGAAAGGAAAACCTCATTGAAAAAGGCAAACATACAGTAAAGGTAGTGGAGCAACCACACATAAAGCCAGTAGGAAGGTTGAAAGAAAAAAGTAGTAAAATAATCTATATCCACAATAAGTAGTTAAGGAATACACAACATAAAAAGACGTAAAATATGAAGTCAAAAGCATTAAATGTAGGACTTCTCTGGTGGCGCAGTGGTTAAGAATCCACCTGCCAATGCAGGGGACAAAGGTTCGAGCCTGGTCCAGGAAGATCCCACATGCTATGGAGCAACTAAGCCTGTGCACCACAACTACTGAGCCTGCACTCTAAAGCCCGTGAGCCACAACTGCTGAGCCGGCATGTTGCAACTACTGAAACCCACACACCTAGAGCCCATGCTCTGCAACAAGAGAAGCCACTGCAATGAGAACACTTTGCACTGCAATGAAGAGTAACCCCCACTCACCACAACTAGAGAAAGGCCCGCATGCAGCAACAAAGACCCAATGCAACCAAAAATTAATTAACTAATTTTTAAAAACACATTGTTTAAAAAAACACATTAAATGTGCTGGGGGTTAAAAATGCAGGTTGTTAGAATGCATTCAAACTTCAGAGATTATCAAATTTAAATAGTCACATATTATATTATATATGAAACCCATGGTAACCACAAACCCAAAACCTATATAGATACACACACAAAAAAAAAAAAAAATAGAAAGGAATGCAAACATAACACTAAAGACAGTCATCAAATCACTAAAGGGAGCAAAAACAGTAGAAAGGGACAAAAAAGAACTACATAAACAACCTGAAAACAACTAACATAATGGCAGTTAGTACAAACCTATCAATAATTACTTTTAATGTAAATGGAATAAGTGTTCCAATAAAAAGCCATAATGATTAAAGGATCAACTACATAACAGATTACATAATGATAAAGAGATCAATCCAACAAGAAGATATAACAATTGTAAACATATATGCACCCAACATAGGAGTACATAAATACATAATGCAATATTAACAAATATGGAGCAAAATTAACAGTAATACAATAATAATAGGGAACTTTAACACCCCACTTACATCAATGAACAGACAGAAAATCAATAAGGAAACACTAGCCTTAAACGACTCATTTGATCAGATTGCATTAATAGTTATATACAGAACATACTGTCCCAAAACAGCAGAATTCATTCTTTTCCACTGCACATGAAACATTCTCCAAGACAATCACATGCTAAGTCACAAACAAGTTTCAGTAAATTTTAAAAATTCAAATCATATCAAGCACCTTTTCCAAACACAAGTCAATGAGAGTAGAAATCAACTGCAAGAAAAAAAAACACAAACATGTGGAGACTAAATCATATGCTACTAAATAATCAATGGGTCACTGAAGAAATCAAAGAAGAAATTTAAAAATACCTGGAGACAAGTGAAAATTATCACACAATGATCCGAAAATCTATGGAACACAACAAAAGCATTTCTAAAGGGGAAATTTATAGCAATACAAGTCTATCTCAGGAAACAAGAAAAATCTTAAGTAAACAACATAACCTTACACTTAATGGAACTAGAGAAGGAAAACCAACCCCAAGTTAGTAGAAGGAAAGAAGCCACAGAGATCAGAGCAAACATTAAAAAAAAAAAAAAAGGAATCAATGAAAGTAAGACCTGGTTCTTTGAAAAGAGAAACAAAATTGGTAAAACTTTAGCCAGATTCGTGAAGAAAAAAAGAGAGAGGACCCAAATTAATAAAATTAGAAATGAAAAAGAATTGACACCACAGAAATACAAAGGATCATAAGAGATTACTATGAACAATTATGTGCCATTAAGATGGATTTTATTTTAAATGGGGATTAAGAGGTACAAACCTCCAATTATAGAATAAATAAGGCATGAAGATGTAAACAACATAAGGAATATGGTCAATAATATTGTAATGACTTTGTATGGAGAGAAATGGTTACCAGACTTTTGATGGTGATCATTTTGTAACATATGCAAATGTCAAATCACTAAGTAGTACACCTGAAACTAACATAATATTGTATGTCAACCATATTTCAATTAAAAAAAATACATGTGGGCTTCCCTGGTGGCACAGTGGTTGAGAGTTCGCCTGCCAAAGCAGGGGACACGGGTTCATGCCCCGGTCCGGGAAGATCCCACATGTCGCGGAGTGGCTAGGCCTGTGAGCCATGGCCACTGAGCCTGTGTGTCCGGAGCCTGTGCTCCACAACGGGAGAGGCCACAACAGTGAGAGGCCTGCGTAACACATACACACAAAAAAGAAAAGTGACAGATACATATATACAAAGAGAGAGAGAGAGAGAGAGAAAGAAAGAGAGAGAGAGAGCCTGTCATCTGGAATTGTGACTTTTGGCAAACTGCCAGCTCAGGAAGAAAATAGAATGCAACTGAAGTATCATGAGCAGAAGTGCACCAAACAATCTCTCTCAGTTCTGTGAATGGACCTGTGGACCATCAATATCACCACAGGCCAGAACTACTCAAACATCCAGAATCCAAAATTCTAGTTTAGATGCTCAGAGGACCAGGTAGCATTCTCGTTAGGGCAGGCAGAGTTGAGTACAGCACAAGTGCACAGGAGAAAGAGAATAAGAGTGCAGAAAAGGAGAGAAAAACAAAAATATTTTTGACTCAAAATGAGCCTAAACAGCACAATACCAAAACACATGACAACACTGAGAAAGGAAACAAGCAAATCAGCAAATAGAGCATGAATCACCCTAGATAAAATTATTTTTATGGAAAAGTCTGACAAAAACTTTAAAATAAGTATTTTTAGAATACTAGAGAGCACAATTGAATAGCATTCATTTAAAAAAAAAGAAATTACAAAAGCAAAACAGGCATAAATTAAACACCAAAAAATGTGGAAAAGATTCAAAATCTTGGGAATAAAAGATTATATTTATTGAAAATTAAAACTCAATATGTAGACCACTGTGGGGGGAAAACTGGTGTCTAGGGAGAATACAGGACAGAGAATTAAGAGAATGTTCTAAGAAGTGAAAGCAAGATTTAAAAATTTAGAGGACATTTTAACAGGCTTCCAAAAAATATCTAATATGGGTTCTAGAAAAACTCTATAATAAGAGATTTCAGAGAATGTCAAAAAGCAATATTTGAGGTGATTCAGGTGAGAATTTTCCAAAATTGACGGAATACATAATTGTTGAGATCAGACATGTACTCAGAGTATTAAGAAAGATAAATAATGATTAATCCATCCCTAGATGCATTATCACAATTAAAGAGAAAACCTTAAAGCTGTCAAAAAGAAAAGCTAAAGTAACAAAAGAACAGCTTTTAAGTTTTTTTTAATGACTTCATATCAGCAGTAGAATGCAACAAATAATTAGCTACTGTTTAAAGTTCTTTAAAAAATCTAAAATTTTATACATTTTTAAACTATTATTCAAGGGTGATATGACTCTGAATTTATTATCCACAAATTCTCATTACAAGAACTGTTTAAGTTGTATTTAGCAAGAAGATAGATAGATAGAGATAGGTATATCTAGAAGGAAGGTATGGAATACAGGAAAACAGAAAAATATCAATAAAGTATTTAATTATTGATTGCTTTTTATAAAAACTGAACTTATCTTTTAAGAGGTGAAACTGAAAAATATTGTATATTCATTGTCCAAATTTTATAAAATACAAATAAGCAAAAGAAACAAATTGAAAAAATCATTCTCATTCCCAGCATGCAGAGATAGCCACAGATAATGTTAGTGAAAGTAATTCTGGTATTATCTCCATGCATATTTTCATAAAAATAATATATCACCTAAATTGTCTTTATTTCTTCTATTTTATACAAATATCTTCTATGCCATTAATTGCTATTCTACAACTCCTGTTGAAAAACTGGATAACATTCAATTATATAAAATTTCTTGGTTGGTAATTAAATCCATGCTCTGCTGTCTACATTTTTACAACCTTCCCTTGGTTTTGGATATCCTGAACTTCCAGTTTGAGCAGAAACTTCTAAAAATTTTTAAATAAATTGTATTTTCCAAATCAGACTGTTTTTCTTCCAAATTGTTTAGCAAGCATACCTAAAGACTATAAGTCTAAAAAATAAGAATGTTAAAGATACTGAAAAAAATGTCTGTTGCATCAAATTTTAATTTTTAAAATAATTCAACCTAAGTGTTTGATTTTGATTCCATTACAAACAATATTAGTAAAAGTAGATGAACATTTCGACTTGACTGTGTAATGTTTTTCATAAAAATCTCTTTAGAGATCCCTGTCTAGCCAGCAAATAATTGCTTCAACTTTGGATTTTAATATTAGCACTGAATGATTTATGTGTACACTAAATAATGTGATTCTCACCAACCATTTATGAGCTAAGAATGATTATCTCCCTTCTGTGGATAATCACACTTCAGGGAAGAGAGGTTAAATGGTTTGCCTAAGATCACTCAGCCAGTCAATGTATTATCTCAAAATATAATCCTTGAGTCTTTAAATCATTAGACTCAGTTGGCCTCAGCAATACTTGCGAGACATAACGGATATGCACATAGATTTTTCCTCAAATGATTTATGTGGCATAAAGTCTAATTTGTTTATAGAGCATTTTTTTTTCGTTCTTATGACAAAATTTGGTCTGTAAGCAGATATAAGGCATTATAAAAATGAACCTGATAAGAATCCACATGTGGGAAAATCTGTGGTTAAATTAGAGTATCAATTTCCAAAAGAGTACATAGACAAAGCAGATAGTAGAATCAGCCATTTGGTGGAAGGGTCAGGGGAAGAAAGGCAGGAGATAACAGAAAGCACATGGAGTAGAGTGACTTCTTTTGTAGAACTGCAGTTCAGGGTTAGCCTTTAACAAGTTCTGAGTGAAGTAATAAGAGAGCTTATTATTTCTTAATAAGGACGTGTGCATCCCTGACAGCTATTCCCCCATCTCCAGTATAAAATGTCTATATAGGCCCACATCAACTACAATGACAAATGTGCCTCGTGTGTCCCTTCGATATAAAGTTCACGCAAATGGGACTCTAAGAGATTATTCCTAGACCTTAAGAATTTTGATCAGTGATCGATCTATGCTCATTTGCCAGGAACTTCCTTCGTTTTAGCTCTGAAAATTCCTGTGACCTGGAACACCTCTCAGTCCTGAGCATACTGGGGCCGTTGGTCAAAATTAAAATAAAAACTAATTGTGTTCACTGTCCAAAATTTAGAAAATACAAATAAGCAAAAATGTGCATTAAAATTATTAGTGGGAACCTGCTGTATAGCACAGGGAGCTCAGCTCAGTGCTCTGTGGTGACCTAGATGGGAGGGATGCGGGGGTGGGAGGAGGGACTAAGAGGGAGGGGATGTATGTATATATATAGCTGATTCACTTCATTGTACAGCAGAAACTAACACAACATCATAAAGCAACTATACCCCAGTTTAAAAAAAGTATTCATACTTGCATCATGCAGAGATAGCCACTGAATTGTCTTTTTTTTTTTTTAACATCTTTATTGGAGTATAATTGCTTTACAATGGTGTGTTAGTTTCTGCTTTATAACAAAGTGAATCAGTCATACATAAACATATGTTCCCATATGTCTTCCCTCTTGCGTCTCCCTCCCTCCCACCCTCCCTATCCCACCCCTCCAGGCTGTCACAAAGCACCAAGCCAATATCCCCGTGCCATGCGGCTGCTTCCCACTAGCTATCTACCTTACTACGTTTGTTAGTGTGTATATGTCCATGACTCTCTCTCTCCCTGTCACAGCTCACCCTTCCCCCTCCCCATAACCTAAAGTCCGTTGTCTAGGAGGTCTGCGTCTTTATTCCTGCCTTACCCCTAGGTTCTTCATGACATTTTTTTTTCTTAAATTCCATATATATGTGTTAGCATACGGTATTTGTCTTTTTCTTTCTGACTTACTTCACTCTGTATGACAGACTCTAGGTCTATCCAACTCATTACAAATAGCTCAATTTCGTTTCTTTTTATGGCTGAGTAATATTCCATTGTATATATGTGCCACATCTTCTTTATCCATTCATCCGTTGATGGGCACTTAGGTTGTTTCCATCTCCGGGCTATTGTAAATAGAGCTGCAATGAACATTTTGGTACATGATTCTTTTTGAATTTTGGTTTTCTCAGGGTATATGCCCAGTAGTGGGATTGCTGGGTCATATGGTAGTTCTATTTGTAGCTTTTTAAGGAACCTCCATACTGTTCTCCATAGTGGCTGAACCAATTCACATTCCCACCAGCAGTGCAAGAGTGTTCCCTTTTCTCCACACCCTCTCCAGCATTTATTGTTTCTAGATTTTTTGATGATGGTCATTCTGACTGGTGTGAGATGATATCTCATTGTAGTTTTGATTTGCATTTCTCTAATGATTAATGATGTTGAGCATTCTTTCATGTGTTTGTTGGCAGTCTGTATATCTTCTTTGGAGAAATGTCTATTTAGGTCTTCTGCCCATTTTTGGATTGGGTTGTTTGTTTTCTTGTTATTGAGCTGCATGAGCTGCTTGTAAATTTTGGAGATTAATCCTTTGTCGGTTGCTTCATTTGCAAATATTTTCTCCCATTCTGAGGGTTGTCTTTTGGTCTTGTTTATGGTTTCCTTTGCTGTGCAAAAGCTTTGAAGTTTCATTAGGTCCCATTTGTTTATTTTTGTTTTTATTTCCATTACTCTAAGAGGTGGGTCAGAAAGGATCTTGCTGTGATTTATGTCATAGAGTGTTCTGCCTATGTTTTCCTCTAAGAGTTTGATAGTTTCTGGCCTTATATTTAGGTCTTTAATCTATTTTGAGCTTATTTTTGTGTATGGTGTTAGGGAGTGATCTAGTCTCACACTTTTACATGTACCTGTCCAGTTTTCCCAGCAGCAGTTATTGAAGAGGCTGTCCTTTCTCCACTGTACATTCCTGCCACCTTTATCAAACATAAGGTGTTCATATGTGCATGGGTTTCTCTCTGGGCTTTCTATCCTGTTCCATTGATCTATCTTTCTGTATTTGTGCCAGTACCATACTGTTTTGATAACTGTAGCTTTGTAGTATAGTCTGAAGTCAGGGAGCCTGATTCCTCCAATTCCTTTTTTCGTTCTCAAAATTGCTTTGGCTATTCAGGGTCTTTTGTGTTTCCATACAAATTGCAAAATTTTTTGTTCTAGTTCTGTGAAAAATGCCAGTGGTAGCTTGATAGGGATTGCATTGAATCTATAGATTGCTTTGGGTAGTAGAGTCATTTTCACAGTGTTGATTCTTCCAATCCAAGAACATGGTATATCTCTCCATCTATTTGTATCATCTTTAATTTCTTTCATCAGTGTCTTATAATTTTCTGCATACAGGTCTTTTGTCTCCTTAGGTAGGTTTATTCCTAGATATTTTATTCTTTTTGTTGCAATGGTAAATGGGACTGTTTTCTTGATTTCACTTTCAGATTTTTCATCATTAGTATATAGGAATGCCAGAGATTTCTGTGCATTAATTTTGTATCCTGCCACTTTACCAAATTCATTGATTAGCTCTAGTAGTTTTCTGGTAGCATCTTTAGGATTCTCTATGTATAGGATCATGTCATCTGCAAACAGTGACAGCTTTACTTCTTCTTTTCTGATTTGGATTCCTTTTATTTCCTTTTCTTCTCTGATTGCTGTGGCTAAAACTTCCAAAACTATGTTGAATAAGAGTGGTGAGAGTGGGCAACCTTGTCTTTTTCCTGATCTTAGTGGAAATGGTTTCAGTTTTTCACCATTGAGGATGATGTTTGCTGTGGGCTTGTCATATATGGCCTTTATTATGTTGAGGAAAGTTCCCTCTATGCCTACTTTCTGCAGGGTTTTTATCATAAATGGGTGTTGAATTTTGTCAAAAGCTTTCTCTGCATCTATTGAGATGATCATATGGTTTTTCTCCTTCACTTTGTTAATATGGTTTATCACATTGATAGATTTGCGTATATTGAGGAATCCTTGCATTCCCGGAATAAACCCCACTTGATCATGGTGTATGATCCTTTTAATGTGCTGTTGGATTCTGTTTGCTAGTATTTTGTTGAGGATTTTTGCATCTATGTTCATCAGTGATATTGGCCTGTAGTTTTCTTTCTTTGTGACTTCCTTGTCTGGTTTTGGTATCAAGGTGATGGTGGCCTCATAGAAGGAGTTTGGGAGTGTTCCTCCCTCTGCTATATTTTGGAAGAGTTTGAGAAGGATAGGTGTTAGCTCTTCTCTAAATGTTTGATAGAATTCGCCTGTGAAGCCATCTGGTCCTAGGCTTTTGTTTGTTGGAAGATTTTTAATCACAGTTTCAATTTCAGTGCTTGTGATTGGTCTGTTCATATTTTCTACTTCTTCCTGATTCAGTCTTGGCATGTTGTGCATTTTTAAGAATTTGTCCATTTCTTCCAGATTGTCCATTTTATTGGCATAGAGTTGCTTGCAGTAATCTCTCATGATCTTTTTTATTTCTGCAGTGTCAGTTGTTACCTCTCCTTTTTCATTTCTAATTCTATTGATTTGAGTCTTCTCCCTTTTTTTTCTTGATGAGTCTGGCTAGTGGTTTATCTATTTTGTTTATCTTCTCAAAGAACCAGCTTTTAGTTTTATTGATCTTTGCTATTGTTTCCTTCATTTCTTTTTCATTTATTTCTGATCTGATTTTTATGATTTCTTTCCTTCTGCTAGCTTTGGGGTTTTTTTTTGTTGTTGTTCTTCTTTCTCTAATTGCTTGAGATGCAAGGTTAGGTTGTTTATTCAAGATGTTTCCTGCTTCTTAAGGTGGGCTTGTATTGCTATAAACTTCCCCCTTAGAACTGCTTTTGCTGCATCCCATAGGTTTTGAGTCGTTGTGTCTCCATTGTCATTTCTTTCTAGGTATTTTTTGATTTCCTCTTTGATTTCTTCAGTGATCACTTCATTACTAAGTAGTGTATTGTTTAGCCTCCATGTGTTTGTATTTTTTACAGATCTTTTCCTGTAATTGATATCTAGTCTCATGGCGTTGTGGTCAGAAAAGATACTTGATACAATTTCAATTTTCTTAAATTTACCAAGGCTTGATTTGTGACCCAAGATATGATCTATCCTGGAGAATGTTCCATGAGCACTTGAGAAAAATGTGTATTCTGTTGTTTTTGGATGGAGTGTCCTATAAATATCAATTAAGTCCATCTTGTTTAATGTGTCATTTAAAGCTTGTGTTTCCTTATTTATTTTCATTTTGGATGATCTGTCCATGGGTGAAAGTGGGGTGTTTAAGTCCCCTACTATGAATGTGTTACTGTCGATTTCCCCTTTTATGGCTGTTAGTATTTGCCTTATGTATTGAGGTGCTCCTATGTTGGGTGCATAAATATTTGCAATTGTTATATCTTCTTCTTGGATCGATCCCTTGATCATTATGTAGTGTCCTTCTTTGTCTCTTTTAATAGTCCTTATTTTAAAGTCTATTTTGTCTGATATGAGAATTGCTACTCCAGCTTTCTTTTGGTTTCCATTTGCATGGAATATCTTTTTCCATCCCCTTACTTTCAGTCTGTGTGTGTCTCTAGGTCTGAAGTGGGTCTCTTGTAGACAGCATATATAAGAGTTTTGTTTTTGTATCCATTCAGCTAATCTGTGTCTTTTGGTGGGAGCATTTAGTCCATTTACATTTAAGGTAATTATCGATATGTATGTTCCTATTCTCATTTTCTAAATTGTTTTGGGTTCGTTATTATAGGTCTTTTCCTTCTCTTGTATTTCTTGCCTAGAGAAGATCCTTTAGCATTTGTTGTAAAGCTGGTTTGGTGGTGCTGAACTCTCTCAGCTTTTGCTTGTCTGTAAAGGTTTTAATTTCTCCATCAAATCTGAATGAGATCCTTGCTGGGTAGAGTAGTCTTGGCTGCAGGTTTTTCTCCTTCATCACTTTCAGTATGTCCTGCCACTCCCTTCTGGCTTGTAGGGTTTCTGCTGAGAGATCAACTGTTAACCTTATGGGGATTCCCTTATGTGTTATTTGTTGTTTTTCCTTTGGTGCTTTTAATATGCCTTCTTTGATTTAATTTTTGACAGTTTGATTAATATGTGTCTTGGCGTATTTCTTCTTGTATTTATCCTGTATGGGACTCTCTGTGCTTCCTGGACTTGATTAACTATTTCCTTTCCCATATTAGGGAAGTTTTCAACTATAATCTCTTCAAATATTTTCTCAGTCCCTTTCTTTTTCTCTTCTTCTTCTGGAACCCCTATAATTTGAATGTTGGTGCGTTTAGTATTGTCCCAGAGGTCTCTGAGACTGTCCTCAGTTCTTTTCATTCTTTTTTCTTTATTCTGCTCTGCAGTAGTTATTTCCACTATTTTATCTTCCAGGTCACTTATCCGTTCTTCTGCCTCAGTTATTCTGCTATTGATCCCATCTAGAGTACTTTTAATTTCATTTATTGTGTTGTTCATCGTTGCTTGTTTCATCTTTATTTCTTCTAGGTCCTTGTTAACTGTTTCTTGCATTTTGTCCATTCTATTTCCAAGATTTCAGATCATCCTTACTATCATTATTCTGAATTCTTTTTCAGGTAGACTGCCTATTTCCTCTTCATTTTTTAGGTCTGGTCCATTTTTATCTTGCTCCTTTATCTGCTGTGTGTTTTTCTGTCTTCTCATTTTGCTTATCTTACTGTGTTTGGGGTCTCCTTTTTGCAGACTGCAGGTTCGTAGTTCCCGCTGTTTTTGATGTCTGTCTCCAGTGGCTAAGGTTGGTTCAGTGGGTTGTGTAGGCTTCCTGGTGGAGGGGACTAGTGCCTGTGTTGTGGTGGATGAGGCTGGATCTTGTCTCTCTAGTGGGCAGGTTCACGTCTGGTGGTGTGTTTTGGGGTGTCTGTGGCCTTATTATGATTTTAGGCAGCCTCTCTGCTAATGGGTGGGGTTGTGTTCCTGTTTTGCTAGTTGTTTGGCATAGGTTGTCCAGCACTGTGGCTTGCTGGTTGTTGAGTGAAGCTGGGTGCTGGTGTTAAGATGGAGGTCTCTGGGAGATTTTCGCCGTTTGATATTATGTGGAGCTGGGAGGTCTCTTCAGTGTCCTGAAGTTGGCTCTCCTACCTCAGAGGCAGAGCCCTGACTCCTGGCTGGAGCACCAAGAGCCTTTCATCCACACGGCTCAGAATAAAAGGGAGAAAAAGTAGAGGGAATTAGTAGAAGTATGAGGAAAGAAAGAAGGAAAGGAGGAAAGGAGGGAAGGAAGGAAGGAAGGAAGAAAGAAAGAAAGAAGCAAAGAAGGAAAGAAGGCAAGAAGAAAAGAAAGGTGGGAGGGAGGGAAGGAGGAAGGAAGGAAGGAGGGAAAGAAGGAAAAAAGACAGAAAGAAAGAAGATACAGTAAAAATAAAATAAAGTATAATAAAGTTATTGAATTAAAAAATTCTTATTTAGAAAAAAAAAAAAAGGGACGGATAGAACCTTAGGACAAATGTTGGAAGCAAATCTATACAAACAAAATCTTACACAGAAGCATACACATACACCCTCACTAAAAGAGGTAAAGGGGGAAAAATCATAAATCTTGCTGTCAGAGACCACCTCCTCAATTTTGGATGATTCGTTGTCTAAAGGAGGGAAGGAAGGAAAGAAAGGAAGGAAGAAAGAAAGAAAGAAAGAAAGAAAGAAAGAAAGAAAGAAAGAAAGAAAGAAAGAAAGAAAGAAAGAAAGAAAGAAAGAAAAGTATAATAATGTTATTAAAATTAAAATTGATTATTAAGAAAAAAATTTAAAAAAAAACCATGGACGGATAGAATCCTAGGACAAACGGTGGAAGCAAGACTATACAGACAAGATCTCACACAGAAGCATACACATTCACAAAAAGAAGAATAGGGAAAAAAATCATAGATCTTGCTCCTAAAGTCCACTTCCTTAATTTGGGATGATTGGTTGTCTATTCAGGTATTCCACAGATGCAGGGTATATCAAGTTGATTGTGGAGCTTTAATCCGCTGCTTCTGAGGCTGCTGGGAGAGATTTCCCTTTCTCTTCTTTGTTCTCACAGCTCACAGGGGCTCAGCTTTGGATTTGGCCCTGCCTCTGCGCGTAGGTCGCTGGAGGGCGTCTGTTTTTTGCTCAGACAGGACGGGGTTAAAGGAGCCGCTGATTCGGGGGCTCTGGTGCACTCAGGCCGGCGGGTAGGGAGGGGCACGGAGTGCGGGGCGGGCCTGCGGCGGCAAAGTCCGGCGTGACTCTGCACCAGCCTGAGGCGCGCTGTGCGTTCTCCCGGGGAAGTTGTCCCTGGATCCCGGGAACCTGGCAGTGGCGGGCTGCACAGGCTCCGCGGAATAGGGGTGTGGAGAGTGACCTGTGCTCGGACACAGGCCCCTTGGTGGCGGCAGCAGCAGCCTTAGCGTCTCCCGCCCGTCTCTGGGGTCCGCGCTTTTAGCCGCGGCTCGCGCCCGTCTCTGGGGTTCGCTCTTTTAGCCGCGGCTCGCGCCCGTCTCTGGAGTTCCTTTAAGCAGTGCTCTTAAACCCCTCTCCTCACGCACCAGGAAACAAAGAGGGAAGAAAAAGTCTCTTGCCTCTTCGGCAGGTGCAGACTTTTCCCCGGACTCCCTCCTGGCTAGCCGTGGTGCACTAACCCCTTCAGGCTATGTTCAAGCCGCCAACCCCAGTCCTCTCCCTGCGCTCCGTCCGAAATCGAAACCCGAACCTCAGAGCCTCAGCTCGCAGCCCCGCCCGCCCCGGCGGATGAGCAGACAAGCCTCTTGGGCGGGTGAGTGCCGGTCGGCACCGATCCTCTGTGCGGGAATCTCCCCGCTTTGCCGTCTGCACCCCTGTTGCTGTGCTCGCCTCCGCGGCTTCGAAGCTCCCCCCTCCGCCTCCCGCAGTCTCCGCCCGCGAAGGGGCTTCCTAGTGTGTGGAAACTTTTCCTCCTTCACAGCTCCCTCCCACTGGTGCAGGTGCCGTCCCTATTCTTTTGTCTCTGTTTTTTCTTTTTTTTTTTCTTTTGCCCTACCCAGGTACGTGGGGAGTTTCTTGCCTTTTGGGAGGTCTGAGGTCTTCTGCCAGCCTTCAGTAGGTGTTCTGTAGGAGTTGTTCCTCGTGTAGATGTATTTCTGGTGTATCTGTAGGGAGGAAGGTGATCTCCGCGTCTTACTCTTCCGCCATCTTCAAGCCCTCCCTCTGAATTGTCTTTTGAAATTCTGTTTTAAAAGTATGTCAAGTACTTCCGTATGTGTACCTTTTCATTTGATTGCATCGTTCTATAAACTCTGATAAATTTTCAACTGTGTATTGACCATTTCTGCCACTCATTCTACAAATTCCCTTAACCTTCTACTCTTGGTTATCTCTGAGACAAAGTACTACCTGGTATATTAGCAGCTTGCCTTCTGAGTTCTGATAACTGTATCACACTGTAATCTCACAGCTCCCGGTTATGCAGCCATTCATTTCTTATTCCATTTCTATCTCCCCCATAGGCTAGGGAGGGGAAATTTCTACCTAGGGAGTTTAACATCATTTAACATCAATGTTACGTGTCCAACAATCTCCTACATGAATGAGAACATATGTCAACCACAGTGAGCACTTAAAAGTTATCAATAACTACTCATACACAGAAAGCTCTTTTTGTTCTGTGTGGGTTTAACTTTCTGAAAGCATTTCAACTCCTGATTTAAAGACAGGAGGAGAGAAGGAAAATAAAAGGCGCTGTTAGAAAAGAAATATATCTTTATCTATCCTAAAATGTTCAGACTTGGTTGAGACGATAGTTTAGGATTACTGTGATCCAGAATGTACCTCTCTCCTTGGAGTACTTACCTATGTGCAAAGTTATCCTCTTCTTACCAATAACACATACAGTAATGGCCTCTTCTGTTTTATTTATAGCTACACAATGCCTGTTGGCAGCCCTAGGGTTGCTTGTATGATTGAAATGGCTGCAGATGGAAAACCTCCAATACGGAAAGAAGACACCAAGATACCTCATGTGTCCCAGGTAGATACGCAAATATCCAGTTTCAAACATTACCAAGTGTGCCCTCAATATTTCAAAGTGTTTAAGTTACTAAGCATTAGTCATATTTCTTTAGAGAACAGATTCCTTGTAAAAAGCTCTCAACAAAACACCAGAATATTCATCTCTGATACTTTAGGTATAATTAAATATATTTAATACTGCCTGTCACTATAAAAGTTTTATTAAATTTTAACAACTCTCACACTTTGCATATAATATGCTTTATTTTAATAAAACAGCTCAGGAATGGGGAAAGATTAGCAAGATACAAAACAGTGCTTAAAAACTTACACTTTTATAGTCTATGCTAGTGCTTGCGTTATGCTGTTTAAAGTCCCTTTTCAGGGTTTTAGATTTACAGGAAACTTTTCTTAGAAACAGTGAATGAAGCTAAATTGAAAGAAGAGAGGATGTCTGTCCCTCCAGAGTCAAGGCAATTTGCTGAATTCTCTTCATTTTTATGATGTTGTTGGCTACATGCTTCTTAGTATGACTTTACAGCAATACATTTAAGATAAAGAATTTCTGATCCATTTGATCATCATGGAGAGTTAATTTGTATAATTAGAGCTCCAAAGTGCTAATTTGGGTACACAATAAAGTTCGCAATGTGTAGTGCCCTAATGAATTGGAAATTTCCTTTTATTTCTATTTTTTCTGGGTAGTCTCCTGTTGAGTGTATACAGACATCCAAAAGAAGCACATAGGAATATCTAACATTTGCATAAGTATATTACATTTTCCAAATTATGGCCATATATATCATCTCATCTATCTCCACAAGAATCCTCCAAAGAATGATTATCCTCTTTATAAGGCTAAGGAAGCTGAATGTCAATGTCTAAAATTTCATGGTGAAAAAGCAAGAGACTTGATCCCTGATTTCCTGATTCCCAACTTTTTTGTTCCCTTATAATACACTTTACGCCTCCTCATTTGCTGATGCAGAGATTCAAAACTGTCGAGTTGCTCGTCAGGATAGGTATAAAATTGGTTTCTGTGTTTTAAAAAGTATGCTAGAGCCCAAGATGACCAAATATGTAGATTCATGACATGGAATATTCAAATGGTGGAAAATATATGAAACACTCATAGTTTTGTGAAAAATCCAATATAAAGCAGCCAAGTGTGATTTTTATCTTTATTAATTCCTTATAGTCAACTACTTTTTATATTGAGAACTCCATATTTTCTTATGAATAGCATATAATATAACATAAATATTAATGAATTATATCTTAATTCATAGAATTAAATTCTAAGCATTTTTATACTTTAACTCATTTAATCCATACCAAAAGAAAAAAACCTGTGAGGTAAATACTATCCTCTGCAAATAAAGAGGAGTAAAGTTAAGGCAAAGAGAGGTTAAGTTTCTTGCCCAGGGACACACAGCTATTCTGGGATTCATATGCAGACATTCACACTAAAGAACCCGTGCTTTTAACCAACACTATGCTTCCTCACAACCTTTGAAATGGTGTTTTCCCTTAATCATTTTATTGCAACTGTTAACTCTTTTATGTAATTCTCACTTATTGTGTGCTATTATTTTTTGTGGTGATAAAGAACCACATACTATAAGATTTATCCTCAAAAAGTTTTTAAGTATACTGTAAAATATTGTTATCTGTAGGCACATCGTTGCATCTTGCATGACTGAAACTTTATACCCATTGAACAGCAACTCCCCATTTCCCTCTCCAACCAGCCCATGGCAACCATCATTCTACTTTCTGCTTCTAAGACTGTGACTACCCTAGAGACCTCATATAAGTGTAATCACCCAGTACTTGTCCTTCTGAGCCTGGCTCATTTCACTCAGCATAATGTCCTCAAGGTTCTTCCATGTTGTAGCATATGATAAGATTTCTTTCATTGATAAGGCTGAATAATATTACACTGCATGTATATACTGTGCTTTCTTTATCCATTCATCCACCGATGGACATTTGGATTGCTTACCTCTCGGCTATTGTGAATAATGTACAATGAACATGAAAGTGCAAATATTTCTTCAAGATCTGTTTTCAATTTTTTTGGATAAACCCAGAAATGGAATTGGTAGATCATATAGTTCTATTCTTAATTTTTTGCAGAACCCTCATACTGTTATCCATGGCAGCTGCACCATTTTACATTCTCTCCAACAGTGTACAAAGGTTCCAATTTCTTCACAGCCTTGTCAACACTTGTTACTTTTGGTTGTTTTTTTAATAATGACCACCCTAACAAATGTGAGGTGGTATCTCATTATGATTTTGATTTGCATTTCTCTGATGAGTAGTGATATTGAGCATCTTTTCATATACCTTTTACATATGCCATTTCTATGTCTTCTTTGGAGAAATGTCTCTTCAAGTCCTTCTTTTCCTAGTTTGTTGAGTCTTTTTATCATGAAACAAGGTTGAATTTTGTCAAATGGTTTTTCTTCATCTACCGAGATGATCGTGTGAGTTTTATCCTTTGTTCTGTTAATGTGGTATAACACATTTATTGATTTTTGTATGTTGAATCACCCTTTCAACACAGGGATGAATTTCACTTGTTCATGGTATATGATTCTTTTACTGTGCTCTCGAATTTGGTTTGTTAGTATTTTATTTAAGATTTGCATCTATATTCATCAGGTGTATGAGCTTGTAATTTTTTTTCATAGTGTCTTTTTCTATCTTTGGTATCAGGATAATGCTGGCCTTATAGAAAGAGTTTGGAAGTGTTCATTCCTCTTCAATTTTTTGAAAAGTCTGGAAAAGACCAGTATTAATTTTTCTTTAAATATTTTGCAGAATTTTTCAGTGAAGACATCTGGTATTGGGCTTTCTTTGTTGGGAGGTTTTTGATTACTGATACATTCTCCGTATTGATCTGCTCAGCTTTTCTATTTGTGATTCAGTCTTGGTATGTTGTATGTTTTTAGGAATTTATCCATTTCTCCTGGCTTATCCAACTTGTTGGTGTATAATTGTTCATAGTCATCTCTATAATCTGTATTATTTCTGTGACATCAGTTGTAATGTTGTCTCTTTCATTTCTGATTTTATTTGAGTCTTCTCCCTTTTTCTTTAATTAGTGTAGCTAAAGGTTTCTCAATTTTGTTGATCTTTTCAGAAAAACAACTCTTAGTTTTGTTAATTTTTTTCTATTGTTTTTCTATTCTCTTATTTATTTCTGCTCTAATCGTTATATAATTTCATTCCTTTTGCTAATTTCGGACATAGTTTGTTCTTCTTTGTCTAGTTCTATGAAGCGTAAAGTTGGGTTGATTTGAGATCTTTCTTTTTAGTGAAAGTGTTTACTGCTATAAACTTCCCTCAGTACTGCTTTTGCTACATCTCATAAATTTTGGTATGTTGTGTTTTCATATGTCTCAGGTATTTTCCAAATTCTCTTTTGATTTCTTCTTTGACCCATTGGTTGTTTAAGAGCACATTGTTTAATTTACACATATTTGTGAATTTTCCATTTTTTCCTTCTGCTATTGATGTCTACTTTTATTCCAGTGTGGGTGGAAAAAATATGATTTTCAATCTTCTTAAATTTGTTAAGATTTGTTTTGTGACCTAACATGTAATCTGTCCTGGTTAACGTTGCAGTGTGCTTAAGGAGAATGTGTATTCTGCTGCTGTCAGATGGAATGTTCTATATGTCTGTTAGGTCTATTTGTTCTATAGTGTTGTTCAAGTCCTCCGTTTTCTTATTATTTTCTATATGAATGTTCTATCCCTTATTGAAAGTGGGATATTAAAATCTCATTCTATTATTGTACTGTCCATTTCTCCCTTAGTGCTGTCAATGTTTGTTCCATATATTTGAGTGTCTTGGTGTCAGGTGCATATATATTTAAAATTATTGTATCTTCCTGGTCATTTGATTCTACTATCATTATATAATGTCATTCTTTGTCCCTTGTTGACTGAAGTCTATTTTTTCTGATATGTGTAGCCACTGCTGCAATGTTTTGGTTACCATTTCCATGAAATATCTTTTTTCATCCTTTTGCTTTCAGGCTATGTGTGTCCTCAAATCAAAAGTGAGTCTCTTATAATAGAATATAGTTGGATCTTGTGGGTTTTTTTTAATCTTTTTTTATTCATTCAGCCACTTTATGTTTTTTGATAGGGAGTTTACTCCATTTATATTTAAAGTAATTACTGATAAATACTTGCTATTTCCATTTCAATCATTGTTTTCTACCTAGATTTCCCCCCCTCTTTTGCTCTATTGCTCTCTTCCTTTGTGTCTTATTGATTTTTTTTAGTACTTTGATTCCTTTCTTATTTTCTTTTTTGTATCTTCTCTAGACATTTTCTTGTGGTTATCATAAGTTACCACAGAACATCTTATAGTTATAACAATCTATTTTAAGCTGTTAGCAACATAACTTCAATTGCATACAAAAACTCTAACCTTTTACTTCTGCCTGCTCCACACTTTATGTAACTGATGTCATATAGATATAAATATAGATATAGATACAGATAATATGTGCATAATTAACACATTTTTATATAGTGTTTTTAGACTTCTGTCTTTTAACTTCAGTACCAGAATTACAAGTGATTTATGCACCATTATGACAGCATTACATTACTATATTTGTCTATATAGCCACCTTTACCAGTGAGCTTTATATTTTCATATGCTTTCATGTTGTTGTCTAGTGTCCTTTCATTTCAACTTGAAGGACTCCCTTCAGCATTTCTTATAAGGTAAGTCTAGTACTGATAAGCTTGCTCGGCTTTTGTTTATTTGAGAAAGTCTTTATCTCTTCTTCATTTTTAAAGGACAGTTTTGCCAGATACAGTATTCATTTTTGGTAGCATTTTATTTTGAGCACTTTGAACATATTATCCCACTCCCTTCTGGGCTGCAAGGTTTTTGATAAGAAATACACTGAGAGTCTTATGAGGCTCCCTTATATGGGGTAGCTCACTTTTTTTCTTTCTTCTTTCAAAATTCTGTATTTCTTTTGACTTTTGACAAATTGATTATAATGTGTCTTGGTATGGACTTCTTTGAGTTCTTTCTTGGAAGTCCTTTGGACTTCTTGATTCTGAATGTCTATTTTCTTCCCCAGATTGGAAAGTTTTCAGCCATTATATCTTTAAATAAGCATTCTGCATCTCTCTCTCTTTCTCTCTCTCTCTCTCCCCCCTCCCCTTTCTGGGACTCCCATAATGTATATATTAGTCCATTTGATGGTGTCCCATAAGTCTCTTAGGCTTCCTTCACTTTTTTTCAATCTTTTTTCCTTTTTACTCCTCTAACCAGATAATTTGAAATGACCTTTCTTTGAGTTTGCTTATTCTTTTTTCTGCTTGGTCAAGTTTCCTGTTGAACTCCTCTAGTGAATTTTCACTTCAGCTTTTATATATTCAGCTTCAAAATTTCTGCTTGATTCTTTATTATATTTTCTATCTCTTTACTGATATTCTCAATAAAGAATATAAGACATTTTAAATGTTAAAAAATAAACATTTTCTTCATGTTTCATTTTCCTGAGCTCATTAAGCATCTTTATGACAGTTATTTTGATTTTTTTTCCAGTAATTTATATACCTCTGTTTCTTTAGAGTTGGTTTTTGGAGACATTTTCTTTGATTGGACTATGTTTTTGTGTTTCTTCTTGTGCCTTGTAACTTTGTAATGGAATCAACACATTTGAAGAAACAGCAATTTCTCCCAGCCACATGGACTTGCTTTGTATAGGAAAGGTCCTTCACTAATCAGCCCAGTGAGAGATTCTGGGAACCTTTCAAACCTTTTCTGTGGATGTGTCTTCTCTGGGCCTGTCCTTTAAATTCTCTATTATAGGAATTTGCCAGTTTCTTTTTACAGTTGCTTATAATCTTTGCTCCCTCTGGGGTCTGTCTGCAGTACAACAGGTTCTCTGGAGTTGCTACAAGCCACCCAGTTCTCTTTCATTCTCAGCAGCCCCAAAGTTTCTATAGAGTATGTGAGTTGTGTCAGAACTCCGAATCAGGCAAAATAGGAACTAGTCCCTCAGGAATACCCCTGAAAAGCCAGAATGCTGGAAACACATTCCGTGCCTCTCTACTCTTCCACCCTGCCCCAGCCCCAGGAAGAGGTCATGCTGCCTTAAGAGCAGCAGCACACTGTCCTGCTCTCTTTTGTTTTCTGTGACCCCCCACCACCAGGCATCTAGAGTGCAGTTTTCCATTGGTATTTACATGAGATTTGTTCCAGGACCCCCCACAGATACCAAAATCCATGGACTCAAGTCCCTTATATAAAATGGTGTCATACTTGTATATAACTTATGCACATCCTGTATACTTTAAATCATCTCTAGATTACTCATAATATCTAATGCAGTTTGAATGCTATGTAAGTAATCACTGGCATGTGACAAATTCAAGTTTTGTTCTTTGGAATTTTCTGGAATTTTTTTCTGAATATTTTTGATCTGCAGTTGGTTGATTCTGCAAATTCAGAGCCCGTGGACACAGAGGACTGACTGTATGCCAGGTACTGTCAGTGCTTTAAGACAAAGGAGACAGGAAACCCATTTCTCAGACAACCCCCCTAAAAAGCTATTATTTTGGATGCACATTCCATTCACAGGGAGAAGTCAGGGGTCGCGGGGTTTGCCCATTCTTTCCCACTGAGCTGGGGGTGGGGGAGGGGATGCCTATAGTGAGTGAATGTGTGCTAGTCCAAACCTTCACCTTTGTTCTCAGGGACCCCCAACCTTGCACCCTTTCCTGTCAGCACTTAGATTCAATCAAGATAGAAACTAGTCTCTTGGGCAGCACCCTGAAAAGCCTGCACATTGGATATATGTTTTAGTCTTCTATTTCCCTCCCCAGAGAGAGACTCAGAGCTGGAAGTTTTCTCCCAATTATGTCTCACTGAGTCTGTGGGAGAGCTATGGTGAGTGAGTGTCAAAGATTTTCCTGCCAACCTCAACACAGCTGGTTTCACAGTCACCTGGGGTACAAGTGTCTCTTAACTGAACTTATGTATTTCTTACAAAGAGACTTGGTCTGTGTAATGTTGTTGAATCAGTGTCTCCATGGAGGAAGGAGTTTCTGGAGCTTCCTTTTCTGCCATCTTGATGATCTGTATGATGTTATTTTCTGTTTAATTTCTTTATGTTTATTTCCCATGATTACATTTCATTCTCTTATAGACAAGAGTCATCCTACATCCTCCTTTTATATTTCCACTTCCTTATACCACTTGCTCACAGGTAGCAACTCAATCCATTGATTGCTTCACTAAAGTTCAGTTCTTTCTTCAACAAATTGAGAAGATATTATTTTGAGAACATTCCTTATCCTAGAAAGTCTTAATAATCAAAGATTTAACTGTGAAGTATGGGGCTAATGAGGTTTTCACTGATATTTATTAAATTTAAAAAAAACTCTTTATGTGAGCTACTTCATATTAATCTTATAAGAAATTAAACACTTCATATAAGCACTGCTCTATACCTTATGTCATGTATATTAAATAAAGAGAGCTATATTAGAATTCAAGCCATATTAATATTCCTTCTTGGTTGGTATCCAGTGAGACCTCACATATGTTGAATCTGGCAAATTTCAAGGTTCTAAGGAAGTGTAAAGTAGGAGAGGAAGCCTAAAAGACAAGTAGGAGACTGAAGAAGAGCAGGATTGAGTTTCATGAATCAGGTCATTTGTAACAGACTTGTATTAAACCTGCTATTTGCAAACCACTGCTGTACACAGAGAACCCCAGGACGACCATGTTGGACACCCTGCCCAAAAAAGGGATATAGATTAATATAGCAGAGACTATGCTCACAGGTTATCATACTATGGGGGAGGGGGGTAATCTTTGAACTGTAAAGGGATGGAGAATTTAGATAAATACTGATTTAGGTAAACACTGATTCTTCCTTTTAATCCCCTTTCATTTAATGTCTCCAAACAGTTTTTAAGAATTTAAGAAAAATCATATGTGAAAGTTACTTAAATAAAACTTTCTTCACAAACACTACCTAACATCATTTATCCATCTTTACTGATGTTTCTGATTTTGAATTTGTCTGCATACAATTCAGATAATATTAAAAACAAAAATTTGGTAACACCACAAGTAAAAGTCAGTTCATTCCAATTACAAGTCATCATATTCTTGGCTGAAGATAAGTACACTTCAATAGTTAATCTTAAGTAAAAAGTACATTTGCCATTACCTTCTCATTAACATAAAAGTTATTTGACTTCAGAAAGATTTGAGACTGTAAGACAAAACTATACATTGAATCAAGACATCACTACAGAAATGTATGTAGTATTCCAATATCCAAATTTAAATTAAAACAAAATGAAAAGGAGATAAAGCAGGTTCTCATCTGTGTCCACCACTCCCCAGCCTCCAGTTTTTAGAAATGTTTTGTCTTTTGCCTATTTTCTTATTTTACTCCTACATATTGTAAAAGAGAGACTATATTTTTCCTTTAAAGATACACTTTGAGGGGAAAAAGAAGGTTCATTTCTCTCCTGTCAGATGTGGAGCCTTTATCCCTCAGTCACTATCCATATTTTTCATTATCTTGATGATCCCTCCTTGATTGTCCATGTCTGTTCTCTGTGGTTTTATCTTGTAAGATGATATCTTGATGTCAGACTCTATTCTCCATAGTCGGATTCACAAGGAGTTATTAGAAAAGACTTATTTAAAGACCTGTCTCCTTAAGAATTATTATACACACAAAAGGCAGCTCTTGGATAATTGAGAGCCCAGGATGGAGGAAGTCAACCATTCTAATGGTTATCTATGTGCAGTCAATGGCAGCTGCTCTTTTAGACGTTTCAGGATTCCAACTAAGATTAGACTTCAGATCAGAAGAAATACAGAGCCATCTACTTCCATTGTTTGGGTGTTTTTAATGATCTAATAAATCATAGACAGCTCTGTAGACTCTGCCACAGATCTGCCTACAGCTGACAGAAGAGGAAGGTATTTTTCCATTCTCTATCAATTTTGTGCTAAAACAGCACACTTGTCAAAGCAGTGAAATGTTTGCTCTTCTAGGTGTATAATCAATACACAAAAATGTCAGAGGTCTTCAGTGAAAGGAAGACCATGGTCTTGGATTCGCTGAGTCTGTAAGTTCACGATGGATCCCAGATTGCATTAGCAGTGAGTCACTTGTCTTAGCTGATAAAAGAGCTCTGCTAATTGGTTGCTAGAGTAATTCACCTAAATATGAGAAAAGATGTGAAAACAAACAGATGTACTACTATCTGCATAAGAGCTTTATCAATACACCATGAAGACTCCACCCCACTGTACTCCAAGAGAGCTATCCTCTGGATGACTGTATATCTAAATGCTATATGAAGTACTTAGAGAAAAACTGAAGGACTACCCTTTGGAACTGAGCCCGAGTTACTAAAATAAGAACAAGAGCTCCAATAATAGTTTGATCTATTGTGGGTCATGGAAATGCTTTGGTGATCCTAGAATTGAACATGCTTCTGTTCTCTAAAAGCACACGTACATCAAACCAGCACATATTAGTGTAAATATTAAGTAATATTACTGGGCATCTCCCATTCTCTCCTCCCCTTAGTGGCCTAACTTAGTTATTTGTTTCTAGTTTTTTAATTCTTACAATCACGCTTTTCCATATTAATGAATCTGTAGTATCAATTTAAATACTTTTCAGACATCAGCTTGGAATGTTTTAGCATGTTTTAGAGATAAGGATGTCAGAGATATAAATGCACAAATCCTGCTACATCTGTCAGTCATATGCCCAACAGACCTGAAGGTCAGGGTCTCATTTACCAGTCCATCCAGACTCTAATTGCAGCTCATAAAGTCTTATTGAGGAGAGTTGCATTTTACATACATTTAAATGATGAGAGTTCAATTTATATATGTTGCTGCAGGGAGGGAAAGGAGAGATCAAGTAGCAGTTACATTGTGCAAATGACTTTATCATCACTCTAGCCAATGAGTAAACTTTATTTTCAAATAAAGTCACATTCTGGATAAAGAAGATGCAGTACCTATATACAATGGAATACTACTCAGCCATTTAGAATTGCAACAACATGGTGGACGTAGAGATTATCATACTAAGTGAAATAAGACAGAAAGAGAAAGACAAATACCATATGATATCACTTATATGTGGAATCTAAATTATGACACAAATGGACTTATCTATGAAACAGAAACAGACTCACAGACATAGAGAACAGCCTTATGGTTAAGGGGGAGAAATGGATTGGGAGTTTGGGATTGGCAGATATAAACTATTACATATGGAATAGATACACAACAAGGTCCTACTGTATAGCACAGGGAACTGTATTCAATATCCTGTGATAAAGCACAATAGAAGAAAATATGAAAAAGACTGTTCTTTTGATAGACATTAAGTTGTTAATTAATTTTGCTATTATAGTTTCTTGAACTGTCAAAAAAAAGAATGTATATGTATATATGTATAACTGAATCACTTTGCTGTACAGCAGAAATTAACACAACATTGTAAATCAACTCTATTTCAATAAAATAAATTTTAAAAAAATAACAAAATCACCTTCTGAGGTTCTGGGGGTTAGGACTTTAACATATGATTTTAGGGGGAGAAAATTCAATCCCTAACAGTAGTTAATTAACAAGGCTTCATTTTCCTTATCCATTATTATTTGGTAATGTTCACATTAAAATGCAAACAAAATACCTTTCAATGCAAAATTAAAATGCAAAATACCTTGCATTCCAAAATACCTTTCAAAGTAATCAATCAGCAAGGTTTGTTGAATACCCCCCCTTTTTTTTTTTTTACTAAATTTTATTAGATACTGTGAGAGGTACAAAAAAATTGCAAAATAAACGCCCTTTTCTAAAGTAACTTATCCTATCACCTACTAGTGATGACAAAATTAAGCAGAAATTACAGCCTGTTTTATGCAGAAAAACACATCAATACATGTAATTACAGAACAAAACATCTAGGTCTTTCCCATATAATCTGATAACACTTCATAAAAAGATATTTTGTTGTTATTTTTCCTAAAGGTATATTTTGAAAAATTGTTCCTTGGCCATATCCCTGCAACTGTTAAGATTCCTAAGAATGCAGGCCACGTTTATGGATTCAAGGGCTGCATTCAAGAGCTTCAAGTAAACAACAAAGAATTCTTCCTCATCGATGAAGCCCTGAGTGGGAAAAACATTGAGAACTGCCACATCCCTCGGTGTGAGCATCATCTGTGCCGCAATAATGGTACCTGTATCAGGTATGTACTAGCCTCCTGCCCTCAAGCCAAATTCTTAAAACAACAAAACCTGCAGTACTGTCATCTGGGTGATAGAAAAGAAAGGTCGGGAACTTCCAAGTTTTTGTGTACATCACCTAGACGATGATGTTTGCTCAAAGAAATTTATATATTGTGGTTCCAATGTCAGAAATTTCTGAACTCTGAAAACACTAGGTAACTAGACCTGATTTTGGCAATTTTAAATGGATCTAAGTGTAATTTTACCAAGGTGTTCTACTCTTTGAAAACATGAATGAGAGATTATTCATTGATAATGGTTTTGGTGCATTAATTTTATTGTTTGTTTTTGCTTCATCTTAAAAATAAATATACTTAGGTCTCTAAGATTAGAGATGGAGAAAGAATACCTATATCCATTTCTTCTTTGTATTGGCAATTTTTACTTCAAGGAGGAAATATCTTACATAGACTTTTTTCCACCTTGAAGTAAAAATTCATAATGCTTATAAGCTTAAGAAGATCTTAATTAAAATTACTTCCTGTTCCACTAACATGTCTTAAGTGAATTGACCCTGAGGGAGTCTCATTTGGGCAGTGTAGAAAATATTCTCCAATTTCTTCAATCCTCTGAGAAATCTTTATTTCAGGGCTACAAATAATGACAGAGTGGAGGCTGAAACATGTACAGATTATAATAATTCAAGTCAAGGAGAAATTGACCAAATCTCACAGGAACTATCTTAATTAATTCACGTCAGTGTTTCTAAGGGACAAGTTATCAAGTAGTTAATGACACTATAAGCATAAACATCTATGTGCATAGTGTGAGAAAGAGAAAAATTCTATCGAAAATGTAGGATAGGAAATGGTAGGCAGAGATGGGCTCTGAAAGTAATCACTCAAATAGAAAAAGAAAATAGACAGATGGAGAGAACAAAATGGCAAGGCAAGACAGAGGAATGGACAGATGTGATAAAGTCAGGGTGATATATTTACCAGACAATCACAAACTGACCATAATAAACTTGAAGAAAACACATAGTGAGAAAGGAAGGTATTAGCTCTTAGAGTGTCTAAAACATTTGCTTCTGATTAACTGTGTCTAAGTCTGTGCCTTAATTTACACATTTGTAAAATAACAACCTATATCACATAGGTAAAGTATAACAGATAAAGTTTTAAAGGATTTTAAAAGAATGAATTTTACTTGGCTATGGTCACTTGTCTGAAGGAAACAAAATCAACCCTTTACTTAGTAAGTATTCTGTTTTATAAGGAACCCATTAATAGCGATTATTTTTTAAATTGTAATAATGCAAAAATTATCCAGCAGGACAAACTTCAGAACTCTCAGGAAAAAAAATGCATTTTTGCCTAATTAAGTGAAATAGAAACAGGATAAAGGCTTCTCCTCTTGACTTTCTAATGACTGAAACACGTGACTTGCCTTTGATCAACAGAATAACCAATAAAATAGGGTGATGAGATGTCACTTCCATGATTATGTCACAGAGGATTGTGAGCAAGGAGACTCTGTCTCTTACCAGCTTTGGTAAAGTGTGAAGCAATTGGGGGAAGGTCCATGTGACTAGGCAGTGAGGGCAGCAACCAGAATGGCCACTGACTGACAGCCAGCAGATCTGAAGTCCTTGATCCTATAACTGCAAGAAACTATATTTTACCACAAATCACATATGCTTGGGAGCAGGTCTTTCCCCAACTGAATGTTGAGATGAGACCCCAACCTGACCAACACCCTGTCTGAGCTTGTGAGACTTGATACAGAGGACCCAGTGAGGCCTTCCCAAACTCTTCATTCAGGGAAACAATGAGATAATAAATGTGTGTTGTTTTAAGCTGCTGATTATGTAGTAATTTTTTGTTATGCAGCATAGAAAATAAATACCCTCTAATTTTCTGAATAAATATCTAACATCACCAACTTGGAGAAGCAGGGAAGGGTTTGTTTTATTTTAGAACAGTAATTGTCTCAGATATTGTAAACCAGGTACATGTTAAATAAAATAAACCTCTCATTTTCATAAATTAAAAGAAACTCACATTACTTCCAATCTTGTTATTTAATATATACTTGAAAATAAAAGTCGGGATTGTCATCCTAGTAGGATAGTTATAAGCAGTCCTAGGTAGAATTACACTTTGTCTGTCATTTCCTGAGGGACAACAAATAACCAAGGATTTTGTGAAGCAAAGATGTGTAGTCAAGACTGTCCTGCACACAAGGAGTTTTCACTCTAGCGTAGAAGTTTACCAGCTCTTCAAACCTTAGGGTGAAACTTTCCACAGAAATGTATCTCTCTTCTGTCACATACATTATTCTGGCTTTCCATATCCATTTCTCAATCTTTCAAACTCTCAAAGTTTACTCTAAAGAAATCCACTCAAATGTCAACAGACTTTGGCAAACACTATTTAAGGTCTTCCAGATCTGTACGTGCTTTCTTATGGCCAGTAAAATGGAGACATACCAGCTGTGTACCCAACAAATAAAACACTTCTTCCTATCCTATGAACAACAAGATTTCTATCTTGGTTGCCAATGCTGAACTTCCATAACCCACCCTTTGCATCACTGCATCCAGAACACGTTGATCTATGGCAACTGTGACTTCATTTCAGCATCTCCCTGTGCATGTCAACACCACCATACACTGGAGCTGGTCAGTTCCCAAACAACAATAACAAAAAAAGACTTCTCAGAAGGATCATAAGAACAGCCCCTAGGAGATCAAAAGTTTAATACGAGAAGAGCACAGATAGTTATAGGTCCACAGGGAAAATAGTCAGAATGAGAATGTTGCTTTCCTTCTGTTCTATCTAAAACACCAGTGCACAATCATAGCAGAGCAGTTCAGCAGTCTGTGCAGCAACCCAAAAAGAGAACCAGAATATGTACTGAAGGAGATCTCTGAGAGGCTGTGAGTACGTTCAGTACAACAAGAAGAACACAGATCAAAGAAGTAGGTCCTAAGAACACTACCACAACCAACAATCTGCCCCCAGCAGACGCCTGCCCACACTTGGAATACAATGAGTGGTGTAAAGTTTTCCAGCCAAAAAACCAAGAGAAACTGCTACTAAGCCATGTTTTCTAATGTAGAAAACATGGATCTGAACTGGCTTAATGCCTTTGGAAACTTACTTCTCATCTATGGTGCTGGTCAAAGCCAAAGGCTCCTTTCCTCTATGTGCTGCCACATCATAAAATGAATATCTCCAAGATCTTCCAAACTCTCTTCCAACCCTTTTCACCCTTTGAGTCTGTCCACACCATCTGACTTGATCCCACTCCTGGGCTTAGCCAGGCAGGCTTCTAAACTTCCCTTCTCTTCTCCTACTTTCCCAGAAAGGGAGATTAGATCCAAGACAGCTTTCAAAATAGCAGAGCAATTTATATAAGTTATATTAGTATTCAACATTTCTGAATCCAAAGGGGATGGATGAAATGAACTGATGGAATTCTTTCTATGTCTACAAGTTTTATTATTTTATTTCCAAAGTAATAAATCATCTATGTTCAGAATAAAAGAGTCATTATTACAAAGACAAGAAGAAAGGACTTGTACCTTTCTGCTTTCTTGTCTCAAGATATAAAGACACTAGTATTTTAAGACTCTAGCATGTGCACATGATGTATTCATTTGAAAATGTAGATAATAATTTCTCGTCACAGTTTAATTGTTCTAGTCCAGGGTCTCTCATCTAAAGGTTGGGAAATGTCTCCTAATGAGGGAGAAGTGTTTCAGTCTCCAAACACACACACACACACACACACACACACACACACACACACACACACACACACACACCCCTGAGCATTCCAATGAGTGTCTTCTGGGAATACAAGCCCACTTTTCCCAACATGTAAAGAATAATAGTGGTTTAACAAGAGATAACCCTAAAAGAAGTGTGCTCTAGACAAGAGTAAAATGGTGAGTGAACAGAGGTTCAGTACCAGATAGAGCTAAACTTTAGGGTTCACAAAATAAAACACAGCTATATAGCTGTTTATAAACAAAATCTTCACTAATTTTAGCAGCTTGGTTAATATAATTTGCTGTTAGTAAGTGCTGATTCTATCGTACTTTGTCTATGAAAGTAATCTGCTTACAAGAAGACAAATTTCATGTTGAAAAGTCTTAAGGGGAGTGACACTTCAGCAGCTTTACTGAGCAAATGTCATTCTGCTTTGAGTACCATCACATGTTTCTGGGCAGTATCCAGTGTTTTTCATTTTGTTATAAATCTGTGTTAGAATTTTCAAACCCCAGTGGTTGCTCATTTCAGAGAAATCCAAATTGCATGTACCAAAATTCAGTTTAGAAAAGTGATACGAAGGGTTATTCTGAGTACCCAAATCTCTGTGGACTTTGAACAAGCTGCTTCCAAAGGGCAAGGGAAGGTTAGAAAATTAAACAAATGACATTTAAATCACTTTCTCCTTTCTGTGTCAGATATTTTTAAATAGGTTAAACAATAATTAAAATGGAGCATCAGGTTTGGGAATATACCCTGTATAACAACTGCACCAAGAATGTATGTCACTGACATTATAGTGAATAATTATTGAGACATGAATTTTAGACTTAGTCTAAATTCATGCCAGGAGCTAAGAATTTAGGAATGGATTTGACCATGCCTTGAAAGTCAATAATCCCTAGCTGCGAATGAATGTGATCTTTCTGGATCTACTTGTTCTCTTAGCTTTGATTCATCACTAGCCAGTGCTGCCTTCCATGTGCTAGGGCAGGGTTCAGCAAACTGTTTTTGTAAAGGGACAGATAGCAAATATTTTAGACTTTGCCTCACAACTATTCAACCCTGCTACTGTAACATCAAAGCAGCCATTGACTATATATAAATAAATGTACGTGGCTGTGTTCCAATAAAATTTTATTTATAAAAATAAGCGTCTGGAAAAATTTGGTCCAAAGGCCATAGTTTGCAGATCACTGCACTATGACAACAGATGGATAATATAGTTTTAGTCAATTAATTGACCAGGAAAGTCCAACTCAATTTAATTTTTCCATATTAAGCAATGTATACATACATACATATATAGATGGATAGATAGATAGATAGATAGATAGATGATAGATAGATAGATAGACAGATAGGTATACATTATAAAGCATTGGCTCACTTAATTATGGAGGCTGAGTAGTCCCACTATGTGCCACCTGCAAGCTGGAGACCAGGACAGCTGGTGGTATAGATCCCAGTTTGAGTCCGAAGGCGTGCTGATGGCAGAAGGTCAAAGTCGCAGCTCAGAGTCAGACAGAGAGAAATCCCAGCCTTCCTCCACTTTTGTTCTGCTCAGACCCTCAGGGGGGTGGGTGAGACCCACCCCATTGGGAGGGGCCAGCTGCTTTACTCAGTCTACCAATTCAAGTACTAATGTCTTCCGTAAACAGACCCATAGAAACACCCAGAAATAATGTTTAGCCAGCTATCTGGGCATCCTGTGACCAATCAAATTGACAAATAAAATTAACTGCAACAAGAACCTCAGAAAAATGTATATGTGTTTCTTAACACTAGGTAACTTTCATTGCCCTCTGTGTCCAGTGAGAAGAGAAGTAAAAGCTCGTTTCTTTCATTCTTTTCTTTCAATCCATTTTTCCCTATTATCTCATTTCATAGACTTTTTTTTTATATTGTCAGGTGAAAAGAAGTCATTTTTCATGATTTCTGAGGTATTTAGTTTTCAAATCATTTAGCACTTCAAAATGAGGTAGGAGCAATAAATTGAACTTGAAATTGCAATAGTGACAACTACTACAGAACACAATGAATCTGGGTATTGTGTACTAATTTTTGCATCTGTTCTGTAGTGAGTGATGACACCCCACAAATGTCCACTTGTCTTCACCGTCATGTCACAGTGACATGTAACTAGGCAAAACTACTGAGAACTTTTAGTTAATACTCTGTATCCTGAAAGATTACCCCTAATCCAGTCCAGCAGTCTACCCAAGTCCTCTAAATACCAAGGGGGAAAAGTGCCTATTTCATATCAATTTCTCACCCCACATTTAGACTAATAACATCTTCAAATATTTAACCCCTCTTCTTAGTTGCTGTTCTGTCTGCATTCAACATGTTTGAAATTGTCCTCAGGATTTAAATGTCTCTTGTACTAGAGTACTACTTTGTATTTGGTTAGATTATTCTCAGGTGTAAAAGTTTGCTGAACATCGAAACATCTCAGCTGTAGGTGACCCCTACTGCGCAAACAAGGGGAAAAGGGAAAATGTCCCACTAATTTTCACGTAAAAACTTAGAAGCATATGTGGTGTTCCCATTTCTTTAATTGTGTTAATTAATTGTGCATTTACAACATTTATCCATGTACTCCATTCATGGAAAGCATTTTAACCTTTATGGGGTGCAAATATAAACAGTTTTATTTTTCTCCTTTCACGATGTCAAACATACTTTATGGGTTCCCTTTACTTTCCCTTAACAGAATATCATGCAGGTTCATGTTCACATATTAAAAGCATATGGTTCAACCTCCTCCAGTTTAAAACTTCTAACTCATATCCAGTTGGGCTGTCTCCTATCCCCTGCCTAGTTGGAAGGACCCCCAGCTTAAGAGCTTGAACAGGGAAAGAATGTGATGTGTTCTGCCTGATGCCTCTCTATCCCTCTTCTGCTTCCAGTTTCTCCAAATTTGGGGCTATCTTGGGGCAGAAGGGATTTAATTTTAAGGATTAAAAGGCTTTCTTATTTTTTTATTCAGCTTATTTTATTGAAGTATAGTTGATTTACAATGTTGTGTTAATTTCAGGTGTACAGCAAAGTGATTCAGTTATTCATACATATATATCTGGGGGTTTTTTTCAGATTCTTTTTCCTTATAGGTTATTACAAAATATTGAGCATAGTTCCCTGTGCTATACAGTAGGTCCTTGTTGGTTATATATTTTACATACAGAGGTGTGTATATGTTAATCCCAAACTGCTAATTTATCCCTCCCTCCCTTACGGTTACTTTGGTAACCATAAGTTTGTTTTCTATGCCTGTGGGTCTATTTCTATTTTACATATAAGTTCATTTGTATAATTTTTTTTTAGATTCCACATATAAGTGATAACATGATTTTTATCTTTGTCTGACTTACTTCACTTAATATGATAATCTCTATGTCCATCTTATTGCTACATATAGCATAATTTTGTTCTTTTTTATGGCTGAGTAATATTCCATTGTATGTACATGTATAGATGTAAATATAAATATAAATATAAATATATATATATACACACACCACATCTTTATCCATTCATCTATGGATGGACATTTAGGTTGCTTCCATGTCTTGGCTATTATGAATAGTGCTGCAATGAACATTTGGGTGCACATATCTTTTCAAATTATGGTTTTCTCCAGATATATGCCTAAGGGTGGGATTGCAGGATCATATGGTAGCTCTATTTTTAGTCTTAAGAAACCTCCATACTGTTTCCCATAGTGGCTGCACCAATTTACATTCCCACCAACAGTGTAGGAGGGTTCCCTTTTCTTCACACCCTCTCCAGCATTTATTATTTGTAGACATTTTGATGATGGCCCTCCTGACCAATGTGATGTGATACCTCATTATAGTTTTGATTTGCATTTCTCTAATAATTAGTGATGTTCAGCATCTTTTCATGTGCCTTTTGGCCAGCTGTATGTCTTCTTTGGAGAAATGTCTATTTAGATCTTCTGTCCATTTTTTGATTGGGTTGTTTTTTTGATATTGAGCTGTATGTACTGCTTGTATATTTTGGAGATTAATCCCTTGTCAGTTGCATCATTTGCAAATATTTTCTCCCATTCTGTGGTTTGTCTTTTTGTTTTGTCTATGATTTCCTTTGCTGTGCAAAAGCTTTTAAGTTTCATTAGGTGCCATTTGTTTATTTTTGTTTTAATTTCCATTACTCTAGGAGGCAGTTCCAAAAAAATATCACTACAATTTATGTCAAAGAGTGTTCTGGGGGCTTCTCTGGTGGCACAGTTTTTGGGGGTCCGCCTGCCGATGCAGGGGACGTGGGTTCATGCCCTGGTCCGGGAGGGTCCCACATGCCGCGGAGCGGCTCGGCCTGTGAGCCATGGCTGCTGAGCCTGTGCGTCTGGAGCCTGTGCTCCATAACGGGAGAGGCCACAGCAGTGAGAGGCCCACGTACCACAAAAAAAAAAAAAAAAAGAAAAAAGAAAAGAGTGTTCTGCCTATGTTTTCCTCTAGGAGTTTTATAGTATCTGGTATTATATTTAGGTCTTTAATCCCTTTTGAGTTTATTTTTGTGTGTGGTGTTAAAGAATGTTCTAATTTCATTCTTTTACATGTAGCTGTCCTGTTTTCCCAGCACCACTTATTGAAGATACTAAATTTTATGGAAACACAAAAGACCCCAAATAGCCAAAGCAATCTTAAGAGAGAGCAATGGAGCTGGAGGAATCAGGCTCCTTGACTTAAGACTATACTACAAAGTTACAGTAATCAAAGCAGTATGGTAATGGCACAAAAACAAATAGAGATCAATGGAACAGTATAGAAAGCCCAGAAATAAACCCAGGCACTTATGGTCAATTAATCTATGACAAAGGAGGCAAGAATGTACAAAGGTTTTCTGATTAACTGGTGCCAGTATGGTTTTGTATGTTCTCCCTATAACAGAAGTTCAGTCCTGGGTCTCTTGACACACATGTGTGTGAGTATTCGTCAAGCCCTGCCCAAGGGGCCACTCCCTGGCACAGCTTCCTGAGGGGCAAAGTTCTCTGGTTTGCTCCTCCCAGACTTACATTTTACCTGCTGGTGTCCCCTTGCCCAGTAGCAGAACTGGTTTACTCTGAAGCTAATGAAGCATAGAGGTTTCCACCCTTGCACATGTCCTTCTGAGACCTGGGAGTTGCTAGGAATTGCAGTGGCTTTTTAATAGTCCTCTTTCAGAGCAGAAACGAGGCTGCAATCAGGAACCATTTCCATGTAAGCATTTCCTATGAAGAGCCTAAGGAGATTTCAGAGAGACAGCTAAATCTCTTTGTTTCCCTGTAATTCATTGTGATTTCTTTTCTCATTGTAAATAAATATTCTCTTTTACACATAAGTTTGTATATGTATTTTTGAATCCTTTTTTTATAAAGGATCAAAAATTATATAAGCTGTGTGCCCCATAAAATCTAGACTAACATTTGCCCCTCTTAGGCCGGGTCTTGGCTAAGGAGGTAACTCAAAGCACGTATCAAAGGTTAATTTTCAAAAATTTATAAACCTGACTTTCATACAAGTGTATAGTGAACACATGCCAAAAATTATTTATCTCATTAATGACAGAACCAGTATGTTGGTAAGGCTGATTCAAAGAGAATTCAGGAGCCTGAGCATATATAGGCACAGAATGAAAGCTGAAATAAGATCACTAGGTTAGAGGCAAAACTCATTAGTATCCTACAGAGGAATAAAGTGTAAATTTGTGGTTGTCTTTTCTACCAATCTGTACTCATTTGCATCTCCATCAGACATAATTCTACAAGTTAGCATGTAACTTCCCAGAGTCTGGGCCTAATCAATAGTAAATAGTGAGCCAAATAAAAATTCATTTTTCTAGAAAATTACATAATCCTTGAGCAGGCCTATGAGAAAACACCCTAGTATGATATTAATAGAACACGTAGTTATCTTTTTGCTTTATTTCTAAGTTTTGAACATTTTCTAAACACCAGCCCCTTTCCACATCACCAAGAGATGGGAGTCACAGGTGCTTCAGTGTTAACCACCCCCCACCCCCTCCCTATCCTGAATGTTCAGCAAGCTGGAGGTGACCATAAGCAAGACAGTATTAAGAAGGATAAACTCATTTAGTCTTCCATGGCATGAAAAGCAAATATACCAATGCTATGAGTAGGAAAAAAGAAAAAATCTCCTTATCACTTAGACTAAACATAATGCATCACAACATAGTATTTTGGTAATTTTTTTCTATTTTTTTCCTGGAATACCCATGTTTAGAAGTTATTTTAAGTTGAGTCTACTTGACTAAAATAGGATTTGTGTCTTTCATGCCACCAGCATGGCAGAGCACCCTTTGGTGTGAAGTAGTGTGAACATGGGATTTACAAAGAAGGATAAGACATGATATCATTGTCTACATACTCTTTTGCTTATGCTAAGGGCTGTGGAATAAAATGAGTTTTTTCACTCATATGTACAAAGTGCAATCTTAGGTTAAAACAGCCCAAGACCCAACATAGCCAAAAATAAGTAAATAAATTAATTTTTAAAAAAAATTTAAAAAAAAAAACAGCCCAGATTTCATATTATCTTTTTGATCTCATTTCTTCTGCCACTCTACAAGTGCCAAGTATGGTTAAAATGGGTTGATTTGGGGTCATTTATTTTTGCTTGGAGAGTGTGACTGAAACTGCAGTGTTTTTAGTTGCTTACAAAAGTCAATCATGTATTTGGAAATCATAACTCTCACCAACGTACCACTGTAAGTGTCACAGGTTTCTTGGTAAAGTACAAATGCAGTTTAAATTGATTTTCTAACCACTTTTATTACTGCCATCCTTGAGTGTAGCAACAAGGGTTGGGCATTTGTTTTTCTGGGGCAGAAAGCATTTCAGTCCTCCGCAGAGTTTCATTAAAGTCGTGATTCCAAATACAATGGTATTTAAATGAGAACAAGTAAGATTAAACGTGGAAAAAGTTGTATCCTTTACACCAAATTTGAAAAGTCTCAAAGAGTTAAATACTTCAAGGTTTGACCAATGGGAAAAGACCACTATCAAATTCCACACTTAGTTTTTACATCATATTTATGCAGGAAGGTCAAACAAGTAGGGGGAAAAAAATCTCATCTTCAATTTTCTCTACCCTTAGGTAAAAATACATGGAGAAGTCATTTACCCTGATTGATCTTCTTGGGCATAAGAGACCTCTCTGGCCTAAATCCCATCTAAAAACCATCTTTCCTCTCTGTTTCTTATAAAATACTAACATTTTTTTCTCTACTTCAAGCAACAAGCAAGCAAAATATGAGCTGCCTAGATGCTATCCTTGACTGTTTTACTTAAAAAACTATTTGTTAATGAGTTTGCAGTAGGGAATTATGTGGTAAAACCTGTTTGTTTTGTAACTAGAAGTATCTGTTCTTATTTAAATCTACATGGTTTACCACTTACAGATTGCATCCGTGCATACACGTGTGCATGCGCACACAGACACACACAAAGATTTAGTAAACTGTGCTAATCACTCTGATTTTTACATATAATTAAATATCATACTTAAAATTGTGTGAAAACCTTGACAAACCAAGTAAAAACAGAGCAAAGTTAAAGCTGGAGTCGAATGTGAGAGCTCCAGACTCCCTTGGCTTAGATTTATGAAATGCTTTAAATAATTAATTTAGGAAAGAAACAAACCAATCCTTTTGGCTCAGCAGTAGACAAAGTTCCAAGCCTTACATTTTGTTCCTGGTCCATTTGCTGGCACATTATGTACCTTAGGAAAATTGCTTAACCTTTAATCTAAGAAAATGAAGTGAAACTTTTTCCCACCTGCCTACGTAAACCCCAAGTGATTTGGAGCCGAGAGTTAAAACTTGCTAAAGACTTGAGAATATAAAGACTAGATGGAAAAACACCAGGAAATAAATTTGGTTATTGTTTATTGACAATAAAATGCAATAGTGGCTTCAAGCAAGTACTGTCCACATATTAACACTGCTAATTGCCATTAACTTAACAATCACCAAGTGTTTTTTCTTTTGGAAAATGATATAACGGCATTGTTCTGATGTGATTTCATTTTAAAATGATGTTAATACTTAAAGTATCTTTGGAAGATAGATTCAGATTTCTGTTTCACAAATGGAAAAATGTTGTGTGAGTTCAGAGATTTGTTCAAGTCAACACTGATGATAAAGACAGGATAAATCACTACTGTCTAGACTTTAAGTCAATGCTCTGTCCCAAGCTTTGCAATATAAATCAACTACCTGCTCCATCACACAAAAAACTTAGTTGTCCAAATTAAGTGATTCAATAACCATTTTCAGCAGTTCTCTGACTTGAGAATTACAATTAAAGTCTCAGCTATCTATAAAAATTACAGCTTCCTCATTGCAGACAAGCCCAACAGGCAGGAGGTCTGTGTCCCACCGTTACTCTTAAGTAGGCCACCAACCATTTCTGGATATCACTTCCATCATTTTTGTAAAGAGGGGATTAAACTAGATGGGAATTTCTAAAAATATTTTTCAAGACATGTTAATAAGCATTCCTTAGGAAAAGAACGGGGAGACAGCAATTCTTTAAGATATATTCATAAAATATACCATTTCATATTCCCCTCTTGGAGTTTCACAACATATTTGAAGATGTTAAAGAAGTCCTATGGAATATAGCCCATTTAACTCTACTTCAACTTCATAGAAGTTTCTAAACTAATTTCATCCCCAAAAATATTTTTCCGGAAATACCTATTCCCATCACACAGTACACTCACTTTCTCAGAAGCAATGTGAGTGCCTGATGATACAAAGTTCAACAAGTGAGATTTTTTCTACTCTTAAGAGAGTTCCAAAGCAGAAGATTGCACAACAGTTGGGACTATAAGTAGGTTTTGTATGCTACAATACCAAGAATACTTATTCATGCCTAACTCACCTTTCCATAGGTTTCAATATATGCAACTTTCTCTTTTTAGTCCGGCATTAATAGGCCTAATGATAAATACAGTTTAAATTCAATAGAACTGACAGAAAATCATGTCTAAATTTTGGAGTTTAAGTGTTGAGTTAGGAAATTATCTAGACATTAGAACTCTCTAGTAAGGTCATACCTGAATACTCACCTAACTCATCTCCTTCCCCTCTGCTCTCTCACTAATGCTTTGGGACTTTTTATTTCCTTCCCTAATCTACCCATCCACACAGAAATAAAAGCTAAATCCTCAAAATTGTTTTAGTTCTAAATGTGAGCCATAAACATTTATATCCATGATGGCAGAGCAACATTTTCTGCTCCCAAGATGGAGAGAGGACAGCACTGGGGAAGGGTGGTGGGGAGGGGAGGGTCAGGATGGAGTGGAGGGGACTCAGTGCCTCACTGGCCCTGGGACCACCAACTATCAGATTCAGGAGTCCTGAGAGCTTGAAATTTCCCTTGAGCAGAGGGTGAACCACTTGTACACCTAGACAGGGACGCAGACATGAATGGACACTTGATGTCCAGATGAGGAGGAACTGCTCAGAGCCACTGGGTCCCCCCGCACCAGGAGTCAGGGGGGCCTAACCCCAAGGCTCAATTTCATATCTGCTCTTCTTTGTGATGTGTGTACATTTATCTTCCCTGAATGTCTTTTCTCATCTGACTAGAGATCACCCAGACATTTCTAAGTAAAATTTGTCTAAGAATCTAAAGGCCCTTCTGATGCTATTGTTTGAAGTCTAGAAGTATAATACCTAATAAGTATTAAGGGAAATCTAAATGCCTGCTGATTTAAATATATTGAGAAATATTTTCTTATTTTATACTCTACCATTGTGTATGTTGAACATCTATTTCTGTGCTGATGGAGGATAATTGAGAAGATCTTTAAATATTGTGGTCAGATGAAGTAAAAATTCAGGTAATGCTAGGTTGGGGCAAGTTACATTGACAGATAAGTTATCCTCAACGTGGAACAGCTGAAAAGATTACTTGGATGTTCTGGGAGTTCAGTTTCTAATGCTGGCCTTGACTTTCTATTGTCTGGTCTTATTTTACAACTTTGTAGGGGCAGAGGTTAACTTGTAGATTTTTCTCAGCTAGAGATGAAAATAAATTTTTTCCAAAGGAAAAGTACTCTAAATGGACGTTAACCAGCTTCATATCTAATCAAGCAATCTTACCTTAATATTGCTTCTTAAATATTCTTTAGTTTTGATACCTTACTGATTCCCTTATTAATAACTGAGTTAAAGAAAACCTTGACATGAATTCATATTATATTTGCATGAGAGTCATAACTTCACTGGTATCAACTATACTTTATCAGTATTGCTTGTTCACTTTCCTTTCCCTCATCATTTTTGTAGAAAACAAAGTAGATGAAAATGGAGACCAAAAGAGGAAATAGTCACAACGAAGAAGGAGAAAGGCAATGTCAACCCTCCTGCCCCAGGACTGAGGAGAGAAGCATCGCTTCTTCCTACTAGCAAGCTGTGCTAATCATCCCATAGATCTTCCCTCGTGGGGGCCGTACAGCCCGCGTCCCAGGCGTGAGGCCACGGCATTTGCACAGCAACCTGCACGCTGGACAGGGTCTGCACCAGAGGCTTGATGCTCTGATGCTGCTGTCTTGAAACTCTCCATGTATTGTCTTTGATTTTGGCTTTTGTAAGTGAAGTAAGGAGAGAGAGCGGGGCATGTGCCAGGGCCCTGGAGTCCTGCATTCCCACACTCCACAGGTCTCCAGAAAGAGTTCTCCAGCACCTGCCTCCCGGTCTCCACCGCCTCCACTCCTGGCAAGGCCCTGGGTGTGGGTGCAGGGAGCATCATGACTGGGTACACAACAGTGTTAGACAGCAGAGAACATGGTAACAGCAGGGGAGAGAGTCAACCAGAGAAAGTGCAAAGCTCTTTTTCTGTTTTTTGAACAAGGGTCTCTGCCTTTTCATCTTGAACAGGGTCCCACAAATTATGTGGCTGCCCTACGGGAGTGAAGTATGGGATTCTCAAAGACACGCTGGTTGGTGTCCAATCCCCACATACTTAGAGTGACCCCTGCAAATATACTGAGCCAAGAATGATGGGAAAGGCAGGGTTTTCCATTTGTCATTGATCCTCCAATCTTTATTTAGCTTCAAATCTTTGCTTTATTTTTATCATAATGATACTGCTTAGAGAACAAAATAAATCCCAATAATTCTGCTTGAGGTAATTTAAGGAGCCCATAACAATGAAAGGGATAAGGGATTAAGAATATTTATCACCCTCTGTTAGTTAATACCAAAACCATTGGGATATTCTTTTTGCCCAGAACTTATATATTAGAAATGAAAACAACGAAAAATCCTCAGGCTCTCTTTTAAAGCCCAGACTTATAAAAACCAGGTTAGAAATATCTTGAATTTCCTTTTCTGAGGTCTTCATGGATTTTGTGTTATGAAATCGTTCTCAGACAAGGAACAGATCTGTTTAACAAGCATCTATACAGAGCACCTACTATATGCTAGTCATTTTGCAAGGCATCAAAAAATAGCACAATAAATAAATCATAAACCTTAACACTCAAGAAGTTTAAGGGGGATGAAAATGCCACAATATAATGTATAAGTGCTGGTCTCAAGAACTGTGCTTATTGATGCGCTACTGAGAAATGTGTCACTGTGAAGCCACGGCACAAGCACAACATAAACAGAAGTGGAATACATGGACTTCAGGCTGTACACCTTCACAACAAGCTCAGTTTTGATACATTGCACCTTTAGGTAAATATTACGTGTAACTCATGCCCAACCCAAAGCACATTTCGTGTAATATAGACTTAGTTTTCACATATTCCTACTGAGTTCCTCTCCTCTTCAATTTACATTACTGACAAAAACATCTAAAACTGCCAAGTAAGGAAAAACTCCAATGAAAGGTCTCAACTGGCTGGCATGGCTGACTGGAGACTCAATAGTGGTGAACATCATCCCTTCTGAGCCCGGCTGGGGGAGCTTTTTACTGGAAGGAAGACTGCAGTTTATCAGGGGTCATCTGGCAGGAGAGATATTTATTAAAGTTTTGAGAAACCTCTGGAATATTCTATCTTCACCTTTCTACCCTTATAGAACAGAGGACTGCAGATCTCACAGCTAATATTCAAACTGAAATTGGACCACATAGATATGAGAAATCAACTTGACATCAAAGGTTATCCATCCTCCCACACTTGCTTTTCCTGCTCCCATCTCAATATCATAGGTGCTTTTATTTTTTCATTCAATTTTTAGAATAAGAAAAAATAATGCTTCCATATATACCCGTGTGTTTTTCCCCTTTTTGATGCATCTGCAAACCCAGCTGTAATTCTTTTGTTATTTCTCAGATGTAGACAAATAAGCTACAAGCAAGACTACAAAAATAAAGGATCTTATTTGTCCTTGAAAATATGATGGTGTGAGCTACCACATCTTTGTTTTAAACTAAAGCTCCTGTCTAATCTCTGCATCCATAATACTTTTCTGATATCTAAGTCTTTTTCAGAGAATATTCCTAGAAGAAAACAGAGAAATGTCAAACTGAAATAGCCTCAAATAGCAGATATAAATATGGGAGATATGTGTAGAAGGCACACACGTCTCTTCATTAGAAAAGTCTCCTTTTATTATAATTAGAGAAAGCAGAATTAAAAAAAATAGAATGTGGCAGTAATTCCAATGGCACTTTTGACAATACAGTCTTATATAACCTAAAACTAAACAGCCAAATCAATCTCATCAAAAGCTGCTGAGGAATTTTTTAACTTACTCTGCTGCTTAAAAGCTATGTGATTTGGGGCAAGTCATTTCACCTCCCAAATCCTCGGTTTCTTGCCCATAAGATGAAGAAGATCTAAATGCTGGCTGGGCCAACTCCCCAGAGCTATAAGAGGTTGAAACAAACTTACGTGTGTGGAAATGCTTTAAACTGCAAAGCCTCATCCAGATGCAGGGACATTTTATTATAGAAGTGCAGGATGCTGAAAAAGAGAGAATGTGAAGGCTCTTTTTGATTTGAACAAGCAGCTTCTATACTGCCCATGGGGATTAATTACAGACTTCCCACGTCTCCAAATATTCACAGATTTATTTAAATAGTGAGAGCCAGAACCTACTGAAACATGGTGAGTTGTTAGGAAGTCCAAAAAAATTATCCAGCCTTGCTTAATACTCACTTGTGTCAGACTCACATCCATGCTTTGATGCAAATATTCAGAGCAAGGTAGCTTCCTGTGATTCCTAGAATATCACCTGTGTCATTGAGTCACTGCCTCTCTCTTCCCTCTAGAGAAATCCCTGGGTGTGGCTACACCTGAGTTTTAAAGACATATCCTGTTGTCATCTCTAACCACATGGATTACCTCTACACTATTTCCAGATGACCATGAGGTTGGAGGCAGAGGGAATAATAGTAAAACTAACTGGCATCTTTAATTGTTTACACTGTCTTAATTATTCTATATGCATTGTTTCAACTTACTTTTGCAATAATGCAATAAAGTTCCTTCTATGGCCATCTCCATGGTATTTATGGCAAAAGCTAAGGCACAGGGAGGTTAAGCAATCTATCCAAGGTCACACCGGTGGTGGAGGTGGGTTTATGCTTCAGGCAGGCTGCTTAGCCTCAGCTCTACACTGCATCCAATGGGAGGTTCTACTGAAATGACTCATTGCTGTTGCAGTTGTTTGGGCAGCTACCACTTTTGAAGTGCTTTACTATGTTTTGTGAATGGTGCTGAGTACTCTATCTCATTAGTTGATGTACCTTTTTAGAGGAGACATTACAGCCTCTATTTTACACAATAAGGAAACTGAAGCTCAAAGAGGTTAAGCACCTTGTTGAAGTTTGTAGAATAAGTGTCATAGCGACTTAGCTGGGATTTTAGCCCAAGTCTGTTTGAATCCTATGCCACTTGTTCTTTCAATAATGTTTTCTTAAATCCTCGTGATCCTTTTCATGTGGTACGCATGACATCTTCTGTACAAGCTCCATCTTCTGGATCTAACTTATCCCTTCTTCCTAGCTCCCTGCGACAAGAAGATTCTGGCTATTTCCCCAGATCATACAAACACCAAGGCAGTTCCAAAAGCTAAACCATGGTGCTATTTACATTTTTACTGAAGTCAGTCAATCAATCTAACTGACACAGCTACCATGCTCTTCTCCATAAGAAAACGATTTAGGCAGTAGTTGGAGCTGGGATGACTAGAAGTTCCGGTAGTGAACGGGTAGTTACACACTGCCCTGCAGACCTCTGTGGTGACCAGTCGACTCTTAAGAAAGAAGGACAGTTTGGTGCCTGAGTGCTTGGTAAAAGGTCAGGCCTTCCCTGCTCATCAAAACTGAAATGAATTTTGAACTTTTGAACCATTCTGTTAAAATGAAAAACAAACCACTTAAAAACAAGAATTAAAACAGTGCATAGGGCTTCCCTGGTGGCGCAGTGGTTGAGAGTCCGCCTGCCGATGCAGGGGACACGGGTTCGTGCCCCGGTCCGGGAAGATCCCACATGCCGCGGAGCAGCTGGGCCCGTGAGCCATGGCCGCTGAGCCTGCGCGTCCGGAGCGTGTGCTACACAACGGGAGAGACCACAACAGTGAGAGGCCCACGTACCGCAAAAAAAAAAAAAAAAAAAAAAAAACAGTGCATAAATGTTACCTGTTAGATTGCTGGGGCAGCAAAGCCTACATTTGAACACATAGGTGTCACCCTGTCTTGTCTTCTGCCAGGTGCTGCAATAAAGATTGGAAAATGACAGAATCCCTGTCTTCCTGACTTTTGTACAGGAACCAAGCTTGTGACAGTAGCTACCCAGTACAAAGGAAGAATCCCACCCTATACATAGCAAATACATGAATAGAAAGGCTCTCATAGACCAAAAGCGTTCTGCTAGCCCAGGCAAGGGGATGCTAAGTATTTATCCCCAAGCCATTAAAAAGAAAAAATAGCCCACCCTAGTAAATGCTTTTAGAAGGATCCAAAACCAGATAATAAAAGCAGTACAAGCAGGCTTACTGGAATAGGAAGTGTCCGTGAAGCTAAGCTAAGCGGAAGTGCAAGGTATTCACTGTGCTGGAAAGATTGTTTTTCCTTTAGAAACCTGGCAGCCTCTGCTGGCATAACATGACAGCAGTTGCCTAACCTGATTGGCTCTGTTTTCTTTTTTCTATGGCTCTGTCTACTGTAGCCTGAAATTGTCATTTTACTTGGCTAAGTGGTAAATCACAAGCAATAAAGGAGCTGGTTGTAGTTTTAATTGTACTAACAAGAGGAGAAGTGTGAGAGGGAAATTCATGTTTCACTCTAGTTGCCTTATACTTGTGGATCTGGTGTTTCTGGTGTGACTTATGCTGCTTCAAGGCTCAGAGCTACATTGTAAAGTCGGTTTCAGCTTCAACAAATCCTGTACAGGTCCTGCTGTGTCCCCCTTAATGTAAGGACTGGTGGATTCCATCTGTGAGGAAGCAGGCATTGCATATGAACAACCACAGGCCAGAGGACAAAGCAGAAAAGAAAGGCAATTCAACAATTCCTTTTCTTTTTCATGTGTGGTGTTTTTTGTTTCTTTTAAACACTGAGGATGGAAATCAGTGAGTCCTTTAGAAAGAAATAATTTGCACTGTGGAATTGGAAAAATGATTATTTGATGTTCTATATTCATATGCTTAAAAGCAAAATGCTTTTGCTTAATGTAACAACAGGCTTTAAGATCTGAACTAATCTTGCTTCAACACATCACCTTAAGACACAGTGGGTTTCTTGAGCTGCTGAGCTTTACTCTCGTTCTAGGTTTGTTTAACCTGATGTGAACATAAGTTTATGCTAGAGAAAGAGTCCACTGAGAATACATAAGTACTTCGATTTTACCTCAAATTAAAATGGGAGAAGGAACCAAACTTCCCTTGAAAAAAACCTGAGAGTTATTGTTTTTTAAATTGGCCCAAAGGTAGAACAATATTCTCTTTATATTCTGTTTCTCTAAACTGGATTGAATCTTCCACTGAGCAGAGTAACAAAACCGGTAATAACTTACTGCCACCTACAGATGGGAGATAAGTCTGCTGGTAGCAAAAAAGGTGAGCCTGGGGTTCACACTGAAGCCTCACAGGTCACGGAACAAGATCTCACAGGTATGAGGTGCAGGAGATGAATACTTCCCCACTCATGGGAATTGGATTGTGCTTGTAGTTTATGAGATTTAAATGAAATTGGAGCTACTAAAAAGCAGATATTCCAACAGTATGTTCAAGTCATTTTCTTCTCCTAAAGGTTTTTTCTTAATGGCCGTGAGTTTTTAGTTACTACAGGAGAGGAAGAGAACCTCTGATCTGTGACAAGCCCTGTGCCAGCCAACGTTTGCAGCAAGCTGTCACCTCCGTCACAGCCAGAACGCTGCTTCTCCACCCTGGGGACAGGCTGCTCTGGGGCACAGGGTTGTGTCATCTCTAGGTCACTACTCCTTGAAGTCACATACTCGTAATTTTGGGGGGTCATATTTGAAGTATCTCAGACGTCCTTGCCCACACCTCTCAGTGTGTAACTAATTGGAATATTTATTTTCCCTTGTATAAAATATTCTTGCTCTTATTTTTCAGTCCATTTAATCATTCACTTCCTTTCATAAAATGAGTTCATATGGCTTTGCTGTTTCACTTGGTGTTTTGCATTTCAAACAAGTATTTATTACATTTTTCCAAGTCTAAATGTTGAGTTGAAAAAAAGATAAATAGAATATACAGGGAGATATTTTTGAAGAAACATTGGAGATCATCTAAGAAGTAAAAGGTAATGGCTGAGAACAGAATAACACTTTAGACTTATACAGTGCTGTATGTCAATAAAACTGGAAGGAAAAAAAAAGAGGGAAAGAAAGAAATAAAAAGAAAGAAAGAAAGAAGGAAGGAAAGAAAGAAAGAAAGAAAGAAAGAAAGAAAGAAAGAAAGAAAGAAAGAAAGAAAGAAAGAAAGAAAGAAAGAAAGAAAGAAGGAAAGAAGGAAAGAAAGAAAGAAAGAAAGAAAGAAAGAAAGAAAAAGAAAAAGAAAGAAAGAAAGGAAAAGAAAGGGAGAGAGAGAGAGAAAGAGAGAGAAAGAAAGGGAAAATTAGGGCATCTTATGTGCTAAACACCACAGTAAGAGAATTAGCTTCATTGTATCTACCTCTTGTAACAATCATGCAAGTAAAACCTATAGTTTAACAGATTAAGAAAGCTGGAAAACTTGCTCTCGGCCAGTAAATTCTAGCTTTGGATTCTGAGCCTAGATTTACATGACTCCAAATCAGACGATTCATCTAGAACTCATTGCTTCTCATTATTAGTTCATGGTGGAGATGAGGCTAGAACTCAATTTCAGACTGCCAAGCAATTAGTGGAATCAGAAACTCTTTCCCTTATACCATGCTGCTCCTATACCTCTGTTTAAGCTTCCCATGACTATTTGGGATCCTTCTTCTCTATTAAACTTTGAAGTTCCTCTGAACTATTTCTAGGTCCTCTTCTCATTATGCCCTACTTCCTCTCCAAGATGATCCCATCCATTCCTGTAAGTGCAAGAGTCACCTACCCGCTTGCAATGCCCATTTTGATCATCCTTGTTGTATAAACTGATTGCCGACTTGAGTTGGATGTCTCAAAGGCAGACTGCCATCTTCCTTCTTTAGTGGATAGCAGCACCATCTTCCCAGCTAACCAAGCCAGAAGACTAAGAGTAACCCTCTATCCCCTCTCCTTCCCTCTCCACCACTGAAATCCAGCAGTAAATCCATTTCATTCAACATTTAAAATATATCAAAGGCCACACACTCTTCACCTCCACTGCCATGAACCAAGTCAAGATCACCATCTTCTATTTTATATATAGTAGTTTGTACCTGCTAATCCCAAACTCCAAATTTATACCTCCTCTACCCCCTTTCCCCTTTGGTAACCTTAACTTTGTTTTCTATGTCTGTGAGTCTGTTTCTGTTTCGTAAACAAGGTCATTCAACAGGGTCCTACTGTATAGCACAGGGAAGTATATTTAATATTCTGTAATAAACCGTAATGAAAAAGAATATGAAAAAGAGTATATATATGTGTGTGTGTGTATATATATATATATGTGTGTGTGTGTGTGTGTGTGTGTGTATGTATAACTGAATCACTTTGCTATACGCCAGGAACTAACACAACATTATAAATCAACTATACTTCAGTTAAAAAAAAAGATCATCATCCTCTCTAACAGGCACAGGAAAAGATGCTCAGCATCACTAATTATTAGAGAAATGCAAATCAAAACCCCAATGAGATATCACCTCACACCTGTCAGAATGGCCATCATCAAAAAGTCTACAAATAAATGTTGACAAGAATGTGGAGAAAAGGGAACCCTCTCGCACTGTTGGTGGGAATGTAAATTGGTGCAGCCACTGTGGAAAACAGTATGGAGGGGCCTCAAAAACTAAAAATAAAACTACCAAATGATCTAGCAATCCACTACTGGGTACATACCTGAAAAAATGAAAAACTAATTAGAAAAGATACATACACCCCAATGTTCATAGAAGCATTATTTACAATAGCCAAAGTACAGAAGCAGCCTACGCAGCATCAACAGACAAATGATTAAAGAATATATATACAATGGAAGGTTACTCAGCCATAAAAAAGAATGAAATTCTGTCATTTGCAACCACATGGATGAACCTAGAGTGTCTTATGCTTAGTGAAATAAGAGAGAGAAAGACAAATACTGTATGTTATCACATATATGTAGAATTTTGAAAATAAAACAAATGAAGCTATTATATATAGCAAAACAGAAACAAACTCACAGATATAGAGAACAAACTAGAGGTTACCAGTGGGGAGAGGGAAAGGAGGGTGTCAAGATAGGGGTAGGGGATTAAGAGACACAAACTACTATGTGTGAAATAAATAAGCAACAAGGGTATACTGTCCAGCACGTGGGGATATAGCCATTATCATGTAATAACTTTATATGTAGTATATTATATGAAAATATTGAATCACTATGCCATACACCTGAAACTAATAAAATATCATAAATCAACTATACTTCAATTTTTAAAAAATCATTTTGGAGACAATCAGGAAAAAAATCACCATATTCTCTTACCTCGACTACTGCAACAGCTCCTAACTGGTCTCCCTGACTCTTAACTTGCACCTTCCCATGAATTGTCCAGCCAGCAACCTAAGTAGTCTCTTTAAACTACATTTTTAACACTCTTCCAAATATACTTAGAATCAGCTTCAAACCTCTTACTGTGTCTTGAGAGGCCCCGTGTGGTCTACCAATGGCCAAATCTCTGGCAGCTCTTTGTGTCAACAACTTTTTGCTCACTGTGGCTGCTTGACAGTTGCTAAAACAAGGCAAGTTCACAGCAACCTCAGAACCTTCCCACTTGCTGTTCCCTGGACCTGCAGTAGGCTTCCCATAACTCTTACCATAGGAGGATCATTTTGTTGTTAAACTTCAGTTCAAAAAATCCCCTTCTTAACGAAACTCTTACAGAAATCCATCTAACTTCTGCCCCCACATCACTACAACAATTATTCTCTCCCTTCTCTAGACTTACTTCCTCTGTGATGCCCTTCACAATCTATATTTATACTATTATTTCTCTTTTTTACTTTTTAATGGTATGTCTCTTCTGGTAGACTACTCATTCTGTAGGGATGGGACCATACCTGCATTAGTCACTATTTATTCCTGGCGCTTAATACAGGCCTGGACTGTTTTCAATGAATATTTGCACTCCATGAAAATTTGTTGAGTAAATAAATTATATTAGTTGGTGATGACAGTAGATTTGAGTCCCCCCGCTAGCACATTAGCTTCGCTATTTAGTCATGTTTCTAGACCATATCATTAGATCTACAAACATTTGAAAGGTTTTGTCCTCGACACAAAGAGAACAAAGCAAGAGGGTAAGACAATTCAAAGTCTCTGCTAATTGAAAAGTAACCTGAAGTGTACATATGTCAGCAAGTTGTGCTGACTCCTGGGTAAAGTTACACACTGTCATTCATAAAGAACTGTTTTTCCATATGTCTTAATTAGATTTTATGGTAAATGTACATTGTGGATATGGTGACCTTCAAGTGTCTTTGTTTCTTTATTAAAAACAGGACCTTTTGGTAGTTTGCACCAGAGACTGCTGGCGTTGCTAGTTTGCATTTCTTTCAGAGGTGATCGCCACTTACAGATATATCCTATAGTTTTACACACACAAAAATCCTTTAATATATGGAATGAAGATTGATTAGACCATGATTGAAAAAAAATTGGTTAGACCATGCTTGAAAAAAGCATATATATATATATATATATATATATATATATATATACATATATAGTATGCACACAAGATTTTTCTCTGAATTTTAGACTTTTTGGCATAAAATTTTGTCAAATTTATCGTCTCTAATAAGTAGTTTTAATTCATTGCACCTTGAGAAATAGCTCCACACATAGCATGCACTCTTCATCCTGTCAGCAAACATTTATTGAGCTCCCACTATTTAGTAGAAGAAAAATAGCATTGACCCTCATTATTGGTGGATTCCATATTTGCAAATTCATCTATTCAGTAAAACTTATTTGTAACCCCCAAATCAACACTGGTGGCATTTTCACAGTCATCCACCAACATATGCAGAGTGATGAAAAATGTGAGTCACTTGATGTGCACACTTCAGCTGAAGCCCAAACAAGGTGACCAGGTGAAACCCAAACAAGGTGTCTCTGCCTTCTTGCTTCGGCTCTCACAATATAAACAAGTGTCTTTTCTGTGGTCTATTCAGTGTCACATTTTTTGCACTTTTTGCTTTTTGTTGGTGATTTCACTGTTTACATGGGCCCACAAGCATAGTGCTGACACACTGCCTAGTATTCCTAAGTGCAAGGAGGTCATGCGTTAGATAAGCTTTGTTCAGATATGAGTTAGAGTGCTGATGGTCATGAGCTAATTGTTAATGGATGAACACATCCAGAAAGAGGAGGGGGAAACTCACTGATCCGTACATAAGGCCACTCCAGAAAATGCTAAAGTAACAGCTATACGGCGTGATGAAGCTATGGAAAAGATGGGCATGTGACTATGTGGATTCATGGGGTGATGATCACTAAAAAAAGTGTAGTGAACAGCCTTGTTATAAGGCGGAAAGCCAAAAAAATTTAGTCACTTATATCCAGGGTCAGAAAATGTTAAGCTTTCTCCGACTCGTGCTGACTGGCTTGCACATTTGACCTTGGGTACACGTATCACCTTCGATACACACGGAAAATATTTAAACTTGCAGGCAAGACAGGTTTTGCAGATCAGGAAGCTGTGGAATGATTTTTTTAAAATAACCACTAAGTGTTAGAAAAAGGTTTATGTGGAAGAGCAAGTTTTTGACACTGTTAAGACTGGCTCATTTTACAAGGACATTAAAAAATGAATCTATATAATGAAAATGGTGTTTTGGTTAAGGGAAATGTGACCAGAGCCTTGCAGGAACCTAATGTTGTATTTCCCCTAGGAGCAATAGGTCAGTATTTGCTAATTTAGAGTTCACAGCAACTTTATAGAACATAAGAACCAGAAATAAAAAGAATCAACTGTATGTCTCTTACCTTTAAGAGGGCACAGTCTAGTGGAGAGAGGCATGTCTGCAGACAATTATATAAATGGCATCCATGAAGCACAGAATATATATGTGTTGACTGAACGAGTGAGTGAGTAAATGGAAAGACAATGAAAGAAATATGTGTAAGATAACAGCAGTAGGAGGCACCTAACCTAGCCTGAGAACTAAATGGAGAATATCTTCCTAAATATTTACAGACAAAAAAATTTACCTGAAAAAAGGAGCTACATGGGGCTTCCCTGGTGGCACAGTGGTTGAGAGCCCACATGCCGATGCAGGGGACACGGGTTCGTGCCCCGGTCTGGGAAGATCCCACATGCCATGAAGCGGCTGGGCTCATAAGCCATGGCTGCTGAGCCTGCGCATCCGGAGCCTGTGCTCCACAACGGGAGAGGCCACAACAGTGAGAGTCCCGTGTACCACAAAAAAAAAAAAAAAAGGAGTTACATGTACAAAAGTATGGAAGGAAGTTAACTAGAAAGTTTAAGGAATTCCAGTTTGGCTAGAATATAGGATACTTGCAGGAGAATGAGAAGGGTGGTGTAAGTGAGGAGTCAGGGGCCAGACAATAGAGTTTAAATTGTGTGCTGAAGGCAATAGGGAAATGGAATGTTTAAAACATAGACATTTTCTACTCTTTTTCTAATGGAACTGCATCTACTTCTGTCTGGTTTTAAAAGAATCCATTGATGAGTCCTTAATTTTTCATGTTGATTAGATATATTTGTATGGAACCTTCACTAGGAGTATAATTTAAATATTTCACTTTATTTTAGTATATTTTAAAAAACCCGAGTTACTGTAGGTAGCACATTGTTCTCATTGGACAATTCTGAAAATACAGAACTAATAAGAGAGCAGGGATGATAGATACACCATAAAAAAGTAGAAGAGAAGAATGTGTATACATATAAATATGTGGTGTATATACATATCTACACACACACATATATATTTGCATATATGTTAGGAATTACAGAACACTACTCAAATACCCAGATGCAGAAAGATCTCCTTAACCAGTAAAGAGCTTAACTCTAGTCCCATTCAACATTGTGCAATTTTGTCTCTGTTTGGAACTAAGTAACAGAATGGTCTTAATTGAAAGCTTGGTTCAGGAGACAGGGAGGAGGAGAGAGGGAAAAGGGAGAGGAAGGAAGGAGGGATAGTTGGGAGGGGGGGTGAGAGAGAGACAGAAAGACAGAGAATGAGAGAGAGCGCACACAGGCGCACAGCACCTCGTTGGGAGCTATTTGTGGTGTCACTAGCTTGCTTCTGGAGGCCACGTGCCTGTGTGGCTGCCACTGTAAAGAGAAACTGCATGATAGAGAAAAAGACATTTGTCTCACATATCTGAGAGACAAAGAAATGGAGAAGCACATTCTCCTCCAGTGCACAAATGGAAAAGACAAGTGCACAAGCTATGAGGAAAAGATTGAGGTTGAGAATTCATCTCTGGGGAGAAGAGAGAGGACAAAAGCATATCCATCTTCACACAATGGCAGCTACTACAAAGAAATGACGGAGCACAAGTGCTCTATGCAGCCAAGGAGGACTAATAATGAAAGGAGAAACCTGGAAACTCTAAACCAATATAAAAGCAAGACCTTTTGCATTTTCTCTTGGTCTTTGGGCTGAGTGTATGTATTTAACATTGTGTTAATCAAATGTTGATGCATTTTTTGCACCATTTGATTAATGTGTTTTTACTCCTGAGTCATTAGTACTCTGTTAAATACTCCATCTTGGTGAAACCACAGGAGGATGCAAAGTAAGCAAAGAAAGCACTTTTGAATGAACATTCTATATAAGACCCATTGCTGAAAACTTTGCCATGTTGGCCTAAATAACTAATAACATATGTCACAACCCTCACTTCGAAACAGGTCTGTTTTCTCTCTAGCGACTCGGTAGAAAAGAACCATTTAATCAATTCCACAAAACAGAAGAGCTTAACAAAAAACATACTCAAGGTGTGCTTTCTGCAGGGGGCGTTTTTTTCTGATTAATTGCTTATTATGCTGTTATGACAATATTCCTGCTTGTTATAGTACCTTTTAACATCTTTGCTGGTATCCAGGAAAGAGTTGATTAAAAGAGTAGGAAAAGGCAAGAGACTAGAGCTTTGAATCACATCAAGCAAATCTCAAAAATGTTAAGGCAGGATTCACAGACCAATCACACACATATATGTACCGCCCTAATAGTAAATCACAGACCTTTTTTGTCAAGAAAAATCATTGGTTCTCTAAAGATTATCACTTCTGCTTCAAACGATTCAGTAGAAACACAGCCAAATGAAGCTGATAGCAGTAATTATTTGTCATTTTTAAGAGTAATATGAAGTAATTTCCTTTTTTCATAAAAATAACAAACATTTACTGAGCATTTTTAGTGCTTTTCATACATTAGTTTAACTTTCCCAACAATTCTTTGAGATAACAACTGTTTATTATCTCCTTTTTTTAAGATGACAAAACTGAAATACAACAAGATTAAATATATTTGCCAAGATCTAATAAGATAGAAAGTTTGGGAAATGAGATTTAAGCCCAAATGGTTCCATCAGCAAGCTCTCAGCTGCTAAAATACATTAATTTTATTATAATATTTTGGTCAGACTCAATAGATTTTCCTCAAAAATTATGTTGCAGAGTACCATCATCCTCATCTTAAAAAATAAGGATTTTTAAAAACCACAAATTTATATTTCATAATTTTAATAAACTTTTACCTTTAGGGCATGCTTGATTTTCCATTACAAAAAATTTTATTCAGAATTCTTGAAGTTCTATTGTTTTGCAGTTTTTACAAAGGTATTTTATTGTGGAAAACAGAAGACTTCCTTCTAACTCTCTCATGTAGCCAAATAGAATAACAAATAAAACTAAACTATATTCAGGGCTTTACACAAAACCCTTTATTCTGTTTAACACATTTTACTATGTCTAATATGTTATTGAGGTGATGTTTGCTTCTACAACCAGTTCATCTTACTTGTGTCAATTCAAAAACAAACAAGCAAACACACAAAATGTAGCCCAATACCTTCTAGATAAAAAGAACTTAATGAAAAATAAATGAGATTACCAGGAAGAATGATTAATATGATTTCATATTAAAGAATCTAGAATCACTAGTATATTTTATACTACTTAATGGAAACAAAACTCAATAAAGAATCATTTTTCTTCAATAATATTAACTTTTTAATTATTTAGTACAATAATCTATTGAGATAATTTGAATATCTAGTCCAGATTTATAATACTATGTTGAAACATAAAATCAAACATAAAACCAACTCACTACAATGAAAAGTGCCATGTGGTTTGCAGAGTATTTGAAGAATGGCTTCCCAATAGAAGACCTCTAACAACTGTGTCCAGGCCCAACTCTACCACTTGAGACCTTGGACAGATACATCAGAGCTCTGAACATGAGTTTCCATTGGTAGGTGAAGGAGGTGTTTTATGATCCCTTCCAACTGTGAAATTCTACATTTCTTGGATTTATCTGCAGTTAAAGTTTGAATTATAAAGAGAGCACTGAACAGTTAGGCAGAGCAGCAGACACAAAGTCAAAGTTTTCAGGATCTGTTTCTGGGTTCAGTTCTAAAGGGCAGTTGCTGCAAATACGTATAAAGCCATTACAGGAGGACCTAATGGATATGTTATTCTGAGTACTGAGGTGGTGTTTACTTGTACAAACCAGTTCACCTTACCTGATTTCTGCATTCAAAAGATTAGTTCAGACAAATACTCTGATGAAATTGAGCTATATTCAATTCAGTCGAAAGAGTCAAACCAGTCTTCTGCAGAGACAGCCTGAGATCCAAGGATTTCTTACAACGAATGTACAATTATGTCCAAACATATTCACCCAACTTAATTTTCTTGGTTTATTGACTATAAACTTGTACTTAACCCAGTAATTATGTTATTTGTAATGTACAATAATTAAGTGTATTTGCATGTGTTTTGTGTAGGTAGTGAGAAGGTGGGGGATGGTTTAGTGTCAAATAAATTACTCTGAACATTTTGCCCAGAACCTCCCTCAACTTCTGATCTTTACCTCCCATTGCCCATCAACGTGGCCAGATCATACTAAGGGTCATTAAATAACTCGGTCAAATAAGCGAAAATATGAGTCATTAACTCTATTGTTTTGCTAAGATGATCATGCCTTTGATATGTAAATGTAGCTCTTTTATCATCCTTATAAATTGACTAGCAGACTAAAGCACCTCATCCACCAACACATTTTGTAAAATGGACTAACAGTCTCCGAATTCAAGATATATTACAGCAAAAACGTCTTATTTTTCTCTCCCTATGTATGTGAGGACACATAGAAAGCCCATTTTTGCCAGATGTTGGTAAGAACAAGAGGCACTGTCTTACAATTTGATGTAAATTATTCCTTTCCAGCTTTTTCTATTGCTTATTTGTTGGATTAGCCAGGATTATTTTGGCTGCAAGGGACAGAAACCCAACACAAACTAGGTTAAAAAAAAAAAAAAGGGGAGTCATTATTTGTCTCTTATTAGAAAGTCCAAGGCTTCGGGCTGGGATGGGTCCTGGCTCTGCATCCCACTCCATCTTTACTCTGCTTTTCTCTCTGGCTTCATCCTGCTGCTTTTTGTCCAGGCAGTTAGAAAAGAAGGCTTTTGGCATTCCAGCTCGAAGATCTTCACAGCATGTGGTCCAGGACAAAGATAAAAGTCTCTTTTTTCTCCATCCACTCTTCAAATGTTAGGGAAAACACTCATTGAAATACTGTTATGGCAAAGTAGATTTGATTGGCTGGACTGGGTTGGTACCCACAAAAGAAGGGGACTAGGCAGGCAAAGCAACACATGTGGTCCATCCATGGACAGAAGGGCAATTTGGTTGGGTCACTAGCTCAAGAACACAAAATACTGCAGGGAAATGAGAACAATGGACCCTGAGAATTACTGGGAAGGGGTACCTTCCAAACTAGGAACAGCTTGAACCACTTTAAATCTAGCTTTTCAAAACAAAAGACCATTCTGGTCTAATTCATAGTTTTAATTAAATTTGAACTTTGGAATGGAATTGTTCAAATATCACATCATTTGTTTTCATAGGCTTCTAATCAAGAAAAAAGAACTTGCTTAATTCATATTTATAATGTTCTAGTTCACAGATACATGTGAATATGTGTCTTCACAGGTTTCTTCGTATGTCCATGCAGAATCAAGCTGGACTAAACCTTCCCTGATTCTGAGTCATTGGTGTAAACTACCTCACTTGGCATTTTTGCACGTGATGAAAATCAAACCCACTAAACCTATGATTAGAATGATTAAGTCTAACTGGGACATGTGGGTCAGTCCATCAGTGGTTACCTAACTAAGTAAATTAATACTGAGTTTGACTGAGTTTGACTTCATTTCTCCAGAAAGTATTTTTATTTGGAGATAATTTTTGACCTTCATTGTGATTAATTATGGAAAACTGTTATTTCAAAACAAAATTCATAAAAATTTTTCTCATAAAAACTCCCCTTTAAAATTCTTAAATCTAGAAAAAAAGCAAACTTTGAAACACTTTCCCAGTCCTGCTAATGTTATAATCTTTTCCAAATGGTATTTTTTAATTTTGTTTCTTTGTTACACTAAAGAAATTAATGGGGTGGAGGGGATTTTTGTGTGTCTTTATCACACGGATGAAAATTTCACAAACTTGGTCCTCCTCTTAATCTCACTACTCTGCAGCCCCTTAAAGTGTAACTTTGAAGGAGTAATTTTAGAGATGTTGAGCTTGAAAGAGCTTTTGAAATATTTCATTTCTGAGCCGAGTCAAAAATAGGCATGTTTGTTAAAAAAAAAAAAAAATCTCACAAAGAAGCTTGTCTGGGAAAGTATTCTTCAAAACTGCAGACATTTCTTTCAGAAAGCCTCTGTTCCAATTCAAGGAGCTTATTGTTCTGATCTCAGAGCTCAGTCCCCACAGCTTGAATTTCTTTTCAAAATTGTTTAATGACTTTTAAGAACGTGTTTCTTGCTAAGTCTTTACAGCTTCCCATGTGAATGTTTGTTTTTATATTTCTGTTATTTAGTTCACTTTTGTGCTCATGACCTTTGCTAAAACAATGGCCAGAACTGTCTGGATCTTTGTAAAATATGTGCTCATCTTACACAGGACTCCTGGGTACATGTGTGCACATTAGACATTGGGCTTTTCCTACTGAATCCACTTGCTTGTCAAGGCTTTCATAGCCAACACATTCTGCTATGATATTTGGATGAAATAGGTGTGTTAATTCACAAAGGATATAAATTAAACCAATAAATTATGTCTGACACACTGGAGAGAAATTAAGGGAAACAAAGTCAGTAATTTATGTCACAATCACTTATAGATCACATACATTTCCTCTTTCAATCAAGAGAATTAAACCACATTTCAATATTTCTATCAAGTTTAAGCTATTTTAGAAAACATATTGAAGAAAATAATTTTTGGACAATGTGACTGCCTGAACAGTTGACAATGTTGATCAATGTCATCTTTAAGTGTTACAACTTTTGGTCCCCTCTGGAACTTAGTGATAACTCTACAAGAGCCTTGTTTTCTTAGCACCTGGAAGACATGCCTGTTTCAGCACAGGACTAACAATCCTGAAACCCCGTAAGGACCAGTTATTTTAACTGTATTTCACAGACAGTGGCAGATGCCATTCCCAGCCTTGCGATTACTTTGTGGCTGGGTCAGCATGGCCACTACTGGAAAGCAGTTCTGAACACGTGGACTCCCACAGAGCTGGTGACATGCCAGCTGAATTGGGTCACCTGTTTGCCTTCTGCCGGCCTCATCTCAAGCATGCAGAGTTCAGAAAACTGATTTTATTGGTTTTCCCTGAGACAATCAATTGATTTAGAAGTCTAAATGCATGTGACTGATTTTCAATCAGATTTCCACCTCTTTATTTTGTAGTGAGAAATTTAATTCCAATTATATAGTAATAATTTTATCAGCTAGTCAGAGCATAGACTGATGGAAGCCTGTCTAAGTTCAGATGGTGGTATGCTGAATACAGAAACTTTTAAAAAGGAGATTAGATGGTATTGAGATTATTCCATCTAAGATGAGAACTTGTCTTACTTCCCCTGCTTTCATCTGGTTCTAAAACCTGATGCCATTTGCGGGTCCCTGTTTAAGGACTTAAGTTACCCCATGGACTTTGAAAGAGCCAGAACACTGACAGCTCTTGTTAGTGAGATTTGAAGTAAGTTGCGGTGCCAGGAAGGTAAAACAGCGGCATCGCCAATTTCCAGGCCTATGAATAGTGGTCTCTCAGGTTCTGGGCTCCCAATGCAGCATCCAGGGATAAACCCCAGGAATCTGGACAGTGCCTGAGCCACAGGCCTCCTTATCTTTCTAGACCACCATCTCCACATTGTCTCATCATCAGGTTCAGAGTCCTGCTTCTAATCCTCCCCATCTTAGTCCTTTGGATGGGTTCCTGAATCAGGTGAGAGTTTCAAGAAGAAAAAGAATACGCTCTCAAATTGGGATAATGCAATGAAGGCTTGACAGAGGGACTATTTACAAAGATATGAGCAGGGTGTAGGGGAGTCATAAAGACCGTGCAGGACCCAAGGCAGGGAGAGCAGGGCTGTCACCACTCTAAGGCCAGAGAGAGGCAGAGATGAAGCAGGAAAGAACTGTAAAGTGAGAAGAGGTAAACTCTGGTGGAGGGATGTAACCAGTTTATCATGACCCAACAAAAAAGGAGCCGGGGAACAGTATTCAGACGTCATCTCTTCCTTCATTTTGACCCTCTTCGGGGGGGTTCCTCCTTAGCCCAAGAGCAAGGAAGCCTGATTGATATATTTCACACTGGTCACCTTTCACAACAGAGAGAAGGGTGAGGAAAAATGGAGTAGGTTAGGAGAGGAAAATGTAAAATATTCAGCACAGTTCCCCTGTCACTCATCAAAAGAGATTGGTCTCTATTTTCTTCTTTTCTGTCCCCCACCCTGAAGCAGAATTCTGGGAATCGGGCCAAGTGTTTCTTTTCATTAGGAGTAGAGAATAGGAAATCCAGGGCTTGGCAGTGCCAGATGGATCTCCGCCGGATAACACACCCTTGAAGAGTGGATGATAGCCACGACAGTCCCACTCCTCCCACAGGGCAGTCAGGGTGTCCTGGGTCTGCTCTGCTCACTCCTTCTGGGCAGGGCCCATATCTGATTCACCCTTGTACTCCTACAACTATCTGGCATGTAGTGGTTACTCAGAAAGTTTTCCCAAGCCAGACGAATTATTCTAAGATGACACTCTTTACTGACACCCTAGTGTTGGCTGGAGTTCCTCTCTTGTGGGCAGTACTAAAGTGGCACTCATGGGATCCCTTTCAGCCATGTCCTTTTTCAGCATTCCTTCCAGACCCTCAGACATTTCAGTTTTCCCATCACTGTGCCATCACTTTCTTTCATTTAACATATCCTCATGACATGTTACAATTTTCCAGTTTGCAGCTTATTTTTCATAGATTTTATTTTAGATTGCTTCCTGGAGACATGCAGGAAGACACCGGAATCTCATAGGTAACATGTCTTCCAATTGCATTTTAGTGTAGATTACTCTGGGAAAGAGTCCTTATAGGCTACTAGAAGAATCAAAGCTTGCAGCTGTTTTTAGTATCAAGTCAGAGAGATTGTGTACCTACCACGTGGCATGATGCCTGGAATATAAACAGTTCTCAATCAGATGGACAAGCAAAAGAACCAATGGGTGCACGTATGAATGAATCACACATGTATGAGTGGATCATTAGCAAGAATCTAAGGATTATTTATCACAGTTCATTCCTGGATATCCCCTGCTGGACAGTTATCATTTCTAGGATAAGCAGAAACACAGAAAGAGAATTAACTCAATGGTAAGTTGAGGCTTTAGGAGAGATTCAGCCTCTGATTCTGGGGAAAGGTGCACATACAGGGTAGAACACTAGATATGAAGGCGATGGAGAACTATAAACAGTGGTGATGCAGAGATGTGATTGATGTCAGGCTAGCAGGGATTCCTGTGTATCTGACAGAGAATAGCAACATGGAATTCTGCGACAAATGAACTTATAAGTACACAGTAACTGGTATGTGTTTATCATCACAGGCACCTGTCAGCCAGTAGCCAGGCTCCAGGCATGTGGAGATACTCTCATCCCAAAAGGGGTCCAGGTTTAATGTCACAGGGCTGTGATGAATAAAGCAGAACCCTAGTCCTGGGGATCTAGACAGGTTCCCAGCAGGCACTTAGAACATAAGGCAGAAGATAAGGCAGAAGAACAATTATTAGCATGCAAGTTCAGAGCCAGAGTACAGGAACTCTGTGAAAAGACATCTCCTCTGGCTTTACAGATGGTTAGAGTTTGAACGTTCAGAAATGAGAACGGTGTTCCAGGCAGAAGGAATAGCATGAGTCAAGTTACCTACATTCCAAACCCTGGCTGTTTGACTATAAGGAAGTTAATTAACATCTCAATGCTTTCACTTCTTCATTTGTGAAATAGAAATCATAAAAATACCTACATCACAGAATCAGGGTTTTTTAGGTTATTCTTCCCAGTTCTATTGAGAAATAATTGACATACATCATTGTAAAAGTTTAAGACAAACAACATGATGATTTGACTTACATGTATTGTGAAATGATTCCACAATAAGTTCAGCTGACATCCTTCTTTTCATATAGACACAATAAAAAGAAAAGCAATAAGAAAAGAAAAAAGGAAAAAAATTATCCTACATACCATACTGCAGTGTTAGCTATAGTCACCATGCTGTACATTATTACATCCTTAGGACTTATTTATCTTACAACTGGAAGTTTGTACCTTTTGGCCGTCTTCCTCTAGTTCCCCCTCCTCCCCACCCTCCTCCTCTGGTAACCTCATCTCTTTTTTCATGTGTTCAGGTTTTTGGGGTTTGTTTTGTTTTGTTTAAGATTTCACATGTAAGTGAGATCATACAGTATTTGTCTTTTTCTGACTGATTTGTTTCACTAGCATGATACCATCCAGGTTCATCCATGTTGTCACGAATGGTAGGACTTCCTCATTTGTATGGCTGAATTCATTCACAATTCTTTATCCATTCATCCACTGATAGACATTCAGGCTGTTTCCATGTCTTGGCTATTGTAAATAACGCTGCAGTGAACAATGGGCTGCAGATATCTTTTCGAGTTAGTGTTTTCATTTCCTTTGGATAGATTCCTAGAAGTGGAATTGCTGGATCATATGGTAGTTCTATTTTTGATTCTTTTGAGGAACCTCCATACTGTTTTGCATAGTGGCTGCACCAATTTACAACCCCACCAACAGTGCACAAGAGCTCCCTTTCCTCCACATCCATGCCAGCATTTATCTCATTTTATGACAGCCATTCTGACAGGTGTGATATCTCACTGTGGTTTTAATTTGCATTTCTCCTGTGACTAGTAATATTGAGCATGTACCTGTTGGCCTTTCATATACCTTCTTTGGAGAAATGTCTATTCAGATCTTTTGCTTGAATTTGTTAATTGGATTATTTGTTTTCTCTCTATTGAGTTGTATGAGTTCTTTATATATTTAGGATTATTATCCCTTATCGGATATATGAATTGCAAATATTTTTCCTATTCTGTAGGCTGTCTTTTCACTTTGCTGATTGTTTCTTTTGCTGTGCAGAAGCTTTTGAGTTTTATGTAGCCCCACTTGTTTATTTTTTATTTTTGTTCCTTGTATTTTAGGTGCCATATCCAAAATATCACTGCCAAGACCCATGTCAAGGAGTTTTATTCCAATGTTTTCTTCAAGGAGTTTCATGATTTCAGGTCTTAAACCTAAGTTTTTAACTTATTTCAAGTTAAGTTTGTGAGAGGTGTAAGATATGGGTCCAGGTTCATTCTATTACTTGTGAATAACCAATTATTTCCAACACCATTTATTGAAGAGACTGTCTATTTGTCAGTGAGTATTCTCAGCTCCCTTGTCAAATATCAGCTGATAATATATGCTTAAGTTTATTTCTGGGCTCTTCATTCTCTGTTCCATTGGTCTATTTTTCTGTTACTATGCCAGTATCATACTGTTTTAATGACTGGAGCTTTATAGTGTAGCTTGAAATCAGGAAGTGTGATGCCTCCTGATTTATTCTACTTTCTCAGAATTGAATATTTCAGGGATACCTTTCCATTTATTTACATCACAGTGTTCTTATTAGCATTACATGTAAAAATTTTAACAGGGGGGCTTCCCTGGTGGTGCAGTGGTTGATGCAAGGGACTCAGGTTCGTGCCCCAGTCCGGGAAGATCCCACATGCTGTGGAGCAGCTGGGCCCGTGAGCCATGGCCGCTGAGACTGCACAGAGCCTGTGCTCCACAACGGGGGAGGCTGCAACAGTGAGATGCCCGTGTACCGCAAAAAAAAAAAAAAAAAAAAAGAACATCCGAAGGAAGATATCCAGAAACAGGTGCAAATGTTAACAACAGTCAGGGCTAACTCACAGATTTGGGGTCAACTATGTTGAGCTTAAGGTTGAACCACACAATCACTGAAAGGAAACAAAAAGAGAAGCATGTAGAGCAAGCAGGCATTTTGTAGAAAAGTTACATCTGCTGTTGTGGGAAGGGAGCAGAGTGAGTAGTAGAGCAATTAAAAAGGAGTAGAAAAGGTGAAGGAGGCCATCAGAGGTAGGTGGTATGAACCAAATGTGTCCCCCAAACCCAATGTGACAGTGTAACTGAAAGTGGGGTCCAGCCACTCACCACTCAAAATCTAATAAAGAGGCCAGGCTGATGGAAAGGAAAGCTTGTTTTATTTTTGATGCCAACAACTGGGAAGGAGGGCAGACACCTGTCAAAAGGCCAACTCCCCCCTACCCCTGACAATCAGCAGCAAGAGCTTTTATAGACAGAGGGAGGGGGTTACATGCAGAAACAGTACAGTCAGCTCTGACAGTCATCTTGAAATTTGGTCATTGGTGATCTGACCAGCATCATCTTGATTGTTTTAAGTACAGTCAATCTTCAGTTCCAGGGTCAGTTTGTTCCCATTACCTTAAGGCCAATTCTTGGAATTGTGGCAACATATGTCATGGCTACAGTCTGGTCATCATGTAGTTAACTTCTTCCACCTGGTGGGGGTTTCAATATCTATAAGACAGCTCACAGGATATGGCTCAAAATATTATTTATAGCCCTTGAGAAGGAAGTAAATGTCCTTGACTATGCTTAATGCCTAAACTATTATTATTTTGTCTCCTTTGGCTGTTTTCCTTTTTTTCTCCATTTTCACACTTCTCTGATTAAACTTATTCTTTGGCTAAAGTTTTTCCATAGACAAAAGGCAGGCAGAGGACATGGTGGGGGGCAAGGACCACAGGGGCCTGCTCTGTCTCAATCTCCCTTTTTTTGGGAAAAGAATCTTGAGGAGAGACAGGTATAGAACGAGAAAGGGAATAAAGTTTTGGATAGAGAAGTTAATCATAAACTTGGCAGAGGAACTTGGTTTTAGTTCCATTTCTGTTCTAATTTTCCCCAACTCTTTGAGGGAATTGGGCAACAACAGCTCTTGGCTACTTCCTGCTGAAGTGGGGCCCAGTCCTGCCTAATTTGGAGAATGGGCACAGAATTGGAAATAAGCTCAAGTTCCAAGCTTAACATCAATATTTTGTATTATGGAAACATTACCTCTCTCTCTGATTACTTTATCATAGTACGTACACAAACATTTGAAAATAAGTAGACGTATTACAAGGAAGATAATAATCAAAATATATCTTTGTATTATTCTCTGAATGTATTTTTTTAATTATTAAAGCAGATGTACAATGCATGTTTAATAGGCCACAAACAGGCAGTTTTGGTTAGCCTAAAGTTCGAATTAAGTTATGTATAAACCAGAATGACTTCTCCATATCTCAATATGTGAAATATTCTATCATTTTGCCCTTTTAATTGCAAATCTTTCCATAGAAAGTATTGATAATCAGTATATTTTCCAGCATTGTCAGACTGGCTCAGTTGCCTGCTCTGGGTCCATTCATGTCCCTGGGTTCTAGGTCTCTCTCTCTCTCTCTCTCTCTCTCTTTTTGTTTTGGCCTAGTTGTCCATGTTGGGGGAAAACTAATCAGATATCATGAACAGGCTGAGGTATGTTAATGGGGAAATGCTTTATAGGACATACATTTTATCACTTATACCCAATTGTCACACAAACATTGTACATGTGCTTTAAGCAGTAAACTTAAAGCCAGCAGTGATAGTCATTAGTAGTTATATTCTGTGACAACTTTATTAAACAATTCTTTCCATCCTGAACATTGGGATCAAAAGTATGGTTAGACTAGGGGCAGGACAGGAGTAAAGACACAGACATAGAGAATGGACTTGAGGACACAGGGAGGGGGAAGGGTAAGCTGGGACAAAGTGAGAGAGTGGCATGGACATATATACACTACCAAATGTAAAATAGATAGCTAGTGGGAAGAAGCCGCATAGCAGAGGGAGATCAGCTCGGTGCTTTGTGTCCACCTAGAGGGGTAGGATAGGGCATATGGGAGGGAGACGCAAGAGGGAGGAGATATGGGGATGTATAGCTGACTCACTTTGTTATACAGCAGAAACTAACACACCATTGTAAAGCAATAATACTCCAATAAAGATGTTTAAAAAAAAAAGTGTGGTTAGAAGCAAAATGATAACTTTCCTTAGAATTCTGTTATCAAAATCAGATCAATATTCCAGGAGAACTTTGTTTTCTTAACAGAGAGAGAAAAAAACAAATTCAGCCTTGCATCAGTTTACTGTTGATAACAAAATTCACTTACCTAATTCAGTTCAGTCTAATCTTAATCCTGACAATGTACAAAATTCTTTTCTCAAAGTTCCTTTTTCACAAACCTTTTATCACTTTCTGGAACAATACAAATTTGTCCCTTTTTTTCATATCCAGAAACAACCAACTGTAGGACAAAATTATTATCATCATTTTCCCTCAACAAAAATATCTCCATTCTTTACACACCAAAATGCTTCCCTTATCATTTTTTAAGCCTTGAAAACCTTAACAAAACCAAGAAACAAGTAATTGAGCTGTTTGTTATATCAGTATTTTCTGATTGCCAAAGTTAAAAACATATTCCATAACCTCTAAAATCATATATTTTTCTCATAGCACAATTTTTTTTTTTTTTTTTTTTTTTGGCGGTACGCGAGCCTCTCACTGTTGTGACCTCTCCTGTTGCAGAGCACAGGCTCTGGACGCACAGGCCCAGCAGCCATGGCTCACGGGCCCAGCCGCTCCGTGGCACGTGGGATCTTCCTGGACCGGGACATGAACCCGTGTCCCCTGCTTCGGCAGGCAGACTCTCAACCACTGCGCCACCAAGGAAGCCCTGCTCATAGCACATTTTTTTTTAATGTAGTATAAGATGTGTGTTTAATAAACCTAATATCTTTAGTTTCCCTCTTGTTCTTGCAAGAAGACAAAAGCAGGTAAATTTAGATTTGTTTGATTTGTAAGCACTTATTTTTTTAAGCCAATTAAATAGAGCTCCTCTACAAATTAACCTCAGCAATATTATCCAAAGACAAAGACACGTATTGAGACATACCAACATCCAGGCAAACAGAGATCTCATTTTTTCATCTTTTTACATTTCATGAATTAGGCATTGCAATTAAACTTATCAGTTTATGAATAACAGTAAGAATAGTCAAATTTACACACTCGATTTTAAAAGGCTTCCTTTTCTTTCCTCCTTCCCCCCACCCCTTGGCTTGAATTTTTACTAATTAACCCAAGGCTGAAGTCCCAGGCAAAGTGGGCTGTGTTTATATTTCAAGGGCATGATAAGAGTTAACTTCGAGCTTTCTCCTAGGCATATTTTTGTTCTCTCAGGGTCAGAATTCTGAAAACAGTATTTTATCAAGCTAGCTTTCTCTAAATGCATATGCAAAAAGAATCAGATTTGGAGTTTCCAAAGAGTTTCATCTTAACCAATTTTCTCCAGAGTCTAAAGAATATTGTTGCCATACATTGTCCAAAAAAAAAAATCTCTTTTTCTTTAATCATAGTTTTATAGCTTAAATTTTCCCTAATGAACTGAACCTGAATTTCCCATTTTACAAAAGGCAACATGAATATCAATCACACAAATGGAATACACATTCCCACACCAGAAGACAGAACTGTCACAAATCCTGTGAGAGGATTACCAATATGGAGTCCCAAACAAACACTTTTCCAACACAGACAGTCCTCAACGGTAGAAAGACTTCAGAACCAATTGGCAAAAATGCCCAAATAGCACTTCATGGGGACAAATGGTCCTCAATGGCAGACAGACATCAGAACCGATTGGCAAAATGCCCAAGGAGCACTTCATGCTCAAAAGAGAAGTTTGCCCGGGTGCACACTGGTGGACTTACTCAGTCTTGAAGCTTGTCAGCTCATCCAGATGCATTTTTCCATTCCACCAAGGAAAAGCTTAAGTTTGCAGCTGGTGCCAAGCAGGGGAGAAACAGGGAGGATCCCGGAAACAAATGATTTCAGCAGCTGCTAGGAACGTCTCCCCAAATCCCCTTCTCAGGGCCAGGTAGCCACGAGCAGCAGGCTTATCACAGCCATCCCAGTGCATTGTCATGGCCATGGCTCTACTCTGGAAAACCCAGGGGAGCCAGATGTCACAAGAGTGCAGGAACCACCCCATGTTGGATGCCAAAAACTGTAACCAAAAGTGGGGTCCAGCTGCTCACCACTCAAAAGACAATAAAGAGGCCATGTTGGTGGAAAGGAAAGTTTGCTTTATTTTGGATGCTGGCATCCAGGAGGGGGAGGGCAGGTACCTGTCAAAAGGCCAATCTCCCCCCCCCCCGCCCCCAACAATCAGGTGCCAGAGCTTTTATAGACAGAGGGAGGGGGCTACATGCAGAAACAGTACAGTCAGCTCTGACAGTCATCTTGAAATTGGTCATCGGTGATCTGACCAGCGTCATCTTGATTGTTTTAAGTACAGTTAATCTTCAGTTCCAGGGTCAGTTTGTTCCCATTTCCTTAAGGCCAATTCTTGGAATTGTGACAGCTTATGTCATGGCTACAGTCTGGTCATAATGTAGTTAACTGCTTCCACCTGGTGGGAGTTTCAGTATCTACAAGACAGCTCACAGGATACGTCTCAGAGTATTATCTATAGCCCTTGAGAAGGAATTAAAGGTCCTTGACTTTGCTTAACGACTAAACTAATATTATTTGGTCCTTTTGACTGTTTTCCTTTTTTTCTGCATTTTCACACTTCTTGATTAAACTTATTCTTTGGCTAAAGTCTTTCCACATACAAAAGGCAGGCAGAGGACATGGTGGGTGGGGGGCAAAGACCATAGTGTCCTGCTCCGTTTCAACAGTACTTGGAGGTGGGGCCTTTGGAAGATAATCAGGTCGTGAGGGTGGGGTTGTTGTGAGTGATATATCATAGTTTGATATAATGAGAAGTAACATAGCTCTTCACCACAGGAAGACACAGCAAGAGGGTGGCCATCTACAAACCAGGACACTTGACTCTGCCAGCACCTTGACCTCAGACTTGCCAGCCTTCAGAATTATGATAAATAAATATATGTTGTTTTAGTCACCCAGTGTGTGGTGTTTTGCAGTAGCAGCCTGAGCTGACTAAGACCATAAGAGACCTAGAAAAGCAAAGCGTCAGAAACAAAGGGACAGACAGGAACGTGAGGAAGAAGCTTCAGAGCAGTGACTGGGGACAAGAGATGGATGGGGCTATTACTCCTGGGTCTCAAGAATCTATTTGTGACCCTAGAGGAAGTAAGTTTATAGGGGAGACCACAGAAAGCAGAAGGATAGGGTGGCACAGGGATGAGAGGTTAGGAAGATGGTGAAGCAGATTTCTTTAAAGAAGAGACAGGGTGGAGAGCACCAGTGTAACACTGGCAGTGATCTCGTTAAGGGCTCCTTAACAAGACTGATCTCCAGCAACCCAGTTATACTCGTTGCTTCAGGTGAATGATTAAAGGTCACCCTTTCACTCCTCAAATATAACCAGCTAGCAGAATACCCTGGTAACACCTGGCAAGGCAAAGGATGAACACTCTTTCTCTAAGACAGCAAGAAAGAGGAAGAAATTTGATGAAGACATGAAGAAATGTTGATATGACCAAAGGTGCTTAGGGACTCAATCAATAGCGTATGGAATAGGATAAAGGGGTGGGTTGCAGCCTTTGGGAAAGTAGTCTCTTTAAGGTGCACCTGTAATAACTGGGAACACCCACCATTTCCCTGCTGAGCTCTGAAGCTGGATTGGAGGGACCAGTGTGATTCATCCACCTGCCATTTCAGTGGAGAAAAAAAAATCAGATTGATAAATAACCCATGTTAAGATTTTGATGTATTCTTTTGCTTTATAAATTCACTTATTTATTTATTTTTGGCTGCATTGGGTCTTCGTTGCTGTGCACGAGCTTTCTCTAGTTGCAGTGAGCAGGGGTTACTTTTCGTTGTGGTGCACAGGCTTCTTATTGCAGTGTCTTCTCCTGTTGCGGAGCATGACCTCTCGGTGCGAGGGCTCAGTAGTTGTGTCTCACGGGCTCTAGAGCACAGGCTTACTAGTTGTGGCACACAGGCTTAGTTGCTCCACGGCATGTAGGATCTTCCCAGACCAGGACTTGAACTCGTGTCCCCTGCACTGGCAGGTGGATTCTTAACCACTGAGCCACGGGAAGCCCTTGATATACCTTTATCAAGTGGCATTTAAAAAAATTTTTTAAATCCTTTACACTTTTCTTTTTCACATTCTTTGTCGGAAGGAGCATTGTTTTAATAATTAGATTTAAAAATTATTTAGAAAGCAATCTATTTGTTGCTTTGGGTCATGAAGACCCCTGTGATATGTTAGTTTGAACAGAGATTGTGGCACTGGTCCTCCATTGACAACTCTAATCCTAGCACACTGTTAATCTGTGCAGGGAACACATTTGAATAGTGATGTAATGAGGGCCTATTGGTGTCCAATTTTTAGAAGTTGACTCTCAGTAAAACATATAAAACTGAAACATGGTTACAAAACAGAATGTAATGGGATCAACCTTGGCACTTTTAAAGTCAAAATGGAACTAACTGGAGACAGGAGCTGGCTGTGAGCATGGAGGAAAGCAAGTGGGGCAGGGCACTAGTATTTTAATCTAACAGAGCGGGAAGGCGAGATACTGGGTAAATTAGATATGTAAAGAAACATAGGTTTAGGTGAATAATGTAATGGTATAAAGATAACATAGGATAAGTCAAGCACGATGCACAAATATTGGAAAAGAGTAGTTTAAATTAACTAAACCCTAATTCTCTGTAGAGAATTAACAGGTCACATCTGCATGTGATTAATCAAGAAAAAGCCTTATATTCATACGATGGGAGAAAAAGACCAGAAGAACTATAAACAGCAGAACAAGCTGCTTTCTGTGGGAAATGAACAAGAGGGTGGGAAACGATGAGTGAGGGACTGCTATCTTTCATTATAAGTCCTTCTAATCTACTTAAATTTTTACCCTATGCACATGCTACTTTGATAAAATATTAAACAGAGAAAAAATTAATAGTAATAGCAGATGACAGAACTCTCTTCCTCTCCAAGCAGTTGAGAAAGTGTCACCCTGCTGCAGTCTGTGATTTTAGGATTCCAAGTCATGCGTGCTAAAATCTTCCAGAATTTATTTGTACAAAATCTTAGGTTCAGTAACCTGGAGAAGTAAATGATTCTACGAGATTAGAGGGATAGGCATTCCTTTCGATAAGTCCAGTCTTTAGATCTACTTTCTGATCTAAGGAAAGAGAGAGTTCCGTCCGCGGCTTTCTCTCCTAGGGACAGAACAGCGTTGAGTGTGGCGGCAGTGAGTGAAAAGCGAGGGCTCCAGCGCAATTAGCAGCCAACACAGGCCTGCAGACTGCATCTCCCCACAGTCTGCCATCACCACCTATTTGCTTTTTTTGTTAGATTCCTTGGGCTTTGGTTTAGTAGAGCAGGGCTTAGCTTCATGCAGTGAAATCAGATTAGAAACAGTTCACTTCATTGGACTTTGTTTTCATTAAAATCCCTTAAATAACAGATCAGTAAACATCATTGATGACAAGCTCCTGGATCCCATTTGACCCTGCCTTCTTGCCTAGTACATCCAGGTAACATCTTTCCAGGACTCAATAGAAATTGGATATTCAATGTTCCAGCCAGCCTCAAATAAGTACTGAGGTACTTGTGGATTTGTATAAATCATAAAGCTGTTCCCTGCTTCTCTGTCTGGATTTAGCTCCGACGTGAGAAACTCTTCATTAAAAGACTGGTTTTATTGTCAACACGCTCTCTTGAATCCCATTAGTGATTCCTTGAATGTGCTGGCCTCCTTGGTGGGTTTGGGTGTTGTGTATCTCTGTAAGACCCTTGGAGTTTGGTGAGATGTTGATCCAAGAGCAATCAGAACCAGTGGGATTTGAATTGTGACTTGAGTTGGAATGTCAGGAGGAAACATATCCTTAAGCAGATGCTACCTGACCCCAAACTGGAAATTAGGAGGTAAACATTTACCATTTAAGGTGAGGTGGAATATACAGGAGATACATACTTACTGCCAAGCTCTCCTCAGTACACATACACTCAGCTGAAAGGCGAGCAAAAGCAGATACCTGTACATCCCTGCTTTACATCATTCAGTAATTTTACAAACAATTGCACAAGTTGTCTCTCTGGCACTGTCATAGGCACTTCAGAAATCTCTATGAACCAAACATACAAAAACGCCTGCCCTCATGGAGCTTACTTTCTAATGTAGTCCTGAGCAAAGTGGAGAGTGAAGTCAGGGGGTATTATATGGGCATGAACCTCATGCTGTGGACAGTCGGCACTGAGGGAGAGGCATGGGACCCATCAACCAAGCCGTCAACATGAGCCTCCCCTTTCTGCTGGTAATGAAAGTTATTTTACGAACCAGTATTGCCTGACACTTTAAATTTTCAAAGCATTTCATACATGTCGACACAAATTGATCTTCTCAACCTCTGTATTCTTATTTTCCTCATTACGCAGTTGAGAAAAAGACACAGAGGGGGTAAGTGACCCACCTAATCAGAGACCTGTGCTTTTTCCCTTATGTCATGCTGTTTTCCTAAAATCAGCGGCAAATGTGTGACACTTCAATCCAGAATAGAGAAACCAGTCTGAGCATCAAAAGAACAAAAGTCCAGGCAGTTTATTGTAACTGCCACAATTCATATGTTTTCATTTAAATTCATGCACGGAGATGACCTTGAACAATCACAACTAGAAAAAAATGATATCTTCACCACTACCTGCACATGACCTAACACAGACATCCTACCCCCAGTGAGGGGTTTGCAGTGGCTCCCACGTGGCATCTACCCCGAAGCCTAGCTTCTACTTCTAGCTTCTGCTTAACGCTCTCTTGTGCCAGAGACTCTGCGGCAACCGGTTTCAGTTGTGAGATGTTGATAATATGTCAGAATTAAAGTTAGGAATCTACTGGGCATTTCTGGCCACAGGAGGGATGTAGACTATTGAGCTGAAGTGATATCTAAGAAATGTCCCCTCAGAAGACTCAGGGGGACCACACTCAGCCTGCAAGGGAAGAAACGTAAGAGGAAAATCCATCTCAATTCAAGTGACATTGTTTCCAGATCAGCAGAATCACTGACTGCTCTATGATCGTGACTTTTTCAGCTTCCGTCAGGCAAAGTAATAACAAATCCCCCAAGCCTGTCTCTTAGGTGATTTGGTCATGGCTCACGATACACTTGCTGGTAGATGGTTGTCTTACATCTGACTTAATGCAAAGAGCATACGACCCAAAGTCAGGAGACCTGAGCTCTCATCTCATTTCTGTCTCTCATCAAGTGCAGAACCCAGATCAGAAACACTGGGCCAGATGCATTGTGTGCATAAGCTTGTTTATTCCTAACAATAACTCTTTGGTGTTAATATCCCTACTTCTCTGCTAAGAAAACTGAGGCTCAGAGAGTTCAGGTAAGCTTCACAACATCACACAGCTAGTTAGAGCCAAGCCAAGCTAAGAACCCAAGTCACTTGACTCCACAATCCCTCACCATTATATTGCTCTTCATCTTTTTCACAGCCAAATGGGCATAAGGACGCCCATCCAATCTTTCTCAGAGAGCTTCTGTGAAATGAAGTGAGCTAACATTTATTTCAAAAGATGTTTTAGCAAATACACAAACATTTATTGACTCTTATTTCTGTTTACTATTGAGCTAAGTATTATATAATAGTTGAATTACAAAGTATAAGGTACAGCCTCTGCCCAAGCGTAGGTTGCTATGGTCACTGTCAGTTTCTACACATTGATAATGTCATCACTCAGTAAATTCCTCATGTTTTAAGCATCCTAGGTCTCCAGAAGCATTGCCAGCAGCAGTACCACTAGGCACTCATGAGACCCGTGAAGTTACTAGGAAGTTGTCACTGTCCTGGGCAGCAACGCTCACCCAAAAGGCTGTGATTTAGTTTCTGGGCTGTCAAAATGTGATCCACGTTTTCATACTGCTTCCCGTCCTGTTAATCCTTCATAAGCCTCTTGCCCTGTCCATCCGTCTTCATATCATGGAGAAAGGGTAACCCTCCATGAGGTGTGTCCTTAGGTGCCTCAGCTTTCAGAGACGAGGTGTAAAACGTGCTGAGCCCGACATAGACTTTGGGAGAGTCCCAGGTGGTTTTGATACTTAACTTTTACATCCCGTATGCCAACTGCACAGAAAATAAAAACGTTAAAGGCCTTTCTGTGAGGCCATTACAGTCTAAGAAGAAAAAGCCAATTGTTCCCTTTATACAGGTTGTCATAGCATGTGGTGAGGATTCTTTCATTCTGTGACGTTTTTCTGGAGTTATTGAAAGCTAAGGATATGATTGACTAGATTAATTCCCAATTTCCACAGAATGTAACTAGACATGTTAAAAGGTGACAGCTAAGGGGAACTTTGAAAGAATTATGTACCTGTTGACATGCCGTTCTGGTGGGGTGATCCCTGTGGATAAAGTACAAAAGGCAGAGATACTAGAAACATGTGAAAGTAGTTGATACCAAGTGAAAAGTATTTCAATTTCTATTTTATCCAGGCCAGTAAAATGAGTCTAATTATTTCATGGAAAAATTCTCTGCTTTATCTACTGCCCAGGGTGGGTAAAATGTGCTCATTTTCTTCCATCTGATATTACATTTTCCTTCTTTTTCTCTTCCTGTTCTTGCTGATGAACAGATTAGATGACATTTTACACCTGGAGGACATGAATAAATTGCGGGGCTGCCATTTTCCTCTGGAGACATACATTTTTTTCAGAGGTGTTTGACAACTCTGTTCAGAAATTCTCCCTTTAACAGCCAGGGCATGTTAGTGAACATTTGCATCTTTTGTTTAATCTTCTACACTGCTTTCTTAAGTCATTGACATCTTCACTATGCAAATGTGGCATGGTACATGTTTACATGCCCAGCACCTGGTGCTGTTGTCACCCCAAACACACGTACAGATGATGGTGGTCGATGCTCTTAGGTCCTGTGTCAACATTGTGGGGAGTGTGGGTGAGAGAAGAAAATCTCACTTTCCAGTTCTGCAGGCAGTTAGTGACAGCATTAGTCAAAGAACATAGAGATGGCCCATACCTCTGCATATATATCATTGATTTTCTGTTCTTACTTGTCTGGGCCAAAGCAGGAAATAAGCAAAGCTAAGAACAGAAATTCTAATGTAGGAGGTCTCATTCCTTCGAGCTTGGCCTTAGTGCAACAAGTTATAGAATCTTCCCAAGTGACCACTGCAGCATACAGACTCTCTGAGCTCACCTTCACAGTTTAGACGTCAGAAGCCTGCTCCCCAGTAAAGGTTAAATGATCGCCCGTAAGATTACAAAGGTTGTGAAGGGCTGCTTCTACTGATGGCGACTCAAAGGGTTCTCTCAGTGCCCGGACTTCCTCAGCCGCAGCTTCACCACCATTTCCTGCACCTCGCATTTATCGTCAGGTGTTTCTCAAGCTCTGGTGCCATCTCGGATCTAACGATGGATTCTATCTAAAACACCGTATAGGCATTATCGTTGCACAGAGTGTATCCCTTGTGATTTACCACCTACACTAACAACTTCAAAATGCCTTTCTAGAATAAAAAGGCTTTTCCTTCTCCATGCAGTGCATTTCAAGAGTCACGCTAAGCAATTCGCTTCGCATAAAGTCTATGGTAATAAACTGAGTTGTGACTTGCTACAAGCCCAGACATGGAAATCACATCATTTCACATTTGAGAACTGAATTATAAGACCCAATTAATTTTTTTTTTAAGTATAGTTAACTTGCAATGTTGTGTTAGTTTCAAGTGTACAGCAAAGTGATTTAGTTATATATACACCTTACGGAAAAACCCGAGCGAACTTTTTGGCCAACCCAATCTATCTATTCACCTTCAGATTCTTTTCTATTATAGGTTATTACAAGATACTGAGAATAGTTTCCTGTGCTATACAGTAAGTCCTTGTTGTTTATCTATTTTATATAGTAGTGTGCATATGTTAATCCCAAACTCCTAATTTATCTCCCCCAACCCTTCTCTCCCCTTTGATAATCATAAGTTTGTTTTCTATGTCTGTGAAGGACACAATTAATTTTGAAATGAAGGAAAAGAAAATACAATTTTAAAAGAAGTGACATGTAAAATTATATGCAATAATGTAAATTTCACATCACTGAGCTCAAAATAGTACATGTTTTAAACAATTTTTTCAATTTATCATATTTTATCCCTGTAAGCTTTTGAAAAAAAGAGGTCTATGAATAGCACCATATGCATGGTTATTGTATTATTCAAACTGATTGATCAGATCCCAAAAACTGAGAGAAATGATACAATATTTGATTTCTCATGATATCAGCAAAAGTCTATAAGAAGGAGGGTAAAGATTAGGTTTAAACAGTGGTCCATTTTAGTATCATTTCAATGCTTTTAATAGGCAGTGTTATTTGCTGTTTTCTTCTCTAATTAGTGTCTTTTCAAAAGGAATGTAACCTATAATTTTAATGACCCTTACTATCCAGAAAAGTATGGTTCATTCACCACAGGAAATATCATTTTCTAACTTATCTTACTCTTTGCTTCCACCTAGTGTACTTTTGCTAGTATAGCAAGTTTTTAAATGGCCTATTTGCATAAAATGTTATGAAAGAGAATCTTGGGTTTTTATAACACACATATGTTGTTCATTTTGTTTGTCTTGTTATTTAAAAATCACAGTATTTTATATTCTACACTGGGGAGAATGAAAATACCACACTGAAAAATTAAGAGTATAGTGAGTTTATTTGCCTATCATTAAAAGATTTGATAGTGCTGTTTTAGCAGCATTCTCTAACAGCCTACATAGAATTTTCAAACTAATAAATGAAAGTTTAGCAAACTTACAACACATTGGCAAACACATCTATAAAATATAAGAGTTCAAAGGGATCACAGACACTTTTCTAGCCCCATTCCCCTTCTTTAAAAACAGATGAGGACACTGAGGGATGAAATGACTTGTTCAAAGTCACAGAGCCAACTTCCTATCAAGACAGGACTAGAAATGAGGTCATCCAGCTCCCTATAGAGGGTGCTATGTGCCATATATCCTGTTTTTCTGATTAGATGTCAGAATTATTGTTGTAAAATGACCCATGCTAGATTAACAGAAAAACTATCTTTATTTTGCCTTATAAAATCACTATCTCAAAATTCTACTTGTTCACAAAATTTAACAGATTTTTCCACAATGAGCACAGTTGATGATGCTTCTTATGAAGGACCATGTTAAGTCAGGTATGAAAAGTTATATTTTTATTTAAACTCTCTAAAACATAGTGCTTTATCTTTTTTGGCCATGCTTAATTCTCTTCCCTCCTTAGATCTAAAGAATTTAATTATGGTTACCAGTTGTCCGTACTCTATGATAGTCACAATTAAAACTAATTCAAGTGTATGAGTCAGCTTGGGCTACCAGAACAGAATACCATAGGCTGGGTGGCTTAAACAACAGATATTTATTTTCCCATAATTCTGGAGGCTGGAAGTCCAAGATCGTGGTGCCAACATGGTCAGGTTCTGGTGAGGGCTCTCTCCTTGGCTTGTAGGTGGCCACCTTCTTGCTGTGTCCTCACTGGCCTTTCCTCAATGTACATGGGTGGAAAGAGCCACAGCCCTACTGGACTAGAGCCCCACTCCTATGATTTCACTCAATCTTACTTACCTCTTAGGTAATCTCCACACACATTACATTGGGGGTTAGGGCTTCAATATATGTTTGAGGGGGGGTACACAATTCAGTCCATAGCATCAAGTATTTGATACTCTAAAATGAAAAACTACTATTTAACTGATTTAAAACACTGCTATGCCATATATGATTTTGAGAGGTTTGTCCAAATTAGGTAACTTAGAAATCTTGTTAACCCTACAAACTCACTTGACAGGGAAAATAATAATACTCAGACTCATCGCTCTAATACCTTTGATTTATAGTTGTTTCTCATCTTTTCCAAGAGCTACCTCTTCCGTGCATTGCCAGTATAAGATGTGTGTTAAATCTAATCTTAGTCTTGGGCAAAATGGTCTCCAAAATGTAGGACACAAATCTTCTTTTTTCATTTGGCTTTAAGGCCCCATATGAATTCTTAGAAACAAAAATTTTGAAGTTTGAATTAGCCTCTAAACACCATTCAGTCCCATTCCAGTATTTCCTATTTTATAGAAGAGGACACTGAAACCCATGGAGGCTCATAGTAATAAAATTGTTCCTATTGATTTAAAAAATGCTCCCATGTTTTTTCATTATGTTTTTAGTTATCATGGTGAGGAAGGCTTGGTAGATGTTACTTTATGATTTCATCAACAAGGAAATGAAACCCCCAGAGGCCATGCAGTTTCCTCTGGGCCCCAAAGTCCCAGAGTCAAGTCGTGAATATGTGAGCAGAAGGGTGAACCAATAGAAATGTCCACCAGATACATCCAAACCCCGTCATCCAACCACAGATGCCCACCACCAGGATGTTCATAGCTAATTTAAACAAAACTAAGAATCTAAACATTAATTAATGACAAATGAAAACACAGAATCATAAAGAGCAGCAGATGGAAGGGGGCAGAAGAGAATGGGATAGGCCGTGTGATGGGAAAGCAGCCCTGGAGGCAGGACATCGGGGTCACGCCCAAAAGCTTCGTAGCTTTCAAAGGACTGCACCCAGCTCCCGCGCTCTTCGGACCAGAGGCTACAGAAGGACTCCTCCCACGCCCTTTCCAGCACTCCTCACAGTGGGACAGACCACAGTCTGTCCCAGCCATCTCCAGGGGAAAATCAGAGCTCCCCTACGGTTAAAAGCATGACAAGTGGGGCTTCCCTAGTGGCACAGTGGTTAAGAACCCGCCTGCCAATGTAGGGGACAAGGGTTCAAGCCCTGGTTCGGGAAGATCCCACATGCCGCGGAGCCACTAAGCCCGTGCGCCACAACTACTGAGCCTGAGCTCTAGAGCTCGTGAGCCACAGCTACTGAACCCACGCGTCACAACTACTGAAGTCCACGTGCCTAGAGCCGGTGATTCGCAACAAGAGTAGCCACCGCAATGAGAAGCCCACGCACCACAACCAAGAGTAGTCACGGCTCACTGCAAGTAAAAGAAAGCCCGGACACAGCAACAGAGACCCAACACAGCCAAAAGTAAATAAATAAATTTATTTATTTTTAAAAAAGCATGACAAGTGATTCTCTTCTGAAAGCTCAGAAAGCATGCTTTTGGAAAACTCCCCCCTTATATCAATCACGATACTGGCGGGAAACAATCCAAATCAGCTGGTTCAAGAGACTCTAACGGATTTTATTTTCAGAGGTGTTGAGGCATTGAGAAAACGAAGAAGGGCTATGAAGGCTTGGGCACCTGGAGGCCATCAAGAGGGAAGCTGTTGCCGCCTGAGGACGGGATGTGTGTGTGTGTGTGTGTGTGTGTGTGTGTGTGTGTGTGTGGTGGGGGCGGGGGCGTGTGCTGTCTGCAGGAGCCCCGTGAGACCTGGCGCTGAGAAGGGGGCATTGTCCGGAGGGTCAGAACCCTCCAGAGAGCATGGCGGAAGCAGGAGACGGATGCCCTGCCTCCTTTTTCCTCCACCCCCCAGGCTCCTGCTGTGCTTCCCATTAACTAAGCCCAGTCAGAAGGTGCCCAGCAGGGGGTTCCCAGGGGGCGGAGCCAGCAGGGTCAGCCTCCTGCACACAGAGCAGGACTGAGAAGGAAAAGGGGGGGAGGGGCGAGAGGGGGTCAGCAAGCCAGTGCACGCCTCGTCTTTGGCATCTGAGAGTACTTTCTATGCAAAATGGACTGCTTTGGAAAGTTACAAATCAAACCTTTAGTGATTCTATATTTCACTAAAAGTAGAAGTGATTTTATACACACACACACACCCAAAATACAGATAAATAGGGGGAGATAGAGAGAGAGGTATAGGTATAGATCGATACACTTTTCTTCAGGTGGTAACTGGTAAAGAATAAAACAGGTGCAGGTTTGCCAGAGGATTCAGCAAACAAACAGCAAAATGATTTACCCAGTTTATTTAGCACCAAGCATCCATATATTTAGAAACGTGGATGACTGGCTGCACCTTTCCCTGGAATGTGGAGTCTGACCAACCACACAGCAGAGCCTTGCTAAGCAAAGAGAATAGGCCACTGCCACACATGGGAAACTACGGGAAGTGAAAGGCCCTGGGACGCACGCAGGGCAAACAGAGCGGACGAGCGTGGTGAGAGGAGACCGTCTGATGACGAGCCGTGCCTTCGACACCCTCACTTTACCTCGGGAACTCATCCCAGGACACAGGGTCCTGACCAGACAAGATGACCAAGATGAAGATGCTCAAACCTTCCACCAGTTCCTCCCAGGACAAAGATTAGATTAAGTCTATGTCACAGTTTAATAAGATTTTACGTCTATTTTCCAAACTCTCTTTTCTGAAACTTGACATTTAGGACCAAGAATCTCTGCCCCCTCTCTCCCTCCTCCCCCCACCTCTGAGTCCCCCCCCCCACATGCCCACTTCTGGTCACCACCCCTCTGTGGTCTCCCTCCACCAACCTCATGGCCACCTTCCACTGGAACAACGGCTGCCAGCCTGCTCTGCTCCTTTCTCCAGAGAAGGTAATTTTCCCTCCACCTAGTCTGCCTGGAGTGGAAAAATGGTCCCAGAGCACAGCTTCAGAGAAAGTAACCACCTAACGTTCAGCGTAGTTATAGCCCTAGGAATCCAATGGCCCACAGGAAGCATCTCTGCAAACGTTGGGAAATGGAATGTAGCAGCCACTTCTGAGAGCTTCTATATGATTTAATAAAGAGAGTAACGATTACCTGTTTCTCTTCTTTCTTCCAAAAGTACTATTCAGCTAAAAGTTACATACAGCACTTATAATAACTGAGGTGGCTTTTCTGGCCTTGAAGACCCCTCCTGCCTCCTGGTTAATCCTTCCTTAGGCTTTAAGTCTGGGCTCCACTCGGCCCCTTGAAGCTTTTGCTATCGCTTTACCCTGCTTTCCTGAGCCAAGTGTCCCTCTCTGGACTCCCACACACATCCGAAAATATTTCCAGGATAGCCTTCATGTCATGACTTAGCAATTAATACAGTATCTATGTTCCATGGCAGAGACACAATTTTCAACTGTTGAATTGAACTAGCAGTCAAAGAAGCAAGAGGAATTACTGTATTAAATAGGCACACCATACAGTATCCAAAATCACAGTCAATGCATTCACACTTAATAGGCCATCCCAGATTTTAGGATATCATTTCCCTTTTATATGGCAACCAACTATAAAATATTTCAGTAATTCTGCTCATTCAAGCAAATCACAAACTCTCATGGCATCCTATAGCACCAAGGATTGCCAAGGATTATATGAACCCCATAAACGTTATCTGGTAATTCTCATCATCCACATTATTTATCCAACAATATTTTATCCCCATTTGCACTTAGTTGACAAAATCATCTGCATTACAGATTACCTTGAGGTAATTCTTAAACCTGCACAGCCTAGGATAAAGACACTCAAACACAGAGAATAACTTTACATATTAACTGGATCTCCTGAACAATATGAACAAAGACTGATCGGAATTTTGAATACTTTCTTAGCCAGGTATTCCTTATCTGGATAGTATGTAAAGCTAATGCATGCCTTGTGCTTTGTGAAGTTCTCTGGAGCCAGGAACAGGAAAGGAGAGCTGGAGAATCCATCTTCCCTTGTTTCCACCTGATAAGGCTCATTGAAGCCAATAGGAATGAGGCATGCAGACTGATGGGAGAATCCATCTCCAGGGTTCTGTCTACTCTAAAAACTGGACTCGTCCTAAAAGCTGTGTAACTCAGCCTTTTGTGAAATCAACTTTATTGATTTTACCTTTATTGCCTCTTTCATGTCTGCTTTAATTTCAGTTCCTGCTGTTTGACATTTGGTACCAGCAATAATTTTAAGAACATTTTGCCTACCATTTTGCACCATGCTTTTCATGATGATAAGTTTTTTCATGATAAGTTTTTTCACCATGCTTTTCATGATAAGTTATCCATTTACCTAAAACAGACTTTAAAATACAAAAGGAAAGGTAAGAACTGGGCTTGGTCAAGTGCAAAAGCTGAAGCTGAAAGTGGTGTTCTTTTTCCTGTTGCCATTTTTCTTTGGTGTGGACAGAGGGAATCTGCAAAGCCTTCAAGAGACTCCTGAACTCAGTATATTTTCCTGAATACAGAGGTTGTTTGCAGTTGTCTTTGGTCTAAATATTAAGGACTTAACCACAGTGCAAGCTGATTAGGTAGCTTTGTCCTTGTATGACCTTATCTACCATTCTATCAACTAGCAGCCTCTATCAGTCAGCACTTCTATGCTTAGCCAGGTAATAACTGACCTCCAGAAAGATGGCCTAAGGTAGGCTGCAGGATCCTAAAGTGTGTGCTCTCTAAACACACATAACACGTTACATGACACTCTGCCTTGTATCAGAAATCTGAGAATTTCATCACATTCAAAGTATTTTAAAAATTACATCTATGAACAGTAAGCTTGAATGGATTATTTCTTCCCCTCGGTGTTAAGTCATAGTTCTTGACCTCTTGGTTTCTACATAGTTCCCTCTAAACCCTTCTCTGGCCTCCCACCACATGGCTCTATGTGAACAGAGGCAACGTCTAATTTTGTTCACTGACAAAGGTGTTGAAAATATAATGCATGCTACAACACCTAAAGCAAAAATAACAAGAGGAAATATAAACTGCTTTTCATCAAAATTAAAAACTTTTGTGCTTCAAAGGACACCATCAAGAAAATGAAAAGATAACTTATAAAATGGGAGAAAATGTGTACAGATCAGATATCTGATAAGGAATCTATGCAGATTTATTTAAAAAACTCTTACAACTCAACAGTTACAAAATGAATAACTCAGTTAAATATGGGCAAAGAATTTAAACAGACATTTCACCAAAGAAGATACAAAAATGGCCAATAAGCACATGAAAAATGTTCAACATTGTTAGCATTTAGGAAATGCAGACCAAAACCACAGTGAGATACCACTTCACACCCACTAGGATGGCTATCGTAAAAAGATAAGAAATAACAAGTGTTGGTGAAGATGTGGAGAAAATGGAGTCCTCATACATTGCTGGTGGGAATATAAAACGTGCAGCCACTTTGGAGAACAGTTTCCACTGCAAAGTTTATATCCAAAAGAAATGAACATATGTCCACACAAAAACTTGTACAAGAATATTCATAGCAGCATTATTCATAATAGCCAAAAAGTGAAAACAACCCAAAGGTCCATCAGCTGATGAATAGGTAAACAAAATATGGTATATCCATACAATGGAATATTATTTTGCCTCATAAAGGAGTGAAGTACTGACACGTGCTACAACCATGGATGGAACTTGAAAATAGAAAACTAAATGAAAGATGCCAGTCACAAACAACCACATATTGCATGATTCCATTTATTGGAGATATCATGATTAAGCAAATCTACAGAGACAGAAAATAGATTAGTTGTTGCTTAGAACTGGGGAATTGAGAAAGAATGAGTAGTTAGTGCTAAAGGGAATGGAGTTTCTATTCAGGGTAATGAAAATATTCTAAAGTTCTAAGGTTCTAAAATGTTCTAAAGCTATTGTGTACAATAGCTAAGGTATGGAAACAACCTAAGTGTCCACTGACGGATGAACAGATAAAGAAATCATGGTACATATATAACGAATATTATTCAGCCATAAAAAAGAATGAAATCCTGCCATTTGCTACAACATGGATGGACCTAGAGGACATGATGCAAAGTGAAATGTCAGACAGAGAACAACAAATGCCATATGATCTCTCTTATACATGGAATCTAAATGTATATATATATATATATACACACACACAAGAAATGTGTATATATATATATATATATATACACACACAAGAAATGTGTGTGTGTATATATATATATATATATATATATATATATATACACACACACACACACAAGAAAACCAAGCTCATAGATACAGAAAACAGACTGGTGGTTGCAAGAGGCGAGGGATGGGAAAAATGGGTGAACTGTTTTGTTTTGTTTGAATAAATTGAAAAAAAGCATTTTTAAAGAGTAGATGTGAAGGAGAGGATGGGTCCAATGTAGGCAATACTGGAAAGTCCTGAAAGCAGGGCATTCTGCATTGTGGGCCATGGAAGGTAGGCCCTGCCCCCCAGGGTCACCAGCTGTACATTGTAAGCAGCTGAGCCCCAAAATGATTCAGAAGCCCCACTCAGTGTCCCCTTGGCTTTATAGCCTGTGTTTCACCTCAGCTCAATATCCATGTTCAGGCAAAGCCCAGAACTGACTGCTTAGAAAAATATTTAATTGAGAGTCCTCCTATAGTACTTATTAAAAAAAAATGCAGACAAGTATAACTAAACTATATTGAAATATAGCCACAGACTATCAGTCCTGGGTTTGGGGAAAATGGCAAATATTAAATACTCCTAAGAACTAGATGGTTTTAATGTCACATTTAACAAGAAATTAAATAAATTAAAAATAAAATTGGATTGTGGTGATGGTTACACAGACTTGTAAATATACTAAAAAATATACTAAAAATCATTGAATTAATTATACATCTCAAAGGACTGAATTTTATTGTATATAAAGTACCTCTCAGTAAAGCTATTTATATACATACATTATTTATATTTATTCATATATATATATTTAATGAATGATTCACCTGTCAGTTTTCTTCCTTCCTTCACACTCAAGTCCCCAGAGCAATCTCATAGTTTGGAAAAGGAAATATGAAAACTCCCCAGTGTTTGCAAGAATTTAGAGCTAAAACAACTGAGCCATCTATAACTCCCTCAGAGTTGCTTTCTGGTTGCCCTGAGGGCATAATAAAAAAATGACTTACCCTGGTTCAGCCTGAGAAAAGGCATCTGATAAGTTTTCAAGATTCTTATACACACAGGATTGAGTGAATAAAGCAGAACCCTAAAGAGTGAGCCATCTGCAAGGGCTGTCCGACACCACTAGCAGCTACTGAGGCCCTGACATGCCGCTAGTCTGAACAGAGTTGTGCTTTATAGTACAAAATACACTTGGACTTTCTTAAAAAGTAAAATACCTCATAAACAAATTTTTTATATGGATTATATTTTGAAGTGATAATGGCTTGGATATACTGGATTAAATAGAACATAGTATTAAAATTGGTTTCAACTGTTTCTTCCTATTTTTTATAATGTGGCTTCTAGAAATTGTTAATTTTCATATGTGGCTCAGATGATATTTATATTGGGCAGCCCTGACCTAGAACCTTGAATACTAAATGATGCTATAAGACTGGCCAATCAAAATTCCTAGCAGCATGGAGAGACAGTGGACAAAAAGAATGCTTCACCACTAAGGTACCGAAATAGAGGTACAGAAAGGTAGGAAAGAGTAAGTCAAGCCTGTCGCTGGCACTCTTACTCCTTCTCTCTCTCCCCCCTTTCTCTCTCCCTTCATCTCTAAAACTTTGCAAATCCCAAGAGACAAACTTTGCTCTACAGCTTCTTGGACCTGCATTAATAGCACCTTGATTAAATCTTGGGCTTTCTGAATATCTCTATGATTGTGCTGATCAGAATTTTCAGTTTACATCTACCTTCTCCATTACACTATTAGCTCCTTAAGGACAGTGTACATGTTTTATTCATCTCTGCACACACCCAGCACATAATAGATGCTCAATAAATACTTGCTAAATTTGAGATATATAGAAAAGAACATAGTTGGCCAGTCACACACTATTCAGTTTGTGTTTCCTCATCAGCTGTTATGTTACTTCTTTCTAAATCTGGAGTTTTAAAACCCCATGTTATTTCCAAATAGTACAATGAATAATAAAAATTTTTCAAATAAAAAATGATCTTTAATCCAACCTAAAAATAATTAAATCTATGCCAGAATGTGTCTTTACGTGAAGAAAGTAAAAAGATAATCATAATAACAAGCAAAGGAATAACTCAGGGTCATGTTGGCCAAAGTTTCAGTAATTTTTAGTCTTACTGTTCAAAGGTTATCCATTATGATGCAAAAGACCAAATAAACAAATAAGTGAATGGAAAATAATATGAATACCAGCCAAGTCAAGTCTGATGTCAGTGGGAGTTCCGGATACAGAATGAGTCTCTTCTTGGCAATTCGCCTGTGTCAAGCTGTTCACTTATTTGTTTTTACTCAATGTCCTATTTTTAAAATGCAATTTTTAATGAGCATAAAGACAGATGTTTAGCTTGGAGGATAAGTTATAGTTGTGTTGGGAGCAGCAGACATGTGTGCCCCCTGGACACTTGTGACAGAGAATATGTTACTGTTGACACTTAGGAGACTAAGCAGCAGGAAGTCGGCTTCAGATTTTTATCTGCTTCAAGTGCTAATGGGGCTGATAAGGCTGATTTGTAGGGAAAATGGCTGCAATTGAAATGTGTGCAGATGCATTTACAGTAGGACTTGTTTTAACCAATGACTTCAACCTAGATTTCAGAATGTTTTGCTTTGCTAGGCAAAATCATAATCTGTGAACTGTCAAGTTCAAACCAAATGTGCTTGCATTCCTCTCTTACTGCTATTGCATATTATTAGGGGAAATCAGAATCAAGAAACCTGCCATGAGAAGAAATCATGCTGGGAAATACATCTGATTTATTTTTTCACTTCAATCAATGCTGAGTAACTAACAGTTGCAATCTAAAATAATTTCACCATAACTTTAAGCCAATAAATCAATCAAATGTAGAAAATAGTAGCAGAACAATTCTTTAAAGTTTCTAAACATATTTTAACTATCAACATGCTTTAAAAGCATTTTAGTCCTGATATTGAGGCGAAGCTTCTTCTGTATGATAGTGAAATTAAAAACATAAGAACAATGATAGTAAAACCATAGGGCACGAAAGCTATAAAAACTAGTGTTAACTACATTGACCCAAAGGAAAAGGCTTTCCTGGGGGCCATATGAGCAGAAGTATTTAGTTACAAAAAGCCAGAGCATGCAATCCTAAAGATCTGAATAGTTATTGTTTTTCCATTTTTTTAGCAAGATTATTTTAGTACACAGAATTCTGTCATAAATTAAATCAGAATCTGACGTCTCAATCTAATTAATAACTATCCAAATTGGATAGTCATGAAATTTTAGTATCCCTCTCATCTAAAGATTCTTTGTCGTCCCAATCCCCCCCTCCAATGAGGGATGCTTTTAATAACAGCACAGACATTTAATCACCCAGGTCCCAGGTGTTCCCTGAAAGTGGCCCATCTATTTGAGAAAGTCGTAATAGTGAGACTAAATATTCCTGCCATGCTCTAATTCTACCTCATGGAACTGGAAACCCTAATTCACTGATTTCTATAGTATTCTTTTCTTCTGTTTCTCCCATTTCCCAGGCGGTGTAAGATCCTCCACCTCTTTGATCTACACCTTAAACAGCAGTTTCTCCTAAGGTCCTTTATAGGGATTTTTTTTTTTCCCCATCCAGTTATTCCTATATTTCATTTTATCTTTTTAACATCTTTATTGGAGTAAAATTGCTTTACAATAGTGTGTTAGTTTCTGCTGTATCACAAAGTGAATCAACTATATGTATACATATATCCCCATATCCCCTCCATCTTGCATCTCCCTCACACCCTCCCAATCCCTTTAGGTGGTCAAAAAGCACCGAGCTGATCTCCCTGTGCTATGTGGCTGTTTCCCACTAGCTATCTATTTTACATTTGGTAGTGTATATATGTCCATGTCACTCTCTCACTTCTCCCAACTTACACGTCCCCCTCCCCATGTCCTCAAGTCCATTCTCTCAAGTCCATGTCCTCAAGTCCATTCTCTACGTCTGTGTCTTTATTCCTGTCCTGCCCATAGGTTCTTTAGAACTACATATATATTGATTCCATATATATGTGTTAACATACGGTATTTGTTTTTCTCATTCTAACTTACTTCACTCTGTATGACAGACTCTAGGTCCATCCACCTCACTACAAATAACTCAATTTTGTTTCTTTTTATGGCTGAGTAATATTCCATTGTATATATGTGCCACATCTCCTTTATCCATTCATCTGGCAATGGACACTTAGGTTGCTTCCTTGTCCGGTCTATTGGAGTTAGTGCTGTAATGAATATTGGGGTACATGATTCTTTTTGAATTATGGTTTTCTCAGGGTATATACCAAGTAGTGGGATTGCTGGGCAATATGGTATTTCTATTTTTAGTTTTTTAAAGAACCTCCATACTGTTCTCCATTGTGGCTGTACCAATTTACATTCCCACCAACAGTGTAAGAGGGTTCCCTTTTCTCCACACCCTCTCCAGAATTTAATGTTTGTAGATTTTGAAACGATGGTCATTCTGATTGGTGTGAGGTGATCCCTCACTGTGGTTTTGACTTGAATTTCTCTAATGATTAGTGATGCTGAGCATCCTTTCATGTGTTTGTTGGCAATCTGTATATCTTCTTTGGAGAAATGTCTATTTAAGTCTTCTGTCCATTTTTGGATTAGGCTGTTTGTTTTTATGATGTTGAGCTGCATGAGCTGCTTATATATTTTGGAGATTAATCCTTTGTTAGTTGCCTCATTTGTAAATATATTCTCCCATTCTGAAGGTTGTCTTTTTGTCTTGTTTATGGTTTCCTTTGCTGTGCAAAAGCTTTTACGTTTCATTAGGTCCCATTTGTTTATTTTTGTTTTTATTTCCATTTCTCTAGGAGGTAGGTCAAAAAGGATCTTGCTGTGATTTATATCATAGAGTGTTCTGCCTATGTTTTCCTCTAAGAGTTTTATAGTGTCTGGCCTTACATTTGGGTCTTTAATCCATTTTGAGTTTATTTTTGTATATGGTGTTAGGAAGTGTTCTAATTTCATTCTTTTACATGTAACTATCCAGTTTTCCCAGCACCACTTATTGAAGAGGCTCTCTTTTCTCCATTGTATATTCTTGCCTAGTTTATCAAAAATAAAGTGACCATGTCTGTGGCAGTCTATCTCTGGGCTTTCTATCCTGTTCCATTGATTTATATGTCTGTTTTTGTACCAGTACCATAATGTCTTCATTACTGTAGCTTTGTAGTATAGTCTGAAGTCAGGGAGCCTGATTCATCCAGCTCCGTTTTGCTTTCTCAACATTGCTTTGGCTATTCAGGTCCTCTGTGTTTCCATACAAATTGTGAATTTTTTTGTTCTAGTTCTGTGAAAAATGCCATTGGTAGTTTGATAGGGATTGCACTGAATCTGTAGACTGCGTTGGGTAGTATAGTCATTTTCACAATGTTGATTCTTCCAATCCAAAAACATAGTATATCTCTCCATCTGTTTGTATCATCTTTCATTTCCTTCATCAGTGTCTTATAGTTTTCTACATACAGGTCTTTTGTCTCCTTAGGAAAGTTTATTACTAAGTATTTTATTCTTTTTGTCACAGTGGTAAATGGGAGTGTTTCCTTAATTTCTCTTTCAGCTTTTTCATCATTAGTGTATAGGAATCCAAGAGATTTATGTGCATTAATTTTGAATCCTGCTACTTTACCAAATTCATTGATTAGCTCTAGTAGTTTTCTGGTAGAGTCTTTAAGATTCTCTATGTATAGTATCATGTCATCTGCAAACAGTGACAGCTTTACTTAACCTTTTCCGAATTGGATTCATATTTTTTTCCTTTTTCTTCTCTGATTGCCGTGGCTAAAACTTCCAAAACTATGGAATAATTGTAGTGAGAGTGAGCAACCTTGTCTTGCCCCAATCTTAGAGGAAATGGTTTCAGTTTTCACTGTTGAGTATGGTGTTGGCTGTCAGATTGTCATATATGGCCATTAATATGTTAAGGTAAGTTCCCTCTGTACCTATTTTCTGGAGGGTTTTTATCATAAATGGTGTTGAATTTTGTCAAAAGCTTTTCTGCATCTATTGAGATGATCATATGGTTTTTATCCTTCCAATTGTTACTATGGTGTATCACATTGACTGATTTGTGTATATTGAAGAATCCTTGAATTCCTGGGATAAGCACCACTTGATAATGGTGTATGACCTTTTTAATGTGCTCTTGGATTCTGTTTACTAGTATTTTGCTGAGGATTTTTGCATCTATGTTCATCAGTGATATTGACCTGTAGTTTTCTTTTTTTCTGACATCTTTGTTGGGTTTTGGTATCAGGGTGATGGTGGCCTCGTAGAATGAATTTGGGAGTTTTCCTCTCTCTGATATATTTTGGAAGAGTTTGGGAAGGATAGGTGTTAGCTCTTCTCTAAATGTTTGATAAAATTCACCTGTGAATCCATCTGGTCCTAGGCTTTTGTTTGTTGGAAGAATTTAATCATAGTTTCAATTTCAATGCTTGTAATTGGTCTGTGTATATTTTCTATTTCTTCCTGGTTCAGTCTTTGAACGTTGTGCTTTCTATGAATTTTTCCATTTCTTCCAGGTTGTCCATTTTTTTGGCATATAGTTGCTTGTAGTAATCTCTCATGATCCTTTGTATTTCTGCAGTGTCAGTTGTTACTTCTTTTTCATTTCTAATTCTATTGATTTGAGTCTTCTCCCTTTTTTTCTTCATGAGTCTGGCTAATGGTTTATCAGTTTTGTTTATCTTCTCAAAGAACCAGCTTTTAGTTTTATTGATCTTTGCTATTCCTTCCTTCATTTCTTTTTCATTTATTTCTGATCCGATCTTTATGATTTCTTTCCTCTGCTAACTGGGGTTTTTTTTTTGTTCTTCTTTCTCTAATTGCTTTTGGAGTAAGGTTAGGTTGTTTATATGACATTTTTCTTGTTTCTTAAGGTAGGATTGTATTGCTCTAAACTTCCATCTTAGAAGTGTTTTTGCTGCATCCTATAAGTTTGGGGTCATTGTACTTTCCTTGTCATATGCTCCTAGGTATTTTTTTATTTCCTCTTTGATTTCTTTAGTGATCTCTTGGTTATTTAGTAGTGTATTGTTTAGCCTCCATGTTTTGTATTTTTTACAGTTTTTTTTCCTGTAATTGATATGTAATCTCATAGTGTTGTTGTTGGAAAAGATACCTGATACAATTTCAATTTTCTTAAATTCACCAATGCTTGATATGTGACCCAAGATATAATTTATCCTGGAGAAGGTTCCATGAGCACTTGAGAAGAAAATGTATTCTGTTGTTTTTGGATGAAATGTCCTATAAATAGAAATTAGGACTATCTTGTTTAATGTGTCATTAAAGTTTATGTTTCCTTACTTATTTCCATTTTGGATGATCTGTCCATTGGTGAAAGTGAGGTGTCCCCTACTATTATTGTGTTACTGTCGATTTCCCCTTTTATGGTTGTTAACATTTGCCTTATGTATTGAGGTGCTCCTATGTTGGGTGCATAAATATTTACAACTGTTATATCTTCTTCTTGGATGGATCCCTTGATCATTATGTAGTGTCCTTCTTTGTCTCTTCTAATAGTCTATTTTAAAGTCTATTTTGTCTGATATGAGAATTGCTACTCCAGCTTTCTTTTGATTTCCATTTGCATGGAATACCTTTTTCCTTCCCCTCATTTTCAGTCTGTTATGTGTCCTTAGGTCTGAAGTGGGTTTCTTGTAGACAGCATATATACGGGTCTTGTTTTTGTATCCATTCAGCCAGTCTATGTCTTTTGGTTGGAGCATTTAATCCATTTACATTTAAGGTAATTATTGATATGTATGTTCCTAGTCCCATTTTCTTAATTGTTTTGGGTTTGTTATTGTAGGTCCCTTCCTTCTCTTGTGTTTCTTGCCTAGAGAAGTTCCTTTAGCATTTGTTGTAAAGCTGGTTTTGTGGTGCTGAACTCTCTCAGCTTTTACTTGTTCTGTAAATCTTTTAATTTCTCCATCAAATCTGAATCCTTGCTGGGTAGAGTAATCTTGGTTGTAGGTTTTTCTCCTTTATCACTTTAAATATGTCCTGCCAGTCCCTTCTGGCTTGTAGAGTTTCTGCTGAAAGATCAGCTGTTAACCTTATGGGGATTCCCTTCTGTGTTATTTGTTGTTTTTCCCTTGCTGCTTTTAATATGTTTTCTTTGTATTTAATTTTTGATAGTTTGATTAACATGTGTCTTGGTGTGTTTCTCCTTGCATTTATCCTGTATGGGACTCTCTGTGCTTCCTGGACTTGATTAACTATTTCCTTTCCCATATTAGGGAAGTTTTCAACTATAATCTCTTCAAATATTTTCTCAGTCCATTTCTTTTTTTTTTCTTCTGGGACCCCTATAATGCGAATGTTTGTGCATTTAATGTTGTTCCAGAAGTCTCTGAGACTGTCCTCAATTCTTTTCAATCTTTTTTCTTTATTCTGCTCTGCAATAGTTATTTCCACTGTTTTATCTTCCAGGTCACTTATCATTTCTTCTGCCTCAGTTATTCTGCTATTGATTCCTTCTAGAGATTTTTAAATTTCATTTATTGTGTTGTTCTTCATTGTTTGTTTGCTCTTTAGTTCTTCTAGCTCCTTGTTAAAACTTTCTTGTATTTTCTCCATTCTATATCCAAAATTTTGGATCATCTTTACTATCGTTACTCTGAATTCTTTTACAGGTAGACTGCCTATTTCCTCTTCCTTTGGTTCTGGTGGTTTTTTATCTTGCTTCTTCATCTGCTGTATATTTCTCTGTCTTCTAATTTTGTTTAACTTACTGTATTTGGGGTCTCCTTTTCACCGGCTGCAGGTTCATAGTTCCTGTTGTTTTTGGTGTTGGCCCCCAGCGGGTAAGGTTGTTTCAGTGCGTTGTGTAGGTTTACTGGTAGAAATGACTGGTTCCTATGTTCTAGTGGATGAGGCTGGATCTTGTCTGTTTGGTGGGCAGGACCACAACTGGTGGTGTGTTTTGGGGTGTCTGTGAACTTATTATGATTTTAAGTAGCCTCTATGTTAATGGGTGGAGTTGTATTCCTGTCTTGTTAGTTGTTTGGCATGGGATGTCCAGCACTGTAGCTTGCTGGTCGTTGAGTGAAGCTGGGTCTTAGCGTTGAGATGGAGATCTCTGGGAGAGCTCTCACCAACTGATATTACAAGGGGCTGGGAGGTCTGGTGGACCAATATCCTGAACTCTGCTCTCCCACCTCAGAGGCTCAGGCCTGACACCAGGCCAGAGCAACATGGCTCAGAAAAAAAGGGAGAAAAGAAAAAAAGGAAAGAAATTAAAAATAAAGTAAATTTATTAATATAAAAATTTAAAAAGTAATTTAAAAAAAAAGAAAAGAGAGCAACCAAACCAATAAACACTCACAAAAAAGAGAGAAAAAAATATATATATATAAAAGAAGAGAACAACCAGATCAATAAACAAATCTACCAATGATAATAAGCTGTAAATACTGAAATAAGATAAACATAAAACTAGAAGCAAATTAGATATAGAAAGCAAACCCCTAGTCTACACTTGTTCCCAAAATCCATTGCCTCAATTTTGGGGTGATTCATTGTCTATTCAGGTATTCCACAGATGCAGGGTACATCAAGTTGATTGTGGAGATTTAATCCACTGCTCCTGAAGCTGCTGGGAGAGATTTCCCTTTCTCTTCTTTGTTTGCACAGCTCCTGGGGTTCAGCTCTGGATTTGGCCCCGCCTCTACATGTAGGTCACCTGAGGGCATCTGTTCTTTGCCCAGACAGGACGAGGTTAAAGTAGCATCTGATTAGGGGGCTCTGGTTCACTCAGACCACAGGGAAGGATGGGTATGGAATGCGGCATGAGCCTGCAGTGGCAGAGGCTGGCATGACGTTGCAGCAGCCTGAGGTGCACTGTGTGTTCTCCCAGGGAAGTTATCCCTGGATCACAGAACCCTGGCAGTGGTAGGCTGCACAGGCTCCCAGGAAGACAGGTGTGGATAGCGACCTGTGCTTGCACACAGGCTTCTTGGTGGCTGCAGCAGCAGTGTTAGCATTTCATGCCCATCTCTGGGGTCCGTGCTGATAGCCACAGCTCGTGCCCATTTCTGGAGGTTGCTCTGAATCCCCTCTCCTCACGCACCCCAGAACAATGGTCTCTTGCCTCTTTAGCAGCTCCAAACATTTTCCTGGACTCCCTCCCAGCTAGCTGTGGCACACTAACCCCCTTCAGGCTGTGTTCACACAGCCAACCCCAGTCCTCTCCCTGGGATCTGACCTCTGAAGCCCGAGCCTCAGCTCCCAGCCCCCACCCACCCTGGTGCATAAGTAGACAAGCATCTCAGGCTGGTGAGGGCTGGTCGGCACCAATCCTCTGTGAGGGAATCTCTCCATTTTGCCCTCTGCACCCCTTTTGCTGAGCTCCCCTCTGTGGATCCAAAGCTTCCCCCCCACCCACTCCTGTCTCCACCAGTGAAGGGGCTTCCTAGTGTGTGGAAACTTTTCCTTCTTCACAGCTCCCTCCAGAGGTGCAGGTGCTATTCCCATTCTTTTATCTCTGTTTTTTCTTCTTTCTTTTGCCCTACCCAGGTATGTGGGGAGTTTCTTGCCTTTTGGGAAGTCTGAGGTCTTCTTCCAGCATTCAGTAGGTGTTCTATAGGAACTGTTCCACATGTAGATGTATTCTTGGTTTATTTGTGGGGAGGAAGTTGATCTCTACATGTTAGTCTTCTGCCGTCTTGAAGGTCCTCCCTCTGGGGATATTTTAATAGTCTTGATAAACAGATGACATCCTCTACAATTTTAATTGAAATTTCTGGAAGTGGTGCCCAGGCATGAGAATTTTCTACATCTCCCCAGATAAATTCTAATGTTTCCTAAAGTTTGAGAACTGGCAGTGGTGTGCTGGTCAACATTTAAAAACAAGCTTTCTGCAGGGTTTGGGGAGGGGGTCAGAGAGTCTGATTTGCAGCATTTGCTGATTTCACTGGTTTAATACCCCAGCCATGAATTGAAGCTTCATGAATTGAAGATTCACATCAATTTCAAACTATCAACCTGATATCAACCAGCTCCCCAAATTCCTGAAATTCAACAAGAATTTTTGAAATTCAACTAGCAAGATCAACTGAGCCAACTCCAGCACACACTGGAGCTAGGGTTTTATTGTATCTAATCTCCTCCTGATATATTAGCCAGATGGTCCACTGGGGTACATGTGTCAATAGATTTCCTCTTCAAAGATAGTCTTACATTGTTCTCAAGAACCTAGGGGCAGGAAAGGAATAAAGACGCAGATATAGAAAATGGAGTTGAGGAAATGGGGAGGGGGAAGGGTAAGCCAGGACAAAGTGAGAGAGTGGCATGGACATATATACACTACCAAATGTAAAATAGATAGCTAGTGGGAAGCAGCTGCATAGCACAAGGTGATCAGCTCGGTGCTTTGTGACCACCTAGAAGGGTGGGATAGGGAGGGTGGGAGGGAGGGAGATGCAAGAGGGAAGAGATATGGGGAAATATGTATATGAATAACTGATTCACTTTGTTATACAGCAGAAACTAACACACCATTGTAAACAAGTATACTCCAATAAAGTTGTTAAAAAAAATATTTCTCCTCTGGATCATGCTACTTCTGGGAGTAATAAACTATCCTTTGTTTTCAAAACAGAAAAAGGATAGTCTTACATAGAATCCAGTTGATTAAAGATAGGTAAATGATAGATGATAGATAGATGATAGAAAGAGAAAAAAAAGACACAAGTTGAATGTCTCTGATAAAATGAGTTAGAGAATCTCATCCACTTGGCTATCCTGCTTGTCCCCATGGTGCTGCTATCTAAAGGTCTTGCATGGAAACCAGAAGGCTAAAAAAGAGCATTTGAAGAATCACTGACCCACAGACATAGCCCATATTTCTCATTTCCCTCTATGCATCCTCTTCACAACCTGACCACACGAAGCCTTTCAGCCCCATTTCCCCCATGTCCCACCTCACATTTCCCACTATAAGCACAGTCAATAATAAGATGTTCACAACTTATAATCTCTTCGTCTCTCCAAAAAATGGTCTTCAATGATCCTCCTAGTCCTCTGGAACTGTCTCTTGTTTTCTAGCAAATTATATAAAATAGAAATTTTCTTTCATTCCAAGAAATATCTTTTCCCGCTCCCTTTTCTGCCCTTAGTTGAGGAGTGAGGTCAGCACTGATGCTATCTGTCATTTAGGTTGAAAATAGTACTTTAAAAAATGAACGTTTTTAGCACTAATATATCCAAGTTACTTTAGGAAGAGATTCTTAGAGATATTTGGACCTTGATAAAGATGAATACAGAGAAAGACCAGTATCTATGGATTCTTAGAACCCATATTACTAAAATCAGAGGCTGACTTAATAGATCTTGAGGGTGAGAAAGATGAAAAGCAGACAGAATTTGGGTACCTCAAAGCTTTAGGAATCCTTGACCCTCTAGATCCAGAGTGGTTTGGATCACAGGGATGAGAAACAATCCTCCCAACCCTGATTCTACACTTTTATTTGTCCATGGCCCAGGTAAGTCTAAAGTCTTAAGTCAAGGGAGAGGTATATGTCTAGACAGAAAGAGGGAAACTGTGAATAAATTTGTTACATTTGGGGACATACATTCTGTTAATTTATGAGTCAGTCCTGAAATGACAGGTAACGAGGAAGATCTCACTGAGCCCCAGTCCACGTGAACATGCCACAGTCAGGAGAGAACAGATGTGAGGAGAGGACACAGCGTCCAGGCAGGGGTCTGCCGCATACACACTACACAACATCGGCCTTCCTCCAGATGGTGTAGTGAGTGTCAACACACTATCAAACTCTAAAGAGCTGGACCAGTGTTTCTCAGGCCACATTTTCACTATTGCCCCCAAGTGCTTTTTCAGACATCTTTTTCCTAATGGCCCCATCCATGAAATTTTAATACCATGGATTTACTGTATATCTTTTATGTAATGTATGTATATCTATGCTTTATACATAGATAAAGTTTTTGCCACCCCTGAGAAACAATTTTCACCCATTAGGAATAATGTTGCCCTGTTGAGAATGCATGAGCCGCAGAGACAGGGGCTAATTTTATTATCACACCTCTGTTAGCCAAGCAAGTCAGAAGATTTTTGAAACTAGGTGTAAGTGAAATATAATGAAATTAAATAATGTTTAAGTATAACATTAGATCTAAAAGCTTTTCAAAAGAATTCAGTAAGATAAAATTTTACAACAGAAGACTAAATAAAGCCACCATTTTTATACAAAGATATGTATTTAGAGACTCTCTGGTTTCAATAAACAGGAAGATTATACTAACCTCTCTGAGAATGGACATAGTTATGGGCAGAGATAAGCAGCAAAGTGTAAGAAAATCAAACAGAGTGTTGATAGGCTCCCTTATTATAAAAGCAGCAGACTTATTTTGCAGGCATCTTTTGCATAGTGGGTGCAGTGATTTGTGTATGGCACCTCAGTACAGTAGACTAAAAATAGTAAACAAAATGCCAAATAAATTACTAAAAGCTGCATGGTATTTTATAGCTATGTAAAGTAATTCTGCTTCATAACAGGAAAATTTGAATATAACTTTGTCTATATAGAATCTCTCTTACTAAGAATATTCTCCAACACTTTATAACAAATTAAATGTTGGCAGTATAGTGATAACACTGGTGAATGCAGCATTTATTTTTCACCTGTAGGCAGCAAATACAGCTTTTTAAAAATGAAAGCAGACTTCAAATGAGCCCCAGGAATTTAGAAGAGAACATATTATTTTCAAATGTTCTCACTAAAATCAAGGGAAAATAGATTTTTCTCTGAAACTTCAGTGGGCAACTTGGACGCTGACCCAGATTAGAAAGGTGGTATACAGATGTAGAGGACAGACTTGTGGACACAGGGGGAAAGGGAGGGTGAGACAAATTGAGAGAGTAGCATTGACATATATACACTACCATGTGAAAATGGACAGCTAGTGGGAAGCTGCTGTATAGCACAGGGTGTTCAGCTCAGTGCTCTGTGACAACCTAGAGGGGTGGTATAGGGAGGGTGGGAGGGAAGCTCAAGAGGGAGGGGATATATGTATACATATAGCTGATTCACTTGGTTCTACAGCAGACACTAACACAACATTATAAAGCAATTATACCGCAATTTAAAAAAAATAAAAAGAAAGAGGGGTATAATTGAGATCAGGCAAAACATAGAGATCAGGCAAAACATAGGACCGCTATGACTGGTTAAACTTTAAAAACATGATCACTAACTTCCAATTCCTTATTGCAACTCCAAAATCTTACCACATTCCCCAACTCTATTCACTCTTTTCTTTTCCTAGGTGACATTTCACTTTCCTCTTTCCTCCTGAAATATCTAGCAGCCCTTCCTCTGCTTAATGCTTAGCAGATTACCCTGACAGAAGCAATTAGAAGAGAACTCACACATATTTGTACTACTAAACCTCTCCAAGCAACACACTCTTTACCCATGTACTCTCACCCTCTTTCAGTAGATGAACTATTCCTCTATTTCTCCTTTACTGACATCTTTTATAGGAAATAAATATTTCTCAGTGTACCAATTAAATTTCTTTGGGTAGAATCCTTGGTTGACTGCTTTCTCAGCAATGTGAATATCTTATTCCAGTGTCTTCTGGCCTCCATTGTATCTGATAAGAAGTCAGCTAACTATCATACTCTTGTTCTGCTGTACCTGATGAGTTGTTTTCTCTTTGGCTTTGACCTTCAAAAGTTTGACTATTATGTGTCTAAGTATGGGTAATTTTGTGTTTATTCTACTTGAGATTCATTGAGCTTCTTGGATTTTTAAATTGATGTTTTTCATAAAGTTTGGGAAGTTTTTGCCAATTTTTCAAATATTTTTTGCCCCTTTGTTTGTTCCCCTAGTAGGACTCATTTTTTCCACATATGTCTGTGTGATTTATATTGTTCTACATGTCTCTGAGACTGTGTTGTTTTTTTCTCTATTTTTCTATTTGGATAATTTCTATTAATCTATCTTCAAGCTCATTGATTCATCCTTCCAGCATCTCAAGTTTTCTGTTGAACTATTCTAGTAAAGTTTTCATTTCAGTCATTGTACTTTTCAATTACGGAACTTCCATTTGGCTCTCTATTTTTAAAATAGTTTCTATCTCTTTATTGGATTTTCTATACACTGAATGATTATCATCATACTTTCCCTTAATTCTTTGATACAGTTTCCTTTAGTTCTTTGAACATAATTATAAAAGCTGCTTTTAGCTCTTTCTATGCTAAATCCAGCATCTGAAGACATTCTGAGATAGCTTCTATTCATTAATTTTTTCCCTAAAGATGTGTCATACTTTCTTATTTCTTTGCATGTCTCATAAATTTTAAAAATTATTGGCCTTTTTAGATAATACATTGTAGCAACCCTGGATTCTGACTATTTTCTCCCTGAGCATTGTTGTTTTGTTTTTTTTTTATGTTTGCTTAGTAAACCTGCCTAGAATAAATATATGAAAATGTACAGCCACTGATATCTCTGTTCAATTATTATTTTGTTTGTTTTTATTTTTAAGCTTGCCTTCTTAGAGATTACATTTGCATAGCTTAGCATCCAGTAAAAGATTGTACAAAGGTTGTTCTGCAACACCTCAAGTTACTAAGGTTTCCATTTTCTGCTGATAGATCTGTGTGTGAGCTGGAGAAAATATTAAATCTTTAGATCATTTTCAACTCTTCCCCTGCTTTTAAATTTCTACCACGTTCTCTCACATAACCTCTGCACCTATGTGCATGTTGTGTCATCCAGGGACAGGTGGGTGACTTGGGACCTCTCTGGTGACTGCTGCACATGTACACAGCCCCAATCTTTAGGTCTGTCTGAGACCTGAACATATGAGGAAGTTGTGTGTTATACAAAAGTGGAATTTTCTTGTTTGCTATTAAGACAGATTAAGTGTAATTTTATTTCTCATGACACATCTCCCACTATACTTATTTTTGGACAGATAATAAAGCTAATTACAAAGCAAGGGCATTTTACAGCAGGACACCACCAAAAACTGTATATATTTTAGTATGGTAAATGTTTACATCTAGAGGAGACTGATACATTGATTAATGTTGTTATTCTGTGTTAAGAAAAAATAAATAAAAAGAACAAAGAAACATGGATGACCTCTGAAGATTGTTCAGTGTAATAAAACAATTATGACTTTTTAAAATAGCCATTCTAGGAAGAAGTAACAGGTGAGAAAAATCTAAACAAGCATGATTTCATAGAAGGGTATAGAGCTACATAGCTACATCTATTTTCTGACTATTGTAGTAAGGAAAAAGAAAGGCTAAAATCAACCAAAAATAGATAAACAAATTGAGTCATTCTCATGACTCCAGGCTATAAAATGTATATTTCAACCAAACTTAACAAGAAGTCTACCTGTCTAGCCTTCTGTCACCAAATTGTCTCTATCCCTTATAAATCTAAGTATTTATTCAGCAGGCATTTGTTGAGTACCTGCTCTAGAGCAGACACTCTAAGTACTGTGTATAGAGCATATGAGTCAGGCTCTGCATCACAAAGAACCTTACAGCTGAGCAAGGGGGAGTAATGAGTAAACCCACAATGTGACTGCACTTTAGTCAATATTATGATGAAGGAATCTCACCTGGAGAGATCAGGTATGCTTCCCAGAAGAGAAAATGAATGGGTCCTCAAGCATGAATAGGAATTAACTACCATTTGAAGCAGGGAGCAGGTACTCTGGGAGGTGAACTGCATGTTGCTGACCAGCTGAAGCATGTGATTTTGAAGTAGTGAGAGGAAGAGCAAAAGAGGCAGGACCACATTGTAAAGTACTGATGGGGGATGTTGGAGAGGAGAGTGACATTAGGGGTGCTGGCCCCCTACTCCTGTGTCATGTGTGGATATCTTCTCCACTAACTCAACACATATGATGAAGATACTTAGAAATAAAACTAGCCACTGATTTTGCTGATCCTTAGAAGGTGGGGGAAGGGAAGTATATTACTGAACAGAAAAAGCCTTGTAGGGACCTTAAATTATCTTCATATTTAGAGGGTAAAGATTCCTGTTTGAGATTTAATTATCAATTAATCATTCCAGAATTGTCTATTCTCTGTCAGTGTCAGTCAATAAATGTAATCATTTGCACTTCCTTTTTTTTTAAATTTTAGCTGTTTTCAGCTTAACCCTTAGGCAGGTCATAACTGCTTTTACTTGACATTCATTAACCTTTTACAAAGTAATTATTACTAGTATAGAGCAACCTGGCAGTGACTCCATGTTTTTGTTTTGTTTTGTTTTGTTTTTTAACATCTTTATTGGAGTATAATTGCCTTACAATGGTGTGTTAGTTTCTGCTTTATAACGAGGTGAATCTGTTATACATATACATATGTTCCCATATCTCTTCCCTCTTGCATCTCTCTCCCTCCCACTCTCCCTATCCCACCCCTCTAGGTGGTCACAAAGCACCAAGCTGATCTCCCTGTGCTATGCAGCTGCTTCCCACTAGCTATCTATTTTACGTTTGGTAGTGTATATATGGCCATGCCACTCTCTCACTTTGTCACAGCTTACTCTTCCCCCTCCCCATATCCTCAAGTCCATTCTCAAGTAGGTCTGTGTCTTTATTCCCATCTTACCCCTAGGTTCTTCATGATATTTCTTTTTCTTAGATTCCATATATATGTGTTAGCATACAGTATTTGTCTTTCTCTTTCTGACTTACTTCACTCTGTATGACAGACTCTAGGTCCATCCACCTCACTACAAATAACTCAATTTCGTTTCTTTTTATGGCTGAGCAATATTCCATTGTATATATGTGCCACATCTTCTTTATCCATTCATCCGATGATGGACACGGTTTGCTTTCATCTCCTGGCTATTGTAAATAGAGCTGCAATGAACATTTTGGTACACGACTCTTTTTTTTTTTTTTTTTTCCTTTGCAGTACACAGGCATCTCTCTGTTGTGGCCTCTCCCATTGTGGAGCACAGGCTCCAGACACGCAGGCTCAGCGGCCATGGCTCACGGGCCCAGCCGCTCTGCGGCATGTGGGATCTTCCTAGACCGGGGCACAAACTCGTGTCTCCTGCATCGGCAGGTGGACTCTCAACCACTGCACCACCAGGGAAGCCCCATGACTCTTTCTGAATTATGGTTTTCTCAGGGTATATGCCCAGTACTGGGATTGCTGCGTCATATGGTTGTTCTATTTGTAATTTTTTAAGGAAACGCCATACTGTTCTCCATAGTGGCTGTACCAATTAACATTCCCACCAGCAGTGCAAGAGTGTTCCCTTTTCTCCACACCGTCTCCAGCATTTATTGTTTCTAGATTTTTTGATGATGGCCATTCTGACTGGTATGAGGTGATACCTCATTGTAGTTTTGATTTGCATTTCTCTAATGATTAATGATGTTGAGCATTCTTTCATATGTTTGTTGGCAATCTTTGGAGAAATGTCTATTCAGGTATTCTGTCCATTTTTGGATTGGGTTATTATTTTTTTTTGTTGTTGTTGTTATTGAGCTGCATGAGCTGCTTGTAAATTTTGGAGACTAATCCTTTGTCAGTTGGTTCATTTGCAAATATTTTCTCCCATTCTGAAGGTTGTCTTTTGGTCTTGTTTATGGTCTCCTTTGCTGTGCAAAAGCTTTGAAGTTTCATTAGGTCCCATTTGTTTATTTTTGTTTTTATTTCCATTTCTCTAGGAGGTGGGTCAAAAAGGATCTTGCTGTGATTTATGACATACAGTGTTCTGCTCATGTTTTCCTCTAAGAGTTTGATAGTTTCTGGCCTTACATTTAGGTCTTTAATGCACTTTGAGCTTATTTTTGTGTATGGTGTTAGGGAGTGTTCTAGTCTCATACTTTTACATGTACCTGTCCAGTTTTCCCAGCACCACTTATTGAAGAGGCTGTCCTTTCTCCACTGTACATTCCTGCCTCCTTTATCAAAGATAAGGTGACCATATGTCCATGGGTTTATCTCTGGGCTTTCTATCCTGTTCCATTGATCTATATTTCTGTTTTTGTGCCAGTACAATACTGTCTTGATTACTGTAGCTTTGTAGTATAGTCTGAAGTCAGGGAGCCTGATTCCTCCAGCTCCATTTTTTTCTTCTCAAGATTGCTTTGGTTATTTGGGGTCTTTTGTGTTTCCATACAAATTGTGAATTTTTTGGTTCTAGTTCTGTGAAAAATGCCAGTGGTTGTTTGATAGGGATTGCATTGAATCTGTAGATTGCTTTGGGTAGTAGAGTCATTTTCACAATGTTGATTCTTCCAATCCAAGAACATGGTATATCTTGCCATCTCTTTGTATCATCTTCAATTTCTTTCATCAGTGTCTTATAATTTTCTGCATACAGGTCTTTTGTCTCCTTAGGTAGGTTTATTCCTAGATATTTTATTCTTTTTGTTGCAATGGTAAATGGGAGTGTTTTCTTAATTTCACTTTCAGATTTTCATCATTAGTGTATAGGAATGCCAGAGATTTCTGTGCATTAATTTTGTATCCTTCTACTTTACCAAATTCTTTGATTAGCTCTAGTAGTTTTCTGGTAGCATCTTTAGGATTCTCTATGTATAGTATCATGTTATCTGCAAACAGTGACAGCTTTACTTCTTCTTTTCCGATTTGGATTCCTTTTATTTCCTTTTCTTCTCTGACTGCTGTGGCTAAAACTTCCAAAACTATGTTGAATATGAGCGGTGAGAGTGGACAGTCTTGTCTTGTTCCTGATCTTAGTGGAAATGCTTTCAGTTTTTCACCATTGAGGATGATGTTGGCTGTGGGCTTGTCATATATGGTCTTTATTATGTTGAGTAAAGTTCCCTCTATGCCTACTTTCGGCAGGGTTTTTATTATAAATGGGTGTTGAATTTTGTCAAAAGCTTTCTCTGCATATATTGAGATGATCATATGTTTCTTCTCCTTCAATTTGTTAATATGGTGTTTCACGTTGATTGATTTGCATATATTGAAGAATCCTTGCATTCTTGGAATAAACCCCACTTGATCATGGTGTATGATCCTTTTAATATTTTGTTGGATTCTGTTTGCTATTATTTTGTTGACGATTTTTGCATATATGTTCATCAGTGATATTAGCCTGTAGTTTTCTTTCTTTGTGACATCTTTGTCAGGTTTTGGCATGAGGGTGATGGTGGCCTTGTAGAATTAGTTTGGGAGTGTTCCTTCCTCTGCTAGATTTTGGGTGAGTTTGAGAAGGATAGGTGTTAGCTCTTCTCTCAATGTTTGATAGAATTTGCCTGTGAAGCCATCTGGTCCTGGGCTTTGGTTTGTTGGAAGATTTTTTTTTTTTACACCTTTATTGGAGTATAATTGCTTTACAATGGCATGTTGGTTTCTGTTTTATAACAAAGTGAATCAGTTATACATATACATATGTTTCCATATCTCTTCCCTCTTGCATCTCCCTCCCTCCCACCCTCCCTATCCCACTCCTCCAGGTGGTCACAAAGCACCGAGCTGATCTCCCTGTGCTATGTGGCTGCTTCCCACTAGCTATCTGCCTTATGTTTGGTAGTGTATATCTGTCCATGCCTCTCTCTCGCTTTGTCACAGCTTACCCTTCCTCCTCCCCATATCCTCAAGTCCATTCTCTAGTAGGTCTGTGTCTTTATTCCTTTCTTACCCCAAGGTTCATCATGACATATTTTTTTCTTAAATTCCATATATATGTGTTAGTATATGGTATTTGTCTTTCTCTTTCTGACTTACTTCACTCTGTATGACAGACTCTATGTCTATCCACCTTATTACAAATAGCTCAATTTCATTACTTTTTATGGCTAAGTAATATTCCATTTTATATATGTGCCACATCTTCTTTGGTTTGTTGGAAGATTTTTAATCACAGTTTCACTTTCATTGCTTGTGATTGGTCTGTTCATGTTTTCTATTTCTTACTGACTCAGTCTTGGCAGGTTGTGCATTTCTAAGAATTTGTCCATTTCTTCCAGGTTCTCCATTTTATTGGCATAGAGTTGCTTGTAGTAAACTCTCATGATCTTTTGTATTTCTGCAGTGTCAGTTGTTACTTCTCCTTTTTCATTTCTAATTCTATTGATTTGAGGCTTCTCCCTTTTTTTTCTTCATGAGTCTTGCGAATGGTTTATCAATTTTTTTTTTTTTTTTTTTTTTTTTTTTTGCGGTACGCGGTCCTCTCACTGCTGTGGCCTCTCCCGTTTTGGAGCACAGGCTCCGGACGCGCAGGCTCAGCGGCCATGGCTCACGGGCCTAACCACTCCACAGCATATGGGATCTTCCCGGACCGGGGCACGAACCCGTGTCCCCTGCATCGGCAGGCGGACTCTCAACCACTGCACCACCAGGGAAGCCCCTATCAATTTTTTTATCTTCTCAAAGAACCAGCTTTTAGTTTTATTGATCTTTCTTATTGTTTCCTTCATTTCTTTTTCATTTTTGTCTGAACTGATCTTTATGATTTCTTTCCTTCTGCTAACTTTGGGGTTTTTTTGTTCTTCTTTCTGTAATTGCTTTAGGTGCAAGGTTAGGTTCTTTATTCCAGATGTTTCCTGTTTCTTAAGGTAGGATTGTATTGCTATAAACTTCCCACTTAGAACTGCTTTTTCTGCACCCCATAGGATTTGGGTCATCGTTTATCCATTGTCATTTGTTTCTAGGTATTTTTTGATTTCCTCTTTGATTTCTTCAGTGATCACTTCGTTATTAAGTAGTGTATTGTTTAGCCTCCATGTGTTTGTATTTTTTACAGATCTTTTCCTGTAATTGATATGTAGTCTCATAGCATTGTGGTTGGAAAAGATACTTGATACAATTTCAATTTTCTTAAATTTACCAAGGCTTGATTTGTGACCCAAGATATGATCTATCCTGGAGAATGTTCCATGAGCACTTGAGAAAAATGTGTATTCTGTTGTTTTAGGTTGGAATGTACTATAAATATCAATTAAGTCCATCTTGTTTAATGTATCATTTAAAGCTTGTGTTTCCTTATTTATTTTCATTTTGGATTATCTGTCCATTGGTGAAAGTGGGGTGTTAAAGTTCCCTACTATGAATGTGTTGCTGTTGATTTCCCCTTTTATGGTTGTTAACATTTGCCTTATGTATTGAGGTGCTCCTATGTTGGGTGCATAAATATTTACAACTGTTATATCTTTTTCTTGGATCAATCTCTTGATCATTATGTAGTGTCCTTCCTTGTCTCTTATAATAGTATTTATTTTAAAGTCTATTTTGTCTGATATGAGAATTGCTACTCCAGCTTCCTTTTGATTTCCATTTGCATGGAATATCTTTTTCCATCCCCTCACTTTCAGTCTGTATGTGTCCCTAGGTCTGAAGTGGTTCTCCTGTAGACAGCATATATATGGGTCTTGTTTTTGTATCCATTCAGCCAGTCTGTATCTTTTGGTTGGAGCATTTAATCCATTTACATTTAAGGTAATTATCTATATGTATGTTCCTAGTCCCATTTTCTTAATTGCTTTGGGTTTGTTATTGTAGGTCTTTTCCTTCTCTTGTGTTTCTTGCCTAGAGAAGTTCCCTTAGCAGTTGTTGTAAAGCTGGTTTTGTGGTGCTGAACTCTCTCAGCTTTTGCTTGTCTGTAAAGGTTTTAATTTCTCCATCAAATCTGAACGAGATCCTTGCTGGATAGAGTAATCTTGGTTGTAGGTTTTTCTCCTTCATCACTTTAAATATGTCCTGCCAGTCCCTTCTGGCTTGCAGAATTTCTGCTGAAAGATCAGCTGTTAACCTTATGGGGATTCCCTTGTGTGTTATTTGTTGTTTTTCCCTTGCAGCTTTTAATATGTTTTCTTTGTATTTAATTTTTGATACTTTGATTAATATGTGTCCTGGCATTTTTTTTTGGATTTATCCTGTATGGGACTCTCTGTGCTTCCTGGACTTGATTAACTATTTCCTTTCCCATATTAGGGAAGTTTTCAACTATAATCTCTTCAAATATTTTCTCAGTCCCTTTCTTTTCCTCTTCTTCTTCTGGGACCCCTATAATTCGAACGTTGGTGCGTTTAATGTTGTCCCAGAGGTCTCTGCAACTGTCCTCAGTTCTTTTCATTCTTTTTTCTATATTCTGTCCTGCAGTAGTTATTTCCACTATTTTATCTTCCAGGTCACTTATCCGTTCTTCTGTCTCAGTTATTCTGCTATTGATCCCTTCTAGAGTATTTTTAATTTCATTTATTGTGTTGTTCATCATTGCTTGTTTCCTCTTTAATTCTTCTAGGTCCTTGTTACATGTTTCTTGCATTTTCTCTATTCTATTTCCAAGATTTTGGATCATCTTTACTATCATTATTCTGAATTCTTCTTCAGGTAAACTGCCTATTTCCTCTTCATTTGTTTGTTCTGGTGGGTTTTTATCTTGCTCCTTCATCTGCTGTGTGTTTTTCTGTCTTCTCATTTTGCTCATCTTACTGTGTTTCAGGTCTCCTTTTTGCAGGCTGCAGGTTCGTAGTTCCCATTGTTTTTGGTGTGTGTCCCCAGTGGGTAAGGTTGGTTCAGTGGGTTGTGTAGGCTTCCTGGTGGAGGGGACTAGTCCCTGTGTTCTGGTGGATGAGGCTGGATCTTGTCTTCCAGTGTGCAGGTCCACATCTGGTGGTGTGTTTTGGGATATCTGTGGACTTATTATGATTTTAGGCAGCCTCTCTACTAATGGGTGGGGTTGTGCTCCTGTCTTGCTAGTTGTTTGGCATAGGGTGCCCAGCACTGTAGCTTGCTGGTCGTTGAGTGAAGCTGGGTGTTGGTGTTGAGATGGAGATCTCTGGGAGATTTTCGCCATTTGATATTACGTGGAGCTGGGAGGTGTCTTGTGGACCAGTGTCCTGAATTTGTCTCTCCCACGTCAGAGGCATAGCACTGACTCCTGGCTGCAGCACTAAGTGCCTTTTATCCACACGGCTCAGAATAAAAGGGAGAAAAAGTAGAAAGAAAGAAAGAGGATAAAATAAAATAAAGTAAGATAAAATAAAGTTATTAAAATAAAAAATAATTATTAAGAAAAAAAAATTTTTTTAATTAAAAAAAAAAGTCAGACGGACTGAACCCTAGGACAAATGGTGAAAGCAAAGCTATACAGACAAAATCTCACACAGAGGCACACTCACAAAAAGAAGAAAAGGGGAAAAAATAATAAATCTTGCTCTCAAAGTCCACCTCCTCAATTTGCGATGATTCGTTGTCTCTTCATATATTCCACTGATGCAGGGTACATCAAGTTGATTGTGGAGCTTTCATCCGCTGCTCCTCTGGCTGCTGGGAGAGATTTCCCTTTTTCTTCTTTGTTCGCACAGCTCCAGGGGTTCAGCTTTGGATTTGGCCCCGCCTCTGCGTGTAGGTCGCCAGAGGGCGTCTGTTCTTCACTCAGACAGGACGGGGTTAAAGGCGCAGCTGCTTTCGGGGCTCTGGCTCACTCAGGCCGGGGCGGGGGGGAAGAGAGGGGCACGTAGTGCGGGGCGGGCCTGCGGCGGCAGAGGTCAGTGTGACGTTACACCGGCCTGAGGCATACCGTGCGTTCTCCCGGGGTTTTCGCCCCTGGATCACAGGACCCTGGCAGTGGCGGACTGCACAGGCTCCTGGGAGGGGAGGTGGGGATAGTGACCTGTGCTCGCACACAGGCTTCTTGGTGGCTGCACCAGGGGCCTTAGCATCTCATGCATGTCTCTGGGGTCCGCGCTGATAGCCACAGCTCGCACCCGTCTCTGGAGCGCCTTTAAGCAGTGCTCTTAATCCCCTTTCCTCACGCATCAGGAAACAAAGAGGGAAGAAAAAGTCTCTTGCCTCTTCAGCAGGTCCAGACTTTTCCCCAGACTCCCTCCCAGCTGGCCGTGGTGCACTAACCCCCGGAAGGCTGTGTTCACGCCGCCAACCCCAGTCCTCTCCCTGCACTCCGACCGAAGCCCAAGCCTCAGCTCCCAGCCCCGCCTGCCCCCGCGGGTGAGCAGACAAGCCTCTTTGGCTGGTGAGTGCCGGTCAGCACCGATCCTCTGCCTGGGAATCTCTCCGCTTTGCCCTCCGCACCCCTGTGGCTGCACTCTCCTCCGCGGCGCCGAAGCTCCCCCCTCCGCCACCCGCAGTCTCCGCCAACAAAGGAGCTTCTAGTGTGTGGAAACCTTTCCTCCTTCATGGCTCCCTCCCACTGGTGCATGTCCCATTCCTATTCTTTTGTCTCTGTTTATTCTTTTTCTTTTGCCCTACCCAGGTACGTGGGGACTTTCTTGCCTTTTGGGAGGTCTGAGGTCTTCTGCCAGCGTTCAGTAGGTGTTCTGTAGGGGTTGTTCCACGTGTAGATGTATTTCTGTTGTATCTTTGGGGAGGAAGGTGATCTCCATGTCTTACTCTTCCTCCATCTTCCCCCGCCCCCCAACGACTCCATGTTTTTTCACTTCATTTATGTAAGAATTGAACTTATTCTTCAGAATGATGTATTAAAAACTCATTGCTTCCTAATATGACTACCCTATTTTATTATTAGCAAAATTATTCCATCAATGTATACTTAGAATGCTATTTATTTGATCTTATATTTTTCTCTGGGACTTAATATTTGAAAAGATAGTTATGTCCATTCACAATAATTTGATTCATCATTCAAGTGATATTTGAGATCACCTAAAATTAAATCATTACATTAATTAGTAGTTTTTACTTGCTGGAAGTAGTGTGTGGTATAAATTTCTGGGTTGATTCATTCACACTTTTATAAAAACTATCAAGAATGTGAGAAACAATTATTTAGAGGCACATTTTTAAAAGACTATTATCTCTGATAAAAAATAATTTCAAAATAATAAACCATTTTTCAGAAGAATTTATGTGATTTAAGTAGGGAAAGCCCAAACTTCTGAGCAGAAACCATTACTACGGAATTGTCCCTAATGTTGAGCCCAGATGGCAACATGTCTCAAAAATGATGTAATTACCAAATAGCTCCAATTCCACTTCAGAAAAATCTTAAATTCAAACCTCTCCTCTTCAGTACAGTTCAAATTCTTATCAGAGTAACAATCTCATTAGTTAGTGCCCTTAATTCCAGGTTCTCCATCTCCCTCAAGGACAAAGGTGATGGTGCCACTCCCCTACTTTAACAGTCTACTGGATTCTTATTGTATCTGGGAAATGAAAACACCTTGCTTGCCACATTTTCCTTCACGTCACAGCCTGCCTATCCTACAGACCCCGCTCCCACTTTTCAAGACCAGTGCCCTATTTGTCTTTTTACCTGCACCATATGACCGAGTGCAGAAACACGGTAAGACCTTATATTCATTTCCTCTGAGTGCTGCAACAAATCACGATGAACTTAGTGACATAAAACAACATACATTTATTTTCTCACAGTTCTGGAAGCTAGAAGTCCAAAATCAGGACCACTGGGCTGGAATCAAGGACAGCTCCTAGCCACACTCCCTCTGGAATCTGTAGAAGACACTCTGTGTCTGGTGTCTTGCAGCTGCCGACGTTCCTCGGCTGTGTGCATCGCCCCAGTCTCTACTGCCATGGTTACATGGCCTTCTCCTCTCCTGTTTGAGGCAGTTCTCTCTCTCTGCCTCTCTTTTATAAGGATAATTGTAATGACATTTTGGGTCCACCCAGATAATCCAAGATATAATCTCCTTATCTCAACATAATTATATCTGCAAAGACACTTTTTTTACATTATGAAAAATAATCAAGCAATAGCACATTTATTCATAATCAAAATGGGTCAAATCAAAATGACCTTCAGCAGATGAATGGATAAATATACTAGTCCATCCAAACAATTAAATATTATTCACCGCTAAAAAGAAATGTGTTATCAAGCCATGAAAAGACATGGAGAAAATAAATGTGTACTACTAAGTAAAAGAAGCCATTTGAGAGGGCTACATACTGTAAGATTCCAACCATATGACATTCTAATAACAGGAATTCAGGAAGAGAGATGAAGAAGTGGAGCACAGGGGATTCTTAGGGCAGCAAAACTATTCTGTATGATACAGTAATGGTAAATATATGTTACTGTATATTTGTCAAAACCATAAAGTGTATAACACCAAGAGTGAACACTAATGTAAACTATGCACTTTAGGTAATAATGATGTGTCAGTGAAGGTTTATTAATTATAACAAATGTCCCACTCTGGTGTGGGATGTTGATCACAGGGCAGGCTGTGCAAGTGTAGGGGCAGAGGGTATATGGGAATTCTTTGTACTGCCCACTCGATTTTGCACTGAACGTAAAATTGCTTTAAAATGTAAAGTATGAGAAAAATAACTAAGCAAACAGTTTTAGTACTTAATAATTACTTAGTACATAAGAATTAGGTATACAAAATGATTTAAGATGCAGTATTTGATATTGGGAAGCCTGACCTATAGACAAATGATTCAACGCACTGTGATACATATAATGACAGAAGAACTGCTTAGAAGGTACAGTTGTAATAAAACCTTGGTACTCACAAGAAAGATCCAGAATAAACATATAGACTTGGGGTTCATAATCAAGTAGGAAATGGTTAGAGTTATGAAAATTATGAAAACAGTTTAACAGATTAGGGAAGGCAGCTGTTCCAATCCAGTGTACGTGATCTTTCAAGTATTTTACAGTGGAGTTGGACCAACAGATACACATCCCAGTAATGTGGTGAATGCTAACGTAGAAATATGCACCAAAGGCTTTGAGGTAATAGAGAGAAACGATTACCCCAAGTTCATGGAAGTTTAGAGCAGAATGCCTTACACCGAGTACCAGTCCCAGGGGAGCAGAACATGGTACACCAGCTGCCAATCCCACGGAGGACTCCACACACTTCTACACGTGGCATCTTGTATTGGAGTTGCCAAGGACAACACAACAGTCCTTGTCTTGGATGGAATAGGGCTTTACTTGCTCTTTCCTTACTCTACTCCGTAGAAGAGACAGAACAAAATCAGTTCCCATGGAGCACATCCTCCTCTCATGGACCAAGTCCCTCTCCCCCAACCCTGGCAGCTGATGCAGGGCAACTGGCCTACAAACCTCTGCTGTGCTTCTGCAGCAGGACCCAACTCCTCCCCACAGAATCTGAAGTACATACCTACGGGTCCTTGACACACACTTCAACAAAACAAAAGGGCAGTCATTAAGCATGAAACAGAGAAAAACCTTTTCCCAGGAGGTGATGAGCCCAGCACAGGCTGTGTGAGCTCTTTACCTCTAGGAAAAGAGGTGTTCCAGGCCCAGGGCCCATTTTTATGCAGCCCCATGGGAGCTGAAAGACCACATTGAAGAGACAGCCTTTCCAAACAGAAGGCCTGTCAAGCTTATGGAACAGTTTCCTCTAGAGGGAAAAGCTGATCTCATCCTTGAAGCCTAAATCAGAATTACTCATGTCAAGAAGAGGAGGGTTTAGGGGAAGGCAAAACTAAGCAGAGGGAAGAGCTCAGTAGAAAAGGTGCAGAGGCGGGGGTGAGGTGGGGGTGGAGGGATGAACTGAGAGATTGGGATTGACATATATTCACTAATATGTATAAAATAGATAACTAATAAGAACCTGCTGTATAAAAAAATAAATTAAATTAAATTTTTTTTTAAAAAGGTGCAAAGGTGGGGGTGGGTCCAAGGAACTGCCCAGGTTGAATCTGTCACTGATGGTAAATTAAGGGTCTGGTTCAGGGTAGCAGAGTTGGAGGTTGAGAAGTGCGTAGGGCAAGCAGACAGACTAGATTTTACCTTGTAGGTGATGGGTTGGTTGGTAGATATATCTTACTGAAAGATGCCAGGGAGACCGAGAGCAGAATAGGATTAAAATCAGAATAGATAAATCCCAACATTATTGTTAAGGTCATTCAGACAGGATGGAGAGTCATAGAATGATTAGGACAGGTTAACCAGCTATGTCCTAAAGTTATTGCTTTTATTCATAGGGGCTTTCGTTTCTGGTTCCAACTCTGATGCTAACAAGCTGTGAAGACTTCATAGTTCTCAGTTCCTTCATCTCTAAGATAAAACACGTATTAAATAAATGTTTATGTCTCCAAAATCCAAACTACTGATTCAATGATTATGCCTCCATTTTCTCTTATATCGTTCAATAATGAATATGATAATACAATTCATATTATAATGACTTGGTACAATTTTAATTGATTTGATTAACAACTGAAGCAAAATGAAATCATTGACATTGTGGGCAAAGATGTTATCTAAATTTTGAATAGGATATATCTTTAAATATTTATGCTCAACACCTCTGTTCTTTTTTCAAAAGCCAAAAAAATAGTTTTTAATCTCCTTTTAGTTAGTTAAGGTCCTCTCAGATTGGACTGCATAATAGTCTGGATATATTCTGATTATACCCAAGAATCAGCATAAATAAAAATGTATTAACATTTCCTTAGAACAAGGTAGTGCATTTACATATTTCAAGCTTATGTTAATATCTAATTTGTTCTTACACCTGCAGTTGCTGTCTCACTCATAGGCCCTTGTTTCATCAATTTGCTGCTGGGTCAACTGTTTGTATTTTATTGCAATAAATGAGCCAGACAGTGTCCTGACCTACCTGCCCTCCAATGTCTGAATTTGAATGAAAATAAAACAATTAAGTGCTTAATTATATTCCATTACCAAAAGTAAGAAAACAACCTTAAAAGTTGCCTCACTTTCTGCACTCAGATTTAATTTTCCCAAGTACACTTTCCTTCCATGGTAATATTCAACATTTTGAAACTCTCACTCTTGCACTTTTGAAAAATGTCAACCCTCAATTTTATAACATGTTGAGGGCACTTTCAACCTTTCATTATTTATACTCATCTCCCAAAAATGTGTGATAGGCACAGTTAAGGTAGCAGTCAGAATAAAAGGTCAGTATATAGATTGAAGTGTTATAAGCCATCAATAAAGATAAAATGGACTCAAAAAATCATAGCAGAAACTAACTTCTTTAACACCTCATCATCTTCTTATCACCTTATTACCAAATTCCTAAGGAATTTATCATTTTCAAAATGCATTATGTTGCAGTTTCCATGACAGTACTTATTTCTGGAATCTTCTAAATAGTTAACACATTAGCCTAAAGGAATACCATTTTTTTTTCAGTGCAACCATATATATGTATCTTTTCTCTTTTTGCTTTGTCTATACAGACTATGGCATTTCCCATTGTGACTTGATTTCATATTATCTAACATACAAACTGGAGAATAGGTCTTGTTTTGTAGACAAGATATCTTAAAATACAAACTTAAAATATGTCAAGTTTTAATCCTGTAAAATGTACTCAAAAGAAAAGTCAATGTGCTTTGAAATCAAACAGACATAAGATAATCCTTGTATGACCCATGCAAGTAGATAAAGAGCTGTTTTCTTTTATTCAATAAAAAAATGTATAGATTATTTAGTCCCTTAAATCAAGGCATGACAAGAAACATGGAGCATCTTTTCCTTTTTTACCTAGAAACTAGGGATCTAGGATGCCAACTTTTAAGTTTCTTTCTAGGTCTTGAAACCATGCCATATAAAAGGTGTTTTGTTTGAAAACAGCTCACTTTGCAAAGACTGTCAGTCATCATTTATTGATGGACAATTATTTGATATAACTGTAGACCATTCACATTGGAAGAAGAATATTCCACCCAAAGTGTACAACCATAACCAATGCTTCCAATTTTTAAAAAGTTGGACAGACTCATTCAAAATATTCTCTTTTTACTCCCAAAGTGGTTTCGGTTTGTACAGTAGAAATATTGTGAAAATGTGGAAATCAGGTCACCAGAGATGTGTATCATAATCATCTAGTAACTTGTTAATACACATGCCCAGTTCCCACACCCACAAGTTGTGCTTCCAAAGCCTTCATGGTGGAGTCGATGGATCTTTATTTTTGACAAGCTCCCATAGCAAAACTAATTTTATAAACTGCTAATCTAAACTAAGATACAGTCATGTCTTATGTGTCTTTCTATTCTCAAGGCTACTCTGTGCCTGACACATGTCAAGACTTCATAAATATTTCTTGAATGTCTGAATGGATAAGTGAATGGCATCAATGTATCAATGAAATAGGAATAGGTCATAGATATCACGGAGAAGGTGGCATTGAAGTAGTCCTTAAAGTATGAGAGGAATGTTCAGTTCTCCACCCAAAAAGAATGAAGTACTGAGTGTGGATTTTCATGGAACAGCTCTAGGAAAACGGGCAGATATTTTTGGATTGGAGAACATCCATCCTCTCAATCCACACCACAAAATATCAGCCTACTCAGCCAGCAATTGAGGTCGACCCTAGTGATACTGAATTACACTGAGGCTTTCAGTGCCTCATGGTATATGCACATCACCACTGTACCACAAAAAAGCTTAATTGTCATTTATAAAACATATGATTTGTGATTAAGATATTGGAGGATATTAGATTTCCATTTTGACACTACGCTTAAATTGGTGTTAATTTAGCTATGTAATTTAGCATGAGACACACATAGAAAGAACAGGAAAATACAAATTTAGTAAAAATAGAAGTGGTCCACATAACCAATAGAGCATTTCCTCATAGGACCGATGCTAAGGACTTTAAGATATATCATTTTCATAACCGCTGACAAAGTAATTTAAATTAATATGCATTCTCCACTATCAAAAGTCCTATTTTTTTTTTAAATATCCTCATGGAAGAAAGACTCATTCTCTCCGGGAATTTATGTGGTATAGATTGATCTTTTGCTATGTTAATAAAGTGAATTTGATCATTTAAATGTAAAAATGTACCCAAAGTATTCTTTGATTACTAAGATTTCAAAAATCAGAATTTGATGGACTATCTGAAAATAAATTGACATGAAAGTAGCCTTTATATTCTTAATAATGCAGAAGTCGTTTATATTTTTGTTCACCAAGAACCAAACCAAGTCAAAACATTTTAAAATCTATATTTAAAGATAAGTTGCATACAGTAAAGCACATGCATCTCAAGTTTGCCCTCAATGAATCTTCACATATGTATACACACAAGTATTCACAACCCAGATCAACCCAGATCTTTTCATTTACTTGATACAAGTTTTACATATCTCTCCTAAGCAATAGAAACACTTAGGAGATTGTTTCAGGTATGTGTTCTTAAAAGAAAAATATTACATTCTATATTTTATTTCCCCTTGAAAATGCATAGAATTTTATTTTTAAATTCCTCAACACACATTCATTGGGTAATCATTACATGTCAGCCATTGTTCCAAGCTCTGAGAACACAACTTCGTAGTGTAGTAAGGATTCTGCTCTCCTGGAGCTTACATTCTAGGCAGTAGACTGTAAATAATCAACTAAATTAATAAGAAAATAAATAGGAATATTTCAAAAGTGATCAGCTGTAATAAACATATTAAGAGTAATGTAATGAACAGAAATGAGCAGTGCGCGGGCAACATTAGATTAAAGACTCCTCTCAGAGGATAACATTCCAGCTGAAATTTGATAATGAGAAGGCCCACGTAAAGCTATACAAAGGAGGAAGAAAGTTCCAGGCAGAGCACAAAGAGCCTAACTGGAGAGCAAACAGAGAATGTTTGCAAAGTCAGGACCACAGTTTGGGTTCCCCCCAAAACAGAGGTTGTATCACAGGCTTGGGTACAAGCAACTTACCAGAAGTGATGGCAAGGAGCCAGCGAAGGACAGGGGGCCAGGAGACAGAGCAGGGCAAGGTCAAGGGAAGGGGAAGTTATTGCATCGCTGCTCTAGGTGACAGGGGCTCAATTCTGCTGGAGCCTCCTGAGAAGCCCACAGAAGCTCTCCAAGAAGTGGGCAACTGAAGGGTGAAAGGAAGAAGCATTTTTCCACTCCTTCCAACCACCACTGGTTGAAGATTGTCCCAGAGGCGTTAATGCTGCTTTTTCAGGCTGCCTCTGCCCAGGGCAAGAAGGAGCCTGTGTGAACTTCTGAGCCCAAGGCAAAAATGATTTGCACTCTTGTGGTGAGAAATTGGCAGAGTGCAGTGAGCCTGGGCTCCCAGGGAGCTGCCTAGAATAGCTGCTCCAGTCAGTGGAGCCGAGGGGACTTGACATGGCACATCCAGGCCTTTTAAAGTAAGAGGACAATGAATCAGAGGGAAGAGGGGCCAGATCATGTCCAGACATGTGGGCTCTGGTTAAGAAAAAAAAAAAAAGGTTGAATTTTGTTCCACATATAAGAGGAAGCCATTGCTTTAAAAGTTGGGGAGGGTTGTGACTGATTACTAGGTGAAGGATTCCATTGAAGAAAGAAACATGAATACTATGTTATGATGTATAGCAGGAATTTTTTACAGAGTATCACCTTGCTCAAATGAGGGGGAAAAACATCACACTAATTATGTTTAAGTTAAATGTTGGGTATATTTGGGTATAAAATCAGAGACATCCTTGTAGGATCTAGCCTCTTCTTGGTTCTTCAAACCCCCTCCCCTATTCTGAACTCTAGGCAAAAATGGCTGCTTTTGAGTCCTGGGATATGTTAGGCTGCTGCTCATATCTTGGCCTTCATATATGTTGTTCACTGTTTGAAACACACCCCACTCTTCACCTAGGCCAATTCCTTATTTTTTATATTTCCATTTAATTATTAATTTTATTGAAAATTCCCCTCTGATCACTCATCTAAAAAAAGCCTCCTGCTGTCCTTTCCTGAAGCATCTGCAATCATCTTTCTTAGCACTTAATATAATTTGTAATTTTATACTTAATTTCTTAATGCCTGTCTCCCCATTCAGAATGTAAATTCAATACAAAATGGGGCAAGATCTATTTTATTCACTGCAGTGCCTAGCAATGTTTGGCATAGAGAGGTCATATTTGTTGAGTGAGTGAATAAATGAATGATTCAAAATGAAAGCAAACTAGCTCTGGCTGAGGTACAGCAGGCTGGGTAAAAGACCTGTCCTTTTGCCCTTCAAGGAGGCTTATGGACTGTCTTCAAGGAACTTCAGTGCAAAACCAAACACAATGTGACAACCTTGCTTTTGGCAGATGGGATATCTCTGAAAAATATTTGTATGAAGCTATTTATTGGAGACTTGAGTGACACCTTTTGTAAAAAAACAAAGCATCCCTTAAATAGTCCTGTTTTATACATTACAATGCACCTTCATACCTAGAGGTTTCATGAAGGAATTGGGATAGTCACTAACAATACTTTTTGAGAACAAATGACTCCTGAACAATTTACAGATTAGCTAGTTCTTTTCACTTTTTTTAAAAAACAGATAACTTGGTTTTAGATATCAGAGGTTGAAAGTAGCTGCAGGATTTTTCGATTGAAAGTTCTAATGTGTCTCTTCTTTCTAGTGTGAAAGGCTAATCAGTTTCAGGAACATGCTGACATAGGATTAAGATAAATTGTGCCTTGTCTTTTAAAATCCTGTAGAATAATCAACCTCTCTAAGTCCCAAGGAGAACAATAGCTTCCTACATGTGATTAAACTAGCAAACAAGTCTTTGTCCTTTGACCTGCTTTTTTGGCTTCTATTTTACTTTGTTTAGACTTAAAACAACTAAGGTAAATGAAGATTTTCTAACCCATTTTACACTTTCCTATAAATAAAACCTATGCCAAAAATATAACTCTATTATATGAGTAATAGAAATAACTTCGTGCTGAATACTTTGCATATATGTGCCATGGAGGGGCAGAGGGAGGAATTAACTTTAAATGAAATGAATTCTGAATTGAATTCAAGATTTATACATTCTGAGAAAAAAAGTATTAAAATATGTGTCTATTCAAATCTATTTTAAGTTGCATAGAAAAATGTCATTCATTTTGAACTGATGGGAGAATTTACACCAACTAAATAACTCATATATGTTAGTCACCAGGAAATCCAACTTTTTTACCAGGAAATATTTCAAACAAATGAAACAAAACTTCAAATAAATTGTACTAAAAAAATAAAAAGAAAAGTAGCCTCTAGCTTTCAGAGATCTGCTCCGTGCCATAACCTGTCTCAGAAGAAGATTTTCTGAACCCAATAGGTAATCCCTTTCCAAACCAGTTCTATTTCTGTGCTATAGTGAGCCTAGCGGTTTGGGATTTGTCAAGTGAAGCAATTTAGGAATTGCTTCCTGCAGATGGAGATGCATTTTATGGTGAATCATTGTTTTAAAAATAATAAACTCCTGGGAAAGGGGTTTAAAATGATCCCCCCAAATAGCAAAGTGTTATGGAGCCAATCTGATGGAATAATTGAGGGGGAGAAACTAATTGAAACTATTGAAACAGTAAGAAAGTTGACTGTTCTTTTTTTTATCCATTTAATGTAAAAGAAAATTGTTACATCTAATATAGTGTGCAAAAAAAGTGTTAACTAGGCATCAATACCTTTTAAAACTACCCTTTACCATCCGTAAGGTCACTGAACTGAGAAGCTCGCCTCTAGCTGAAGCACCTTTTGATGAAGACTGGCCATTGTACAGCGTTTTCAAAGAAATAGTCCATTTAACGTGTCAACCAGTTCCAAGAAGAGATAGTCTTTTCCAGGACAAAGAACTTGAAAACTTAAACTTTTAATTGAAAAAGCCTGAAGCCACTTTCAACCTCTTGTATTTAAAACTCAAATTATCCCTTTCAGGATTAAAGGAAAAAAGAAAAAGGAAAAGAAGCACACATATATCAAAGGTAGCAAAGCAGTGATTTATTGTCAGTAGTTCTTTCTTCAGGAAAGCTGTTTTCAGTTCTCTGACCTTTTTATCTCAGTTTTATCAACTTAATACAAAATAATACTCTATAATCATGCCCTAAATATATGTAAATTTGTACCCTAATAGAATGAGTTTCCAGATAGTACTGCAGTTAAAATAAAACCACAGCCTTTCTACTTCAGACTTAGTTTAAGGTGGGAACACTTTATGTTTAATCATACATTCAGTATAATAAGCTAAGGGGAAATATTATGACCCCAAACAAAAGACAACCGTGCCCACACTTTGTTAGGGTCTGTCTCTGTTTACTCCTGCTGTCCTCTTAGTACTCCTCCCAGATGGTTCATTTGATAATGAATTATCATCATCTTCACCATTGTCTGCAGAACAGTTGTGTGAAAAGGAGCTGCAATGCTTTCTATCTAGTCAGTTCTCTCCTACGGGCATAGTTTTCACCTTCACAACTATCCCCAATAAGCTCACCAAATTGCTCTTGGGAACAACAGCTTTTTCAAGTATGTTAACTGTATCTATCCAAGAGAAAAGTATGTGTTCATTTAAGCTTAAAAAGAACTTTCCCATACCATGTTCCCACACACACGAGTGTCTTTTCATGCAGTGATAACAAAAGTAAAATGGACAAATACTTTAGTGGAACTTTTCTCATTTCACTGACATGGTAAGTAGCTGATCCAGCACTTTAAATTCTTTAGATGTTTGAGTCAAAGTTTATTTTCCTTCAGCTGCCTCTCCCTCAACACCAACTAGCATTGTAATCCATAGGTTCTCTTAATTTTAATGAAAATCATATTATTTTTACATTCATACAGTTTATTTTGATCCTACATCGCATATTCACTAGGATATCCATGGATGCTTCAAATAATATACATGTAAAAGTGAGTTCATTATATATTCCCTCTATATTCCAAATCTGTATACTTCAATTCCAAGAATGGCATCAAAATCTATGCCATTGCCCAAACCAGAAACCAATCATCAGGTTAGCTAAATATTTTTCCTCTAAGCATGTATCAAACCATTTCTCTCCATGCCCACTTCCATTGGGTTTATCTACACTTCTGCTTGGATTTCTTTAATAACCTACACACCTGGCTAATCTGTGTATAACTTGAGGTCTGGCAGGAGACAGAAGCCACATAGTAACTTAGGAAAGTTGAATATGAAGAATTTTTAGCAAATAACAGAGTATTAACTCCTAAAATGTAAACAGTGTATTAAAGAGTTTAGGTATAGTGAATGTAGGGAGCGCTCCCTTCTTCCAGGTCTGAGGAAGAATACTCAGGGAAGGAACAAATTTGGAGCACACACATACACACACACACACAAACACACACACTGACAGGTATTGAGACCACCTTACAGAGAGTGTGGCCACTGGATGTAGAAAAGTTCACAAAGGTGCCACAGGCCTGAAATGGGAGAGGAAGCTACCCACTGGGTGCTAAAGAGGCTCCCAGGAAACTGGGCAGGGGCACTGCTGACTCATCCTCTGGGGTATGAGGACCTCCCTGAGAAGGCACCCACAGGGCTGCTGCTGAGTCACCAAGGTGCTGCCCACAACAACAAAGGGCCAGCAGAACTCACTGGAAAACCATACTTGGAAGCACAGCTGAAATTTGCTGGGAGTGAGCACCACTGGGTGCCCCCAGCAGCAGTAAGAGGAAGAAAGCACGTCAGAACTAGGAAAGAAACCCCCCTTCCCTCAGTGTCCCCCCAGTACATTTTCCACACTGTAGCCCTGAAACCTAGCAGGATTGCGGGCCTTCCCAGGAACAGACTCCCACCTCTTTTTTGTAGAAAAGCTTTAGCCTCCTAGGCCTTCCCTGAGTTCCAAAGAGCAAGTTTAATCAGAGAAGTGAGAAAACGCAGAAACAAAGGAAAATTTTCAAACAAGACAAATTAATAATAGTTTTGTCATAAAACAAAGTCCAGAACTTTTAGTTCCTCTTCAAGGGCTATAGATAATATCCTGAACCATGTCCTTGAGCTGTTTTGCAGATACTAAAACCCCTGCCAGGTGGAAGAAGTTAACTACCTGCTGACCACCAGCACGTTGACCCCAGACTGGTTGGAACCAAAAGGCTGATGATTGAGATTCCCGACACATCATTCTGTTCCCTCCTACCAACCAATCAGAAGGATGTATACAAATGGATCACACACCCTGCTATCCTCTCCCTCACCTGGCCTTTAAAAACCCTCCCCTGAAAGCCATCAGGGAGTTTGGGTCTTTTGAGCATGAGCTGCCCATTCTCCTTGCTTGGCACCAGGCTGGGTGCCCTGCAACAAATGCTGCATTTTCCTTCACCGCAACCCAGTGTCAGTAGATGGGCTTTCACATTTGAGACAGTAACAGCCCTAGAATAAAAATTCTAAAACATAATATGATTAATTCCCTGCCCAAAATCCTTCAACTGGGTAAAAGGAGAGAAGAGTGGAAAAGTAAGTGCAGGAGGTGATGTAGAAAGTCAAGCACTGATGTTGATGAATGAAATTTTAACTATTGAGTCAGAAATGAAGTTATCCCACGTGAGTATGGGTCACAGGGCTTAGAGACTGGGAAAGATCTGAACAACCGTTTTGTGGAAGGAGGAAAGAAGTCAGATGAACAGAGAACGTGATCTGGACTAACTTAAACGTGCAGGCTATGCTACAGTGAGGGAGCTGCCCAAGACAAAGACTTGAACTGGGCTTGGGACTGAGGAACCGACCTCTTGTACAGAGTCAGTACTGAATGGCAAACTTGATATTGTTCCTCATAACTGTGTGCCCAACTTTGTATATGACCTTCAAAATTATAAGCTAAATATACCATGTGGTTCAAGGGATAGACACTAAACATCTTGCCAGTCAATAATATATGGTCTGTATCATTCAGGACACTGACTCTGCATAAGATCTGGGACAGTTCTTGATGTCACCCTCTTGCTCTAGTGGCAGAGATGCAAACTGTACTATAAGAGCAAGCCTGAATAAGTATAAGAGTATAAAAGGCAAGAACTCCTCTAAATTTCTTGCTTTTTTCCCCAACCCAATATTAGAACATAAAGATTTGAGGAAAAAGAGGACCTGAAATAAGCAACAAATTGCAAAAAAAAAAAAAAAAATTACATTTCTTGTTGCAGATTCAACAATGTAGCAATGCTCATAAAAATGTTTCAGTGTTCATAAATGTGTGTCTTTTAGAGTTGTTATTTACTATTCCTTATGTTTGTGAGGAATAAATTCTCCCCTACAGCAATTTTGTAAATAGTCCTTAACATTAGAAAAGAACAACCATCAACATTGCAGGCCATGCTTCCACCTTCCGACAACAGTTGAACTAACTATGGAAATAGCTGAGTAGAAACTGTATGTGTGTGAACGTGACTGAGGTCAGGGGAGCACGTGAAACAACAATTTGTTGGTTTAAACATTTTAAGAGAATTTTTTGTTTCTTTTTAGTAGGAGTTAAAATAGCATTTTGAAAGCTTATACCAACTCTCCTAGCCTTAAATAGCCTCCAAATAGGCACATTATCTTTACAGGAAATTATCTGAGAACTCCAGAGCTTCATAAGCATTGCATTTACTGATAACATTATATTAAATCCTGCCCAAAATGCCCTCATGGTGCACGGGACTGGAAACTGGCTAATTTTGCAATGAACATAGAGTAAGAAAACTATTCTGAAATCATTTCTTGGACACAAAGTCTAATCTCAAGACCCTAAGATACTTTTTTTAATTGGGGGATGTATGAAATGATGCATTCTAATGCACAATTTTATTTTCTCACCCATCAATATCCTTCTGTCCCAGCCCATTTCTCTTTATTGTTTTTTTCCCCACTTCTTTGCATACTTTTTTTTTATATTTGGTAACAGCTTTATTAAGATATAATTCACATATAATTTGCCCATTTAAAGTGGACAATTCAATAATATTTAGTATATTCATAGTTGTATAACTACCACCACAATCAATTTCAGAACATGAAAATCACCCAACAAAGAAAACCTGTACTGTTAAGCTATTACCTCCTAATCCCTCCACCTCAAACCCAGCCCTAGACAATCGCTAATCTATTGTTTCTATAGATTCCCCTATTCTGCAAATTTCATATAAATTGTTTTCTGTCAGTTGATGGACATTTGGTTGTTTTTGTCTTTTGGTTATCATGAGTATGCAATGAACATTCATTATGAGTTTTTGTGTGGACATATGCTTTCATTTTTATTGGCTTTTTGCCTAGGAGTCAAATTGTTGGGTCAAATCAGACCACTTCTCTTTGTATCAGATTCCATTCTATAGCTTTTATGCCATCATTAACTGATTCAGGCTCAATTAATCGTATGTTTCACCTATGCCCCCTCTTTTCCCTAAAATATAATGAATAGCTGATCAGTGTCACATACTGTGCTAGGCACATTTTCATGCATATCTCATTTAATTTATTTAGCTTATGGCCGCTTTTACTATGTTAGCTGTCTGTTTGGGGTTTGATATTTTCTGAGTCTCCTCCCTTGGAAGCAAGGCTTTATCTCCATTTCATAAGGACAAGTGGGTCCAAAGCAAAAGAAATGGAAAAGATGTCTCTTGCTGGGAAGGAATTTCTGATCATTTTTCTTTATCAATGAAGACCTTTTGTAAAAGGTCTTGAACCATGGTTTTAAGAGAGAGGAGGAGGGATAGAGGGAGAAAAAGAGAGAGATTATAACATAAATTCAAATTTTCTTCACAAAATACCCATGAGATAGAATCGGTAGCTCCTAGAACAGGAAGAAACAAAAATATTTTATATGTTTTGTGAATTATTCCTGTTTTAGGTATGTTTTATATTTTCTTCACATGTGAGTCTGTGACTTTTATTATTGCTCTTATCATTTTCCATCTTCTTTGTTTCTGCCTTTAGTAAATTCTTTCCATATAAAGTAAAAAGCTCCTGAAACAGAAAGACATTTTCTCCAGCCTCTCTGTTCATGGGTAGATTATACAGGCGATGTTTCTCCTAGTTCACTTTCCAGACCACCTTAAGATAATTTTCGTTTTGATTTTTTTCTATTATTTTCAGGTTTGGCTACTTTTAAAAAGCAAAAGTTAAAAATGAAAAATGTCCAGTATGATGGCATGCCTTGTTGCAAGAAATAGCATCCTTTTAGGCAGCTTTGTCTTAGAGACAGACAAAACAACTATGTGTGGTGCTGGGACAGCAAGTCTCCACACACAGCTGAAAACTTCTTTGAAAGGAGTTCAAAAATGTGAAGGAATTCTAGGGGTGGGGGGATTGCTCTGTGGTTGTAGTTTGGGAAATTCCTGAAAGCAGAATGGCAGTCCCTCTTGAACCACAGCTATTCAGGATCCCTTTTGCATTCTTCCCTAAGCCTGTGATGTGTGCTATAAATAGAAGAGCCTATGAAGAGAGATGGGCTCTTTTTGCAAACAGTCATTTTATTTTTTAGAAGTGTCTAGAGACATTATTCATAAGGATTCATTCCTGCACATTTTCCTGCTGAGAATCTCCCTCTCTTGACACTGTGGGTGGTCAGCTTTGAAATCCACTAATGATCTGTGAGATACAGAGAGTGCAGAAAGAGTTATTTATTTTTTAAGTTAATACATGAGGAGTCCTTTTAGTTCTAGAAGGTTTTCAGGCATCTGGCTGTGCTATGTAAATAAGGAGCATCCTTTTCAAGCCAGCGTCTTTGACTTTGTTAGTCAGCTAAATTTTCTAAAGATAATTTTTAATAAACATAGAAACTTAATGACAATCATTTGGTATGCTGACTGTATTGTGACTTGTAATCAAATACAATGTAGCAGTTATAGTGCAAAATATACAGATGTTTGCATACACTTAGATGGGTGGGTTTTTTTAAGGTTTAAAATGAGTGAATATTTTTCTGCTTCATGTTGTTGTCAAGTGTAAAATATATGTGCAATAGACCCTATATGGCACTAGTAAAATAAAAACCCTCTAATCTTTGTACTTTGATGGGTAAATATCATGTTTTCAGATGTATGTTAGTCAAAAGTCAAAATGTTACCCCAAAAAAGAAAGAAAGTTATAATGCCCTGGCATCCTGCTAAGAACACAATAGTAACTAGTGCCCGTCAAGCTTTTACTCTGGAGAGAAAATTAGTCTCTGGAGAGCTGGTTTAAGCTCAAATAGACTATGCAAGAGGATCACCTCATAAATTTCTTAACTGCAGAATCTCGACCTCACCCCAGATCTCCTAAATCAGAATCTCAGAGAGCAAGGGGAGCTCAGGAATGCACATTTTAAGATCTCCACGGGAGATTCACTGGTAACATTATGTAGTTCAGACCAACTTTTAGAAGCCACCGACATCTGAATCCATGCATTACAGAACTAAGACTTTAAAATCCTTGCTACTGCCTAAATTCTCTTGTCACATACACATGCTATGTCTTACAGAGACTAGTTCATGCACTTATGTTGTCTCCCCAACAAGAGCAGAAGCAACGCTCATTTATCCCATGGTACATGGCTGTCAGTGACAGAGGATACTGGTTGACAGCAGTTGGCAATAAATACGGTATTCTGGAGTACAGGTGAAACCTTCCTCAACATCTAAGTTCTCTCCCACAACTACTTTCCATTGAGAAAATTGTCCTGACCTCCTTAGAGGAAGATTTGCAAAACAGTTTTCTAGATGGTTTGCATATTCCATGTGGATAATTCTCCCATAACTAATTAAACAGCGCCCAATAAATTCACAGCAACGTTACAACATCTGGAGTAAACTGGGTGAGGGAGGGTGACATTGTTTTAATCGTTATCCAAAAATCGACTGTTACATAGGGTCCTTCAACCTCAGGTCACTCACTTTCCTGGTCGACACTGCCATTTGCTTCAGGGTATAGAGAGGCACTGAAGTGAGTTACATGACAGCAAAAACAGCTGACTTGCTGGCTTCTGAAGAAGTTGGGATTTAGGAATGAGATCTTTGGCAAGGTCTAAATAGGAGTAACCTTTAGATTCTGGTGTGACACAGCTGGTAGCAAAGATTTATTTTATTAAAACTATTGGTGAAGTATCTGGCTCTCCAGGAAATCCTCTGAGATTTGAAGGTACACTTTGAAGTGAAGTGTATACAGGTACCATCATCTGGCAAAATCTCAATTTGTTAAAGCTGACTCTTTCTAATAACATACTAATGAAATACCAAGATGGGTCAGAGGGCTTTGGACCCTTGCCCTCGTTTAGCCAGAGAAGGCATTTTCCCCTTTCATAGAGTGTTTTCTAGAGAATTTTTAGTTCACTCTCTGCTCTAGCTGTCTACTGATGTACAATGCAGACCATTGTTGTCTTCCCATGAATTTATACAAGCAAATTCTCCCAACAGCTGATGAAAACAAAAAGGAAATGAGACTTGATTTATCAATGGAACATGATTAAAATTAGTGTTTTCCTTGGTTTAACATAAAAGCATCTTGAGTTAAGTCTATATGATTGATTATATGAAATCAATCAATATTTAGATTTGTTTGACTTTCATATATGTGGTGTTCTCCTTTACTACGGAAAGATAAATTTGATCTAGAATGCAGCTTTCAAGAGTGTTATACTCCTACACTTTGTCCTAGAAAACATATGCTTAATGCTGAGCTTTTAACTCCAAGTTAGGTGGGTGGGGGCAAAGTTACATTAGATTTATCCATAGCCCCAAACAACATTAAGCTCCTAATTAACCTTTAAGTCCCACCAGAAGGCATCTCTGTACCTGCCAGCTGGTCTGGCTATTCTTTCACCACTATTTTCAGGCAAGAAGGCACAATGTTGGCTCAAGAGTCCTCAAAACTTTGTTTTGCTGCCCCAAAACAGAAGAGTTTGTCTAGGGTGGTGACATTGATTTTTAATTTTTTTCCCAACTCTAGAAACCTATGATATTTTCTACTATTTGTAAACTGCTAAGCAAGTTGCCCTGAAAGTTATAAAATGAGTAAATTACTGATCACTTACAGGATCACCTTATGTGTTGGCAAAATCTGAAGGTCTCAAAGCCTCACCCCACCAAAGTCAGCTTTACCAGCTGCCTGATACATACCTTCCCCATAGTGCTTCTCCCCATTCACGTTGATAAATAATATAAAGTGTAGACATTTTAGGAAAGGGAAACCTCACCAGATTTCCAAGTTGGGTATTCATTAGTATGAAAGAATATGATACTTTCTTGTGAGCAAATTTATTTTGGACTAAGGGGATTAAAAGATGTAAGGAAGCTATCGAGAGACCAGAAAGATGAGAAGGACAAGAGAACAAGTCCATAGTGTGGGTAAAATCTACAACCAGATTGGGAGGAGGCTGAGTCATGAAGACAAAATATGTTAGCTTCCTAATTTTCAGGGTGGTCCTGGCACCTGCACTTAAGAGTTAACAGTCATGTTTAGAAGATAAGATGAAAGCAGGAAAGATAAAAACCTAGATCCATACATGGCAAGGTACGTGGTGGACCGAGGTAACAAGGAAAAAGGGAAAAAAATGGAAGGAAAGGACATCAATATTAAATGGACTTCATTTTACTACAAGTGACAAAACCGCAACTCATAATTGGCTTAAAAACTAAAAGGGGGTTAAGATACCTAGCTTATATAACTGTTGTGTAATGGTTGGATCTAATACCCAAATAATATCATCAATAATCTATCTGTCTCCCCCCGTCTCTAATATTTTCGTTGCTACATGTTAGTTATTTATCCTCAGCCCTCTGGATAGGCAGATGCCACCAGTGCTTTGGCCCTGGGGTCCATCCTGCACTAATCACTGTGATTGACACCAAGAGGTGGTCTGCCCTCCCAATCAGGGGGCTGAGATTCTTGAGGGCTGGGGGTCTGGAAGTGAAAACTAAAACTACTGTTACTTTAAAAGGGGAATAGATGCAGGGAAGGCAGAAACCACAGATTTAAGTCTCTGTCCCCTCTGGAAACTGTTTCCCCAGCAGGTGAGAGGAGTATTTTTCCTGAGCTTTTCTTTCACAGGTGACTCTGGGCCAGGGGCCACCAAGCCAAAGTCTAAGCTGGAGAGCTGTGTAGTCATTACAACTCCCCACTGTGCTTTTCTTTCCTAATTACCAGAAGGGTGGCTTTTGGAGGACTTGTCTTCTGTGGAGAAGGTTAGCCCCAGCTTGAAATTCTCCTCTGAGCTTGGAGCCTAAAATGGATTTTTCTAGTAGACATTTGAAGCACTTTATTGAGGCAACACCACACCTATTTAATGAAGCCCTGAAAAGGCACCTTAGGTGAAATAAAAGATGAGTTAAATAAAAAATAAAAATAGACTGCTTAAAATAGAACGCATGGCTTTGGACAATCTAAAAAGCCATTAACCTTCTTTCAATGTAAAGTACACAGCTACAAATACTCATAAGTTTAAAATCACAGAAAGAGAAAGAGAGAAGAAAAAACTCCACTTACTAGACAAGACACAATTGTTAATTTTATTTGTGTGTGTATGTGGGGGTGTGCGTGTGTGTGTGTGTGTAAAAGATCATTTTTTGTATTCTGATTGGTTTTATAATTGCTTTTCCCTTCTCAGTGATAGCGAAACTTGGTTTTGTGACTGTCCAAGGCTGTACTCGGGCAAGCAGTGCCAGTTTGCAACTTGTGAAAGCAACCCATGTAGAAATGGTGCCACCTGTGTTCCTAAATCCGGGACAGACATTGTCTGCCTCTGTCCGTATGGAAGGTCTGGTCTCCTCTGCACTGAAGGTAAGAGCTTTTCATTATTGGGCATGAGCACAGGTAGAAGGGGGTGAAGAGGAGAGAAAGTCACTCAGAGAAATCAAGGACAGTACCTGACTGAACAAATCCGTCAAATCCTTTCCTTGGTTCTTTTCAAGTCAGTCAAGACAAGACCCATTAATAAGATGGATCACTGAGCAGGTATTTCTCATACCCACTGAGTAATTATAAAGGAGGTAATAAGTTTTCCCTGAGGTTAGACTACGGAAAATCTGTATTATAAAATCTCCACAGCATTCTAATACTTAAAGAGTAGCAAGGAAAATCAGAAAAATACATAAAATCAAATTATTTTACAACATTTTGTCAAACTGAGGATATAATATTAACAAATCTATGTATTGTAGACGAGGTGTTTTTATTTAAAGATAACAAAACCCATGACACGGTTATTATATCCCAAGAAACTAAATCAGAAATACAAGCCATGTTCCCCTCTTTAGGAAAATCCAGTATGTAGAAACCCTTTATTACAAAAATGTACAAGAAGCTACAATATAAGATAAGAAGCAAATTTCCTAAGAATATAACTTTTGCTTTGATATACAGAAATAAATTCTGTAAATATTTTCAGAAAGAATTAAAAGTATTTGGTATTAATATTGAATCAACTCAGGATGACTTATTTCATCTTAATTTTCACCATAAAGATAAAAAAAATGTTTACCCCTTTGACACTAGTGATATTCGTTGCCAAATTTTAGACTAAGGCTCCCAAAGTGAGCACAGACCCTACATCCTGGGAAACACACACAATGACACTAACACATCCAGACTGTGCTGACTCATCAAAAAGCTGGGGCCGCACACCTGTTGGTACAGGCGTGAAAATTGAAACTAGAATAAAGACGAATCCGTGACCAAAAAGTATTGATGGTTTTGATACGTACGTCTTTAAAGGGAACTAAGGAAACAGACTTGATGCATAGCTGAGAGAGGGGCCCCGCTGTGCGCATGGCAGGACCACGTTAGACGCAAGCTTTATCTTTGCAATAAGCATCATAGACAGACGGAACAGAAGTCTTGCCCTTCCCTATAAAAACCTCATGCTTCTTAGACATAATCATTCCAGTTAGTTAAAAGCTATTGGAAAATATAATTGATGGCAATAAATTTGATTACTAAAGGATAAATCATCAATTTCGCTTCCTGCTTAAAAATGACTGACCATATGAAATAAGAAATGAAGATTTACAAGAATATCTTCATGTATTTACAAAAAAATTCTTATTTATTCCCCTCTCTTAGTCTCATTAGGGTTCCAAAGATGCAAAGATTTATGAATGATTGAGACAGAAAAGATCACACCAAGTTTATTAGGCTCTTTGCTTCAGTGTCAGTAAGAAGAAATTCCTGCATGCTCCCATCCAGAGGAATGTCTCAAAATAATTAGCCTATCCATTAATGTTTCTACAAATGTGCCAGATCCATTTGAGAATTCTGCCCTTATAGAGCTTACCTTCTGACTGAGAAGATAAAAAGAAAATAGAAATGGCTCGAGACACAATATAAATGTTATGAAGAGAATTATGAGGGAAACGAGGATGAAGAGAGTGGCTGGGGAGGGTTGCCAATCTCACCACAAGAATGACTCCAGGAGAGGGGAGGTCAGTGCTGAGGTCTAAAGAATAAGGAGGAAAAACAAGTCTCCAGGCAGAAGGTTCAGAAAATGGAAAAGCCTAAAGAGAGAGCATGAGCCTTTTGAAGAATAAGAGGCGCTTCCACAGCTGACGCACAAGAAGCAAGGCTTAGACTCTGTTTCTGGAGTACTTAGGAAGCCATGGCCGGCGGGTTTCAAACAGGCACATGGTTTATATGTATTTGCTTAAACCATTTTGATTTTAGAGATTGATTTTAGAAGGCTTCTGTCTCTGATCCTGACAAAAGATAATTTTGTCTAAGACAAGGGTGATGGCAGTAGAGAATGAAATAAGTGAACTTGAGATCGGTTCTGGGGACAGAACTGGAAACTTAATGGAAAGGTAAGTGTGAGAAGGGCTGAATCAAGAACAATGGCTGGATTTCTGTTTGTTGGTTCGTTTGAACTGCAGGTAGATGGTGGCACCCAAATCATTGCTTGGACCATTCAGGTACCAACCTGACCTCCAGGGGGTTGTCCAGAACATGCTGAACATACGTTTACTCATTAGAGAGAAGCATAGAGCAAACCAATTGAGCATGGTTCTTGCCCAGTTACAACCACACATGAGAACAGGCATAGAAAAAACTGAGACTCTCTTTCTTATCTTGGCCTTTTTGTTAATACCAGAGGATTAAAAACTCAGCTTGTTTTATCAGCAATTGTGTTTGCTACATATCACTTTTCTTTCAAATTATAGCCATGTCTGCCATGCTAATGTATTCCTTAGGGGATAATAGAAAATATAATTATGACATTTCCTACCTTGTTGATGTTTCACTGGGGAATTCGTTCCTGGTTGATCACAGCAGTGCTGTTGGAGATGAACACTGGAAATGGAAAGCTCCAGCTGCCTTATTCATAAAGTGCTTGGCTCTCCTCAGCCACACTTCCTGTGGCCTGTTCCTACCAGGAAAAACCTCTTCTTGTTTTCTTAACCACATGTCTTTCTAAAGACAAAGGGGAGACGCTTTCTCTTGTCTCTTGCCCTCTTGTGTCCCTCTATAAATATTTCTTAATTTACCTTCTCCTCCCAACCTAGGTCACTCATTGGACACAGGTTTTGAAGAAAGCAGCACCATCCTGATTGCAAGCCCAGGCCCTGCAATCGGTGTGCTGGGTTCAAATCCCCATTCTCTGCTGACTAGTCAGCAGAGTGATCTCAGGCAAGTCCCTGGGTCTCTCAGAACTTCCACTTCAGTGAATATAATAATAGAACCTACCTTAGAGATTCAGTGAGAATTAAGTGCGATCATTCATGTAGAGTACCTAACATGTTACTGATCATATAGAAAATGCTTTTGGAATAAAATAATGCCATTTGCAGCAACATGGATGGACCTAGAGATCATCATACTAAGTGAAGTAAGTCAGAGAAAGACAAATACTACTTATATGTGAAATCTAAAATATGACACAGACGAACTTATCTACAAAACAGAAACAGACTCACAGACATAGAGAACAGACTTGTGGTTGCTTGGGGGTGGGGGGGGAGGGAAGGACTGGGCGTTTAGGGTTAGCAGATGCAAACTATTATATAGAGGATGGATAGACAACAGAGTCCTACTGCAGAGCACAGGGCACTATATCCAATACCCTATGATAAACCATAATGGAAAAGAATGTATTATATATATATCTATATATCTGAATCACTTTGCTGTACAGCAGAAATGAACACAACATTGTAAATCAGCTATACTTCAATTTTAAAAATGCTTTGGTTTTTTTAAGCGTGTCAAGCCAAGATTCTCACATGCGCAGTAAACTGCCACGTCTTAATGTGGGAGAGGAGGCTGGATCTCCATCCCAGCTAAAAAGGAAACTCTCTAGGATGTCAAAGGAAATCAAAATTAATTTCCTTTTAAGAATTTTTCTAAGTTGGTGACACTCTTCACAGCGCGTGGAGGCAAGCCAGGGTATCACAAAATCAGGGAGGAAAGTGGCACCCCAGTGACAGATATTCAGCAGGCTGTTTAAGGACATGATACCTCTGTAAAGCAGCTTAATGTCAGGCTGGCATTTTGTGATGGCATACTTCAAACAAGTGTAACTTTATGTCATGTAAGCTTGTGACTCTTGACAGCATCTACTCTGATAAGATCCAGCTTTTTCTCTCCAACTCAACAGCTGCTTGATTGCCCAGCTGTTCACATGACCTCAGTATCCTTCCTTTCCCACCATGTTTAAATCCTGTGTTTTCTAGCTCCTCGTTACAAAGACGTGTTGAAAAGATCAAGCCCAATCCCAGAGGGGAGTAAGGAGACAGTAGATTGTGGCCACACGAAAAAGCACTCAGGAAAGTGATTGCACTTGCTCTGGGTTGAACGCAACCCTTGAGAAGTCTGCATTTTCTCTTCCTTAAGAACTGAGGGAATTGCCTTTCCTTTTGTTCAGTGGGAAGGTGCATACCTCCTGCCTTTCACTTTTTTTTCTATCTGTAAAGAAAAAAAATTAGATTGACACATATAAAAAGGCAGCAATTAAAATAAGTACATGTCTCAACATACACCAAAATGCTTGTGACAAGTAGCCTTGATGGACGCTTGCCAACGAATCCACTGGCGCGTGGATTAGCACCTTTCTTCTGTTTATGCAAGAGGCAATTCCAGCAAAGCAAAGTCACAGCTATTGTTCCAATAATTATTACAAGTACTTTGTGTCTATAAGCAAATGAGTCTTTAAAAATATATACAAAAGTATCCAGAAAATATTTTCTGGTGAATGTCTTTCATGAGGTTTATATGTATCTATAATTAATTCTATAATCTTTCTCTAAAGGCATTATGCTTCCTACCAATGATTGGTGTTGGATTTAATTATCTATATGTACACACACACACATACACAAATACATTCACACACACATGCACACACCCATCGATTAAAAACAATGAGATAAAAAGGTATTTTGGGGATTTCCTTGGTGGTGCAGTGGTTAAGAATCCACCTACTAATGAAGGTGGGACACGGGTTGGATCCCTGGTCTGGGAAGATCCCACATGCAGTGGAGCAACTAAGCCTGTGTGCCACAACTACTGAGCCTGCGCTCTAGAGCCATGAGCCACAACTACTGAGCCCTCCTGCCACAACTACTGAAGCCCGCATGCCTAGAATCCGTGATCTGCAAGGAGAGCAGCCACCGCAATGAGAAGCCCACGCACCGCAACGAAGAGTAGCCCCCACTCGCCACAACTAGAGAAAGCCCACGTGCAGCAATGAAGACCCAACGGAGCCATAAACAAACAAACAAACAAATAAATAAATAAAATTTATTTTTAAAATTAAAAGGTATTTTGACTTGGGGAATTATACCAGTTCTGGCAGAGTCTGCTAGTTGTTTAACCAATATATTCTCTCCTTTTTTGTTAATACAGCCCCGATTTTATTAGGAGCAGTAATGTACCCAGCTGAAATGCCTCAGCCTCCCTTAAAGCTGAGTGCAGCCATGGGACTAAATTATGAACAATCAGATGTAAGCCAAAGTATTTCCGAACCTCTGGAAAAACTGCTTAAGAGTGGAATGACCCCTAGCCCTCCTTTCTTAAACCTGGAAGGTGGATGAGATGATTCAAATTCCAAAACTCATCATGGATCACAAGGCAACCTTGAAAATGGAAGATACATGCTAGGATAGTGAAGCAAAAACATGAAATAAGCCTAAATCCCTGATAACTATAAAACTATCACACCAGCCAGGGATTGCCCACCATCAGACTTTTGTTCATGAGGGAGAAATAATCTGTTTGGCTTATGCCTCTGTTATTTTGCTATGTGGTATCTACTATATGTCATTAAACCTCATCCTTACTAATACAATCAGTGTCAAAATTTCCCCAAACTTTATAACCTGATATGTTTTCTCAAATATTTCTGATTTTGTTCATAAGTTCTTAGACTCCTTTTCAAAGAGAGAAAAAGTAGAGGATTTCTTTTGTTATCTTATTTCATACTATAAGTTTTAATAAATTATAAGTTTATAAAATATATTTTCAGCCCATTATTTTCAAATAATGTATGGACATTATTTCAATATTATAAAAGAAATATCCCAAGGTAAGCAGCAAAATGAAAAACTCTGTTTTTCCAAATTAGACAAATAATTTAGAAAGAAAATTTTAGATCTTACTTATGAAACATTACCCTTCTCTTAAAACTACCCCCATGAGACAATTTCTAACAATCACACTAAATAAAAAATCAAATTCTTTTGTAGATTTTCACATTTCAAATTCTAGTGAGGCATGCATCTGTTATTGTCTGCCTTTAAGCAGAGAACAAAGACTATTCATCGAACTCTTCCTAATTTTTTGCCTCCGGAATTCTGTCAGTAAAGAGCTAAACTCTAACAGCCAATTGTCCCTTCTGCTCATTCCAGGGCTTTGTCATTGTCTAGCAACCTCCCAGAACTCTCCCTCCCAACACTAGCACTTTCTGCTTGTTAAAAATGTCTTTAAAATGGATCGACTATGAACAGAGGCGGAATTGTCTCTTCTGAATGTATTTATGGCAAACTGACTTTGTCAACCGTGTGTGGAAATGTAACCTCTGCAGTTTGTCCTGAGCTCACCAGAGAATTTAACTTTGCAGGTCTGTCAGTCCAGGCCTTCCCACAAAGAGTGGATTTTTTTGTATAAAATGAATGCTGTCAGATCCCACCACACCCATCAGGTTATGATCAGTCGGGTTAAGAGCTGTGCAGCTGTGATGCCCCTGCCAGCGACAAGCAACAGAAAGCATGAACACGTTTGTTGTACATTTAAAAACTCTTCACAGAAAGGGACAATTGATTAGAGTCTGAGTAAATTTATGGTGCATCAGAAACTGCAAAGTCAACATTTTGTAAAGAGGCAATGAAATTTATTGATTATTAAGAATGAAATAAATAGGGAGGGAGGTGCCACTGTGTTATATAAATTGCCCACCACTCTATACACTGGCAGCAGCTATACAGTTCAGGGTTTGTGTTTGTTTTTATTCACAGATGTGCTCATATTTTGTCTTTTCTAATATTTTGTCATCCCATGACTTTGAGCTTGTAAATGGCTTCCTGTGTTCCTTAGGATGAGATAAGAACTGCTTAAAATCATGTACAAACCCAGCTGGACAGACCCCCACTTATCCCCAATGCCCCCTTCCAATTCACACTATTTTGTGATTCTCTTGTTTCTTAATTTTTTTATTGAAGTATAGTTGATTTACAATGTTGTGTCAATCTCTGCCTGTACAGCAAAGTGACTCAGTTATACACCTATATGCATTCTTTTTTTAGATTCTTTTCCATTATGGTTTATCACAGGATACTGAGTATAGTTCTGTGTGCTACACATTAGGACCTTGTTGTTTATCCATTCTAAATGCAATAGTTTGCATCTACCAACCCCAAACTCCCATTCCATCCCTCTCCCTCTCCCCCACCCCTTTGGCAACCACAAGTCTGTTCTCTATGTCTACGAGTCTGTTTCTGTTTTGTAGATAAGTTCATTTGTGCCATATTTTAGATTCCATGTACAAGTGATTTCATATGATATTTGTCTTTCTCCTTCTGACCAACTTCACTTAGTATGATAATCTCTAGTTGCATCCATGTTGCTGCAAATGGCATTATTCCATTCTTTTTTATGGCTGAGTAGTATTACATTGTATATATGTACAATGTACATATCTTCTTTATTCATTCATCTATTGGTGGACATTTAGGTTGTTCCCATGTTTTGGCTGTTGTGAACATTGCCATGAACATAGGGGTGCATGTATCTTTTTGAATTATAGATTTGTCTGGGTATATTCCCAGGAGTGGGATTGCTAGATCTTATGGTAATTCTATTTTTAGTTTTTTTAAGGAACCTCCATACTGTTCTCCATAGTGGCTGTATCAATTTACATTCCCACCAACAGTGCAAGAGGGTTCCCTTTTCTCCACACCCTCTCCAGCATTTGTTATTTTTAGACTTTTTAATTATGTCCATCCTGACAGGTGTGAAGTGGTACCTCTTTGTAGTTTTTGTTTGCATTTCTCTAATAATTAGTGATGTTGAGCATCTTTTCATGTGCCTACTGTTCATCTCTATGTCTTCTTTGGAGAAATTTCTACTAAAGTCTTCTGCCCATTTTTCAGTTGGGTTGTTTTTTTTGTTGTTGTTGCTGAGTTGTATAAGCTGTTTGTATATTTTGGAGATTAAGCCCTTGTCAGTCACATCATTTGCAAATATTTTCTCCCATTCCATAGGTTGTTATTTTGCTTTTTTTTAAAAAATGATTTTCTTTGCTGTGCAAAAGCTTGTAGGTCCCTTTTGTTTTTATTTTTATTGCCTTGGGAGACTGACCTAAGGAAACATTGGTACGATTTATGTCAGGGAATGTTTTGCCTATGTTCTTTTCTAAGAGTTTTATGGTGTCATGTCTTATGTTTAAGTCTTTAAGCCATTTTGAGTTTATTTTTGTGCATGATGTGAGGGTGTGTTCTAACTTCATTGATTTACATGCAACTGTCCAACTTTCCCAGCAGCACTTGCTGAGGAGACTGTCTTTTTCCTATTTTATATTCTTGCCTCCTTTGTTGAAGATTAATTGACCTTAGGTGTGTGGGTTTATTTCTGAGCTCTCTATTCTGTTCCATTGATCTTTATGCCTGTTTTTGTACCAATATCACACTGTTTTGATTACTATAGCTTTGTAGTGTTGTCTGAAGTCTGGGAGAGTTATGCTTCTTGCTTTGTTTTTTTTCCCCTCAGGATTGCTCTAGCAATTCTGGGTCTTTTATGGTTCCATATAATTTTTTGGATTATTTGTTCTAATTCTGTGTAAAATGTCATGGGTAATTTGATAGAGATTGCACTGAATCTGTAGATTGCCTTGGGTAGAATAGTCATTTTGACAATATTGACTCTGCCAATTCAAGAGCATGGGATATCTTTCCATTTCTTTGAATCCTTTTTATTTCCTTTATTAATGTTTTATAGTTCTCAGCATACAAGTCTTTCACCACCTTGGTTAGTTTTATTCCTAAGTATTTATTTTTTGGTGCAATTTTAAAAGGTATTGTTTTCTTACATTCCTTTTCTGATATTTCATTGTTAGTGTAAAGGAATGCAACTGATTTCTGAATGTTAATCTTGTGTCCTGCCACTTTGCTGAATTCATTTGTTAGATCTAGTAGTTATTGTGTGGAGTCCTTAGGATTTTTTATATATAGTATCATGTCAGCTGTATATAGTGACTATTTTACCTCTTCTTTTCCAATTTGGATAACTTTTATTTCTCTTTCTTGTCTGATTGCTGTGGCTAGTACTTCCAATACTACATTGAAGAGAAGTGGTGAGAGTGGACATCTTTGTCTTGTTTCAGACTTTAATGGGAAGGCTTTCATCTTTTCACCACTGAGTATTATGTTGGCTGTTGGTTTATTATAAATGACTTTTATTATGTTGAAATATGTTCCCTCTATTCCCACTTTGGTAAGAGTTTTTATCATGAATGGATGTTGAATTTTGTCAAATGCTTTTTCTGAATCTATCAAGATGATCATGTGGTTTTTGACTTTTCTTTTGTTAATGTGATATATTACATTGATTGATTTGCATTTGTTGAACCATCCCTGTGAACCTGGGATAAATCCTACTTGGTTGTGGTGTATGATCTTTTTTATGTATTGTTGGATTCAGTTTGCTAATATTTTGTTGAGAATTTTTGCATCTATATTCATCGAAGATACTGGTCTGTAATTTTCTTTGCTTTTTTTTTTTTTTTTTTTTGTGGTATGAGAGCCTCTCACTGTTGTGGCCTCTCCCGCTGCAGAGCACAGGTTCTGGACGCGCAGGCCCAGTGGCTGTGGCTCACCGGCCCAGCCGCTCTGCGGCATGTGGGATCCTCCCGGACCAGGGCACGTACCCGTGTCCCCTGCAGCAGCAGGCGGACTCTCAACCACTGTGCCACCAGGGAAGCCCCTGTAACTTTCTTTTTTGTTGGTGTCTTTGTCTGGTTCTTGGTATCAGGGTGATGGTGGCTTCATAGAATGTCTTTGGGAGTGTTCTCTCCTCTTCAATCTTTTGGATGTTTGAGAAAAAATGGTGTAAGTTCTTCTTTGTATGTTTGGTAGAATTCACCTGTGAAGCCATCTGGTCCAGGACTTTTGTTTGCAGGAAGTTTTTTTATTACAGATTCTATTCAATATTTCACTTCTAGTGATCAGTCTGTTCAAATTATCTATTTCTTCTTGATTCAATTTTGGTGGGCTGTATGTTTCTTGAAAGTTGTCCATTTCTTCTAGATTGTCAAATTTGTTGGCATATAGTCTTTCTATTTCTCTTTGAAATGTCAGCCACACACCGCACCATCCATCCCTCAGACTGTGCACTGTGTGAAGGTAGACATCACCTTTCCTGGGCCATCACCACAGTGGTGAAGGGGCCAAAGGTGCCTGCATGTGGCAGGATCTCAAATTCTTGCTGAATTGCAAGTGATTTGAAAGTTCTTCAGAATATTCATCTAAGCTGTTACCCTGAGCCTTCTACTAAACCTATTACTTAGAGGGAAGTCAATAAGTATCTGCCAAATTGAAAAGGTAAACCAGTAAAATAATCAAAGAATGAAGAGTCTAATATGGAACTTTCCAAAAGTGTGTTCCACAGCACACTAGGGCAACAGGAGTGGGTTGAAATGAACTCACATCTATTGGGTGCTTGCTGTATGCCAGGCCCTCAGCTAAGCACTTACTTCACATATTCCTACATGATCCACATAATAACCCCGGGAGACATGTCATTATTCATCATGCAGATAAGGAAATTGAGGCTCAAAGAATTTAAATAACTAGTCAACAGTGATATAGTTTGTGAGTGGTGGGTAGATCTGGAACCAGAGCTCTCTGACTTCAGCCTTTCTTTAAAACATTGTGTAGTTTTATAATGTCCCCTTTTGGGAACTCACAGTGTGTAGTCACACAACAAAGACTTTGAGAAGTTGTACAATAACACAGCACTCTTCTTTCTCACAGAACAAGCCTTTCACAGAATATACTGGAGTGGTTCCCAAAGTGGTATATGCACACTCCAGTGTGGTATTGGAAGAAAATATTACTCCCCTTTTTTAATTTGTCAGTCTTTTAATTTGTTTTTTTATGCTTTATTATGTCCACATTATATTAATATATGTATATAATTTAAATAAATAATATATATGACCCATGATCACAGAAGTTTAGAGACCACCGATTTAACACTTCCCTTTCAAACATGGCCTGACATTTTTATTCATCCCACTGACTTCATGAAACTAACTTGGAGAAGCTGATTTCAAATTACCCTTGAAATGCTTGGGATATATAATATATAAAATGTATTATACGATTCCATTTGGTTGACATTGTTAGAGGAAACAATGGAGTGGCATATTCGAAAGCTGCTTATTCTTGTTCTTAAAGTCCTTTAAAACAACCCACTCCCCCCAATACAAGTTACTTAAATTTGCATCCTCTAAGCTCATGCTTCCTGAGCTGTGGAAAAGATAGTAGGAAGACCCTGGGTGCAGGGCAGAGTGACTGCATCCTCAGCTGATACCAACAGCAACCTCACTGTGGAAAGTCAAGGGCATTCTATGGAAATGTGTCCCTCTGAGAAGGCTTTCCCCAACATAAACATCCAGGTAAGACCCCTTAGGCCTAAACTGAACAGAATAAGTTTAAGTGGAAGCCATTCTTCCTTCTCTGCATCATAATTCAATAAAAATCCGAAGTGCTTAAAATTCTATTATGCGTTTATCACTCAGCATTCTGTTTTGTTACAATTTTCCTCAATGAGTCAATGACTTGATCCTTGCTTTCTTCTTGGTCCTTTTACCAAATGATGACCCTTCAATACTTTAAGTTTCCAAAGAGATACTCAACTTTGATAAAGTTATAGTTCGTATACTTGATAAGATCAACTAAACCTGAAAAGATTGATATCTTCAGATAGATGATTTTCCAACTCAGATAAATAAACAGTTTCTTAGAGAAAAACACTAATCCAACAAGGTAGTGTTTTTGAAAGTGTAGCAATTACTGTAGAATTGATTAATCAAAATAATTAAACCAGTAATTCCAGTAAACTCATGACCTACATCTGGGATTAAATGACTTGGCCAATGGGGTCTGGGATTCCTATCATTACACATTTGTAAGACAGTTATTAAATTGGGGAATAATGAGAAAAAATAGAGAGGGAGAAAGAGAATAGTTCTGAAAATTAATTACAGCTTGTAGCCAAATCTCGACATCATATGTACCTATGTTGCATTAAGGTTATTCAATGTATCTGACATCTGCTTGCTCTCCACAATTATGAGAGTTCTATAAACCTTCCCTTGCCTTATCCTACCCCTACTCTTGAGAAATTAAGGATAAATCCAAAGGTAAGGATAAGCAGACTTAAATGATCCCAATTTGGCTGTGATGATGTTGTCATAAACCCTGAATCTAAATGTGAACTGCAAATGGGAATTATAAACACTCAATATCAAAAGCATGGTTCACATCTCAAAATGTATGAATTACTTAATATGAACGATGGTTCCTGAAAGGCTATTTGAGTCCTTATTTTCCTAAGGAGAGCATGATGTAAGGATTACTAAGAACTGGGCTTCCTATTCATTTCTGAAATTAAAAATCTGAAGAGCAAACAAGAATAATTTACAAAAGCTCATCTATTTATGTATTTTAACTTCTTTTTTCCTATGGGCTAAACAATAAACAAATAAAGGTATATTTTTGATTCCTTTTTTCTACTGATGGCACCTTGGTCCTGGGTAAGGGATTTGCTGGGAGTGAATTAGCTCTTTCCTGCCTCTGACTTTGGTCATTAGAGCATAACTGGTGTGTCCATGGCTTGTAAAGTTCTTTGAAAGTCAGCATTTATTGCCCATTTCGATTTGCATCCATAACTTAACACCTGGCATGGAACATCCAATCTTTTCCAGAAGTCTATATATTGTATGACTTAGTCCCTCAAATGACATTTTGTAATTTGCTTTGCCATTCTAAAAGGGCCAAAGGTATTTTTGAATCTCATCTTTTTTGTTCTTGTGTATTAAATCAACTTGAAATTGTTAAAGTGAGACTTTTTCTGCCCCAAGTCTTGAAGCTCTAGAGAAAACAAAGCTGTCATCAGGGTGAGTGGCTGATAATTCTGCTCATTGGAGTGTATCCCTGTCAGTCTCCAGGTAGATGGCTTAACATACACCTTGTTGACAGCAAATACCAAAGGGGGACAAAGCAGGAACATCACTGTGGCTGCCTTGTCCAGTTAGTCCCCAAGTCCTTGCCAGCCCTGCTATCTTAACCATGATAGCACTGAGTTTTCCTGGGATTGCTATATCCACTGCATTTGAAGTTGACTGCCTGTGTAAGCTTTAAAAATAGAATGTTGGGCTTCCCTGGTGGCACAGTGGTTGAGAGCCCACCTGCCGATGCAGGGGACACAGGTTTGTGCCCCGGTCCGGGAAGATTCCACATGCCGCGGAGTGACTGGGCCTGTGAGCCATGGCCACTGGGCCTGTGAGCCATGGCCGCTGAGCCTGCGCGTCCGGAGCCTGTGCTCCGCAACGGGAGAGGCCACAACAGTGAGAGGCCCGCGTACCGCAAAAAAAAAAAAAAAAGAATGTTGAAGAAATGTATATTTCAGAGGACTTTTTGTCTGTGGGTTGTAAAAATGCCTTCACAGTGCTGCTGCCTTCTTGCCTCCATCATACCTCTCTCCTCCCTGACTTGTGATAATAAATGAATACTTCTGAGAATCTTCAGGATCCTGGACTGAGCTACTGGATTTCAGTCTCAATCAGTATAGCAAAAGGAGGATGGAAATCTTCAACGGCCATTTCTCCCACAGGTTATGATAATTAAGGAATTACACAGTTTTCCTTCCTGCAAATCAAAGGACTTAAGGTGCCTCTCTAAAAACATCGAAAAGCCTTTTTAGTTATTCAAGTCTTGCCCTGTCGGAATAGGAGAATATCAGAACACAAAGGGCTGCAAATTTATGGGTGTCTTAAGCAAAGTCTAATTATAACTTGAAAAAAAATATCCCCTTGATAAAAGTCTATTTCCAGAGAAGCAGCTCTTGTAGAACAAACTTACAAATGATTATATCCCAAACGTGCTACTTGGTAAAATTGAAAAGAAGTATTGCTCAAAGCCTTCTTAGGTATAGAAAGCAAAAGAACAACATCTCATTTTTTCACCCTCCTTTCTTTCGAGTAGCGTAGGGTACTGCATTTTAGTCAATGAAAGCATTCTTTTAACACCTGCATGTTATTAATTAATGAACTTCGCCATTTAATCAAGCTCAGATATTATTTTATTAACTAAAAAATCCTCACATCACTTTATAGCTGACATATTGAAATTGACAGTGTTGGAGAAGAGAGCTGAGTTTGGGTCCAGGATGGGGAATGGCCAGCTGTGTGACCTTCAGCATGTCTTTCACTGCACTTTACTTTAGACAGTCATCCTCTTCTTCAATTTTTTTTTCTTTTTTTTGCGGTACACGGGCCTCTCACTGTTGTGGCCTCTCCTGTTGTGGAGCACAGGCTCCAGACGCACAGGCTCAGCAGCCATGGCTCATGGGCCCAACCGCTCCACAGCATGTGAGATCTTCCCGGACCAGGGCAGGAACCCATGTCCCCTGCATCAGCAGTCGGACTCTCAACCACTACGCCACCAGGGAAGCCCTTTTCTTCAATTTTTGAATTCCAATCAGAACCCTTAGATTTACAATAAGAAAAATGAATTATGAGTTACTCCTACTGATTCAAATGCAGTTTTATTTGGTGTCACCTTCATTACAAGTCACGACAGTTCACAGAACGGCTAAGAAGAGTTAGTAGGGATTGAGTGCTTGCAATTGAGAGCTTTGTACAGGATATCTCATTTAATCCTCAAAAGAGCACAAAAAGCAGCTATTATTACTATCCCGATTTTATAGATTGAAAATTAAATAAGGTAAATAACTAGCATGAGGAATGGCCAATTAATGGCAGAGCTGTAATCAGAACACTTAACTGTCTATACGGCCTGCATCCTCTCCTTTTATGTTACTTATGTTACTCTGAATCCCATGAATATGCCTCAAATACACAGATTCAGTTACACAGTATTTAAAGCAAAATTTACTCATGGAAGTTATTCCTTATTATTTTAACAGAAACTGAAATAATAATTGTTTTCTTAAGAATAATAACTCAAGTATAAAATTGTGAACGATTGGTCAAGCCTCACCACATGATTAAAATGTTATCTAAACAAACCTAGGCACTTGGGGAGATTTGTTCATTATCAATGATGGTTTGTCCCATTGGCACAGGTATTTATTAGATTTGACATCAATATACTTTACTGTTCTTAGCTTTAGAAATTATATGGCAAATTATGAGATAATAAATATGGTTTAATTATGTTATTTTAATTATAAGAAAACATTGTAAGACAACATTGTTGTTGTCTGAGTAGAATGGGAAAAAATTGACCAAATTCAAGTCGTATTTAGAAGTAGATTCTATAAGACTTACTGATAGCCTGTGTTGGAAGTGAGGAGAAGAAGGGATTAAAAACTGGCTCTGAGATTTTTCAATTGAGCCACTTAGATAATAGAATGCTTTACTGAAACGTGAGAAGAAAAAACTTGGGATGGAAATAGTTTAGTTTTGCTTCAGACATCTGTAGAATGTGTAAGTGGAGATGTCAAGGAGTCAGTTGGTTGTTTCATTTTGCCTTAAAATAAGAGGCTTGGCCCACAGAAATAAAGTTGGGGGCTGTCAGCACATAGTCTTAAACTCCTGAAAATACATAAAATCACTCATGAAGAGAATGCAGAGAGAGCTACATGCTGGGAGCTACACCATTTAGAATTTAGGTAAAGAAGAAAGAGGAGAAAAGAAATGGAGATTGAGAAGATTTGGTCAGAGAGGGAGCAGAAAACCTGGAGAGCAAGGTGTCACAGAGGCCACCACGGTCTGCTTTCCAGGGAAGAAGGCTTCACCAGAGCCTTATCTCATCTGGAAGGTGGTGTGCTTCCTACCTCAGCCTCACCAGCTTTCCCATCTCACCTAAGGAGGAAAATGAATCTCAGAAACATTTGTCAAAATCATAGCCCAGGAGCACAGCCTCCTCCTGAAAGACTAGGAGGTCATCATGAGATCACAGAACCCTTCCATCCACGCCCATAACCACACACCTGGGCTCCAGGACAGCAACAGGGGTCACCACTGAAAGGACTGCAAGATGCACTCTCCTTGGAGAGAACCAGAGTCAACAGAGAGGACAAAATCACAGACACTAGAGGAATTGGAAGCCTCTGGCATCTACAGCTTCAGGGAACATTAAATACAGCCCACCTCCTAACCAGATTAATATCACTTCACACTAAAATCCTTTACCTTAGTTCCTATTATGTGATACATCATGTCCAGCTTTCAACAAAAAATGATGATGCTAAAAGACAAAAAAAAAAAAAAGAAGAAGAAGAAGAAAGCAGAAAAAGAAAGAAAAGAAACACATTCTGAAACAAGCATCAGAACAAGACACAGATATTACACAGAAACTTGAATGATCATACACAGAATTTTTTTAAAAAATCAGTAAGACATAAACAGCACTTTGAATCATAGAGGTACTAAGAGGGTGTGATGGACCACTTCATGTCAATACAGCTGAAAAATTATATAAAATGCGTAAAATCTTAGTAAAACACAATTAATTAAAACCAGAAAAATAACAAACATGAATAGTCCTGTGACTAAATTCCTAATTAAAAATCTTCTCACTGAGGAAACTCACGTGCCTTCACTGATGAAGTCTTCTGATTATTTAAAGAAGAAATAGCACCAGTCTTACACAGATTATTCACATGAATAAAAAAGAGGGAAAACTTTCCCATGAGGCAAGTACAATTTAGATATTAAATTTGACAAGAAAAATAAGTGACAGGCCAGAGGTAAATATTGAAGTAAAATCCTAAACAAAATAATAACAAGCATAACCTAGCAATTCTTACCTTGGAAGATGATTACACAGAAAAAATGAATTCACTAGATGAGCTGTACAGTTTCGATTTGTAAGCTTGTCTGAGTTATAGTTCAATAGAAAGTTAAGTACAAGAAAAATTAGTTTTCTAAATTTTTAACCTTTGCCTAGTCAGAGGGTGGAGTGCCATTTGTAATCACTTACAATTTTTATATATTTCCTCCCTCTCTTGCATCTTGTTCAGAACTCAGTCTGGACAAGTATATGCCACCTCAGGGTCACAAAGATAACCGGCCTCATTTCAGATGAACGACTGAAGTTTTGCCCATGTAGCAAGAAAAATCAGCAACAAAATCCTCCACTCAGAAGAGAAAATCTTCAACAATTTGAAAACTGGTTTTAACTTCACCAGGACGCTAGAGGATAACATGTGTGTGGACAAGTAGAAAAACAAAGACATAACTGGTTGCAACAAAAGTTATGGTAGTTCCAGAGCATGTTCAGATGTGCTGCTCTTTTTTATAAAATATTTCTATACTTTATCTCAAATTATTGTCAGTACAATACAACTGTCAGTATTATCAATGAATATCGATTGAATGCCACATGTGACTTGATAGAATGCCATAGAATCAGATGCCACAGGGAATACAAAACAAATGCAGCCTTTACCCTCAAATTTACTGTTTTGAAAGGTAAGGATGGAGTGAAAAGAGGAAAAAATTCTTGTCGTTTAAAAAAAAAAAGGAAAGAATGATACAAGGCCTAGTTACACCAAAGGACTATTCATCTTCATGTTCCTCAGAGTTATTAGGTGCTATGATTTTCACGTACTGTGTTAGTAGACTAATAAATATTTCCTAGTGAATTGCATAAAATTCGTGTGCCATGAGGGATATTTGTGCATATCTGAGGTATATGTTTCATTCCCCAAGCAACAGAGAGCCCAATGGATCTGATTGCTCCGTTGCTCTTTTGAAAATTTCTTCTAGCTATCTTCACAATTGCCCCTTAGCCTCTTTTCTATGGTAATTATACGTATGATTTTTTGGAGAGGTAAATGCACTTGACATTTTCTTCCCACTTTTTAGAACAATGACTATCACCATTGTTTAGCATTAATTTCTGATATAACATGTTTATTTCATTGTTGTTCACTTTTTTCCTTCTTGTTCCTACATTAAACAAACATCTATTATTTCTTAGAAATTTCACACTCCTAATTAGGGCCTTTGTTTTGCCAATAATTTATGTGAATCTTTATCCTTTTTTCATTTTGTTAGAGGCTTTATATTCTTTTTGCAAAAGACAAATTTTTTACATCTTATGCTCCCCCAAAAGCATACAGAATTTATCTTTCCCTAGAAAGACATCAGCAGAAGGAAATTTTCTATCAGTGGAATTACTGGGTCACTAGTATGCTCATATTTAATTTTGAAAGCTTTTACCAAACTGCCCTTTAAACAATTAATACTCCCACCAAAACATGAGAGAACTTTCCTCAAAACTTTTTAATCACATGGGATAAAAGGATGCTCTCACCAGTTTTGATTCACATTTCTTTATCTATAGGTGTGGTTGATCTATGTGTTTATTGAGCATTTGTATTTCACTGTAAATCTTCTGTTCGAATTTTGTGCCCATTCTCACTTGAGTGAGATGTGTGCTGGAGTTGTCATTGTTAACAATACAGTAGGTCCCCTACATATGAAAGAGTTCAGTTCTGAGAACATATTGGTAAGTCCAATTTGTTCATAAGCCCAACAAAGTTAGCCTAGGTACCCAATCAACACAATCAGCTATATAGTACTGTACTGTAATAGGTTTATAATAATTTTCACACAAATAATACATAAAAAACAAACACAAAAAATAAAGAAAACATTTTTAATCTTATAGTACAATATCTTGAAAAGTACAGTAGTACAGTACAAGAGCTGGCACACAGAATCTGGCATCCAGTCAATAGGCAAGAAGAGGTACTGACTGGAGGAGGGAGAGGAGGTGGGAGATGATAGAGCTGAAGGATCATCAGCAATAGGAGATGGAGGACAAGCTGCAATTTCACTCACGCCTGACGTTGATGACACAGGTTCTGGTTCCTTCCTGGAACCAGATGCATATTCATATTTTTGAAAGTTCTCCACTTGAAGATTTGTATGTAAAGGAATTACTGTAGCTTGAAACCAACCATGTAGGAATATCTACAGTGTGAAAATCAATTAAAGCTGCAAATAAGAGTTTCCCTCACCAAGCCCCACCCCTGCAGAGACCTGGCTGGGAAACGTTTGCAGGGTAACTGCTGGATTAAAATATATATCCCTACAAAATCCTGTATAGGAATATTCATAGTAGAATCATTCATAATAGCCAAAAAAAAAAAAAGGAAGCCACTCAAATATACATCAACAGGAGAATGGATAACCAAACTATGGTATATCCACAAAGTGAAATCCAATTGTCTTTTGACTTTGTTTTTCCACATTTTTGGCATAAAGAAGATTTTTGAGTTTTAAGTAGCCGAATGTATTACTCTTTCTGCTTCCTTTATTATGTCAAGTTTAGAAAGATTATGAATAGATTGACCAATGCTTTTTATTTCTAAAGCTGTTATGGTTTCATTTTTTAATTTAATTTTTTATCCAGCTGGAGTTTTTTGGGATATGGAGGAAGTTAAAGAATCCTCCTTTATCCTAATTATTAGTTTATCATACTGCTTATTGCATAATGGTTTTTCTCACTAATCTGAAAAGCCACTCTTTTTTTTTTTTTTTTTTTTTTTGCGGTACGCGGGCCTCTCACTGTTGTGGCCTCTCCCGTTGTGGAGCCCAGGCTCCGGACGCACGGGCTCAGTGGCCATGGCTCATGGGCCCAGCTCCTCCACGGCATGTGGGATCTTCCCGGACTGGGGCACGAACCCATGTCCCCTGCATCAGCAGGCGGACTCTCAACCACTGCACCACCAGGGAAGCCCTGAAAAGCCACTCTTATATTAAAAATCTCCCAGGTGTATTTGTGTCTTATTCTGGAGTTTTAATGTATGCCTGCATGTATTTCAATTAAAATCACAATGGAATGGTAAAATAATTCAGTGGGAATTGACAAGTTTAGCATATTAAAACTTCCCCTTCAAGAACACCATTTGTATTTCTTCTTACTAGAGACTTATTTTGTGTCCCTCAATGACTAAAATTTTCTTTATTTTGAACTTGCTTATTATAAGTTATACTTATATTGTAAATGGAAGGGAGAGGGATTTGGGAAAGTTACCTTCCTTTGTTTCCAACTCCAGTCTGTCACATGTGACGTGTATTCTAAGGTTGATAGGTAACTTAATGAAAGTAGGGTCCTGAGTTCTAAGGAGACACCAGCAGGGTAGATTTAACTATTTATTGTGATTTCTTCCTTATGCATCAAGAGCCTGGAGATCAGCATCTGATGCAAGATTGGAACAAAATAGATCCAAGAGAAAAATAAAACATAAGAATTTAGTACTGGGTGTGGAGAAAAGGGAACCCTCTTGCACTGTTGGTGGGAATGTAAACTGATACAGCCACTATGGAGAACAGTATTGAGGTTCCTTAAAAAAATTAGAATAGAATTACCATATGACCCAGCAATCCCAGTACTGGACATATACCCAGAGAAAACCATAATTCAAAAAGACACATGCACCCCAATGTTCATTGCAGCACTATTTACAATAGCCAGGTCATGAAATCAACCTAAATGCCCATGAACAGGTGAATGGATAAAGAAGATGTGGTACATATATATAATGGAATATTACTCAGCCATAAAGAGGAATGAAATTGGGTCATTTGTAGAGACATGGATGGACCTAGAGACTGTCATGTAGAGTGAAGTAAGTCAGAAAGAGAAAAAAATATATAATATATTAATTCATATATGTGGAATCTAGAAAAATGGTACAGATGAACTGGTTTGCAAGGCAGAAATAGAGACACAGATGTAGAGAACAAACATATGAACACCAAGGGGGGAAAGCCGGGGAGTGATGGATTGGGAGATTGGGCTTGACATATATACACTAATATGTATAAAATAGATAACTAATAAGAACCTGCTGTATAAAAATAAAATAAAATTCAAAAAAAATTTAAAAAGAATTTAGTACTGATATTAAGAAATTAGAAAAGTAGAATAATATGAATAAAAATAACTTAGGAAAAGGGAATTTGTTAAAGAGAAAGTTGAAAGAAATAAAATAGAACTGAAGACAAAAAGTTGAAATATAAGAAGTACTCATTTTAAGATATAAAATACCTAAGTGAACAGAAATAAATTTTAAAAAGGGAACTGATGTAGCTGAAATAAATAAAATATAAATAAAACAAAGGATAAAAGACCTTGGTTTTTTGGTAAAGCCAAAAAAATTAAATCCCTCAAGAGTCTGATTTTAATTTTTACTTTAGTAAAAGGTTAAAAATACTACTCCTAATCTCATTCCTAACGAGAATGTGACATGACCATAGATAAAGAAGAAATTTTAAAAAAAATAAAATATGTATATCCTTTGCAAACAACCTTTAAAACTAAGAGAAAATGCATGTTCGTCTATCAAACTATAATTATCCAAACTCGCCCAATGAGTGAAAAATAAATTTTTAATTACTATATTAGCATCTGGAAAGTAATTCAATATTTACTACTTTAAAAGTTACTTCAGTAATATGTTATTATAGGTATTCTATCTTATCTATCAAGAACAGACTGTTTAAAGCTTACTTTATTCCAAACCATAGAAAAAGGCGAATGCTTCTGAATTCATTTTATTAAGCTAGTGTGACATTAATACAATAAAAGTAGAAACCAATCAGACTAAATTACTTTAAAGGCAAAAAAAAAAAGTGCTATATATTAGCAAATATAATCCAACAATGTACCAAAACATTATATATTATGATTAAGTTAAGGGTAACTTAATACCAGGAAATTTATCAATATAATTCAAAATCAAATAAATAAACTAAAGGGAACTATTTTATGATCATATCAATAGATACCAAAATGTCACTTAATAGGTTCACATAAGGCATTCAATCAAGTTTGACAGATGTGCTTTATTGTTTTATCATTCATAAGGACATTAGCAAGTAGAAATAGAAACTAAAAATGGAATAAAAATACAAAAATTTAATGAAGCCTAGCTTAAGACAAAAAGTATGTATTATCCCTAATAGGGAAACACTAAAACCTCTTTAAATCAGAGCTTGACAAGGATGCCTACTCTTACTATTATTATTCACCATTGTCTTGGATGATCCAAGCAAATGCAATGAGAAAAAATACTATATAATCAATATTAACACTAGAAAAGGAGATACAAATCAATTTCTTGTTGGTATCATTTAAATGAGAAAATCTGGGGTCGTCACTATTTACAAGACAAAAAATAAAAATCAGTAGCTTTTCTTCACAATAGCATCGGCATAAAGTTACTTCACTTGGTCCTCTTTCTCCTTTGAAAGTTACTCAGTGATGTTGGTTCTTCCTTTCTCCTCAAATGAAGTTTAGACATGGTCTTTCTTGGGTCACAAAACATCAGTTCCACTTAGTAACTAGGTTGTCCATTTTTATAGGGTTGGCAAATCTTCTATCTGCCTTAGACTTCAAGCTTTTTCCTCCCCCATTTGGGACCAAGTCAGAGAGAAACTCTAAAGTCAGAGAAAAGAGAACTGTAAACACTTCCACCCTTGTTCTACTAACTGCAGTTCCTGACGGCAGGACGTGGAGCTCGGGGAGGGGCAAGGAGACTGGAAACATCTCTCTTGACTGACAGGGTTCAGTTGATTTAGCTTTGCTGATCTCTGGATTGGGCAGATGTTAAAGCCAATCATGTCTTGTGGGGCAATTTCATGGGTTATCCATCGCTGGTAATTTCTCATCAGCAATTTTCTTTGCCCTGGAAAAGGCATCTTCTTGTTGATTGTACCTCTAGCAACCTAGTGACATCTCCAGCTCTCCCTGTTGTGGGCTCTTCATCTCTTGAGGTGCTTCTTTTGGTCAGAACTTAAGACAAACACCTCAGTGTCTCTGTCCCACACGACCCACATCAGATCCAAGGGAAACATGTGCATCTCCTGTCTCTGCAAGCCCTGGGAGCCTTACCCTTCCCAGTCAACAGTCAGGCTCTCACTTGCTCCCCACTCAGTGCAGCACCTCTTAGACTTTCCAGGCTGGAGTCTGTCCACCACGCCCCCACCTCAAACATCAGGAACTCACACTGAGCTCTCCAAGCTGTGTCCCCACAGCGCCTTCTCTTGATTTTAGGTGGAAAGGTGAGGGGTAAGGCTTACACCCTTAATGACATGAGGAATTTGAGTCACCAGCTGGTTGGCAGCCCCTGCTTTGTAAATCCTGGTCACCTCACTGTCACGTGTCATTCCTATCTTCTTGGTTTTCAACTGGAACTTATATTTTAATATCCTTTTGTGCTAGCAAAACCTACCTATATGTAGAAACTAAAAACAAAATTTGCACTCACAGATGTGACCAAAAACATCACAAAATACCTAGATTAAATTTGGTGAGAAAGCTCCAGGACTTAGATCTAGGAAATTATAAAACCTTAATGATGATAAAATGATACATGAATGGCTAGAAAAAATCACCACATTCCTAGATGAGAAGAAAATACAATAAATATCAATTTTCTCAAACATAGTATATAAAAAATGTTTAATACCAATAGTATTTCAAAGTTTGTGATCTTGATATAGAACAATATATATAATAGCCACTCATTAATAACCAGTAAAAATATTAAAAAAGAAGAAATGTAAGGGAGACTTCCCTTGGCAGAAATAAGAACACAGATTAAACACTATCATTATCAATATGGTACTGCCCTAGTAGGATACAAGTAGATCAGTAGAGCAAAGAGAAAACCCAGCAAAAATAACCCAGTATATATGAGAATGCAATAGATGACAAAATTGCTGTTTTATTCAACTGTGAGGAAATGTAATAAATGAGGCTGGCACAACATATTCTCCAACTGGGAAAAAATTAAGTTGAGCCTCTCTTACAATATGTACTAAAACAAAATCCAGAATTATTCAAGACAAATATAAAATATAAATTAGTAAATATCTTAGAAACAAATCTTGGAAACTACCTGTGCAATCTAAGGATGAGGGAAGGGTTCTTAATCAAGACAGAAAATTCTGGACAGAAAATATTTGAATAATATTTTAAAAATAAACTTTTAAGTTGCAAAGGTATCACATCTAAAGTCAGTAGAAAAACAGTAGATTTGGAGAAACTATTTGCAATATGACAAAGGATTAACATAACACTGAAAGAGCTCTTAAGAATTGTCAAAATAAACTCAAAAGAAAAATGAGTAAAGGGTATTAACAGGTATTTCACTGAAGGTTGCACAGATAGCCAAAAAATAAAAGGTGCTCAAACTCACTAGTAATCAGGGAAATGCAGTTGAAGTAATATCTAGACAAAGGACTCTCATCAGATGTCAAAACCTGGAAAGAGCAGTGACACATATTACTGAAAGGTATGTGAGAAAAATATTACACATATTTTTGGGTGGAAGAAACAAGAATCATTAGAGGATTTTAAGATGCAATCTGGCAGCACATGGAAATGTCTATGGCAGAAGAATCAGAGGCCATGCAAGGCGTCAACATTGATTTTCCCTAATAAGAGTGATTTCAGAAGTGGCACTTCTGAATTCTTATTTCCCAATGGCTGCAAACAACCCTGACCCAAGACGTGGTCTCGGGGCTTTAGGGTGACTACCCTGCCACCAGTGGCAGGTCATGGTGGTGGCAAGAATTTGTCCTACTGTCCTGATTACTTGTTCTACTGGTCATGTTTCTTCCAGCATTTCTATTGATGAACTTAGTCAACACAGTATAAAGCATCATGATATCCCACACAATGTTATTTCTAATCCAGAGACTTACTTTACAGAGAAAGAAATCAAGCAATGGTAGATACTGGTCTTATTATGAAACCCATCATCCAAAACCTACTGGCCTTTCAGAATGGCAAAATAATCTGTGATGACACCACCTGGGCCACTTTTCAGGATCATGATGTTGTCCTGAAAGTTGCCATGAGTGTTTTGAAACAGTAACTGATGCCCCAGCACTCCGTCTTCTGCAGATTAGTACCACGTGCTACACAGATTCAGTACCATGGGGCAGCAGAAGGGCGGTCCCTCTCATGGTTATCCATGAAGACCCACTCACAACTTCTCCCCTCGCCATGACTCTGAGCTCTACTAGCTCAGAAGCTTTGGGCATCCAAAGGAGAACAGGTCTTACCAAAAAACCCAGCAATGGTCCCATTGAGTTAAAACAACAGCCACCTCCATTTTCAGGCTCTTCATGTAAGTACACCAGCAGGTACAAATGATGTTGGCTTCAATCAAAGGAGTTACACAGAGTGCCCACAGCTGCTTGGGATGAAGCAGAAAATAAGACTGGTTAACTTCTGCCTTTGTGGACCTTTCATTCCAAGGTTGGGTGAGAAATTCTGGTGACTTGTTAGAAGATAATGAGCACCCTGGGAAAGCCAAACAAACAAACAAAACACTAGAGAAGGAAAAGGAGAAAGGAAATGCCAGGGAGGGAACCAGGGAGTTTTATTAGACTTAAAGATGTTTTTGATGGCTGGACAACACACTTAGACAGATGAGAGGCAGAACTTCTGGTTGCTCACAGCCCTAAATGGGAGAAGGCTGCTGTGAGGGCCATGTATGTGCTGTACTGGGGACAGGGTGCCTGCCAGCCGGAGCTGTAGGGGGCCACTTAGGTGTGACAGGGGTGGAGAGTGGGGTCAGCTAGGTTTTGGGGACTCCCGTGGATTGGTTAATTGAGTGACTTGTGGGATCCAGAGCAGAGTAGCTGACCCTACTCTCTGGGATGGGGTCCCCAACTATCAGAGTGATTCGTCACAGTCTGGACAACAACATGGGAAGTATTGGGGGGGGGCGGGTAAAGACTTAGCTGCTCAAGAAAGGCACTGACCATTCTCTAACCAGGCCTCAACACTGGGTCAAAAGGGCATTTTTAAAAATTCTATCACACAGGGGCAGGGTGCAATTAAACACAGTGGACAGAGCAGGACAAAGCAGGCCTCCCTGAGAAGGGGAGGGCCGAGCACACACTGCAGGTGGGCACACACAGGCATCTGGCAGGACTCAGGCAATCCTCTAGGTCAAGGAAGGTGTGAACGTGGATAAGAAAAAAATCACGTCTTTTTACGAATCCCCACAGAGATTTAACAAATCCTGTTATGAATTGGGATCAGCAACAAATCACTGCAGTACCATTAGCACCTGTTATTTTTGTCACCAAGGGAAAATCAGATCCCTCTTACATTATGTTACATTTTATACTATATTAAAATATTTTTGTGCTCCTCAAAATTTGAAATTGCTGTAGTTTATTTTACCTGCTGCTAGATCTTGCTATATAAATGCAGTGTGAAAGAAGCATAATTTTATTTCATTACAAAAGTGTTATATTTTTAAACTATATTTCAAAAAAGTTGGTTTCTTTTATAATTCTATGCACTTTAGTTCATGAACTTGAAAACATTATTCTGAGGAAGGTTCCCACTGGCTTCCCTAAGCTGCTCACACACACACTGCCTCTAACATCTAGTGTTAAGCATTAACAGAAGCCTCGCGAAGCCAGGAGAGCAGGCCCACTGTGGCCAGGGCTGTAAGGAACGAAGGCCCTCACCACTGCCCCAGTGTAGAAGCTTACCAGCGGCAGCATTAGCTGACAGTAAGGAGAACACAGAAGGGAGAATTTAAATCAACTTCTCCTACATGGAAGGAGAGAGCATTCAAAGAGGAAAGTCATAACATACGAAGTGGCCTTCTGACCAGTTCTGGAAATAAGGATTATAGCCCCAGTCACAGCAGTGTGTACCAGTCATTTGCCTCTTTGCTCTGGGATCCGTGTCTCTAACTTGTGCAAACTCCACCCTCCCCTGCCAAGGGGAGGCACTGTTGGGAGACTGGAGGGAGAGAGGTACTTCTGCCCCCACCCCTGCTTCCGGTGATGCACCCACCAGTGGCTGCCTGTGCTGTTGTCCCCACCCTGCGTCCTGAGGAGCAACCCACCTGCCGGGAGGGCTCTGACCAGGAGGTTTTGGCTTTGATGACACCTTGTTTCCCTTTGTCAGCCTCAGCTGTGGCTAGTCCCTGGGTGGTCTTTCCTGTTCATACTTTGCCTCTCACGTCAAACCCCTTCCTTTGGACAACCTCCTGTGGACTCTGATGAGCTGCAAACCACACCCGTATTAGCAGTACCTTTGACTTGTCACCGAGAAAAACCACAGATACTTCCACATCATAACAGTTCTCATGTGCCCCCTGGTCTCTGTGTCAAGTGTTTGGGTTCAGTGACCTTGAGACTTAGTCCCTGGTAGGACAAGATGACAACATAGCCACAAGGAGGAAGGGCCACTATGCAGAGATCTTGGACTTGGAACAAAATGCAATAAAAGGTAAGACTTTAAGAAGACTCCATTTTGGAAAAAAAAGGGTGACTTTTAAAATTTATATATAGGATGGTTGCATTACGTTAGAAGGAAATTTTGATTTGAAAATGCAAGTTCTAGAAAGAGGATGCTTAGTAACACTGGGCAATCAAAGGTCTCTGGGAGACATCTACTTAATATTGTGTTTTGCTTTTGTTTTTGGCGACACAGCTCCTGAACTTTCTTCCTATTTGTGTGTGCACATATGACCTAGGATAGGCCAATAAGATACTCTCCCCAGGAACTAACGCTAAGGAAATGACCCAAGACAGAGTGATACCTAGAAATTATTTGTAGCTGAGGTGTCCACATGGCCCAGCCCAGTGGTAGAGACGCCAGCAGCTCCGTCCTGACAACAGAGCTACACTGTGAGCCTGGCTGTGCTTGAGCTGCCTGGGTTCCTTTGTTTCTGCCTCTCCCCATGCCACCCCCCTGCCCTGCACACCTCCTGGTTCCCCAGTCTGTCACCTGCCCCTAAATTCCTTTCCTGCTTGATATAACCAGAGTTGACTGCTATTACTCAAGAACCCTAATAAGGTTTTTTTCCGGATATTTCATGCTATAGAAAATAAACTATTTTATTTCATTATATTTTCTGGTTATTGTTTGTGTACTGTATCTAGAAATCTTCATCTTGTAGTCATTTTTGCACTTTTATTATATACCATTGTAGTTTGAAGTAGGCACCTGCTCACTATTAGTACATGGTCTCAGGGCTGTTATGTACAACCAGATCTTTTCTAATCAAAACAATACTCCAATATGAATTTTAAACCTCATAGTTTATGCTGATCATTTTTCTTTGTTTTATTTGTAATATGACTTAGAATAATCTCTCATGGTATATTTATTAATATAAAATCTTCCCTTTTTTGTGTGTTTGAAACACCATGTGTTGTGGTCCCCAAAAATGAGTTAGTATACTGCAGTGTCTGCTGCCATCTCCCAGCACTTGGACAGCTAAGCCACAGAGGTCTTAAAATATGGGCTAGTAATTTTTTTTTTCTTTTCTCTCAGTTTTCTCTCATAGTTATAGTACGTGTTGCTCTTTGATAAATCAGCCCTATTATATTGGGCCCTTAAGATTTTTGCTTTTCCTAAACTGTTTCTACACAATACCAAAACCAAATATGAAAATTATAGTTAACTATCTGGAATACATATGTATATATGTGTGTTCAAACACCAAAACAATTAGAAAACTTTAAATATATACTGGTCTTTATAATCACTATTTTTCATTCATATTCCCTTCATATTGGAAAGCAATTAAGATCCTACTAAAACCTATTTGTTAATAAACTCACTGGTATATATTAAGTACTAATTAAGTGCTTGGCACTGCAAAACAATGAATACATATCATATTTACATATCTCTTGAAGGAATATAGAAGAAATGTAAGAACTTTATCAGATTTCATGAATCCATGACCCAGGAATTGGGGGGAAAATAGAATAAAACTGTATGAAATCAATGTGTGAGGACAACAAACTTTAAAATAAGAAACATCTACCAATAGCTTTTCATCAGTTGTTGCCATGAATATACCAGCCATTATTAGAAAGAGCACAACTGCTGAAGTCAAAAGAGTCTGGGTTCAAATCCTGACTCCACCATTTTTAGATCTATGACTTCACCTCTCTGATCCTCAGTTTCTTCCTCTGTAAAGTAGGAATCTAGGAATAAGAACATCTCATTGGGTTACCCTGAGAAACAAAATAATTTAGACAGAGCAACTAGCAACTGGAACATAAGAGTTATTATCAATGTTATTTTTTGTTACTTTTTTTAACAACTTCATTTGAGTATAATTGCTTTAAAATGTTGTGTTAATTTCTGCTGTATCACAAAGAGAATCAGTTATATGTATACATATATCCCCATACCCCCTCCCTCTTGCGTCTCCCTCCTACCCTCCCTATCACACCTCTGTAGCTGGTCACAAAACACTGAGCTCATCTACCTGTGCTATGCAGCTGCTTCCCACTAGCTATCTATTTTACACTTGGTAGTGTATATATGTCTATGTCACTCTCTGACTTCATCCCAGCTTACCCTTCCCCATCCCCATGCCCTCAAGTCCATTATCTACGTCTGTGTCTTTATTCCCGTCCTGCCCCTAGGTTCTTCAGAACCATTTTTTTCTTTTTTTAGATTCCATATATATGTGTAAGCATACAGTGTTTGCTTTTCTCTTTCTGATTTACTTCACTCTGTATGACAGAATCTAGGTCCATCCATCTCATTACAAATAACTAAATTTTGTTACTTTTTATGGCTGAGTAGTATTCCATTGTATATATGGGCCACATCTTCTTTATCCATTCATCAATCGATAGACACTTAGGTTGCTTCCATTTCCTGGCTATTGTAAATAGAGCTGCAACGAACTTTGTGGTACATGACTCTTTTTGAATTATGGTTTTCTCAGGGTATATGCCCAGTAGTGGGATTGCTGGGTCGTATGGTAATTCTATTTTTAGTTTTTTAAGGAACATCCATACTGTTCTCCATAGTGGCTGCACCAATTTACATTCCCACCAACAGTGCAACAGTGTTCCCTTTTCTCCACACCCTCTCCAGCATTTGTTGTTTCTAGATTTTTTGATGCTGGCCATTTTGACTGGTGTGAGGTGATACCTCATTGTAGTTTTGATTTGCATTTCTCTAATGATTAATGATGTTGAGAATTCTTTCATGTGTTTGTTGGCAATCTGTATATCTTCTTTGGAGAAATGTCTATTTAGGTCTTCTGCCCATTTTTGGATTGGGTTGTTTGTTTTTTTTTGATATTGAGCTGCTTGTAAAGTGCTTGAGCACTTATCGTCTGTCAGTTGCTTCATTTGCAAATATTTTCTCCCATTCTGAGGGTTGTCTTTTGGTCTTGTTTATGGTTTCCTTTGCTGTGCAGAAGCTTTAAGTTTCATTAGGTCCCATTTGTTTATTTTTGTTTTTATCTCCATTTCTCTAGGAGGTGGGTCAAAAAATATCTTGCTGTGATTTATGTCATAGAGTGTTCTGCCTATGTTTTCCTCTGTTTTACAGTGTCTGCACTTAATTTCAGGTTTTTAATCCATTTTGAGTTTATTTTTGTGTATTGTGCTAGGAAGTGTTCTAATTTCATTTTTTTATATGTACCTGTCCAGTTTTCTCAGAACCACTTATTGAAGAGGCTGTCTTTTCTCCATTGTATATTTTTGTCTCCTTTATCAAAGATAAGGTGACCATATGTGCGAGGGTTTATTTCTGGGCTTTCTATTCTGTTCCATTGATCTATATTTCTCTTTTTGTGCCAGTACCATACTCTCTTGATGACTGCAGCTTTGTAGTATAGTCTGAAGTCAGGGAGCCTGATTCCTCCAGCTCCATTTTTCTTTCTCAAGATTGCTTTGGCTATTCGGGGTCTTTTGTGTTTCCATACAGATTTTTTGTTCTAGTTCTGTGAAAAATGCCATTGGTAGTTTCATAGGGACTGCATTGAATCTGTAGATTGCTTAGGGTAGTAAAGTCATTTTCACAATGTTGATTCTTCCAGTACAAGAACATGGTATATCTCTCCATCTGTTTGTATCATCCTTAATTTCTTTCATCAGTGTCTTATACTTTTCTGCGTACAGGTCTTCTGTCTCGTTAGGAAGGTTTATTCCTAGATATTTTATTATTTTTGTTGCAGTGGTAAATGGGAGTGTTTTCTTAATTTCACTTTCAGATTTTTCATCATTAGTGTATAGGAATGCAAGAGATTTCTGTGCATTAATTTTGTATCCTGCTACTTTACCAAATTCATTGATTAGCTCTAGTAGTTTTCTGGTAGCATCTTTATGATTCTCTATGTAAAGCATCTTATCATCTGCAAACAATGACAGTTTTACTTCTTCTTTACTGATTTAGATTCTTTTTACTTCTTTTTCTTCTCTGTTTGCTGTGGCTAAAACTTCCAAAACTATGTTGAATGACAGGGGTGAAAGTGGACTACCTTGTCTTTTTCCTGATCTTAGAGAAAATGGTTTCAGTTTTCACCACTGAGAATGATGTTGGCTGTGGGCTTGTCATATATGGCCTTTATTATGTTGAGGTAGGTCCCTCTATGCCCACTGTCTGGAGAGTTTTTATAATAAATGAGTGTTGAATTGTGTCAAAAGATTTTTCTACATCTATCGAGATTATCATATGGTTTTTATCCTTCAGTTTGTTAATATGGTGTATCACATTGATTGATTTGCGTATATTGAAGAATCCTTACATTCCTGGGATGAAGCTCAATTGATCATGGTGTATGATCCTTTTGATGTGCTGTTGGATTCCGTTGCTAGTATCTTGTTGAGGATTTTTGCAACTGTGTTCATCAGTGGTATTAGTCTGTGATTTTCTTTTTTTGTGACATCTTTGTCTGGTTTTGGTATCATGGTGATGGTGGCCTTGTAGAATGACTTTGGCAGTGTTCCTCCCTCTGCTATATTTTGGAAAAGTTGAGAAATATAGCTGTAACTCTTCTTTTAATGTTTGATAGAATTCACCTCTGAAGCCACAGGTCATTGGATTTTGTTTGTTGGAAGATTGTTAATCACAGTTTCAATTTCAGTGTTTGGGAATGATCTCTTCATATTTTCTATTTCTTCCTGGTTCAGTCTTGGAAGGTGGTACTTTTCTAAGAATTTGTCCATTTCTTCGAGGTGGTTCATTTTATTGGCATATACTTGCTTGTAGTAATCTCTCATGATCCTTCATATTTCCACAGTGTCAGTTGATACATCTCGTTGTTCATTTCTAATTTTGTTTATTTGAGTCTTCTCCCTTTTTTTCTTGATGAGTCTGGCTAGTGGTTTATCAATTTTACTTATCTTCTCAAAAACCCAGCTTTTACTTTTATTGATCTTTGCTATTGTTTCCTTTATTTCTTTTTCATTTATTTCTGATCTAATCTTTATGACTTCTTTCCTTCTGCTAACTATGGGGTTTTTTTGTTCTTCTTCCTCTAATTGCTTTAAGTGTAAGGATAAGTTGTTTATTTGAGATTTTTCTTGTTTCTTGAGATAGGATTGTATTGCTATAAACTTCCCTCTTAGAACTGCTTTTGCTGCATCCCAAAGGTTTTGGCTCATTGTGTTTTCATTGTCATTTGTTTCTAGATATTTTTTTGATTTCCTCTTTGATTTCTTCCATGATCTCTTGGTTACTTAATAACATATTGTTTAGCCACCATTTGTTTGTATTTTTTACAATTTTTTTCCTCTAATTGATATCAATTCTCATAGCATTGTGGTCCAAAAAGATACTTGATCAATTTCAATTTTCTTAAATTTACCAAGGCTTGATTTGTCATTCAAGATCTGATCTGTCTGGAGAATGTTCCAGAGCACTTAAGAAGAAAGTGTATTCTGTTATTTTTGGATATAATGTACTATAAATATTCATTAAGTCTATCTGGTGTAATATGTCTTTTAAAACTTGTTCTTCCTTATTTATTTTCATTTTGGATCACCTGTCCATTGGTTTAAGTGTGGTGTTAAAGCCCCTACTATGATGTGTTACTGTCAATTTCCCCTTTTATGGCTGTTAGCATTTGCCTTATGTATTGTGGTGCTCCTATGTTGGGTGCATAAACATTTACAATTGTTATATCTTCTTGGATTGATCCCTTGATCATAATGTAGTGTCCTTCTTTGTCTCTTGTAATAGTCTTTATTTTAAAGTCTATTTTGTCTGATATAAGAATTGCTACTCCAGCTTTCTTTTGATTTTTTTTTCCATACCTCACTTTCAGTCTGTATGTGTCCCTATGTCTGAAGTGAGTCTCTTGTAGACAGCATATATATGGGTCTTGTTTTTGTAACCATTCAGCCAGTCTGTGTCTTTTGGTTGGAGGATTTAATCCATTTACATTTAAGGTAATTATCAATATGTATGTTCCTATTACCATTTTGTTAATTGTTTTCAGTTTGCCATTTTAGGTCTTTTCTTTCTCTTGTGTTTCCTGCCTACAGAAGTTCCTTTAACATTTGTGGTAAAGCTGGATTTATGCTGCTGAATTCTCTTAGCTTTTGCTTGTCTGTGAAGGTTTTAATTTCTCCATCAAATCTGAATGAGATCCTTGTTGGGTAGAGTAATCTTGGTTATAGTTTTTTTTTCCCCTTTCAGCACTTTAAATATGTCCTGCCACTCCCTTCTGGCCTGCAGAATTTCTACTGAAAAATCAGCTGTCAACCTTATTGGGATTCCCTTGTATGTTATTTGTTTCTTTTCCCTTACTGTTTTTGATATTTTTTGTTTGCATTTAATTTTTCATAGCTTGATTAATATGTGTCTTGTTGTGTTTCTCCTTGGATTTATCCTGTATGGGACACTGTGGACTTGATTGACAATTTCCTGGACTTGATTGACAATTTCCTTTCCCATGTTAGGGAAGTTTTCAACTATAATCCTATCAAATATTTTCTGAGACCCTTTCATTTTCTCTCCTTTATCTGGGATCCCTATAATTCGATTGTTGGTGCATTTAATGTTACCCCAGAAGTCTCTGAGACACTATTTTTTCTTCCATGTCACTTATCCTTTCTTCTACCTCAGTTATTCTGCTATTGATTCCTTCTAGAGAATTTTTAATTTCATTTATTGTGCTGTTCATCATTGTTTGTTTGCTCTTTAGTTTTTCTAGGTCCTTGTTAAACATTTCTTGTATTTTCTCCATTCTATTTCCAAGATTTGGGATCCTGCTTACTGTTGTTACTCTGAATTCTTTTTCAGGTAGACTGCCTATTTCCTCTTCATTTGTTTGTTCTGGTGGTTTTTTACCTTACTCCTTCATCTGCTGCATATTTCTCTGTTTTCTCATTTTGTTTAACATACTGTGTTCAGGACCTCCTTTTTCTGCAGGCTGCATGTTCAATACTCACATTATTTTTCATGTCTGCCCCCAGTGGGTGTGGTTTGTTCAGTGGGTTGTGTAGGCTTCCTGGTGGAGGGGACTGGTGCCTGTGTTCTGGTGGGTGAGGCTGGATCTTTTCCTTCCACTGGGCAGGGCCACATCCAGTGGTGTGTTTTGGGGTGTCTGTGGACTTAGTGTGACTTCAAGCAGCCTCTCTGCTTATGGGTGGGTTGTGTTCATGTCTTGATAGTTGTTTGGCATGGTGCATCCAGCACTGGAGCTTTCTGGTCATTGAGTGGAGCTGTGTCTTAGCGTTGAGACAGAGATCTCTGGGAGAGCTCTTGCCAATTGATATTACAAAGGTCCATGAGGTTTCTGTTGGTCCAGTGTCCTGGACTCGACCCTCCCACCTCAGAGGCTCAGGCCTTGATACCAGCTGGAGCACCAAAACACTGCCAGCCACACAGCTCAAAGAAAGGAAGAAAGAAAGAAAAAAGAATGAACAGACAGAACCCTAGGACAAATGGTAAAAGCAAACCTATACAGACAAAATCACACAAAGAAACATACACATACACAGTCACAAAAAGAGAAAAGGGAGAAAAAAATATATATAAAAAAGTAAGAGAGCAATCAACCCAATAAACAAATGCAACAATGAAAATAATCACTAAATACTAAACTAAGATAAACATAAAACCAGAAACAGATTAGACAAAGAAAGCAAACCCCAAGTCTACAGTTGTTCCCAAAGTCCACCAACTGAATTTTGGGAACATTTGTTGTCTATTCAGGTATTCTTCAGATGCAGGGTTTATCAAATTGATTGTGGGATTTAATCTGCTGCTCCTGAGGCTGCATGGAGAAATTTCCCTTTCTCTTCTTTGTTTGCACAGCTCCTGGGCTTCAGCTTTGGTTTTGGCCCTGCCTCTACATGTAGGCCACCCTCAGTTGCCTGTTACCCACCCATAGAGGAGGGGGTTAAAGCAACAGCTGATTAGGGCTCTCTTACTCACTCAGACCAGGGAGAGGGAGAGATACGGTAGTCATAATTGGAATGCAGGGTGAGCCTGCAGCGGCAGAGGTCAGCATGATGTTGTAGCAGCCTGAGGCTGATCATGTGTTCTCCTGGGAAAGTTGTCCCTGGATCATGGGACCGTGGCAGTGGCGGGCTGCACAGGCTCCTGGAGGGGTGTGGATAGTGACCTGTGCTTGCACACAGGATTCTTGGTGGCTACAGCAGCAGCAGCATTAGCATTTCATACCCATCTCTGTGGTCCAATATGATAGCCGAGGCTCACACTCATCTCTGGAGCTCATTTAGGTGGAGCCCTGAATCCCCTCTCCTCACGTACCCCAAAACAATGGTCTCTTGCCTCTCTGACAGGTCCAGACCTTTTCCCAGACTCCCTCCTGGCTAGCTGTGGTGCACTAACCCCCTTCAGACTGTGTTCATGCAGCCAACACCAGTCCTCTCCATGGGATCTGACATCCGAAGCCCAAGCCTCAGCTCCCAGCCCCCACCTGCCCCGGCGGGTGAGCAGACAAGCCTCTCAGGCTGGTGAGTGCCGGTCACTGATTCTCTGTGAGGAAATCTCTTCACTTTTCTCTCTGCACCCCTGTTGCTGCACTATCCTCCGTGGCTCCGAAGCTTCACCCCCGCCACCCACAGTCTCCACCAGTGAAGGGGCTTCCTAGTGTGTGGAAACTTTTCCTCCTTCACAGCTCCCTCCCACTGGTGCATGTCCCGTCCTTATTCTTTTGTCTCTGTTTTTTCTTTTTTCTTCTTCCCTACCCAGATACGTAAGGAGTTTCTTGCCTTTTGGGAAGTCTGAGGTCTTCTGCCAGCATTCAGTAGGTGTTCTGTAGGAGTTGTTCCACATGTAGATGTATTTTTGATGTATTTATGAGGAGGAAGGTGATCTCCACATCTTACTCTCTGCCATTTTGATTAGTTTCTTTTGTTACTTTGGAGTATAGAAAAGCACATTTATAGATCCATGGTTTAAAAAATAAGAGATTAAAAAGCTAAAACAATTTTTTTTTCCACTGAACTTGATTGATGACTCATTCCAACATTGATGTTTCTTAATTTCTTAACTAAATGACCACTGGCGTAAAGAAACTCATGTGTTAGGGAGGAGAAAAGTGTTCAAAACACATAAGTTCTGGAATATTCCATGTGTGTAATGTCTGGGAAATTTGATTTATCACAAAGATTATTGAACCCAGAATAAATTTACAGTTTATGTAATGTGAGTTATACAGATTCATGAAAATGTTATTCTCAAAGTTATGCCATAAACTGTAATGCAGATATTACAATGTGAATCCTTATGTTTCAGGGATTATTTTTCTTGTTTTTTTAAATTAAAGTGTAGTTGATTCATAATGTTGTTAGTTTTAAGTGTACAGAATAGTGATTCAGTTTCAGGGATTTTTTAATCCCAGATTATATTCTGTTATAGCTTATTACAAGATATTAAGTATAATTCTCTGTGCTATATAGTAAGTCCTTGTTGCCTATCTATTTTATGTATATTACTTTGTATCTATTAATCCCATATTCCTAATTTGTCCATCCAACCCTCTCCCCTTTGGTAGCCATAAGTTTGTTTTCTACGTCTGTGAGTCTGTTCCTGTCTTGTACACAGACTGGTTTGTATTATGTTTTAGATTTCACATATACATGATACCATATAGTATTTGTCCTTCTCTGTCTGACTTATTTCACTAAGTGTAATATTGTCTAAGTCCATGCATGTTGCTGCAAATGGCAATATTTCATTCTTTTTTATGGTTGAGTAATACTCCATTATATATATATATTACACACCACATCTCTTTATCCACTCATCTGTCAGTGGACATTTAGGTTGCTTCCATGTCATTGTTATTGTAAATAGTGCTGCTATGAACATAGGAGTGTATTTATCTTTTCAAATTAAAGTTTTCTCTGGATATATGCCCAGGAGTAGGACTGCTGGATCATATGGTATCTCTATTTTTACTTTGTTAAGGAACCTCCATACTGTTTTCCATGGTGGCTACACCAATATGCATTCCCACCAACAGTGTAGGAGAATTCCCTTTTCTCCACACCCTCTCCAGCATTTATTATTTTTTGATGATAGCCATTCTAACTGGTGTGAGGTGATACTTCACTGTGGTTTTGATTTGCATTTCTGTAATAATTAGCAATGCTGAGCATATTTTCATGTGCCTTTTGGCCACTTGTATATCTTTGGAGAAAAGTCTGTTTATGTCTTCTGCCCATTTTTCAATTGGGTTGGTTGTTTTTTTATTATTGGGTTATATGGGCTGCTTGTATATTTTGGAAATTAAGCCCTTTTCAGTCCGTCATTTGCAAATATTTTCTCCCAGTCCATAGATTATCTTTTTGTTTTGTTTATGGTTTCCTTTGTTGTGCAAAAGCTTATAAGTTTAATTACATCCCATTTGTTTATTTTCGTTTTTGTTTCTATTGCCTTGGGAGACTCACCTAAGAAAACATTCTTATGATTTATGTCAGAGAATGTTTTGATTATGTTCTCTTCTAGGAGTTTTATGGTGTCATGCCTTATATTTAAGTCTTTTAGCCACTTTGAGATTATTTTTGTGTATGGTGTGAAGGCATGTTTTAAATTCATTGATTTACATGCAGCTGTCCAGCTTTCCCAATACCACTTGCTGAAGAGACTGGCTTTTCTCCATTGTATATTCTTGCCTCCTTTGTCAAAGGTTAGTTGACCATAGGGGTGTGGGTTTATTTCTCGGCTTTCTGTTCTGTTCCATTGATCCATATGTCTGTTTTTGTGCTTATTCCATGTTGTTTTGATTACTGTAGCTTTGTAGTATTGTTTGAAGTCTGAAGGGGTTATGTCTCCAGCTTTGTTCTTTTTCTTCAGGATTGTTTTGACAATTCTGGGTCTTCTATGTTTCCATATAAATTTTAGGATTATTTGTTCTAGTTCCATGAAAAATGTCATGGGTAATTTGAAAGTTGTTACATTAAATCTGTATATTGCTTTGGGCAGTATGGCCATTTTAACAATATTAATTCTTCCAATCCAGGAATGTGAGATATCTTTCCATTTCTTTGAATCATCTTCATTTTCCTTTATCAACATTTAATAGTTCTCAGCATATAGGTATTTCACCTCCTTGGTCAGGTTTATTCCTAAGTATTTTTTAATGCAATTTTAAATGGGATTTTTTTTTTTTTTTTGCTTTCCCTTTCTGATATTTCATTGTTAGTTTAAAGAAATTCAACAGATTTCTGCATGTTAATCTTGTATCCTGCTACCTTGCTAAATTTGTTTATCAGTTCTAACAGTTTTTTGTGTGGAGTCTTTAGGATTTTCTATATATATTATCATGTCATCTGCATATAATGACAATTTTACCTCTTCCCTTCCAATTTGTATAATTTTTATTTCTTTTCCTTATCTGATTGCTGTGGCTAGGGCTCTCAATACTATGTTGAATAGAAGTGGTGAGAGTGGGCATTCTAGTCTTGTTCCAGATTTTAGCAGGAAAGCTTTCAGCTTTTCACCATTGAGTGTTATGTTGGCTGTGGGTTTGTCATAAATGGTCTTTATTATGTTGAAATATAGCCCCTCTATACCAACTTTGAGAGTTTTTATCATGAATAGATGTTGAATTTTATCAAATGCTTTTTATGCATCTATTGAGATAATCATATGGGTGTTATTCCTTATTTTGTTAATGTGATGTATCACATTGACTGATTTGTGAATAGTGAACCATTTTTATATCCCTGGGATAAATTCTGCTTAATAATAGTGTATGATTCTTTTTATGTATTTTTGGATTCCATTTGCTAATGTTTTGTTGATGGTTTTTGCATTTATTCATCAGATATTGACCTGTATTTTTCTTTTTCTGTAGTTTCTTTGTCTAGTTTTGGTATCAGGGTGATGGTGACTCATTGAATAAATTTAGAAGTGTTCCCACCTCTTCAGTCTTTGGGAATCAGCTTTCTTTTTAGAACTGCTTTTGGTACATCCCATAGATTTTGTAAAGTTGTGTTTTCATTTTCATTTGTCTCCTTTTCTAATTTCTTCTTTGATTTCATCATTGACCCATTTTTTTTCATGTTGTTTAGTCTCCATGTGTTTGTTTTTTTCCCATTTTTCTTCCTGTAGTTGATGTTTAGTTTTCATATCATTGTGATCAGAAAAGATGCTTGATATAATTTCTATCCTCTTAAATTTATCGAGGCTCATTTTGTGACTTAGTATGTGGTCTATCCTAGAGAACATTCCATGCACACTTGAAAATAATGTGTATTCTACTTTTTTTGGATGTAGTGTCCTGTAGATATCAATTAAGTTTAACTGATCTATTGGGTCATATAGAACCTCTGTTGCCTTATTGATTTTCTGTCTGGATGATTTGTCCATTGATGTCAATGGGGTGTTAAAATCTCCTACTATTATTGTATTATTGTCAGTTTCTCCCTCTACATCTGTTAGTATTTGCTTTATATATTTAGGTGCTCCAACATTGGGTGTGTATATGTTAATGTGTGTAACATCCCCTTTCTGTATTGATCTTTTTATCATTATATAATGTCCTTATTTGTCTTTCTTTATGCCCTGTTTTAAAGTTTATGTTAATAGATATGAATATTGCTACCCCCACTTTCCTGTTGCTTCCATTTGCATGCAATACCTTTTTCTATCCCTTCACTTTCAGTCTGTATGTGTCCTTTGCCCTGAAGTGAGTCTCTTGAATGTAGCATATTGCAGGTTCTCTTTTTTTTTTTTTTATCCTATAAGCCACCCTATGTCTTTTGATCAGAGCATTTAATCCATTGACAGTTAAAGTAATTATTGATAGGTATGTACTTATTGCTGTTTTAATTTTTGGTTTCCAGTTGTTTTTGTAGTTCTTTGTTCATTTTTCTTTTTTCTTTTCCTTTTGTGATTTGATGGTTTTCTTTTGTAGTATGCTTGAGTCCCTTTCTTTTTGGCTTTTGTGAATCTATTGTATGTTTTTGATTTGTGGTTACCATGGAGTTCATGTATGTTGACCCATAATATGTCTACTTGCTTTAAACTGACAATCATTCAAGTTCAAATATATTCTAAAAGGTCTACCTTTTCTACTCCCCTCCCTCACACTTTGTGATTTTGATGTCCTATTTTACATCTTCATATCCTCTTACATCCTCTTTTACTGCTTATTATCATTATACTTGTTTTTATAATTCTTTTATTGTTTTTAGTGTATGTACTAGCTTATTTAATTGATCTTCAGTACTGATTATATATTTGCCTTTCCTCTGTGATTTTTTTCCTTTCCTATAGATTCTTGCTTTTTTTCTACTTAAAGAAGATGCTTCATTGTTTCTTTTAAGGTAGGTTTAGTATTGCTGAATTCTTTTAGTTTTTGCTTGTCTGAGAAATTCTTTATCTCTCCTTTTATTCTAAATGATAATCTTGCTGGGTAGAGTATCCTAGGTTGCAGATTTTCCCTTTCAGGACTTGAAATATATCATGACACTCCCTTCTGGCCTGCAAAGTTTCTGCAGAGAAATCAGTTGAAAACTTATGTGGATTCCCTTGTATCTGACTCTTTGTTTTTCTCTTGCTGCCATAGGAATCCTCTCTTTATCTTTAATGTTTGCCATTTTAATTATGATGCCTTGGTGTAGGTCTGTTTGGGTTCATCTTTTTTGGGACGCTTGGCTCTTTCTGTATCTGGATATCTGTTTCCTTCTTTAGGTTTGGGAAGTTTTCAGCCTTAATTTCTTCAACTACATGTTTGATCTTCTCTCTCTCTTCTCCTTCTGGAACTCATACCATGCATAAAATGGTTTGCTTTATATTTTCCCATAGACCTTATGTTGGTTTCATTTCTTATTGTTTTTTCTGTCTGTTCTTCTGATTGGGTGGTTTCCATTATTTTATCTTCCAGGTCACTTATTTGTTCTTCTGTCTCATTTAATTGGCTATCTATTACTTCTAGACTGCTTTCCTTTACTTTTTCTTTTTCTTTTTTTGAAGTATAGTTGATTTACAATGTTGAGTTAGTTGCAGGTGTACAGAAAAGTAATTTGGTTATATATAGAGAGATAGATATATAGATATATCAATATATTCTTTTTTTATATTCTTTCCATTATAAGTTATTACAAGATGTTGAATATAGTTCCCTGTGAAGATTGCTTTTTATCTCTGAAACTGAATTATCTATTTTAGATTGATTCATCTGTATAACTTTTATTTCCTTGTTACAGTTATCTGTGTTTATATCAATAATCTTTCTTAACTTAGTTAGCATTTTTATTCCCACCTCTTTGAAATCTGGGTCTGTTGAACCAGTAAAGTCTGTTTCATTATATGTTCTTTGGGGGTGGGTGTGTCTCTTCCTCTTTTAATTGGGAGTAGTTCTTCTGCCTTTTTATTTTATTTAACTTTTTCTGTCTCTATGAATTTGGGAGAAACAGTTATCTATTGTGGTCTTGAAGGGGTGTTTTTATGTGGGAGCATCATTGTACAGACTGTGTGTTTCTAATAGTTTTGGTGGTAGGGCTGGTTTTGGTATGGAAACCAACTATATCTTTCCTCGGTGTGTGCTGGCTGTTATCTCCTTGATAGGGGGCGTGGTTTGTGTTGGGGGATTTAAAGCCTTTGTAGGATGTGAGGCAGGTCTTCTTCTCTGCTCTGTGGCTGTTACCATTCTGTCAGTGTCAGGGTCTTTTCCCCAGCTCTTGGGGTGGAAGCCCTGAGGGTCAGGTTCAATAAGGCTTCATTGCCCTTAAGTGTGTGATTGCTGAAGCAAGTGAGGTCCATGCAGTCACAGCAAACCTATGTGCCTCCCATGCAGTTGTCTGCAGTTCCACTCAGAAACAGGGAAAGCCCTGTTGTGTTCATCCCAGATCTAGTACAATGCTGTGGCCTGGGGGTCAGGGTGTTATTGCTGCAGGAATTGAAGTGGCTGTGCTGCCACCTGAGATCTGGGCTGCCTTGTGGCTGACTTCTCCCAGGACCTGTCTGCCCCAGATCCAGTGCTAAGCTGCCATGTGGAGTGAGCGGAGCTGGGTGCTCTTGCTGGGAGACAAACCACTGAGCACGTGGACAAGGGCCACCACTGCCCCCCCAGTACAAGCTGAACTCATTGTTAGACTTCCCAATGTCCTCAAAGTCCTCCTTATCATTCTTGACCAAAGGTTTCTCCTCCAGTTCCCCCTGTCTAATCCAGCCTTCACATTTCATCACTACAGTGATATTTCTAAAAGGCAACTTTGATATTTGCTTAACTACTCAAAAATTATGAGGAAAATATCAAACCCTTCATAATTTGACCCCTGTCTTAACTATGTCATTTCATTTGCTTCCACTTTCCTTTTTATACTTCATTCTAAAACTTGCAAACTCCATGGGTTCCCTGAGTATGACATGCTTTTTGGCCTCCCTATTGTAGAATAAGTTGTTCTTTCCACCTGAAATGATCTTTGCTTGTCACCTGTAGGTGAACTGCTGTCATCAGCCAAGATTCAGTCTAGTTCAGTTGAGTAATTTAACTGACCACACACTAGCTCCTTGAGGGTAAGGATTGTGCTTTATTATCCTTGTGTCACCAGTATCTAGCTCAAGGTCAGATAGTGAACTACATACGTATTTGTTGATCTAACCTAAATGTACAAAAACTTTTAGTAGACTCAGTTGTAAATTATTAACAGGAAGAAATGTTATAAAAGAAAGACATTCCTATTTTTAGTATTTAATTGAATTCTATTTTAACTGTATTTAATGCCAACATTCAAACACCATCAATATTTTTATTTTGCTTCAATCCCAGTTAATTTTATTTAATTTCCTTCAACCATCCTACTTACAGAACCACTGAAATCCCTGATGGGAAGTCTTATTATCTCTGAAACACAAACCACCAATTACTTCATTAGATTATATATATATATAAAAGGTGGTATGTCTCAAAATCCTAATTCAGATTCTGGTGAGTTTTGAGAAAATGTTTACTTATCCTAGGACACACATCCCAAGGAGTAAACTGATAAGATTTTAATAAAATATCAAAATGAAGTATTCAGCTGATTCCATACAAATCCCTACTTGAATAGTTATGTGAAACAAGCAGAAATAAAAGCCTCTGATAAATAGAATTCTTTTTCCCAGGATAGCAGAATTATTTGCTATATAAACAATTATAACCAGACATAACAACTCTTTTGTTTTAAGTGTTAAGTACCAGAGTGAAGATATTTCTTAAAGTTTGTAAAAATTCTAGTTTTACAACTTCGTGAGAGAGCCACCACCTCTTGAGAAGGGAGCATTATAAAGTAATCAAGACAAGCTTTCTTCCCTCTATTGAGCTGTCCTGAACGAATAAAGATAGAGTCTAGGAACATCCTTTAATCTGGGGATACCATTCACAGTAGTCAGGATGGGGGTCAAAATCCCCCTTCCTGTTCCCTGTTCCCCTTGAAGTGAGGAAATAAAAGCCAGTTGGGACTATTTATGAAGGAAACAGAACAATGAAAGAGAAAATATGGATACAAGATTAGAGGCAGGATGAAAAGAGAAGCTAGCTGGCTGATAGCACCCTTCAACTAAATCTTATTTGTCCGCACTGGCCCTTGTACTTCTGGGTTTTACCATTTCCTGTTTCTACTAAATCTCCCTACAGTTTCAGGCCTATTGAAACCCACGCTTTCACTATCTAACACGTGTCTGAACAAAGTAAGGAAGAGCATTTCTTTTAGACAACGATTTCACTTCAAGGAAATTTCAGGTCATTCACAATATGGTGATGGAAACATCCATTTCCTTCCCATCTCTTGGCCTTCCTACCCCTGACCTTTGGCTCTTAGAAAAGTAAAGAGTTAGAGAAGCTCAGTTTGTTCCAAGCTGTGAGTCCCTCTCTAAGTCATATCTGGCCTTTGGATGCCAAATTATTGTTACAAAGCACCTAGGCAAATACTTTGACTGCGTATGATCTTTTCTATTTCTAAAATTAATCTCCAAAATGTAGAATTTTGCTTTTTAAGTAAATTCTTCATGTCAAAATGGTATGTGAGTTAAAGGATTATACACAGGATCTCAAAACACTACCCTTCCTTTGTTCTGGATTTGAATTCCCTATTGAGTCTCTGAGTTGCTCAATGCTGAAGGGCACATATGTATAATTAATGTGATAGTAAACAGACTATGTGGCGAGATGCAGCAGCAAAACACAACCCTCCTCTTACAAGTCCATGAACAGGCTTGTTTTAACTGTTTGCTTTGGGCTTTTCCACAGCTGTTCACATCACCCAGCCCAGGCTCAGTGGGATGGATGCCTTTGGATATACCTCGTTCCTGGCTTATTCACGGGTCCCAGACATCAGCTATGATTATGAGTTCCACTTGAAGTTTCAGCTGGCAAACAACCACTCAGCAGTGCAAGACAACTTGTTATTTTTCACCGGACAGAAGGGCCATGGTAAGATTACCTGAACCCTCTAGGGCTTGCTTAGGTTTTTTGAACAATACTTGAGAGCTTCCTCAGGGACTATGGCTGTGGGTGAGGCAGGTGCTTGCCTGGATCAGCCTCCTCCTGTCTGCTGCTCAAGCATGTGCCTTGTCCAAGGTGTGCATCAGCCCTTGACCCCCAAGCCCTGTTCACATCAGGCCACCTCTTATAATCAGCGCATTGTAACTCCTGCCAGCAAATGTGAAGAAAGAGAAGGGGGCGAGTCACACGAGAAGTGAGCTTATCGACTGGTCCTGTCCTCTGTTTCTTTGCATTTCCACAGAGGAGAGAAGGGAAATTCTCAAAAGGAACACATTTTACCATGTGTCGTGAAATGGGAATGGTTGCCCTCAAAGAAAACCATCCCAAATTAAAGGAGCAAGAATTTAAGAAAGTACTAGTCTGTAATCATGTATTCCAGTGCCCTTCAATTGGTGGGAAAGCAATTTATAAGATAAATTTGTGTGTTAAGTAGAAACCAGTTATGCACACGTGGGATCAAGGAAAAGCACGTATGTTTTACTCCCAAGTCAACAACTAACTAGTTAAGCAATTAATCACCTATATTCTCTGAGCTGGGGGTCCTCCACTGTGAAATCAAAATGTTACACCAGAAAATGACCTTTCTCATCAGTAATTCTACAGTGCTAGGGCAGCTAACGAATTCTGTCCTTTTCAACTCGCCCAACGCCTGTTTCTGTATTAACACGTGTCTGAAAGAAGCCCACACCCCAAGGGAAGGGTGGTGTGCAGCCTCACCCCACCTCTGGGAGCACGAGGGCTGCTTTATCCCATGAGAACTCTCCTGCCTCTGAACCCCATATGTGCTCTCCCCTCCACACCCTTGGCGGGAGATGCCTGTCAGAGTGGTGAAGAGAGCAGGCTCTGGGTCTGAAAGGTAGGCTTGGATCTGGTCTCCACCACTTACAAACTACACATCAAATTACTTAGTGTCCCTGTGCCTCAGTCTCCTCTCTCTTCAAATGAGTGTAATGATGGTGATTCCCCATCAGAGCTGGGAGGATGAACATGGTTAAGACATGGACTCAGTAGCAGAGAGCACTGGACTCGTAACATCATTGCTTGTGTTGTTGCAGGAGGCCTTCTCCAGCCACCTCCACAAAAGCAGGTCTCACCTCACCCCAACCAAGTTATTCTCTACCTTAGCCTCTTGGTTACTTCCTTCAAAGCCCTTACCTCAATTTACAATTCATTTATCTATTTTGTAGATAGTTATCTATTATCATTTAACTATTTTGTTTCCTGTCTGCCTCTACTACGAGAATGGAATCTCTAGGTAGACAGAGACCAAGCCATCCTGTTACCGAACCAAACTCAGGTCTGCTCACCTGAGCACAGTAAAGCCAACCTACCGACACTGGGTGTGGTGAAGGAAAGTGCAGCGTTTACTGCAGGCGCCAAGCAAGGAGTCCAGGGCAGCTCATGCTTAAAAGGCACAAACTCCCTGAAGGCTTCGAGGGAAAGGTTTTAAAAGACAGGATAAGGGAGGGGGGGTGTGGGGTGTGTGATCAGCTTGTGGACCTTCTTCTGATTGGCTTGTGGTGAGGTAACTGGGAGTCAACATCATCCACCTTCTGATTCCACCTGGGGTCTTCCTGCTTGTGGGCAGCATGCAGTTAACTTCTTCCACCTGGTGAGGGTTTCAGTTTCAGCTGCAAAACAGCTCAAAGGACATGGCTCAGAATAGTATCTACAGCCCTGGAGGAGGAACTAAAGGTCCTTGACTTTGCTTAATGGCTAAACTATTATTACTTTGTCTTGCTTAACAGTTTTCCTTTCTTTCCACATTTCTCATTTCTCTGATTAAATTTATTCTTTAAGTAAAGTTTTTCTACGGTCAAAAGGCTGGCAGAGGACATGGTGGGGTGGCGGGGCTCTGCCCTGGGATGGCCCCACAGGGTCCTGCTTGATTACAATCCTTCCTGAACTTTGTACACCCACACTTAGCACACTGCCTGACACATAATCAGCACTGAATAAAATACCCACAATAAGCACAGACAATTGTATGTCATATAAGTCAGCAACTCAGTCACACAAAGGTTCTTAGAGTGGCCAGTCTCAGGGACTTGAAGTTCAGATGCCATCTTCTCCGTAATGATTTCCCCATGGTTACTCTCTCCTTCCTCTGAGGGTTGCTGAGCTGCCCTGCACTTTGGGCATGGAGCCCTCATGACAGGCCTTGGTGGGCTACATTTCTCTCCTCATTCAGAGAAATGGTGTCCCGGTTATCACTGTATCACCCACAAAGCCTCCCTCAGGGGAGGGTTGTCATCTGTTGAATGACTGGCAGTCATCTGTTGAATGACTGCCAGAAGGCAGGGAGGAAAGAAGGAAAAGAAGAAGGAATTCCTACCCTTAACTCTTTACTCTGCATACAATTATATCCTTCCCATTAGCAAAAAACAAACAAAGTGGCAAATGAAAAATTCAAATGAGCATCACAAAGCTTGAGTCTGAGTCCTAAACGATTCACAGAGGAAGAACCCAAGCAAAAGATAAACACTTGGCCCATGAAAATGCTGCCACCAAATGCCTCTTCAATACTCTTCAGCTACAGATTCCTTCAAAATTCTCCAAACCAAAAAATGTAAAAGTATTGTCTTGGTCGCAGCACTTCTAAGGTATGAAATTTTACATGTTACACTTTCTGGTCTTCTCCCATCTCTTTTGTGTGTAGGGAGATGCATGCTAATGCATCTGTAGGTTTACAACATGGCTAGATAAAGGCTGGGTAACTGGTAGATTAATTGTGGAGTCTATGTGCCAATCAGTGAAAATGAAAAATCTGAAACATACAATTCCACATTGTACCACCAGAGAGAGCAAGAACACCAGCTAACAAATGCAAGTCAGGCCAAAGAGCTTCTCAAGGGGGGGATTTCTCCAGGTAGAACCTCTTCACACCTGTATCGGAATCACACGATGGTGCTTGTTAAAATATTAATTCACAGGCCCTCTTGAATTAAAAAAAATAGACTTTTATCAAGAACGTTAGGTGCTTTTCATGCAACTAATATTTTAGAGCAATCATACAAAACCCCTAAGGACCAGCTAAATTAGACCATATGTGGGGACAGACTAAGATATGCAGTTATTGCTCATAATATCATAGGCAGGGAGGATTTTTCAATTTATGTAGCATAAAGTTATTGGTTAAATAAACATATATTCCTTTAAAATATTATGATCAACATTAACCACACAATTTGCAATTTTCTCTTCTATATAAGAAACTAGGACCCAAGTTAGTGCTTCTAACAGTGGTATCTCCACATATAGGTATTATTGTATAGTAACATAAATCTCTGACCTGTGCTTTGGTTGTTACTAAAACCACATTTCACATGCTGCCTTTGCCTTTCTCAAGTTAAAAGATGCACAAAGCCACAGAGTTCGTATGATAACTTGAACTATAAGCCAACCTCTAATTTGGGACATGAAAAGGCAAGGGAACTTCTTCACTCCCCAACATGGGTGATGTTCTTCCTCGAGTCCCCAGAGCCAGACTCTGATTTTGCCAGACTTCATGCACATTGAACTCTGGACAAATTACCCTGTCAAACATTTCCACTTGAAAATGTCTCTCTTGACGTAGGATTTTAACCTAACCTAAAACTCGTCCTGCCTTTCTGCAGTCATATTTGGAATTTCCTTCATTACCAATTCTTCCTTCGCTCCCTTATAACTTGTGTCTTATAGCTCGGCTCTTCTAAAAACCACCAGTCTGTCCCACATCGGTCCACAGAGGAATACCTGATCTTCCCCTCCCATATTCCTTCCACTGGCGACTGGTATAAACATTCTGCTTCCTCCAGAACCCAGGAGTCATCTTGATTTCTCCCTTCTATTCACTTTGACAGCTATTTACTGGGAGCCTAGATGAGGGATTCTTCCCAGTGCTGGGGATACAGTTGTGAATAAGTCAGACAAGGTCCTTGTCATCTTCTCTCCAGTTTATACCCCATGTTTTATAAAACAGCAAGGTCTGTCCATTTTACCTTCCAATGACTTTTTCATCTTTTCTCCTTCTTCTTTCTTCCCTTCCTTGCTCCCAGTTTATCTATCACAGGCGGTCGCAGTAGCAATAACCTCCTTTCCAGGCTCCCTGCCCAGTACTGCCCTCTCCCTCTCTGTTCTCCACATAGAAGTCTGAATGTATGCTGCCTAATCAACATGCTTCCTCATAACATACCACCTAAGATCCTTTGCATAACGTGCACAGACATGTATCCAGCCCCTGCCCATTTGCACAATCTCTTGTCCTTCATTCCGCCCTACACTCGGCAATATCAGCACACGTGTACATTCTGGGTCATTTCACTGTGTCATGTCACAGTGCCATGTTACTGGGTCATGTCATTGTGTCATTTCACTGCATCCTCCACCTTTGTACTTTCACATAGGCTGTCCCAATCTTCCTGAGCCATGCACACTTCACTTTCATGCCTCAAAACCACTTCTATCCTTTAAGCCTCAACTCAGAAAATTATCTTTAAGTCTTTAACACTTCCAGGAAATTTAAGAATTCATCTCACTGCAGCTTGCTGGGGACAGTTACCATATTTTATAACTGTTTGTCTGGATCTCTCTCAACCAGGACTGTGGCTTTTCTTTTTTCTATCAACAGAGGCTGTCAAGTGTAGACACTCATTACAGTTTTGAAAGAATGAATACAAAAATCTCTGTCTCTGTTACACTAAAACTTATAATCAATTTAGGGAAGCACAACATAATGTACTTAAAATTTTGTGAACTTATCGTTAACTTAAAATTTGTTAAAATTTTATTAACAATACTAAACCAGAGGTCAGAAATTATGTCTGGTACACAAAGTATCCATCATGGTGTCTAATACTTGTCTGGAACATAGGCATCATTGAATTTAAAGAAGTACGTAAGTGATAGAAAAGATGGAGCTCAGAAAGTAGACATTTCATCCAACTAGAACAGTCAGGGAGTGTGCTCCCATTCTGTGTGTTTCCCATCCATTCCCTTCCATTTCAGCCAATGCTCTACAGCAGTCCGGCTTGCCTCCCTAGCTCCGCTCTCTCCCAACCCATCTCCAGCCCACTTATGCCATCTGAGAACCATTGTCCCATCCACACCACATTCCCTGCTCCCTCCTGCCTGGAGCAACTGCCCCAGGTCTCTTCCCATCCTCGATACAACCCATCCAGGTAATGGTCCTCTGACAAACCCAGGTTTCCCATATCGTACCTACACAAAGCCTGTATGGAACAGGTAGCTTCTATACTGTAATTTGGAACCTAATCATATACTGTGTTGTCATTCACAATCACTACTTCAAATCGTATGAAGTAACCATTTTCATAAATCAAATACATTAGGATAGCAGCAATTGCATAATCCCTCATCAAGATTAATCTTAAATTCCTTTTGGACAAACTAAGTCTTTAATTTCTTTCATACGCCCCATTCACATGGCAGGTGCTGTGTGAGAAAGCAATAATCACATGCTTACTGATTCTTTCACTCACTGAAGGATTCTCCATAGACAGAGGCTCTCCTGGTTCATTCATAATACTGTGTGGTCACAGATTTATCTAGATTATGTCAGAAAAGTTAGGTCCTAAATAAAGGGGAGGGGAGGACATGGATTACTGTTCACATCATTGAAATGTAAGTTTAAGTCTCAACATTATCCTGTATTAAAAGGTGTGATGCTGTGACAGACTCTTTCAAAAAAACATACATAACTCCCTGGATAATTGATGTCTGCGTCTGAGTGCATTGTGTGCATAGCTTTCTGTCCATCACCTGCAGGCAGGCCTTCTGTGCTGCAGTCATTATGAAAGGCTACCTCATATTTCATGCCAAATAATTTCTTGTTTACTTCAAGCCCTTGGTTATTAACTGTAACCGAAATAAGAGCACATAAATATAACTTGATGTTTTTGTGTGGAAAAAAATTGGGGTGTATGTCATCTACAGAAAAACAAAGATGGAGCATCACACAAAACTGTCAGCTCCGCCTGTTCAGAACTGGGGTCAGACCCCACGGAAGAAGAGGGCAAGTGGGGGCAGCCACTCCCTCACGTGGCACAGCGCCGGGCCCCATGGCCTGGCCACCTCCAGTCACAACTGGCAGTGTGTGCCAGTGTTCTACAACAGAAAAATGTTCATCATGTGATGAGAAACCATGAGGATTTCTACCTGACAACCTCAAACTATCAAATCTTCATTTTCTTGAAATTAAACATCCTGGACTGTAACTTCAATGTCATCTAAGTTATCAAATAAATTGAGATCTTAAGATTGTTCAAAAAGAAGTTAAGCTAATTCACTTTACTGACTGAGAAATATGTGAAAAATTGACCAGGGCTCAAATAAGGTTACAAATGACAAAAATATGTAGATCCTAGCAAATCCCCCCTCCTTGTTAAACTTACATGGAGGGGAGTGTTCATTTAAGCATAGTTCAGTGGGAGCACCTTGGTCTCACAGAAGAGCATCCAGAGGAGGAACAAACTGAAAATAGATCAACTCCAAGCCCACATTCTCACCGTTTGTTCTGTGCTTCCAGGGAGCACATGGGGTTCCATCTCAGGGAAATTCAAGTTTACCCACCGACTGGTGTTTCCATCCCTTGTTTTCATGTTGTCATCTCTGACAGCACATCAAGAGAGTTCCAGACTTCCCACTCTTTCTATTCTCAACTCCTTTTGTTCAAGAGATAGAAAACTGCCAGCCAGATATAAGTCCAGGAAATGCATTTTATCATATTTTCATGTGCTTGGAGTGCAGCGGTGCACTTGTAACCAGCGTCACTCTCACCCTAGTCTCATGTGATCTGAGTGCAGCGGTGCATTTGTAGTCAGCGTCACTCTTACCCTGTTTTCATGTGCTGGGAGTGCAGTGGTGCATTTGTAGCCAGCATCACTCTTGCCCTTCTGTTCACTAGCACAGCTGCAAGTCAGGGCACCAGCTTGATGTGGCCACAAACAGTAGCCAGTTAACACTGCCCACATCTTAACAATTTAATCCTCTGAGTTGGACACTATATGGTCTCCATTGTAGACAATGACTAATGAAGAAACATCACGGACATGGCTTTGTATGGTTCCAATGCTTTCAAGGCTCTGGAATGTACATAGTTTAATGGTCATATCAACAAAATGCAAAGTTAAAGTTTCCCACTATGATTAGAAGCTGTACAGACCTTAAGATAGAGATTGTATGCTCCTTAAGAGTTCATTCAAAATCTCCAGTTATTTTAATTTTAGTGTAACAGTCACTAAAGCAGAGTCTGTCTCTGAATATGGGGTAAAAATGGTTCCAGTGTCCAGAATCCTATACCATATGTGTATTGCTCTGGTGAAACTTCCGTTCTTTTGGGTCAAACTAGATATATTTTTTGCTTTGCAGCACGTTTAGCTTTGATTCTAGCTCAATAAACTTATTCCGGTATTTTCCTAAAATCACTCACATTTATCTAATTCTTCATTCATACCTAATTTAGCTTTCTTTCAAAAACTGAATATACCCATAGTCAACTAAAGAAAGCTTAGTTAAGTTTATCTTGGTCTCAGTGTCAACATCATTCTAGTTCAATGTCAAGAATATTTGATTAAAAGGTAGTTTCCTCCTTTCAGAAATCTAAAAGCCTAACAGGCCCTAGAATATATTCAAATATACCCACAAAGTGTGTGCACAAAAGGAATTGTTCCTTCAGAAGGGAACTCCCACCAGTAATCAGGAGCCATTCACCAAGTCAGGTTCATTGAATTGGAAATTCACAGCATTATCTCCGTGGGTCCTCTCACATCTTTTATTTCACTCAAGACAGGAAAGAAGGGAAAGGAAAAATCCATTTGTCTGTTAGGATTTGTGAATCCATTTGGAAAGATCCAAGATGGAGGAGTAGGAAGACCCTGAGCTCACCTCCTGCCATGGGAAAACCAAAATTACAACTGTTACAGAGCAACTACTGATGAGAATGACCTGAAGACTAACAGGAAAGATCTCCTACAACTAAAGATATAAAGAAGAAAACACGAGATGGGTTGGAGGGGAAGAAATACAGTACAGTTAAGATCCACACCCCAGTGGGCAACCCATAAATGGAGGAATAATTACAATTGCTGTGATTCTACCCATGGAGCAAGGGGTCTGAGCCCCACATCAGGCTCCCCAGGGGGTCCTATACCAAAAAGTGGAGCCCCAGAATATTTGACTCTGAAGGCCAGTGAGGCTTAATTTCGGGAGAGCCAGAGGGATATGGGAAATATAGACTCCACTGTTAAAAGGCACACACAAAATCTCACACACTGCAGGACCCAGGGCAGAAGCAGTAATTTGAAAGGAGCCTGGGTCGGACACACCTGCTGATCCTGGACAGGCTTCTGGAGGGGCAGGAGGTAACTAACTGGAGTTCACCCTGGGGACACAGACACCAGAGACAGGCTTTTTGGGAGGTGGTTCTACCATATGGACACTGGTGCTAACAAGCCACTTTGGAATCCTCCTTCTAGCTTATTAGTGTCATGACCTTGCCTGGCTCACGAGGCTGTCAGAACCAGTCCTGGGATACCTTAGGCCAAGCAGCTAGTGGGCAAGGCCAGAGCCTCACCCCAGGCTGGCTGTCTTAGGACCCCCAGAGCCCACAGTGCCCAGACATGGCCTTGTCCACCAAAGGGCTCAGGATCTGGCCCTGCATACTGGCACACTGGTGGTAGCCCTGGGGACCCCTGGGGCCCTGCAGCCAGCCATTGGGACTCAGGCTCCACAACTAGCAGGCCAACACCAACTCCAGGACACCCAGTGCCCCTGCATCCAGAGACCCTGGGACCGACCTCAACCCATCTGTGGGCTGGCACTAACCTTGGGACTTCCTGGGCTTCAGCCCTGCGCACCAGCAAGCCAACACCAACACCGGGACTGCCCAGGCCCTACAGCCAGAGAACCCCAGTACCTGGTTCCACCCACCAGCAGGACAACACTAGCCCCAGGGGCCACCCCAGGCCAAAACACTGCCTACTAGCAGGCCAACACCAGTTCCAAGACACTTTGGATCCCTCAGACAACCACCTAGGGATCCAGCCCCACTCACCAATGGGTCGACACCAGCTCTGGGATACCCCAAATCCTGAAGCCAGCCATGTGAGGAACTGGTACCATCCATCAGCAGGCTGACACTAGATCCAGGACCTCCAGTCCCACAACCATCCACCCTGAAACTCGGCTCTGCCCATCAGTGGGCCGGTATTAGCCCCAGGAACCCTAGGTGTTCTGAAGTCAGCCACCTGATCACCTGGCCCCACTCACCAGTGGCCAGCAAACTCCACACAAGGCAAGGCCTGGCAACCAACCAGAGCAGAGGCTAGCCAGCCCATCACAACAGAAGGACCCACACAGCCCAAATAGGGGTTCCTCTAAAGCATACAGCTCTGGTGACCACAAGGGAGAGTGCTGCTTGGACACATAGGACTTCCCTACAAAAGGCCACTTCTCCAAGGTTGGGAGATGGAATCAACCCACCAGATATATAGAAATAAAAACAGCAATGTAGGCAAAATGAGGCAGTAGAGGAATAAGTTTGAAATGAAGGAACAGGATAAAACCCTAGAAGAAGAACTAAGTGAAGTAGAGGTAGGAAATCTACCCAATAAACAGTTCAATGAAATGATCATAAAAATGTTTGAAGAAGTGGGGAGAAGATTGGATGAATATACTGAGAGGTTAGAAGTTTTTAACAGAGTCAGAAAATACAAAGAAGAACAAATGGAGGTAAAGGATACCATAACTAAAATGAAAAATACACTAAAAGGAATTAACAGTAGATTAGATGATACAGAGGAACAGATCAGCGAGCTGGAAGACAAAGTAGTGGAAATCACTGAAGCTGAACAGAAAAAAGAATAAACAAAAATGAAGACAGTTTAAGAGACCACCAAGCATAATAATATTCACATTATAGGGGTCCCAGAAGGAGAAGAGAGAGAGAAAAGGGGGCAGAGAACATATTTCAAGACATAACAGTTGAAAACTTCCCTAACTTGGGAAAGTAAACAGATATCTAGGTCCAGGAAACACAGAGAGTTCTAAATAAGATCAATCCTAAGAGGACCACACCAAGACACATTGTAATTAAAAGGACAAAAACTAGAGATAAAGAGAGAATATTAAAATTAGCAAGGGAAAAGCAACAAGTTACATACAAGGGAACTCCCATAAGGCTATCAGCAGAAACTCTGCAACCAGAAGGGAGAAACTCTGCAGACCAGAAGAGAGTGGCACAGTATACTTAAAGTGAAGAAAGGGAAGAACCTACAACCAAGAATACACTGTCCAGCAAGGCTTTCATTCAGATTTGATGGAGAAATCAAAAGTTTTACAGATAAGCAAAAGGTAATAGAGGTCAGCACCATCAACCCAGCTTTACAAGAAATGTTAAAGGAAATTTTCTAAGTGAAAAAGAAAAGGCCACAACTGGAAACTTGAAAATTATAAAAGGAAAAAGCTCATGGCTAAAGGCAAATATACAGAGAATGTAGTAAGTCAACCACATACAAAGCTACTAAGAGGGCTAAAAAACAAAGGTAGTAAAATCATCCATATCTGCAATAAGTAGTTAAAGGATACACAAAACAAAAAGAGGTAAAATATGATGCCAAAAACAGTAACCATTAGGGGAGAGGAGTAAAAATGCTGGGTTGTTAAAATGTGAATTTAAGAGACCAGCAACTTAAAATAATCATATACATACACACACACATACATACACACACACAGAGCAAGAGAGAGGGGGATTGCTATATATTAACCTCATGGTAACCACAAATCAAAAACCTATAAGAAATACACACACACAAAAAAAAAAAGAGAGAAAGGAATCCAAACATAACACTAAAGATAGGCATTAAATCACAAGGGAAGAGAGTAAAAGAAGAAGAAAGGAAAAAAAGAGCCATGAAATAACCCTAAAACAATTAATAAAATGTCATTATATACACACCTATCAATAATTACTTTAAATGTTAAGCCAGCCAGAGAAAGACACATATCATATGATATTATTTATATGTGGAATCTAACAAAAATAACGCAAATGAACTTATTTTTCACAGAATTAAAACAAATAATTCTAAACTTTGTATGGTAATGAAAAAGAGATCAAATAGTCAAAACACTCTTGAGAAAGAACAAAGTTGGAGGTATCATACTCCCTGAGTGTGTGTATATACATATATATGTGTGTGTGTATATATTTATATAAAACATCAAAACATTATGGAATTGGCAGAAAAACAGAGACAGAGATCAATGGAACAGAACAGAGAGCCCAGAAATGAACCCACACTTATATAGGCAATTAATCTATGACAACAAACACAGGAATATACGATGGTAAAAATAAGTCTCTTCAATAAATGGTATTGGGAAACCTGGACAGCTACATGCAGAAAAGTTAAACTGGATTACTCTCTCACACCATGCCCCAAAATAAATTCAAAATGGATTAAAAACACTGTTTTCAGATTACATGATACTATATATAGAAAATCTTAATGATACCACCAAAAAACTACTAGGACTCATCAATGAATTCAGTAAAGTTGCAGGACACAAAATTAATATACAGAAATCTGTTGCATTTCTATACACTAAAAACAAATTATCAGAAAGAGAAATTAAGGAAACAATCTCATTTACCATCATATCAAAAAGAATAAAATACCTAGGAATAAACCTGCCTAAGGAGGCAAAAAACTTGTACTCAGAAAACTATAAAACACTGATGAAAGAAATTAAAGATAACATAAACAGATGGAGAAATATACCCTGTTCTTGGATTGGAAGAATCAGTTTTGTGAAAAGGGCTATACTACCCAAGGCAATCTACAGATTCAATGCAATCTCTATCAAATTACCAATGTCATTTTTCACAGAACTAGAACAGAACATCTTAAAATTCATATGGAGACACAAAAGACCCCAAATAGCCAAAGCAATCTTGGGAAAGAAAAATGGAGCTGGAGGAATCAAGCCCCCTGACTTCCTAACTATACTACTGATACAAAGATACAGTCATCATAACAGCATGGTACTGGCACAAAAACAGAAATATAGATCAATATAACAGGATAGAAAGCCCAGAAATGAACCCACACACCTATGGTCAATTAATCTATGACAATGGAGGAAAGACAGTCTCTTCAATAAATGGTGCTGGGAAAACTGGATAGATACATGTAAAAAAATAAAATTAGAATACTCTTTAACACCACACACAAAAATAAACTCAAAATGGATTAAAGACCTAAATGTAAGATCAGATACTATAAAACACTTAGAGGAAAACATGGGCAGAGCACTCTGACATAAATCGCAACAATATCTTTTTCAGTCTATCTCCCAGAGTAACAGAAATAAAAACAAAAATTTAAAAATGGGACCTAATTGAACTCAAAAGCTTTTTCACAGCAAAGGAAACCATAAACAAAATGAAAAGACAACCCACAGAATGGGAGAAAATATTTGCAAATAATGCAACCAACAAAGGATTAATCTCTAAAATTTACAAACAGTCCATGAGGCTCAATACCATCAAAACAAAAAACCCAATCAAAAAATTGACAGAAGACCTAAATAGACATTTCTCCAAAGAAGACATACAAAGTAGATGGTCAAGAGGCAAATGAAAAGATGTTCAACATCACTAATTAGTAGAGAACCGCAAATCAAAACTACAATGAGATATCACCTCACACTAGTCCGAATGGCCATCATCAAAAAATCTACAAACAATAAATTCTGGAGAGAGTGTGGAGAAAAGGGAACCCTCCTACACTGTTGGTGGGAATGTAAATTGTTACAGCCACTATGGAGAACAGTATGGAGGTTCCTTAAAAAACAAAAAATAGAGCTATCACATGATCTAGCTATCCCACTCTTGGGCATATATCCAGAGAAAAACTTGGTTTGAAAGTATACATGCACCCCCATGATCATTGCAGTGCTTTTTACAATAGCCAAGACATGGAAGCAACCTAAATGTCCATTGACAGATGAATGGATTAAGAAGATGTGGTACATATATACAATGGAATATTACTCAGCCATAAGAAAGAATGAAATAATGCCATTTACAGCAATGTGGATGGACCTGAAGATTATCATACTAAGTGAAGTAAGTCAGACAGAGAAAGACAAATATCATATGATAGCAGTTATAGTGGAATCTAAAAAAAAAAATGAACTTATCTACAAAACAGAAACAGACTCACAGACTTAGAGAATGAAATTATGGTTACCAGGGGGAAAGGGTGGTGAGGGGGCATGGAGTGGGAGTTTGGGATTGACATGTACACACTGCTATATTTAAGATATAATAGATAATCAATAAACAAATGAATTACTTTTGAAAATAAATTAATTAATTAATTAAATTTAAATGGGCAGAGGATGTGGATAGACATTTTTCTAAAGGAGACATACAGATGGCCAACAGGCACATCAGTAATTATTGGAGAAATGCAAATCAAAGCTACAATGAGATATCAACTAACACCTGGCAGAAGAACTATTATCAAAAAGACAACAAATAACAAGTGTTTGTGAGGATGTGGAGAACAGGGAGCCCTTGTACACTGTTGGTGAGAATGTAAATTGGTGCAGCCACTATGGAAAACAGTATGGAGATCCTCAATAAATAAAAACTAGAGCTACTATATAATTCAGCAATTCCACTACTGAGTATTTATCCAAAGAAAACAAAAACACTTAACAGAAAAATATATGCACCCCTATGTTCATTGCAGAATTATTTATAATACACAATATATGGAAGCAACCTCAGTGCTTATCTATAGATGAATGGATAAAGAAGGTATGTGTGTGTATATACAGACACACATACATACAATGGCATATTACTCAGCCATTAAAACAAAAGAGTGAAATCTTGCCACTTGGGAAAACATGCTTGGACCTAAAGGGTATCATGCTAAGTGAGATAAGTTAGACAAAGAAAGACAAATACTGTATGATTTCACTTAATTGTGGAATCTAAAAAGCAAAACAAAAAAGAAACATAACAAAATGGAAACAGAGTTATAAATACAGGGAACACACAGGTGGTTACCACAGGGGAGGAGGCTCAGGGGAGGAAAGAAATACCAAGGGAGATTAAGAGAAACAAACTTCCAGTTGCAAAATAAATAGTCAAGAGTAGGAAATGTACAGTGTGAGAAATATAGTCAATCATTAGGTAATATATCTATTTGGTGACAGATCGCAACTGAACTTATGGTGATCATTTTGAAATGTATACAAACATCGAATCACTGTGTTGCATAACAGAATATAATACGGTGTTGTAGGTCAATTATACTTCAAAAATAAAGAAACATTGAAAAAGAGATCAGATTTCTAGTTACCAGAGGTGGGGTGAGCAGGGAGGGGGAATTGGATGAAGGCAGTCAAAAGGTAGAGACTTCCACTTATAAGATAATAAATAGTAGGGATGTAATATACAGCAGGATAAATATAATTAACACTGCTGTATATTATTAGAGTATAATTGTTTTACAATGCTGTGTTAGTTTCTGCTTTATAACAAAGTGAATCGGCTATACATATACATATATCCCCATATCCCCTCCCTCTTGTGTCTCCCTCCCACACTCCCTATCGCACCCCTCTAGTGGGTCACAAAGCACTGAGCTGATCTCCCTGTGTTATGCGGCTGCTTCCCACTAGCTACCTATTTTACATTTGGTAGTGTATATATGTCCATGCCACTCTCTCACTTCATCCAAGCTTACCCTTACCCCTCCCCCTGTGTCCACAAGTCCATTCTCTAAGTCTGCATCTTTATTCCTGTCCTGCCCCTAAGTTCATCAGAACCATTATTTTTAGATTCTATACATATGTGTTAGCCTACGGTATTTGTTTTTCTCTTTCTGACTTACTTCACTCTGTATGACAGACTCTAGGTCCAATCACCTCACTACAAATAACTCTATTTCGTTTCTCTTTATGGCTGAGTAATATTCCATTGTATATATGTGCCACATCTTCTTTATCCATTCATCTTTTGATGGACACTTCCATATCCTGGCTATGGTAAATAGTGCTGCAATGAACATAGTGGCACATGCCTTTTTTGAATTATGGTTTTCTCAGGGTATATGCCCAGTACTGGGATTGCTGCGTCATATGGTAGTTCTATTTTTAGGTTTTTAAGGCACCTCCATACTGTTCTCCATAGTGACTGTATCAATTTACATTCCCACCAACAGTGTAAGAGGGTTCCCTTTTCTACACACCTTCTCCAGCATTCATTGTTTCTAGATGTTTTGATGATGGCCATTCTGACTGGTGTGAGATGATCCCTCATTGCAGTTTTGATTTGTGTTTCTCTAATGATTAGTGATGTTCAGAATCCTTTCATGTGTTTGTTGGCAATCTGTATATCTTCCTTGGAGAAAGATCTATTTAGGCCTTCTGCCCATTTTTGGATTAGTTTTTTTGTTTTATTGACACTGAGCTGCATGAGCGGTTTATATAATTTGGAGATTAATCCTTTGTCAGTTGCTTCATTTGCAAATATTTTCTCCCATTCTGAGGGTTGTCTTTTCATCTTGTTTATGGTTTCCTTTGCTATGCAAAAGCTTCTAAGTTTCATTAGGTCCCATTTGTTTATTTTTGTTTTGATTTCCATTCCTCTACAGGGTGGGTCAAAAAGGATCTTGCTGTGATTTATGTCATAGAGTGTTCTGCCTATATTTTCCTCTAAGTTTTATAGTGTCTGGCATTACATTTAGGTCTCTAATCCATTTTGAGTTTATTTTTGTGTACTGTGTTAGGAAGTGTTCTAATTTCAATCTTCTACGTGTAGCTGTCCAGTTTTCCCAGCGCCACTTATTGAAGAGACTGTCTTTTCTCCATTGTATATTCTTTCCACTTTTATGAAAGATAAGGTGACCATATGTATGTGAGTTTATCTCTGGGATTTCTATCCTGTTCCATTGATCTATATTTCTGTTTTTGTGCCAGTACCATACTGTCTTGTTTACCGTAGCTTTGTAGTATAGACTGAAGTCAAGGAGCCTGATTCCTGCAGCTCCATTTTTCTTTCTCAGGATTGCTTTGGCTATTCGGGGTCTTTTGTGTTTCCATGCAAATTGTGAAAATTTTTGTTCTACTTCTGTGAAAAATGCCACTGGTAGTTTGATAGTGATCACATTGATCTGTGGATTGCTTTGGGTAGTATAGTCATTTTCACAATGTTGATTCTTCCAATCCAAGAACATGGTATATCTCTCCATCTGTTTTTATCATCTTTAATTTCTTTAATCAGTGTCTTATAGTTTTCTGCATACAGGTCTTTTGTCTCCTTAGGTAGGCTTATTCCTAGGGATTTTGTTCTTTTTCTTGCTATGGTAAATGGGATTGTTTCCTTAATTTCTCTTTCAGATTTTTCATTGTTAGTGTAGAGCAATGCAAGAGATTTCTGTGCATTAATTTTGATCCTGCTACTTTACCAAATTATTGATTAGCTCTAGTAGTTTTCTGGTAGCATCTTTAGGATTCTCTATTTATAGTATCATGTCATCTGCAAACAGTGACAGATTTACTTCTTCTTTTCCAATTTGGATTCTTTTATTTCTTTTTCTTCTCTGACTATTGTGACTAAAACTTCCAAAACCATGTTGAATAATAGTGGTGAGAGTGGGCAACCTTCTCTTCTCCCTGATATTACAGGAAATGGTTTCAGTTTTTCACCATTGAGAATGATGTTGGCTGTGGGTTTGTCATATCGCCTTTATTATGTTGAAGTAGGTTCCTCTATGCCCACTTTTTGAAGAGTTTTTATCAAAAATGGTATAGAATATTGTCAAAAACTTTTTCTATATCTATCAAGATTATCATATCGTTTTTATCCATCAATTTTTAATATGGTGTATCCCATTGATTGATTTGAGTATAATGAAGAATGCTTGCATTCCTGGGAAAATCCACATTTGATAATAATGTGTGATCCAACAGCACTGTTGGGTTCTGTTTACTAGTGTTCTGTTGAGGATTTTTATATCTGTATTCATCAGTGATATTGGCCTGTAGTTTCTTTTTTTGTGACATCTTTCTCTGGTTTTTGTATCAGGGTTATGGTGGCCTCATAGAATGAGTTTGAAAGTGTTCCTCCTTCCATTACATTCTGGAAGAGTTTGCAAAGGATAGGTGTTAACTTGTCTCTAAATGTTTGATAGAATTCATCTGTGAAGCCATCTAGTCTTGGGCTTTTGTTTGTTGGAAGATTTTTAATCACAGTTTCCATTTCAGTGCTTGTGATTGGGCTGTTCATATTTTCTATTTCTTCCTGGTTCAGTCTTTGAACGTTGTGCTTTTCTAAGAATTGGTCCATTTCTTCCAGGTTGTCCATTTTGTTTGGCATATAGTTGAATGTAGTAATCTCTCATGATCCTTTGTATTTCTGCAGTGTTAGTTGTTACTTCTCCATTTTCATTTCTAATTCTGTTGATTTGAGTCTTCTCCCTTTTTTCTTGATGAGTCTGGCTAATGGTTTACCAATTTTGTTTATCTTCTCAAAGAACCTGCTTTTACTTTTATTGATCTTTGCTATTGTTTCCTTCATTTATTTTTCATTTATTTCTTATCTGATCTTTATGATTTCTTTCCTTCTACTAACTTTGTTGGGGTTTTGTTTTTCTTTCTCTAATTGCTTTAGGTGTAAGGTTAAGTTGTTTATTTGAGATTTTTCTTGTTTCTTGAGGTAAGTGATATTGCTATAAACTTCCCTCTTAGAACTACTTTTGCTGCATCCCATAGGTTTTGGGTCATCGTGTTTTCATTGTTATTGGTTTCTAGGTATTTTTTGATTTCCTCTTGGATTTCTTCAGCAATCTCTTGGTTATTTAGTAACATATGGTTTAGCCTTCATGTGTTTATATTTTTTACAGTTTTTTCCTGTAATTGATATCTCTTCTCAGAGCATTGTGGTTGGAAAAGATACTTGATATGATTTCATCTTTCTTAAATCTACCAAGCGTTTGATTTGTGATCCAAGATATGATCTATCCTGGAGAGTGTTCCATGAGCACTTGAGAGGAAAGTGTAGTCTGTTGTTTTTGGATGGAATGTCCTATAAATATTAATTAATTCCACCATGTCTAATGTGTCATTTAAAGCTTGTGTTTCCTTATTTTCATTTTCGATGATCCATCCATTGGTGAAATTGGGGTGTTAAAGTCCCCTACGATGATTGTGTTACTGTTGATTTCCCCTTTTATGGCTGTTAGCATTTGCCTTATATATTGAGGTGGTCCTCTGTTGGGTGCATAAATATTTACAGTTGTTATATCTTCTTCTTGGATTGATCCCTTGATCATTATGTAGTGTCCTTCTTTGTCTCTTGTAATAGTCCTTATTTTATAGTCTATTTTGTCGGATACGAGAAGTGTTACTCCAACTTTCTTTTGATTTCAATTTGCATGGAATATCTTTTTCTATCCCCCCACTTTGAGTCTCTATGTGTCCCTAGGTCTGAAGTGTGTCTCTTGTAGATAGCATATATGTGGGTCTTGTTTTTGTATCCATTCAATCAGTCTATATCTTTTGGTGGAACATTTAATCCATTTATATTTAAGGTAATTATCGATATGTATGTTCCTATTACCATTTTCTTAATTGCTTTGGATTTGTTTTTGTAGGTCTTTTCCTTCTCTTGTGTTTCCCACCTAGAGAAGTTCCTTTAGCATTTGTTGTAGCGCTGGTTTGGTGGTGCTGAATTCTCTTAGCTTTTTCTTGTCTGTAAAGGTTTTAATTTCTCCTTCGAACATGAATGAGGTCTTTGCTGGGTAGAGTAATCTTGGTGTAGGTTTTTCCCTTTCATCACTTTAAGTATATCCTGCCACTCCCTTCTACCACAGAGTTTCTGCTGAAAGATCAGATGTTAACCTTATAGGGATTCCCTTGTATGTTATTTGTTGCTTTTCCCTTGCTGCTTTTAATATTTTTTCTTTGTATTTAATTTTTGATAGTTTGATTAATATGTGTCTTGGCATGTTTCTCCTTGGCTTTATCCTGTATGGGACTCTCTGAGCTTCCTGGACTTGACTGACTATTTTGTTTCCCTTGTTAGGGAAGTTTTTGACTATAATCTCTTCAAATATTTTCTCAGACCCTTTCTTTTTCTCTTCTTTTTCTGAAATCCCTATAATTTGAATGTTGCTGCATTTAATGTTGGATATGAGAATTGTCCTCAATTCTTATCATTCTTTTTCTTTATTCTGCTCTCTGGTAGTTATTTCCACTCTTCTATCTTCCAGGTCATTTATCCACTCTTCTGCCTCAGTTAATCTGCTACTGATTTCTCCTTGAGTATATTTAATTTAATTTATTGTGTTGTTCATCATTGTTTGTTTACTCTTTAGTTCTTCTAGGCCCTTGTTAAACATTTCTTGTATTTTCTCCATTCTGTTTCTGAGATCATCTTTACTATCATTACTCTGAATTCCTTTCAGGTAGACTCCCTATTTCCTCTTCATTTGTTTGGTCTGGTGGGTTTTTACCTTGCTCCTTCTTCTGCTGCATATTTCTCTGTCTTCTCATTTTGGTTAACTTGCTGTGTTTGGCGTCTCCTTTTCTCAGGCTGCACGTTTGTAATTCCTGTTATTTTTGGTGTCTGCTTCCAGTGGGTGAGGTTGGTTCAGTGTTTGTGTAGGCTTCCTGTTTGGGAGGACTGGTGCCTGTGTTCTGGTGGGTGGGGCTGGATCTTGTCCTTCTGCTGTGCAGGGCCACATCCAGTGTTGCTTTTGGGGTGTCTGTGAACTTCGTATGACTTTAGGCAGCCTCTCTGCTAATGGGTGGGGTTGTGTTCCTGTCTTACTAGTTGTTTGCCAATTGGGTGGAGCTGGGTCTTAGTGTTGAGACAGAGATCTTTGAGAGAGCACTCAACAATTAATATTATGTGGGGCCAGGCGGTCTCTGGTTGTCCAGTGTCCTGGACTTGGCTCTCCCACCTTGGAGGCTCAGGCCCGACATCCAACCAGAGCACCAAGACGCTGCCAGCCACACGGCTTGGAAGAAAAGGAAGAAAACAAAATGCACAGTTAGAACCCCAAACAGATGGTAAAAACAAAACTAAACAGACAAAATCACACAAAGAAACATAGACACACACATAGTCATAAAAGGAAAAAACAACAAAACAAAACAAAACTGAAAAAAAAGAAAAGAGAAAGAACAGACAGAACCCTAGGACAAATGGTAAAAGCCAACCTAAACAGACAAAATCACACAAATAAACATACACACAAACACTCACAAAAAGAGAAAAATGAAAATAACAAACAAATGGAAGAGAGCAGCCAAACCAATAAACAAATCCACCAATGAAAACAAGCACTGAAAACTAAATTAAGATAAACATAAGATGAGAAACAAATCAGATGCAGAAAGCAAACCCCAAGTCTGCGGTTGCTCCCAAAGTCCACTGCCTCAATTTTGGGAACATTTGTTGTCTATTCAGGTATTCCACAGATGCAGGGAACGTCAAGTTGATTGCAGGCATTTAATCCGCTGCTTCTGAGGCTGCACAGAGAAATTTTCCTTTCTCTTCTTTGTTCACACAGCTCTTGAGGTTCAGCATTTTTTGGCCCCACCTTTGCATGTAGGTCACCCTCAGGCATCTGTTCCCCCCACCAGACAGGAGGGAGTTAAAGCAGCAGCTGATTAGGGCTCCCTTGCTCACTGAGGTTGGGGGGGAGGGAGGGTTTTGGTAGTCATAATTGGAATGTGGGGCGAGCCTATGGTGGCAGAGGCTGGCGTGACGTTGCAACAGCCTAAGGCACACCGTGTGTTCTCCTGGGGAAGTTGTCCTTGGATCATGCGACCCTGGCGGTGATGGGCTGTACAGGCTCCTGGGAGGGGAGGTGTGGATAGTGACCTGTGCTTGCACACAGGTTTCTTGTTGGCTGCAGCAGCAGCCTTAATGTCTCATGTCCATCTCTGGTGTCCATGCTGATAGCCTCAGATCACACTCATCTCTGGAGCTCATTTAGGTGATGCTCCGAATTCCCTCTCCTCGTATATCCCTAAACAGTGGTCTGTTGCCTCTCTGGCAGGTCCAGTCTTTTTCCCAGACTCCCTCCTGGCTAGCTGTGGTGCCCTAGTCCCCTTCAGGCTGTCTTCACAGAGCCAACCCCAGTCCTCTCCCTGGGATCTGATCTCTGAATTCTGAGCCTCAGCTTCCAGTCCCCACCTGCCCCAGAGGTTGAGCAGACAAGCCTCTCAGGCTGGTGAGTGCTGGTCAGCACTGATCCTCTGTGCGGGAATCTCCCCACTTTGCCCTCTGCACCCCTGTTGCTGTGCTTTGCTCTGTGGCTCCGAAGCTTCCCCCTGCCTACCTCCCCATCTCTGCCAGTGAAGGGGCTTCCTAGCATGTGGAAACTTTTCCTCCTTCACAGCTCCCTCCCAGAGGTGCAGGTCCCATCTCTACTCTTTTGTCTCTGTTTTTTCTTTTTTCTTTTGCCCTACACAGGCACATGGGGATTTTCTTGCCTTTTTGGAAGTCTAATGTCTTCTGCTAACGTTCAGTAGGTGTTCTGAAGGAGCCGTTCCACATGTAGACGTATTCTTGATGTATTTGTGGGGAGAAAGGTGATCTCCACATCGTACTACCCCACCATCTTGAAGATCTCTCTCCTACACATAAAAGTAGTTAAGAGAGTGAATCCTAAGAGTTCTCATCACAAGGATAAATTTTTTCTATTTCTTTAATGTTATATCTACATGACATGATGAATATTCACAAATTTAGTGTAATCATTTCATGATGTATGTAAGTCAAATCAGTATGCGGTACACCTTAAACTTATACAGTGCTGTATGCCAATTAGATCTCAATAAAACTGGAAGAAAAACATTTTATGTTATTGTTAGAAACAATCCTATGAAGCATTAGTATTACCATTCCCATTTTTCAAAAGAGAGGTACGAGGAAGTGAGCAGCTAGAAGTTAAATTAGCAAAGAGGCCAAGATTAAACACTCCTCTCCTTGTGGTACCTGGGACTCAGCTTACCTCTTTTGGTTCCAACCACATCATTTTTATCAAGGTAAATTACATTTAATACATTATAATAGTTTACCATATTGGAAGAATAGTTTGAAGAAATTATAACAAGTCATGTCCACTCTTTCTCTACTAATAAATCAAAATTTCATCCCAAATAAAACACTTCAGAAAGATTTCTTTTTTTCCTATTGGACTTAAAAGATTGTTGGATCAGCTGAGTGAGGATGATCATGTTTCTGTGTTGTTAAAAGTCACAATATTTACCTTTAGATTACCTGATGAGGGCTGAAATACACAAGGCTTCCACAGCACTCTCTATATGAATCTTTTCTCCCAAATGCTCCCTCAGAACGATCTGAGGAACAGCCCTCCAAATAGTCCTGAATCCCACACAGGGCACCTGAGAGTGGCTTCTGCCTCTTCCCGGGCCATGGGATCTGTTTCTGGGGTGTCCTTTCAAGCAGACCACATGAAAGCACATGCCTGTCATGTTCATGGTTTATAGCATCCCATGATTGACCTGCATCAGTGGGAGGAACAGCAGGACAGGTGCCCCCAGGAATTCTCTCCCATGCACAGGTCTGAGTTAGTGCTTTTATCCATGTTTCATTCTTCCTTTTGAGGACTTAATGAATCAATGGCTCCAACTAGTAGCTACTCTTCACCAGGCCTTCTTTCCGGGTGAAGCTAATTAGACCATCTCTAATTACTGTTACTTAGTTTGCATGTTTCTTCTGGTAAGAACTCCACTAGAATTACCCTAAGGCAGAAAGGATTGTTGCACTGTTCTGCCTATTTTCTCTCTGTGTTTTGTATCTCTCTTTTTCCTTCAGGTCAAACTGACCTGCATCATTTTTCCTGGGCTTACTATTGGAAACCTTTTATACCCTTCCTCCCTCTTATATAATAGATTTCCCCTTCCTGTCCATGCTTGTGGATTAAATCAGTGTTGGTGGGAATGTAAATTGATACAGTCACTATGGAGAACAGTATGGAGGTGCCTTAAAAACCTAAAAATAGAACTACCATATGACGCAGCAATCCCAGTACTGGGCATATACCCTGAGAAAACCATAATTCAAAAAAGGCATGTGCCACTATGTTCATTGCAGCACTATTTACCATAGCCAGGATATGGAAGTGTCCATCAACAGATGAATGGACAAAGAAGATGTGGCACACATATACAATGGAATATTACTCAGCCATAAAAAGAAACAAAATTGAGTTATTTGTTGTGAGGTGGATGGACTTAGAGTCTGTCATACAGAGTGAAGTAAGTCAGAAAGAGAAAAACAAATACCATATGCTAACACATATGTATGGAATCTAAAAAAAAAAAAGGTCATGAAGAACCTAGGGGCAAGACGGGAATAAAGATGTAGACCTACTAGAGCATGGACTTGAGGATATGGGGAGGGGGAAGGGTAAGCTGGGACAAAGTGAGAGAGTGGCATGGACATATATACACTACCAAACGTAAAATAGATAGCTAGTGGGAAGCTGCCACATAGCACAGGGAGATCACTCGGTGCTTTGGGTCCACCTAGAGGGGTGGGATATGGAGGGTGGGAGGAAGGGAGATGCAAGAGGGAAGAGATATGGGGATATATGTATATGTATAACTGATTCACTTTGTTATAAAGCAGAAGCTAACACACCATTGTAAAGCAATTATACTCCAATAAAGATGTTAAAAAAAAAAAAAAAAAGGTCCAGCCAGGTTGGAGAACGACTGATGTAAATAGTAGAAGAAACAAACCACAAACAAACAAATCCAATAAACTCTTCTAAATAATTTAGGGAACAAAATGCCATGAACTTAATTATAACCACATGCCTATGACACAAGCGTTTTATTTTCCTTCCCAAGATTTTATGCAATATATTTAGAATCTATGACCTTCACCACCATCATCCCTAGTGCACCACACACTTCTAAGGACCATATGAGAAGGTTCGAGTGACCTGGCAACTCTTTGTCTCAACCCCTTTGGTCTTTTCTTCCAAAATGTCATGGCAGCATCCTTCACTTTGTTTCCATTCTCCATCATCGTTGCCCTCGCCACTATCCCTCTCCTCACCTAGATGAAGCTCTTGCTTCCATTCCACTGGTCTCTGCCTATGATGAGGCCAGATGCTATTCTGGCCTCAGCATCTCATCTTCACCCATGAAATTTCCTCTAACCAGTATCATGAGTTGTTATAATGTTAATTACAACTCACCATAACACAACCCCTTCAAAGCTCTCTGCTTAACAGTATTTATGGAACTGAGTTACCTCTCTTCTTCCTAGGAAAGAGACCAAATTTGTGTTGGGTTTTTTCTGTACATTCTAAAAGTATTTTTATTCAGTTCCTAGATCTTGTTACTCTTAACTGCTCTTCATCTAAAGTTAACTCCCATCGTTCCTTCCTCCCTCTTTTACTACTTGCAGCATAATTACTCTAATTCCTTCCTTCTCATCACCAGCTCCTAAGTACGTCCCAGTTTTGGGGGAATTCTGTTCTCATGAGACATCACAAACACTACATATGAACGGGGTGGCAAGAAACAACAAACATGCATGTTGTGTGTGTGCCTGTGTTCCAGCTTATGCTCTGTTGTCTCATGGACATTTTCACAGCACAGTTCAAAGAATTTCAAGAAGTGACAGTGGAACATGAAATCAAGCCCTTCTGAACACAAAGCCCTGTGTGACAGCACAGGTCACATGCCCCGACCTTCCTAAATTTATTAACATCCGTCAGGCTTCATAAACAGATGGGAAGCCTATTAAAAAAAGAAATATTTCCAGAACCTAGCTTCAAAGATTCTCATACAAGTCGTATAAGGTAGCTTCTAGAATCTGTATTTTTGATAAGCTCCCTGAGTGATCGTGATGGACTTCCTGGTTTGCAAAACACCACCTCAGAGCAATTCGAAGTCCCTAAAATACTGTTCACCTTCCCAGCACCAGCCCTGGTAGTCAGCTGCTTTTCTTTCCTTATCTACTCTGTCGTCACCACCAGGGTGCTGAGGGGAGGTCCAGATTATGAGTGGCAGAGGCAACCCTAATAGACCCATGGCTTGCAGATACAACTCTGTCATCTGCTTCATGGTCTGATTTGCTCCCTGGCTCTCCTTATCCCTGCCTCCTAGTGCATCTCCACGTCTACACCCTGGGATGTGTCTGTGGGCAGAAGCATCTATAAATTAGAGTCAGCCTCCTTTCCCAGACCCTCCTTTCCAGGCTCCGGCCATTCCCTACCCCCCAGCTCTGTAAACCAGACTCTTCAGAACTGCCCCCAACTTCTCCCTCTTTCTCAACTCTTCACTCCAAATGGACCCATCCTTTCAAAGTTTCTTTCCAAATCACACACAAGTTCCTCCCCTTTTATCTGTCCCCTCTGCCACTGCCTTGATCTATTTAGACGTTAATCTTTCCTCTCCTGAGTCACTTAAATGACCTTCCAATGAGGTTCACTATCTGTCTCTGAGTTCTATCTGCACCTCTGCTACGAGAGTCCTCTAAAGGCCATATCTAATGTAATTCTCTCATTCAAACTCCTTTCACGGCTCCTGTAAAAAAGCGTCTCCAGTAAAATATTTAAGCCATTCACTGCAGTATAAGAGGCCCTTAAGTACATGTCTCTTTCCCACACATGCACTTAACACCATCCCCACCCAGCTCCCAGAAGCTCCCTAAGGATACCATGTCCTTGCCCCTCCTGGGGTTTTGCAAAGTTATTTCCTCAGCTTCGAACATCCATCTTCTGCATCCCCCCTTTTCTCACCCACCTAGCAAATTCTTTTGGGTCGTTTTATGGGTTAGCTCAGAAACCAATTCAAAATCACCTCCTTGTAACTGCCCTAACCATCTCCTCATACTGTTACAATGACTGTCCCTGATGCTCTGCTGCTTCTCCTCCACTTCCCATGGCACCTGAGCCAACCCTGTGAGGACTTTGAGGGTAAAGTTGTTCCTGGCATGAAATGGGCTGCCAGGGACTCAGAACAGAGGAATGGCAACAGGTCGGGAAGGAAAGAAGGGTGAGGCTCAGGTAGATCTGCTTTCCCACCACCAGCTCAGTCCACGGGACACCGTCTCCATCCCAACATCCTGAACAATTTGCAAAGATGATTCAGATGCCGCTAAAATCTCTCAAAGAGCCCCATTCGCAGCCACAGGAGGACCCTGCTGTCCCTTTCTCTCCCCCACCCCTTTTCCCGTCTGCACTCCAACACCCTCCTGAGACATTGCCTCCAGCCTCTAGGGGTGCTTTCTCTCCTTTCTAACTGCCTTCCTGAATGTATGCTTTCCCCTGAGAGTTCTCCCTATTTTAAATTCTCAGCCCAGCTAACCTGCCACAGCACTGCAGGTGGGAAGAAATCACCAGAGAGAGAGAGGGAGATTTGCTGGAAGTTCCCGACATGCTTAACAATGGCTCTCACATAAGGCGCTTCCAAAATAACCCAGCTCAGGGTTCACAGCAGACCCATGAAAAAGGCAGAGGCAGAGTTCAAGCATCTCTAAGTAATACTTCAGTCTTCTGCTTTCAAGTGCTTTAGGAAACCCACCTCCTTACATTATCTGGAAACCGCAGCCCTGCAGAATTTTTCCTCTCCTTTACATTTATCAGCCTAACAACCAAGAGAAGCCGAGGAAGCAGACAAGGTATCACCCTTAGAAATGCAGTGGGGTGCTGTACACACCCAAATTTGCCCACATCCAAGGACTCACTTCTGCTTTTTGCCCTGTGATTAAACTTCTTACTTCTATGGGGTCCTTATTCTTCCTCCAAGCAGAAGTCCTTGCCTCAATTCTATGACCAGCGAGCTTCAGTTTTAAGGTCCACAGACACACCTTTGAGAAACGGGGTGATGTATTTTCTCTATGCTGTCCATAGACCTCTTGCCCCCATCGAGCTCTAGAAGCCCTGCCTTAACCTATGTGTGTACTGCCCATCTGCAAGGACCCACACCACTGACCATCCCAGACATTCCTAAAGCCACCAAACCTACTTCCAGGACCTTCCCTTAGTGCCCGATGCCAGGACTCTCCCAACCACCTGCCCTTCCCCATGGGTCCCTATGAGCTGCATCCTGAGTGTTCAGGATTCTGCAACTCGGTGTGATGCATGAATGGCCCTGGACTAGGGCAGGGAGAGGGCAAATAGGGAATGCAGAAACAGCCAGCCTTGAACTAGTCATGGGGGTGTGGTTGAGAGCTTTTGCAACAGAACAATTGGAACACACTCTGCAACTATAGAAAGAAATCTTCTTTATACTCGCCTCAAACCACAGAAAGAAATTCAAAGCTGATGCTAGGTTATCCCAATCATTTGAATCTCGTTCAGTACCAAAGCAGTTTTTTACTCCACTGTGAAGTTCTAATTGTGCTGAAGTACACACTTAATTTCGTTTAGACAAGAAGGACATTTTAATTCCCACTTTTTAGTTATTGAGCATTCCTCCGGGTTGACCAGAACCCTCATGCTCAGACAGAGTCTGTGGGTTTGGATAATAATACGCAGTTCCACACACACCTGAGTGCAGATGAGAGGTTACGTGTGGGTTATAACTCACTGTTCGGGTCTGTGACTCAGAGCCAGAGGGTGAAGCAGCTGCCTAGCCTCCTGGGTTTCCTCTCAGTGGGCCTTCCCTCTGCCTTTTCTCCTTCCAGGGCTGAGTGGTGATGACTTCCTGGCCGTGGGTCTGCGCAGCAGCCGCGTGGTTTACAGTTACAACCTGGGGTCTGGCACAGCAAGTGTCAGCAGCGACCCCCTCGATCTGAGCCATGGGATCCACACGGTCCTTCTGGGGAGGTCCTTCCGATCAGGCTGGCTGAAGGTAAAGGGTCATCCCTCCATCTGTCCCACAATCTTACTGCGTGCTGCTGTATTATCAGATCTGTGCTGAGGGACAGAGGTGAAAGAGCCGGGCCACCTGCCCCCATGAATTTCACAGACTAGCACACAAAACAGAAGACTAGGGGGTGTTGCAGTTAAGTGGTGTGGGGATAAATTAGAGGATTAGAGGATGACTAACATAAACAAGGTGAGAGAGAGGATTCAGGGAATGCTTCTCAAAAGAGGTGACACTGGCGTAAATAGCAGTTCAGAAAAAGAAGCATGGGAAGCGTGGGCTTAAGGAACACCAGTAGTTCTTGGTGGTTTTCAGGTGAGGGAAGTGAAAGGTGTGGCTGGAGAGAGACAAGGTCTGTATCATCAAAGGACTTATCTAAATAGTTTAGATCTGCATATGGAGACCTGTGGAGAGCTACCAAGAAATTTAAGAAGGGGGCTGGGTGCCGTGGTCAGTTTCCATTTGCTGATAAATGACTGGTGGTCATTTGAGAATGGATATGAGAGGGAGGTAAGGCCAGATGGAGGAGGCCCAACGGGCTGCCATCTCCTAATCTTTGAAGAACTGTGATGTTGATTGAGATGCAGAACCATGACTGCTAGCTATATCATAGTAACAGACACCAGCGGAGAAGCAGAGAATTAAGTGGTAAAGTGTTTATGAGTTCTTCAAAATTCAGGTGTGTGTAAGTTTTCATGCCAAGTTAATGGGAAATAACGAAAGAGTATCTTAACAGTTCACCCTGGGGAATCAATTTCTTTTTTAATAAGCTTTGAATATTTTTCCTTTTGAAGGTAGATGATCAGCAAAATAAATCCATCATCTCTCCAGGAAAACTGGTTGGTCTCAATGTCTTCAGTCAGTTTTATGTAGGTGGCTACAGTGAATACACTCCAGATCTCCTACCGAATGGAGCCGATTTTAAAAATAGCTTTCAAGGTAAGACATCGACGGATTTTACACTATACCTACTTGTCTCAAAATTTGAGAAAAGAAAAAAACTTTTAAAGGGTATATTTCTAGTTCTAAAACCAGCAGTGAGGATTGCTTTCTAATCAGACTTGATCAGTTAGATTTTAATGGAAAACGTTCATTCACTGTTTACTAATCACTTAACTACCTATGTACTAGGTGTTAGGGTGTTTCAGTGAACAAAACTAGGATTCCTGCACTCGTGAATTTACATTCCAGTTGGATAAAGGCGGGAACAGACAATAAACACTAAATATAGTAAATAAATAAATTATATAGTAGTATAAGGTAATAAATTATGTGGGGGGAAAAGGACAAGTAGAGCATGATATGGGGGGTCAGGATTGTGGGTCATTTTTGCGGTACATGGGCCTCTCACTGTTGTGGCCTCTCCTGTTGTGGAGCACAGGCTCCGGACGTGCAGGCCCAGCGGCCATGGCTCACGGGTCCAGCCGCTCCGCAGCATGTGGGATCCTCCCGGACCGGGGCACGAACCCATCTCCCCCGCATCGGCAGGTGGACTCTCAACCACTGCACCACCAGGGAAGCCCTGTGTGTCATTTTTATATAGGGTGCTTTTTAATATAGAGTAAGTAGGGTAGACCTCATGGAGTCACAGTAAAAATTGAAACTCCATCTAACTTTGGAATGTACTTGAAATAAAAGATGATGGACAGATGGCTGCCACCTATCCACACCATGAAGATATGGCCCACGGAGGTCACCAGAGGCCAAGGGGATTAAGAGAAAACACCACACTTGGACAAGCAATCGTATTGCCATAGCCTGTCTCCTGTGTTCAAAAAGGAACATAGACTCAGACCTTCCCTATAAAGCTGATTCATAGTGGAGTTATCACATAAAGGCATGTTTTGAATTGTTATAATAATACATTTGGTGAAAATAAGCTTTTTGGTGGCTCCTAGTCCCAGAATATTTGGCCAGGGGGCTGCTCGTTGTAGTATCCTAAGCCACTCACCCATGACCAGCCTACTCTCCATCAGGAGCCCAGGTTTAGGGACCAGGATGTGATGCATTTGGGGCACTTGAGTTCTCTGCCTGCCTGGCAACCCCATTCTCCCCACCCGCACTGACTTCTGCCTAAACACAGATGCAGGATGCCATGTACTTGAAACATGAAAACAACACAGCTAATCCAACATAATACAAGGTCAGTTTCCAGTAAAACTAGTTCATTCTGCCAAGACTCTCAAAGAAACTTTTTCTTTGAATATATAATCCGTGCTGATTCTCAGAAGAGTGTCTTAAAGAATAGTTTAAAACATATTAAGGCTCTATGCTCAATGCTCAACAGTTCTTTCACTGCAGGAGATCATCTGAAGGGCAAAACAAATCAATGAGTTTTTAAAACATTATATTCAAAGAAAAGAATGGGTAAATTTATAAATGTGAAAGAAAGCACATCTTCCACTCAATGAAAGAGAGACCTTGTTGGGGGTCATCAAAAACTGTTGTCATTTGTTCCCACACACACTTCTTCTGTAAATATTCTGGATATAATCAAGCATACGAGTGTGGATTCTGGAACCCAACTGTCTGGATATGTGTCCCCTCTGCCACCTACAAGCTCCATGACCCTGGTGAGTCAACCAACCGCCTCGTGACTCACTGTGCCTCAGCTGTAAAATGGGACAATCACAGCACTTCTCTAGTTCCAAGAGTGAGCTAACGGAGAGAGAGCACAGAGCTTAGAGCTCTCAGTTAGCAACAATGTTAGCAACGATGATGGTGCCAGTGGTAGGAGGAGACCCAGCTCCAGTCAAACCTTTGCTCCTCTTTCTCTGCCTCACAGATGTGGCTCTGGCTCTAGTCACGCTGCCTTCAGATCCAGGCTCTGCCAGGTAGTAGCTGTGTGACTTTTAGCCTGTTATTTATACTCTCTGAGCCTCCATTTTCTCCTCTGTAAAAAATATATATATATATCTACCCCATAGGGTGCTTGTAAGTTAATCAATTAAGTAAAATAATTATGTCAAGTGCTTATACCAGAAACCAGTACATGATAAACACAATAAATGTTAGCTATTAGTGGTATTCCATCCTACTGTCAGAGGACTTGAAGCTTTCAAAGTTATTGAAGTCTAACATTTCCTGGTTTCCTGTTGTCTTGTTTTTTTTTCCCTTCTGTTAGGAACTTTCCTTCACATCTTGTTAACAAGAACAAAGACTGGCTTTCATCAATACCTGTCATTTTCTCCTTAAGTCTGTTAATGAGCCTACACTCAGCACATACACAGCTGGCCCTTCTTCTGACAGAAATAACTACATTGACAGGCCTGGAAGCATGCCAAGCTTCTTAGGATGAAAATCTTGGGCGGGTGTTCTTGGAATTGCCACTTAATCCACAGTCTTATGGAAACTCCAGGACCTTAGCTTAGCCCTTAATTTTATCATTTGTCTCTTGAATCCTTCCTCAATGTCTGCACCTCCTCCATCATAAACTAGCCTTTATTATGTACTGAAAATTATAGACAAGTAGTACCACCCTGTCATCATGACCAGATCACAACTGTACTATAAACCTGATTCCCCAGAGCTGATCTCACTGGCTTTAAAGAGTGATACAAGGTGACTTTAAAATATAGATTTCTGGACTCTGCTTAAGTGAAATCTCTATGATGAGGGTCTAAAAATTTGCATTTCAATGAACCTCCCCAGATTTGGAAGCCACTATATTAATCAATCATAACAAAGCAAATACAAAGTTTTATGGAAGAATTTAATAATTAGGTTAAGATTATCACATTTGTCTTTAGAATGATGATTAAATCACACACAGTAAAAGAGTATCTGACATAGGCTTTCACATTTCTCTAAACACTCCAGATACATAAATCTAATCCAGAAGTTCTCAGTCTAAAGTACAAATTCTTTCTGTTGATCAAGCCCTTTTGCTTTTGTTCTGGAAATGTTTTTAATGAGCCATTATTCTCCCTATAGCCTTTCATAGTCATGAAGAGGTTATTTAACCCTTCTCCAGATTAAAAAATCTACATATGCCATGCACAGAGGGCCTTACTGTTTTCCTGTCCTAATAAGAGGGATTCTTCCCTCTTCTCTAAAGGCATAGGGTTCTCAGGCTGAGGTTCATGGATGGGATTCAGTGTGTCTCAGTCTCCTGAAATCACACACACAATTGTGTGTGTACCTGTATGCATTTTTCTGGAGAGGAGAACCATAGCTTTCATCAGTGTTCTAAGATCTGTTACTTTCACCGTCAGACCTATTTAATTCTGATGCAGAATTAAAAATTACTTTTGACTAGTACAAACATGGGGAAATCTATTATCCTATCTATCGATTATTCTAGTGTCACAGCAGCTAGTGTTCATTGATACAGGGATTATTAAACATTACTCAACTGAGTAGTGTGGACATAAAATAGATTCAGATTTATTGACAATGCTGTAAAGATATTATTCCAGCCCGAAAATGCCCCATACCATTAGTACATGCAGTTTCTGGCTATTTCAACTTTTCTTTTTCTGTCTCTGTCTGTCTGTCCCTCTCTCTCTCTTTTTTAATTCCATGAGATTTTTCAAACTAGAGCCCATAAGAGAAGAGTAATGAGTTCACTGCAATCATTTACAAATTCTCTTACTGTCAGAAAAAATGCTATCACTTATTTGGAACTTCACCAGTCTTTCCAATATCATAGCTCCAAAAGTCTTTTTCATACCCACTTTATCACATGCAAGATATAGGCATGGAATACCTGGTGCCTGGTACTATACTAAGCAGATTATGTTTAATCTGCTGTATAAATAGGAATGAAATTATACAATATATATTCTACAAATGGCTTCCACTGTAATTGTCTTTACTCTGTATCTTATGTTGACTGACATGAAGCATCTCTCTATGAAATAAACACATATAACTATTAGTGTTAGCCAAATGTTTCTCTAAATATAACAATGCTACATTTTTAGCCAAAAACATATTTTAGCAGTTCCTCATAACAAAAGTATTTTATTTATTCATATAAAAGAGAAATTGTTTTAAATGAACACTTCAGATATTAATACATATTACAGTCATTTAAACAAAGCTTTTTTCAGAGTGTGATTATAAAAACTACAAAAACTTAATATTAGCATTGCACAATCTTTGCTGAAAGGAAATGTTTTTTAATAAAAGAAATAGTGAATTTGTGAGAGTGTGGAAGGGAATACAAGACCTACATATTGCCAGCATTATACCACGAGTTCATGTATATTTTCTTACTCCTCTTAACTCATGGAGTAGTTATATTTGTTCTCATTTTTAAGGTGGAAAAATTGACAGTTAGATTTGGGTCATCTAGCCATTATGTGACAGAGATTGTAATTGAACCCAGAACCACCTGACTCCATCCTCTACCTACATTTTTGCTCTGAGTGCCTTTCACTCTGCAAAAAGCAAATTTTACATTCCACATATAAGTAAGATCATACATTATATGTGTGGAAAAGAACTTTCTAAGGATACGTACAAAGGTAAATCCCTGAGAGAAAAAAAGAGAAATGTGACAACATAAGTATTATAGACTTCTCCACATAAAAATAAAAAAGAAAACACCATAAGCAAAATTAAATAGCAAATATTAAACTGGAGTAAGTATTTACAATATGTGACAAAACAGCTAATGTGCTCGTTATATAAAAAGGTCTTTCAAATAAGTCTTTAGCAGGGTATAGACAAAAGGTAGATAGAGAAAAACAGTAAATAATAAGCAACTTAAAGGGAAAATTATAAATGACAAATCATTGAAAGGCTTTCAAATCTAATTAAAAATAGCAAAAGGAGGGGACCTTCAAGATGTCATAGGAGTAAGATATGGAGATCACCTTCCTCCCCACAAATACATCAGAAAAAATATCTACATGTGAAACAACTCTTACAGAAAACCTACTGAATGCTGGCAGAAGACCTCAGACCTTCCAAAAGCCAAGAAACTCCCCATGTACCTGGGTATGGCAAAAGAAAAAACAGAGACAAAAGAATAGGGATGGGACCTGCACTGCTGGGAGAGAGCTTTGAAGGAGGAAAAGTTTCCATACACTAGGAAGCCCCTTCATTGGTGGAAACGGGGGATGTGGGGAGAAAGCTTCAGAGCCACAGAGGAACCCACAGCAACAGGGGTGCAGAGGGCAAAGCAGAGAGATCCCTGCACAGAGGATCAGTGCCAACCAGCACTCACCAGCCCGAGAGGCTTGTCTGCTCACCTGCCAGGGCAGGTGGGGACTGGGAGCTGAGGCTCCGGTTCGGAGGTCAGACACCAGGGAGAGGACTGAGGTTGTCTGTGTGAACACAGCCTGAAAGGAGCTAGTGCACCACAGCTACCTGGGAGGGAGTCTGAGAAAAAGTCTGGACCTGCCAGAGAGGCAAGAGACCATTGTTTCAGGGTGCACGAGGAGAGGGGATTCAGAGCACGGCCTAAACAAGCTCCAGAGATGGGCACAAGCTGCCGCTATCGGTGTGGACACCAGAGATGGGCATGAGACACTAAGGCTGCTGCTGCAGCCACCAAGAAGCCTGTGTGCGAGCACAAGTCACTATCCACACCTCCCCTCCCCGGAGCCTGGTCAGCCCGCCACTGCCAGGGTCCTGTGATCCAGAGACAAATTCCCTGGGAGAAAACACAGCAAGTCTCAGGCTGTTGCAATGTCATGCCAGCCTATGCTGCCGCAGCCTCACCCTGCATTCCAATTATGACTACAGTACACCTCCCTCCCCCTGGCCTGAATGAGCAAGAGCCCGCTAATCAGCCGCTGCTTTAACCCCATCCTGTCTGGGTGGGAACAGATGCCTGAGGGAAACCTACACACAGAGCTGGGGCCAAATCCAAAGCTCAACCCCAGGAGGTGTGCAAACAAAGAAGAAAAGGGGAAATTTCTCCCAACAGCCTCAGGAGCAGTGAATTAAAACCCCACAATCAACTTGATGTACCCTGCATCTGTGGAATACCTGAATAGACAACGAATCATCCCAAATTGAGGAGGTAGACTTTGGGAGCAATTGTAGACATGGGGTTTGCTGTCTGCAACTGATTTGTTTCTGATTTTATGTTTATCTTAGGTATAGTGTTTGGCCCTTGTTATCATTGGTGGATTTGTTTATTGGTTTGGTTGCCCTCTTCTTTTTTAAAATTATTTTTACTATTATATATTTTCATTTTAATAATTTTATTTATTTATTTTTCTTTCTTTTTTTCTCCCTTTTCTTCTGAGCCTTGTGGCTGGCAAGGTCGTGGTGCTCTGGCTTGGTGTCAGGTCTGAGCCTCTGAGGTGGCAGAGCTGAGTTCAGCAAACTAGACCAGCAGAGACCTCCCATCCCCATGTAATATCAACCGGCAAGAGCTCTCCCAGAGATCTCCACCTCAGTGCTAAGGCCCAGCTCCACCCAACAGCCAGCAAGCTCCAGTACTGGATAGCCCAGGCCAAACAACTAGCAAGACAGGAAAACACCCTACCCATTAGCAGAGAGGCTGCCTAAAACCATACTAAGTTCAGAGACACCCCAAATCACAGGACGAGTTGTGGTCCTGCCCACCAGAAAGACAAGATCCAGCTCCCCCACCAGAACACAGGCACCAGTCCCCTCCACCAGGAAGCCTACACAAGTCACTGAAACAACCTCACCCGCTGGGGGCATACACCAAAAACAACGGGAACTACAAACCTGCAGCCTGCGAAAAGGAGATGCCAAAAACAGTAAGTTAAACAAAATGAGAAGACAGAGAAATATGCAGCAGATGAAGAAGCAAGGTAAAAACCCACCAGATGGACCAAATGAAGAGGAAATAGGCAGTCTACCTGAAAAATAATTCAGAGTAATGATAGTAAAGATGATCCCAAACCTTGGAAATAGAATGGAGAAAATACAAGAAAGTTTTAACAAGGAACTAGAAGATTTAAAGAGCAAACAAAAAATGATGAGCAACACAATAAATGAAATTTAAAATTCTCTACAAGGAATCAATAGCAGAAAACCTGAGGCAGAAGAGCTGATAAATGACCTGGAAGATAAAAGAGATGAAATAACTGCAACAGAGCAGAATAAAGAAAAAAGAATGAGAAGAATTGAGGACACTCTCAGAGACATCTGGGATAACATTAAACACACCAACATTTGAATTAGAGGGGTCTCAGAAGAAGAAGAGGAAAGAAAAGGGACTGAGAAAATATTTGAAGAGATTATAGTGGAAAACTTCTTTAACATGGGAAAGGAAATAGTAAATCAAGTTCAGGAAGAGAGTCCCATGCACGATATATCCAAGGAGAAATACACCAAGACACATATTGATCAAACTATCAAAAATTAAGTACAAAGAAAAAATATTAAAAGCAGCAAGGGAAAAGCAAAAAAATAACATACAAGGGAATCCCCATAAGGTTAACAGCTGATCTTTCAGCAGAAACTCTACAGGCCAGAAGGGAGTGGCAGGACATATTTAAAGTGTTGAAAGGGAAAAACCTACAACCAAGATTACTCTACCGAGCAAGGATCTCATTCAGATTCGAAGGATAAATTAAGACCTTTAAAGACAGTGAAAGTTAAGAGAATTCAGCACCACCAAACCAGCACTACAACAAATGCTAAAGGAACTTCTCTAGGCAGGAAAAACAAGAGAAGGAAAAGACCTACAAAAACAAACCCCAAACGGTTAAGAAAATGGTAATAAGACCATACATATTGATAATTACCTTGAATGTAAATGGATTAAATGCTCCAACCAAAAGATATAGACTGGCTGAATGGGTACAAAAACAAGATCCATACATATGCTGTCTACAAGAGACCCACTTCAGACCTAGGGACACATTCAGACTGAAAGTGAGGGGATGGAAGAAGATATTCCATGCAAATGGAAATCAAAGAAAGCTGGAGTAACAATTCTCATATCAGACAAAATAGACTTTAAAATAAAGACTATTACAAGAGACAAAGAAGGACACTACATAATGATCAAGGGATAAATCCAAGAAGAAGATATAACAACTGTAATTATTTATGCATCCAACATAGGACACTTCAATATATAAGGCAAATGCTAGCAGCCATAAAAGGGGAAATCGAGAGTAACACAATAATAGTAGGGGACTTTAATCCCTCACTTTCACCAGTGGACAGATCATCCATAATGAAAATAAATAAGGAAACACAAGCTTTAAATGGTACATTAAACAAGATGGACTTCATTGATATTTATAGGACATTCCATCCAAAAACAACAGGATACACTTTCTTCTCAAATGCTCATGGAAAATTCTCTAGGATGTCATATTGGGTCACAAATCAAGCCTCAGTCAATTTCAGAAAATTGAAGTCATATCAAGCATCTTGAAATAAAAGGAATCCAAATTGGAAAAGAAGAAAAACTGTCACTGTTTGCAGATGACATGATACTATACATAGAGAATCGCAAAGATGCTACCAGAAAACTACTAGAGCTAATCAATGAATTTGGTAAAGTAGCAGGATACAAAATTAATGCACAGAAATCTCTTGCATTCCTATACACAAATGATGGAAAATCTGAAAGAGAAATTAGGCAAACACTCCTATTTACCATTGCAACAAAAAGAATAAAACACCTAGAAATAAACCTACCTAAGGAGACAAAAGACCTGTATGCAGAAAACAATAAGGTGCTGATGAAAGAAATTAAAGATGATACAGACAGATGGAGAGATATACCATATTCTTGGATTGGAAGAATCAGCACTGTGAAAATGACTATAATACCCAAAGCAATCTACAGATTCAATGCAATACCTATCAAACTACCACTGGCAGTTTTCACAGAACTAGAACCAAAAAATTCACAATTTGTATGGAAACACAAAAGACCAGGAGTAGCCAAAGCAATCTTGAGAAGGAATAATGGATCCGGAGGAATCTGGCTCCGTGACTTCTGACTATACTACAAAGCTACAGTCATCAAGACAGTATGGTACTGGCACAAAAACAGAAATATAGATCAATGGAACAGGTTAGAAAGCTCAGAGATAAACCCACGCACATATGATCACCTTATCTTCAATAAAGGAAGCAAAAATATACAATGGAGAAAAGACAGCCTCTTCAATAAGTGGTGCTGGGAAAACTGGACAGCTACATGTAAAAGAATGAAATTCGAACACTCCCTAGCACTGTATACTAAAATAAACTCAAAATGGATTACAGTCCTAAATGTAAGGCCAGAGACTATAAAACTCTTAGAGGAAAATATAGGCAGAACACTCCATGACATAAATCATAGCAAGATCCTTTTTGACCCACCTCCTAGAGAAATGGAAATCAAAACAAAAATAAACAAATGAGACCTAATGAAACTTAAAAGCTTTTGCACAGCAAAGAAACCATAAACAAGATGAAAAGACAACCCTCATAATGGGAGAAAATATTTGCAAATGAAGCAACTGACATAGGATTACTCTCCAAAGTATACAAGCAGTTAACGCCACTCAATATCAAAAAATCAACCCAATCAAAAAAATAGATAGAAGATATAAATGACCATTTCTCCAAAGAAGACATACAGATGACCAACAAACACATGAAAAGATGTTCAACATCACTAATTATTAGAGAAATGCAAATCGAAAATACAATGAGATATCACTTCACACTGCTTAGAATAGACATCATCAAAAAGTCTACAAACAATAAATGCTGGAGAGGGTGTGGAGAAAAGGGAACCCTCTTGCACTTTTGGTGGGAATGTAAATTGATATAGCCACTATGGAGAACAATATGGAGGTTCCTTAAAAAACTACAAATAGAACTACCATATGACCCAGCAATCCAATTACTGGGCATATACCCTGAGAAAACCATAATTCAAAAGGAGTCATATAGGGCTTCCCTGGTGGCGCAGTCACTGAGAGTCCGCCTGCCGATGCAGGGGACACGGGTTCATGCCCCAGTCCGGGAAGATCCCACATGCTGCAGAGCGGCTGGGCCCATGAGCCATGGCCGCTGAGCCTGTGCATCTGGAGCCTGTGCCCCGCAACGGGAGAGGCCACCACAGTGAGAGGCCTGTGCAAAAAAAAAAAAAAAAAAAAAAAGAATCATGTACCATAATGTTCATTGCACACTATTTCCAATAGCCAGGACATGGAATCAACCTAAGTGTCCATCGACAGATGAAGGGATAAAGCAGATGTGACACATATATACAATGGAATATTACTCAGCCATAAAAAGAAAAAAAATTGAGTTATTTGTAGTGAGGTGGATGGACCTAGAGTCTGTCATACAGAGTGAAGTAAATCAGAAAGAGGAAAACAAATACCGTATGTTAAGACATATATATGGAATCTAAAAAAAAAAAATGGTTCTGACAAACCTAGGGGCAGGACAGGAATAAAGACGCAGATGCAGAGAATGGACTTGAGGACATAGGGAGGGGGAAGTGTCAGCTGGGACGGTGTGAGAGAGTAGCATTAACATATATACAGTACCAAATGCAAAATCGATAGCTAGTGGAAAGCAGCTGCATAGCACAGGGAGATCACCTTGGTGCTTTTTGACCACCTAGAGTGGTGGGATACGGAAGGTGGGAGGGAGATGCAAGAGGGAGGGGATATGGGAATATATGTATACTTATAGCTGATTCACTTTTTTATACAGCAGGAACTAACACAACATTGTAAAGCAATGTTGTACTTTATTGTACTCCAATAAAGATGGAGTTTTTATTAAAAAATTAATAAAAAATAAAATAATAAAAATTTATATATAATAATATATTATTATAATATATTATTCCATATATTATTTATAATTATAATTATATTTATAATTAAATATTATATATAATATATTTATATTTATATATATTTTTGCATATATAAATATATATAGTTATATATAATATTATATATTATATAATATATTATATAATAATAATATATTATATTATATATTATATAATTATATATATAATTATATATATTATAAATATATTTAATTATATATATTATATTATATATATAATATATAAATATATAAATACAATATATATTATATAAATATAATATATTATATATATATTATTATATATATTATATATAAAATATAATATAATATAATATATATAATAATATAATATATATTTTATATATAATATATATTTATATATTTATGTATTATATAAATATATATATTTATATATTTATTTATATATATTTATATATTTATATATAAATATATAAATATATGTATTTATATATATTTTTATATATTTATATAATATATTATAAATATATATTTATAATATAAAATATATATTTATAATATAATTGTAATTAATTATATATAATTAATATTAATATATTATTATATTATAATAATTAAAATTTTTTACTAAAAATTTATTTTATTAAAAAATAAAAATAGCAAAGGCATTTTATTATTTATTTCCTTTAAAAATAAAGCAGACAATAAAGTCTTGCATTGTGGTGCCTGTGAAGAGGCGGGAGTCCCTGTGTTTGGTGCGGGAGACATAACTGTGCAAAATATCCATGACACTTGGGCACGCTGCAAAGCACCCATATCTGTTACCCTAGTAGTTTTCCTTCTGGAAATTTATACTAAGGAAATACTTAGCAAATGCACATGGTATACATATAATAAATTTCTTATAGCATTATTTTTAATACCAAAAAAAGAAATGAGTCAATAGTTCAATAATTGAAATTTAATTAAGTATATTATGATCTAAGAGACTATTATGCTATCATTGAAAAATAGTTAATGCTATGAGAAAAGAGTTAAAGGTATTTATGCTCTACAAATTTTTGGTACAATATATATATTAAATATTTCATGCAAGATTCTACTTTTGTTTAAAAGAAAATACAACTAAGAATAGAAAAAACTCTGTATATATATGTATATGTGTGTATATATATATATATATATATATATATATTTCTCAAAATGTTAATAACTGTTTTCTCTGGAGTGGTGATATGGTAGATGACTTTATTTTTCACCCTGTGCTTCTGGGTTTTTTTTTCATTAAATTAACATGTATTACTTTATTTTGAAAAATGTTCCTTTAAAAATGAAAAATAATTGTCTTCTTGTTTTATCCATTTCTTCCATTTTTTAAACTGAAGTATTTTTTTCTCTTTTCAAGGTTGTATTTTTACTCTGCAAGTTCGCACTAAGAAGAATGGCCATTTCAGAAGCCTGGGGACGCCTGAGGGCCGCCCAAATGCTGGGCGCAGCGTTGGCCAGTGTGATGCTTCTCCCTGTCGCTTGATGAAATGTGGCAATGGTGGGACGTGTGTGGAGCAGGGATCGACTGTTTAGTAAGTGTGACATTATTAGGAAAGAATGTGGCAAGTTGTTTGCATTCTACCTGGTCCCCTACTCGCGCAAACTAGGAACACAAACTGACACTTATTTAAAATATTTTTATGGAGACTTGCTAGATGACTGGGGGACAGATAAAGGAAACTAGAAATGGATCAGCACAGCATTTATGATAATGAAAATGAATCACTACATCTCATTACAGGAAAAAATAGACTATCTTAAATTCATGGTGTTGAGAGTGTTGCCAGAGATGTTCGCCATACAAGGGTTTACAAGGGCTCACATTTGTGATTTGCTTTTATATTTGGGTTTGGGCTCCCTTAGAAAGGAGCCTCTCCTCTCTAGGTGGACCCCAGCAAAACTGTACAGTTTGGTTTCTGAACTACTTTAATATAAAACAAAATGTGAGTCTGTTGGGTGGGAAGAAAATAAACAAAGGAATGTTGTCTTATAAATAAGTTACTTCGTTGAGCATGTCCTCGTGCATAAGTGGTATATGATGGGCTCCAGGAATACCCCAAATAAAGAGGAAGGAAGCTCTCTGTCCTTCAGTTCCTTCCACTGTGGCTACTCATACATTTCTATGTCTCATACACGCATGAGATGGATAGAAAACTGATTTGTCAAAGTTTTTCTCCCAGGACACATCAGAAGGTATGACTCACTGCTAACACTGGCTGATTGCAAAGAGTGGGGCAGAGGGGAATCAGAGGCTCCCCTGGAAGACGGGGGAGAGCACATGTAGTTTAGAAAGCCCCAAACAGTTCCCCTCCACCTCCACACTAGAAAATGATCAAAAACAAAGTGCAACGTTCAAAGAACTGATCATCACTGTACCTTGGGCTGGAGAGGAAGCACATAGGACGCGGGGGGGAGGAGATGGTCACTAGATCTTCCTGTTTCTTACCAAAAGCACTCCAGTGACTTCTCAGGACATGTAAAATAACTAAACCCTTCCTCATGAGCTATAAAGCCCTACATGATCTGGCCCCGCCCCCCTCAGACCATCTCTCTTCCTCCTCACTCACTACAGTTAACCTACTTTTATCTTTTGAACACACCAAGCTCATTTCTGTTTCTAGACCTTCATGCTATGTCTTTCAGCTGGAGGACCTTCGCCTTCAGTCTCCATCTGGCTGCCTCCTTCTTGTCATTGTCTCACCTCCTCAGAATGGGACTCCCTTTGACCAGCCCAAAACTATCCCTCCCTCCGATCATTCTCTATCACATTATCATATTTTACTTTCTCCATAATATATCATTGTCCTATTTTGTTTATTTATTGTTTGTTTATATATTGGCTATTATTTTTCCCTGAGAATGGGCCTGATCTCTCATATTACCAGTGTATCTTCATACCTAGAAGAGTGCCTAGCATAGAACAGGCATTCATTAAGTATTCGTTCAATTAATGAATCAATGAAAAAGTAGAAGGAATCTTAATTCCAAAAGTTCTAAGCAAACATACAAATGGAAGGACAAGCACGGAGACTCCATGCTCACGTTAATGAAGCCAAATTGACTAAACTGGATAGTCTACTGATTGGCTATGAGAAATGGGACAGAGGAAGTATAGAAGGATGCAAAACTTACATGAAAGGTAACAGATTTGATTTATATCAAGAATGAGATGCAGACAGTTCCTGAGCAGGAAAGAGCCATGGTAAAGACAGATGTATGCAAGTTATCTCAACATCCCTTTGCAGGATGGGTATATTGGGGAGTTATGGGAGACAGATTTGGAAATCCAAAATAGTCATAGATAAGAAAATAAAAAATTAATTTAGAAGATATTGCAGAGAAATATTCATGGTGTTTTGTGATCTACTGAATACGACATTGTGACAGGAAGGCTTGTAGGGAGTCAAGTCTAAATTAATCCAAACTAAGTATGAATAAGCTTGCTATGTTTCGGGATGTCCAAGATACCTAATGTGCTTTGTAATATGTTAGAAGTGTTAGCTGAATTTTATGGAAAAATTTTAAGAAAAACATGTATAGCTTGATCAAGTCCATAGAAGTGCTAGGGACAAGCCCTGAGTCTTGTGATGCCACCATCAGAGAACAATATTTTTTGGCACTAGCTTTACCACTATGATTTTATCTTTACTTAATTACAATTTTTACTAAAACCTTTTACTTGCTTTACAACTTATGCAGTCTATTTGTCCCATAGCTAAGCTTAATTATTTATTTATTTTTAAGCTTAATTATTTAGAGGCACAAATTTACCTCATTTTATCTAAAGAAATATGGACATTCTTCAGGTGACTTACTAGGTGTTTTTGTTATTTTTTAATGTGATAATAAATAAACTGCTAATAATAAAGAATGCAATAATTCAGAATGGGAAGTGGCAGGAAGAAAGCACATGGAGTTGAAGGTGAAGGCAGGAGATCCATCCCAGCTCTTCATTATCCCTATGGAACAAAAGCCCTACGGGTGTCCATTTCAGAGCCACATGTGTTTATCCTGAATATATAGCACCAAGTTTAGATATGTTGTCAACCCAAGTTCACGTGCCCAATGCACATGGAGGCCAAACAAACTGAAACACCCAAGTTTGGAGCAGAGAAAGGTTTATTGCAAGGCCAAGCAAGGTGAACGGGCAGCTCATGCTCAAAATGCCCAAACTCTCCAATGGTTTGGAGGCAGGAAAGCTGGAGCCAGGTACAAGAACAGCCTCCTTATGCATAGACATTAGGCAGAAGGCAAAGCCATCTCCCAGTTTTGCACTAAATGAGGCCATGACACAAGGAGAAATGGCATCTAAAACAGAAAATCTGTAACATCTGAGCAAGAAACTCTGACCATGAAAATTGTGGAGCATATGCACTTTGCAGTAAGAGATAGATAGGCTTCAGGTTAAACTGTTGCAGCAGGTTTGTTGCTGACCCTTTGAGATAAACTAGTATTAGTATGATGAGCCCTAAACAGATGAAAGATGAGGAGGCCCACCTCAGCCTCCACATTCTTGTGGTCAAGGAGGTTTCCCAGCCTGACACACACACAGAGGGCATCTCTAGCTGTCCTCTAGTAGCCTTGGACACATTGTAATATCATTATAATATCATTAGCATTGCAGTTTTTACCCACCTCCACCCTGTGGGTTTTCACTTACGTGCTCATGGGAAAGATTCAAAATGGTGCCTGGTGGAAGCCCAAATAAGAAATTGAAGACAATGTGATCATAGGGGAGGGAAAGGGGAGGCACCCTCATCTAAATCTGGAAGATTAACCCCATATTAACAACCTAGGCTGTCCCTATCGTGTGTTCCTCACTCTCAAGGACATCCATGCTCTTCTCCAAGTGTGTAACTTTTGCTCCTGCCCTAAATAAACTGCTTCTTGATGTGCTCTCCCACACGTACTGTGCTTCTAATATGTGCCTTATAACCTTGGTCTCTTTGTGGAATTCTTTCTCCAGAGAAGACAAGAACCAAGGTCCTCTCACCTGCCAAAATCAAGTTTGGGGTAAGAATTTTTACAGGCAAAATTTGTGGAAGGGCTGCAGGGTGTGTGACTTTCTTCTGATTGGTTGGTGGTGAGGTAACAGGGTGGTGTCCCAAGGATCTCAGTCATTGGCTTTCTGGTTCCAACCAGTCTGGGTCCACATGCTTGTGCTCAGCCTGGAGTTACCATCCTCCACCTGGGTGGGAGCCTTAGTTCCTGTAGAAGAACTCAGAGACATGTGCCAGGTTGTTATGTATATCACCCAGGGAAGAACCAGGACCCTGCCCTATCCTGCACTGCTGCTTCTTTCTGCATTTCCTCACTCTCCTAATTAGTAACTCTTTGAATCTACCCTTTGGAACTCAGGGGAGGCCAAGGAGACTGAAAGTCTTTTTCCTACAAGCAAGAAACAAGGGACATGGAAAGGTTTGGGGCCCCAGAAGGGCCCCACAGTGTCCTGCTCAGTTTAATCCCCTTTTCTTTGATACTCCTCAATCTTGAGGGGAATAGGATTGGACAAGAAAGGCAACAACATTTTGGATAGAGAGGTGAACTACAAACTCAGCAGAGGAGCTCGGTTTTAGGGAGACTCAAGTTTCAGATAGACACTTAGAACTATTTGCAAATGATTTTGATTAATAAAGAACATTTTCTTGATTTGTGATAACAAAAGTAATACCTTACAATTGACCAGCACTTTGTGGCTAACAAAGCACTTTTTCCTTACATTATTTCCATTGCTCCTAATTAAAACTCTCTAAATTAGTCAGGGCAATTATCCTGGTCCCAATTTCACGGATGGGACACTAAGCCCCAGAGATTATGAGTGAACCAAGATGAGGCCTGAGAGCCTTGTAAGTAGTTCCACAGGACCCAAAACCAAATCTTCAGTCTCTGAGTCAATATTCTCTACAGAACCTAAATAGTAAGGACCATTTTTAAGATAATGTAACAAAAGCTCTTTATCTGCTGGATGTAATCTGTTCATTTATTCTTAATTTTTAAAAAACAATGTTAAAGATATACCTTCAAATGGCATTTTGTATTTTCTCCAAGGTGGAAGTACCTTCCCTGCTAACACATACCCTGGAGATTTCATGAGTTCCTGTGTGGGTGGAAAGTTGTGTCTCACAGCCTAACAGGAGAGTCTTGATCTGAATAAAAAGTAGACTTGAGTAATAATGTACGACGGGAGTGATACCACTGACACGTTTCCTAACAAGATCCTAAAGTCTTTCTCATCAAAATTGTGACCAATGTTTGGGATCATCTTATTGATATAACAACAAAATACTTAGTATATTAACTACATGTGAAGCATTACTGTAGAGTCAGAAATAGCTCTTGTGACTATTATATAATGACATTAAAATTATGGCTCCCTGAACTTAAAAGATGTGAATGTATGGTATGTAAACTATACCTCAATAGAACTATTTAAAAATATTAATGTTTCCACTCATGGACATTTAGCTCCAGTAACAGCAGAAGTTTAAGGAGAATTTTATTCTTTTTGACAGTTTTTGTAATTCTGTTCTAATCTCAGTAAGAATCCTCTTTTTAAAAGAAAAATATGTGTTTGGTTTTATTTTGTTTGTTTTTTTGCGGTACGCAGGCCTCTCACTGTTGTGGCCTCTCCCGTTGTGGAACACAGGCTCCGGACGCGCAGGCTCAGTGGCCATAGCTCACGGTCCTAGCCACTCCGCGGCATGTGGGATCTTCCCAGACCGGGGCACAAACCCGTGTCCCCTGCATCAGCAGGCGGACTCTCAACCACTGCGCCACCAGGGAAGCCCAAAGATGTGGTTTTGTAACATACTTTTCAATAGTGTTTAAGAAGTTTTCCTCTATCCTTGACCTAGTCCCAGGCTCTTAATTTTATATGACTCTATGCTTTTTCACCCAAAGCAGAGTAATATTAAATTGAATTTCTAGGTAACATTATAGACAATTCAAAACTAAAGTTCAGTCTTTTCCTGAAAAATAACTAATGTACATAATAAAATATTTTTTAAATGCTCAAGAGGCAAGTCCTAACCCAGAGGCATAAATTTCAGTGTTTGGAATCAATTTTAAAAGCTAAATCTGAAAGGTGGTCAAAATGTCTCAACAATACACAGCTTAATGGTACAAAAGCTTTTTAAAAGAACTCAAAATGCTCCCCTGTAGTTCTATGCCTCACAGCTGGGGGTGGGAGGCATTGTTCCCGCACCAAGTAAGGAGGGGTGGGGTCTGATGAGGCTGGACCCGGCGCTGGGCTCCAGCAGACTGAACAAAGCCCTGCTTTCCTGCTCCGAATACGTCAGCACACACAGACCCAGCTGCATTCGAATGCAATGTCTCCAATGAGAGGAGGATAATAAGGCAGTATTACATCCCAGTAAGGCCTTTGTGCTCTTGGGATGAACTCTGATGCAACAGGAAAAACATAGTAAACTATTGCTGTTGTTAGTAGGTAGCCAAGTTTTGAAAAAACTTTTTTCTATAGTTCTAACTTAGCCCTATATGTTCACATGTTTGGTACAATGTGCTCCTTTTTTTGTTGTTTGTTTGTTTGTTTGCTTTTTAATTGGGGTACAGTTGTTTTACAATATTGTGTTACTTTCTACTGTACAGCAAAGTGGAGTTCCCTGTACTATACAGCAGGTTCTTATTAGTTATCTATTTTATACATATTAGTGTATATATGTCAATCCCAATCTCCCAGTTCATCCCACCCTCCACCCCCCACCCTGATACAATGTGTTCTTAAGCAGATTTTACTTCATTTAAGTTGCACTTTGCTTAACCCTAAAATCATATTTTGACAGTGACTGAGGGCAATATGCAGATGAGTTCCTTTAAGAAAAGTACAGTGTAAGAAAAGCAAATCTTAGAGAACCAAGCTAGATGTAAAACTGAGCAGCACAGACAGTAAGTACAATAGGAATTCAGAGAATGTGGATATAAAATGTGAATCATCAGAGATTTATACTAAGTTCATAAATGAGGTATACTTACAACATAAACTGATCAGTGAACACAAAAGCTCAGTGACCCAGGGTTTTCTAATTATTGGCTCACAGATGCCTTTAAGAATCAGGTGAAAGCTAAAAATCCTTTCCCCTGATCAATGGACATACTTAGGACACAAAATTTACATAAAATTTTAGAGGTTTACAAACTCCTTAGATCCCAGTCAGAGAGACCCCCAAACTCTCCAAATTAAGAACTTAATTTCTTAGTCCTGTTCCCAGCACTCCCCCGCTGGACTATGTGATTGTTTGCCAAGTAGTGTCCTGTTGCCTAAACTCTCCTTACTCTAATCCAGGTTGTCTCCTCCTAAAAGCCTCTTTGCTCCTATCACTTTCCCACCCAAAATGTTGTTTTTCATTGCCAAAGCAACACAGTGTAAATCCTTTAATCTGTCATGCAGGGTGTATCATGACTGGATGTCAACCTATCTGTTCCTGCTATAATTTTTTTCCCTGCAATATACTCAGATTAATTGTATCACCCTGTCCAGCCTCTGGAGAAACACTCCCCTTACCAAGCAACCAACTGCATGTAGCTAGCTTAGTAACTCACTACCTTGCATTAGTTTTTCCTCCTTTCCCCCCACTTTGCTTTTCCCTCACTCGTGCTTACTTGCCAGAGGATTCCTTATTTCCTTGGAATTGCTTTTAGTCTCTGTTTTCTAGGGATTCCAAGTTAAGACGGATAGTATTTCTTAACTATGAGATTAGCAAAGAGCTAAAAAAATTGACTCATCTAGTAGTGAGGCTGTAGAGAAACAGGCACTGCAGTTTACTAGAGCAAACTCTATTTGTTAAAGCAAAAGATGTTCATCCCTAGATTGTAAAGCTGAACAGTGGAGGACTCTGCAGCTATAAAGCTTATCTGTTGCTATGGAGTGATCCTCAGGATACATTCGGTGAATAAAGGGTAAAGAAACATGTAAGAAAAGGGAATGATAGTTAGATGTAGATAAATAGATATAAGTATATATATATAGATACACATAACACACATATGCTCATTATTTTTTTAAGAAAGGAAGATTACAGAAAAAAATTATAGATAGTTACTTATAGAATGAGGAAGAGAACAAGGGAAAGTGATAGGATGAAAGCTAGGCTTTTCAAAATACAATTTGCTTTACAGTTTTACTGGAGACTAGGGAAATGTTTCACCTGCTAAATCAAAAAATGAAAAAGAGTAATTCTTAAAGAAAATAAGAAAATAAATGAATTTAACCATATTTCAAGTTGGTGCCATAACCAAGTATAGAGACTTAATTCAATTGATTTTTTAAAGTATTTTAGCTGTACAGTGGGTTATAGTCTAAGGACAAAAAGAATCATAAAGCTATCCTAAATTGCATCCTGTGGTCTTGATATTAGTGGTAGCACTGTTATTGTTATTTTGGAACTACAGATAAAAATAGCTAGATAGCAAGATTCTAGATGGCTGGCTGGCTGGATGGATATAAACAAAATTAGTAATTATGTTACTATTTACTAATTATGTTAATATCATTAGGAACAAAGATCTTCAGCATAAGAGGAAAGAGATATAGACATAAAATGAAAGAAGTAAGAATCTTTTCATCTTTATTTTGAACTAGAAATAACATATGAATTCATGACTTAATTTTCTCTTTCTAAAAAACTTATTCCTTAGCTATGTCCACTAAAGTAACCTAGAAACAATAATAACCCAGCAGCAATGAATAGCTCTAGTGTCAAAATTGTCATCTCCAAATGCCATTTTCCACTAAAAATAAATCAGGACTTCTTGGAGACTTGGACATTCAAGTCTGGGGTAGGAAATGTATGCTATGCGCCTGGATGTCTTCTTGTGCCTGAAAGTGAGAGATATCAAAGACTACTAGGGCCGTTGAAAAAGAAGACAGGAGCCAGCTTAAGGAGACTTCCACTGACCAAAGATGGGATGACTTCAGAAATACACAGAATAACGTCTGTGATGGCTTTAAACATGCCAGTATGTAAATGCACATGGTTGTTACAATACTCCACCCACCCCCACCAAGGGAGGAAAAGAAACTTGTCTCCCTAGACGTTGCTAGTGCACCACTCATTTATTCTGCAGTTTGATGAAGAGGAAGTGTTCAACCTTCCTTTCCTATCAAGACTGTATTGCAGGAATGGTAGCCAGCTTCCAAGCAGCCCACGGGGATTCTTGTCCATGGTAGACACATCGTCCTGCAGTCTCCTCCCACCTGAGTAGGCTGACTTGTGCAAATAATAGGATATTCTGGAAATGACAGTTTATGACTTCTGTCTTCCTTAAATTATTAAATTTAAGGGTTAAATGATCCTATCCACTGAACAGTTTTAATAATAGTCACACTGTATTTCATCTAGTCCCTGGGGCAGTGGGATAGAGGATGAGTTTTCAGGTGACAAAGCCTGAAAACACAGTGACTTATTATGAGTCATTATAATAAATGTTTATTATTGCTTTAAGCCATTAAGCTCTGAGGTAATTTATTGTGCAGCAATAGATAACACTAAATAATATTAACTAGCCAGACAGTGGATGAGGAGTAATTTTTAATAGATCTGAGCTAATAGTGCAGGATAAATAATAGAAATGAGAAACACCATTTTGTAACCACCAAGGAAATAATGGCTGCTTGAACTACTCAGTGAAAGGTTGATAGAAAACTATACAATGGTTGTATCAAGCTGACGCCACTCGAACCAACTGATCAGTCATAACATAATTAAATGTAGAACAAGCATTGTGTGCCTCTAATGTGATGTATTTAGAACTACACAGTCCCACCCATAAAGCAGCCCAAATGTGAATCTAATAAAGCCTCTATATCTATAAGTTTATGAGAAATATGGGCAATAGAGGAAAACAAGCTAACTGACATTATAAGGATATAAACAACCAAATCCAGAATGGAAAATTCTACTGGACAAGTGACACAAAAATAGCATGTGTGGGAAGAAATGCAGAGGGAGAATTTTTATCTCAGTAACAAGCCTTAAGACACATAGTGTGTGGGCTTCCCTGGTGGTGCAGTGGTTGAGAATCTGCTTGCTAATGCAGGGGACACGGGTTCGAGACCTGGTCTGGGAGGATCCCACATGCTGCGGAGCAACTAGCCCCGTGAGCCACAACTACTGAGCCTGGGCGTCTGGAGCCTGTGTTCTGCAACAAGATGAGGCCGCGATAGTGAGAGGCCCGCACACCGCGATGAAGTGTGGCCCCCACTTGCCACAACTAGAGAAAGCCCTCACACAGAAACGATGAGCCAACACAGCAAAAATAAATAAATAAATTACTAAACTCCTACCCCCAACATCTTCTTTAAAAAAAAAAAAAAGAAATACTGTGCAGGTGCATTTGTGGAACTTATTTGGGTGCTGATGAATTGTCAAAAAAACACTTTTTCAAGACAATCATAATTAGCTGAACACAAAAATTAGATGACAGGAATTAGTGTTAATTTTGTTGGGTCTAATACTATTGTGGTTTTCTTTTTTAAAGTTTCTTATCTGTTAGTGATACATACTATAGTATTTACAGATAAAATAAGACTTGCTTCAAAAGATTTTGGCAAGGGCTTCCCTGCTGGCGCAGTGGTTGAGAGTCCGCCTGCCGACGCAGGGGACACAGGTTCGTGCCCCGGTCCAGGAAGATCCCACATGCCACGGAGCGGCTGGGCCCGTGAGCCATGGCCGCTGAGCCTGCGCGTCTAGAGCCTGTGCTCCGCGACGGGAGAGGCCACAACAGTGAGAGGCCCGCGTACCACAAAAAAAAAACAAACAACGAAAAAAAAGATTTTGGCAAAAAAATGTGGTGGAGAAAGAAACAATGAAACTAAAGAGCTGAGAATTGATAACTTGAAGCGGGCAACGGATTCAAGGAGGTTCATTGATACTATTTTTTTTTCTACTTTTGTATACATTTGAATTAAAAAACAATAGTACACATAATTCACATTTTGTCTAATTTGTAAAATTCATAAGGGATAAAATAAAAAAAAATATTCATGATCACACCAGTTATAGATAACTACCTTTAAAATTGGGGGATGTTTTATTCCAATCTTTCTCCATCTTCAGTTCTTAGCTGCCGAAACAAAGTAAATCCATTATTTGGTGCCACCTATGGAAAACGTATTTGAAGGATGTAAATTATAAATTAAATTCCTACTTTCTGTTCCTCTATTATTGAAGTAGCTAGAAAATAAGAGTCAAAAGTAAGGATTCAGTGTAGATTTTATCAAGCCTCTCTATTACTGTGGCTTAAGGGGAATAATTTTTCTCTCTTGGTTTTTGTGTAACTCAGATGTCATTCACTTTCTATAAGATCCTTGAGATCTGCATAAACTATGAAAGTCCAAAGACCGTTCCAAGATTAATGCAGATTCCAGGAGAAAGGTGAATGTTCTCAAAGCCATCTCTGGTTCCATGGTCCTGCTTCCACCCACACAGACTCTACTCCGGACCATGTATGCCTAAAAGTGACAATCAACCTCTTTGACTTCTACTAAGTTAACAAGGCCACTCACACTTTGAGATGGATCAGACTGTTTATGTTGGTGCAGGGGGACAGGATGCATGCAGATATAGAAGGGAAATGTTTATATCCACTTAAACAACTCTCATCCTGTGTTTTGGTCATCCCACCATAGCAGTGAATACATGGTCATTCCACCCCATCTCTTTGTCTTCTTGTCATTGCTTCATATTGCTCCAAATGACTCTCTAGGTTAGAATAAACCAAATTTCCCTCCTGGACTTGGCCAGAGCAATTTAGCTATTTTCTTTTTATAGTACAGGTTTATGCTCACATTAATGCAACTAGGGTCCACCATCTACTCCAAGCAGCTCACCTAGAGAGTTTCCCAAAGACAATTCTCTCTTTAAGAGGAGTTGAGTCCAACTGTTAACATAATACGTTTGGGCACTTACACCTGGAGAACAGAACCATTAGGATTGAGGCCCACAGATGGCTGCCAGTACTTTTATTAGTGTGTAAAGAGTAATTGCATCTCATCCTTCTTACTCCATGAGGTATCATCAAAGAGTTTGGTGAATGATCTCCCCAGCAAGGGACGGAAGGCCATAGGGTAACGTCAGCAGGTAGAGTGATGGTCACCACCCTTCCCTGTAAGTATGTTGAGTCTTTACATGACCACATTCCAGTGTACAGGGAGCCCCATTTGTTTAACACTTGTTTGTATATTTTTCAAAGGCTTAAATTTTGAGCATGTCATTTTGATATCCAATAAATTTTAGCAGATAAAATGATATCCATCATATCACACGTACCTTATTCTCCCAACTTATTATTCAGATGAAAATAAGTTATATAGGAAAGCAAAGTGACATTAATGAAGCCATCCAACACAACAAATGGTCTAAGGAAGAGGAGATTCAGCTGTTTCTCTTTTCCTTTAAATCATGGAGAAATATGTTATATGTGCAGAAGTGGAATCCTTCAGGCCATATGCTCCTGCATTGCTAAGCAACATGCTTTTATTCCATTATTCATATGGCTTTATTATCACACCACATAGATTTCATTTTAAGTGATGTATCTGTGATTTTCCGTATGCATAGAGAACTCACAAATCTGTAGCCATAAATTTCTTACAGATCTAGCTCAAGGTGAATTTTCTCCAAGAACTTTTTCTTTCTGCTCTCATCTCATAATGAGAATTCTAAAACTCTGCCCTCATTAGGCTCAATATGTATAAAAGACTTTCTCTAATCCAAAGCAACCAGAATCTGTATGATGGGTAAACTGAAAAAATAGAGTAACCAGGGGTTATACTTTTCTACGTCGCTTTCTCAACCACACACTGAGGACTAATAATTACATTTATCTCATTGAATAAATATGAGAATGAAATGAGTTACTACATATAAAGTACTTAAAATGGTGCCTGGCACTAAGGTGAGGCCCAAATAAACTTTGAACAGTATATTTTATATGAATCACATATATATTATATAAATGCATTGTTATAAATAAATTATCATAAAGCCCTTAGGGGCAATACTATGTTTTCTGTTTTGTATTCACCCTGGTATAAAATACAGTGGGGCATGGCACTCATTCTGTGGTGAAAAATTAGTAAGCAAGTAAATGATGTTTAAATGATACTAAAACAAAAAATATTAAACCTTCTATCATCTCATTTCCAATTAATTTTTATACATCAATGTTTATCCTAAACTTCAGAAGTCTTAGAATGGTCTAATTACAAGGAAGTTAAATTCTTCATGTTGAATATGACTAACATTTTCTTCTGCATTGTCACCTCTCCATGTTTAGAGGTAGAAGAACCTGCAAATTGTTCTTTATGTATTAAGAATTGAGGATAGGAAACATTTAGGGATTGGACCTGAGATAAGAAAACAGTTCTATGTATAGTATCAATGATTCCTCAGGGTTTTTTAAATATTCTTAGCTACTATCTAGTGGATGCTTCAGCCCTTTGACTGCTATGCTGCTTAACTCACAAATCTGTCTTACATTCTCAATATTCAACAAGTTCAAGAGCCAGTTCATTAGGTACTTAAAGGGAGAAAAAAGGCCTGTTATCACCTGCTCTCACCTCCAACTCAGTATAACTAAAAGTAGATTTTTATATTTTCCTACTAAGCTATATTCTTCTCCGAATGTCCCTATTCCCAATAATGGCACCATATTCTTTCAGTCATTTAATCCTGAAACCCCAAAGACTTCCATGAGATTAAGAGACAAAGAGTAGTAGTTGTGGTGGACCCCCTCTCCCATTACCAGCCATGTAATTTGCTTACTGATCTGATCCTCAAGTCTCTGCCCCATAATAGGAGGCTGAGGACAGGAGTCCCCTAGGAGGGCTCTCGGGAGGACTGAATGAGCCAACATACTTGACGTGCTTAGCAGGGTGCCTGGCACAGGTGAGCTTCGGAAACGTTTTCTGTTGCTAGGATCTTTCGTCTAGGTACCAACACACCTACCAAGTGCTTCTCACACCCCCGTCAACATTTCCATCCTCAGAGCCATTTCCCTGCCTAGGCGACTCTGCATCCAGCTATCTCCCTAAACGAGTCATGACTCAGTCATTCACTTATTTATTCCCAGGATGTTCAATGAAAAATTCCAATATGCCAGGAACTGCTTTAGGTCCTGGGCCTGCAACAGAGAGCAAAGAGCCCTGACCTCTACTCCCATGGAATTACTGATCTAGTGTAGGGTCAGCACGCCATGGCCTACAAGCCAAATCTTGTCCAGCACCCGTTTTTGTGAATAAAATCGGGATACGGCCACGTCCATTCATTTGTGGATTGTCTGCAGAGGCTTTCAACAGTTGGAAGATCTGAGTTATGGTTACAGAGTCTGACGGCCCACAAAGCAAACTGTACAGTGTCAAAGCTCAGTAAGATCCCACCAAGAGTAAACCTATATCACTAGAGCATTTATGGGGTCATCCTATACATACCCGGTCAATATTCTTCAATACAGCTCATCATTCAGGTCACTCCCTGCACATCTCTGTGTCACTTACAGGTTGAACCCTCTCAGCCCGCTATTCACAGTTTCCTTCTCCAGCCTACTCTTCTCCTGCCCCTTCCCCTCAATGCTCTCATTCTTGTTGGCAAATCTCACTTCAGCAGCCTTCCCTGAACTCATTAAGGTTGCTTAGGTGTCCTTCCAGTGGGCTCCAAGAGTATTCATTTTATCACTTGTCACATTGTATTAAAATTGTCTGCTTACTAATGTGATCCCCTCTCAAACAGCAAGTCCATGAGGTCAAGAATGGGGGCTTATGTGTTGTGGAAGGCTCATTGCTCAGCACAGTGTCAGACACATACATGTAAAAAATGATAACAGGAAATACTCTTTAATGAATGAACATCTACCTCTCTTTGTTTTTTTCTGCTTTTCCCACTATGTGGATGCCTCACACACATACCTCTCCAAAACCAATCTTCCTCAGGGAAGAGTAGTAAACCTGTGATTAAAGGAACAGATGTTAATGAATTAATTTCAAGGTTTAGAAAAGATTATTTTCAAGTAAGTTTATAGCATCCATATTATATTATATCTAATGTGACTTAAGATCTACTTAATAGTAAAATAAATATTTTACCATTGCCATGCTTGTCTCTAAGGCAGTGAGACTAATTTTGTTCTTAATTTTCTTTTTTCAAGTAAATAAAAATGAACCACTAGATCATCAATTTCAAAGCTAATGACATTAGAGAGGTTTCTTTTATGAAATTGATAAGACAATCTACTTTCATATAAAAGACCTTTACATATTTTACACTATTGTGATCTTCAAACAATAATCAAAATCATTATGTAATGCTATAACAGGTTAATTCTGTATTTTGTTTTTCTCCATTTTGGAGAACCTCATACAACTTTTTCAAATTTTTTTCCACAACTATTAATTCAAATGCAATAAGCATATAAATTTTCTTTCATCATGACCCATCTAAACACATTATTTAATGAAATGGCAACATCCCTCAGAGATTTCTGTTTATTTTTTACCTTTTTATGTATGTGCCTTATGCCTCCACCTCTAAGTTCCAAACTGTTGAGAATTTTTGTTTTAAATTCCTCCTAAAACCAAAGTCTAACAGTGTGTTGGTGCTGTGCTGTTAATTATGTTCTCTTCCCACGAGCTCTTCCCCATGCTGGTCTCAGGGTCCCAGGAGCACCTCTCTGTGCCGTTCACTTGGTCCCTCAGTGTAGGTGGCCCAGCAGTGCTTTCCCTGAGCATTGCCCTCACCTGCCACACCTGCCATCCGTATGACCTGGCAGAGTGCTATGTGCATAGTAGATACTAAATAGATATGTACGTATGTGTATATATATAGAGAGAGAGAAATAAATTTTGGTGAAACAAATTTGATCAGACTGCCAAATAATAAAGGAACATATAGGAATTTGTAATGAATATTTTCTTTTTTCTTTATTTTACTGATGTATACTTGATTTACAATATTGTTTTAGTTTCTGGTGTACAGCAAAGTGATTCAGTTATATACATATATGTATATATTCTTTTTCATATTCTTTTCCATTATGGTTTATTACAGGATACTGAATATAGTTCCCTGTGCTATACAGTAGGACCTTGTTGTTTATCCATTCTATGTATACCAGTTTGCATCTGTGAATCCCAAACTCCCAATCCATCCTTTCCCCACACCTGCTACCCCTTGACAACTACAGGTCTGTTCTCTATGCCTGTGAGTCTGTTTCTGTTTTGTAGATAAGTTTATTTATGACATATTTTAGATTCCACATATAAATATCATACGGTATTTGTCTTTCTCCTTCTGACTTACTTTAGTTAGTGAGATAATCTCTAGGTCTATCCATGTTGCTGCAAATGGCATTATTTCACTCTTTTTTATGGCTGAGCAATATTCCATTGTGTATATATACCATTTCTTCTTTATCCATTCATATGTTGGTGGACATTTAGGTTGTTTCCCTGTCTTGGCTATTGTAAATAGTGCTGCTATGAACATAGGGGTGCATATATCTTTTCAAATTATAGTTTCATCTGGGTATATGCCCAGAAGTGGGATTGCTGGACCACATGATAGCTCTATTTTTTGTTTTTTGAGGAACCTCCATACTCTTTTCTATAGTTGTACCAACTTACATTCCCACCAACAGTATAGGAGGGTTCCCTTTTCTCCACACCCTCTCCAGCACTTATTGTTTGTGGACTTTTTAATGATGGCCATTCTGACTGGTGTGAGGTGATACCACATTGTAGTTTTGATTTGCATTTCTCTGATAATTAGTGATGTTGAGCATCTTTTCATGTGCCTATTGGCCATCTGTATGTCTTCTTTGGAGAAATGTCTATTAAGGTCTTTTGCCCAAAATGAATATGTTCTTGATAAATACGTGAGAATTTGTGAAATTCATTTATAAATAAATAAAAATTAGGCAGACACTAAAACATTTTTATTTTAATAAAATGAAATAAAATAATGATTATTGGGTCAGTAAAAAACAATAAGCCTGTAAAAGTGTTCCATATTTTCAATTACATACAAACCTGTTATTTCAGGGGCATCCTCATAAGCTGATAATAGTAATGTAAATTGATAAAATTATTATGGATGGCAGGTTGGAATATGTATCCAAAGCCTAGAAGTCATGATAATATTTGAATTTATCTTGAGAAAATTATCATAGATATAAAGAAAGATTTAGTTACAAGAGTTTTATCACAGTGTTGTTTGTAGAAAGTGAAAACTTAAAAACATAATATAATAAACTAATATCTCACAAGTGACTGTGAGAATAAAGTATATTTCATCAATTCAATGAAATAATATTAAACCATTAAAAATGAAGTTGTAGAAGTTAATAAATATAGAAAGATGTTTCTAGATATTATGTTTTATTTCTTTTTGAAAAAGTTTATTGATAGGGAGTTCTGTTTGTGAAAGTATGGGAGATTATATATACTGAATGATATTTCCAAATGAAAATATTCAAATCTGAATAAAATATAAAATGTATATTTTCAGAACACTGTTACCTGAAGTGAAAACAATATGTAATGAAAGCAGGAGTCTAAAAAACAGGTGTCAACGTTGACTTTTGCTTCGAGTTCCTGTCAAAACCTTGGGGCTGTGAATTTACCTTTGAGGGCTGCGAATTTACCTTTGAGGGCTGCACAGGTTACAGTGGACCAGCCCTAAAAGCGAAGGACTGCCACAAGTGGGGAATTTTAAGGAGACTGCTCACAAGCCTGGGGCCCCTAAGAGATACACCCTCAATGTAAAAAAAAAGAAAGAAAGAAAGAAAAAGAAACCCCATTTTACAACAAGAAGAAAGCAAGAAAATTTGCCTATCTTGAACTTGGGACTAGTTGATGGGAAAATATGTGAAAGAGCAAAGGGCTAAGAATAGCCAAAACAACCCTGAACAAGGGTAGCAGAATTTACCATCCTAGATATCAAGACCTATTATAAAGTGGGAGAAATTAAGACACAAGATCAGACCAACAGACTAATGGAACAGGATGGAGAGGCACAGGACCTTGCATAACTGGACAGGGCTCATTAGTGAAAAAGGATGAACAAGTCAATAAAGAGTGTTAGGACTATTGGTTATCCATGTGGAAAACTTTAATTGACTCTTTACCCCATATCAAAGACAAAAGAAATAATTTCAGAAGTATTAAGACTTAAATGTAAAAGGAAAAATCTATGGTTCATCTGTTGATGGGCACTTGGGTTGCTTCCTCCATACCTTGGCTGTTGTAAATGGTGCTGCTATAAACATTGGGGTGCATGTATCTTTTCAAATTAGTCTTTTTGTTTTTTCCAGATATATATACTCAACAGTGGAATTGCTGGATCATATAATAGTTCTATTTTTAGTTTTTGGAGGAAACTCCATACTGTTTTCTATAGGGGTTGCACTATTTACGTTCTCACCAACAGTGCACAAAGAAGGGGTCCCTTTTCTCCACATCCTTGCCAACACTTGTTGTTTGTTGTCTTTTTGCTAATAGCTATTCTGACAGGTGTGACGTGATAACTCATTGTGGTTTTGATTTGTATTTCTCTAATAATTAATGATGTTGAGCATATTTTCATGTGCCTGTTAGCCATTTGTATGCCTTCTTTAGAAAAATGTCTATTTAGGTCTTCTGCCATTTTTTTGTTTTGTTTTGTTTTTGTTTTTTGTTTTTTTATGGTACACGGGCCTCTCACTGCTGCGGCCTCTCCCGTTGCGGAGCACAGGCTCTGGACGCGCAGGCTCAGTGACCATGGCTCACGGGCCCAGCCGCTCCGTGGCATGTGGGATCCTCCTGGACCAGGGCACGAACCTGTGTCCCCTGCATCAGCAGGCGGACTCTCAACCACTGCTCCACAAGGGAAGCCCCATCTTCTGCTATTTTTTGATTGGGTTGGGTTTTTATTGATATTGAGTTGTATGAGCTATTTATATATTTTGGGTATTAACCCCTTATTGGTAATAACATTTGCAAATATTTTGTCCCATTCCATAGGTTGTCTTTTCATTTTTGTCTATTGTTTCCTTTGCTATGCAAAAGCTTTTTGCTTAATTAGGTCCCATTTGTTTACTTTTGCTCTAATTTCTTTTACCTTAGGAGATATAGCCTAAGAAAAGATTGCTATGATTTATGTCAAAGAGTGTTATGCTTACATTCTCTTTTATGAGTTTTATGGTTTCAGGTCTTACATTTAGGTCTTTGATCCATTTTAAGTTTATTTTTTTATATGGTCTGAGGAAATGTTCTAATTTCATTCTTTTACATGTACCTGTCCAGTTTTCCCAGCATCACTTGTTGGAGAGACTGTCTTTTCTCCATTATATATTCTCACCTTGTTTGTCATAGATTAATTGACCACAGGTGCATGGGTTTATTTCTGGGCTCTCTATTCTCTTCCATTGAGCTATGTGTCTGTTTTTGTGCCAGCACCACACTGTTTTGATTACTGTAGCTTTGTAGTATAGTCTGAAGTCTGGGAGATGATACCTCCAGCTTTGTTCTTTTTTCTCAAGATTGCTTTGGCAACTTGGAGTCTTTTGTTTTTCCATATGAATTTTAGGAATATTTGCTTTAGTTCTGTGAAATATGTCATGAGTATTTTGAAACACTAAAAATGAACTATCAGAAAGAGAAAGTAAGAATACAATCCCATTTAAAATTATATCAAAATGAATAAAATACCTAGGAATAAACTTAACCAAGGAAGTGAAATACCCATACTCTGAAAACTCTGAAATTCAAGAATGAGGCTCCGTCTTTAAGCTTCCCCCTCTGTACCTTCCACTTGATTAAAACCTTTGGGAATATCACAAGGGAGATACATCAGCTCCAGTGCAAAAGAAGAGAAATTTGAGGGGTGAAACAGCCCCATGTTCAGTAAAACACTGAAAAAGGAAATTGAAGATTATACAAAGAAATGGAAAGATATCCATGCTCTTGGATTAGAAGAATTAATATTGTTAAAATGGCCATACCACCCAAAGCAACTTACAAATTTAATGCAATCCCTATCAAAATACCCATGCCATATTTCATAGAGTCATCCTTTTCTTGGTCCTGAATTAAAACATGGGGAGGTCCATTGAACTTTCTGTTTCTCTTGACTAATAAACTCTTTAATTTAAAAATACACTCTCAATCATTAATTCAAATGGTCCACATCAAAATACTAATAACACTTTACTCTTCAAGGCTATTACCCTAAACCCAGCCAGAGCTCATCACATGAATGAAAGGTCTCATAGGAGGTGTGATCTCCTGCTGCTGTCTTTCCCTGGGCCAGTGGTTTCTGACTCTGCACCCACAGCATCCTCGAATGGCCCCCTTGACTCACACTGTTTACCTGATGGTTTAGTGTCCTCTGTGCCAGGCAGGGATTTCAAGCTAACCATTTCCCTCATGTGCCCTAACTGTATTGTTGCCAGATTTAGGGAGAAAAGTACAGGACACCCAGATAAATCTGAATTCCAGACAAAAAACAAGTAATTTTTCTGTTTATCTCAAATATTGCTTAGCTGAAATTCAAATATTGAATGGAACATACTTATACTAAAAAATTATTTATTGTTTATCTGACATTTACATTTAAGTAGGTGCCCTGCATTTTATCTGTCAACTCTACCTTTGCTGAGTCCATCAGAGATTCCCTTACCAGGCTCCTCCCAATATCATTCTCTAAACCAAGACAAAGTCTCTCTTCAGAATGGGTACTGCCCTTTACCCCTCAGATTCTGCTCCAGCCATAAACTGACTGCCTCTTACTGCCACGGTTCCTTCAGATACCAGGATATCCTCTGGGCAAGGTCTCTTTTATGTGTCCCCAAGCTGATCCTAACTCAGAGTGCCACAGCCCCCCGCCTGGTTCACTACCATTGGCCTCACCATTGGAAGGGTTTGAGGCTCCTTCTGCAGCCCCTGGAGCTGGGCTTGTGCATCCCCCAGTATCAGGGAACATATAGAAGCTGGACTTCTTTTTTCTAGGCTTAGGTTAGGAGGCCACTCCATCCACAGCTTTCCCCCTGGGTGGTGGGGTAGGGTTGAGGAGAGGGAGTTATAACGCTGTTTTGTCCAAAGAAATGATTCTCATCAAATTTTCTTTCAATTTCCACGGGCTGAACCTTTTAAAATCCTTAATGTGGAGTCCAGTAATCCCATAACCAGTTATTAGCTCTTTCCTTTGACAATGTGAATCTTCGTAGTTTAAATCACAACTGGCTTTCATATACAACATCTTTTCTGTCTTGGAACCTCAGGCAAAACTGCCAAGTTAACATCAGGAGGATACATGAGTGTATAGCCAACAGGTGCTCAAATCATGCTGCCTTCTTCCTTATCCTACAGCTGTAACTGCCCTAGTGGTTGGAAAGGAGCCTTTTGCACGGAGAGAGTTTCCACCTGCGACCCTGAGCATGACCCTCCACACCACTGCAGCAAAGGAGCAACTTGTGTCTCGTTGCCTCATGGATACACCTGTCACTGTCCACTAGGAACCACTGGAGTCTACTGTGAGCAAGGTGAGGCTCAACTCATGCTGTCCACAGATTTAAGTGAGTCAGTTTCCTTTTGGGAAAGTGAAATGAAATCTGTGTAATAATGAAAGAGTCCGCTCTCTTCTTTCCCCCTGTATATTTGACATTATATTTCACAAATAGGATAGCATTAAAATTTAGTACTACAAAAATACAGCTTTATGTTTAGAATTGCTTTAATTTACTAACTCAAATACCCCTGTCTGTTTAGTCTAGATGTTCTGGATCTCTTGTGCTAAATGCAATCTAATCAAGTGAATTTAGATTCATAATTCAAGAACGAGCCTCCATCTTTCAGCTTCCCCCTCTGTACCTTCCATTTGACTAAGACCTTTGGGAATATCACAAGGGAGATACATCAGCTCCAGTGCAAAAGAAGAGAAATTTGAGGGATGAAATGGCCCCATGTCCGGTGGAACAATAAGGAGCCCTCAGTTTTCTAGGTTTCCTCAGCTTACATACCTCCCCGTACCTTATGACTGATGATACCCTTACCACTGGGCAAATCATGCAACGGCCTTGAGGGAGCCCGTGGTCTCCTGAGTGCTCCCCACATGGGCTGCAGCTGGTGTAAGTGTGCTTCTAGGTCTGCCCGCTCCCCCGTTTAGTACCCACCTTGCCTCAGACCTTCTGGATTCCCTTCACATCACACACACTGCAGGGTAGGAGGGCGTGGATGGAGCATGGCAGTCCTGTTGTCTCCTTCCCAAGTAGAGCTGGACCAAAGTCATTCCTCCGCTGTCCTCCTTGCAGCCAATAGCACAAACTCATCTTCATGGACTGGAGAAGGAATGTGGCTCTGTACTGCGCGTCATCCCCAAGCAAGAAGCCCCTGTGGCACTGCACAATTTACCTCCTCATGTAACTTCCCTGACAGCCTCTCTTTATAGGCAAGGTTGGTGGGAGGCTTAGTGGAATGCAGCCACCTTTAAATCTCCCCCATCACACCTGCATCCTCTGCTAAAGCTCTGAGAACCCCTAGGGCAAGAGCAAAAATGCCCACAGACACAAGGACGAAGTAGGGCGCTGGAAAAGGTGGCTTTGGGGAAAATCAGGAAAGCACGGGCTGCTCAATGCCTCAAGTTATGCATCTTACATAAATCAACACTTATGCTTCACTTTGTCTTATCTGGTGTAGTTCTAAATATCACAGCAAAATGGGTGTGAAAGAAGACCTCCATAACGCCACGCTCAGAGTCCTAAAACTTCAGTTGTGTGACAGACACAGTTGTGCTGCTGTGAGGCTAATGGGATGGCTTGGCTGCAGCTGGCCAACGTGTCAGTACGGCTCCAGCCATGGATCCACACAGTCCTGCTTCAGTTTGCCCCTATCTCCCTACCTCCCCATCCCCACTCCCACCACCCCATCTCGGGGCTGGCTGGGAGTCCAGGACAGTGTGGCATGGAATTCAGGAAACTTGCAGTTGAAGAATCTGGAAAATTGAGCCAGAAAAACATGAGGACATGGGGATCCCTCTGCCGGCTCCTGGAATCCAGAGACTGGATCATCCACCATTTCTCTATCTCACCTCACACCCCACCCAGAAGAGAAAGCCTTAGCCTCTGCACCCATGTTTAGCAGCAGGGGCTGGGGTAGAAGAAGTTCGGGAGCCCGTCACCAATTGTGTTATATACACCTTGGGATAATTGGGGGGCTTTATTGTGATATCACATCATACATGTTGTAATTTAATCTTCCTCTGACCATTTTATCAAATACATTAATGCAAACATCTTTAATCCTATATTCTCTGAGATTCTATGTGTGCTTAACTTTCCTCCAAAAGTCAAAGGTGTTGATAAATGGAAGACATTTAGGGTCAGAATACTAGTGATTTAGCGAAAGAAACGTTTAATTGTGTCAGAAGTTGTGACTATGAGATAATGTCTGGCTATGGAAATCTGTCTCTTTCATGATGACATTAGAGGCAGATCGCGCTCTTCAAAAATGGCCCTTCTTGGGCTTCCCTGGTGGCGCAGTGGTTGAGAGTCCGCCTGCCGATGCAGGGGACACGGGTTCGTGCCCCGGTCTGGAAAGATCCCACATGCCGCGGAGCGGCTGGGCCCGTGAGCCATGGCCGCTGAACCTGCGCGTCCGGAACCTGTGCACCGCAACGGGAGAGGCCACAACAGTGAGAGGCCCGTGTACTGCAAAAAAAAAAAAGAAAAATGGCCCTTCTTGGCTCCTGGAATAGGCTACACTCTTTCCTGGAATAAGAAGTTTATACACACTCTTCCCTCTGCCTGAAATGCTCTCATCTTCTCCTCAGAATCCAGCTAACATACCTTCATCCTTCAAATTTCGACTCAGACCTTTCTTTTATAGGAACGACTTCCCTGACCCTCTTTCACATAACTGAGGGTGGTGCCCACTCCTGTTCCTGTCCATTGGTGTAGAATCTCTAACACTTGTCATACAGTGCTGAGTGAATGTGTCTGCTATACATTTTATTTAGCAGTTCTCAAAGGATAAAAACAAACTGTGATCATTTTCAAGAAGCAGTTCTTGACGTTAGTGAACAGCAAAGTACTTTACCAAGATGGTGCACTTGTATTACTCCCAAAGGAATAGCTATTAGAAACTGAAGGAAATAATAGGACAAGTTAATATAAGGGCTAGTGACTATTTACAATAGCCACGTCATGGAAGCAACCTAAATGGATAAAGAAGATGTGGTACATATATACAATGGAATATTACTCAGCCATAAAAAGGAACAAAATTGGGTTATTTGTAGAGATGTGGATGGACTTAGAGACTGTCATACAGAGTAAAGTTAAGTCAGAAAGAGAAAATCAAATATTCCATATATATGGAATCTAGAAAAATAGTACAGATGAACCAGTTTGCAAGGCAGAAATAGAGACGCAGATATAGAGAACAAGCATATGGACACCAAGGGGGGAAAGTAGGGGGGGTCGGGGGGTGGGATGAATTGGGAGATTGGGATTGACATGTATACATTAATATGTATAAAATAGATAACTAATAAAAAATCTAGTGATAGTGTTATTTCAAGTGCAATAATTTTAAGAAAGGAAAGTTTTCAGCTAATAAACATTACAATAGGCAAAAAGAAAAAAAAACATAAGGGCTAGTGATTATAACAATAGGGCAAGCCAGATTTTTGCATCTTAAAATCTCAAATGATGAAAGTCCAGGGTATTAACCTAAAGTTTGTTTGGGTGTATGTATATATACAAATGTATATTAGCATGTATATAAATAGATTATACAGAGAGATAGCAGAGATACAGTAATGAAATTATTTTATAAGAGAGTCTAGAAAGTTTGATAAAATGTGCCAGAAAAGTTATGTCACTCTCATAGTATTCTCAACAAAAACTGACCAAAGATATACCCTGCTATGCTATAAAATAAGAGCTTAAGTCCTTTATTAAAAAGTTATAGAAAATTATATCATAAAAACAGTTGTTTTGAATGGGAAAAAAAGTATTGATATTATGTGAGGGAGGGGACTATAGAGTTTTAGATTCTCAATTGAAAGTTATTTTTCTAGAGTAATTTTTATAGTAAAGTTGATTTTAAGAACTATAAACTATATTTGTTGTGAAGTCAAAATAATGAAGAAGGAGCTTAATCAGAAATGACAGAATTAAACTTTAAATCTCAAAAGATCCGTTTTCTTTATCTCCATTAACCCATTGACTTTGCAGTTTTCCAACATAGTAGCTACAGTACTAAAATTTAATTTAAAAAACAAAAACAGATAACAGATATCAGCCAGCCCCTGAAACCAGGCAGCAGTGAGCTCCTGCGTCTTGTCAATAGCTGCATTTTCCTTATTCCCAGAGAGCTTGTTCCTTATTGCACCATAACCAGTAGCTGTCTGTGACATGCAGTCATAATTTCTACTCAGTTGAGCAAATTATGGTCACCCAGAATGCAGAAGAAATGCCTGAGGTTCAATTCACTTTTATTGTAGTTATAAACTGGTGTGTAAATTACCAAGAAATCCAACACCAACATCCTTAAACTTACAAATCCCTGACTTCCATGTCATCTTTTTCTCTTCTGCCTCTTCTCCGTCCCCATTCCAAGAAACCTAAGTCTTAGGAAATTAGTTTGGCTGCACATGGAACCCGACTTACAGCTGTCATACCTGCCTAGTTTCGTCTTTATGATCGTCTTTATTGTAAATGAGCCCCACCCCCAAGAAGCACCCAAACTCATGCTTATAAGCTCTGAATGACGAGAAACTAAACTGCAGTGGATTGGCAAGCCCGATGAAGCCGTGGCGCAGGGACGGTGAAGGACATCTGCCTCACATTAGCGTTCTCTGTTCTGTTCTCCTCCCTTGGCAGTAACGCTTGGCACCAGTTCATTAAGATTGTTTACCAGTTCCAGAACACGTGCTGGGAAGACTGCCTGAACAAGAAAGACAGGTGCCTTGTCTCCGTAGAGGTGACATGCTAGTAGGAGGCGGCAAGCACAGAACATGCCCACCAGTCAATGAGCAAAAGCACAGAATGAGTGAGTGCCATGAAGGAAAGCAAGAGGGCGAGGAGACAGACAGTCACTGGGAGAGTACACTCAAGCGGGGATGGTCAGGAAAGGCCTCTCTGAGTAGTGACATCTGAGCTGTCAGCCAGTGAGACTCACCCACGTGTCACAGACAGAGGGGCAGGCTCTCTGGGCAGCGGTTAAACCTGGAAACAGGAAAATGATGTCACATGTTTGAGGCAGAGAAAGGCAGTCGGTATTCCTGGAATAGGAGTTGGTATTAAGATGAGTTTGGAAAGGCAAGCAGAAGCCAGATCGTGCAGAGCCTTGGAAAACACGATAAAGAATTGTAATTCCACGCTGAGAAAATAGGAAGCCTTTGAAGATTGTAAGAGTGAGTCAGAAAACTTGAAGTTAAGTCCTGTTGCTCCTAGTAACTAGCAATTCAGTTTCTGCTGCATCAGTGAAGTCTCTGAGCCTTGATTTCATTATGTGTAAAACAGCAACTTCAAGTATGCCAGCTGTTTTCCATCTGCCCACCCTTCCCCACACCCACACTCCCTGCCCCGTACTCTAACACCTTCTCCAGTGGATTGCAGTGGAGTTTGGCCAACAGACGTCACCAGCAGGCGATGAGGGGGAAGGAGGAGAGCAAGACAGAGTACTTACTCTCTTACGAAGAGGATGGCCAGGGGACATTCTCTGTCCCAGCATTATAATTTAAGCAGTGAGATCTGATTTAATCTGTCCCTTGCTATTAGATGTCTGACTAATGGGGGAAATGTTATCTTTCAAGTCCCCTAAAACATTCACCTATAGCTGACAGAAAGAAAAATCCATTTAAAGACAAGAGAAGGATAATTCCTGGTTGGGTACCTTCTTTTCACTAAGGCCCCACCCCAAACTCCATTGGAATTCCACTGAGGAATTCCCCGGTGGTTAAGTAAAGTATCAACAAACCATTTGAATCCAATGGCTTCTAGGGTCACAGCCACCAAAAGTGATTCAAAATATCTGAGCCTAGCTCCCCAAGTGCAGGAATCCACAATGTTCACATTGGAACTAGCTCGGATGTGTGCGTTTAAACGCCCAAGGGCCCTAAACCATCTTTAAAATTAAACTGAAGATGCAGGAGGATTGTCAGCAAACAGCATCTGGGTGTATATTTCACAGGGACTATTGACCTTAATTTAAAAAGAAATCATAACAGGTGAAACTAGGGTAGAGTATTTTGCAATCCAGAATAGCCATTAAAATATTCTATTCTAGAAGAATTCTGATTTACAGTTATTTTGTGAGATGGACAATTTGTCCAATTTCTTTTCTCTTACACTCAAATCTTATTTATTTGTTCTTCTCCTCCATTATACTTGTCTTTCCTGTTAGAATTTATGATTTACAAGAACACATGTAACCTTTCCTGAATCATAAAATCTCTCCTGCCCATTTATTTTTCCCCACATTATTGGTAAATTATTTTTTTCTTTAAATAGTTTTACACTAGCTAAATTCTAGCTATCGTGTATCGTCGACATTTAGCCAAGTGAGATTCCATGATATGTGTCTTTTTAAATTTTAGCCTAGGAAATACTTAAAATGCTTCCATTTTCCCTACATTCTTTCCATCCGTAGTGCAATTTTCCTTCCACTCACTCCTCTAAGATAAAGAAACCACGCACTTGCTGGCATTTTGAGTGAAGCAGGCAGATGTTCAAGCTACTTGGTCTCTTGATGCCCTACTTTATGGTCCACCTACCCCCGGTTTTATTGAAATTAATTCAAGCTAATGGCGAAGTTCAATTCTCCAAGCGTTCCCGACACGTGGGATGCCTTCCTGCCGAGTCGTGGTTTTCCTAATAGTAGAGAAATGGGTCCATAGCACTGTAGAGGGCAATTTCAGGGATCATTACTGCCTTTTTCAGATGCTCATTTTCAGGTGCATTTAACCAGGCAGGTAAATACAGCAGGTAATGTGCAAGCTTTCTTCATAGAAAAAAAAAAAAACCTTAAGTCTTTATTTCCCCACTTTCAATCCCACCATGATAATTAATAAGGATGTAGTTACATGTGTACTAGATCCTCTACAATTTTATAATACTTATAAAAGGTAAAAAATAAATAAGCACTAGCTACGATTTTTAGGAACACACGTTTTAATTCTTTAGTCTTCTGTTTGTGCTCTTCCATACAACCTGATAAATCATAAGCGAAAGAGTGCATGGGTTATATATAACAATTCTAAGGTTTATATGAACGTTAAGCTTTTTGAGTATCTAAAGGAATAGACTCTACTAGAATCTTAGTAGAAATACACACACACAACTGTCATTTCCTAACCTTGGACTTTGAGGAAGGAACTTACTTTTCCTGAACATCAAGCTTCTCATGTGTGAAAAGAATATGTTTTTAAGTCTCTGTTTTAGAGGAATTTGGGGCCGAAGTCCAGGGAGAGTCCATTCACCTTGTCAAGCCCTAAGTTAATAATTAATACTGTTTATAAGGTAGTGAGTGAAAGGTTAAAAACTGTAAGAGACAGATTGAGAGGTTTTTCTTCAACAAAATTCTTTTAATTTTCTATTCAAGATAACATTAAGTAACAAACAAAAGCCCTCAACACAGTGGGTTTTCAGCTCCTGCTAAAGATTTCTCCCTTGAAATGTTTTACATATTGAGCCATGTTCCCCATCTTAGGAAGATATTTACATATTGAGCCATGTTCCCCATCTTAGGAAGGCAGACAAAAAAAAAGGTTTGCTTACAATCAATTTCTACGGACAGGACTTGGTGGCTTCTTCCCCTGACGCAGGTCTGCCCACACTCTCTTTTTATCTGAGGTGATTGACAGTGATGGAATCCAACCACAAACTTTACTTTCTAATTTGAGGAACTGAGAGACAGGCTCCCTCTGGTTTCTAAAAGAAGCAAACTAAAATCCTCCTGACCATAGTGGAAGATATAGAGATTGCAAGGTATTTCATTATTTCATTCCTTCTTTTGTTAAGAATCTATATAATTTATCCTAAGAAAAATAGGAAAGCAAACTTTCCTGTACCATCCTAACCAAGGAATATCACAAGGCAAATGGTCAAGAAAGCCCTGTGGTCTCAATGACAGAACTGTCTAAGATTCCAAGCCACCCTTATAAAGGTCATGATGAGGGGTCAGTGACACAAAGAGGCCAGCACAGAACCTGGCACATAACAAGTACTCCTTAAATATGAACCCCTCTTACAGAGGAAGGAAAAGTGTTAGATTAGACTTGTGCTAAATGCAGGTTATGTCCACATAGGTATTTTTATCATCTCTTTTTTTAAAATATGGATTTGTTTTAAACAGATTCTTAAGCTAAAATATTTTAAACCTCCTATTTTAAAAAGGCAATAGTTTTTATTATATAAAGATGTAAAAAATATTTCAAGCTATCATGATCAATGTAGTAGACATAAACTTTCCAAATGACCATATAAGATTTCTTTTAAAAACAAAATACACATTATTTATAGACGTACAGCAGACTATTTAGTTTTTTAAAAAGTATTTATTGAGAAACCACTCAGGCAATATGGACAGATCCAAAACATGATAAGGTAGGGTCCCTCCTTTCAAAGAACTAATAATTTAGATAGAGACCAGGCAAAAGTCTGTGAATAAAGTATATAATTTAAATAACAGTTCAGGGAAAAGAGTAAATAACATCCCAGGGTATTGAATTCTTTAACAGCTCGACAAATGACAGTGCCTGCATAACTTCTAGCTAGTGGGGCCTGAAAAGGCCTTAGAAAGCAATGGAATTAATAGCATTGCTGCAGGTTACACATGAGAGCTGTTAAGAGAGTAACTCCTAAGAGTTCTCATCACAAGGAGAAAATATTTTTTCCTTTTATTTTGTGTCTGTATGAGATGATGCATGTTCACTAACCTTCCTGTAGTCATCATCTCATGATGTATGTAAGTCAAATCAACAGGCTGTACACCTTAAAGTTATATACTGCTGTATGTCTGGTATATCTCAATAAAACTGGAAGAAAAAAATCTCAAAAAGAAAAAAGCAATGGAGTTAGATTAGGTGTTAAAAAAAATGGGTAAGTTTTGGATAGACTCATACAGGATGGTAAGATAGCCGTCCTAAGAGTGAAAACTACTTCAGCAAAGCATGGGGGAGATGGAAATATGCACTTGGAAATGTGAGTAAACCTCTTTATCTGAAAAGGAAATGTATGCCAGGTAAGGTGTAAATTATTAAAATACCTCTGAGAATAGAAGAGACCAATGTAAGGCACACTAAATTAAAAACTCATCAGGACTTGCTTACTGGTCTGAGTGTGCCTTTCACATAGATGGTGTTCAGTTAACACTTGTGAAGTGAGTGATGATTATTCAAGGTTTAAAACCTGAATGACACATGCATGTAATCAATGTTGTCTTCCAGACCTGCTGTAAATGAGCCTTGGAGACTCCTGAAACAGCCATATAATTTCCCACAAAAGTTACCTGACTCAGTGGCTGAATTTATTATTTAAGATACTTCCAAACAACTTAAGAGAGAGCTCACAGTAAAATGTACATGTATTTGAAAAGTAGCCAAGATAGTGATAGAAAGATAAACTTATGCCCTCCTGCCAAGGAAAGAAGAGAAGGGAAGGGAAGAGAAGGGAAGGGGAGGGAAGGACAAGGAAGACAAAACAAGGCGAGTCTAAATCATTTCACAACACACAACTGAATGTAAAATTAGCTTTGGGTTTCTTGGAAGTTGAAGTGAATCATAAAATACAACAGACTGCTACTTAATTATTGCCTAATTAAAGAAAGCATACCAGTCCTCACATCAAGGACAGAGAACCGTGCCCTGGCACTGAACTGTAATAAAAATGTATTGAGCATGATCCATTTTTTAGAAAAATAAAATTAAATAGCATAATAAATGTTGTGTTTGATGACAATTTTCTAGAAAATGAAATGGCATTATGTATATGGTCATTTTTTATACTGACACAATAAAGGCTACGGGCATAATATTAGGTCATAGTTCTGTAAAGATAATTATGTCAAATTATCTTTGAAAAGTAGATTTCTATTGATCTGACATGTTACTGGGGCAATAGTCAGTTGTCTTGAGAGATAATTATTTATTTTCATTAGACCATTACTCTTGGATATCAGTTGTGTCGGTCAAGTTTCTGATGGTCAAAGCATAGCAAAAAATGAAAATTAAGACCCCTGTAGAAGTCCAGGTATCCTGGCTATTAATTGAAAGGATCATTACATGCTTTGTTTTCCAGATTTATAAGTGATAAAATTGATGTTTTACCATGAAAATTAAAAAGTTTAACTTAGCATCTGTTACCTTATATGTGTGCGCTGTTTACTGCCAGAACTCTTACTAATATAATAAGTATCATTTTGCCTACCTGACAGAATTCATATGAGGTAAGTACTCAAAGGAAATTACCAGGGACTACCCTGGTGGTCCAGTGGTGAAGACACCACGCTTCCGTTATAACGGGCACGTGTCCAATCCGTGGTCGGGGAACTAAGATCCTGCATGCTGCCTGGCGCGGCCAAAAATTAAAAAAAAAAGAAAAAGAAAAAATAATTTAAAAAATAGTGTTATCAGTAAATTAACATAGTCTACAAAAAAAAAGGAATCACCAGATTTCTTTATCATAAAACAATCATGTGATTTTATAGAACACAATTTTTTTGACAATGATGGCAGATACACTTTATTTTCATTTCAGTACAAAATTAAGTTTAAGAATCAATGTATCGTTGTGGTTTTGAACCAATATCAAACCTCTGACCCAATAACAAACAAGGCAAACTTCTGGAGGCAGACCTAACCATTTTTTCACTCTGAGTTAAGAACTGGCTAATGTTGACAGGGCAGGTCATGGAAAGAGCTTATTTGGTGCTAGGAATCTCAGTGGGAGCTGCAGCTCAAAACAACTTATACTGATTCCCAGGAAAATAATACAGGGTTCACTGTAGTTCACTCAGTCTGTAGTTCTCCCCGCAAGTTTCCATTGACTTCCTATTTTTCCTCCCCAGCTAACTCACTCTCCCAAATATTAGGCTGCTACCCTGTCCAATCATCTTCTATCATCTCTACACTGAATTTACTATGTCACTGTTTTAGATGATGACTTCCCCATTTGGGGGCTAGCATTTATGGGGAACTTAATTGGAAGAACACTTAATTTTTAAGCAACACTCTATCTTGATGGGTCTTCAAAGATCATTTGAACAAAATAGCCACCCAAATAATTAAATGAGTTAAGTAATTAGAGTTGTTCAGCATTATCCATCTGGGTGCTAAAGAAAGTCTGCCTAAAGGAATGACTTTATTTTTTCAGTAATTGATACTTAGCCATCTCTTCTGTCAGCAACTAGCCAACAGATTCAATTGCTGGATCCCACCACCCCCCAATAGACTATGATAATAAACCAGCAAAGGGCAAGAATGTTTAGCTTCATTTTTGCTGCAATAACAATGTACGTACTTAGTTAATCTAAAATTTGTCCAACTGTTTAACTTGGAATCGAGAGGTAATCACATAGTTAAGGATGGAAAAAAAAGTTACTTCTATCCATTAGATTCTCATTAAGTATTTACAAGCTAAGGAGATACAGTGAATTATATGCACTATCCATAGACCTAAATGCAAATAACAGATTAATAAATGCCACAAAAAGTCTCAAATTATTCTCATCTCTTTTTCTTGACTGACTGACTAGAACATAACTGTGGTACAGTAGGAGAGCTGTGGCTAAAGTCAAGATTATTGCATTAAAGTCATGAAATCGAGAGCATAGTTGGAGAGCCCTAAACTCAGCACATTTGCTGAGAACAAAGCAGATGTGCATCCGTGAGGGCAACAATTTAACCTCATAGGCTTATAACATGTGGAGATAGAAAACTATTTATTTATTGAATAGACTATGCTTTGAGTCCATCATGAGAAACAACACTCTGGAAATTAGTAATCTATTTTAGAAAGCTTGAGTTCTACCACTGAGAACAGAAACATTTGGTAGCAAACCACTTTCAATGGGACTTGCTCAACTTGAAGTGATTTAAGAAGTGTGCTGAAATAAGCAGTTACTGCATCCAGGGTAGAGAGGTGATAAAATTTTTAATGCTTGAGGGGAATCTTGCAGAGATTTAGGTTTTAAGAAAATCTGTGCTTTAAAAGCAGAGATGTGGGTCAGCAAGATGGCAAACTAGGAAGCTACAGGCTGTCCTTCCCCTACAGAGACACCAAGTTAACAACACATGGACCATGATACCTCTGTGAGAACTCCGGAGAGCATTTGAGAAGCTACTGCACCCAGGTCATAATTGTGGAGGGAATTTTGCATCCAAATAAAGACTGATTCAGGCTAGAATAATCAAAGGATGTTAAATCTAGGGACAGTTTTGATGCATGTAGATATACATGGCTTAAAGTATCTCCCATAAACTGCATATGAATTGCAAGGAAGAAAAAAATGCCATATTTATACAGAAGAATAGCACACAGTGGAAAAAAATAAGTCAACACCTTGACAAAGGTGAGCAAAATTGATTTCACCAGTGAGGGACAGATAGATACATGTGCCTCCTTGTGTGATGCCCTGAGAAGAACACATCGCCTGTGAAACACCTCAGCCAAGAATGCATACCCTAAATCTGCTTAGAATGAAATATCAGTCAAACCCAAAACGATGAGCATTCCTTTCAAAAACAAAGAGGGAAGAAAAGATCCTTCAAAAACATCAGTGTCATGAAAGACAATGAAGACTGTGGAAATGTTCTAGGTTAAAAGACATTAAAGAAATATGACAACTCAATGCAACATCTGAGTCATATGAGATTTCATAATCTAGGGTAAAATATTATTGGATCAACAGAAAAAATTGAAATATTAATACTAGGTAAGATGAAAGGATGGTATTAATATTAAATTTATTAAAGGTGATAACTGTACTGTGGTTATATATATGAGAATATCTCTAAGTTGTTAGGTGCAAAGAGCCATGATGTATGGAACAAATTATTGAGAAAAAATATCATGTAGACAGATAGCTAGACAGCACTAGATAAAGGGTAAGAAAATTAACAAAAGATGAATCTGGGTACAATATGCTTTGTACTCATTTTATTTTTAAATTTTCTATGCATTTTAAATTATTTCCAAATAAAAGGGTAAAATTAACTAATTTTTAAAAGATCATATGCAATAATTTGATGACTGGTAATTCTATTCTCCTAGATTGGTTTAATACCTTGCCTATAAATACATTTAGGACCCCAGATTCTCTGCAAATAATCATTTAAAAATTTTAGAATATTTTCTCCCAGAGGAAGAAAAGAATGTACAAAATTAAAGATCCTTCATCATAGCTGATGCTACCATATATCATGGGTTTCTTGTTTTTAATGTTTTTATCCATTTATAGTAAACAAGAATAAGGTACTGTTTGTCTTCAGAATATTGACACTAAATGCATTAGACGTTTTCTTCTTGCTGTTTTTTAGTTTAGCAGAGACTATTTCATTTAATTATAACATGACAGTTTGTACTTTTGAATATGAAATGTTTCTTATTAACACTCTTATTAACTTAGCCTTGCAAAAAAATCTTTTTTTAATTCACTAGGCCCCAAGTTGACCTTTGACATAACTAACCCATAGGCATTAACCCGATTTAAAAACACCATGACCCTTTCTCTTACTACTAGGTTCTACTCTATCTCAGAGAGGCCACCCCAACCATAGTAGAGAACCCTCTCAGAGTGAAAGAATTCCAAGTCCAACCAATCGCTAGCTTATTTCAAAATACCTTTACTGTATGGAACTTCTATGTATCACTGTACAATTAGGGAAATTGACGGTGTCCCTGTTATCACTGATCAATTAAGAGATTAGAACTACTACTCTAGAAAGACAGTCCTAGAGATATATTTTGTAAACACAACTTTGCCTGAACATGAACAATTGTGATTAAAACAAAAAGACTACATGTATTGATATTACATGAAACTTAAGACTATTCTTTTTTTCCTGCTGATCTTTGTAGACTCCCTGTATCAATCCTGTTAGGCTAGGTTATGATGCAATAACAAACAATCTCCAAATCTCAGTGGTTTAACAAACAAAAATCTATTTCTTCCTTATGGAATGTGTCAGCAAGGTGGCTTAACTCAGACTAGTTACTCAGGGACCCAGGTGGATAGAAGCTTTTTCTTGACTGATGCTTCTACTACAATCACTGAGTCTAAGAAAAGGTAATACAGTGACTCATGCCCTGGTTCTGACAGAAGTGATACACGTCACTTCTGCTCACATTTGATTGGGCTGAGCAAATTACAAGGTCACTTCTAACCTCAAAAAGAGCAGGAAAATGCAATCTTATAATGTGATGAAAAGGAGAGGAAAACTGAAATGTTAGATAAGCAGCCTTGATGACTACCCCACTCCCATATCCCAATAATAAAGACCAGGAGATTATCAGACAAGAATATCTTACAAAAGAAATAAGGAAGAGGTCTTTTTAGCTCTTTAAGTACCTTTCAAACTTTTTAACCATGATGGTTAAAAAAGTAAATAAAAACCAAGGCCAGGTATCCTGAGATGTTTAATGATCTCTTCATAGAAACTGTCTTGAATTTCCTAAGTTTCAACTATGGGGTCCTTAACATAAGTCTTTGTGGATCATGAGCATTATGGAGAGTCACTCAGAGATTGTCAATGCTAAACTGCACAGAGAAACACTTAAAGAGACACGGAAACAAAGTAAAATTGGAAGAGAAGCACAGGCCTCCCGAGGACCACACCATCAAACACCACATACAACTAGTGGATTATGTCCTGCATTAGGTTTCCATTCGCTACATCTACATCTTTATTTCTGTCCTGCCCCTAAGTTCATCAGAATCATTTTTGTTACATTCCATATATATGTGCCAGCATACGGTATTCGTTTTTCTCTTTCTGACTTACTTTACTCTGTATGGCAGACTCTAGGTCCCTCCACCTCATTACAAATAGCTCAATTTCGTTTCTTTTTATGGCTGAGTAATATTCCATTGTATATACGTGCAACATCTTCTTCATCCATTCGTCTGTTGGTGAGCATTTAGGTTGCCTCCATGTCCTGGCTATTGTAAATAGAGCTGCAATGAACATTTTGGTACATGACTCTTTTTGAATTATGGTTTTCTCAGGGTACAAGCCGAGGAGTGGGATTGCTGGGCCATATGGTAGTTCTATTTTTAGATTCTAAGGAACCTCCGTACTGTTCTCCATAGTGGCTGTACCAATTTACATTCCCACCAACAGTGCAAGAGAGTTCCCTTTTCTCCACATCCTCCAGCATTTATTATTTGTAGGTTGTTTTTTTTTTTTTTGGTTACATTGGGTCTTTGTTGCTGCACATGGGCTTTCTCTAGTTGCGGCAGGTGGGGGCTACTCTTCATTGCAGTGTGCAAGCTTATTGCAGTGGCTTCTCTTCTTGTGGACACAGGCTCTAGGTGCATTGGCTTCAGTAGTCGTGGCACGTGGACTCAGTAGTTGTGACTTGTGGGCTCTAGAGCGCAAGGTCCGTAGTTGTGGCACACGAGCTTAGTTGCATTGCGGCACGTGAGTTCTTCCCAGACCAGGGCTCGAACCCGTGTCCCCTGCATTGGAAGGCAGGTTCTTAATCACTGTGCCACCAGGGAAGCCCTATAGATTTTTTGATGATGGCCATTCTGACCAGTATGAGGTGACCTCGTTATAGTTTTGATTTGCATTTCTCTAATGATTTCTGATGTTGTGCATCCTTTCCAGTGTTTATAGCAATCTGTATATCGTCTTCAGAGAAATGTCTATTCAGGTCTTCTGGCCATTTTTGGATTGGGTTGTTTGTTTGTTTGTTTTTTTTTGATATTGACCTGCATAACCTGGTTATATATTTGGGAGATTAATCCTTTGTCAGTTGTTCATTTGCAAATATTTTCTCCCATTCTGAGGGTTGTCTTTTAGTCTTGTTTATGGTTTCCTTTGCTGTTCAAAAGATTTTAAGTTTCATTAGGTCCTATTTGTTTATTTTTGTTTTTATTTCCATTTTTCTAGGAGGTGGGTCAAAAAGGATCTTGCTGTGATTGATGGCATAAAGTATTCTGCCTATATTTTCATCTAAGAGTTTTATAGTGTCTGGCCTTACATTTAGGACTTTAATCCATTTTCAGTTTATTTTTGTGTGTGGTGTTAGGAAGTGTTCTAATTTTACTCTTTTACATATAGCTGTCCAGTTTTCCCAGCACCACTTATTGAAGAGACTGTCTTTTCTCCATTGTATATTCTTGCCTCCTTTATCAAAGATAAGGTGATGCTATGTGCATGGGTTTATCTCTGGGCTTTCTATCCTGTTCCATTGATCTATATATCTCTTTTTGTGCCAGTACCATACTGTCTTGATTACTGTACCTTTGTAGTATAGTCTGAAGTCAGGGAGCCTGATTCCTCCAGCTCCATTTTTCTTTCTCAAGATTGCTTTAGTTGTTGGGGTCTTTTGTGTTTTCATACAAATTGTGAAATTTTTGTTCTAGTTCTGTAAAAATGCCATTGGTAGTTTGATAGGGATTGCATTGAATCTATAGATTGCTTTGGGTAGTATGATCATTTTCACAGTGTTGATTCTTCCAATCCAAGAACATGGTATATCTCTCCATCTGTTTGTATCATCTTCAATTTATTTCACCAGTGTCTTATAGTTTTCTGCATACAGGTCTTTTGTCTCCTTAGGTAGGTTTATTCCTAGGTACTTTATTCTTTTTGTTGCAATGGTAAATAGGGAGTGTTTCCATAATTTCTCTTTCAGATATTTCATCATTTGTCTATAGGAATGTGTGAGATTTCTGTGAATTAATTTTGTATCCTGCCACTTTACTAAATTCATTGATTAGCTCTAGTAGTTTTCTGGTAGCATCTTTAGGATTCTCTGTGTATAGTATCATGTCATCTGCAAACAGTGACAGTTTTATTTCTTCTTTTCCTATTTGGATTCCTTTTATTTCTTTTTCTTCTCTGATTACTGTGGCTAAAACTTCCAGAGCTATGTTGAATAATAGTGGTGAGAGTGGGCAACCTTGTCTTGTTCCTGATCTTAGAGGAAATGGTTTCAGTTTATCACCATTGAGAACGGTATTGGCTGTGGGTTTGTCATATATGGCCTTTATTATCTTGAGGTAAGTTCCCTCTATGCCTACTCATCATAAATGAATGTTGAATTTTGTCAAAAGCTTTCTCTGCATCTATTGAGATTATTATATGGTTTTTATCCTTCAATTTGTTAATATGGTGTATCACATTGATTGATTTGCATATATTGAAGAATTCTTGCATTCTTGGGATAAAACCCACTTGTTCATGGTGTATGATCCTTTTAATGTGCTGTTGGATTCTGTTTGCTAGTATTTTGTTGAGGATTTTTGCATCTATGTTCATCAGTGATATTGGCCTGTAGTTTTCTCTTTTTGCGACATCTTTGTCTGGTTTTGGTATCAGGGTGATGGTGGCCACATAGAATGTGTTTGGGACTGTTGCTCCCTCTGCTATATTTTGGAAGAGTTTGAGAAGGATAGGTGTTAGCTCTTCTCTAAATGTTTGATAGAATTCACATGTGAAGCCATCTGGTCCTGGGCTTTTGTTTGTTGGAAGATTTTTAATCACAGTTTCAATTTCAGTGCTTGTGATTGGTCTGTTTATATTTCCTATTTCTTCCTGGTTCAGGTTCAGAATGTTGTGCTTTTCTAAGAATTTGTCCATTTTTCCGGGTTGTCCATTTTATTGCCCTATAGTTGCCTGTAGTAATCCTGATCTTTTGTATTTCTGCAGTGTCAGTTGTTATTTCTCCTCTCTCATTTATAATTCTATTGATTTGAGTCTTCTCCCTTTTTTTCTTGATGAGTCTGGCTGATGGTTTACCAATTTTGTTTAGCTTCTCAAAGAACCAGCTTTTATTTTTATTGATCTTTGCTATTGTTTCCTTCATTTCTTCTTCATTTATTTCTGATCTGAATTTTATGATTTCTTTCCTTTTGATAACTTTGTGGGGGTTTTGTTCTTATTTGTCTAATTGCTTTAGGTTTAAGTTTAGGTTGTTTATTTGAGATTTTTCTTGTTTCTTGAGGTAGGATGGGATTGCTATAAACTTCCCTCTTAGAACTGCTTTTGCTGCATCCCATAGGTTTTGGGTCATCATGTTTTCATTGTCATTTGTTTCTAGGCATTTTTTGATTTCTTCTTTGATTTATTCAGTGATTGCTTGGTTATTTAGTAGCATAATGTTTAGCCTCCTTGTGTTTCTATTTTTTACATTTTTTTCCCTGAAATTGATATCTAGTCTCATACTGTTGTGGTCAGAAAAGATACTTGATACAATTTCAATTTTCTTAAATTTACTGAGCCTTGATTTGTGACCTAAGATATCATCTATCCTGGAGAATGTTCCATGAGCACTTGAGAATAAAGTGTATTCTGTTGTGTTTGGATGGAATGTCCTATAAATATCAATTAAGTCCATCATGTCTAATGTGTCATTTAAAGCTTGTGTTTCCTTATTTATTTTCGTTTTGGATGGTCTGTCCATTGGTGAAAGTGCGGTGTTAAAATCCTCTCCTGTGATTGTGTTACTGTTGATTTTCCTTTTTATGGCTTTAGCTTTTGCCTTATGTATTGAGGTTCTCCTATGTTGGGTGTATATAAATATTTACAATTGTTATATCTTCTGCTTGGATTGATCCCTTGATCATTATGTAGTGTCCTTCTTTGTTTCTTGTAATAGTCTTTATATTAAAGTCTATTTTGTCTGATATGAGAATTGTTACTCCAGCTTTCTTTTGATTTCCATTTGCATGGAATATCTTTTTCCATCCCCTCACTTTCAGTCTGTATGTGTCCCTAGTTCTGAAGTGAGTCTCTTGTAGACAGCATACATATGGGTCTTGTTTTTGTATCCATTCAGCCAGTCTATGTCTTTTGGTTGGAGCATTTAATCCAGTTACATTTCAGGTAATTATCAATATGTATGTTCCTATTACCATTTTCTTAATTGTTTTGGGTTTGTTTTTTTAGGTCTTTTCCTTCTCTGTGTTTCCCACCTAGAGAAGTTCCTTTAGCATTTGTTGTAAAGCTGGTTTGGTGGTGCTGAACTCTCTCAGCTTTTGCTTGTCTGTAAAGGTCTTAATTTATCCTTCAAATCTGAATGAGATGCTTTCTGGGTAGAGTAATCTTGGTTGTAGGTTTTTCCCTTTCATCACTTTAAATATGTGCTGCCACTCCCTCTGGCCTGCAGAGTTTCTGCTGAAAGATCAGCTGTTAACTTTATGTGGATTCCCTTGTATGTTATTTGTTGTTTTTCCCTTGCTGTTTTTAATATTTTTTCTTTGTATTTAATTTCTGATAGATTGATTAACATGTGTCTTGGCGTGTTTCTCCTTGGATTTTCCTATATGGGACTCTCTGTGCTTCCAGGATTTGATTTACTAATTCCTCTCCCATGTTAGGGAAGTTTTCAACTTTAATCTCTTCAAATATTTTCTCAGACCCTTTCTTTCTCTCTTCCTCTTCTGAAACTCCTATAATTCAAATGTTGGTGCATTTAATGTTGTCCCAGAAGTCTCTGAGACTGTGCTCAATTCTTTTCATTCTTTTTTCTTTATTCTGCTCTGTGGTAGTTCTTTCCACTATTTTATCTTCCAGGTCACTTATCTGGTCTTCTGCCTCAGTTATTCTGCTATTGATTCCTTCTAGAGAATTTTTAATGTCATTTATTTTGTTGTTCATGATTGTTTGTTTGCTCTTTCGATCTTCTAGGTCCCTGTTAAACGTTTCTTGTATTTTCTCCATTATATTTCCGAGATTTTGGATCATCTTCACTATCATTACTCTGAGTTCTTTTTCAGGTAGACTTCCCATTTCCTCTTCATTTATTAGGTCTGGTGGGTTTTTACCTTGCTCCTTCAACTGCTGTGTGTTTTTCTGTCTTCTCATTTTGCTTAACTTATTGTGTTTGGGGTCTCCTTTTTGCAGGCTGCAGGTTCATAGATCCTGTTGTTTTTTGTGTCTGCCCCCTGTGGGTGATGTTGGTTCAGTGGCTTGTGTAGGCTTCCTGGTGGAGGGGACTGGTGCCTCTGCTCTGGTGGGTGGGGCTGGATCTTGTTTTTCTGGTGGGCAGGGCCACATCCATTGTTGTGTTTTGGGGTGTCTGTGAACTTAGTATGATTTTAGGCAGTCTCTCTGCTAATGCGCTGGGTTGTTTTCCTGTCTTGCTAGTTTTTTGGCATGGGGCATCCTGCACTGGAGCTTGTTGTCCATTGGGTGTAGCTGGGTCTTCGTGTTGAGACAGAGATCTCTGGGAGAGCTCTCACCAGTTGATATTACATGGAGTTGGGAGGTCTCTGGTGGTCCAAACTCTTGGACTCAGCTCTCCCACTTTGGAGGCTCAAGGCCAGCACCCAGGCAGAGCATCAAGACCCTGTCAGCCACACAGCTCAGAAGAAAACGTAGAAAAAAAAAAAAATATATTTTCTTTTTAATTTTTAAAAATTATTAAAATAAATAAAAAAGAAGAGAGCAACCAAACCAATAAACAAATCCACCAGCAATACAAGTGCTTAGAACTAAACTAAGATAGACATAAAAATCAGAAACAAATCAGTCACAGATAGCAAACCCCAAGTCTACAGTTGCTCCCAAAGTCCACCACCTCAGTTTTGGGACAATTCGTTGTCTATTCAGGTATTCCACCAATTCTAGTACATCAATTGATTGTGGGGATTTAATCCGCTGCTCCTGATGCTGCATGGAGAGATTGCTCTTTCTCTTCTTTGTTCACACAGCTCCTGAGGTTCAGCTTTTGTTTTAGCCTCAGCTCTGCATGTAGGTCACCCTCAGGCATCTGTTCTTGGCTCAGAAAGAACAGGGTTAAAGCAGCGGCTAATTAGGGGGCTCTTGCTCCTTCAGGCCAGGCAGAGGGAGGGGTACGCTAGTCATAATTGGAATGGGGGTGAGCCTGTGACGGCAGAGACCAGCATGATGCTGCAACAGCCTGAGGTGCGCCATGTGTTCTCCCAGGGAAGTTGTCTCTGGATCATGGGACCCTCGCAGTGGCAGGCTGCACAGGCTCCTGGAGGGTTGTGGATAGTGACCTGTGCTTGCACACAGTCTTCTTGGTGGTGGCAACAGTAGCGTTAACATTTCATGCCCGTCTCTGGGATCTTAGCTAACAGCCGTGGCTCACTCTCATTTCTGGAGTTCATTTAGGCAGTGCTCTGCCTTCTGTGGACACACGGGGAAGGAATCCCCTCTCTTCACGCACCCGGAAACAATGGTCTCTTGCCTTTAAGCAGGTCCAGACTTTTTCCTGCACTCCCTCCCAGCTAGCTGTGGTGCACCAACCCCTTCAGGCTGTGTTCATGCAGCCAACCCCAGTCCTCTCCCTGAGATCCGACCTCCGAAGCCCGAGCCTCAGCTCCCAGCCCCCGCCCACCCCAGTGGGTGATCAGACAAGCCTCTCGGGCTGGTAAGTGCCGGTTGGCACTCTGTGATTCCTCTGTGCGGGAATCTCTCTGCTTTGCCTTCCGCACCCCTGTGGCTGCACTATCCTCCGTGGCTCCGAAGCTTCCCCCCTCCGCCACCTGCAGTCTCCACCCACGAAGGGGCTTCCTAGTGTGTGGAAACTTTTCCTCCTTCACAGCTCCCTCCCTGGTGCAGGTCCCGTCCCTATTCTTTTGTCTCTGTTTTTCCTTTTTTCTTTTTCCCTACCCAGGTACATGGGGAGTTTCTTGCCTTTTGGGAAGTCTGAGGTCTTCTGCCAGCCTTCAGTAGGTGTTCTGTAGGAGTTGTTCCACATGTAGATGTATTTCTGATGCATTTATCAGGAGGAAGGTGATCTCCACGTCTTACTCTGCCGTCTTGAAGCCCCCCCCCCCCACATGCTATTTCTTTTTCTTGCCTTATGGTAGTGACTAAAGTCATGTTTAATCCTGAAGAGAAGTGGTAACTGTGGGCCCACGTCTTGTTCTTCATCTTAAAGAGGATGCTTTTAACATTTCAGAATTAATTATGGTTAACTGTTTGCTATAGGTATTTGTTAGATCCCTTTTACTAGGAAACAAAATGCTAGTCCTAATTTGTTAAGAGTTTTCATCATTAATTGGATGTTGAATTTTATCAAATATTCTTGGATCAAATGAGATAATCATATGATTTTTCTCCTTTAATATGGTCAGTTATGTTGGTTGATTTCCTAATGATAAATTAAACTTGGAACCCTGAGATAAACTTAATTTGGTTATGACATATCTTTTTTACACAGGGAGTTGGGTTCTGTTTGATAGAATTCTATGACTATGTGTACAAGTGAGATCTCTCTATAATTTTCTTTTCTCATACTGACCTTCACAGGGTTTTATATCAATCTTATTCTACACTCAAAATATGAATCATAGAGTATTATCTCCTTCTATATATGTGGAAGAGTTTGTGTAAGACGGTAATTATTTTTCTTAAAATAATTTGTAGAACTTGCTATTATAATCATATTGGCCTGGTGTGTCCTTGTGGGAAATTTTTTTGATAACTGATACAATTGCTTTTATTCTTATAGGCATATCCACGTATTTTAAAAAATTTCTTCTTAATTCCATTTTTATAAGCTGTAATTCTTTAGGAATTCATTGATTTCTCTTAAATCTTCAAATTTATTGCTACAAAGTTGTCCATTAGAACCTCTGATTATCTTTTTAATATCTGAAGCATTTAATTTATAGTATAATTTATTTTTTCCTTGAAGAGTTGAATGCTGAAGATTGGGTTTGGCAAGTTTGACAAATACCGTCAAGGCAAAATCTGGCTGTATCATCGTATTTATTTAGCTTCTATTTCCCTTTTTTCACTTTGTTTTTTTGTTTGTTTGGTTTTGGTTTTGGTTTTGTTTGTTTTGCCTCTGAGTGTTCTTTCTTTCCAGATCATCAATTTTTTTAGAAAGATGTTTTAAAATAATTTCTCCAACATTTCTAGTTATTGACTAAAGTCAACAACTAGATTTATTTTAAAGAAACCCTCTGACAGGTATGAGCGTAAAGCATTAAGAACTATAGAAGAGGGCTTTCCTGGTGGTGCAGTGGTTGAGAGTCCGCCTGCCGATGCAGGGAACACAGGTTCGTGTCCCGGTCCGGGAAGATCCCATATGCTGTGGAGTGGCTGAGCCCGTGAGCCATGGCCACTGAGCCTGCGCATCCGGAGCCTGTGCTCCACAATGGGAGAGGCCACAACAGTGAGAGGCCCGCATTCCGGAAAAAAACCCCAAAAAACTATAGAAGAGAGTTAAGAGTGCTGTGATGGGACACTGCAAATGAGAACACAACTATTTGGGTCCCCAGATTTGAGAAGACAATACTGCTGGAACTTGATCAGAGGTTTTGATGGTGGGGGAGGAACACCGATAAAGGAAAAGGTCTGTCTGCAGCAGTACAAGTGCACCAAACTGTAACCCACCCACCCTCACTCCCATTAGAGGTTAGGAAAAGTCCATGTTTTCCAGTAACTCATACAAACTCTTTCTGACAATGAATCATTTTTAGGAGACTTTACTAATCAATGTAGGTTAATTAAGAGGAAAACACCAACACGCCTCTTTTTGGATAAAGAATTGAGGTTCTCAAAAAAAAAAAAGGGACTTCCTTGGTGGTCCAGTGGCTCTGTGCTTCAAATGCAGGGAGCAGGTGTTCAATCCCTGATTGGGGAACTAATATCCCATGTGCCTGATCCCAGGGGCTGTGTGGTGTGCTGCCCCCACCAAAAAAGAAAAAAAGAATTGAGGCTCTGGCCAATGGCCTCAGGACTGGTCAGTGGGAGGGGCAGTTTCAGAAGGGATAGTTTTCTGAGATAAATAATAGCTAAAAATTCAGATGACTTCCAAATTACACAAGTTTCACTCTTGACCATCACTTTTATGGCCTTATTTATTATAAACAGGACCCCCCAAAGAAACGATTAATATTTATATTTACCACTGTTTAACAACCGTTGCATTGAGTGGCACCAGACCAGTGGAATCTTGTGAAAAAGAAAGCAGAATGGGCTGATTAGTGAGGTGGGAACACTTGGATTGTAGTGAGGCACTATCTGATTTAGGGAATCCATAGGTTTCTAAAACAAGCAATATTTTAGTTTTATAAGAAACTGCAAAGCTATTTTCTAGAGTGTCTGAACCATTTTACCTTCTCACCAGCATGTGAGATCACGTTTCTCCACATTCTCACCAGCATTTTCTGTTGTCACCATTTTTTTTTAACTTTAGTTTTTCCGGTAGGTGTATAGTGACATTTTATTGTCCATAAACTCTTTTTAGACTTGTGGGTATACATGACACCTATTGTTTTCAGTTTTGAGGCCTCAGCTGAAACTCTTAGACAGCAGGAAACGTAACACTGAGAAGTTTCCTGGATTACTTATCTCAAAGAAAGTCAGGCAGACAAGTTTACCTACTAATCAAGCCTCCGAGTTGTCAGATGGAAGGGCAGGGCAGAATCTGTGGGCCGGGTGATATTTTCTAATTGGATTGGTCTGCTAGTTTTGTGCCTATTTGTCTCCCAAGTTATATATCCCCAAATTCAGCATGGGAAAGTGGAGGAGGCTGCAATTAAAAATACTAGAAGAGTCATTTTTACTAAAGATTTTGGAAGACATTGAGGTTTGAAGAAGTACTGATTGGATACTCTTGAAACAAGCATAGAATAAAAAGGAAGAGACATCTCCACACTTCTGCAGAAAAGCCAGCAGTTGAGCTCCAGCCATGATGGAGGAGGTCCCCAACAGGAAGGTCTTCTGGAGCAGGTGAAAGCCACTGGCTGCCGGCTGAGGCAGCTCTCATGGGCGGAGGGGGGTGGTGGTGGTATGAACAGATCTGAAGGCATTAGGAGCAGCAAACTTTGTCAACACGTCATCATTTTCTTACTTCAGGTTTTGAAAGTGGTAAAATGCTCTCAAATAGCACACATCAAAGAGGGAAATATGAAAATACCTGAATTATAAATACAGTATATTTCAGCAGCTGCTTTTTTCTTTTTCATTATATTTATTTTCCTTATATCCATACTCTGTGTCTTGCTTAGGTTCAAGCATACTTTAATTTTATCAGTTGTCTTTGAATTACCATGGACCTGGGCACATATTATCATTTTTTAATATCAAGTTCAGTTTTAAAGGGAAAAAAAGAACACCATGTCTCTCCTTGTCTTGCTGTTCTAATGAGAATGAACATATTACCCACTGAATCAGAACACTTTGAAGTCCTATTTATGGCTTCTACCTGTCTCTGTGGGCAGACCCACTCACATCTAAAAGGCATCAAAACTTTTAGTACTCTACTTGAGCTGTAAAAATTTAATGTACAAAATCATCGTAATTCAGCACTAAAAGGTATCAACTATCTACTCATGGTTTCAAAAAAGCACAGTCATTTAAAAATAGATCTTCATCTGTCTTATCTATTTAAATAGATCCATCCCTTATCTAAGAACACAGGGCATTGAAATTCTTGAGCACACAGCTTTGAGTTACAAGAATTTCAAGCCAGTGGAGAAATGGGAGGTGCGAGCCTATGTGCAGCACCTCAAGTGAGATATTTTGAAAACAAAAAAGGCAAGGCCTCATATTAACATCCAAAATATAGAATTTTAACCTAATTAGGATTATGCTTTATTATAAACACTTATCTTTTCTGGAATTTTTGTGGTTCTGAAAGTCCTGAAAAATTTCCTATAATCTTCAGCACCAATAATCAGTGGGTTAAGAAATTTACTTTCTAATTCTTAAAGTAAACATAGTACATTAAAAGCCAATGTTAAATACTCTTTAAGTGGATATTATGGTGCAAAATGCAGATTCCCATTCCCCTTTCAAAATGAAGGTATTCACTACCTCAACTGCTGGGAAGATTGCCTGCAGGTAGCTCGAAGCTGAGTCCCTCCCCAAGACTGAAGGGAACTGCCTTGTCCACCCCAGCGACAGCCTGAATCTAATGACTATTTGATGTGTGGGCGATGGGGAGAGAGGTGCCTCAAAGGCCTGGCCACCATGCCTCAATGTGAAGTAACTCTGAAGGGTCATCCCAGCTCCAGAGATCTCATGAAATCAGCTGCCAGCTTCTCTCTCCTGCTGCCTTCACCCTCTCACAGGTGTTGTTTCCAAGAGCATTCTCCAATAAAACTCCTGTACACAAATCTCCACCGCAGAGTCTGTTTCCTAGGAAACCCACTCAAGCGAAAATGATGCAGGAACTAGCTTGAAGGGGCTCCAACTTGTCAAATGAGTAAGAGTTTGAGAAACGAATTAATTATAATTAATTAATTATATTAATTATAATATTAATGGATTAATACCCACTGAATAAAAATAATGAGACTACACTAATATAAAGGAAGGAAGGAAGGGGGGAGGAAGGAAGGAGGGGAGGACGGGAGGAAGGGAGGGAGGAAGGAAAGAGAGAAGGAAAGAGGAGAGATCTTCCTTAGATTTATTTATTAGTAGAATTTCAATTAATAACTGCAAAAGGAATGTTGCAAATAGAGAATCAACATGTGGCAACAATCTCTGGAATGCTGATTCCAGCTGGAGTTGTCAGTGAAGGTGGTGGCTGGCTGAGGAACAGGATATTGATAAAATCTTGGAATACCTTCCCACAAAATACAAATTAATTGCAAATGGAAACTGAGAATTTAAAGTGAAGAAACCTGTCAAAGACAAATATGAGCAGGCAATCAAAATTAGCATTATCAGTAAAAAGGTGGGTCTACACTGTGTACCTCTTCATGTGCACAGCATCACTTTCTGGTATTTCTGCAAAGATTACATGATCTGAATCCGGTCATGCAGACACATCAGATGAATCTAAGTGGACAATTATCCTAAGAATGTAAGACCTTTTAAAATCTAAGGATGCAAGACCTAGAAAACAGATAAGAACAGAGAAACTGTTCCAGATTGAAGGACTCTGAAGAGACATGACAACCAAGTGCAACACATATCCCTGGAGGGTATCCTGGATCAGCATGGAAATAGCCACTGTTGGGACAGTTGATGACATTTGAATTGAGTCTGTAAGTTGGATGGTAGTATTGTACCAATGTTGATTTCCTGGTTTTGAGGTTTGTGTGCTAATTATATGAGAGAATATCCTTGTTTGGGGAAAATAATCACTGGAATATTTAGAAAGGATGGGGCATCACATCTTTAGATTGCTCTTAGAAGTTTCAGAAAAAAGACTAATAATGATAAATGGTGTGTGTGCATGTGTGTGTGTAACAGAGAAGAAAAAAATTCAATAAAATAGAAACGACTGCAGAATATGGGTGAAGGAGATATAGGAGTTCTTTTTATTATGGCCACTTTTCCATAAGTTTACAATTATTTCAAAATAAATTATTAAAAGTTATTTTCCTTTTTGTTTTCATTATATAACTGGGTTTTTTAAAAAAATTATTTTTAGCACTTTCAGCACTTTAAGTGTCCTTGTTTCTATTGGACAAAATGATCTTTTAAACACCTCAAAAATAAGCTCAGACACAGCAAATGTGGTATACACTAAAAAAAACAAAACAAAAGCCTCAGAGGTGAAGATTAAACTAATCATCATAAGGCCTAGTGCTACCTGCTACTGATAGGGTTAGCTTGTTTTTCCTCTGAATCATAGCTTTGTACAAATCTATACATGTGGATGTAATATCATTCCTTGGATATTTATTGAGACTTGTCTTATGGCCCAGGATATAGTAAATAGTTGTAAGCGTTTCACATGTTTTTTTACAAGAATGTGCATTGGGAAGTGCTGTGTTCTTCACATTCATTATATCAAACTAGTTGATTGTGCTGTTTAAATCTTCTATATTTCTTACTGATTTCTGTCACTTGACTTATTAACTACTGTTAATTACTGAATTCCAGATCATATCTCAGCCTAGTCGACTACCGCCTTGAAAGTTTAAAAGTCATCTCAGCTGTCCTGAGCTCTACATCTTCTCCAAAATATTTGCTCCTCCCACAGTCCCCATCATTTTGGTTAACGGCAACATCATCCTTCCAGTTTCTCAGGGTAAAAGGCTTGCAGTTATCCTTGATTCCTCTTCTTCTTTCTTCCCACGTGTAATCTTTCAGCAAATCTTGTCAACTCTAACCTTAAAAGAGATTTGAAATCTAACCACTTCTCACTACTTCCACTCTACTTCTCTGATCCAAGCCACCATCATCTCATACCAGTATTATTGTAATCACTTCTTTGACAGGGAGACCCCTATTTTCACCCTTGCTTTTGTCACTTTCAGTGCAGCAACCAAAGTGATATGGTTAAACTTAAGTCAAGTCGTGGCACTCCTCTGTTCAAAACTTGCCAGTGATTTCCAATTTCATTCTGTCTAAGCCAAAGTCTTTATGATGGACTTTAGGGCCATCCATGTGTAGACAATTTCCTATGGATCTCTCAGGTTTCTGCACAATTTTTGAGCACAGGCACTGCTGTTTTTGTTTTGGATTATCTTTTCCAGTATGTTTATGTAAAAAACATCCTTGGAAGATAGAGATACTGCCTTCCTTCAGAGCACCACAGCATGCTCACTGCCCGTTATAAAAAATTTGTCTCTGACCTCAGATTTCCTCTCTAAGTAAACAAAATTTCTGACACTCTGGCTATTGCTAATACTGTGAGCAATAAATTGTCCTTTGTTTCTGACCCAGGAGTTTCGTGTTTTCTGCTATCATCCATGAAAATTTGGCACACTAACTTATTAGCCTGCCAGCAGATAAAATCTCAGATACTTCACAGTTCTTTACAGTGTGATCTGGTCCCCATAACCCCTCTGACCTTCTCCCTTAAAACTCTCCTCTTCTTTATTGCCCTTCAGTCACACCGACTCCTTCCTGTTCCTTGATCATGGCAAGAGCCCTCCACGGGGCCTTGCCCTTGTTATTCCCTCCCTCCCCAGTGATCCTCATAGGCCTCTCCTTGAGGCTTTTATTCTAATATCACTTTCCTTGAGCCTACATGCACATCCCCTAATTTTTCTTTCTAGGGTGTATCAACATCTGGCATATTACATATTTATTTAGTTTGCTCAATATCTCTACCCACAAAGATGAAAGCACCAGGAATTTTTGTTTGTTTGTTTTACTGTTAACACCTCTGACAGTCAGCCAAAATCCTTTAAGTCTACTTCTGGGAACCTAGTGGAAGTCTTAGCACAAACATTTGCCTATGGTGGGATAAGGAGCGTTGTCAGTGGTTAGCAAGTCTAGAAGATGGAAATCAGGAAGTATTACATTTATGGTTCAAAATACATGTGGAATACCTTCACCATAAACTGATGATTTTCAGGAGTTAGTAGGCATACAAGAAATAATTGGAAATTACTCAATGACTCAGCAGCTGGTATGGCCCTGTCAATTTTCCCCTTCGCTCTCTTTTAATCCGTAAAAGAAACAGTTGAGTCATAGAGAACTTAGGTATTTTTCCTGTTCTACTCCCTCCTTGAAGCCTGGTAAATAAAAACATACCTCTTTTTAAATATCTCACACCAATATTTTGAATGTGTGCCATTATTAGAAAATTTACTTCTCCCAGTACTTTCTAAATATGATTGAATACTTAATTAAATAATAAGCTATTAGAGTCAAGCAAGTCTTCCGCATTATATAAAAAAAGAAATAAGTCTGTATTAAGTACCTTTTCAAGACATACAATGCCAGAGCTACTAATAAAATCTATTTCTTTTGATTTTTAGTTCAGTGACCTTTACATATAGTTTCTTACTCGTCACTTTTTTGGAGAAGGGCTGGTGGGGTGGTCAGTTGTCTTATCACGAGCTCACATGTGCACAGAGAATTCCTGGTTCTGGCGCTGACCCAGTATCAACAACAGTTTCAGGAGAAACCTCCTAAGGTTTAATTTAATTTAATTTCCATAAATCGGAAGGACATATGAAGGAAAATGCAAGCGTAGCTTACACAGAAGGGAGCCAATATATATGTTCTAAGTTGATGGAAGGAGAAATTAAATTTAAGAATATAATGTTAATTTTTAAATGTAAATTTGAAGAAAACAACAACAATAATAATAGTCATTACTTACATAATATTTGCTATGTGCTGGGCACAGTTCCTTAAATATATTAACTCATTTAACCTTCACAACAATCCTATGAAGTACTCAGATTTTCTCCATTTGAGAGACAGAAAAACCGAATCACAGAGGGTTAAGTAAGTTGCCCAAGTTCGCATACCTAGTAATGGTGGATCACAAATGGAAATAAAAAACAACTATTTAATTGGAAGAAGGTGTGGATGAAAAATTAGGCAGTATTAAAAATGATTTGTAGGGCTTCTCTGGTGGCGCAGTGGTTGAGAGTCCGCCTGCTGATGCAGGGGACACGGGTTCGTGCCCCGGTCCGGGAAGATCCCACATGCCGCGGAGCGGCTGGGCCCGTGAGCCATGGCCGCTGAGCCTGCCTGTCCGGAGCCTGTGCTCCGCAACGGGAGAGGCCACAACAGTGAGAGGCCCACGTACCGCAAAAAATAAAATAAAATAAAATAAAATAAAGGAGACTGTAACTGTGGGATGAGTAAGGCTTTCTACAACAAGACACGACAAGCAAAAAACATAATTTAAAAAACCAAGTAGTTTGGTGAATAAAAAATAAAACTTTTGAATAACAAAACAAACCATAAGCAAAGTCCAAAGAAAAATGAATGAGATTATGTTTGCAAAATATATAAGAAAGGATTGGTATACAGTATAAATTTTTAAAACTTCACATCCAATAGAAAAACATGCAAAAGACATGAACAGAAAAGTCACAGAAAATCCAAATGTGTGATACTCAAACAAGAAGCTCAACTTCACTTGTAATCAGCAAATTGCTAATTAAATGCTGTATGATTGCCCCAAGTTAAAAATGTGAATAATTTCAAGTGTGGGTGGGGATATGGACACGCATACTCTGTCACCCACTGCAGACCGGAGTATAGATTGGTGCAGACAACTTTGGAGGGGACTTTCGTAGCATCTACTAACTCTAAAAATGCGCTTGGACTATGACACAGAGATTCTATTTCTCACATATTTACACACGAGAAACGTTCTTACATGTTTACAGGGAGGTATAACCAAGTATGTTCACTACAGAAGTATTAGCAATAACAAAATAATTTTAAGCAACCCAAGTGTCTATCAACATGAGAGCGGTTAAAGTTAACCGAAGATAAGTGACGATATATCCAGAAGTAAAAGGAGGCCAGCGTATATGGATTTTAACGAACAAGGAGGAAAGTGGACAGACAGGGCTACCATGCAGGCTGTTCACTGAACATCTCCAGGGAGCACTTTTCACATAGACTGAAATGTGAATGGCACCCCTTGGAGTTGTGCAGTGTACCATCTGCATAACGATACCTGGGGGGCCTGCAGATGGGGATGATGTCGGGGATTTAACAGGAAACCAAATCATACAAAGCCTCAGAGGCCATGGTAAAGAATCCTCATGTTATTCTAAGTAAAATCCCTAAAGATTATAAACAGGGGAATGAATTCATGGTTTTTTTTTTTGGTTGGTTGTTTGTTTTTTGCGGTACGTGGGCCTCTCACTGTTGTGGCCTCTCCCGTTGCGGAGCACAGGCTGCGGACTCACAGGCTCAGCGGTCGTGGCTCACGGGTCCAGCCACTCCGCGGCATGTGGGATCTTCCCAGACCGGGGCACGAACCCGTGTCCCCTGCATCGGCAGGCGGACTCTCGACCACTGCGCCACCAGGGAAGCCTGAATTCATGTTTTTAAAAGATTCATCTGGCAACTATGTGAAATGAATTAGAGGGGGTTAAGAGAAGTGAAAGGTCAGTTAGGAGTGTATTGCAATGGTCTAATCAAAAGGTGATAGTGACCTCAATCTGGATAGTGGCAATGGAAATGGAAAGTTGTAGACAGACATAAATATATCATCCAGACAGGATCTGCAGGACCTGCTGATGCATTACCCTGGCAAAGGCAGAGGAAACGTTGGAGAGAGTGCAATTAGAATGACTACCAGTTTTCTGTACAGAGCTGTGAATGGATAAGGGATCCATTTACTGATGTGAATAAGTCTGGGGGAGGAATATTTTCGAGCAGTACAATTTCAAACGTGTTAAACTTGATATGACTGAGATATCCAGGACAAGTTATCAATGAGAAAGATGGCTATATGAGATTGAGCTCAGAAAAAATGTTTAGACAGATATAAATTTTAAAGGAGCTGTGATATGTTTTTTGAGCACATGGAACTAGATGAGAGATCACCAAGAGAAAGAAAAAAAGAGGGAGGAAGCTAGGAAAGCACTGAGGAATTATAAAATTTAGAGGACAGAGGCACATGCAGCCAGAGAGATAGAATGGGAAACCAGAAGAAGTGGCTGAGATGTCCTTCAGTGAGGGAACTGCTAAGGAAATTATCCTATATCCGTTCTATAAAATATCATGCCCACACAAATATAGTCAGTTAATCTTTCACAAAAGAGCAAAAGCAATACAATGGAAAAAAGACAGTCTTTCAAACAAGTGGTGTTGAAAAAGCTAGATATGCATATGCAAAAAATAAAAAGCCTAGACACAGACATTATCCTCTTCTCAAAAATTAACTCAGAATGGATCGTATACCTAAATGTAAAATACAAAACTATAGAACTCCTAGAAGATAGGAGAAAAATCTAAATAACCTTGAGTTTGGTGATGACTTTAGATGCAACACCATAGGCAGGACCCATGAAAGAATTAAGTTGGACTTCATTAAAATTAACAACTTCTGCTTTGCAAAGGACTTTCAAAATAATGAGAAGACAAGCCACAGACTGGGAGAAAATATTTGCAAAAACATGTCTGAGAGAGGACTGTTATCCCAAATAGGCAAAGAACTTGTAAAACTCACCAACAAGAAAATGAAAAACCCAATTTAAAAGTGGGCAAAGGATCTGAACATACACCTCACTAAAGAAGATATACAGATGGAAAATAAGGATGAGCAAAATGATCTGCATCATATGTCATTAAGGAACTGCAAATTAAAACAACTGTGAGATACCACACCTACTAAAACAGCAAACATCAAAAACACTGACGACACCAAATGCTAGAAGTGGTGTAGAGCAACAGGGATGCTCATGCACTGCTGGCAGGAGTTCAAAATGATACAGCTACTTTGGAAGACAGCGGGCAATTTTTACAAAACTAAACATACTCTTACCAATGATCCAGCAATGACACTCCTTGGTATTTAACCAAATGAGTTAAAAACTTATCTCCACACAACAAACCTGTGCACGGTTGTTTACAGCAGCTTTATTCATAATTGCTGAAACTTGGAAGCAATCAGGATGTCCTTAAGTCAGTGAATGGATAAATACGCTGTTGTTCTTACAGACAATGGTATATTATTCATCGCTGAAAAGAAATGAGCTATCAAGCCATGAAGACATGGAGGAGCCTTAAATACCTATTACTAACTGAAAAAAGCCAATCTGAAAAGGCTACAGACTGTATGATTCCAACTCTATGGCATGCTGGGAAAAGCAAAACTATGAGGACAATAAAAATATCAGCGGTTACCAGAGGGAGGGGAGAAGGGAAGGGTACATAAATGAAGCACAGTAGATGTTTAGGACAGTAAAACTATTCTTTATGATACTATAATGGTAGATACACGTCACTATACATTTGTCAAAATCCACAGAACGTACACTAAGAATGAACACTAAGGTAAACCATGGACTATTTTTAACCAAGTCTATTTTTTAAAAATACTGTGCAAGTATTTAAAAGAACCAATAGGCAAAACACGCTAAAGTCAAAGTTTCGTGAAGAAGATTATTGAGTAAAAAAGGCAAGTATATTATGTATAGTTTATATATAATATGGTTTCATTTATGTGAAATAAATCAGATACTAGATATACACACACATTAATTGTATGTGCACTGAAAAACAAGGCCTGGCTATATAATATTCAATAAACTGTTAATAGTGGTTCCTGGGAATTAAGAGAAGAGAAAGAAGAATGACATTTCATCTTTTTACTTTACGCTCTTCCGTATTATTTAAATGACTTATAATAAATAGGTCTTGCTTTAGTAAAACTTAAAAAAATAATTTCAAAAGGACACACTTTTTAAACCTTCTCTATATTCTTAATATAAACTTTAATTCAGTGTTTATGAAAATATGGTTCAAGTGACACCTAAGTCAGAAATACCTGGATGTTTATTAAAATATACTTCCTAGACCACATCTCAGTTTTAATAATTCAGATGCTCTAGCAATGAGGTACAGGACTTTGCATCCTTACCAACTACCCTGGGTGATTCTAATCTCTGCCATTCTGAATTGCAATAAGTCAAAATGAATGATGTAGTTGCTTAAAAATCAGCAAATGCCTCCGGGGTAAACACTTACCAGATACCTATCAGCCTAAAAGTGAAAGACAACAGTTAGTACAGGCCTGACCCAGAGGGAGAAAAGGCAAAATAACTAGATTAATGGCTCAAGGTAAGTGGTGAACCAGCACACACACAAGAAGCACTGTCACATTATAAAATGAGAAAGAAAGAAGGAATATAGACTCTGTAAAGAGATAAAAACTGCCAAGTGTTCAGAACTTTCCTTCTTCGTCTCATAATTCCCATCTGGTCAGTTATACACAGAAGCAACAAGTAATATCTGAGGGACTATAAATCTGTATAAATGATTCTACTTCAATTCATATTGAAATAATTTTCTCATGCTTAACCTGAAGTAAAACCCAAGAGTTAGCACCTTCTGCAGAGGTATGGTCCTAAATCAATGCCAAGTAAACTGACATTTATTTCGATTTATATAATCACTTAGGGACTTCCCTGGTGGTCCAGTGGTAAAGAATCCACCTTCCAATTCAGGAGACTCGGGTTCGATCCCTGGTCAGGGAACTAAGATCTCACATGCTGCAGGGCAACTAAGCCCACGCGCCACAACTATTGAGCTCGCGCACCTCAACGAGAGCTCGCGTGCCACAAACTACAGAGTCCATGCACTCTGGACCCCACATGCTCTGGAGTCCGCACACCACAACTAGAGAAGCCCACAGGCCTCAACAAAGACCTCGCATGCTGCAACTAAGACCAGACGCAGCCCCCAAAAATAATAATAAAGAAAAAATTAAAAAATATATATAATCACTTAAAATATTTCTTGACTTGATTACACTTTATATTTTAATCAGATATATAGAAACTGAAGAATAATTCATATAGTGATGGCTTCTATCTTCCCCTATTTGAATCTTTTTTAATGTAAGCATTTTTAATGTAAGACATTCCCTAGGATCTCACATTTTTGAGATACGAATAAGATATTCTCAGAATCTATGCATCTGAAGTCTTTCTATAATGCAACCTGGAGCAGAGGATTTGTGTCACACAGTACCAAACAAAAGGAGCACAGACGGTTTTTTTAATTGGCCTCTAGTTAGTGGGATTAGAACAGAGTTACCAAGGTTCAATGTGTTCAGTTGGGAGCAACTCTTGGAAGGTAAGTTCTTAAATGACAAAACTATGTGAATTTATTGTATTTATGAGCAATACACTTTTGAAATTCAGGTCTTTGTTTTGTTTTGTTTTTTAAGCTTTGTCTATAAGTGATCCATCTTTCAAAAGCCACGAATTATCCTGGATGTCTTTTGCTTCCTTTCCTGTTCGAAAAAAGACACATATTCAATTGCAGTTCCAGCCTCTTACTGCAGATGGCATCCTATTCTACGTTGCCCAACGCTTAAAAGCAGAGTCAGGTAAAGTTCGCAAGATCTTTGCTGAGGAAAAAAAAAATTCTAATGAATTCCTAATAGGCTCTTAAGTGATGTGTCATAGAGTATTTTTTTAAGTCACTTAGTCTATAAAATATGTAAACATTTGATCTTTTTGTTCTATTGTCACTGCAAATGTATGCTTTGAATTGACTCCTAAATATGAATGTTAGCAAAATAGCAAGAGCTTTGTTAGAATTACAGTTAGCAAAGTCCAAATATAGCATATGTTCAACTTTATAACAATCCCATCAAAAAAAGAGGTTGAAGCTATGCATAATAGTCCTATGTCAAAATGGACAAAATATGCATATAAAAGATGAAGGAAAGGAAGCCATGACTGATATATTCCCAGTAAATCCATCCACATTTATAATTCAAAAAAATTCCTTTAAGTTATTCAGTCACTTAAATAGTAAACCTGGGACCCATGTTCCAAAATAAGTTTATAAAAATGTTTTTTTAACTATAAAAATTGCATAAATTATCATAATATGAAATAAAAATATTTTAGTATGTTTCAGTTTGAAATTTTGATTTTTGAGTTTTTATTGCTAACTCTTGATTTCCATCTTCATAATATCTTTCTCCAGAACTTTGACAAAGACATTTGCCTATATAGTTACATTTCTACTGCCAAATATTTTTAAATGTTTACATTTGGATTTTCTTTCAACTTGTTTCTCAGAAAATGAAATTTTGGTAATGATAAATAAATCAGTTTATTTTGTTTCAACAGTGAACAAAAATGATGCTCTGATTTTCACAATCTAGTATAAGGAGTTCTTTTAAAGGTGTGTCTCATTATGCTGCTAAATAATGAGACTCTCAGAGAATTAGACAAAAGTGGTTCCATCTCAAGGCACTGGTAAAATACTTTCAAAATAATTTCAAGGAGAAGAGATGATAATTTCAAAGGAAAAAGATAAATCTCTTAGAAGAGGTTTGCTCTCCTGAGATTTGATATTTGGTTTTAAATGTATGATTGATTTAAATCTCCCCGTGAAAATGCCAAATGGGAGAATCATGTACAAACAGAAAATTTCTATTTTTAAATCAAGAGACATTAAAAGACAATCATATTAAGTTGTATTGCTCATAAAAACTCAAGGTTAACCTTTGTATGATAAGGGCAGAAAATCAAGAGATATTCAGGACTGTGACTGGCCAAGAACGTTGTGCTATAGTTTTATAATCAGTACACTGGATAGTTATATTTATGTGTATAAAATAAAAAGCTCATTTACATTAACACACATAGGAGAGAGGGAGAACACTTTCTTACATCTAAATAGCTTTGTATTTCAGTTCATAACAGTCAAGATTTTCCTTTTTTATGCCCTTAGACACTATTAACAAAGATGAAAATAGATTAGTTTCATGTCATAACTGGTGCTGCATTTGACACTTATGTAAGGAACTCATGAAAACTTTAAAATATTAAATCTATACTCTACATTCTCAGACTTGGATTAACCTGAAGGTAATTATAAGATGAAAGGCATAAACTTGTTTATTAATAATCAGGTGGTAAAGTATGTTTCATTTAAAGTTGCATAAAATACAGGTGACTGCCCCGTACTTTGACCTTCTCTAAGAGCTATGTCTGATATAAACATTAACCAAGCCTTCTAGCTGATCCTCTGCTGAGAGGAGCTATTGGTAAAAATGCCCAAACATTTAATACACAACATCAAAAGCCACAAATTTAGATATCAGCAGCCAGTTAGGTTTTCATATGTAGAAAAACGAATTCTCAATTAACAAGGTTTCTGTTTCTCTTTAGAGCTTATTAATTTGAATAATTTCAAATAGTGCAAAAGTTAAAACAAAATAACTTAAAAACTATCCTAGTTGATTTTAGATCTCTGATTATGGAAAGAAATTTTAAAGAGATAAACCTCGGCACTTGTTTATCTGTTTCTGCTAAATATTTAATACCTTAAAATGAGCTTTTTTGATACAAAATCAATTTTATGTTAAGCACCAATTAATCACAGATAGCCTGAATTCATCTTGATGTGGTTACAATCCTCATAGATAAATGTGTATTGAAAAAGCCTTGTCAGCCACAATGTAAAGTTAAAGCATATTCAAACAACTGAACAATAAAAGAGAAATAAACAAGAGCATACAAGCAAAGTCGCGTTAAGATTAGCCTTCCTTGGCTGAAGCTATCCTCCTTGATCTTTCTTCTAGTTGTCAACTTGGCCAGTAATATTACAGATCACTGCTTCAGCTTTCCTAATCATTTTTTATTCCAACGTAGCTCTTTATTGAGGATTATTTACTATAGAACATGCTACAAGTAGCAAGAGAAACTTCTTCCATGATCCTGTGAAAGACGTTTGTGCCCACTTGCAGGCCATAAAGTATATTCGGAGTGTTATAAATTTTAAAACTTAATATCAATTATATTTCATTGTTCTAGGTTCTGTGGTATAAAAATGTAGATGATTCAATCTGTATTTAATTTTTTCATATATAACCTAAAATCTCATAATGCAGCTTCTCTCTTTCTTTAGGCTTAAAATGGTGTTTATGTTAGAAAATCCATGAATAAACTGAATTTCTTCCTTTTGTCGGGAAAATTTTTAAACTTATGTATATTACAGGGAAAAGATGTTTTTGTTTTTGTTTTGTTTTGCTTTCAGCCTAAAACTCGTTGTTGAGAAATACTGAGTCATCTCACCCCACAAGTATACAAAAGGAATTTCCTAACTGAACAATTAGTTATGAGCATCTTCTGTGCCAGACACTGTGCAGGGTGCAGGGGATAAAATGTTGAGCCAAAGCGGCACAGATCCTATTCTCATGAAACTTACAAGTTGGTGGATAAGGCAGCTGTTAGTCAAATAATCACGGATGTAATGACGTAGATTATATTCACTAGAAATTCTCTATGAGGAAAATGATTAAAAATAAGACAACCGTATTTTGCATGGGCTCATACAGGTGGAAATGAGAGATGCGTGACTTCAGAGCTGCTAGGTCTCCCAACCATCCTTGAATAGCCTGGTGTGGACCACAAAGGGGAGGAAAAATAACAGACATTGGGTGCTGGAAGGAGGTGAGACAGTGTGGACCACGCATGTAGGAGGAGAGTACCACTTGTCAAGAAATCTCCCTGGACAAGAAAAGGGAAAATTTTATTGGTTGTGAAATGTTAGGGGGAAGGGAAAATACAGTCTCAAGGAAGATTTCTACATGTTTTGCTATGTTAAACACTTTGCCGCCCTCTGGAAGGAATCTTACCTTGTAGGGCTACATTCTTTTCCCAGGCATGGAGAGTTGCATTTGCTTTTCCTCTGAATGCCTCACTGAAACTTTCATACACATGCTGGATCCTATTTGTTCAGATTTGTTCAGACATGACTATAGAGTTATAAAATGAGATAAATATTGTGAAGGAGAGAAAACTAGTGCTATTAAAGCAATAGTGGAATCAAGGAAGACTTCTCTGAGGAAGTGGCATTTGATCCGAGACCTGAAAGATGGGCAGGAGTTACCTAGAGTAGGTGGAGCGGGACGGGGAAGTTTTCCAAGAAAACAACGCACGCAAATGTTCTGTAAGAAAAGGGTAAACCCTAACAAGGTCAGTGCTGCTGGAGGAGAGAGGAGAGCACTCCCAGTAAGGCTGCTGGAGAGGGAGTCTCTATACCTTAAAGAATCTAGGTTCTTATCCCAACAGGGAATGCCATTAAAGGATAGCATAATGATCAGACTTTCATTTGCAAAGATCACTTGAGCTTCAGTGTAGATTAGAAAATCAACTGGAAAGCAAGAAGGGTGGAGCGGCTCTCCCAACAGATCAAGCTGGAGATGACAGTAAATTTAACTAAGGTGGCAGGAGAGAAGTGCGCAGAATGAAGGTGTTTACAACGAACCAAAATGCTAGAAAATCTGTTTGATTAGAGACCCAGGATCACACTTAAATATTTTATCTGATCACTGGATGGACGGAGTGACTTAACTGAGTTTGGAAAGACTGAAGGAGACCAGGTGTATGGGAGGAAGTTCACAAACTGAGAGAAACTTTGGAGCTTGAGGTGCCTTTAAAACACCCAAGCAGAGAGCTCATAGAGATTTGCGTACTGGTAGATAGAGCTTGCTGCCAAGAGCACGGCTGAAACTTTGGAAAGCACACCATATGAGATTTTCATAGCACCACCACGAATCGCTCTTACTTCTGTGAAGGAGAAATGTCGCTGCTCTATCAGTAAACAAGGGATGTGGCAGCCATCAAGCCACCACATTGCAGCCTCCCCAGGTGAGCCCTGGGGGAACGCAGGATGGAAACAGGATGCCCCGCATCAAGCAGTCAGCTGCTGCAGCCACACCCGACGGTGCACCCTGAGGGGACTCAGGATGAAAAAGCACAGGGCACTGGCCCCAGGTAGCTGAGGTGCATGTCAAAGGAATGATTTCAGTGAGCCCAGACTCTTGCATCTTCCCATACATAGAAAAGCACTAAATTCCTTAGCTTGAGATGTCTGGTTCTCTTTAATTAACAGTAATCTCTTGATATTCTGACCACCTGGTCTTCGTTGATTATTTCCTGTTGTCATCCGTCTCACCGCACCCCGGCCCCGCCCCGCCTCTTCAGAGCAGTCCCTCAGAGTGATTTGAGAGTCCCGTCCCCCGGGCCTGAAGTCCTTAGAAAGTCTGCCAAATAAAACATGATTCTCAACTCGTAGGTTGTGCATTTTTTCCAGTCGACACTTCTCTCATCTTCCCCCCACGACCAATGTCTGTCAAAGACAGCATCAGGGGCTCAGAGTCAAACATCCAACTTAATTTTTACACATTCATCCTTAACTTAAACCGTTAAAGAAAAACCTCACTTTAACTTGGTACCACAATACATTCATTCAGTGTGAAATATTTACAACCAGGGAAAACATATGTGGCCAACTCCAGAGCAAAAGAATACAGGATATGTGTATGAATGTATAGATATATTTTGATCTGTAAATGGACACAAAACTCTCTAACATAACTGTGATCAAGATTTGTAATCTTTTTTCTCCAAAAAGGGGCAAGAGTTTTTAATGAAGTGACATTTTACTGTTGCTTTTCTTTCTCCACAGGTGACTTTTTATGTATCTCTTTAGTAAACGGTTCTGTTCAACTCCGCTACAATCTTGGTGACAGAACTATCGTTCTAGAAACTCTCCAAAAAGTAGCTATTAATAGAAATGCTTGGCATGTGATTAAAGCAGGAAGAGATGGTGCAGAAAGCTACCTGACTTTGGATGGGATAAATGTAACAGAAAAAGCCAACGCTACAATGAGCTCCCTGGACACAAATACCGACTTCTATATTGGAGGAGTGTCATCCTTAAATCTTGTAAATCCCATGGCAACAGGGAAAGAACCTGTAGGTTTTCAAGGTTGTGTCCGAGAAGTTATTATAAATAATCAAGAATTACAATTAACCGAATTAGGAGCACAAGGTGGTTCAAATGTAGGTGACTGTGATGGGACAGCCTGTGGGTACAACGTGTGCAAAAACAGGGGTGAATGTATAGTAAATGGCACAACTTTTTCTTGCAGCTGCTTACCACATTGGGCAGGAAATACATGTGACCAGTCTGTGTATTGTTTGAATAATCTTTGCCTCCACCAATCTCTATGTATACCTGACCAATCATTTTCTTACAGTTGTTTGTGTACTTTGGGTTGGGTGGGAAGGTATTGTGAAAACAACACTTCATTTTCAACTGCAAAATTTATGGGTACTTCTTACATTAAATACACTGATCCAGATTACAGAATGAGAAATCTTCAGTTCACTACTATATCTTTAAATTTCAGTACTACTGAAACAGAAGGTTTAATTGTATGGGTAGGAAAAGCTCAAAATGAAGACGATGATTTTCTGGCAATTGGTCTCCATAATCAGACCCTGAAAATAGCAGTTAACTTAGGAGAAAGCATCTCTGTACCTATGATTTACAGCAATGGTACATTCTGTTGCAGTAAGTGGCACCATTTAATTATAATTCAAAATCAGACTCTTATTAAGGCCTACCTAGATGACAACCTAATTCTCTCTGAGGATACTAATCCACACAAAACGTTTGTTGCTCTCAACTATGATGGTATTTTTTATCTGGGGGGCTTTGAATATGGCCGAAAGGTAAATATTGTTACTCAAGAGATTTTTAAAAGAAGTTTTGTTGGCAAAATTAAAGATGTATTTTTTCAGGATTCAAAAAAAATTGAGTTAATTAAATCGGAAGGATACAATGTTTATAATGGTGATGAACAAGATTAGGCTAACAAACTAGCAATTTAAATATATAAAATATACATGTAAATATAATTGATAGTTATTTCTTTGGCATATTGTTTACTGGAAATCAACTGTTTACTATTACCTGAAATAGTCTAAATGTTAACACTTCTTTTTTTTTATAAGCTTATAAAATATAGCTGAAGAAAAGATTTTGGTCATTTTTCCTACATCCAATTTATCTGAGTCCTGAGTTTTCACTCCATTAGTTCATTTAGTGTTTATTCATCTGTGAACTGTTTTTTAAATAAAATTTAGGTGAAAATGAATTAGTGATACATACAAAGAAAAATAAGAAAAAGGCAAAAGTATTAACCAAAGGAAAAATTAAAATTATTAACAAAGGAAATATCATAGCCTACTACATGGCTCAGCTATGAATAGTTATATGATTGAAATAATGTGAAATCTGAATACAGACTTAAACCAAAAATCAATGAATGAATGTGGGGAGGCAGAGATGGGGGAAAGAAGAGTTAACTGGTGAAAGTTAAATCCTTGTCTTCCACAGTAAGTTATCAATAGATATTATAGTTTTTTTTTTTAACTTAAAAAGATAGCATATACATGTCACTCACAAATATCCTAAGAAATGTCTAAAAGAATTGGATGCGGTTATCTCCAGAGAGCAGTGCAGACACTGTTGGGTTTTGTTTATAAATGTTGTAGAACTTCTTGACTTTTTAAACCACGTACTTATATAACTGATCAAATTTTAAAATTAAACTGCATTTATATTTAACCATTCAAGGCTACAGGTCTCCAAAGTGAGCATAAAACAGGTTCTGAACAATGTTATTGAAAATTATTTTCCTGATAATATCTGTTCCATTAAAAGCATAACTTGAGAAAGTACATTTTGCCCAAACACCAGTTACTGGTGTAACTGTGAAGAGCATTTTCACCCTCCCACCGTTCAGACAGTCATTGCTGCTGTTGTTACTTAACATTTTCAGAGTTTGGTATTTATGACAATTTTGCCACCAGGAAAGCAACTGACAACACATGACCGACATAAAGCTCTAACAGGTAGAACAGGACCGTGTGGAGGAAAAAAATCTTGGTAATAGGAGCATGTAAAGTTGAAAAGGAAAAATCTATAATTATCTATTAAATGGAGAAAAGACTTTACACATAGGATTGATGCACAGTTTAACTTGCCAATGCTATTAATAATCAAAATCTGCCTGTACAGATTCCAGTCTATACAAAGCAGCTAGATGAACAGTTTATCATTGCAGAACTTTACAGATTTTTTTTTTTGACTTGTTATTTTTGCCACTCCATTGCAATCAGAAAGCTAAAAACAGTCTTGCAAAGCCCCAAAACCAAAGTTAGGAACTTTGGCATTATTCGATGGGACACAAAGTGTCCCCAGACATACTATTCCTATCAACATTAGAAAGTGTGTGAGCAAAATATAATGTAAGGTAGAACTGCAGAATGTCTATGCATCAATTCAAAGGTTTTGTTTTTTAACAGAAACTACACAAGACAACTCCATCCAACCTATGCTGAAAAACTGTGACCTAAATTTGCTTTGGTCCATACCATTCCATTTAACTTTGGAGTTGAGATCATAATGTTCTAAAAAAATTCCTTTTGATAGTTGACTTTCAAAGATACACATTTTATGCAAAAAGGCAAGAAAGCTGTTTTAGGAAGGCTACAAAAGCTTCAAGGAAACTTTGCCTATACCACACACCCATCACATTTGGCCACATCTTCTCACAATACAGTGTGCCTTTCTTTAAAGCAGCACTTCCCAAAGTAGAGTCGAAGGACTCGAGGGCCCCTAGATATTTTCAGGGGATCCAGATTCTTCCTTTCCCAATGACAATTCTGTGTGAAGCCAGATCTTCATGTATTTCCAACAAAATGACATATTGCCAAACATTAAATGCAGAAGCAGATAAGAGAATCCAGCTATGTCTTAAGTCAGACACACTGGAGACGTACAAACATGAAAAAGGCCTGTCTCTTAACTAAACTGACTTAGCTTGGAAGTTATTTTACATAAAATGTTATTACCATATAATGGGATTACTGTCAAACAAGTATTTTTACAATTTAAAAAATTGTAATTTCTAATATGCTAAATAAGGATAGACACAATCCAAAAAAACAAAAGCTCTTTAAGAGGTCTCATTAACTGTTAACAGTGTAAAGGGGTCTTGAAACCAGTAAGTTTGAGAAGTGTTGCTTTAAAGCTGCTTCTCACAGCTGTAGTCTTACATTCAGATGTGACCACTGGCCTTTCTACACCACACTGCAAGCTCCAAGAGGCTGGAGGGTTAGGGTACTGCTCACCACTGAATTCTAAACCTAGCAAATGCCTGAAGAATAGGCACAAAAGAAGAAGTGAACACTGCTACCTAGAGATTCTCCTGTAAGTCAGAATGACTTGGTTAAAATATTTTTTCGCCTTAAAATCCAAAATTTCATGTGGTAAGTTATCAACATTATTTGTTTTTGCTATCCTAGTGATGATGGCCTTGAAGATTTCCTATGTGATATGCTTTTCCATCACAAAATAAAAATTGCTAAAAACCTTTCAGATCATTTTACTATAACGTCATGATGCTTCTGAAACAAAGTGTTGAATGTAAACATGAGAACATTTTTTAAAGTAAGCTGAAATACCTTAGCCAAGAGATAGAAATATTTACTTATGAAACAGTGAACTCATTTTTTTAAGACACTTCTAGCTATTGACCTAATATTTGTGTTTCAACTCACCCATTCATGTACTCTCTTGCTCTATACATGAATTAAAATTCTTTATGAAACAGAAGCCAAAGAATCAGGGTGTTTGGCACCTTCATAAGAGCAGTAACCAATTTTATTTATGATTTGCCTTGGGAGACAAAAGTCAAGTGTTGACTATGTGAACTGCCTTTTGTGGTCATTACTAAGTGGCAACCTGACCATTGTTTTACAGGGATCTGAGGAGGTGGGAATAATGCAACTGCTATGTTCAAACATTTAAACTATTTGCTTTAATAAGATCCTGTTCACCAGCAAGCTCTCACAATGCACTTAAACTTGATTTATACACAGCCGCTATCAAAAAAAACTGAGAACAGCTGTATGCAAATTCACCAGCTGACAAGTGGTTTTGTTATCGCACATACATAAACATGTTAATAATATCCAAGTGGCTTAACTTGTCACTCCACTTTCCTATTGTTGCTATTATGTTTCTTAACTTTTAAACATTTACTATGGCCTTAGATGCTTCATAACTCCAAAACACTTGTAACTAGGATTTGGTTCACCTACAATTTAAGCTACAATTAGCAAGTCAAGAGATATGGTAAATAATGACCCTCAAGGTTGTACATCTCAATCCCTGGAAACTGTAAATATGCTAGGTTACACAGGAAAAGGGGAATTAAGGTCACAGATGGAATTTAGGTTGCTAATCAGTGGACCTTAAAATAAGTTTATCCTGGGCTTCCCTGGTGGCGCAGTGGTTGAGACACGGGCTCGTGCCCCGGTCCGGGAAGACCCCACACGCCGCGGAGTGGCTGGGCCCATGAGCCATGGCCGCTGAGCCTGCGCGTCTGGAGCCTGTGCTCCGCAACAGGAGGGGCCACAACAGTGAGAGGGCCCCGTACCGCAAAATAAAAAAAAAAAAAAGTTTATCCTGGATTATCTCTGTGGGTCCACCGTGCTCACAAGGGTCCTTAGAAGTGGAAGAGGAAATCAGAAGGGAGGGTCAGAGATGGCAGAAAGACTCAGCCCCATGTTGCTGACTCTGAAGATGGAGGAAGGGGCCATGAGGCATGGAAGGTGGGTGGCCTCCAGAAGATGGAAAACGCACAGAAATGGGTTCTTCCCAGAGCCTCCAGAAAAGGAACGCACCCTCCGACAACACTGAGATCCCCATCAGACTTTGATCCACAGAAGCGTAAGATAAATCTGTGTGATTTCAAGCCACTAAATTTGTAATAATTTGTTACAGCAGCAATAGAAAACTAATAAAAGAGGACTGGAGAATTAGGATTTGAAATGAATATAAACTTTGCAAATCTGTACAGGAGAACCCAGACTTTTGGTTATGTCTTTTTGCTCACTCTGAGGAACGGGTGGCCCAGTGGCGTTTCAGACAGGTTGGTGTGATGGTGACAGAAAAAGGGCTGTGAAAGGTGTGTGTAATCATCAGGCTTCTGTCCCTCTCCCATTCTCCATTCTGAGAGCACAACCACCACACATTCAGACTTTGGAGAAAAGTAGAACTGAGCTAGGATTCCAGCTCTGACAACAGCAGTCTAACCTTGGATGAGTTTTCCAACTTTTCTAAGTCCCAGTTGCCTCAGCTCTAAGGTGAGTCGTCACCTTGCAGGCTGACCGAGGTTCACATAAAGCGCTCAACATGAGGTCTGACGTACGGAGTGTTCATGGAGGCTTTCTTACCGACAAAAGGATTACAAGGGGCGGACTTGGTAAGTACTGAGACACCCTGGTACATTTTACTTAACAGGTGTGTATAAACTGTCTTAAGATGGTTCTAAATATTTGAAAACATCAAACTGTTTTTAAAGAGCAAGCTTTTCTTAAAACAGGAGAAACTAAAAGATGACCTTCATATAACTATTAGTTTGTGTAAGGATGGTTGGTAGGTGAAACTGAAAGAATGAGAATGGCTTTGGAGCTACTACTACTCATTTGAGAACTTTTCTCTTTTTCTCTTTCTTTCCTCACAAGTTAAAAGCCTCAAAATACTCAATATGTCCATACCTACTCTCCACAATATTTCAGTCCCAGCGGTTAGGAAGCCTGGTTCCAGCATTTAGCAGCCTTGTAGTACCAGACGGTCATTACTAACAGAGGGCTCTATGGGATCTACCGTGATTCTACGAGATATGAAGAAAGAATTTTAAATTTCCCAACAATATGTATAAAAAACTATTGGCTAAGAGGTAATCAAAAACTGACTTAAAGGCTTTCTTCAGTTGGTTAATCCATTCTTCTTGTACCTTGCAAAAGAAATCTGCTGTCTCATCAACCCTCGACCAGATAGATCAGTGAAAGCAGATTTACTGACATACATACAGTTGACCCTCCGTGTCTGTGGGTTCTACATCCTTGAATTCAACCACCAGATAGGAGAAAAAAATTTCAGAAAGTTCCAAAAAGCAAAACTTGAATTTACTGTGCACCGGCAACTATTTACATATCATTTGCATCACATTTACAACTATTTACATCTCATATACATTGTATTAGGTTTATAAAATTGCAAGTAATCTAGAGATGATTTAAAGCATACAAGAGGATGTGTGTAGGCTATATGCAAATACTATGCCCTTTTATATAAGGGACTTGAGCATCTGCGGATTTTGGTCCAGGTGGGGAGTTCCTGGAACCAGTGCCCCAAAGGATACCAAGGGATTACTGCATTTGAAAATAAAAAAGCTAATTTTTATTTTGGTTTGGGGACTTTTTTTGGTAAAACCTTGAGAACAATTTCTTAATAATGGTGCAAAAGCTGACTGACCTTAGGTTTTTTTGTTGGCAGACTGACTTGTTTTCTAACAAGTCAGCTCGCAAAAGAAAAGTAGAGCAAATTTTTTAAAAAACTTTATTTGAATACAAGTCCTCTGTTTTAGAACATATATGATGATAAATTTCAGAGGATATGGATGACAAAAAAAAAAGGGGGGGTCTCAAGTTGCTGCAAGTTAGACAAAATGGTTTGGTTTTGAATTTCCACTCATTTTCTCTCCAGTAAAAACAGCAAGGCTGAATCAGTTTCAAAACCCATTTTTAACTCTAATCTGTAGACTTTTTAGGAAAACAAACTTTATCTTCTTAATTTTGTGAAGTCATGTATATTTTTCTTCATTAATACAGGTTAAGTTAAAATACTGGCTTTTCTTTCCCTCCTTTTGGTCTCAAGTGTTAGTATCATTTGGTAGCCACTGCTTTAAATTATAGCAATCAATACAGTATATGTAGTTAAGGGTGTAAATAAATTTAGGTTTGGATTAGCAACAGCCTCCCTGTGCTTTCAAGAAAAACGAGCATATGACACTGTAGTTATTTACCCCCCAAACAAATTACAGTTAATTACACGTTTTACAGAAAGATTCACAATACGTTTCTCTTAAATAAAATTTGTGGTCTTACAATGATTAGTCAGTGTACCAAACTCTGACGGTGTACCAATTTTCAGAAACATACCTACAAAGTGGGTTATAGCTGCACAGTTTTTCAGTGGCAGTTTCAAATTCTAGCCTCTTCAGAACTACACGATTTATCTCAATAGCCTATAATCGAAGATAAAGAAATCGTTTTTCTCCTCATCTTAGCCTATATGCTCTTGGCTGAGTAAGAGAAGAACAATGTCTGAAGGTATGTAAAGCCTCAAAGAAGAAATTCTTTTACTACTGAATTTCAAATCACACACACAAAATAGGTGAGAAATTCTTTTATCATATTTAGAATCAAAATATCCCTTAAAATATTTACATTGTACAGTAAAAAGGATAGCAAAACACAAGATCATGTACAAGCTTAAGTATTCAAGTTTCTGAAGAGCCAAAAAGGAAAAGGAAAACAATGGACTACCACAAAGCTGTAGTACGGTAACAAACGCCTTCAATGAGTGCAGACTAAAGCAATAAATGTACTCCTTGGGTTTCTGATTCTTGGTCAAAAACTGCTCGACTAAATGATTAATATAATCCAATTACCAAGTTGCTTGGCTTTTTGTTGCTCCTCTACAGTTTCTTTTAAAACAGTGCAATTTAAAACAAACTTACAGAGTACACGTTACTCTCAAATTAGTCATTATATAAAGGACATTCACTAGAGGCAGTAAATATATTCCATGATTAACCATATTTACCAATTAAGGAATAAAACTAAAATTTCTAAGCCTTTATTGCATATTAATAAAACAAATCTTTGAATATACAGCAATGTAAAACTTTTAAAAACATTAAATTCCTAGAACTAGGGGGGGTGGTTGGCGTGAAGAAGGGATGAAGAGCAGTGGCCCGGGGCGCTCTGCACCAACACACAGAATTACTGTCCTGCAAACCACCAATATTAAAAATGCAAAAGGGGGCACGACCCTAGCAGGCAATCATACAAAGGTTTAAAGACACAACGTTTAACAGCTATTTCAATGTACCCCTGCAGCAGCCTGCCGGCTTCACCTTTTGCCTTTGGCTCTGTCGCCGTGGTCCCTGTCTCTGTGGTGCCTGTCTCGGTCCTTCTCGCCTTCTCTATGCTTACTCTTCTCCCGCTCTCTGTCCTTCTCCTGGTCTTCACCCTTGGGCGTGTCTGCCTTCCTGTCTACAGCCCTGCTGTCTCTGCTCGCTCTTCCGTCCACTCCTCGCTCCCCGTGCGGCGGCCGTGCCCTCTCCTGACCCTTGTGCCCTTCCTCCCTGCTCTTCCTGTCTCTGTCCTTGTCCTGGGCTCTGTCTCTGCGCCTGTGCCTTTCGGATTCCTGCTCCCACCCCTTCTCATGGCGCTCTCTTTTCAGGTGGTGTGAATCACTGTAAAATCTCTGACGATCCCCCTTACCCCTGTTAAACGGTCTATCCAGTTGCTGTTGGTCTTGCCTACCCCAAGGGTCACTATGGCGCCTTTCTGGCCTCCGAACGTCTTTAATCTGGTAAAAATTTTGCGGGCCTAGATACCGTGACGCTTGCGAGAGGGGACCCATCATACGTTGCGGTTGGCCTGTCAGATGCACGACAGGTGGCCAGGGAACCATGGGGTTCTGAGCAAAGCCAAAGCCCGGAGGGGGAAGCAACGGGGGTGGCAGATGTGGCGGGAATGCAAACATGCTTTGTGGGGGGAAATGTGGAGGCCCCGGAAATGGAAATCCAGGCGGGCTACACTTGAGATGCTGAAGGCTGGGCTGCTGTGGCCTTACGGGTGAACAGTTTGCACTTGCTCTGGGGCTGGCGCTTCTGGAGGGGAAGCTGACGCTCTTAGCAGGAAGTTCAGATCGACGTGTGTTTCCAGCCTCAAAATGCGACGCTGCTGCCACGGATCCTCTTCGAAATGGCTGCACGGTTTCAATATTTTGCATTAGAATCTCCTCCTGTAAGGGTTTTGCTTGTTCCGTTGGAGAGGTGCGTATGTTTTCTGCTGATGGCGAGTTCTGTACAGCCCCAGAATCATCACTCTGCTGAATACATGAGTTTCTCTCTACAGAAGGCAACTTGTCCTCAACACTGCTTTGTTCGGTTAACTGCTCCCTGTGCGATAGGCCGGGCGGGGGCTGCTTCTCTCCATGCCGGCAGATATCTCCGTCCCTGCTTTCTGGAGCGGACGCCTGCTGACTCCGCCCTGCTGCCTGCCTAGGGTCCCTTTTCAGGTTGATAAACTGCGGGGCCCGTGTCGTATTAGCAGCAAGGTTTTCACTGCAACTCACGTTACCATCTACGTTTCCTTTTCCTACATTAGACCTGCACGGAGAACTAGTATTTGAAGTCCAATTATCTTGCAAGTTATTCTCTTGATCTTGTAGCAGCTGTCTTTTTAGTGCTCTCTCTTTACTCTCCACAGTCTCCTCTTGTTTTGACTGCATCGATAAATTTGTTAGGAATGCTTCTGTAGAAACATCTGGTGGTTTACCTCTGAGACTAAGACTTGTCAAAGGCCCAGCAGAAACAGAAGAGGCCCCCATTCCGGACGCCTCTTCTCCTACTGAACTACCTGCCGACTCTGAAGGCTTATCTCCTTTAACCTTCACTTCCTTGGCTTCACCATCAGTTGCTTCCACTGTATCTATCTTCTCTGCTTTCAGGTCGGCTTGCTCATTTATAAATGGAATTTCTTTAAGAGTGTTTTGTTCTGTCCCTGACTGAGCCTGTTCATATGCTTGAGCAGTAGTGCCCAAAAGGCTCTGAAGGATATCATCTACAGGAAGAGGTTTATTTGCCAATTCCAGAGTAGAAGGTTGATTTTCCCAGCCAATCAAGACCCCAGGAAGGAATCTTAAAGGTTTTGGTGGCTCCTGTTTGGTGACTTCCACTAAAGGTTCAATGACCGTTGGAGGGTCTTCCTGAAGAGTCTGCTGAGGCTTATTTCTTTGCTTGTGCAACACAGTTGTAAAAGAATTAAAAAAGTCATTTTCTTCTTCTGCTGCTTCCTCTGTGGAAACTTCTACCTTACTTTTTTTATCAGGCGGCAGTGTTACTGGTACACTTTCAGGCATCTCAGCTGTGTGACCAGCACCAGCAGTGGCACCGTGCTGTCGTTTCAGTTTCTGACGAATAATTAAGCCCAGCAATAGATTAGGTCTGTGCAGTTCAAGGCCTGTACAAAATCAAAAACATCAATTAATAGTCATTTTCAATCATTACAATAAAGAGTAAAATTTTGCATCTAGTTTATTACAGCCTCCTCAATGGGTGCCTGTCCCTGTCACAGCAGATCTAAAGGGCTGGGCCCCAAGAAGGAAAGCAGAGTCCACTCTCCTGCTCCGGCCCTGCCTCTCACCTCACTTCATTCATATTCTATTCTTAAACGAATACCTACCAGGTCCATCAAAGGGCACAAGAGGGTGTGGGATTTTATCCGCGGCACCCAGAGGGATTAGGTACATGTCTTTAACCTGCTTCATGTTGTTAGCGGCCACTCCATAGCGCTTCCTGCTGCTGAAGTATGCAAACAGCAAAGTGTAAGAAATTTGATCTTCTTCAGTCACAGGTGTGAAGCGAACCACACAAATTTCCTATTCAAGCAAATAACAAATGGTTGTTTAAAACAATAACCTAAACAACAGCCTGGTTTTAAATACCATTCTCAATTAGTAATAATCTGTTGAATTTTACGACTGTTACTACTTAAATGCAGATATGAATACTAAAAGGAAACAACTCTTAGGAAAAGATCCTGGCTGGTCCACTGGTGGATCTGTTTTATCTGAAACTGTCCCATAGAAACTGAGTCCCAAGGTAATTAATTTGTGCAAGGTGACACACCTGTCAGTGGCAGAGAAGATATTTAAAGCCACGTCTCCTGATACCTATACTGTGTCCTCATTTCCAAAGTTGTAACTTCTACAGAGGGCTGCCTATATTCTCAGCACACTGCAAGTTAACAGCAGCCACCACCAGTGCCCCACCACATACACACACACACACACAGAAACGCACAAATCCACAGATAATCCAAGTTAGAGGGACTGAATCGAGGAATAAAGGGGGCTGGTGAAAGACCTCAAATACACACAGCATAAGTTCTGTCAAATCACTTGGCTTACTGAGGAACTTATTTGCTTGCCTCTGGGCTCTTGGCTTTGCTTCAGATAGAAAAGACAGTCCCAATTTGGTGTTAATTTGGTAGTGTGAAAAACGGATGCTTCTTCATGAAAAATGAAATGGGGAGAGCCAGATCTACTGCAAAGCCTAAACTGATGCAAGATCCTAGAGAAGACACACGAATGAGCTGAACTATGGCTCTACCTCTTCTAAGAGGTCTGTCATCCCGAGTGTCCTCCTTTGGGGCCGACAAGTCCAGATGGAAGCACACTGGGCAGTACCAGAGGGGCAGATCAAGAGCACTCCCCAAACAACCAAGAGGAATACCTCCCAATACTTTCCTATGACTTTTGCTATCATGAGAAAGTGAAAGCAAGTAAATGTAGTAACTTTTTTGTACTGCTTCGAAGTTTTATTTGTATTCTAATACAGTATCAGTTTAAATTCTAAAATCTATATTGGAAAAAATATTATTTTCAGCTGAAGATTATCCATTATGGATCACTACTAATCTTACTAAAGACTTCTGATCATAAAAGATAAAAAAGTTAATGTTCGTTTATTCAAAATTTATTTTTTGAATGTCTATAATATGCTGGGTATTACCATCCTTGGAGGGAAAAATGATTTCTTCTAATGATTAAATATTCCTGTGTAGTTATGTTCTTTGAGTTAAAGAAATGATAGAAGATATAGAGAGAGAAAAGAAAAAGAGAGATATTGCTATAGAGGCTACTAATTATCTCCCAGTATCCATCCTCCTCATTTCCTCCTATTACAAAGAGAACGCTTAACTTTTAGTTGGGCACATGGCCATCCAATAGAGATCACACTTCCCAGCCTCCTTAGCAGCCAATATGAAGTTTATGAGTAAGCTCTTGCCAATGGAAGTTAGAAGAAGTGAAAAGATAACTGCAAGTTCTAGGTCTTGCTTCTAAAACAACTGGACAGACATTCTTTTTTTCCCACTTGGTGCCGCTAAGTCAGCTCTGACCCTGCTTGAATGATAAGGACAACAGTCTTGCAAACAGCAAAATAACAAGACAGAGGAGCCTCATCCCTGCTTAATCGAACGGCCTGAAGCCCTGAACTACTGACCCACCTAACATAGCAGGAAAATGAACAACTTTAGGGTCTCTTTGTCCCAACGGCTTAGCCTATGCCCCAACTAAAACAAATGTCTACAATCAAAGCAAGGCAAAATTCCAGGATGAAATCTCAATACTTACTCTAAAACATTTCTTTCAAAACAGTGACAGAAATCACAGAGAGAGCATACCACGAAAGGAATGCTGTGCTTTGAGCTCTAGCAATGGCTATAGTTCAGCTTTGTCAGGCATATTATGTACATTTAGTACTTGTACTGGCTCCCTCCCCTGGGGACCCTGCACAAGAACTCTCAGTGGTTTACTTTTCAAATACTGTCTCACATTGGTAGAGTGAAAAAAAGTTCTCCTCACCTTGGTTCCTGAGGCTTTAATTTTTTCCACATAATCCCAAACTGTCTGAGGTGATATTCTACCACCGACTTGAATACTATCTGGTAGATCCTGTGGTAACGACATGAAGGTGATCAATGTATACAGATTATATTTATTATAATGTCTATACTTCATACAAACTTAGCTCTAAGACTAATCTGAAACAGTGATTAAAAAAAAAACAAGTAAGTAAGATTATAAAATGCATCAGAGAACATAATAAAGTACAGGAAGAGCAATTAGGCTTTACCTCAAATGTCAACTCCAAATGACTGAGATGGATGCCCAAAATACAGTTAAGAAAGAATCTGAGGTCAAGAGAAAGAAGCAGTGCAAGCATCCCACTTTGACAATCCAGGAAGAGTACAACAGATTCCAAAATATTAGGGGACACTGTTTTTCCCCTTCCACCTCCCCTCCCTTTTTTTGGTGGTAGTGAGTTGGGGTATGCCTTTATCACTAACAGCTGGATTTCAGAAGTTATCAAGCTTAATTATAGAGGATATTTTTGCACAGAAAAGAGTAACATTGTAATAATGCAAGGTTCATTATTTTTTAAAGGCATAATCTTTCTGAGAACAGATGACTATACATAAAATCAATCAAGAGCTGTACAATTAAGAATATTTCAAACTTTAATCAGTATATTTGTTTTTTATGAAGAGAGAAAAATCATAATTAATCGATATAAATTCTATTAAATTTAAATGATTAATTGCTTTATTTTATTTGGGATTTTAGTCCAAATCAAACTAAAAATAAGTAGAAAGCAGAGGTGGAGTTCTGGAAAGCAATCACACAGAAACTGGCTCAGAAAAGAGAATAATAGTTTTGTTTAAAATCAAAAGGGTCCTGTAGTTTAGGACTTAGTTATCCATTTAAAAGAAGAGTTATCGTCACCAAGGACTAATCAAAGACTAAATTTCTAAACAGATTTGTTCAAAAAGAAAAGCACTGAATTTTTTTCTTATAAAATCAATGTATCTAAAATATTACTTGCCAACCAAACTATATGTAAAATAATTAAGTCGTTTATTAATCAAAAACACAACTAGACAAATAAGCTGATGGAGATTAGATAAGCAACATTACATTGAGTCAAACTAATTTCATCCTAATACAAAGAAAAGTTTATATTAGTCTTAAAAAAGAACAGGCATATATATGATTTAAGTTTTATAAAATACTGAAAACCATTTTTTTAAAAACTTTTGCCTTTATGGTCAGCAGACTGAGAATGAATGGAAAAAATGATAGATATGAACATAATGGCAAAATATAATCTCAACAAAAATATAGTACACATATACTGGTTTATTTTCCTTCTGCAGAAACACAGAGAAATACAAACTTTATTCAAAAGAGTTCAGAAAACATTGTACTTTCTCACTTATCCTAATACTATAATACTACAGCTGCTTGTTTCTCATAAACACTGCATAGTAGTCCCTTCCTATTCCCTCAGGTATAAAACCAACCAAGGGCACCACTGCAGCAACCAAGGTCACTGCTCTCAGGACTGTCAACTAACTGGCGAGTCTCAACTAGACAGCTCACCCTTGAACAACATGGGGGTTAAGTAAGGGTGCCCACCCTCTGCGCAGTTGATAATCCGAGTATAACCTACAGTTGTCCCTCCGTATACACGGTTCCACACCTGAGGATTCAACCAACTGCGGGTCACGTGGTACTGTGGTTTTCACTATTGAAGAAGTCCGTGTATAAGTGGACCATGCAGTTCAAAACTGTGTTGCTCAAGGGTCAACTGGGTGTGTATCTATATTCACAGAAATGGCCAGGTAAAGGACCACAGTCATGAAGCTGGGGAAATTTAAGCAGTAGAGGAATTGTAAGACTTGATAACAATGAAAAACTCTCCTTGACAAGCTAACACTGTAGGCCATAAATATGTCCATCTTTTACGTAAGTCTGTACTTAAAGAAAAACTTAGATATCCACGCAGACACTCATTAATCTTTAATTCTGACAGAGAATACATCTTGGGAAGAGTACAAGACATGTGGGTTTAATACATCAGGGCACAATTTTCTACAGTTCTAAAACTCCATTCGTGGACTCATAATTCCATTAACTGAATGGTTTAAGGATCACTGTCAATAAATATTTCTATCATGAATGAAAATTAAATATTTTAATTTTATTATGTTGTTTCTTTGCCTTGTGGCTTCAGAAACATACATGTCAACCCAGGCATAGAAGGGTAGAAAAGTTCACAGTACCTCTGTCAAGTACTCAGGGGAACCAGACACTGGGTAGGCTTTGGTAACAAATTTTGCTACAGATGGCATGTTGATAAAACCTTTCCAGATGAAGTTCAATCGAGCCAGGAAGGTAGACTCAACTTCAACAGTTCCAGGCATCTCTGGACTAAAAAATGACATTAAGAAGTTTTCAGCCTAAAGATCTGCTCATGAATAAATGCATTTTCTATTTACTCATCAATCATTTCTATTTTAGCATGTCAAGAAAACCAAAATATGTAAAGGCTATGATTAAAGAGTTTATATTTTCACTTTAATGTACTTATATTTACATAGCCATGTTTTTACAAAGTCTTTCTTCTAGGCTGTCTTGTGGACTAATATGGTCCAGAGAAATGCAAGCAATTTTTCTTTAATGACTTATCTCCTGCCTCTTGGAGCTAATGCAATTAAGGAGAGTTTTAAAGTCAAGTCCCCACACACTCAAGTCTCTAAATTAATTTTTAGAGTCTTTTTAAAAATCTCAATTAGGGTACAGGAAGGTACAGTTACTGTCTCAAAAGAAAGGTTTCTTTCTTAAGAAACATGTCACTTTTCTAAAGTTTTTGAAGACTTCCAAGTATAACATGGCAAAGAGCTATAAAGAATAGAAATTATAACTAACAGAAAATTACCGTGGAGCAGAAGAGAATGTTGACTTTGGAGACTCTTGTTTCTCCTCTTCAAAGAATTCAGAGGCCAAAATATTTGAGGTTGAAGACAAAGCATCTGCTATACTTTCTGCTTCATTGTCTGAATGTTTACGAGATACTCCAACAACAACTTTCACTTTTTTTGGAGAAAGATCATCTACAGGCGGTGCCATTCGACCTGAAGCCAGAAAATACCAATTTATACCACTTTTGTAAACTGAAATTTCTGTAACTCCATCCATTTTCACTTCTAAAGTTATTCAGTTTCCCTGACTGCACTGTTGCATAACCATACATTTACTGGGGTAATTTGTAACTATCATCATTTCTCACAATGAGTTCTAGAACACCTCCCTTACTGATGTGAAAAATCAAAAAAAAAAAGAGAATGTTAAACAACTCAGACAAGCTTTTGAAAAGGAAACATTACAACCAGAACCTAAAAATGGTTTCCTGATTCCCTATCAAACATTTTTTAAACTAAACTACAACAAATTCCAACAGTCTTGAGAGGTAACATGAGGAACTAAGTAAAAAAAATCTGTATACCTACTTCGTGTTACATATAGCAGCAGTCCGTGACATATGCATACTACAATGCTACTTAGTTACTAAGCATGAAAAAACACTAGTAAAAGTCTAGAAAATGACATTGATTTTCTCTATAGAATCAAGAAGGAAAACTCAAACTTTATGAAAATAGGTCAAGTACAGTAGTATTTAACAAATATTTTGTGTGCTACCATTAAATTTATTGAAATATTATAATATTAAATATTATATTAATTATAAATATAACTTTAATCATGAAAATTAGTAGAAATTAATAGAATTAACAAAAAAATTATTAAGATTTTTCCCAGACAAAAACCTAATGAGTATACTAAAAATACTAGTAAACCATGGATAGCTTTCTTCAGGGATAACAATGTCTAAAAACACCCTGCCCTTTAAGTCTTTACCATTGTACCAACTGTGAACACACAATTTTGAGAAGATATGTCATTTTTATTATAAGAAAGCTGCCTAGTCTCTAAAACAATGATGGAGGGCAGCATGTTAACTAACCTGAAAAATTTTTCATCTTACTGAACAAAGTATGTATCAGTCCTTTAGCATACCACAGTAAAAAAATAAAACTCCAGAGCTACATCTCTAGAGTTTAAAAAACTCTCGTCCTCCACCTTTACCAATAAACTGAATATAAACTTAAACTCTTGCTCAACACATACCCATTTCTTATGCCCTAAATCCAGTCTCTAACATCTGTCAATATTACCTAACCTGAGTATCTCAAAGCCTCCCTTTAATTAAAAGCACCTGCATCTCCCTCTTGCACTAGTGCACAAACGCCTGCCACCTAGCCTCGCTCCTTCTACTCTTGGCTTCTTTCATCATCATCTCTACTCAAAGTCAGAGAAATCTTCATAAAATTCCAAGCTGATCATATCATTCCCCTGCTCAAATCCCTTCAATCACTACCCACTGCTCTTAGATAGAAGACTAAAATGTTTCATATGGCCTACCAAAGCAGGTTTTCAGCAATTTTGATCATAATCTGCAAAGTAACATTTTATATCATGATCCATTACTTACATACACACGCACACTCCACATACCCCTGTGTGTCTGTGCACATGTGTGTGTATACATGTATGTATGCATGTGTGGGTCTTTTTGTTATACATAAATAACTGGAACTAAAGTCTCTCAAAATCATACTTATCTTTAACAGTGCAATTCACCGTGATATTTTCTATTCTGTTTTCGTTTGTTTTTGAAATGCTAGTGAACTACTTACTAAATTGATTTCACTACTACTACTAAGTCACAATCTGACTCTGCACCAGTACTAGGAAAACAAAAACCTATTTAAATTATAATTTACAAGTATTCCCCTTTTAAAATGAAAGCAACATTTAGGAAGAAATACTTCAAATTACCTATGCAAATTTTGCAGTTAAGATCAAAAAGATGTTGTCTGTGTTGATTAGTGGTATCTTTAGATAAGGAGTCAATCTCTTCTTTCTGTTTGTCAGATCCTTCTGTCTTCTCCATTGACTTATTAGCTGTAGGTTCCTAACAACAGTGAGAATAAAAATAGGTTAACAGAAAAACTTTGGCCTCAATTATTTAAACCATCTGTTATTTCATACTGATATTTTTCCAAAATCAAACTGCTCCATTCATAGGTTGTTTTTCACGATTTCTTTAAAAAATAATTGCTAGATGTTAATTATGACATAAAACAGAGCAAAAACTCAAACATTTCTCATTCTTCAAGGCCTCTAACAAGATCTATTATTTTCTCATTGATATTTGAAAGTAAGAAAAGCTACACCTGCTCTCGAACTAGTCTATCTTAAGAAGCACCTGCATATTTCGAGGCCTGTGATGCAGGTGGTCTGCACACTACATACAGAAAAACAATGCTTTAAACACTCTCAAAACAACATTAAACCAATAATAGAGACAACTCTAATAAATACACAGTTTAAAAAATTCCTTTTTCTACTTTAAGAACAAGAGAAGCAGTGGCTTCTCTTGTTGCGGAGCACAGGCTCTAGGCGCGTGGGCTTCAGTAGTTGTGGCTCGTGGGCTCTAGAGCGCAGGCTCAGCACTTGTGGCTTGCAGGCTATAGAGCGCAGGCTCAGTAGTTGTGGCGCACAGGCTTAGCTGCTCTGTGGCATGTGGGATCTTCCCGGACCAGGGTTCAAACCCATGTACCCTGCACTGGCAGGCGGATTCTTAACCACTGTGCCACCAGGGAAGTCTGCCCTCCTTTATTTTTATATTCCAAGTGAATCATTTAATGTGAGTGAGGCTCAGTTTGATATTACCGTAAGTATTAACAGAAGAAAATGGTTAAATATAAACATTTTCCCTTCTATCAAAAACGGTCAAATAAATCTTTTCTGAATCTTCATGTTTTGAGCACTATAAAACTTGTTATTTTTATTATCATAATTTACCTGAATCTCCATGGCTGCTTCCTGTTCTTTCATTGGAGCATCACTCTCAATTTCTATCTCACCTTTATGAGTTATCTTGGTGATTGGTCGTCTTTCCACTTCTCTCTGTTCTTTCTCAATCATCTCTATGGTCTAATAGGACATATTTTAAAGAAAACTTCACAGTTAATCACAGATGATTTTTAACCTTTAGGCAGTCTCTCAAGCAACAAACATATACTGAGTACTTGCAAATGTCAGTTTTAAGTGCTGGCGTTTTAAGAATTAGACCTCATACGTCAGCCTGGGGAAGTTTACATGTACAGTAACTGGAGGCAGCTGAAGTGTAATCTAATTTGCAAAGTGATGAAACATGATATTTACATTTAAAATCTGCTTTCTGATCTAGTATTTCAGCAGGTGCCACAGAGAAATAACAATCAAGTTCCTCTTAGATTCCTAACTTGATGTTCTAACATCTCCCACAGCAGCAGAAATTTAGTCGAACCACAGAAACGGGCAATCCCCCATCAGAAGGCTCCTGATGGAGCTTACTCTGTGACAGGGAACAAGCTCAGCAACAAAGCATAATAAATAAGCAAGAGCAGACAGAACTAGTAAAAGGTAGCTGAGAGTGGAATGGGTTAAGGAAGGTAAAGACGGATCCGGTCATTTGTCTTGTCACTGTTAAGTGCAAATCTTCCTTTAAAGAAAGAAATCAGATACACAGCCCAAAGAAAGAAACAGCTGGTCTCCCATGCAGATGACACCTGCAGCCACAGTTTCAAAGAAGAGAGGCACATGCACATTTGGGATACGAAGCAAAAAAAGAGATGGTGATAATATTTGCAAAATACGAGAAATTATACAAGGGGAAATTAAAGAAATATGTGACTTAGTGTAATGTATCAAATTAAGGCCTCTTGCACAACAAACTAAATTTGGTAGAAGATCAACATGGAGGATTAATGCTAAGATTAGGTGAATCATGCAGAGTTCATATATAAGAAACCACTATTTTCCAGAATAAAGGGCTAATACTCTAAGGCCATTGTAATAAAAACAGTGGATAATGTGGCTATCTTGCGGTCACGATAATTTGAAGTCACATATTCACCTCACCTTCAAAGATATTTCAAGTTCACAAACCCCCAATGAAAACTCTCAGCATTAGTAACTTTCAGAATTTTTTAGTTTTAAATATGCAATACACAGAGAGAGAGGGAAGATGGCGGAAGAGTAAGACGCGGAGATCACCTTCCTCCCCACAGATACACCAGAAATACATCTACACGTGGAACAACCCCTACAGAACACCTACTGAACGCTGGCAGAATACCTCAGACCTCCCAAAAGGCAAGAAACTCCCTACGTGCCTGGGTAGGGCAAAAGAAAAAAGAATAAACAGAGACAAAAGAATAGGGACAGGACCTGCACCAGTGGGAGGGAGCAACGAAGGAGGCAAGTTTTCCACACACTAGGAGCCCCTTCGCGAGTGGAGACTGCGGGTGGCGGAGTGGGGATGCTGTGGAGGAAAGCGCAGCAACAGGGGTGCGGAGGGCAAAGCGGGGAGATTCCCGCACAGAGGATCGGTGCCGACCGGCAATCACCAGCCCGAGAGGCTTGTCTGCTCACCCGCCGGGGTGGGCGGGGCTGGTAGCTGAGGTTCGGGCTTCCGTTGGAGCGCAGGGAGAGGACTGGGGTTGGCGGCGTGAACACAGCCTGAAGGGGGTTAGTGCGCCACGGCTAGCCGGGAGGGAGTGCGGGGAAAAGTGTGGACCTGCCGAAAAGGGAAGAGACTTTTTCTTCCCTCTTTGTTTCCTGGTGCGCGAGGAGAGGGAATGAAGAGCGCTGCTTAAAGGAGCTCCAGAGATGAGTGCGAGCCGCGGCTAACAGCGCGGACCACAGAGACGGGCGGGAGACGCTAAGGCTAGTGCTGCCGCCACCAACAAGCCTGTGTGTGAGCACAGGACACTATCCACACCTCCCTTCCGGGAGCCTGTGCAGCCCGCCACTGCCAGGGTCCTGGGATCCAGGGACAACTTCCCCGGAAGAACACATGGCATGCCTCAGGATGGTGCAAAGTCACGCCCACCTCTGCCACATCAAGCTCACCCCGCACTCCGTGCCCCTCCCTCCCCACAGCCTGAGTGAGCCAGAGTCCCCGAATCAGCGGCTCCTTTAACCCTGCCCTGTCTGAGCAAAAAACAGAGGCCCTCCAGCGACCTACACGCAGAGGCGGGGCCAGATCCGAAGCTGAACACGGGAGCTGTGCCAACAAAGAAGAGAAGGGAAATCTCTCCCAGCAGCCTCAGAAGCAGCGGATTAAAGCTCCACAATCAACTTGTTGTACCCTGCATCTGTGCAATACCTGAATAAACAACGCATCATCCCAAATTGAGGAGGTGGACTTTGAGAGCAAGATTTATTATTTTTTCCCCTTTTCCTTTTTGTGAGTGTGTATGTATATGCTTCTGTGTGAGATTTTTGTCTGTATGGCTTTGCTTTCACCATTTGTCCTAGGGTTCTATCCATCCGTTTCTTTTTTTCTTAAAAAATTTTTTTTTTCTTAATAATTATTTTTTATTTTAATAACCTTATTTTATTTTACCTTACTTCATTTTATTTTATTTTACCCTCTTCTTTTCTTTCTTCCTTTATTTTTACCTTTTCTCCCTTTCAATTCTGAGCTGTGTGGATGAAAGGCTCTTGGTGCTGCAGCCAGGAGTCAGTGCTGTGCCTCTGAGGTGGGAGAGCCAACTTCAGGACACTGGTCCACAAGAGACCTCCCAGCTACACATAATATAAAATGGCGAAAATCTCCCAGAGATCTCCATCTCAACACCAGCACCCAGGTTCACTCAACGACCAGCAAGCTACAGTGCTGGACACCGTATGCCAAACTACTAGCAAGACAGGAACACAACCCCACCCATTAGCAGAGAGGCTGCCTAAAATCATAATAAGTCCACAGACACCCCGAAACACACCACCAGATGTGGACCTGCCCACCAGAAAGACACGATCCAGCCTCATCCACCAGAACACAGGCACTAGTCCCCTACACCAGGAAGCCCACACAACCCACTGAACCAACCTTAGCCACTGGGGACAGACACCAAAAAAAAGGGAACTATGAACCTGCAGCCTGCAAAAAGGAGACCCCAAACACAGTAAGATAAGCAAAATGAGAAGACAGAAAAACATACCGCAGATGAAGGAGCAAGATAAAAACCCACCAGATGTAACAAATGAAGAGGAAATAGGCAGTCTACCTGAAAAATAATTCAGAATAATGATAGTAAAGATGATCCAAAATCTTGGAAATGGAATAGAGAAAATGCAAGAAACATTTAACAAGGACCTAGAAGAACTAAAGATGAAACAAGCAACAGTGAACAACACAATAAATAAAATTAAAAATAATCTAGATGGGATCAATAGCAGAATAACTGAGGCAGAAGAACGGATAAGTGACCTGGAAGATAAAATAGTAGAAATAACTACTGCAGAGCAGAAAAAAGAAAAAAGAATGAAAAGAACTGAGGACAGTCTCAGAGACCTCTGGGACAACATTAAACGCACCAACGTTCGAATTATAGGGGTTCCAGAAGAAGAAGAGAAAAAGAAAGGGACTGAGAACATATTTGAAGAGATTATAGTTGACTTCCCTAATAAGAGAAAGGAAATAGTTAATCAAGTCCAGGAAGCACAGAGAGTCCCATACAGGATAAATCCAAGGAGAAACACGCCAAGACACATATTAATCAAACTATCAAAAATTAAATACAAAGAAAACATATTAAAAGCAGCAAGGGAAAAACAACAAATAACACACAAGGGAATCCCCATAAGGCTAACAGCTGATCTCTCAGCAGAAACTCTGCAAGCCAGAAGGGACTGGCAGGACATATTTAAAGTGATGAAGAGGAAAAACCTACAACCAAGATTACTCTACCCAGCAAGGATCTCATTCAGATTTGATGGAGAAATTAAAATGTTTACAGACAAGCAAAAGCTGAGAGAGTTCAGCACCACCAAACCAGCTTTACAACAAATACCAAAGGAACTCATCTAGGCAAGAAACACAAGAGAAGGAAAAGACCCACAATAAAAAACCCAAAACAATTAAGAAAATGGTAATAGGAACATACATATCGATAATTACCCTAAATGTAAATGGATTAAATGCTCCCACCAAAAGACACAGACTGGCTGAATGGATACAAAAACAAGACCCATATATATGCTGTCTATAAGAGACCCACTTCAGACCTAGAGAACACACAGACTGAAAGTAAGGGGATGGAAAAAGGTATTCCATGCAAATGGAAACCAAAAGAAAGCTGGAGTAGCAATTCTCATATCAGACAAAACAGACTTTAAAATAAAGACTATTAGAAGAGACAAAGAAGGACACTACATAACGATCAAGGGATCGATCCAAGAAAAAGATATAACAATTGTAAATATTTATGCACGCAGCATAGGAGCACCTCAATACATAAGGCAAATACTAACAGCAATAAAAGGGGAAATCGACAGTAACACATTCATAGTAGGGGACCTTAACACCCCACTTTCACCAATGGACTGATATCCAAAATGAAATTAAATAAGGAAACACAAGCTTTAAATGATACATTAAACAAGATGGACTTAATTGATATTTAGAATACATTCCACCCAAAAACAACAGAATACACATTTTTCTCAAGTGCTCATGGAACACTCTCCAGGATAGATCATATCTTGGGTCACAAGTCAAGCATCGGTAAATTTAAGAAAATTGAAATTGTATCAGGTATCTTTTCCGACCACAACGCTATGATACTAGATATCAATTACAGGAAGAGATCTGTAAAAAAAACAGATACATGGAGGCTAAACAATACACGACTTAATAACGAAGTGATCACTGAAGAAATCAAAGAGGAAATCAAAAAATACCTAGAAACAAATGACAATGGGGACCTGATGACCCAAAACCTATGGGATGCAGCAAAAGCAGTTCTATGAGGAAGTTTATAGCAATACAATCCTACCTTAAGAAACAGGAAACCTCTCGAATAAACAACCTAACCTTGCACCTAAAGCAATTAGAGAAAGAAGAACAACAAAACCCCAAAGTTAGCAGAAGGAAATAAATCATAAAGATCAGATCAGAAATAAATGAAAAAGAAATGAAGGAAACGATAGGAAAGATAAATAAAACTACAAGCTGGTTCTTTGAGAAGATAAACAAAATTGATAAACTATTAGCCAGACTCATCAAAAAAAAAGGGAGAAGACTCAAATCAACAGAATTAGAAATGAAACAGGAGAAGTAACAGCTGACACTGCAGAATGGAAGAGAGGATGAGAGATTACTACAAGCAACTCTATGCCAATAAAATGGACAAACTGGAAGAAATGGACAAATTCTTAGAAATGCACAACCTGCCAAGACTGAATCAGGAAAAAATAGAAAATACGAACAGACCAATCACAAGCACTGAAATTGAAACTGTGATTAAAAATCTTCCAACAAACAAAAGCCCAGGACCAGATGGCTTCACAGGCGAATTTTATCAAACACTTAGAAAGGAGCTAACACCTATCCTTCTCAAAATCTTCCAAAATATAGCAGAGGGAGAAACACTCCCAAACTCATTCTAGGAGGCCACCATCACCCTGATACCAAAACCAGAAAAGGATGTCACAAAGAAAGAAAACTACAGGCCACTATCACTGACGAACATAGATGCAAAAATCCTCAGCAAAATACTTGCAAACATAATCCAACAGCACATTAAAAGGATCATACACCATGATCAAGTGGGGTTTACTCCAGGAATGCAAGGAATCTTCAATATACGCAAATCAATCAACGTGATAAACCATATTAACAAACTGAAGGAGAAAAACCATATGATCATCTCAATAGATGCAGAGAAAGCTTTTGACAAAATTCAACACCCATTTATGATAAAAACCCTCTAGAAAGTAGGCATAGAGGGAACTTTCCTCAACATAATAAAGGCCATATATGACTAACCCACAGCCAACATCGTCCTCAATGGTGAAAAACTGAAAGAAAGCATTTCCACTAAGATCAGGAACAAGACAAGGTTGCCCACTCTCACCACTCTTAGTCAACATAGTTTTGGAATTTTTAGCCACAGCAATCAGAGAAGAAAAGGAAATAAAAGGAATACAAGTCGGAAAAGAAGGAGCAAAGCTATCACTGTTTGCAGATGACATGATACTATACATAGAGAATCCTAAAGATGCTACCAGAAAACTACTAGAGCTAATCAATGAATTTGGTAAAGTTGCAGGATACACAATTAATGCACAGAAATCTCTGGCATTCCTATACACTAATGATGAAAAATCTGAAAGTGTAATCAAGAAAACACTCCCATTTACCACTGCAACAAAAAGAATAAAATATCTAGAAATAAACCAACCTAAGGAGACAAAAGACGTGTATGCAGAAAATTAAGACAGTGATGAAGGAAATTAAAGATGATACAAATAGATGGAGAGATATACCATGTTCTTGGATTGGAAGAATCAACATTGTGAAAATGACTCTACTACCCAAAGCAATCTACACATTCAATGCAATCCCTATCAAACTACCACTGGCATTTTCCACAGAACTAGAAAAAAAATTTCACAATATGTATGGAAACACAAAAGACTCCAAATAGCCAAAGCAATCTTGAGAACGAAAAACGGAGCTGGAGGAATCAGGCTCCCTGACTTCAGACTATACTACAAAGCTACAGTAATCAAGACAGTATGGTACTGGCACAAAAACAGAAATATAGATCAATGGAACAGGATAGAAAGCCCAGAGATAAACCCACGCACATAGCATCACCTTATCTTTGATAAAGGAGGCAGGAATGTACAGTGGAGGAAGGACAGCCTCTTCAATAAGTGGTGCTGGGAAAACTGGACAGGTACATGTAAAAGTATGAGATTAGATCACTCCCTAACACCATACACAAAAATAAGCTCAAAATGGATTAAATACCTAAATGTAAGGCCAGAAACTATCAAACTCTCTTAGAGGTAAACAAAGGCAGAACACTCTATGACATAAACCACAGCAAGGTCCTTTTTGACCCACCTCCTAGAGAAATGGAAATAAAAATAAACAAGTGGGACCTAATGAAACTTAAAAGCTTTTGCAGAGCAAAGGAAACCATAAACAAGACCAAAAGACAATGCTCAGAATGGAAAAAAAAATTTGCAAATGAAGCAACTGACAAAGGATTAATCTCCAAAATTTATAAGCAGGTCATGAAGCTCAATAACAAAAAAACAAACAACCCAATCCAAAAATGGGCCGAAGGGCTTCCCTGGTGGCGCAGTGGTTGAGAGTCCGCCTGCCAATGCAGGGGACACGGGTTCGTGCCCCGGTCCAGGAAGATCCCACATGCCTCAGAGCGGCTGGGCCCGTGGGCCATGGCCGCCGAGCCTGCGCGTCCGGAGCCTGTGCTCCGCAGCGGGAGAGGCCACAGCAGTGAGAGGCCCGCGTACCAGAAAAAAAAAAAAAAAAAAAAAAAAAAAAAATGGGCCGAAGACCTAAATAGACATTTCTCCAAAAAAGATATACAGATTGCCAACAAACACATGAAAGAATGCTCAACATCATTAATCATTAGAGAAATGCAAATCAAAACTACAATGAGATATCATCTCACACCAGTCAGAATGGCCATCATCAAAAAATCTAGAAACAGGGCTTCCCTGGTGGCACAGTGGTTGAGCGTCTGCCTGCTGATGCAGGGGACACAGGTTCGTGCCCCGGTCTGGGAGGATCCCACATGCTGCGGAGCGGCTGGGCCTGTGAGCCATGGCCACTGAGCCTGCGCGTCTGGAGCCTGTGCTCTGCAACAGGAGAGGCCGCAGCAGTGAGAGGCCCGTGTACCGCCAAAAAAAAAAATCTAGAAACAATAAATGCTGGAGAGGGTGTGGAGAAAAGGGAACACTCTTGCACTGCTGCTGGGAATATGAATTGGTACAGCCACTATGCAGAACAGTATGGAGGTTCCTGAAAAAACTAAAAATAGAACTACCATATGACCCAGCAATCCCACTACTGGGCATATGCCCTGAGAAAACCATAATTCAAAAAGCGTCATGTTCCAAAATGTTCATTGCAGCTCTATTTACAATAGCCCAGAGATGGAAACAACCTAAGTGTCCATCATCGGATGAATGGATAAAGATGTGGCACATATATACAATGGAATATTACTCAGCCGTAAAAAGAAACGAAATCAAGTTATTTGTAGTGAGGTGGTTGGACCCATAGTCTGTCATACAGAGCGAAGTAAGTCAGAAAGAGAAAGACAAATACCATATGCTAACACATCTATATGGAATCTAAGAAAAAAAAATATGAAGAATCTAGGGGTAAGACGGGAATAAAGACAGAGACCTACTGGAGAATAGACTTAAGGATATGGGTAGGGGAAAGGGTGAGCTGTGACAAAGCGAGAGTGGCATGGACATATATACACGACTAAACGTAAAATAGATAGCTAGTGGGAAGCAGCCACATAGCAGAGGGAGATCAACTGGGTGCTTTGTGACCACCTGGATGGGTGGGATAGGGAGGGTGGGAGGGAGGGAGAAGCAAGAGGGAGGAGATATGGGAACAAATGTATATGTGTAACTGATTCACTTTGTTATAAAGCACACCATTGTAAAGAAATTATACTAACACACCATTGTAAAGAACTAACACACCATTGTAAAGAAATTATACTCCAAATAAGATGTAAAAAAAAAAAGGCAAGTGTTGATACTCACACTAATTACAAAGGGGAAGATCACCTCCTAGGGGAAAAAAAAAAAAAGAAATAGAGGAGACAGCTTCAAGATGGTGCAGGAATAAGAAGGGGAGATCACCTTCCTCCTCACAAATACATCAGAAATACATCTAAACGTGGATAAAACCCTACAGAACACCTACTGAACGCTAGCAGAAGACCTCAGACCTCCCAAAAGGCAAGAAACTCCCCACGTACCTGGGGAGCGCAAAAGAAAAAAGAAAAATCAGAGACAAAAGAATAGGGACAGGACCTGCACCAGTCGTAGGGAGCTGTGAAGCAGGAAAGTTTCCACACACTAGGAAGCTCCTTCATGGGCGGAGACTGCGGGTGGCAGAGGGGGAAGCTTCGGAGCCGCGGAGGAGAGCACAGCAACAGGGATGCAGAGGGAAAAGCGGAGAGATTCCCACACAGAGGATCAGTGCTGACTGGCGCTCACTAGCCTGTGAGGCTTGTGTGCTCACCCGCCGGGGTTGGCAGGGCTGGGAGCTGAGGCTCCGGCTTCGGGAAAAGGTATGGTCCTGCCTAAGAGGCCAGAGAACATTATTTTGGGGTGCACGAGAGGGGATACAGAGCACCACCTAAACAAGCTTCACAGACGGGCGCAGGCCGCAGCTATCAGTGCAGAGACCAGAAACGGGCATGAGACGCTAAGGCTGCTGCCGCCGCCACAAGAAGCCTGTGTGCGAGCACAGGTCACTATCCACACCCCCCTTCCGGGAGCCTGTGCAGCCCGCCACTGCCAGGGTCCTATGATCCAGGGACAACTACCCCGGGAGAACGCACGGTGCACCTCAGGCTGGTGCAACGTCATGCTGGCCGCTGCCGCCGCAGGCTCGCCCCACATCCGTACCCCTCCCTCCCCGCGTCCTGAGTGAGCCAGAGCCCCCTAATCAGCTGTTAATTTAACCCCCTCCTGTCTGAGTGAAGAACAGATGCCCTCAGGTGACCTACACACAGAGGAGGGGCCAGATACAAAGCTGAGCCCCGGGAGCTGTGCGAACAAAGAAGAGAAAGGGAAATCTCTCCCAGCAGCCTCAGGAGCAGCAGATTAAATCCCCACAATCAACTTGATGTACCCTGCATCTGTGGAATACCTGAATAGACAACGAATCACCCCAAAATTGAGGCGGTGGACTTTGGGAGCAACTGTAGACTTGGGGTTGGTTTTCTGCATCTAATGTGTTACTGCTTTTATGTTTACCTTAGTTTACTATTTAGAGCTTATTATCATTGGTAGAGTTACTGATTTGGTTGCTCTCTTCCTTTCTTTTTTTATATATATATTTTTTTCCCTTTTCTCCTTTGTGAGGGTCTATGTGTATGCTTCTTTGTGTGATTTTGTCTATATACCTTCGCTTTTACCATTTGTCCTAGGGTTCTGTCTGTCTTTTAATAAAGTTCTTAATGCTTGTTATCATTGATGGATTTGTTTTAACATATGGTTGCTCTCTCTTTCGTTTTTTACTTTATTATTTTTTTATCTTTAATAATATATTTTTTACTTTAATTACTTTATTTTTCTTTGTTTCTTTCTTTTTCTCCCTTTTCTACTGAGCCGTGTGGCTGACAGGTTCTTGGTGCTCCAGCTGGGTGTCAGGCTTGTGCCTCGGAGGTGGGAGAGCTGAGTTCAGGACACTGGTCCACCACAGACCTCCCAGCCCCAGGTAATATCGAACAGTGAAAGGTCTCCTAGAGATCTCCAAATCAACGCTAAGACCCAGCTGCACTCAATGACCAGCAAGCTACAGTGCTGGACACCCTACGCCAAACAACTAGCAAGACAGGAAGAAAACCCCACCCATTAGCAGAGAGGCTGCCTAAAGTCATATGAAGTTCACAGACACCCCAAACACACCACCAGACGCAGTCCGGTCCACGAGAAAGACAAGGTTCAGCCCCACCCACCAGAACATACACACTGATACCCTCCACCAGGAAGCCTACACAAGCCACAGAACCAACCTTAACCACTGGGGACAGACACCAAAAACAACGGGAGCTACGAACCTGCAGTCCGCAAAAAGGATACCCCAAACACAGTAAGCTAAGCAAAATGAGAAGACAGAGAAACACACAGCAGATGAAGGAGCAAGATAAAAACCCACCAGACCTAACACATGAAGAGGAAATAGGCAGTCTACCTGAAAAAGAATTCAGAATAATGATAGTAAAGATGATCCAAAATCTTGGAAATAGGATGGAGAAAATACAAGAAACGTTTAACAAGGATCTAGAAGAACTAAAGAGTAAACAAACAATGATGAACACCACAATAAATGAAATAAAAAATCCTCTAGAAGGAATCAATAGCAGAATAACTGAGGCAGAAGAACAGATAAGTGACCTGAAAGATAAAATAGTGTAAATAACAACTACAGAGCAGAATAAAGAAAAAAGAATGGAAAGAATGAGGACACTCTGAGACCTCTGGGACAACATTAAATGCACAAACATTCAACTTACAGAGGTTCCAGAAGAAGAGAAAAAAAACAGGGACCAAGAAAATACCTGAACAGATTACAGTTGAAAACTTCCCTAATATGGGAAAGAAAATAATCAAGATCAGAAAGTGCAGAGAGTCCCATACAGGATAAATCCAAGGAGAAACACGCCAAGACACATATTAATCAAACTATCAAAAATTAAATATAAGGAAAAAATATTAAGAGGAGCAAGGGAAAAGCAACAAATAACATACAGGAGAATCCACATAAGGTTAACAGGTGATTTTTCAGCAGAAACTCTGAAAACCAGAAGAGAAAGGCAGGACATATTTAAAGTGATGAAAGAGAAAAACCCACAACCAAAGATTACTCTACCCAGCAAGGATCTCATTCAGATTCAATGGAGAAATTAAAACCTTTACAGACAAGCAAAAGCTAAGAGAATTCAGCACCACCAAACCAGCTTTATAATAAATGCTAAAGGAACTTCTCTAGGCAGAAAACACAAGAGAAGGAAAACACCTACAATAACAAACCCAAAACTATTTAAAAAATGGTTAATAGGAACACACATATCAATAACTACCTTAAATGTAAATGGATTAAATACTCCAACTAAAAGACATACACTGCCTGAATGGATACAAAAATGAGACCTGTATATATACTGTCTACAAGAGACCCACTTCAGACCCACAGGCACATTCAGACTGAAAGTGAGGTCATGGAAAATAGTATTCCATGCAAATGGAAATCAAAAGAAAGCTGCAGTAGCAATTCTCATATCAGACAAAATAAACCTTAAAATAAAGACTATTACAAGAGACAAAGAAGGACACTACATAATAATCAAGTGATCAATCCAAGAAGATATAACAATTGTCCATATTTATGCACCCAACATAGGAACACCTCAATACATAAGGCAAATGCTAACAACAATAAAATGGGAAACTGACAGTAACACAATCATAGTAGGGGACTTTAACACCCCACTTTCATCAATGGACAGATCATCCAAAATGAAAATAAAAAAAGGAAACACAAGCTTTAAATAATACATTAAACAAGATGGACTTAATTGATATTTATAGGACACTCCATCCAAAAACAACAGAATACACTTTCTTCTCAAGTGATCATGGAACATTCTCCAGGATAGATCATATCTTGGGTCACAAATCAACCATTGGTAAATTTAAGAAAATTGAAATCGTATCAGGTATCCATTCGACCACAACGCTATGTGACTAGATATCAATTACAGGAAAAAAATCTGTGAAAAATACAAACACATGGAGGCTAAACAATACCCTACTTAATAACCAAGAGATCACTTAAGAACTCAGAGGAAATCAAAAAATACCTAGAAACAAATGAAAATGAAAACACGATGACCCAAAACCTACGGGATGCAGCAAAAGCAGTTCTAAGAGGGAAGTTTATAGCAATACAGTCCTACCTCAAGAAACAAGAAACAACTCAAATAAACAACCTAACCTTACACCTAAAGCAATCAGAGAAATACGATGAAAAAAACCCCAAAGTTAGAAGGAAAGAAATCATAATCAGATCAGATATAAATGAACAAGAAATGAAGGAAACAATGGCAAAGATCAATAAAACTAAAAGCTGGTTCTTTGAGAAGATAAACAAAACTGATAAACCACTAGCCAGACTCATCAAGAAAAAAACGGAGAAGACTCAAATCAACAGAATTAGAAATGAAAAAGGAGAAGTAACAACTGACACAGCAAAAATACAAAGGATCATGAGAGATTACTACAAGCAACTGTATACCAATAAAATGGATACCCTGTAAGAAATGGACCAATTCTTAGAAAAGCACAACCGTCCAAGACTGAACCAGGAAGAAATAGAAAACAGAACCAGACCAATCACAAGCACTGAAATTGAAACTGTGATTAAATATCTTCCAACAAAGGCCCAGGACCAGATGGATTCACAGGCAAATTCCATCAAACATTTACACAAGAGCTATCACCTATCCCTCTCAAACTCTTCCAAAATACAGCAGAGGAAGGAACACTCCCAAACTAATTCTATGAGGCCACCATCACCCTGATACCAAAACCAGACAAAGATGTGACAAAAAAAGAAACCTACAGACCAATATCACTGATGAACATAGATGCAAAAGTCCTCAACAAAATACTAGCTAACAGAATCCAGCAGCACATGAAAAAGATCAGACACCATGATCAAATGGGTTTTATCACAGGAATGCAAAGATTCTTCAATATATGCAAATCAATCAATGTGATACACCATATTGACAAACTGAAGAAAAACCATATGATCATCTCAATAGATGCAGAGAAAGCTTTTGACAAAATTCAACACCCACTTATGATTAAAACCCTCTAGAAAGTAGGCATAGAGGGAACTTACCTCTATGTAATAAGGGCCATATATGACTAACCCACAGCCAACATCGTCCTCAATGGTGAAAAACTGAAACCATTTCCACTAAGATCAGGAACAAGACAAGGTTGCCCACTCTCACCACTATCAGTCAACATGGTTTTGGAAGTTTTAGCCACACCAATCAGAGAAGCAAAAGAAATAAAAGGAATCCAAATGGAAAAGAAGATGTAAAACTGTCACTGTTTGCAGATGGCATGATACTATACATAGACAATCCCAAAGATGCTACCAGAAAACTACGAGAGCCAATCAATGAATCTGGTAAAGTAGCAGGATACAAAATTAATGCACAGAAATCTCTTGCATTCCTGTACACTAATGATGAAAAATCTGAAAGAGAAATTAAGAAAACACTCCCATGTACCACTGCAACAAAAGGAATAATACCTAGGAACAAACCACCCTAAGGAGACAAAAGACCTGTATGCAGAAAACTATAAGACACTGATGAAAGAAATTAAAGATGATACAAACAGATGGAGAGATATACCATATTCTTGGATTGGAAGAATCAACACTGTGAAAATGACTATACTACCAAAACAATCTACAGTTTCAATGCAATCCCTATCAAACTACCAATGGCATTTTTCACAGAACTAAAAACAAAAATTTCACAATTTGTATGGAAACACAAAAGACCCCGAATAGCCAAAGCAATCTTGAAAAAGGAAAATCGAGCTGGAGGAATCAGGCTCCCTGACTTCAGACTATACTACAAAGTAATCAAGACAAAATGGTACTGGCACTAAAACAGAAATATAGATCAATGGAACAGTATAGAAAGCCCAGAGATAAACCCACGCACATATGGTCACCTTATCTTTGATAAAGGAGGCAAGAATATACAACAGAGAAAAGACAGCCTCTTCAATAAGTGGTGCTGGGAAAACCAGACAGCTATATGTTAAAGAGTAAAATTAGAACACTTCCTAACACCGTACACAAAAATAAACTCAAAATGGATTAAAGACCTAAATGTAAGGCCAGAAACTATCAAACTCTTAGAGGAAAACAGGCAGAACACTCTGACATACATCACAGCAAAATCCTTTGTGACCCACCTCCTAGAGAAATGGAAATAAAAACAAAAATAAACAAATGGGATGTAATGAAACATAAAGCTTTTGCACAGCAAAGGAAACCATAAACAAGATGCAAAGACAACCCTCATAATGGAAGAAAATATTTACAAACGAAGCAACTGACAAAGAATTAATCTCCAAAATATACAAACAGCTCATGTAGGTCAATATCAAAAAAACAAACAACCCAATCCAAAAATGGACCAAAGAACTAAACTGACATTTCTCCAAAGAAGATATACAGAATGCCAACAAGCACATGAAAGAATGCTCAACATCACTAATCATTAGAGAAATGCAAATCAAAACTACAATGAGGTATCACTCCACACCTGTCAGAATGGCCATCATCAAAAAATCTACAAATGATAAATGCTGGAGAGGGTATGGGGAAAAGGGAACCCTCTTGCACTCCTGGTGGGAATGTAAATTGATACAGCCACTATGGAGAACAGTATGGAGGTTCCTTAAAAAACTAAAAATAGAAATACCATACGACCACTACTGGGCATATACCCTGAGAAAACCGTAATTTAAAAAGAGTAACATACCACAATGTTCACTGCAGCTCTATTTACAATAGCCAGAACATGGAAGCAACCTAAGTGTCCAAAGACAGATGAATGGATAAAGAAGATGTGGCACATATATACAATGAAATATTACTCAGCCAATAAAAGAAATGAAATAGAGTTATTTGTAGTGAGGTGGATGGACCTAGAGTCTGTCATACAGAGTGAAGTAAGTCAGAAAGAGAAAAACATAAATACCATACGCTAACACATATATATGGAATCTAAAAAAAAAAAAGAATGGTTCTGAAGAACCTAGGGGCACGACAGGAATGGAATGCAGATGTAGAGAATGGACTTGAGGACACAGGGAAGGGGAAGGGGAAGCTGGGACGAAGTGAGAGAGTGTCACGGACATATATACACTAGCAAATGTAAAACAGATAGCTAGTGGGAAGCAGCCACATCACACAAGGAGATCGCTCGGTGCTCTGTGACCACCTAGATGGGTGGGATAGGGAGGGTGGGAGGGAGACGCAAGAGGGAGGACATATGGGGACATATGTGTATGTATAGCTGATTCACTTTGTTATACAGCAGAAACTAACACACCATTGTAAAGCAATTATACTCCAATAAAGATGTTAAAAAAAATGCAATACAGTGTGCGTACTACATACGTTATATAACACATCAGTTAGGTCTGGGACAGCACTACTTAACTATACACAAGGTATTTCTGTGTATATAAACATTCATACGTGATACTTCAGGGTCACATTTTATCAATAAATTGTTAACGAAAAAAACCCTTGTTCTTGAAATCTTTTGGCATTTGAAAATGAATATTAAAGGACTATAAACTTATAAAATTTTCATTCTGACTTAACCTGGCTCCACAAATTACCAATATTCATAAAACCTTCAAACTATGCTTTTGAAACGTGCAAATGTAAGAAAAGATACACTTATTTTCCCATCCTTCTGATTTACAAAATATAAGGTAATTATGTAAGTTGATAACTGGAGGAAATGAGAAAAAGGCAGAAGAGATCAGGAAAAATCAACAACAAAAAATTTAAGAATAGGCTAATGGAGGATCAGTAACAAAAAAACACAGAACAAAAAGTCTGTTGCTGTGCACTCTGAGGTGAATTACTACATCTGTGTATAGCGTTTTTCTCTATGGCTAAAAAATATGTTTTGATATAGACAAACACATATTTGTAGATATTTTGATAGAGACAAACACATATTTACAGATAATCTTACATGTCTATTTTCTCTTCGTCTCCAAGCAGCTAACTCTTTAGAAGCTAGTTCTTCTGGACTCATTCTTATAAGGTGATCAGGGGTTACTTCTCCTTTTAGCACTTTCTTAAATAATATCTGGAGGTATTTAAAAATGGGAAGGAAAGGAGAGAAAAACATTTTTAAAAGAACGAGGAGCTGCTGTATAGAAACTTGTAATAAATGAAGATGAAATTTTGAAACCTAATTTACAAATGTTTAATGATTCACATATTACCTCCTGCAAAGAGAATAAATGACAGCCTTGTGTTCTAGAAACTTACCATCTAAGGTAGCTAAATACACATTTTGTATAAAAGCCAAGACACGATGGAGAAGCATGTATGGTGAAGTCATTACAACATCTTTGCAAAGTTGTATTAAGTCTTCCCAGGGACAGACACCGTCACAATAGCCAACCCATGACTATATGAAAGATACTGCATAAAAGAACTTTACTGAATGTGATGTCTTTCATATTTTTAAGATTTCATATGTTTAAATCCTAACAGGCTTACAGGGGACTCCAGAGCTAAGAACCAACTGTTAAGAAAAAACCTGAAGGAAGTAAATATTTACTTGAAGAAAAGCTTTCAGATTACATAATTCAAAAAGTATCTGATCCCCTGCACCATGATGGCAGATTGTACAATGTAGATTTTTCTTATGTAGCTGTTAGCATACTTCAAGAAAATACCTCATATCACACACTACGGCAAATACCATTACACAAACTGACAAACTGATATCACTCGTGTGAAAACGTTGTAAAACTTAAACAAATGTGTAAGGAGTTTGCATCTACACCCACAGCTTTCAGATTTCCTCTAAGTCCCAGGAAAAGATTAAGGATTCAATTAAAGTTTACTCCACTGCTAAGATTCTTAGAACTAGTCATATTTAAATTAATAACAATATTTTAAAACAGCTTTCTTTTTTATCAAAATGTAAATTATTTTCTTAAGCAGTGTAACTCTATTTTCAAATTTACATCAGAAGTATTAAATACATAGTGTTACAAATTTTGGTTTAACAGTGTTTTTGAAGAATACATATGAATGAATTTTTTAATAAACTGGATTAAACAAGGGACATAAAGGAAAGAAAATTCACATCAATCGGGTTAAGATAGATTTAGTATTTTATATTTTAACAGACATTGCATAACACTAGTCACCACTGTTCAGAATTCATAACTCAGTTCAGTAGCAAAAGACTAGGTCTCACTTCAAGAAATAAATTATAGATCTATTGTATGAAAATCATAAATCTCTATGTATTAGGAAAGTTGGAAGCATAAAGATCCAGACATGAACAAAACATACTTACATTGTTTTTAGGATCTTTCAGATTGAACATCAAACTTCTATATTTGTTCTTATATTTAGCATCTGTGTCCCGAAAAAAAGAGAAAAGCTCTTTTTCAATTTTTGTGGCAACTTTTGCTGCCTTTTCCTCTGGTACCTTCAAATTTGAGTCTGTAAGTCTTAAAATTAGAATAATTCAATTATTTTCCAAATACATGAAGCGTATATTATTCAATCTTCTACAATAGCAACGCGTGTTACCTTTTCATAAGAATATCTTTGAGAGAATGCCGGACGCTCTGTCGGATCTGGTCTGTGGAAGGCTTGGAGGCAAGAGCCGCCGGAGGATGTGCACCAGGGGGGCCCTTTTCGGTTTTCTTCTTCTTTGTCTCTTGCTTCTCATGAGCACCTAATTTAATAAATATCAAAACTCACTAAATTGCTTTTAAAAAGATACTTTCCTTTTTAATGCACAATGTAAGTGGACTGATTAAAAATCACTATTTTAAAATCATAAGATCAGACTCCATATTTCACACTGAAATATTCCTGACATTGAAATTCTAATCTATGTATGATGACAGATGATAACTAAACTTATTGTAGTGGGTCACTGTGCAATATATACATATATCAAATCATTACACTGTACAACTGAAACTAATGTTATATGTCAATTATACCTCAATAAGAAAAAAAAGTTCTAAATGAATTTTAATTAGAAATTAAGTGAGTAAAAAGTGGCCCTAATGCTATAAAATGTATATACCCCTTTCCCATATTAGATGATGGTTTTTAGAGCTACTTTTCATATATATATATGAAATATATATACCTGTAAAAAATTATTTAGAAAAATTGATCTGAACTTATTAGGTGTGCAGATAATGTAATGTCCTTACTAATACCACAAAATTGATGAATCTCCTCTGGTTTTAAAACAATTGTGTTAATGTGAATGTTAAGCTTTTCCAATGATTTTTCATTCCATCATTACTAATTTATGCACATCTTCAGAATCTCAGTGTCCTACAAACTCCTCATTCCAACAATTCTTAAATCGATCATTTTTTTACCATTCGTGTCCTCACTTTCCCACACAACCAACTTTGGCCAGGTAGCCCAACACCTGCCATTCCGTTGCAGCCTGAACATCTTAATTCTCTCTCCTTTAAACATCAGCATTGGCAAAAACCACAACCTGGTGAAAGCTAACTTTTATCCTTCACCCACATAGCCAACAAACAGCTGAAGGTAACTGGAGAAAGTAAGCACTGGTGCTGACAGATCTCACTTTAAATTTACAACCACAAATCTCAAGTAGAGAGCTCAATCTGCCACCCTAATCCTATTAAACTGTCCGAGTAAATTTGCTCTCCCACTTTCCAAAAATGTATTTTATGCTTTTTCTCCTTTCTTCTCAAACCAATGATACCTCCAACTTGGACCTCATTTGATTTTCTCACTTCATATTTCACTGAGGAAGCAAAGCAGTGTCAGCTATTTTCCCATCACCAAACCTACTAACATACCTCATGTGTCCCCGCTCCTTCCACATGCAGCTTTCCCCACTGTTACAATGCATCAGCCGTCCTTTCCTATGACCAACCACTCCAGGAGAATCCTATTCCCCTCTGATCTCTTCATGGATTTTGAACCTCAACTATCGCCTCTCTCTGTCGCCCACATCATCAAATTCTCTCGCTACTGGATCATTCCCATTAGTCTTACAAACATGCTATAATATCTCTTTAAAGAGAAATCCTGACCTCATATCCACCTCTAGCCACTACACCATTTCTGTTCCCTTTAACAGCAAAATTCCTTCCAAGAGTTATTCATAATCACTATCTCCAGTTCCTCACCCTCCATCCTTCCACATGCCACTGTAACTGGCTTTTGTCCCCACTGCTCCACCAAAACGACTGTCTAGACAGCATCTGACACAATTGATCATCACCTCCTTCTTGGAACTTCACCTGACTTCCAGGCCACCATGGTCTCTTAGTTCTCTTACCTCAAAGGCCATCTCCTAGTCTCCTTTGCTGGATCCTCTCTTCCTCCCAAGTTCTAATTGCTGACGCACCCCAAGGCCTCTGCTTCTGCCCCTTCATTATCAAACTCTCTCTGTAGCTCTTTATATCTAAGTGCTTGATTTAAAATAACACCTATGCACCGACAGATCCCAAATTTATATACCATTGCCCGAAGTCCAGACTCATCTGCCAAAAATTTACTCAAAATATCTCCACTTGGATCTCTAATACCCATCTCAAAGTTAAAATACCCATAACATATTTTTCAATTTTCCTCCCCAATCTCTTTCTCATCTCTGCAAACAGCACCAACACTGATCTAATCACCTCCTAGGTGATTAGAAAGAAGACTAATCACCTAGTCTTCTAGGTGAAGACTCTTCTTTCCTTCACCTACCTACACCTAATCCAACAACAAGTTCTGCCAAGTCTACTATAAAATATATATGAATCTGACCACCTCCCTCACTGTACCTCTGTTCCAAGCTACCACTCTTTCTTTCCTAGGATACGGCTAAAGACTCCTAACCAGTCTACTCTCCTTCTCTCCTATCCTCCTACAGTCCAGGCTCCACAGAAAACCACAGTGAGCCATCACTCTCTTGTACAAATTCCTCTAAAGGTTCCCCATTATATTGAGAACAAAAAAAAGTAAACTCCTGTCATGGCCTCAAAGTTCCCACATAGTTTTGTCTAAACTCACCTTCCACCACCATTCTATCCCTCATGTATTACATTCTAATCATTCCACAGGGATTTTCTTGCTCCTCAAATGCAGAGGCTATCTCCACCTCAAAGCCTTCAGCTTGGCTGTGCCCTCTATGGATTCCTTCCTCCCAAACAACTCTGCATCCCTTTAGATCCCACAGCACATTACCACCTCCACTCTCTCTGAAACAAACTCCCTCCCACTCTCCTTGACCTTGACTCTCTATCCCATTACTCAACTTTTTCTTTATAGTGCCTAAATTCTCTAAAAATAGCACACCATTTTATCTGTCTACCTGTTATCTGTCATTTCCCATTGGTATTTAAGTGCCATGAGGGCAGGGGCGTTATCTTACTAAGTTCATTAGTACTTTCTCAGAATTTGGACCAATAATTCTTATTTCAAGTAGGGTCAATCACCTAAACTGTTTTTCTTGCCTTTAAAATGTAAAAGTTTTAAAATTTCCCTAAATATACTAACTGAAAGTATATGAAATAAAATATAAATACATTAGTATATAGTAATTTCTATTATTCTTACTACCTGGTTTTGAAGCTTTTTCTCCTGTGCAAGTAACAGCTGTAGACTCTTTTGTTATTTTTTCACTTTTTTCTTCTGAGGATCTCCGAGGTAAAACTGGTTGTCCCATCTTTCGAAGAGGAGCTAGCTGCCATTTTTTTATTTCACTATCCCTACAGTCTGATGAGTTTTTGCCTTCACCAGACTCCTAGGAAAAATAGTATTTAATTAATTAGAATGAAAACTACTAAACTATCTTTAAATACAAAGCAAGCCTCCTGAGCATGTGGATTGAAAAAATTAGTATGACAAGCTATTAAGATATCAAACATATTCCACTCTTCAGCCCAATAACTGTTTTTTGAAGATATATAAAACTCAACTGCAAAAAGGACCTTCACCGTTTCATCCAAAATCCATTTGTTAAGCACCTATTTTCTGCAGAACACATAACAGTCTGTAATGGGGAACTAAAAAACACTGAGAAATAATGGCATTAGAAAGAAAATTAGGTATAAGATATTAAGGGTCCTCTTCGTCGGCTGCAGATATGAAAAAAAGAGGGGGGATTGTGGAGAAATCAATTATCTGTATTTTTTACTACTTTCTAGAACAAATGAAGTCACATTTACCTATAAATGTATCAAATTCTCAGTGTACCTATTGGCAATTTTAACTCCTATAAGGTAGAACAAACCATCAGGACATCTACTATTTTTGTCCTAATTATAACCCACAAAGAACTACAAATGAAACCAGAATTGTGAGACCCTTGGGAGTTAATTAATCACATCATACCAGTCTTCACTGGTGGGGAAGTGGTTAAAAATCCGCCTGCCAATATGCAGAGGACACGGGTTTGAGCTCTGGTCTGGGAAGATCCCACATGCCGCGGAGCAACTAAGCCCGTGCGCCACAACTACTGAAGCCCACGAGCCTAGAGCCTGTGCCCCACAACAAGAGAAGCCACCGCAATGAGAAGCTCATGCACCGCAATGAAGAATAGCCCCCACTCGCCCAAACTAGAGAAAAGCCCGTGCACAGCAACGAAGACCCAACTCAGTCAAAAAATAAATAGAATAAATAAATTTATAAAAACAAAAAATCACATCATACCAGTGAGAAGAATACTTGTGTATAGAAATATAATCATAGTTTTTAAGAAGATAGAGTATATACAAAAAATCGATTTTCTCTAGACTGGGAATCCTATAATTTTTTAATTTACTTGTTTATTTTCTACCTCTCCAACTAGACTTACTTGAGAGCAGGAACATTTTTCAATCAGTCATACATACTCAAATCTGGTACCATGCTTGGCACACAATAGGAACTCAATAAATGGTTCAACATAAAATCTAGGGATAAGAAGTGATATTTAAAAAGCAGATTCCATCAACTAAAATCAGAGTAGTCAAATAAGATTCAACAGTTCAGTATCAAAAAGAAAAGAAAAGAAAAGCAGTAATCACTTGGCTCATGTATTTATTTACAATATCAGACTAACCTCGGTTCCTTTTCTGATACAGAGACTGGATAGAGGGGTTTCTCAAAACATTCACCATGTTAATGTTTTATAATGTCTTTTTAGACAAGATGGAGATAACTCAACTGAATGACTAAACAATGAGCTGTATTTCTGAATGGCCAAGAAATTGTACTCAAGAAATGATGATCAGAAGTTAACAGAACCTTTCCAAAGGCTTGCTATAAACTGTTTTCAATGGCGCTCTCCGTTCTATATTATCAATTACTTTGGTGCTAATCAAATCAACAGAAAAAGTAATAGTAAATATCAGAAGGACATAATCTGATTCTCAGCAAGTCTTGGCAGACAGGAAACGTTGGATGGCACAAGGATTTGGCAAACTGGAACTTAATCCAGATTTATCACATAAGGAGTGTCCCAAGAACTGAGTTTGTAAATAATGGAAATGGCTTTAGAAAAAACATGCTTATGTTCTTCAATCTGAATGGTCGAATTAAAATATTTCCAAGGTTCCTAATTTATGTTCGTTGTGTTTTGGAATATTACACTTGACCATCCACATATATTTGTTTCAGTGTTTCCTCCCTAGCACTACCTACAAGAATAACAAATCAATGATTAGAAAAATCACAGGAAATAAAAAAGTAGACAATGAAAATAAAATTTAATCAGATAAAGTGCTGTGTCCTTTGTACATTTCTCCTGTAATCGACTAATATCTTGAAATTTCTATTTAGAAAATACTTTAACAAGGTAGTTGAAAATGTAAGATGAGGGAAAACTGACAACTTTTTAAAAGGCCACATTTTAAGAGAAACATTTTGAGATACGGGTTCCAAGCAAATACTGGAATAAAAATCAAAAGAACTAAGATTACTTTTCCTTACAGAGAACTCTTTCACTTGAAAATAATAATGCCAAATGTGGTTTTATGGATTCATAGATATTTACAGACTGAAAAGCTTTTTAGAAAAACTTCTCAGCAAGCACAATTTATACCTACCACCACAAAATCTCACACACATTTTACCACAGAAAATGCAAGTACCAAACTAGAGACTAGAAATAGCACAAAAGACTGTAAGAAGTAAGATCTGCGTATTTTGAAGATGTCACTACCTGGTTTCACCAAGCCTGACAAAACATTTTAAGTAAAAACCCATTTTTACTGAAAAATAAATGTGAAAATGTACACAACAGTGAAATCTAAAGAGAAATTTCAAATTCGCAAGTCAGCCCGAAGTTCTTAAATAAAAATAATGCATTAATGAGAGGCTCACCCGTTTCAAAATTTTGACCTTGTGCTTCACTGTATCATCTATATATTTGGTTTTGTCATTTGTTGTAGTGTGCTTTGATAACCCAAGCTTTTCATATTCCATTGCTTTATCTTCACTATGGACTTCAACTTTAGCCTGGTTTCCCAAAATATCTGGATCTACTATTTCAGTCTTTTTATCTTCTTCGGCACAACATTTCACACACACATATTCTTTGTCTTCCTCTCCCATTTGCTGTGCTTGAGAAAGACTTAACCCAACACAATCACCATGAAACCAGTCATCACATCTCCCACAGCCAACCATAAACCTGGAGAGAAAAAAAAAAAGAACACTTTGATTCGATACATTTTCTTAAAAACCAATGCTGAGTGAGCCTAAACTGAATTTTTAGTATTTTTCCAGTATTTTGCATGTTTTCTGTCTTTACCCATTCTATCAGTTCAACATGGAGAGTTTTCAAAGAACATTCTATGAAAACGGAACTTTTAAGAAGTCAAACATTTCCCCTCTAATATGAGTGAGAAAATACTGGAGGGGGGGGCGGGGAGGGGGACACATAAGGATAAAAATATAGGGCAACTGACCTTTGTCAGCATACCGTATAGAATAACAATGTATAGAATAACAGTATTTCTCCACTGAGAAGGGTGATAAACTGTGATAATCTGATCACAGACAACCCATCCAAGTTACAACTACATTTACCACATAGACTTGAAATCATACATAAAACTGGAGTCACTTATCCAACTAATCATTTTAAATAAGAGAAAACCCAGATGCAACAAAAATGCAACTCAAAACTAACAAAGTGGAGCCTCACAAATTGTTCCTTATTAACCACCTTAACTATATATATATAACTATTCTTTGAGCTCAAAATATTCTGGTTCATAGTGTCACAATGATTTAGCTGAAGGATCTTTTATGTACTTCTGAGGATGGGCTTCCTTACTACTTGACCTTGTACTTTAGATAATAAACTTGTTTTGCCAAATAATGACGAAATTATATCAACACGAAGATATTACTATTCAGGGTGAATTTTTTTTTAAATTTCCAAACGATCTCCTTATATTTTCGCTTTACTGCATTTTATCTAAGAAATAATTTCACTAACCAATGAAAAAGTCCAAGGACAGATTTATGACTCTAAAGAGTTTGTTTAACTTAGAATATCTGGAATTATTTTAGAATAAAATAGCAAAACAGATATATAAACAGCAATTTGAGGGTGAAATTACCTTTTTCACATACTTTTCAACCCATTATTAAGAAAATGACAAAGCTCACTTAATCACGTTTAACATTTTCCTTTTTTCTTCCTCAGGTTAGTAATTCATGGTATGTTTGAAAGATTTAGGAGAATTTAAGTATATTCTTTAATGATCTAAAGACTTTGTGCTGATTTCGATAAGAACAGTGGCACCAGCAACAGTGACCAAAGTCCTTTTAAAAACCTATCCAACAGGAAGATGTTAAAGGTAATTAATATACTGGGTGATACGGCCAACCCTCTCTAAATATACCAGTGGTCCTGTTTTAATGTAGAAACTGTAAGAATCAGAACGCTGAGTTTCAAACCTTACAGGATATCTTGAAAAAGTCACGCCAAATACCCCACCCCCTCAATTGCAGACCACTCTATTCTTCTTCCTCTCTCATGTGCCTTTCCACTGTGCATCAACCACTGCCATGCACCAAGGAAACTTGACTTCTTCATGTCTACAATTCACCATTCTTTACCCTAACTGGCGATGCCTGTGCTACCTTTTTCAGATAAGTCATTTCCTCAATGGTTCATTTTAAAACTTAAAACAAATTCATTAAAAAAAAAAACACCTCATGCCTTAAGTAAAAATAAATAAAAATACAGAATATTTTGGATTCATAGCCCTAGTGAGAAAACTTTCCAACAATGTGGTATTTGTCTGCAAGACAGAAATGATTTCTCTAGGTTTGGGAGACTTTAGATGGGTCCATGCATGTTTCAGTGATACAGATCATACAGCCAACAGAAAAATACGACATTTGAAAAATACAGATACTTAAAAGTTCTTCTATTTCAGATTGCAAAGTTGTAAGAACTCCTATTTCTTGAAAGCAACTATCTAGGCTGAATTTTTTTGAATTATTGAAGGAAAGCTAATGTGATTTCCCATCTCAGCTATATTAATAATTTCTTCAAAGCAAGCCTGGAACAGTTTCAATAGGACACATACTATGACCATGGCTATGCTTTTGCCCCAAATCCAAATCTAACAAACCCATTAGGAAACTTCAAATCTTTATTCAACCAGTATAGAGTCATTTTATGATGTGGAATGTATTCATTATATCACCATGCCCCCAGTTTATTTATGGAAATATCTCCTCAAACTTGAGAAGCTCTGAAAAACAAACCTCAAAACTACAGTGCCATCCAGACGTATCCTAATAATAAGATTTTATATAAAAAATAATGCAGTTAAAATTTTGAGAAATCAAAACAAAAAATGACATTGATAAAAATAATTATATGTCCTAGGGGAAAATGTAATTGATTCACTTGAAAGTGAAACTGGAAAATTTCAGAAAAGGAAATATTACCAGTACTATGAACTTTATTAAGTGTCCTATCACAAAAAGAGAAGATACACTGTCTTCCCTTTTCATATTACGTTTCATGGCTTAAAAAGGGAGAGGGAGTATGGACCAAATAGCTAACATAATTACCCTCCCATTTTCTGCTCTGTCCTTGAAGTTCTGATTACCAAAAGGCGAAATCACTCAAAGATAAGACTATAACCCAGGTGTTAAATATTTCACTAAAAAAAATTAATGTGTGGTAAAAGATTAACTCTGAATTAACTGGACCAAGTCAGCATGAAATCAGTTAAATGGAAAAGTTCAGAAATATTTATGTTTTGTTCTCCTACTGTTATACATTCATTCACAAAATTTTAAATCCTACTATAATTTAAACCTAATTTAAAATGTAATCTTAATTCTAATCTTCTTGGCAAAAACCAAAATATATTCTTAGAAAATTTTCAAGTTTCTTCAAAGTAAACTACAAAAGCAACATTGAGAATTCCTGTTCTTAAAAAGTCATATCACAAATTCACTAATGGAGCTGTTACAAGATGAGCCGTTAAGTTCTGATAAGTGGTTCCTTTAAGTAACAACTAAGACTGTATTACTGTGAATGTATATGTACTCACTCTTTTCTAGGGTAAAATGATTTTATTCCACAGAAACATTAAATCATTGTTTTTGTCACTAACAGTCTAGTCTGCAGAGAAAAGTACTTTTCTATCAAACTCTTAAACTCCTGAGAAAAACCAGAATCACTTTCTCTAAGAGAAAATTTCCTTCTCAGAAAAAGGTTTCTTGTTTGAGTATAAAGCTATGACTCCATTACGCTAAGGATATTTTTTTGTTTCTAAATTTCATCCAATGAGCTAATCTTCTACAACTGGGCTAGAAAGTGTAATACAAACTGAAGATACAAATGTCATCTGGAGAGGCAGGGAAATACTAGAAACTACAAGGTAGGTATTATGAAAAGACTAAGACTTCTTCCTTCCAAAACGTCAACTGGCTTATGTTTAAAAGACGTTCAAAGATAAGTTTTTTTAAAAAGTATTAAATAGTATGGCTTTTAAAGTAATGAATATACCTTAGCTACAAGGCTGAATCAGGAAAATAAATGGAAGCCAAAACAACAGCATGAAGTGTAAACTGTGAGGCAGTCAATGCCTACTATCTTTAGGATACATACAGAAGTTGCTTATGGTCGAATATTACATTTGGCCATGCCATGAATGAATCCGTATTTAAAAATATAATTTCCAACTGGAAGCACATACAGGAAGCTAACCTCAGTTGCAACACATGTAAAATGCTGAAGAGTTATAAAATCATCTTTACATAAGTAAATTTGTCACAAGTGCTAAAAAAATGTCGTATTAACAAATAGCTTTCAATGAATGTAGCTGGCGCATGAGATCAAAGATATGGATGAAGTTATTTCCACATATGTCCTTCCTAATAAATTCATATTCTCACACATGGATTAAACTAGGAAAACTACATGCTGTGTGACACGTGCATTTTTTGAGTAACCTCAATATATACAAGCAGAGTGCATCAAAGAAGTAGTGAAGGCTAGTTAATATGTAAAGAAAAAAACAATCAATTACTTAGGCTTCTTTATTTACAAAATTGAATGTGAAATGCTGCTTCCAAAATTGATAGTTTCCAGTATTATTACATATTATTCATGTCGATTACATAGGGTAAACTCAAAATCCCTACACATCTAATATTCTATGTCATTTTCCAGCCTGGGGCAAAGAAACTCTAGGTTTTATAGGTTAGATCCAAAAGGCAGCCTTAGGTAAAAAAAAAATGGGACTTAACAATCTTCATTTTAGGAAAATAACTGATATTGGGGAAGTGACAGTCATCATTCAAAAGCCTGGGCAAACTCCTGAGGACCACGCCATCATAACAGAAGTTTATCTCCAAAAAAGTTACATTATAATATGTCTTCCAACTCTAGACCAAAGTTTCATTTCAGAAACTCACTCAGTTTAAGGCTCCTATTTCATACTCTGACAACATGTCAGTATGATGGTTTTTAGAAGATGCTGGCAAAGAAAAAAGGGCTAACTTAAAAGAGCACTTACAAGGACCATCCAGCCCTTAATTCTCTTAGGCCCACTTGAGAATATTTGAATAAGGTGTTTTAAACAAAAAAGCATAATAAACAGCACAAAAGTGAGGGCAAATGTAGCACTATATTCAAACAAGTCACAAGTTTTAAAAACTGGAATATGCTGTTATAAAGTAACCACTGACACTAAAAATAGGCCATGGGCTGAATCACAAATGAAAAAACCCCTTGACATAAAAGTTATTTTTTACAGAATAGACCCAAGAACTCCCAACCACACCCTCCATACCAAAATAATGTGTTACACAGCACTGCACTAAACTGTCCCTCCCTAAGGACTTTCATTTTCATGTAATCTAATTGTGCTGGGAAATCGTTCTAACATTTACTTTCATGAGTAAAGATAATATTACAATGTACAAGTTACAATGTTCTTTTATCATATCAATGTTGATAGAAGTTCCAACAGCAATCTCAAAACTTGAACAGGATAATCTTGTAGCTGGAAACTCCACTTCACCTCTTGTTCTCTTTTTCTCAAAAAGCTAGCAAAATACATGGGCGGGGAGGGTGGCAGTGTCATAAAACTATAGAATACTGAATCCTAAGGAAAGAATGACAACGGCAGTGCTATAAAATCACTTCCTAAAACATTAGAATTCACAAGAAACCTAAATCACTAGAACATTCAAAAAACAAAATACATGTTTCACTCCATTCCATGTTACATACAAAATTCCCTTGCGCTATTTAACAGTTGTTTTAGCTATCAAATTTCATTCTAAGGTCAAGTTTGATAGTTATGAAGTAGTGGTATTAAGTCATAGTAAGTGTGCTTCATTTGAAAGTATATATGTAGAATTTCCATTATGCCCTTCACAATTTATTACCAGTTCTTCTCAAGCCAGACAAAGTAATATATAACCTACAGACCCAAAGCACTATAACAATTTTCTGATTTTTTTTTTTAAGATGCAATGACTAAATTACACTAACTGGTCACAATGATAAAACATTTCCATATATACCAGCTTTTGGTCAGACTATGTGTTTTAAAGTTTCTAGGGTGGCATATTTGTAAATTCAGTGGCTCCATCTTACTATCATATATCCGGGATTGATGAGGGGTTTCTGTTTGTGCAAAAGTCTTTGTATGTTAAATAATCTCTTTCTATAAAAAATTCTCACACTAATCCCACCCTAAAAAAAAAGCAATTTCTCTTTAATGTACATATCACATATACATACACACACACACACACACACACACCTGTTGCCATGTGGTTTTTTGCAAAACCCACACTGCTTGCTGGGAGTCCAGATATATTTGCTTTCAAATGAAGAGCTATGATCTGAGCCTTCCCGTTTTACAGTAGCTATATTATCTGGAATGAACAACGGTGGCTCATCCAAAGAAAAACTTTTGCTGCTTCTTCTTTGACGGGGTTGTAGGTTCTTCTCAGGTTTTTTTAATTTCAATTTATCCTCTTCCTTAAAATGTTCTACACCACCTGTGTGCTCAAGCTCTTCCTTCACATGACTATTGGTTCTCACTGCTGGAGCCGGCTGCTGGGGCTTATGGCACTGTTTCTGGCTGGAATGCAACAAATGTCCAGTTTGTGCAGGATGATGAGGTTCTTTTGAGCAACCAGGGTGACCGTGAGGCTTTTCACTCAAAGAATGAGTTAAGGGTTTGGAAATCTGTACTAAATTTTGATCTTGTGATATCTTTCTGAATACAGAATGAGCCTGATTTTTTACAGATTTAACCCCAGAATTGCAACTCTGAATCTTTGAATCCTTATCAACTTGTTTCTTTCTCACTTTGACTGGCCTATGAAAATTTTGCTTAGATTCTGATTCATCAGCATTTCGCTTCACACTTTTGACATTAACTTTAGTTACGTTATGCATTAATTCATGCTTTGCTCCAACAACTTTTTTCCGAGTATCTGTGGTCATGGTTTGCTTAGAATGAATTACAGGTTTTGTATGTTTGGGTTTTATGTTTTTTGACTCTAAGCAAGAAACACTATTTGACTGGCTGTCTCTGTCATCTTGAAGGTTTGCTGTTTCATGAGACTCCATTTTAATACTTTCAACAATATTCAACTGCTTTGAATTTTGGTCAGGTGCATCACAAACAGCATTTTCTAAAATACTACTTTCTGGTTCAAAAGCACTAGTATTAACCACCTCTAAGTTTGATTTATTAAATCTGGTGCCCTCCAACGGCTTATCATCAGACTCTGTGTCTTTACAGTAAGCCATTTCCATTTCACTTCTCTGAAGGGAGTTCTCAGCTTTATCAGCAACTTCCACGCTATCTTTCGATTCCAAACTACATTCATTTACTTCATCCACAGAACCAGACAAACTGACAAGGTTCTTTTCTTTCTCATTTGGGTTTGTACAAGCAGCATTGCCAGAGAAAGTAACGGAAGATGCGGGTTCCTCATTGACACTGTCATCTTCGTGGGGTAATTTCATTGTCTCCTTTGATTCTTGTTCAACTTCTCCTTCTACCTTCATTTCTTCAACAACAGTCCCATCCACTTTACCTGAAATGGAATCGTTCCGTTCATGTTCTTCTTTACCTGAAAACTTAAACAATGGGCTAACAGTCTTGGCTTTACACTCCATCAGAGTTTCATTTTTCTTTTCTTCAATACTAACACAAGTCTCTGAAAGGAGTGGACAGTTTAACTCATGAGATGGCACATTTTCTTCTCCCTGATTATTACACTTCTGCTCAGAATCCAACCCAGCTTCACCCTTCATTTCCAGACAAGATGCAACGGCTGCTTCGATCTGTCCACTGTGTCGGCGGCCCCTCCTGCTCTCTTTCTGGTGCTCGGGTTTCGGTGATGTACCAATTTCTTCTTTCATCTGACACCTTTCTTGTTGTTTCACCCCTGCTTTAGGGGCGGACACAGTCTTCCCTGATGCCTTTTTTGTGCTATTTAAAGGTGCTGCATTTGAACGCTTGGCAATAGTGCTTTGTCGCAAACTTCTTATTTGTTCTATCACAAGGGAAAAAAATAAATAAAAGAAAACTTAGTTATTTTGCCATGTGTTTTTATTTCAACGCAATTTAGAATACATCACTTCTTTATTCTGAGCTATAAAATTTATTTTCCCATTTCAAAGAAAATGTACTGACATCTACTCATGATGATGGTTACATTTTTTATACACTTATCAAAGTTCTATAATTCTGGGGCAGAAAATAACCTGTATAAAATTCAGACTGATATTATACTTTACAATAAAAAATATTTTCATCAAGCTTCTTTTCTATGCAAGTAAGCTGGGGGTAAAATCAATGAGGTTCCTTGATATTACTACCCATCTTAAAGCAAGGCTGTCATACAGTTGTAAACATTAAATACCTTTAAGTATATAAAACCAAACAAATTCAGGTGCCAATAAAATCTGAACTAAACCACCTATCACAAACAGGATCTATGTGAGTTTCAAAGCACAGACTCAAAAGAACTCTAATGTCTTTATGAATGTGCTTTCCTTATATCCATTTTAGCATTCAAGCTATTCCTCGAATAGCTTGAATATTTTAAGAAATGAAATATACACTAGAGTACTAGACACAGATCAACAAAAAGAGAAATTATAATTAAAGAGATTTAAACCAAGAAAATGTATCATAAGGGAAAATGCATAAAGTATGAAAATAATTTAATAAAGCTTCCCACTTGTAACAATGCTCCTAACAAAGAATCCACTAACTGAGACTTTCCTCCTTTCCTTATCTGGATACATCCTCCAAGGGAAAAAGAAACACAAAGTGAAAAGAAGCTGGAAAGAAAGCTAAATAATTCACTAAGGAAAAAAAATAATAATAATTCACTAAGTAAAAAAACAACCCAAAAATTGAAATACAAAATAAGAAGCTATATCCAAGCCTATGCATATCCAATACCTCTGAATCAACTCTGTATGAAAACTGAACATCACAAATCTTTAAAAAGTCTCCTTCCTTTTTAATGCAAAACGCTACTATGCACCAGCATTTAGAACATTTTCCTAATTTGTCACATATCACTGAACCTGTGAAACTCTTACAGAAGGTGTCACAGGTCCTCCTCATTTGTCTCTAACAGTCCTAGTTGATGCTTGTAGTCATGACACTCAAAAGTGTCCCCATTTGGACAATAAATTATATGGTCATCCTATCTTGGAGACCCTTTCTAATTCCCCAGGACTTGGCACAATATTTGGTCATCAGGTAAGTACCCAACAACTTCAAAAACTTACTTAGTGGGGGCTTCCCTGGTGGTGCAGGGGACACAGGTTCGAGCCCTGGTCCAGGAAGATCCCACATGCCGCTGAGCAACTAAGCCCGTGCGCCACAACTACTGAGCCTGCACTCTAGAGCCCACAAGCCACAACTACTGAGCCCGCGTGCTGCAACTACTGAAGCCTGCACTCCTAGAGCCCGTGTTCCGCAACAAGACACTGTGATGAGAAGCCCTCACACCGCAATGAAGAGTAGCCCCTGCTCGCCACAACTAGAGAAAGCCCACACGCAGCAATGAAGACCCAATGCAGCCAAAAATAAAAAATAATTTTTTTTTTTTTAAAAAAGGGGGGCTCTTCCCTGGTGGCGCAGTGGTTGAGAGTTCGTCCGCCTGCCAATGAAGGGGACGCGGGTTTATGCCGGGGAGCGGCTGGGCCCGTGAGCCATGGCCGCCGAGCCTGCGTGTCTGGAGCCTGTGCTCCGCAACGGGAGAGGCCACAACAGTGAGAGGCCCGCGTACCGGAAAAAAAAAAAAACTTACTTAGTGGATTATGAACCACTCATGCTCAAATATATAACATTTTAAAATAACTAAAATTTTAATGGATTGTTATTAATATTTAGATAATTTTTAAAGCTCTGAAGACAGCCTGTAATAATTTATAGCTCTACTATACTTATATGCCCTGAAATAAAATAAATGAAGAACTTTTAACACCCATTACCTAAGTGGTTGATAAATGAACAGCACATTCAACTGTGAAGGTATTCAGATAAAAAATTGTTTTCCAATAGTAATTGATTAACTGACAGAGGATAAAGTAACTCTTTCTCCTCTAACTATAAACTGCCTTAGTTTGAAGCCGGGCGGTATAGGCCAAACGTTACTATTATTTGTCTATAATGTTCATTCTACTCTTTTTGTTTCTCAAAGTCACAAATACATACCAAATAACCGATTTTTTAAAAAACTGAGGAAAAGATGATGAAGTAAATATATGCATCTGAGCTAATAATCCACTTCTCAAAACCACACATTAGAGCTATGCAAAAGCTATGAACCTAAAAGGAAAGAAAGGACCAATGCCTTAAGAATTTAACGAACCATGCCTGTGTAGTGAAGGCACCATTAAAATCCAAAAGGAGGGGTTTCAGAGAGCTTCTGAATGGTGAAGTAGAACGCCTCCACGCGCCACAGTGCTTGCTGGACTGAAGTTTCTTTGTTCTTGACCTCACCCTATGAATCTCTTCATCTGGCTGTTGGCTCCTGTGCTTTAATATCCTCGGTAATAAACCACTTATCTGAAAGTTTGGGGGACATAGTTTCTACTGTGACAGTTATTTTCCCTCAGCACGTGACAAATGACAATCAACTGTTTTCCGGCTTCCATTCTTGCTATTAATAAGGCACCTTTCAGTGTAACTGCCGTTCATTTTTTTGCCGTGTGGCTGACAGGATCTCGGTGCTCCGGCCGGGTGTCAGGCCTGTGCCTCTAAGGTGGGAGAGCCAAGTTCAGAACACTGGTCCACCAGAGACCTCCCAACTCCATGTAATATCAAACGGCAAAAGCTCTCCCAGAGATCTCCATCTCAACACTAAAACCCAGCTCCACTCAACAACCAGCAAGCTACAGTGCTGGACACCCTACGCCAAACAACTAGCAAGACAGGAACACAACCCCACCCATTAGCAGAGAGGCGGCCCAAAATCATATGAAGTTCACAGACACCCCAAACACACCACCAGACGCAGTCCTGCCCAATAGAAAGACAAGATCTAGCCTCATCCACCAGAACAAAGGCAAGAGTCCCCTCCACCAGGAAGCCTAGACAACCCACTGAACCAACCTTAGCCACTGGGGACAGACACCAAAAACAACGGGAACGACGAACCTGCAGCCAGTGAAAACAAGACCCCAAACACAGTAAGTTAAGCAAAATGAGAAGACAGAGAAACCCATTGCAGACGAAGGAGCAAGGTAAAAACCAACCAGACCAAACAAATGAAGAGAAAATAGGCACGTTAAGAGGATCAGACACCAGGATCAAGTGGGGTTTATCCCAGGAGTGCAAGGATTCTTCAATATACCTAAATCAATCAATGTGAAACACCATATTAACAAACTGAAGAATAAAAACCATATGATCATCTCAATCGATGCAGAGAGAGCGTTCAACAAAATTCAGCACCCATTTATGATTAACACCCTCCAGTAGGCAGGCACAGAGGGGACCTACCTCAACATAATAAAGGCCATATATGACAAACCCACAGCCAACGACGTTCTCAATGGTGAAAAACTGAAACCATTTCCGCTAAGATCAGGAACAAGACAAGGTTGCCCACTCTCACCACTATTGTTCAACATAGTTTTGGAAGCTTTAGCCACACCAATGAGAGAAGAAAAAGAAATTAAAGGAATCCAAATTGAAAAATAAGATGTAAAACTGTCACTGTTTGCAGATGACATGATAGTATACATAAAGTATCCCAAAGATGCTACCAGAAAACTACTAAAGCTAATCAATGAATTTCGTAAAGTATCAGGATACAAAACGAATGCACAGAAATCTCTTGCATTCCTATACACTAAAGATGAGAAATCTGAAAGAGAAGTTAAGGAAACACTCCCATTTACCACTGCAACAAAAGGAATAAAATACCAAGGAATAAACCTACCTAAGGAGACAAAAGACCTGTATGCCGAAAACTATAAGGCACTGATGAAAGAAATTAAAGATGATAACAAACAGATAGAGAGATATACCATGTTCTTGGATTGGAAGATTCAACATTGTGAAAATGACTCTACTACCCAAAGCAATCTACAGATTCAGCACAATCCCTATCAAACTACCAATGGCATTTTTCACAGAACTAGAACAAGAAATTTCACAGTTTGTATGGAAACACAGAAGACCCCAAATAGCCAAAGCAATCTTGAGAAAGAAAAACAGAGCTGGAGGAATCAGGCTCCCTTCTTCAGACTATACTAAAAAGGCACAGTAATCAAGACAGAATGGTACTGGCACAAAAACAGATCAATGGAACAGGATGGAAATACAGATCAATGGAACAGGATGGAAAACCCAGAGATAAACGCATGCACATATGGTCACCTTATCTTTGATAAAGGAAGCAAGAATATACAACAGAGAAAAGACAGCCTCTTCAATAAGTGGTGCTGGGAAAACTGGACAGCTACATGTAAAAGAATGAAATTAGAACACTCCCTAACACCATACACAAAAATAAACTCAAAGTGGATTAAAGACCTAAATGTAAGGCCAGACACTATCAAACTCTTAGAGCAAAATGTAGGCAGAACACTCTGTGACATAAATAACAGCAAGATCCTTTTTGACCCACCTCCTAGAGAAATGGAAATAAAAATAAACAAATGGGACCTAATGAAACTTAAAAGCTTTTGCACAGCAAAGGAAACCATAAACGAGATCAAAAGACAACCCTCAGAATAGGAGAAAATATTAGCAAATGAAGCAACTGACAAAGGATTAATCTCCAAAATTCACAAGCAGCTCATGTAGCTCAATATCAAATAAACAAACAACCCAATCCAAAAATGGGCAGAAGACCTAAACAGACATTTCTTCAAAGAAGACATACAGATTGCCAACAGACACATGAAAGGATGCTCAACATCACTAATCACTGCAGGAATGCAAATCAAAACTACAGTGAGGTATCACCTCACACCAGTCAGAATGGTCATCATCAAAACATCTACAATAAATGCTGAAGAGGGTTTGGAGAAAAGGGAACCCTCTTGCACTGTTGGTGGGAATGTAAATTGGTACAGCCACTATGGAGAACAGTATGGAGGTTCCTTAAAAAACTAAAAATAGAACTATCATATGACCCAGCAATCCCACTACTAAGCATATACCCTGAGAAAACCATAATTCAAAAAGAACCATGTACCACAATGTTCACTGCAGCATTATTTACAATAGCCAGGACATGGAAGCAACCTAAGTGTTCATCGACAGGTGAATAGATAAAGAAGCTGGAATATTACTCAGCCATAAAAAGAAACGAAATTGGGTTAGTTGTAGTGAGTGGATGATCTACAATTTGTCATACAGAGTGAAGTGAGTCAGAAGGAGAAAAACAATACTGTATGCTAACACATATATATGGAATCTAAAAAAAAAAAGAAAAAAATGAAGAACCTAGATTCAGGACAGGAATAAAAATGCAGACGTAGAGAATGGGCTTGAGGACATGGGGAGGGAGAAGGGTAAGCTGCGAGGAACTGAGAGAGTGGCATGAACTTATATACACTACCAAATGCAACATAGCTAGCTAGTGGGAAGCCGCCATATAGCACAAGGAGATCAGCTCGGTTCTTTGTGACCACCTGGAGGGGTGGGATAGGGAGGGTGGGAAGGAGACACAAAAGGGAGGACATATGAGGACATATGTATATGTATAGCTGATTCACTTTGTTATACAGCAGAAACTAACACACCATTGTAAAGCAATTATACTCCAATAAAGACATTAAATTTTTTTTAATTTAAAAAGTAAAATAAAGGAAAGAAAGGGCAGGAGAAGAGAAAACACTGACAATTTTGGAAGTCAAACAAAAGATGATCAAGAAGTAACTGATGCAGGACATCCAAAAAAAGATAAACAGTCATCTGGCACTGCTGGCCGAACCAATACCATTAACACCTCAACAGGCTTAGGAACTGGTGATCCCACATAATTCTAAAGTAGGGAGGAAGGCAGGCAGTTAAAATCAGGATGAGTCGAAAGCTGTTTAAAAAGCAGTCAGACCCCAAGCTCCCTCTCTGCTACTCCATCCGTTGGGCAACTGCCCTTCCCAGGTTGGTTCTAATCGAAGACTGGAGGTTTACTCTTTGGGGAGTGTAAAAACAGTTTCTAGACTAAGGAACATCCAGCATAGATAAGAGCAGCAGTAAAGTACACTGAAATCTGTAAGATTATGTGTATTTGTATATACTGAAAGATGAGATGCCCCCATCAGCTTCCCTCAAGGGCTCCCATGATATGCTAACAATCTAACAATCCTAAAGTCTAACAACAGGAATTCCTCCAAAGAGTAATACAGCCAGATTACCATACAGTGATGCTCATAGTTGACAAAACGTTAAACACTGAGCAAGCTATCAATGATCAGACATTTAGCAAAGTCTCTGAACATGAAAGATAGAACCAAAAAAAGAAAAAAAAGACTAAAAAACCTTTAAAACACCGTAAGTATCTTATGAAAGACAACATAAGATACTGCATGCATGAAACAAGACCAAAATGCTACAAAAAGGACTATTCCCAGAACAAAAAAAGAACATTCAGAATTTGATGAAAAAGTTGAAGGATAAACATGAGAAAATTTCAACAAGTAGAAGAAGAACACAGAGGTGGAAAGATGAAGAAAATGGAAGTGCCAGTCCCTGCTATCTAATACTTGAATAACAGGAGTTCCAGGAAGCAAGAGTTGACAAAATAAAGAGGAAAATAATCAATGAAATAATTCAAGAGATTTTCCCAGAACTGAAAATGGAGCATCACTTTCAAATTTCTGAGGAAAAACAATTTCCAACCTTGAATTCCATGTTCAATCAGACCATAATTCCAATGTGAGACCATATTAAATACATTTGCAAACATACAAGGTTTCAAAAATATATATCCATATTCCTTTTTCTCACAAAAGTACTAGAAGAGGTATGTCACCAAACGAAGGAGCTACTTCAAAGAAAAGTAAACAGAAACTGCAATACAGAACACAATCTTCAGAAGAATAGTAAAGAGCTCTCTGGACAACAGCCATGCATCTGACTTATACAGAACTAACACAACAGTGCACACGGAAGCAGATCAGAAGGGCCCCAGAGACACTTCCTCAATAAGATGAAAATGACAGAACACCTGACATGCACAAATATCTTTAAGAAAGATTCAGACAACTGGCAGAGTAGTTGGGGTGGAATTACTGATAACGTACACTGAAAACTGTATGTGCGAATGCATAAAACTATAAGCAAATGAACAACAAAATCAATTATTAAATCAGAAAGACAAAAAGTTGTATAGGAAAAGCGACTATAGTTCACTAAACGGGTCACCACTAATAGCATACTGAGTCACAATAACGTAAGTAATTACTACTGATCTTACAAAATTATATATCAGAAAGATGAGAAAGTGTTCTTTTGTGTGATGGGGGAACAAGAGGAGGAAAGAATGCTAACTTCACCATCCAGAATGGGAAATCAATGAATACATACATCAGAATAATCCAGCAGTAGCAAGATACATATGTTACTTAGAGACATGGAAGTAAATACCAAAAAATTAACAAAACCAGATGAAAGCGGTAATAGTAGTTTCCTCTGGGGAAAGGGAAATAAGTAGCAGGATGGCAAGTACTGGAAACTCATAGAACTAGTCAACTCTTTAAATCATGTGAATGTGTAATTTCAATAAAAATTTTTAAAAATCATACCAACAAATTGATACAATCTCAAAATTGATTATCAAAATGCTCAGATTAGCAAACACCAAGAAACTACTATCACTGCTCAGCAACTTTACAACCTATCACATCTGTCCCTACACTTGATTTTCTAGCTAGTCCTCTCTGGAAGGATTACCTTGTGCCATTAAACGAGGTGATTTTCTTGGTGATCTCACTGAATTTTCTTCTACTTTGTCCCTCAAATTCCTGTTAGGTAAAATCAGTTCTTCTTCATCAATGGTATCATTGCCACTTTCTTTTACAACTCCTTCATCCATAATATCGTCAAGACCAACAACTAGAAAGAAAAACAAAAAAACAAAATTTTTTGAAAATATTGGTGATGTTAAGTATTTAAAGGCAGTACAGAAAACACTGTGAAACAGTTTAATGTAATACCAAGTAGTCCTGAAAATCTAGGTCTATTCCTAAAATGTGATAATGCCACTACCAAGCACGCAGTTCAGTTTTACAAACTTCTACCGTATGAGGCAGCTAGTCAAAGAGAAGATTAGTTGTAATTCTTCTTGATTTGACCTCCACTATCACTCACTGTCACTTATCATTCACTGTACCTTTGTGAACATCGTAAGCAGCTATACCTGGATACTTAATTATCCCAATTGGTTAAAGTAGTACAAAAAAGAGTAAATACCCTGAAAAGCTTATGATTCTAGGTTCATGCTAGAACCAAAAGATTCTAGTTCTAACTGTAATCTATTCCTTGAAGACTTTACGCTACATGTGTGAGAGTAACGGAGATATACTCTTAAGTTGTAGCAAGCACACACACACGCACACACACAGAAATGAAAAACATAATATAACTTCCCCTCCCCCAAATGCTAGGGAAAATAGGTGTTTAAATAGAACTATACAATTAAATTACCTTCCCCTAGTCAAAAGAGAGATAGAGTCATTCATTTAACAGCAGGGGAGGGGGCATGGAAAAGGACTGGGGAACACTGTATTTATATTATCAACAGGCTTATTTCTGTATCTAACAGATGTCACTTCACTAGCTGACACACAGCAATTCTAAATGTGCAGTTGTATGAGATCTTGTAAAAAGAATGTGATTATTTAGATCATACGTCCTCGTCTCAAGTCTCTGCTAAAACATTTAAATAAAACCTGACTAAGTCCCTTAACCTCTCTAGTTTATCTCTTAAATGAGAATAACAATACCTGTCCTACCTACCTCACAGGGCTGTTGTGAGGATCAAGTGAGATGATGTATGAGAACTCACTTTGTAAACTTTAGAGCACTACACAAATGTTAGTTATTATCTTCATCCTAGGGGTTAGGAGGAACCTCAAGAAGTTATCTAGTCCTCATCTTTGTATCCAAGTAGAACTTCATTTAAGAGTTCAACAAGATAGTGGTCTATCCTAAAATTTAAAGAGAACAAAATTCTTTATAAATATACTTTCAAATGGTACAATCTTTTCGAAGAGCAATTTGACAACAATCACAAAACTGCTTATATACTTTGACCAATATATTATAAAGTATAGACGAGAGAGTAAATTATGAAAAAAAATTTTCTGGCTAGAAAACAGTGTGATCCTTGTTAGTAACAGACAAATGAAATGTTGTATAGGTACATTTAGACAAAAATGATTAGCAGGAAACAGATGAAAATTTTAACAATAGTTATTCTATAAAAGATAAGTATTCTTTTTTCCTATCTTGCATATTTCCTGCTATATGCATGGAATTACACTCAAAAACAGAGTCCATGCTTTTAATCACTACGCTATAGGCACTAAAAGCTTAGAGAAGAAGAATGTATCTTAGGAAAATTCATCAGGACTCATTTAAGATATAATTAGGGGAAACAGGTGGGGCGTTCGGTTAGACGGCTACTCTGATGGAATACTTATGCTGCCACACATTCACACACATTCTCAAAGAATTTTTAACATTAGATTAATAGTTCCACCACGTTCATTTTAAAAAGCGAAAGTTATGCATCATATGCATTACAAGTATGCAGAGACAGAAATGGATGGGGAAAGGCACCACAGTGTTACCAATGACCACCTAGTGGTTAGGTGGGGTGAAGAATTGGGTTTTTTTTAATCACTGTTATACTGTCTCTGTGTTTTCCACATTTTCTACAATAAACATGAGTTTTGTATTGTAATCAGGAGAGAAAGTAATAATTCAAAAAACAGTCCAGGAGAAAGGTAATTAAAATCTGATTGACAGTGTTCGTTGGCAGGGAGTAAAAAGGTGTGTTACGAATTTTAGGGCTATATTGCAAAGCAGAATCAACAGGATTCAGCAAAGCCAAATCCAAAGGTCAATTATTAGATTTTATCTTATTCCACTTCCTGGCAGCAGCTGACACAGCTGACCCCTCACCCTTTCCTGAATCCCTTCTCCTCACTTAACCTCTGAAATCACACGCTCCTCCCTCACGAGCTACTTCTGCTCAGCACCCTTTATGGAGCTCTTCCTGCAGCGATCACACAGGACAGGACCTGAGGGCTCAGTACTCCCACCTACCCTTTATACGCACTCCACCCTCCCTAAATGATCCCACCCAGTCAAGCGTGACTCCCCGAAGTTACCTTCCGCAGCCCCAAGCTCACACTGGACCTCTGGAAGAGTGTAATTTGACCTGTCCACTAGGTTGTCTACCAGGTATCTCAAGGTTAACAAATAGAAAATAAACACTGATTCCACCCATTCCCTCTCCCCTCAGTAAAACTGTCCTAAGAGAGTCCCAGTAATGGAAACTCCATTCAACCAGCTCCTCTCTCCTCATATCCCACATCCAAGAGGTCTGCTCAAGCTGCTAGTTCTATCTACAGAACACACCACCCGCCTGATCACCACTGATCACCTCCACAGCTCACATTCTACTCCACATCACCATCTTCTCCCACCAAAACTACTTTAAGTCTCCTAGTGTCCCACGTTCCTCTATGGCCACCTCCTATACACACATGCACACACACACACATACACTCATCACACACACAGTTTATTCTCCACACAGTCATAACTATATTTTACAGTCTTCTAAAATATAAAGTTGTATCACGTTACCATTCTTCTGACAAGACCCTCCAAACCCTTACAAACACACTCAGATGTATGTTAAAATCCTAGCCAGGGTCTCCAGGGTCCTAAGAAGGGCTTCCCCCACCAAATTCCCTGACTTCTCTCCTACCACTGACTCACTGTGCTCCAGTCACACTGGTCTCTCCGGAACACCTCAGGGTCATTTCACTTGATCATCCTCTGCCTGGAGCGCTCTCCTCCCAGACAGTCACATGGCTCACTCTCCCGCTTCGTTCAGGTTTCACTCAAAATCGACCTTCTCACAGAAACCTTTCCTGAGGATCTTATCCAAAACAGCATTCTCCCACCACTGCCTCCTGACCCTTAGCATATTTTATCCTTTAAAATGTGTTTCACTATCCAATAAAACGTGTAATTTTCCACTAGAATGTAATCTCTACAATCCAGGGACTTTGTCTCTTATTCACCACTGAAACTCCAGAACCCAGAGTCATAGTGGCTACTCCAGAAACACTTGCTAAATAAAAGAATTAGGGGAAACAAGGGACCTGGAAAATTTAAACTTTGATGATCGAGAGAGAAATGTTTCAATTAACTGAAAGAGAGAAGTTAGAAAGAATAAATTTGAAAGTAAGGTAACGACTTAACTTTCTGAATGAAAAAAAAGAGCAGGCAAAAGAAGTATCAAAGTTAACACACCATCACAAAAGAAGGGTAAGGAGAATTTCAGGGATCGGGAAGGCTAACTGCTACAGAGAGAACAAAGGAAGGAGAAAAATCCACTAACGTGAAACACAGAAGCAGAGACCAGATGACAAGAGGTTAAAAAGTGAGTAAGTGAAGAATGACAATGGCAGTTTCTCTTTCATTTATTTTCAAGAAATTTAAGGGTAAAAGAAAATGAAGACCATCGGCTGAAGGAAGTTAAAGGGATGAAAGATGATTTTTCTGTGTAAGTAAAAGAAACGGGGGGGGGAGGGGAGGTGGTAGAGTCCCCTCCACACAAAAGAGGGAGTGAGGGAAGGAGAAGGGCGAGAGAATGGGCAAAGAGGGAGGAGGACAGTGAGAACGGAGGAGGGAAAAAGCAAGAGATCTGAGCATCTTCCACTGCTGGAAATAACTCTGGGAGCTGAGGGATGCCTGAGGCCTCAGTAGCTTAAAACCTATTAAGTCAACAACCTACAATTAGAACACTTAAGACTGCATGTGAGATGCTTCTCAGAAGTGAGGTTTCCGAGAATGGCATCTTCTTTGTACTCCTGCAGCTCCTGGCTTCTTCTTCATCTCAAAAAGTCACCCTGACATTAAATCAAGCTCTAATACTGTCTCCAACATTTCCAGGGCTCTCAAGCAGAAGTAGGCCCCCAACAACCAAAGCAACTACTTAACCTAGCTGTGCCTCAAATTCTTCTATAAAATGGAGATCACACTAGCAGTCAGAGGGGCGCTGTGATGATTAAATCAGTGTGTGTGAAGGGCTTGGAACAGAACCTGGCACTTAGAAAATGCTGACTTCTGTTCAGTCTCCCCCATCATGGACCCCACCATCAACATTTATGTATTCTTTTTCCCTTACTTTTTTCCCTCAACTCCTCCCAGAACAAATCAACCATTAAAAAAACTACCTGAAATTTCTTTCTTCTAATCCATTTATTTGATTAATGTAATTCAGAGTACAGAATGAATTATCTCTGGCAAAACCCTCCCAATTAGGTATTTACGTTTTAAATCGTTCAACTTCCACTTCGCTTAACTTTCGTAGCTTCCACTAAGAAAATGAACAGAAAGAAGTGAAGGAGAATCTGTGTTCTTTTCAAAACACTGCTTATTCTCAGGGACCTCCCACATCTGCCCCTCCCACTGCTACAGGCAAACTAAGATTCAGTATTTGATTTCCAGTTTTTAAAAAAGTGGCCAGTCCTACTCAACACATCCACTAAAAAGGGAATTTGGGGTTATCAAAAAAGAAAAAAAAAGCAACGGCCTGAATTATGTAGGAGGCAAGCATGATAATGTGGGAAAACAATATGTTTTTCCTCCCTCCCACATTTCAGAATTAGGTGTCATTCCCATTTTGAAATTCTGGCACAAAATCTGTAATCATACTCAGAATCTCCTTGAGCCTGAATTTAGACCACATTAAAACTCCCATCCTCACCTACAAATGGCCCTCCTTAAATCTGCTGAGTCAGGCCTATGTGAAGCCCTCCTGACACAAATACTACTATTTAATTCACATCTATCTTCTTGAAGAGAGGAGGTAAATGAGATAGAAAGAATAGAACTGAAATATTTAAAGCTAAATTTATTGAATTTCTCAAAACTGGGATTAGTTTACATCACCTTACACCATACAAAAGGGAGAACCATAGTACACCGGGGACTCTTCACATTTGACATGCCTTAACTCACGCTGGCAGCGCAGAAGCCAAACTCAACCACTTCTAGGACACTTATCTCCTCTATTATGAAACTTGGCACTAAATGTCAGACTTGAGAAAAAACTAAAGAGCATGATCTCTTTCCAGTGTCAGGACAATAAAGGTTAGGTGTGTACTCTACAGGGCCTGGACTTGAAGGAGAGTAAGAAGTCACACAGACACATCCTTGCAACAGAGTCCCCACAGCTTCCGCCTCGAACACCGCAGGAGACCACCACCCAGCCCCTCCTCGGCCTCCCTTCAGTGAGTGCTCTTTCCTTTATGGATGATTTATACATCCTTCCAAAAAGAGGCCACGTCAGATACACACCATCAAGTTGTGTTATATACAATTAGTCATTTGTGGGTGAATTTATCATTTTAGATATTATGTTTCTAAGTTGAACACCACAAATAATGTTACCTTTTTTCCCTCTTAAATTTCTTCTTTACAATAAACTTTAAAACACAGGTTTACTGAGTCAAAGAAGGCAAATTCATAGATTTTACCATTTTTAATCTCATCACATGGCTTTCAATAAAGAGTATAAACAATTTACAGTGCAAAAAGCTTCACATTAAGTCTCAATTAAGAACTTACTAGCACTGAGTTTCAGATTTTTAAAAGAAACATGGTGACTAAAAAAGCTTGACATATATACCACCTTTCTGTATTTCTTTAGCTTTGCCTACTCGCCTACTCTCCTACTCAGGTCTTAATAAGTGTGTTTCTCTCTCAATAATTTATATGAACTCTTCATGTAATATCTGTGTTATCTATTTGATGCAAGTATTTTCCCTCTCTTACCTTATTTTATTATCTGGTGTCAATTTTTTTCTTCAGAATGCTGCCTTCAGTTACTCCAACACTATTAAATTATCCATCCTTTCTGCTGAAATTTAACACATTCTAAAGTCTTATATTTAAACATGCACAAACATTTCAACTTTTGTCAAACTCAATTCATACTTTGGGAAAAAACTGATTAGTATTTCACAGAAAGGGGTTTTCTATCAAACAAATCTAAAAGAAAGACACTGGGTTAAACGGAGTTAAAACAGTTTCTTCACTGCAGATCTACAGAGCCTTCAATATGCTAAATAAAGGCATTTTATGAGGAAAAAAAACTGCACATGATGAAACTGTTTCCCAAGCCTTATATTCTCACACACACACCAATAAAACATACACCAAAATGCTAATGATGGTTATTTCAGAAAGGATTTTTCCCTTCTTCTTATTCACACTTTCTAATTCATCTCACATTAAAAATATTTTGTCAAAAAGAATTTTCCCCAAAAATGTGTAATACATGCGTGAATGCCTAGAAAAAGCAGCTGGAAAGGTTTTCCATGCGGAAGGAAGTAGTATCATTGGTGCCACTTTTTAAAGCTTTCCTTTTTAAGTTATACATGCACATGGTTTTAAAGAGTTGTGTCTGGTTCTCAAAAAGACAACCCTCAGAATGGGAGAAAATACTGGCAAATGAAGCAACTGACAAAGGATTAATCTCCAAAATTTACAAGCAGCTCATGCAGCTCAATATCAAAAAAACAAACAACCCAATCCAAAAATGGGCAGAAGATCTAAAGAGACATTTCTCCAAAGAAGACATACAGATTGCCAACAAACACATGAAAGAATGCTCAACATCACTAATCATTAGAGAAATGCAAATCAAAACTACAATGAGGTATCACCTCACACCAGTCAGAATGGCCATCATCAAAACATCTACAAACAATAAATCCTGCAGAGGGTGTGGAGAAAAGGGAACCCTCTTGCACTGTTGGTGGGAATGTACATTGATATAGCCACTATAGAGAACAGTATGGAGGTTCCTTAGAAAACTAAAAATAGAACTACCACACGACCCAGCAATCCCACTACTGGGCATATACCCTGAGAAAACCATAATTCAAAGAGAGACGTGTACCGGGCTTCCCTGGTGGCACAGTGGTTGAGAGTCCGCCTGCTGATGCAGGGGACACGGGTTCGTGCCCCAGTCCGGGAAGATCCCACACGCCACAGAGTGGCTGGGTCCGTGAGCCATGGCCGCTGAGCCTGCGTGTCCAGAGCCTGTGCTCCGCAACGGGAGAGGCCATAACAGTGAGAGGCCCGCGTACCGCAAAAAAAAAAAAAAAAAAGAGACGTGTACCACAATGTTCACTGCAGCACTATTTACGATAGCCAGGACATGGAAGCAACCTAAGTGTCCATCGACAGATGAATGGATAAAGAAGATGTGGCACATATATACAATGGAATATTATTCAGCCATAAAAAGGAACGAAATTGAGTTACCTGTCCTGAGGTGGATGGATCTAGAGTCTGTCATACAGAGTGAAGTCAGAAAGAAAAACAAATACCGTATGCTAACAAATATATATATATGGAATCTAAAAAAAAAAAAATGAAGAACCTAGGGACAGGACAGGAATAAAGACACAGACATAGAGAATGGACTTGAGGACACGGGGAGGGGGAAGGGGAAGCTGGGACAAAGTGAGAGAGTGGCATGGACACAAATACACTACCAAATGTAAAATAGACAGCTAGCGGGAAGCAGCCGCACAGCACAGGGAGATCAGCTCGGTGCTTTGTGACCACCTAGAGGGGTGTGATAGGGAGGGTGGGAGGGAGACGCAAGAGGGAGGGGATATGGGAACATATGTATACATATAGCTGATTCACTTCGTTATACAGCAGAAACTAACACATTGTAAAGCAATTATACTCCAATCAAGATGTTAAAAAAAGGTAATAAAAAAAAAAATTAGAGCACACTGCCAAAAAAAAAGTTGTGCCTGGTTCTATAAGGTTTATTAAGAAAAACATTAATGCTCAGCACGCACATCGCCCTCCACTTCCCCCACTGAACCTCAATTACTTCACTGGGAAAATGTAGACATTACCACCCTTTGCTGAAAGGTTTCTGTGAAAACTGAATAAACTACTGCAGTTTCCTACACAGTGCATGACATGCAAACAATAAGACTGCAGCCATTATTACATCCTGGCAGATTTTTTTAAAACAGTTTTCTATAGCCCTAAGTGCCCTTCATTTGACCCCTTCCCAACTGTCAAAATAATTTCGCTTATTGCCAACATGACTCTATCAGGCTACTATAAGAGTGAGATGATAATCATTCCCTAAATTTTTAACATTTTAATTCCATTCTAAAATACCATAAGTTATGTACCTTTAAGGTAATTCCTTAAAAAATATTTATTGAGCTCCTACTATGTGTCGCACACTGGCCTAGATTATTCCATATACCAGTGATACAGAATTCTGAAGACAAATGACCTGGTTTCTTTTATATATATATATATATATATATATATATTCACATACACACACACACACATACATACACAGTAAGAGGGTGGCATTTACACAGACTGAAATATAGTAAAGTTACACAGCAACCAAATGAACAGACTGACCTATTTCAATTCCAATTCAAACTGTAAAAAGAAAACAATGAGTGGGAACTGGGTAAATAACTGAACGCTGACTGCATATCTGGAAATATTAAAAACTATCTTTAATTGTTTTAGGCAGGATAATATTAGTGTTATTACTTTTTTTAAAATAAAGACTTCTTATATTTTAGAGATACATGCTGAAATATTTACAGATAAATAATATGATTTCTGGGCTATGCTTGAAAATAATCTTGGTTGGGGGGAGGTAAGGAGAAGTGAGTGGGGTAAAAATGAAAAAAGACCAACTATTAACTGTATGAGTAACAGGTAGATGAGGGTCATTATACAAGTCTCGCTGCTTTGTTTGATGTTTTCCATAAAATAGAAAAATTTTTTAAAACTGTTCCCATGAAGCTTCATTTTAACGAGGGTGAGACAAATACATAAGATACGCGGCATGTTGGCTGATAAGCCATATGAACAAAAGGAAAGAGTAACAGGGAGTACAAGGAAGGGAACACAGGGTGGTCTGTAATTTTAAACCAAATGGCCAGGGAAAGCCAGGACTACTGGTTCCAGCTGTCTCCTGCACAAGAGCTCCCAGGCCAAAAGAAAGGAGCTCGCTGTGCAGGCTCAAAGGAGTCTGGGGATGACAACGCTGAGGTGACTTCTCAGCCAAAGCTGAACAAGTTGGGGGAGTAGCTTTCTAGCTAGAAGGCACATCAAGTACCTAGACTCTGAGGCAGGAGTATGCCTAGGATGATGGAAGAACAGAATGGAGTCAGGTCTGTGAGGCCAGATTAGGGAAAAGGGGGAGAAAGGCAGATAAAAAGAGAGAGGTAAGGCAGCAAGCTAAAGTCATCCTTGCAGGCCATGAGGACTTCAGCTTTTTCCTTTGTGTGAAATGGAAAGTTACCAGAGTGCTGTGAACACAAGGGTGATAGAATCTAACTTTTAACAAGATTACTCTTGGTGCTCTGTTTAGAATAGATGGGAGAGAATCCTCAGGGGCAGAAGCAGGGAAGCCACTTCCAAACTAACGCAATAATCCAGATGAGAAATGGTAACCACTAAAACCACAGTGGCAGTGGAGAAAGTGAGACGTACAAATTGCCAGATTCTGGATGTATTCTGAAAATACCAACAGGATCTGCCGATCAACTGAATACAGAACGTGAAAGAGAGTATGTAAAGAATGACTTCAAAGTTTTCTGCTGAGCAACTCGAAAGAAGGTGCCATTTCTAGAGATGAGGGAGACTGCAGGTGCAAGTGGTACAAGGGGGGCTAGGAGGTGGGGTACAAAGAATTCAGTGTTACATCTACAAGCCCAGGACACCTGAGGTCACGAGAAGCTAGGAGAGAGGCCTGGAGCACACTGTTCCCCACAGCTTTTAGAAGGAACCAAACCTGCCGACACTGTGAACTTGGACTCTGGCCTCCGGACTGTGAGACAACACATTTCTGTTGTTAAGCTGGGGTGATTGTTAGGGTGGCCCCAGGACACTGACACAGCACTGGTGTCCCTCTTATATTTTTTTAAATTTTATTGAAGTATAGTTGCTTTAAAAAATAAAAAAAAATAAAAATTCAGTGTTAGACCTTAAGCTTAAGATGCCCAAGAGACATCCAAAGAAGTAAACGCAGGGGTCTGGAGTATATATATTTGGGAGCTGAATTATAAAGTGTTTTTTAAGTCATAAAATTGTATAATATCACCATAAAAGTGGGTAGAAATAGAGAAGATGCCTAAAATCTGAACCCTGAGATACTCCAGTACCTAGAGGTCAGGAAAATGAAGAGGAGAATCAGAAGAAACTGAGAGGAAGAAGACAGCAAAGTGAGAGAATAACCGCGAGTGGCGAACCAAAGATCGAACCTGGCAGAGTGACACTGCCTGCAACCCAGTGCAGCTGGTGAGAGCAAACTCAGAATTTGGAGGAGAGATATTGGGGATACAGAGCATTAAAATTTCTTCCAGGAGTTTTCTGTAAACAGAGTAAAAAGAGCAGGGCAAGACAAATACACTGATGAATAAATATAAAAGATGATGTGTGGTTAACACTGAAATTCAACTGTAAGGACTTTGACAGAGACTCTTTCAGACTTCTTTTCAATTCTATCAAGCACAGAAAAAAGTAGATATCACATCATGGTAACTACAAACCATATCCATGAAAAACAGAGAATAGAAACCTAATCAGAAAACATGAAAATCTAATTTCATAAATATCTAAATATCTGATTTCATAAATATCTCAATATGTACCTAAATATAAGATATAAGGTCAAAAAATATACCTAAGTTTTTTTTTTAATTACCAGGCAATATTTATTATGAAATTAAGGAAAATATCAAAATGTACATGACAAATTTTCAGTTGAATTAGCTCCGCTCCATATTTCTAAAAACAAGCAGAGAGAGGAGGCACTTGGCCATCCACCAGCCAATTCTGGAAAACTTACAGTGACCAGGTAAACACCATTAATAATAACTTGAGTGTTCAGGGGGTACTGTGGATTATTTAGTTGCTTAAGGATTTGCTCCTTGGTTGTTTAAATCCTTTTTTTCTCTCTTAGGGTTTCTTCTCTTCTGGTGGGATAGTATATGGGGAAATCGTCGTCTTACAGTTCATTTACACAGTCTACCAACTACAGACTCAACTTGGGTGAAAAACTGAACATGAATGTATTCCTATAAATACAACCCGAGGTGATACTACAGTTGACCCTTGAATAACATGCGTTTGAACTGTGGGGGTCCACTTACACACAGATTTTTTTCCATAGTTAATACTCAGCATCACATGATCCATTGTTGGCTGAATCTGTGGACGTGAAACGGCAGATATGGTGGAACTGTGGACAGGAAGGAACCTCTGATATGGAAGGCAGACTGTAGATTATACTCAGATTTTTGACTGCGCTGAGGGCCGGCATCCCTAACTCCACACTGTTCAAGGGTCAACTGTATTTATTAACACCGGATTAATTTAATCTGACAAAAGGACTGACTAATCAACACTTAAATTAATGTATACTTTTCATTTGCTATTTCCCTACTGGGAGTGTACTTCCCTTACCCAGGAATCCAGGATCTTCAAAGGGCTGGCCACTACATGGGTCTAAACAAGTTGCTACCCTTGTGTCACCTCCACACAGACTTGCCCTGACCAGACCAACTCAAGTAGATGGTCTTGGCCACCAAACAAGACAGTCTTTATCACCTTACATTCTACTTGGAAGCTCCAGGAGGACAGGGACTTTGTCTCAAACACAACTGTATCCTCCAGCATTGGCATATGATGGGTACGCAACAAATGTTTGTTAAATGAACAAACACTACCAACCACTTTTCACCAAAGCAAATCATTATACCTCACAACTGTGGAATCATGCGGTAAGCTGCTGATGCCTGCAATGCTATTTAATGAGAATGTTACCATAAAACAGGAATTGGTTGAAAAAAATGTGACTAACCTTCTTACAATATGGATCTTACCATTATTTATTGAGTTTCACATTGCAATGAACCAGATCCCAACTAGACACTTTGTTTCATGACATTTGTTTGCTTTTACCCAAACAAGGCCAAGCAAAAAGTTCTTAGAGGATTACATATTTTTCAGTAGGTAAGACTGAAACAATTAACAATCTTAATCTTAAGCCCAGGACAAGACTTTTAATGATATTATACACAACATTAAATAGAATATAAACTCCACGAGGGCAGGAATTTTTCATTGCTTTCTGATATATCTGTAACTCCTATAACAGCAGCTGGAACATACGGTGAGTGTTCAGTCCTAAGCACAGCTTGGATGAAAAATGCGTGGATGTATACAAAAATTCAAGGTTCCCAAATTTTTATCTCAAGAGATTAGAACCACACTGTTAAATTGGACTCCAATCAGGAAGTTACCATTAGTAAACAAAAGAAACAGAATAACAAACCTCTACTCCATATCACAGTAGTGTTGAGTGATCCCTTGCAGGACTCAGAGTAAGAATGCTAATAGTTTTTAAAATCCACAGATTAGAAGGAAATATCCCAACATGAAACAACCAAACAGAAAAGCTACCCGCTCAGAAAGATACAATTAGTAATGTGTCAGAACTAAAGCCTCTTTACAACAGATAAAAGTCTCTACCTAAAAGGAACTTTGATCAAGTACATTAAATAGATTGAAAACATAACCTTAATTGTATCAAAAAGAATAAAATACCTAGCAATAAATTTAACAAAGGAGGTGAATGATCTGTACAATGAAAACTTTAAGACATTGATGAAAAAAACTGAAGACACAAGTAACTGGAAGATATTCCATGTTCATGGATTGGAAGAATTAATGTTGTTAAAATATCTAACATACCCAAAGCAACCTGCAGATTCAATGCGGTCCCTAACAAAATTCCAATAGATTTTTCACAGAAATAGAACAAACAATCCTGAAATTTGTATGGAACTGCAAAAGACCCTGAATAGCCGAAGCAATCTTAAGAAAGAAGAACAAAGCTGGAGGCATCACACTCCCTGATTTCAAACTATACTACAAAGCGATAACCATCAAAACAGACACATTGACCAAAGGAACAGAATAGAGAGCCCAGAGACAAATCCACACATATATGGTCATTAATTTATGACAACAGAGCCAAGAATATACAATCAGGGTAGTCTCTTTAATAAATGGTGTTGGGAAAACTGGATAGCTACATGTAAAAGAATGAAACTAGGGCTTCCTTGGTGGCACAGTGTTTGAGAGTCCACCTGCCAATAATTCAGGGGACACAGGTTTGAGCCCTGGTCTGAGAAGATCCCACATGCCGCAGAGCAACTGGGCCCATGTGCCACAACTGCTGAGCCTGCGCTCTGGAGCCCGCACGCCACAACTGCTGAGTCCACGTGGCACAGCTGCTGAGACCCACACGCCTAGAGCCCGTGCTCCACAGTGGCAGAGGCCACCGCAATGAGAGGCCCGCACACTGCAGCAAGGAGTGGCCACTGCTCACCGCAACTGGAGAGAGCCCACACACAGCAATGAAGACCCAACACAGCCAAAAATTAATTAATTAATTAAAAGAAAAAAAAATGAAACTAGAACACCATCTTACACCATACACAAAAATCAACACAAAATGAATTAAAGACATGAACATAAGACATGAAACCATAAAACTCCTAGAAGAAAACATAAAGAGTAAGCTCCTTGATATTGGTTTTGGCAATAATTTTTTGGATTTGACACCAAAAGCAAAGGCAACAAAAGCAAAAATAAACAAGTGTGACTACCTCAAACTAAAAAGCTTCTGCACAACAAAGGAAACTATCAACAAAATTAAAAGGCAATCTACAGAACTGGAGGAAATATTTGCATATTATGTAGCTGATATGAGGTTAAAATAGAAAATATATAAAAACTCACACAACTCAACAGCAAGAAAACAAACAATCCAATTAAAAAATGGGTGAGGAATCGAACAGACATTTTTCCAAAGAAGACATACAAATAAATGGCCAACAAGTATATGAAAAGGTGCTCAACTATCCCTAATCATCCAGAAATGCAAATCAAAACCACAATGAAATATCACCTCATGCCTGTCAGAATGGTTATCTTCAAAAAAACAAGAGAAACAAGTGCTGGCAAGGATGTGGAGAAAGAGATCCCTTGCACACTGCTGGAAGGAACGTAAATTGCTGTAATCGGTATGGAAAACAGTATGGAAGTTCCTCAAAATATTAAAAATAGAACTACTATACAATCCAGCAATTTCACTCCTGGGTGTATATCCAAAGGAGATGAAAACAGGATATTGGAAGGACACCTGCTACTCCCATGTTCACTGCAGCATTAGTTACAACAGTCAAGATAAGGAAACAACCTAGTCCATCACTGGCTGACTAGATAAAGATGCGGTATATATAAATGGAATACTACTGTCACGAGAAAGAAAAAATCCTGCCATTTGGGATTACATGGATGGACCCTGAGGGCATTATGGTAAGTGAAATAATCCAGACAAAGAAACAAACAAATACTACATGGCTATCACTTATATGTGGAATCTAAAAAAAAAGTCAAACTTAGAGAAAAAGAGAGTAAAAAGGTAGTTTCCAGGGGGAAATAAGGAGAGGTTGAGGTTGGTAAAAGCTTACAAACTTGCAGCTATAAAATGAATAAGGTCTGAGGAGCTAATGTAAAAACATGGTGACTATAGTTGACACCACTGTACTGTATAACTGAAATTTGCAACAAGAATAGAACTTAAACGTTCTTACTACACACATACACAAAGATAAATATATGAGATGAGGGATATATTAATTAACTAGATGGGGGGAATCCATTCACAATGTATATCAAATCACCATGATATATACTTTAAATATCGTATAACTTTATATGTCACTTATAACGCAAAACTGAAAAATTTTAAATATTGATAGAAAAAGCATCAACTCTGCAATAAATTTAGAACACATAAGAGAATTGTAAGAACTTGGAGAATACAAGAAGAGAATTCTAATAAACAAACATACTGGATAAACTTTGAATATACCTAGGTAAGAGCCTTAATGAGTAAAAAATGAATTAATATTTTATGTATTTAGCCTTTATCAACTATATATAGCAAAATGTATCTTGTTCCATTTCACAATGCAGGCTTAGAAGTCAGTAAATACTTTGTTATCTTTAATAGTCTCTCTGGGTTCCTATGAGCAGTAATGGACCAGGTGATCCCTTACCAAGTTCATTTTAGTTAACATTTTAATTCTAGAGCCCTTTCTAACGAAAATCAAGTAAATAGCAGCCCTCAGAGAAAAACTAATTTAATAAAATTTATTTCCGCCATGTGTTACACATGCACACACCATAATTCAAAAGCATGTACAACGTTAATTTTATTTCACGTTTTTCTAATTATCTCAGTTTCCTGGCCTCTCAATTAGATGGATGGAATTATATCAGATGTTTGAGAAAGATACACTATTAGGTCTAAAGATATTATTATTAAAAAGAGAAAGAAACCATTTAAAAAAATTTTTCCAAGTGTATTTGTCTCAGGTCCAATTAATGTAGGGACCAAAAGCCCTAATACTAAAACAGTACCTAAGGATATCACTAATAATGAATAATAATTTATTTCCTAAGATAATTCAATCAACAGTTAAAAGTTAAATTATGTTCATTATATTGTTTTTAAAAAGGAAGAGCTTTCTAAATTAATATATTTTAGAAAATGACCCATCCAAAATGGTTAAAAAATGGTTTTAAAACTATGTGTTCCTTGGAAAATTTTTTTATATGAAATAACTATTTTCCTAAAATATCACATGAATATTTCCATATTAAAGACAACACTGCTTGTCCATTAGTCAAGGTCATTTGTTTGACAATTTTCCTGTGACCAGTGTGTTATCACACTTGACTTAAAGCACTTCTATCAATATTAAACCTTAAACCCAGAAAAAAATTTTCTACCAAACCAATCAACAGATCAGCTACCAAACTGACATCAGATGTACTTTTTGTGAAGGTGCATATCAGGAAATCTTTCATAAAGAAACTGTACAGGTGACCCTTGAACAACTCGGGGGTTAGGGGTGGCGGCCTTCCATGCAGTCGAAAATCCATGCATAACTTATGGTCAGCCACCCACCATTCTGCATGAGCGAGTCGCGTAGCACTACAGTATTTACTATGGAAAAAAAATCCATTTGTAAATGGACCCCCATACTTCAAACCCGCGTTGTTCAAGAGTCAACTGTAATTATACACATAAAATAGGAAATTATGGTTCTGAAGCCAAAATTAAAATATTTAATCTAAGAATGAGGAGAAAAAAAGCAATAAGTACTTTAAGAAGCACTCTGCCTCTGCAACAATGGCAGTGCACATAATTCTCCCCATTAGAACTTACACAGTTGGACATCAACACACATTCATTGTATCTGGGATGAAAAATAAAAAGAAGTGTAACAAAAGATTTTCAAAATCCAAGAACTCATTATGACAACCTAAAAAGAAAAAAATAATTTGCCACTTCAGGCAATTAATGTGATCATTTTACCAACTCTTACTCTGGAAACTCATAACCAAATGTTAATTCCTTCCCTTTAAGCTGCCTCTTCAGTAGGAACTATAGTTTAGAGCAGGGGTTCCCAACCGCCTGTTCGGAACCGGTCTGCACAGCAAGAGTTGAGCAGCGAGCAAGTGAAGCTTCATCTGTATTTACAGCCGTGCTCCATTGCTCTCATTACCACCTGACCTCCACCTCCTGTGAGATCAGCAGTGGCATTAGACTCTCATAGGAGCGTGAACCCTACTGTAAACTGCACATGCGAAGGATCTAGGTTGTGCGCTTCTTATGAAAATCTAATGCCTGATGATCTGAGGTGGAGCTGCTAGTGCTGGGGAGCAGCTGCAAATACAGATTATCATTAGCAGAGAGGTTTGACTGCAGAGACCATAATAAATCAACTGCTTGCAGACTCATATCAAAACCTATTAAGCTGCATCTTACAGAGTAGACTGGACATATGCAACACACTTTGGGTATCACTCTCTCCCATCACCCCCAGATGGGACCATCTAGTTGTTACAACTCATTCCACCAAGTATCATCAAGGGATGCACAAAACCATTAAAGGCTAATGAGGAACAAAATATTCCCATGTTGCAGTTATACTCCTACAAATTACCTACTAATAACTCAAGTATTTAGGAAGGACAGCTTTGGCTGCTGCCACCTTAATCCAGCAATCAAATCTAACATCAAAACCAGTGTAAGACTTCTAACATGATATAACATTAGCTACACAGCTTCACCCATGGAGTCTTGCCAAAATATGTTTAACCCGAATCTAATCAAGCTTATTTTAAACCTAACTTCCAATTTACAGGAAATTAAAGAAATAGAGGAATAAGCCAACAGACACCAAACACACAAAAAAATTAAAATCCAAAACTTGGGACAATCCTAAGAGACATTTGGTTTTATCTCTTCAAAAGGTCAGTATCATTGGGAGGGTGTGGGAGGCCTCAGAAATATAACTAAAGACAATACAAGGTCCTTGATTGCATCTTGATTTGAAAAAATCAAGTGAAAATGATATTCTGGGGACAAATGGCAAATTTGAATATGGACAGGTATTAGATTTTAAGAAACTATTTGTTAGGTGTGATTATGGCATTGCTATGTAGAAATCCTTTGTTTGGAGATGTATGATGAAGTTAAACTAATTGGGTAGAAGAACTGGCAAACTGATAAATGGATGCAGCAAATACAGCAAAACATTAACAGGTGAATCTTGGTGATGGGTAAATGTGTGTATACTCTACCCTTCTTTGTTCCGGTATGTTTTAAGTTTTCAAAATACAAAATTAAATTTTTAGCGGGAAAAAAAGGCCAAGATAGAAGTATATCCTTAACCAGGTATCTAAACAGCATATAATATAAATGATTTACAATCTGTTTTATTCCAAAACAGATTTAAAGTGGCCTTTAAAAAGATATACAGGGCTTCCCTGGTGGCACAGTGGTTGAGAATCTGCCTGACAATCCAAGGGACATAGGTTCTAGCCCTGGTCTGGGAAGATCCCACATGCCGTGGAGCAACTAGGCCCGTGAGCCACAACTACTGAGCCTGCATGTCTGGAGCCTGTGCTCCCAACAAGAGAGGCCACGATAGTGAGAGGCCCCCGCTTGCCACAACTAGAGAAAGCCCTCGCACAGAAACGAAGACCCGACATGGTCAAAAATAAATAAATAAATTATTAAAAGAAAAAAAAAGATATACAGATTGGTTCAAGATGGTGGAGAAGAAGGACGTGCTCTCACTCCCTCTTGTGAGAGCACCGATATCACAACTAACTGGTGAAAATCATCAACAGGAAGACACTGGAACTCACCAAAAAAAATACCCCACATTCAAAGACAAAGGAGAAGCCACAGTGAGACAGTAGGAGGGGTGCAATCACAATAAAATCAAATCCCATAATTTCTGGGTGGATGACTCACTAACTGGAGAACACTTATACCACAGAAGTCCACCCACTGGAATGAAGGTTCTGAGCCCCACGTCAGGCTTCCCAACCTGGGGTTCCGGCAACAGGAGGAGGAATTCCTAGAGAATCAGACTTTGAAGCCTAGAGGGATTTGACTGCAGGACTTTGACAGGACTGGGGGAAACAGAGACTCCGCTCTTGGAGGGCACACACAAAGTAGTGCGCACACCGGGACCCGGGGAAGGAGCAGTGACCCCATAGGAGACTGAACCAGACCTACCTGCTAGTGTTGGCGGCTCTCCTGCAGAGACAGGGGGTGGCTGTGTCTCACCGTGGGGACACGGACACTGGCAGCAGAAGTTCTGGGTAGTACTCCTTGGTGTGAGCCCTCCCAAAGTCTGCCATGAGCCCCACCAAAAAGCCCATGTAGGCTCCAGTGTTGGGTGGCCTCAGGCCAAACAACAGGGAGGAAACCCAGCCCCACCCATCAGCAGTCAAGTGGATTAAAGTTTTACTGAGCTCTGCCCAGCAGAGCAACACCCAGCTCTACCCACCACCAGTCCCTCCCATCAGGAAACTTGCACAATCCTCTTAGATAGCCTCATCCACCAGAGGGCAGACAGCAGAAGCAAGAACTACAATCGTGCAGCCTGTAGAACAAAAACCACATTCAAAGAAAGATAGACAAGATGAAAATAGGCAAGATAGACCATATATATGCTGTCTACAACAGACCCACTTCAGACCTAGGGACACATACAGACTGAAAATGAGGGAATGGAAAAACATATTCCATGCAAATGGAAATCAAAGGTGGAGTAGCAATACTCATATAAGACAAAATAGACTTTAAAATAAAGAATGTTACAAGAGACAAGGAAGGACACTACATATGATCAAGGGATCAATCCAAGAAGATATAACAATTATAAATATATACGGACCCAACATAGGAACACCTCAATACATAAGGCAACTGCTAACAGCTATAAAAGAGGAAATCAACAAGAACACAATAGTGGGGGACTTTAACACCTCACTTACACCAATGGACAGATCATCCAAACAGAAAATTAATAAGAAAACACAAGCTTTAAATGACACAATGGACCAGATAGATTTAATTGATACTTATAGGACATTCCATCCAAAAACAGCAGATTACACTTTCTTCTCAAGTGCGTACGGAACATTCTCCAGGATAGATCACATCTTGGGTCACAAATCAAGCCTCAGTAAATTTAAGAAAATTGAAATCATACCAAGCATCTTTTCTAACCACAACGCTATGAGGTTAGAAATCAACTACAGGGGAAAAAAAACATAAGAAACACTAACACATGGAGGCTAAACAATACGTTACTAAATAACCAAGAAATCACTGAAGAAATCAAAGAGGAAATCAAAAAATAGCTAGAGACAAAATGACAATGAAAACAAAATGATCCAAAACCTATGGGATGCAGCAAAAGCAGTTCTAAGAGGGAAGTTTACAGCAATACAATCCTACCACAAGAAACAAGAAAAATCTCAAATAAACAATCTAACCTTACACCTTAAAAAACTAGAGAAAGAAAAACAAACAAAACCCAAAGTTAGCAGAAGGAAAGAAATCATAAAGATCAGAGTAGAAATAAATGAAATAGAAACAAAGAAAACAATAGCAAAGATCAATAAAACTAAAAGCTGGTTCTTTGAGAAGATAAACAAAATTAATAAACCATTAGCCACGCTCATCAAGAAAAAGAGGGAGATGACTCAAATCAGTAAAATTAGAAATGATAAAGAAGTTACAACAGACACCACAGAAATGCAAAGCATCCTAAGAGACTACTACAAGCAACTCTATGCCAATAAAATGGACAACCTGGAAGAAATGGACAAATTCTTAGAAAAGTATAAGCTTCCAAGACTGAACCAGGAAGAAATAGAAAATACAAACAGACCAATCACAAGTAATGAAACTGAAACTATGATGAAAAATCTTCCAACAAACAAAAGCCCAGGACCAGATGGCATCACAGGTAAATTATACCAAACATTTAGGGAAGAGCTAACATCCATCCTTCTCAAACTCTTCCAAAACACTGCAGAGGAAGGAACACTCCCAAACTCATTCTATGAGGCCACCATCACCCTGATACCAAAACCAGACAAAGATACTACAAAAAAAGAAAACTACAGACCAATATCACTGATGAATATAGATGCAAAAATCTTCAACAAAATACGAGCAAACAGAATCCAACAACACATTAAAAGGATCATACACCATGATCAAGTGGGGTTTGGCCCAGGAATGCAAGGAATCTTCAATATATGCAAATCAATCAATGTGATACACCATATTAACAAATTGAAGGAGAAAAACCATATAATCATCTCAATCGATGCAGAAAGAGCTTTCAACAAAATTCAACACCCATTTATGATTAAAACCCTCCAGAAATAGGCATAGAAGGAACTTACCTCAAGATAATAAAGGCCATATATGACAAACCCACAGCCAACATCGTTCTCAATGGTGAAAAACTGAAACCATTTCCACTAAGATCAGAAACAAGACAAGGTTGCCCATTCTCACCACTATTATTCAACATAGTTTTGGAAGTTTTAGCCACAGCAATCAGAGAGAAAAAACAAATAAAAGGAATCCAAACCGGAAAAGAAGAAGTAAAGCTGTCACTGTTTGCAGATGACATGATATTATACATAGAGAATCTTAAAGGTGCCACCAGAAAACTACTACAGCTAATCAATGAATTTGGTAAAGTTGCAGGATACAAAATTAATGCACAGAAATCTCTTGCATTCCTAGACACAAATGATGAAAAATCTGAAAGAGAAATTAGGGAAACACTCCCATTTACCATTGCAACAAAAAGAATAAAATACCTAGGAATAAACCTACCTAGGAAGACTAAAGACCTGTATGCAGAAAACTACAAAACACTGATGAAAGAAATTAAAGATGATACAGATAGAGAGATATACCATGTTCTTGGATTGGAAGAATCAATATTGTGAAAATGACTATACTACCCAAAGCAATCTACAGATTCAATGCAATCCCTGTTAAATTACCAATGGCATTCTTTACAGAACTAGAACAAAAAATCTTAAAATTTGTATGGCGACACAAGAGACCCCAAAGAGCCAAAGCAGTCTTGAAGGAAAAAAACTGGAGGAATCAGACTCCCTGACTTCAGACTATACTACAAAGCTACAGCAATCAAGACAATATGGTACTGGCACAAAAACAAATATAGATCAATGGAACAGGACAGAAAGCCCAGAGATAAACCCATGCACCTATGGTCAACTAATCTAGGACAAAGGAGACAAGGATATACAATGGAGAAAAGACAGTCTCTTCAATAAGTGGTGCTGGGAAAACTGGACAGCTACATGTGAAAGAATGAAATTAGAACACTCCTTAACACCATACACAAGAATAAACAAAAATAAACTCAAAATGGATTAGAGACCTAAATGTAAGACCAGACACTATAAAACTCTTAGAGGAAAATATAGGAAGAGCACTCTTTGACATAAATCACAGAAAGATCTTTATTGATTCACCTCTTAGAGTAATGGAAATAAAAGCAAAATTAAAAAGATGGGACCTAATGAAACTTAAAACCTTTCGCAAACCAAAGGAAACTACAAAGACGAAAAGACAACCCCCCTAATGGGAGAAAATATTTGCAAATGAATCAATGGACAAAGGATTAATCTCCAAAATATATAAACAGCTCATGCAGCTCAGTATTAAAAAAACAAACAACTCAATCCAAAAATAGGCAGAAGACCTAAATAGACATTTCTCCAAAGAAGACATACAGATGGTCAAGAAGCATATGAAAAGCTGCTCAAGATCACTAATTATTAGAGAAATGCAAATCAAAACTACAATGAGGTATCACCTCACACCAGTTAGAATGGGCATCATCAGAAAATCTACAAACAAATGCTGCAGAGGGTGTGGAGAAAAGGGAACCCTCTTGCACTGTTGGTGGGAATGTAAATTGACACAGCCACTATGGAGAGCAGTATGGATGTTCCTTAAAAAATTAAAAATAGAACTACCATAGGATCCAGCAATCCCACTACTGGGCATATACCCAGAGAAAAACATAATTCAAAAAGACACATGTACCCCAATGTTCACTGCAGCACTATTTACAATAGCCAGGTCATGGAAGCAACCTAAATGTCCATCGACAGACGAATGGATAAAGAACGTGTGGCACATATATACAATGGAATATTGCTCAGCCATAAAAAGGAAAGAAATTGGGTCATTTGTGATGGATCTGGAGACTATCATACAGAGTGAAGTGAATCAGAAAGAGAAAAACAAGTATCATATATTAACGCATGTATGTAGAACCTAGAAAAATGGTACAGATGAACCAGTTTGCAGGGCAGAAATAGAGACACAGATGTAGAGAACAAACGTATGGACACCAAAGGGGGGAAAGCAGCGGTGGTGGGGGGATGAACTGGTAGACTGGGATTGACATATATACACTAATATGTATAAAATAGATAACTAATAAGAAACTGCTGTATAAAAAAATTAATTAAATTAAATTAAAAAAAACTGAATACATAACTACCACAGGAACATTAATAGCAAAATGGTTAATGAGAACTGTCAATTGGAAGAGCATTTAAGATGGGTCACTAATACAGTAACTGAGAATTACAGGAAACTTGAAAGGCCTGGAATCTTATAACTCATATAAAAAAAACTTGATAGAGGTTTTCCTAGATTTGATAACAATCTTAAACATTTATATCATGTTTCAACAGTGAACTGTACAGCTGCAAGAAGCTTTCTGAACCATCAACAAAAATCCAGATTTTAATACTGCCATGTTCCTGTAACTCTTAACATTGTTAGTGATAAAAAAAAAAAAAAAAAAATCCTGGGCTTCCCTGGTGGCACAGTGGTTTAGAGTCCGCCTGCTGATGCAGGGGACACGGGTTTGTGCCCCGGTCCGGGAAGATCCCACATGCCGCGGAGCGGCTGGGCCCGTGAGCCATGGCCACTGAGACTGTGTGTCCAGAGCCTGTGCTCCGCAACGGGAGAGGCCACAACAGTGAGAGGTCCGCGTACCAAAGGGAAAAAAAAAAATCCTCTTTCAAAAGTCTTCTGTTGGTCTAAGTTCAAAGCCATGGCTACCTTTACTATTGAGATTTTATAACACAAAAGTTGTATAAAGGTTAAATTAGTCCATTTTTAATTACTCATCCTTTAATGAGCATTATATTCCACATGGGAGTTATGTTTGATAAACTCCCAGTTATACAGTTACCCTCAGACACACACTGACGCAGCCACACATGTCTTTTTGAGAGTAGGTTCATCATAACGGTTCAGAATAACTTCAGTTTGCTTCAAACACATATGTCTTTAACCTCTGTGATAATATATACCCTGCATTTAAACAGTAGCTCTTAAATAAGCAGTGACAGCACAGTGATTGTAAAACTGAAGAAACAACTTGAATTACTTACTTCAATGCTGTTATTCTTAGTGCAAATCAATCTCTCATCTTTGCAGAGTTTACCCACTGGAACCAATGTTTCATGTGTTTTTTCCACATGTTAAAGAATATAGTAATGTTACTAAAAATATTAATGCATTACTTTTGTCCTTTTTGTACTATAATGTATATTATATTTTTTAATAATTTCTTGTCATGAGTATATTAAGTCTAATAAAAGAAAATTTCAGTGGAAAAAAAATGTCAATTTACCATGCTAAAGACAAGATTGAATATTCTCTCTTCTCTGTATAGAAAAATGATTATACAAAATGTAATATGAAGAGGTAATCAAGAGGATGTACCCTCCCCTGCCCCCGAAAAAAGCAGTATAGAGATGTGTCAGGCAATTAACAAAAATAATTTTATTATTTTTCTGGATTTTGTAATGGTTGTGGTATTTGAAAGCTTCTTAAAATTTGTGTTTTATTTCTTTTTTCATTCTAAATAAATATTTACTTTCAAACCAAAAAATAAAATAAAATAAAAAGATACACAATATAAGGTAATATTTTAAAAGAAAAAAGGAAGAAAAAGCAAAAGAAAAATACAGGTAAGAAACTAAGGTGAAGTCAAGGATGATGTCAGTACCCAGAATGAGTTACAAATATTTACATTTTACTACGAGTTCCCTGATTCTAATGAAGCTTAAAAGTCAAAGTTTGTCAGGCATTTAGCAAAACACTTCAGAGGAAAAAATAGTCAGTATATATTTAAAAAGTACTGCCTCTAAATAAAATACTTTACCATTTCAACAGACACCCGCATAGCAGCTTTCATTAGACTTCAAGTATACATTAAGCCAGTGGTCTCCTAAGGAAGTGAATATACCTAAAGGGATGCATACACAGTCAATCTGTGTCCAGGAAGAAATTACTATGTATGTTAAATGTTACCTAAAAACTAAAAAGAAATTAAACTTTACCAACAGTTAATCAAACTGACACTAGTAATCTTTGCTGTATTCATGTTAGCCACAATTATCTAAAGAGAAAGAGCTGAGAGAAGAGTGAGAATTTCATAAAATGGAGGAGTTGACACCTTTAATGGCATTTGTTTGCCTTCAACATTTTACAGTGTTTCAGGATGTCATCAATGTAGCTTTTTATTTATATTTTTTAAAAAACTTTATAAACAGTAGATTGCTTACAGTAATTTTAATGAAATGGGAAATGACTAAAAATCTTTTTTTTTTGCAGTACGTGGGCCTCTCACTGTTGTGGCCTCTCCCTTTGCGGAGCACAGGCTCCAGACGCGCAGGCTCAGCGGCCATGGCTCATGCGCCTAGCCGCTCCGCGGCATGTGGGATCTTCCCGGACCGGGGCATGAACCCGTGTGCCCTGCATCGGCAGGCGGACTCTCAATCACTGCGCCACCAGGGAAGCCCTAAAATCTTTATACCACACAGGTTCTCCATTAACTCACAGCAAAGTCCTGAAAAACTGTTTTACCTAAGATTGAGTTATACATCTTTCTTTCACAAAAAGTGAGACAAATACTTTACAAATGAGACAAGTGCTACAAATATACTGCCTTTTTTATTATAAAGCAGCTGTAAATAAGTCATATGAAAAAATAAGCACCTTAGTCTGTCCCTTCTAGATAAAAGTGACATTTTAGTAATGAGTAAGAAAAATTGCTTCTCCAAAAGAAACTTTGGCTAAGCAAATGCCCGTTTAAAAATGTTTCCATCATTATATAATTTGTGACTAAAAACGAAATGTGGCACCTATGAAAACTTTTATCTGGACACTTTAATAAACTCAACTTAGAATCTGATGTATAAAAGATTTTATCCGAATGACAAAGTGAAATTCTCAAAAAATCATATCAATCATACTGCACTCCAAAAAAGTTCTTGTACAACTGATAATTCTAATAATTTTAAAGTAGAAATATCATTTATGATATCTATAGCTCATTTAAAATATCTATTGTATGTGTTATATAATGGACATTAATATATTAGTAAAGTAGGACAAGTATATACACACACATGCCAAGTATGAATGAGTACTCGAAAATGTCTTATTGATAAACACGTACAGTCAAAAGGTTTGGACACCATTCCCTCAATGAAATGAAGCCTCTGATATACAAATAGTAATTCTGACACCCACCCCCTCTTTGGGGTGAAACAACACAAGAATTTATTCTCCCTGTAAAATTTCTGATAAGAGCAGATGATCATGATCTATGAACAAAGACCTAAATTTTACAAACTAAGATCTAAGTTCCATTAGTTAGGAGTGAAAAATAGCCTAGAAAAATCTTTGACAAATGAAGCAGGCTCACCTCTAAAAACAGGCCAAGTATTCAAACCCAGGTTGACCTGTGAGCTGGGACAGGCCTACCAAGAAAAAGGTCCTGATCTCAGCATCCCCACAGAGTGAACTAAAAAAACTGCCTGAGCCAGCTGGCTAGCAGCTGCCCAATGTCCGTTCAGCCATCCTTCCTCATTCACCAGAATTCCTGTTATTTCACATGGTCATCCAAATTAAGACTACACTTTTCAATCTACTTACTGCCAGATGTGGCCAATGTCTAAGTAACGAATTAAAGGACAAATGGTACGTGCAACTCTCAGAAGATGAGCATAAAGAAAGAGGACATACCTTACCCTTCCCTTTTCTCTTGTACTGGCTAGACTCCAACCTGATAGCTGGAAGAGCCATCTGAAACTATGAGGTGAATATGGAGATAGGGATCATACTTGGTAGCGCAACGAAGAGGGAACTTAGGTCCCTGACATTGTGGAGCCCCATATCGGCTCTCAGTCACTTTCTTCTGAGCTATTACGTGGTAACTTTTTTTTTTCCTCAGACTTCAGAAGATGTATTTATCTTACCAAACACATGTGGGGTGCCTAACTCTATGCCAGTATGCCAGACGGAGGTGGGATCAGAATGCATGCAGATTTATTAGAGTGCTCTGGGGAGGGATATCTGTGTGAGGGAGGGAGCAGAGATGGAGTGAGGAAAAGGTTGGGATGTGGTGCAGCGGCAACAGACGCCTCAACTCGGCCAACCCTTCGGGAGCTCGGAAGCTGGGGTGAATCTTCAGAGTCATCTTGAGTTGTGGTGATGGTACCAAGGCTTTTGTACCCCCATGGCAACCAGTCACTGGATGCAGGTTGCCCTGGGAAGAGGGTGTGATTTTGGGTGAGGCAATGCTACCACCAAGGCAATTCTGAAGGGAGTTCTCAGCTGGCAGCATTTCTTTCTTTATACCACTGTTATTTGGAGTTTTCCGTCACTCCCAGCTGAACCTAATCCTAGGCCAAAAGGCCAAAACTTTTTCATTAAGATGACCCAGTGAGTCACAATCCATGAGAACCAAATCCATGACAGCAACAGACTAAGAAAAGAACAGGAAGCCTTGAATAGGTAAAGGATTTCTGGTATCAGCCAGGAGACTGAGGATGCCTAGGTCTATGATTTGGGAAAATCCAGGTAACCAGACTTTCCTAATTCTCTAATAACAGGGATCTTCCATTGCCAAGGAATTATGAAATTCAACTCCTCTGGCTGCCAGGTACACCCATCTCTAGGATAGGGAGGGTGGGCCAGGGATAGGGCCCTAAAACAAGCTAATCTCTCTCTTTGGCCACTAAGTCAAACAGGCTCGTCAAGATCTCATAAGAGGATTGCAGATGCAGCTCCTTTATCAGAATTCCTTTTTGGTCAATATCCTCAAAAGATGTCAAAGTACAGAGTTTAGAGATTTTATTATTCATTTTTCTCCCTGATGGGGAAAAAAAATGGTAAGAATAAAAATTATGGAGATTAATTAGACAAAGGAATAGAAGATCAAGAAAGCAAGGATCCTTAGTTTTCTTTATATCAAAATTACTTTCAAATTACAAAGTAGAATTCACTACTTTAAAGATTAAAAAGCTGTTCATAAACCATTCATAAATACCAGCTGTTCAACCAACTTCTGCACATCTAGTATGTAACAATATTTTATGATTATGAGAAATAAGTATATTTGATCAGTTGGTACCACATTAAACAATTATGAAATTAAGAACCCTAGTCTTTCAAATTGCAAAATCATAGACTATTAGCCTCTCTGCCTGAAGAATACTACCCACTATCCACACATGGTACCATAAAACTTTTTTACTCCACTATGTTAAAATGTACAAACCTCAAATAATTGCGAGATCACTTGCATTAGAAAACATTTAATAATGCAAATAGTTCTGGAACTGTTAGAGAGTTAACAATCATGTTTAAATTAGCTATATACTAATGTGATAAGCCTACTTGCTTAAATTCTGAGCTAAGATCACAGACAAGGTATAAAAATTAATTTTCATTATAGACAGAATAAGCAGTTAATTCTGGAGGAAAAAAACATTTTGCAGATAAAGAATGAGGTGGAAAGGAATTCAGCTGAAAAGAAAGAAAATAAAAGATGGTCAACAACAAGCATAACACATGTTTTCAAAATGGTGTAGGACAAGGGGTTTAAAAACACTTCTCTTTCATACCTCTGCACAAAACCAGGATGCACAGGTCAGGCTCACTGTATTATTATTCTAAATCAACAAAGTTATGGGTTTAAAAAGCTTGTGAAAAACTAATCTGAAAATATGCCCATTCCTAACCTTTTTAAAGAGAAAAGTAAATTCAAATTTATGCATCTTCAGAACTGACTCATGTCTGTTATGTTCTTGTATTTTAAATTGCATTTTAATACAATTTAAGATATCTTTAAAATCTGACATGTATTCTCTTCAAAATATTGTACCAGCCATATTTTATGAATTCTACATTTTTAAATAAAAAAAAAGAATATTTCCAGACAGTGACAAAAGCAATAAAATTATCAGATTATACTTTGTTCTGACAAGAGAAAAAAATACCTTGCCTTTCTCACTCAAAACACAGGTGATAGTTTTCTCTTTTTTTGCAATTAGAGTACACCATCACCAGGAGGTAGCAGTCCAATAATCACAGAGAGAAATCAAGTTTTAGACTAGGGTTCCAAACCAGTGGTCTTACAGTGAGATTTGTCAGATGTGCTATTTCTCCTATTTAAGAAAACTTAAAAACTATTTAAATCACCACAATGTAATCAAATAATTATCAGACATCATTTTAAATTAAAATATCTAAAAATAGGGGCTTCCCTGGTGGCGCAGTGGTTAAGAATCCGCCTGCCAATGCAGGGGACACAGGTTCGAGCCCTAGTCAAGGAAGATCCCACACGCCACGGAGCAACTAAGCCCGTGCACCACAACTACTGGGCCTGCACTCTAAAGCCCGCAAGCCACAACTACTGAGCCCACGTGCTGCAACTACTTAAGCCCGCGCGCCTGGAGCCCATGCTCCACAAGAGAAGACACCAGAATGAGAAGCCAGCGCACCGCAACGAAGAGTAGCTCCCACTCGCTGCAACTAGAGAAAGCCCACGCACAGCAACCAAGACCCAACACAGCCAAATAAATAATTTTTTTAAAAAAATCTAAAATATGTAAAAATAAATTAATGTTCATTCCCTTAAACTATCCTAGGCTGCTATCCACTCAAGGGGGCATGATTCACACTGTATTCTCTGATTGGTACTCACTGGAGTTGTACAAACCAAGCAGTAAAATGCTCTCATCCTAATCTTAAACTGGTTACAGGAAAATATCTTTACCAGACAAAAGGAATAAAATCAATTGTGTTTGGAACAATGTCATCATTTTGGATTCCTCTGTTTTAGTAAACTTCTAATTAATCATCCCATGACAATTTACTTATTTGCTATGTAATTACACATTGAGTAACTGATTTATCATTCAAGATGGACTTAGAGACATAATCAAAAGTCTATGATAAAAGATCAAAATTAGAGAAAGAAGGTATTTTAGGGAAGAAGAGACCACAGAGGGCAGTACCAACAACAGTAGCTCCAGTTCAGAAATCTTTTCAGAACATTCTCAACTAAAGCAAACAAAATAAATATGAAGAGAGAAAAGTACAAGGGGTAGAAGTACAGGCCTAAAGAGTTCTAAAAGAATCTAGGCAATGATTATGGTGAAAATGGCAACAAGGGATTCTGCAGTCCTGCCATGACTGGAAGAAAACTGCAAGAATAATCAGTTGGAACTAAAGGGGATAGAAATCTATGAATTTTATTCAACAAGTTGCCACTTTAACCACGGCTATAAAACAAAAGTTACCTATGCCAGAATGATCTTCATTTATGTCTGAAATTAGGCTTCTCCTGCCTATTCATGCATTACAGAGGGTCCCAAAATCATTTTCTGAGAAAAATCTTGGCTCTACCCAGGGAGGGCAGAGCACCCTCCTATTCACCCAGATGCCCCCATCAGTGCCTTTAAATTTTCATATCCCATCACAGCCCTGTTTGTTTATAAAGCTTGTCTATGCACTTAGCTGGCAAAAAAAAAAGGGGGGGAGGCGATAATTGCATTCCCAACAGTTCTCAGACAGAACATTATATTTCTCAATATATTTATAAATCTGGTGTTAAAAAATGATATCAAAGGCGAGTTGTTTGAAAAATAACCTAAAATCTAACAGGGGACTGGGTCAGACCATTCATTATATTAGTTCCTGTAATACTGCTTATACTGGGATACATAATGAGGGATATCATAAGAAAAAGCCCTATGTTCATTGAAAGTATGTAGTTAAGGATTATCTTTTATTATATCACATCACAATAAAACTGTGGATAAAATGTCTTCCTAGTTTTAGTATCAGAAATAGTCTTCCTTTTCCTGGGCACCAGATTTGTTTTTACCTGTTTTCCTCTTCCACAACTGCTAGAAATCTGAGAGCCAAAATTGTACCCCACCTGCAGACAGGATTTTATTTACTGTCTTAACCTTTGGTCCCACTACCCTACTTCTTTCTGTTCCTTGTATTCTTTTCCTTTTACTTTTTTTTTTCAGTTAAAAAATTTACTGAATACCTACTATCTCCTTTGTTCTTTTAAAAGAACTTACAAAAAAGAAAGAAAACTTATCCTGATTTTTCTAGAGCCTTGATCTTAAGAGTACTCATGTATGTGAAGGCAAAACTTAAAACTTCCTATCTCCTCCCATTTTAAACAACAAGCAACCAAAACTAATCATTTGGGGAAAGGTTGCAACACTATGGGAAACATCAAAATAAACAAATAGGAAAATGAATTCAGACTATAAAGAAACTCTTACATATATTTATGACACAGAACACTATTTTAAAATGGTATGAATAAAGAGAACAGAAGACTTCTTAGAAATAGTGACTCTCAAAATTAAATATTCAAAGAGATGGAAAATATGGCAGTGAATCTCTAAAAAGACATTGAGCAAAATGATGGTAAAGATGCAAGAAAGAGACATGAAACATGGGCAATTAATCCAGAAGGGCCAACATCTCCTAGGAGTTTGCAGAGAAAACACAGAAAATTTCCCAGAACTGATCACTCTCCAAAATGAAAAGGCCCACCAAGTGCCAGCAACAATAAGTCAAAGACTAAACACCAAAAGATAAGAAGATCCTAAAGTGGGGGTGCAGAAAAGGCCACCTGACAAAGCAACAAGCCTTATACAAACCCAGGCAACCAACCCATCAGCAATATCAGACACAAAACTTTAAGAAAAGGTGATAATCAATTCTTTTCTCTATAAAGGCAAATTATTAGTCAAGTGTAATAATATTAGAAAGGTACTAAGAATGTCATTAAGAGGGCATAGAGAAAGAGAGGGAGATGAAATCCAGGAAGACAACAGCTCCACTCAAGGAGGGCAGCGACGCTAGGGACGACAGACATACGACAGGCCTGGAGAACAGCAAACCCAGATAGGGACAGGACAGCGACAGAGGGCGCTGGGAGGCAGGAAGACTGAATAACTCCAGAAGCATGCCCAAGACCGTGGATAAAGAGGCCTGCTATACAACAGCACAGAAATGCAAGCTAAAAAATAGTAATACAGAGTGAACTGTAAGTAACAGGTGAAAGGAAGAAACGGAAAGATATTAGGGGCATAGTGATGAAGACATGATTAATTTTATTCCACATTTTTAATTTAAAAGACAGAAAATGAAATGCTCAGTCAATACAAAGTAAAATTAAAATGTGTTCTGCTTTATACTATATCAAGCTAAGGAAAGCAAAAGTCAACTGAATCAAATAGAGGTAAAACAGAGAAAGGCCACAAAATATACAAACTAAAACCATAAACTGGAAAACTCTAGCCAAAAATTCCCTCTCTGCATTTTCTGAATTTAGAAAGTGATATTTAGTGTTGGTATTAAAGGGCTTATTTGTTTTATCTCTGAGTTCAATTCTGTTATTTTGGTAGTAAGGACCACTTGTAGCAGTGATTAATGAAAACTACCTGTTTGAGAAAAACTGACAATCTATTTAAAATGTCTAAATTGAACATAGAGAGAGCAGAAGAAATAAGATGGAACAGAGTGAATTAAGAGCAATGAAAGTTGCTTACATAAATGTAGTTATTACCATGCTCTTAAAGTCATATTACAAATAATTTAAAGAAGCACTGAAATACATTAAGCCTACAAATGAGATTTAGAATTAAAGCAAACAATCTAATTTCTAATAAAGAAAACAGAGACACTTTACGTTAGAACACACAATGACAGAGGACTCTAGGAGGGCACTGACCATAAGAAGTCACCTAACAGAAACTACATGACACATGAATCCCCAATGAAATACAACACCTTGGTCAGGGTGGTCATACCCAGCAAAAGTGTAAATGCCACGTCCCCTGGGAACCTATTACTCTATTTGAGGGAACCCCAAGTTCTTCCTTTTAGCCAATTACACTCTGTCTTCCTCTAACTGCAACCTACTGCATCTACCTCTTTCCCACTATCCATAAAAGAAGTCAAATCTCTTATCAATGAGACAAACTTTCAAGGATCTATGGCTGCTGTCATGTCCTACTCTTTCCACTTCGCAGCATTTTCTCTTCTCTGCTAATTCTACAAGGTGTTTTTGCCTCTCTTTTCTGGTTGCTCTCTTCTATACACACCCACTTTCACCAAAACCCCTCTAAGTATAACTCAAAATATATAATATTAATGATCAATCTTACAGAAATAAAGTTCTATTCTTAAAGACTATGAATGTTCTTAGTAGGCTAATCAGTTACTCGCCACTAACATTCAACTGAAGAGCACATGCTTTATCTTAACCAATATATGTTCATCTCACTTGCATGACTACTTTACATGTACTAAACCTGTATCTTCTTGTTCAAATGCAACTCTCAAAAATAAGATCAACGGCAAAAAGATGTTCATTAGGCACATAAGTTTAAAAAAAATCCATAAATACTACTCAGAGTAATAAAAACAGTGAAAAAAAGACCCCAGTGCAAATGCGTAATGAATGTATATGTATACTTGGATCGACAGGTGCAATAAATTTGCACAAAGAGTTTGCTGCCCCCACAAATAAAGTACAAATAAGGAAAACAATAATTAATATCTGACAACTGAATTTTATTGGACCAGGGGTCCACCGTGTTTAGTTCAATGTTCTGATTTGAAATGTTGTCCAAGAGAAGCACGAAGCCATGAAAACTTATAAATACCTTTTAAATAAATCTCAATGATGCAAAAGGACAACAATCATCTTTTCAGAACAAGTACCATAATTTTTAAAATATTACACAGATGAATTCTGCCTCTAATGATGAAGAAGCCCCAAACTACAGAGCTATGATTAAGTTAAAAATCTGTGTGCTAAAAAAAGGACCAAATCACACTACTGCTAAAAAACTTGTAAAACCAGTCTTAACATGTATTAACAATACTTTGCTTAGAAGAAAGGCAGCACAAGCTTAAATTCTTATTAAACAATGCTACTTGATGTTATATATTATCAATGGCATTCTTGATAGGAAACAACTATCACATATGCATGCTAGCAGAAATTTACAATTGAGAAAACTAAACAATATGAATTTCTATACAACTGAAAAAACACTTAAATACACAATATGAATCAAGTCTTAACAAATACGTAAGATACTCTGAATTCACTGACTGATGTTTTTAATCTCCAAAAATCATGCTACAGGAGGGATTTTTTTTTTTTTTTAATTTAGTGAATGATGGTTTTGTAAGCCATGATATAGCCTGGAAAGGACATCTTGGTTTCACTGAAGGATGTAGTAGCTACAAGCACTACATAAATGACAGGCTGCTCTGAATATCCGTATTATCTACAGTGTGCCCGTCTTCCTGGTCTTAAAGAAATAAATCAAATTTACAGCCACTGAACATTTCTACTCAATATACCATGTAAAGAAATGGTTCATAAATACAAGGTTTGTTTCACACTTATGAATCATAGCTGTCTACATAAAAGGGGCATACATTTGTTTGTAAAGTAAGAAAAAAATAACATTTCTTTATGACACTGATAATGCCAGTTTTTCAAACACCACTTCAATGATTTTTAATACATTCCTCACATAGTATATAACCAATATAGTCAGTATCTTGAACCTATTACTTGGGAAAATATTAGTTTTATTTTAAGGATAACAGGAATTTTTAAGAATACAAATAATTGGTTTGATCAAGATCAAACACTGCCCAAACACTTAATGGATTTCCTCACTTACTGGAATTGTTTTTTTTTAATGTATTACTGGGTAACATGTATGATAAAAACTCTCCAGAAAGTGGGCACAGAGAGAACATACCTCAACATACTAAAGGCCACATGTGACCAACCCACAGCCTCATTCTCAATGGTGGAAAACTGAAAGCATTTCCTCTAAGATCAGAAACAAGACAAGGTTGCCCACTCTCACCACTATTATTCAACATAGTTTTGGAAGCTTTAGCCACGTCAATCAGAGAGGAAAAATAAATAAAAGGAATCCAAATCGGAAAAGAAGAAGAACTGTCACTGTTTGCAGATGACATGATACTATACATAGAAAATCCTAAAGATGCCACCAGAAAACTGCTAGAGCTAATCAATGAATTTAGTAAAGTAGCAGGATACTAAATTAATACACAGAAATCTCTTGCATTCCTATACACTAATGATGAAAAATCTGAAAGAGAAATTAAGGAAACACTCCCATTTACCACTGCAACAAAAAGAATAAAATACCGAGGAATAAACCTACCTAAGGAGACAAAACACCTGTATGCAGAAAACTATAAGGCACTGATGAAAGAAATTAAACATGATACAAACAGATGGAGAGATATACCATGTTTTTGGACTGGAAGACTCAACACTGTGAAAATGACTATACTACCCAAAGCAACCTAAATATTCAATGCAATCCTTATCAAATTACCAATGGCATTTTTCACAGAACTAGAGAAAACTATTTTACAATTTGTATGGAACAACAAAACATCCCGAATATCTAAAGAAATCTTGAGAAAGGAAAAACGGAGCTGGAGGAATCAGGCTCCCTGACTTCAGACTATACTACAATAATCAAGACAGTAGGGTAGTGGCACAAAAACAGAAATATAGATCAATGAAACAGGATAGAAAGCCCAGAGATAAACCCAAGTACATATGGTCACCTTATCTTTGATAAAAGAGGCAAGAATACACAGTGGAGAAAAGATAGCCTCTTCAATAAGTGGTGCTGGGAAAACTGGACAGCTATATGTAAAAGAGTGAAATTACAACACTTCCTAACACCATACACAAAAATAAACTAAAAATGGATTAAAGACCTAAATGTAAGGCCAGACACTATAAAACTCATAGAGGAAAACATAGGCAAAACACTCTGTGACATAAATAACAAGATCCTTTTTGACCCACCTCCTAGAGAAATGGAAATAAAATCAAAAATAAACAAATGGGACGTAATGAAACTTAAAAGCTTTTGCACAGCAAAGGAAACCATAAACAAGACAAAAAGACAACCCTCAGAATGGGTGAAAATACTGGCAAATGAAGCAACTGACAAAGGATTACTCTCCAAAATACACAAGCAGCTCATGCAGGTCAATATAAAAAAAAAACAAACAACTCAATCCAAAAATGGGCAGAAGACCTAAATAGACATTTCTCCAAAGAAGATATACAGACTGTCAACAAATACATGAAAAGATGCTCAACATCACTAATCATTAGAGAAATGCAAATCAAAACCACAATGAGGTATCACCTCACACCGGTCACAATGGCCATCATCAAAAAATCTACAAACAATAAATGCTGGAGAGGGTGTGGAGAAAAGGGAACCCTCCTGCACTGTTGGTACGAATGTAAATTGATACAGCCACTATGGAGAACAGTACAGAGATTCCTTAAAAAACTAAAAATAGTACTACCGTACAACCCAGCAATCCCACTACTGGGCATATACCCTGACAAAATCATAATTCTAAAAGAGACATGTACCACAGTGTTTACTGCAGCACTATTTACAATAGCCAGGATATGGAAGTGACCTAAATGTCCATCGACAGATGAATGGATAAAGAAGATGTGGCACATATATACAATGGAATATTACTCAGCCATAAAAAGGAACAAAATTGAGTTATTTGTAATGAGGTGGATGGATCCAGAGTCTGTCATACAGAGTGAAGTAAGTCAGAAAGAGAAAAACAAATACTATATGCTAACACATATATATGGAATCTAAAAAAAAACGGTACTGATGAACCTAGTGTCAGCACAGGAATAAATATGCAGACGTAGAGGAACGGACTTGAGGACACGGTGGGGGAAGGGGAAGCTGGGTCGAAGTGAGAAGGTACCATTGACATATATACAGTACCAAACGTAAAATGGATGGCTAGTGGGCAGTTGTTGCATAGCACACGGAGATCAGCTCTATGCTTCACGATGACCTAGAGGGGTGGGATAGGGAGGGTGGGAGGGAGGCTCAAGAGGGAGGGGATATTGGGATATATGTATACATAGAGCTGAGTCACTTTGTTGTTCAGCAGAAACTAACACAACATTGTAAAGCAATTATACTCCAATAAGGATATTTTAAAAAATAAATAAATAACAAATTTAAAAAATAAAATGCATTGCTGGTAAATCTAAAAACCATATGCAAACACTGCATTTACATAAAAAAATACTTTATGGAGTCAAAAGCATTCAAAAAGAGGATCAGAAATCTACTTACTGTCTCTCAAAATGAAACAGTAAGTAAGCATCCTAACTTTTGTGCACCTGCAGAGCACTAAAAGTGATCGATCATTTTCTTTCCTATTTTTATAATTGTTAAAGCTTATCTATGATTTCTGGAGACAGCTGAAATATAATGCAAGACATTCAACAACTGGTCTTTAACAACTACAGCAAACCAACCTACATCAAAAGACTAGAGAACAAGACAGCAGTTATTGTTTGCTACCTTTCGCACTGTTAAGACCAAGGTTACAAAATAACCATAATCTATAGCTTTCAATGGCCTGAGGAATACTGATAGAGCCATTTCCCTGCTATGCTTCAGTCAAGACAAGTAGTAAAAACGTATAGAGCCAGGTACAAACATCTGGGTAAGAACTATGTCATTTTTATTTTACAGCAAAAAGTTGAAGCAGTTTGTGAATAGCTGAAACTTACAGAAGGTGTCCATGTATGGTTTTCACTAAATAGTTTACAACAGAATTTCTATTTCAAAACAATTTTTTTTTAATTTTAATGTTTTCCAGTTTGCTATCATTAGAAAATATACTGGCCTTTTACCAAACCAAATATCCCAAAGGGCAAAAGGAACTTTGAAACAATCAAAATAAATCCCCTGCCTGATGGCACAATGAGATCTAAGCAATCCTATAAAGAGCTTTACAATTTTAAGTTTCCCCCACATATTCCCTTACATATCTTAAAAGCGTATAGATATATATCATATATATTAACACAAATAGTTCTATTTTAAAACCAAAATAAATAAATTGTAGCAAACAAATTTAAAATAGGAAAATTGAGAAAATATTTCTACTTACAGATTCTTAAATAAAATAGTTTACAATGAAATCATACACAGTATTAATCAGACCTCAAAAAAATTTAAGTACTTCAATAAAGATGTTCTAAGTCTTCTATTAGCAAAAGAAATGTTCAACCAAAGAGACTTTTCATATGAAAAAAAAAACTTTTCACATCGACAGAAATTTAAAAAAAAAGACTGCAAGTAAGAATACCAGTATTTCTAAGGGGCTGTAATTTTATAACAAAGTCTAAAAGGATGATACATTTGCCAGTTCCAGGCCCAATATAACATCCCTGAAACGGTTACTGTATTTCTAGTAATAAGCACATATGTATTCAATAAACGTTCTTCCTGAATTTAGACTAAACTGTGAAACTTTGTGCATATAACCAGTGTCAAAAGTGCTTCACAATAATTAGATATATTGTACTGACACAGGAACAGTGCAAACATAAAACAAAATTTTAAAAGCTTTAAAACATTTAAGAATACAACAACAAAAACAATGTAAACCTATGAGATAACACAACACAATGTATATAATTCAGCGATATACCATTATTAACAAACAATTCAAAAGACTTCAGTATTAAGGAGTTGTTAAAATGAAAATATTCCTAGAAGCCAAAGTGTTGAGTCTTCAGGCAGAGAATCTGATAAATCTGATGAATAGCAGGCCACCTAAACCAGACTTTATTATTATATCAAAATATTACGCAGAAAATATTAAAAGGAAATGAAAAATACTGAAAAACTGTAGTGCAGAAAAAGTCTAGAGTTATTGAAAAACTGAACACCACCACGTAAACCTGAACTACTCTAGGGAACGGAGAGGGGGAAAAAAGCCTAGCTTCTCCATGTGAAGCTGATTTTCCTTCGTCTAATTTTAGCTTACAGAATAGCTAATTGCTCCAAAGTTTGTTGTAATATTTTCTTTGCTTTATAAAGGAACACCTACATATTTTTTCCACATATTAATGTATCTCTGAAGTAATCTCTTATTAAGAATTTGATTAGCCCTACAGAAAGTTATTATCCTCTGAAAGCTACTGTCTTTCAGTTACTTCAACTATAGATCCTAAAGCAGTGCTGTCCAATGGAAATATAATGCAAGCCACATAAGTAATTTTAAATGTTCAAGGAGCCACTTAAAAAAAAAAAAGGGTAAAAACAGGTGAAATTAATTTTAATACAATATTTTATTTAACCAAAAATATCACCTCAATGTGTAATCTACATTTTTAAAACTTGATGAAATATTTTACAATCTCTTTTTCACACTGAAATCAAATGTGCATTTTAGAGCACATCTCCAATTAGGACCAGACTCATTTCATCTCCAATTAGGCCAACAGTTATAAGTGGCTAGTGGTTGCTATGCTGGACAGCAAAGGTCTACAGTTCTTTCTCTGGTTTTGAAATACAAATACAAAATACTAAAAGATCTGAAATGGGAGCACACAAAGTATTAAATTTGAAGGGCAGGGAGGGGCACTGAAAAAGGTCAATTCAGCCATTCCCCTTGACTCCAATAGGCCTGGGATGACATCATGTCCCCATTGGCAAGGCAATCCCTATTTGCTAGAGAGAGTCCCAATCATGACCTGTTGTCATGATGTAATTATTAACAGCACCCCCTATGATTCTCAAAAAAGCATCCCATTCTAGATGACAAATTATATGGTAACCCTATCTATATCCACAATATCCTTGAAGATAATTCCACATTCCTTAGAAGAAAATTTAAATTTTAAATTCTAATTGTGATGCCTAGAAAAGGAGCTCTAAATTCAAAGAAAAGAACCCTAAATGCACTACCCTCATCTAAAAAAAAAAATCTTTACTTTAAATTGCAGACTAAAAAAAAAAAAAAAAAAAAAGTAAGAATTACCTGTTGAACAAGGCATCTGGAAATTGGGATCATTGCTATCCAAAACAGGCAAACAGAACTGGTTACTTGCAGATCCTAGCATAGGATCCTTATCGCTGAGCATGTTCTTCAGCGAGTCCTCTAAGACATTTTGACTTGTACTAAAATCCTCACAGACTTCATTCTCCAGGTTGGATCCTAGAAATAGGGCATCATCTAAGTGTTCAGTAGGAATTAAATGATTAAATGTATCAACTATATCCATGAAGACTTCTGTGTGTCTTTCAGCCCTATAGAAAGACAAAAAAAATACCATAAGAAATAAAGCTATCAATTGATTATCACCTAAAACCAAATTATTTTAATAGTTTTGAGTCTAGAACACACTTTGGTATTTCGGAATGGTTTAAAAAAAATCCTCACTGCTTTTAGAATATACATTTGGACATGTAGTATGAATCTTTGCTACACAATGTTTCTTCATCATGCATGTAAAATTTCATTTTACCAGAGATCCTATTAAATGTTTACTTAATTCACTTTTTTAGGGGAAAAAAAAAACTATGTATATATAGTCCATTAATTTGACACATTTGAAAGAATTACATGGCTTAAACCATAAAAACCATATGTTTTTAACCATAATCTTTTCATAAATTAAGACTCAGACACTGCTTAATAAAAATCCATATAAAAGAGCTAAAACCAAATCATTTAAATTATTGTCCCATACCTATTAAAACTGTAAAATAGCCTTGTCTTATTTACAATGCATTTAAATTATTTAAAGAAAGACAAAAAGGTTTTTTTGTAGGAGTAAAGAGAAAAAACGGAAAGAAACTATTAACTAAACCCAACAAATCAAAACTCAAAAAACTACATACACGCAGGCACAGACGTGCACATACACACATTGTGGGGGGGAACCCCTTTTAAGATAAAATGAGATAAATGACAAACCAATATATCAGAGACTTAAATTTATTTTAGTGAGTTATGTGCTGTTTATAAAGATATGGAGCTGATTTCCTATTTGAACTATACCTACACTCCAGGCATTGCTCAGGAAAGGTCACTTCATGCTCCGGAAGAGCCTCGATTATCAAAAGCTGGTTTCAGAGAACACTGAACCAATGTATTTTGGGTGGTGGGCAAGAGTCAACTAAATAAAATCTAGTAATATTCAGTTAGCTAGAAAATTCCACTAATTAACCCAGAACTTCTTGGATTCCAAAATTCTTAGCTCCAAATCTACCAAAATTTCCTCAAACTGTCCTTGAATTCTTTCCCCTATAAAAATGAGAGAATACGAAGTTCAAAAATATTATACAATTTACCAGGTATATATTATATGCTGCTGAACATTTTACCTACATTTTTAATTCATTTATGCCCAGTGATAATAAATAATACACTCTATTACTATCCTTGTTTTGTAGACAAAATGCATTTAAATAGTTTAAATAGTTTTTTAGTTTAAATAGTTTAAATAGTTTTTGTAGACAAAATGCATTTAAATAGTCTTCCCCAAAGTCACAAAACAGAGCCAAAGATTCAAACCCAGGTTGCAAGGCTACAGAGCCCAAGGTGGTAACTTTACCCTTTCACACTGAGCTACAAAGCTAGAAATTGACTAGATTTGACTCATTAAAGGTTCTTCTTTAAAAACATTTTCCAACAAATCAGTAGTTGCCTGGGGCCTTGGATAAGAGAGGGAACTGACTGCAAAGGAACAGGAATATATTTTGCAAGATGATGAAAATGTCCTAAATCTGGATTGTGGTAGTGGTTTTATGAGTGTATATACCCACCAAAATTCACCAATCCGTTCATTTTAAATGGATGCAGTTCACTGTAACTCAGTTTAAAATTTAAAGAAAAGGAAAGAAAATTTCCTCATTCTCGCAAAAGTTAATCCTCTGCTAAATATAGGATTTCAGTATCTCTTCTCAAATTTTGCAACTTATTTATATTGAAATATTAATAAAGCACCGAAATAAAATGTTAACTGTTTGATTGGCTGATTAGCTTACATGCATTCTTTATAACATTTAGAGAAAACTGTGAGCTACAATGGTGATGAAAAGTCAGGAAAAGTTTTAATTCCCTGAAACTATCTGATCTCAGTACCTAAGAAAGGCTCAATTATCATATATCACCAATACTTCCACTAATACATTTTTAGGTTCCAAAGAAATTTTAGTATAATAAATTTCTGGTAATTAAAAATAACTTACAAAAACATTACTAAATATTACATTACTAAATATTAATTACAAAATTAATCAGCTAGAACTATCAACAAATTTGTTTATCTGAATATGCTGGAATCCAAAGTTTACCACAAGCTGAAACAACCTCCTCTTCAGAGTTGCATCCCAGATGAAACAAAGAAAAAAAGGCAATTCTAGCTCTAGAAACAAATGGTTGACTTTCCTTATAAAAACAATATGCTGAATCTACTGACAACACACTCATTCCCATAGCAACACAAGTCTGGGAAATTCTACAAACTTCACCTGAGGTTAGTCTTTCTGTTGCACCAACTTCTGCCTGTGTACATTTAAGTGGTGGGGACATTCACAATATTCAGAAGGTACAGTTAACAGGGCTCAAACTCACCTAGCTATACCGAAAACCAGCCCATTCTAAAGGGTGATCTAAATGAGCAATATATTGTTTTTTCAATTATACTATTAGTGAATCTTTTACTAAACTCTTTTACTAAAACATGCCTTCAGAGCCTGTGGCATATTTTTTAATCTCGATAGCAGACAATATTTAGTCTTTAAAGATCAATTTTTTTTAAAAAAAAGTAAAGCACACTGTAAATAAGATGGGTGAACCTAATTTTCCAGTATGGGGTGGGTTTTCTTCCGCCAAAACTAGTATGACTTATATAAAGTGTGTTGCCCTGGATTAAACAGATTAGCATAAAAGCGTCAAATGTTCAGAAAGACTGGTATAACAAAGTTACGTTTCTTTAATACCTTTAATTTATTCAGAAAGTGTTCACTAACCAGGTACCATTGTGGAAGACACCTTTAATATGCCAATGCAACTGGGGATCTTACAAGACAAAATATGGTATAAAGCACCCCAAACTTATGGGTCCAAAGAAAACAATTTCTACAGAACTGTTCTGTGAAATTGTTATAAATTGGTAAGACTGAATTTTCTTAAGTCGTTCCAACAGGCTCAGGAGCCAATTCCAAAGGAAGAATGCCCAAAATCACAGTATACAGCCATATCGCAAGATTATCTTAAAAGTGCAATGCATGGAAATATAAAAGTCATTTATTTTAAAAAATCAGTTTTAGATATCAAGTGCTCAATATATCAAAAATAAAATTAAAACTCTCCATGCTAAATTTTAAAACAAATGTTAGCCAATTGTAGAAATATTAACCTTACTTTAACATGAACACACTAATCTACTAAACGCAATGTGGTATCCTGATTTGGGTCATGGAACAGAAAAAGGACAGTAGTGGAAAAACAAAACTGGTGAAATCAGAATAAAGTCTGGAGTTTAGTTAATACTAATGTTAACCTCTAGTTCTGATAAAGACATTAGTATTATGTCAGATGTAACAATCAAGAAACCTAGATAAAGGGTATATGGGAATTCTACACTATGTTTGCAATCTTTCTACATATCTAAAACTACTCCAAAATAAGGTCTTAAAAAAAAAAAAGAACACTAACCTAAAATACAATGTCCTGAAATACCTAGCCATGTAGAGAGACAAAGATAATCGATCTAATTGAGAAATTTAAGAGATGATTCAGTGTCTCTGTTAAACAAACTGCTTGATTTAAACAAACTCCTGGCGGTCCAGTGGTTAAGACTCTGCGCTTTCACATCTGAGGGCCCAGGTTCAATCCCTGGTTGGGGAACTAAGATCCCACAGGCCACGCAAAACAGCCAAAAAATAAGTAAATAAATAAACAAACAAATTCCTGATATCTTACTGAAATTTTACACTGAAATTTTACTTAAATGCTTCCTTACATTTGGCATTACAAATTTAATAATTAAAACAAAGGAACTCATAACCCAAAATCAAGTATGGACATATAAACAAATACAACATATAAACATCACAACAAAATATGAAAGTGTCATGCTGAAGGGCTCTCAGTACCACAGAGGAAGGTAAAATCCATGAGGCCAAGAAAGGCTAAGCAGGTGACATGTGAGATTGGTCCTAAAGGTCCAGAGGCTACTCCAGGCAAAAGAACAGCAGGTGCTAATTATGAATGCCAGAGTTTGGTCCTAATGGACCATTTAGAAAGACTCAGAATACAACTAAAAATAAGTATCAGTACTAACACCCTGAATAAAATTTAATCTGAGTCCAGAGGTATTTCCCACTTGCTTCATCTGTCACTCAGAAAATTATACTGCAGCCAAATTTCATTTACACTGATAAAACCAGTGTATATTGTTTTCTAAGTGTTTCGTGTATGAATAGAATGCAAAAAGATTTAGAAAACACCAACAGGGGAAAAAAATTACACTTCTACCAAAATCCCCTTTAAATTAAGAGCAAACTAAAATTGACTACCTCAACTTCTCAAAAACATCCTGAAAGTAAAACTATGCACTTTATCATATCTTCCTTAAAAAAACTGCACAGAATAAGCCTACCAATAAGTCACTAAAGCTATCGAAGGTGCACGTGCGTGTGTGTATGAGTATGTTGGTGGGGGGACAAATATGTATCAGGAGATTATAAAATCTATGAAGAATAATTAAACACTGTAATAGTGATGGGAGAAGGAGAGCATTCTATGTAAGACAGTAAATGAAGGCCTTGCTAAGAAGGGCAACATGTGAGCCAAAACCTGAAATGAGGGAGTGATCCACGCATAAATGAGGAACAGCTATTCAGGCAAAGATCTAAATGCAAAGGCACTGAGAATGGAACTGCTTGTTGCCTTCCGACCCCTACACCATAGATTAAATTAAGCTGTCAATTCATCAGGCATGCTCACTATTAGCAAATTTCTAACAGGCAGTAGTAGGAGCAGTAGGAAAAAAAAAAGGTACCACTACTAAAACAATGATAATATATAAAACTTAATGTGCTCTAACTTCAGGACAGGCAACGGTCGACATGCTTTACATTAGTTCTCCATCAGAGCATCAGAGGTGATTAAGCCTCTCCAGAGGACATCTGGCTTAATTCGAAAATGGAGATATTTTTGGTCATCAAAACTGGAGGGCATGCTACTGGCATCTAGTAAACATACTACACTGCACTAGGAAAGCCCCACCACAAAGAATTAGCCAGCCAAAAAACAGTGCTGAGGTTAAGAAACTCTGCTCTACATTTATTTATTCCTCACAACAATGCTATATTATAATCTTGATTATACAAAAATAAATAAAACTGGAATCAGAGAGGTAAAATTACTTGCTATAGTAAGTGGTGGAGCTGAAATCTGAACGCAAAAATTTTCATTCAGAAATCAATACAGGGCTTCCCTGGTGGTGTAGTGGTTGGGAGACCGCCTGCCGAGGCAGGGGACGCGGGTTCCTGCCCCGGTCCGGGAAGATTCCACATGCCGCGGAGTGGCTGGGCCCGTGAGCCATGGCCGCTGAGCCTGCGCGTCCGGAGCCTGTGCTCCGCAACGGGAGAGGCCACAACAGTGAGAGGCCCGCATACCGCAAAAAAAAAAAAAAAAGTCAGTGCACTTACCACTGTCCTGCATTATCTCCTCACACAGTTAAATTCACTATTTATTATGTGCCAGGCACCGTGCTAACTAAAATGTATAATGTCATTAAACTTCACAGCCACACAATTAAGCAGCTGTTATTATTATTCTCAATTTATAAGAGAAAAGCTAAAGCTTAGCAAAGTTACACCCAATATTACAGAATAAATGACAGAGCTAGAACTCAAATCCGCTGACACAAAGGTCAGTTCTTCACCACCATGATATAACAATGTTAAAGATGAATAAGTTATCCTTCCAAGACAAAGTCAAGGAAAATCACTAAATGGTTAAGACATGTGGTGTAACACAATTCTAAAAAGTACAATTCTAGAAGCAATGCAACCTCATCACCTGCTCTACACACCCATTTCAAATTCTGGTCCAGTTTCATTGGTTAGAATCTACCAGCAAGACTACATAAGAAAAAACAAGGATCGTTAACTTTGTTTCTGAATTTATCAGGTAAAAAGAATACATAAGAATCCAAGATGACTGCCATACTAAGACCAAAGCAGACCTAAGAACCTAGAAAAAGAACTATCGAGTACAAGTTGAGACTGGCAAAAGCAGAATTACTTAGCTGTTAGTAAGAAAATTACCTTCCAAGTTTACAACCATTCCCTATTGTCATTATGAGAGGCTCTAGCAGTTTGGATTAACCACAGGAACAGTACAAGTCATCAACACTATGGCCTAAGTGATAACAGACCAAGCTAACATGTACTGAGCATGTACTATGTGCCAGGCTCTGTGCTAACTATACTGTATGAGAATCTCATTGGTTTCTCACAACAACCCTGTGAGGTAGGTGCAATTATTACTTCTATTTTGCAGAGGAGCAAACTGAGGCCCAGACCATTGTGTAGGTCACATACCCAGGACAGATGTACCTCAAAGATACTGCAATGTCGGTTCCAGACCACCACAACAGAGTGAATATTGCACGCAATAAAGCAAGTCACACCAATTTTTTGGTTTCCCAGCGCATATAAAAGCTATGTTTACAATATACTGTAGTCTATTAAATATGCAATAGCATTATGTCTAAAAAAACAATGTATAAAACTTCGTTAAAAATACTTTATTGCTAAAAAATGCTAACCATCATCTGAGCCTTCAGCAAGCTGTAATCGTCTTGCTGGTGGAGGGTCCTGCCTCGATGCTGGTGGCGCTGACTGACCAGGGTGGTGGCTGCTCAAGGTTGGCGCAGCTGCGGCAATTTCTTGAAACCAGAAGACAATGAGGTCTGCTGCAATGACTGACTCTTCCTTCCACAAACTGTTTGATAGCATGCTACCCACCGCAGTACTTCTTTCAAAATTGGAGTCAGTCTTCTCAAACCCTGTAGCTGCTTTATCAATTAAGTTTATGCAATATCTAAATCCTTTGCTGTCATTTCAACAATCTTCACAGCATCTTCACCAGGAGTAGATTTCTTCTCAAGAAACCACTTTCTCTGCTCATCCATCAGAAGTAACTCCTCATTCATTCAAGTTTTATCATGAGATTGCAGCAGTTCAGTCCCATCTTCAGGCTCCACTCCTAATTCTGGTTCTCTTGCTACTGCCACAACTACAATTACTTCTGCCACTGAAGCTTTGAACCCTTCAAAGGACTGGAATCAACTTCTTCCAAACTCCTGTGTATCTTGATATTCTGACCTCTTCCCATGAATCACGATGTTCTTAATGGCATCTAGAATGGTGAATCCTTTCCAGAAGGTTTTCAACTAACTCTTCCCAGGTCCCTCAGAGGAATCAGTATCTATGGCAGCTATAGCCTTACAAAATGTATTTCTTAAAAAATAAAGACTTGAAAGTTGAAGTGACTCCTTGATCCATGGGCTGCAGAATGGATGTTGTGTGAGCAGGCATGAAAACCATTCATCCCACTGTCCATCTCCATCAGGGCTCTTGGGTGACCAGGTGCATTGTCAGTCAGCAGTGATATTTTGAAAGGAATCTTTTTTTCTGACAGTAGGTCAACAGTGAGCTTAAAATATTCAGTAAACCATGCTGTAAAGAGATGTGCTGTCATGCAGGCTTTCTTGTCCCATTTACAGAGCACAGGCAGAGTAGATTTAGCATAATTTTTAAGGGCCCTAGGATTTTCAGAATGGTGAATGAGCACAGGCTTCAACTTGAAGTCACCAGCTGCAATAGCCCCTAACTGGAGAGCCAGCCTGTCCTTTGAAACCAGGCACTGACTTCTCCTCTCTAGCTATGAACATCCTAGATGGCATCTTCTTCCAATAGAAGGCTGTTTTGACTAAACTGAAAACCTGTTGTTTACGGTAGCCACCCTCATGGATTATCTTAGCCAGATCTTCTGGGTAACTTGCTGCAGCTTCTACATCAGCACGTGCTGCTTCCCCTTACATTTCTATGTTACGGAAATGACTTCTTTCCTTAGACCTCCTGAACCAACCTCTGCTAATTTCAAGTTTTCTTTCTGTATCTTCCCACCTCTCTCAGCCTTCATAAGATTGAAGAGAGTTAATAAGGCCTTGCTCTGGATTAGACTTTGGGTTAAGAGAATGTTGTGGCTGGTTTGATCTTCTTTCCAGACTACTAAAACTTTCTCCGTAACAGCAGTAAGGCTGTTTCACTCTCTTCATTCATGTGTTCACCGGAATAGCACGTTTAATTTCCTTCAAGAACTTTTCATTTGCATCCACAACTTGGCTGTTTGGCACAAGAGGCCGAGCTTTTGGCCTATCTCGGCTTCCAACATGCCTTCCTCACTAAGCTTAATCATTTCTAACTTTTGATTTAAAGTGAGAGACACGGACTCTTCCTTTCACTTAGACACTTACTGGCCATTGTAGAGTTATTAATTGGCCTAATTTCAATATTGTTGCATCTCAAGGAATAGGGAGGCGCAAGGAGAGGGAGGGAGAGAGGAACAGCCTGTCGGTGGAGCAGTCAGAACACACACACATTTACAATTAAGTTCACCATCTTACAGAGTTGTGATTTGTGGTGGCCCAAAATAATGACAATAGTAACATCAACACCGATCACAAAACACCATAACAAATATAGTAATAATGCAAAAGTTTGAAATATTGTGAGAATTACCAAAATGTGACAGAGAAGACTCAAAGTGAGCAAATGCTGTTTAAAAAATGGGCGGCGGCAATAGATTTGCTCCATGCTTGATTGCCACAAACCTTCAATTTGTAAAAAACGCAGTATCTGCGAAGCACAATACAAGAGGTATGCCCGTATACCCAAACTGGAATCCAGGCAGTGAGATTCCTGAGCCTGCACTTCTAAACTACTATACTTTATGCAGTCTACATTCATAACACATATCAAAATACTGGAAACAAAGTGACATGCCCACTTCCAAAATAAATTGGGAAATATGCACTTAGCCACTCCCTACATATAAAAAATAAAATGGCTGTCCTCAGTGTATATAGAACAAACATCAGTTTGGAAGTGATCGACCACAAACTTCACAATTTATTTTCAAAAACTACAATTTTAGAATGGTTTCATGTGGTCATCTCATACAAATTATGAGTGAATTAAAACTTTAGCTTTTCTGTACAATCTACTAAGCCATTCAAAATTTTCCTAATAAAGTTAGACTGTGCCAAAAGATAAAACTTCAGGATACTATTTTGAAGTTTTTGCTTAACTATTTCTCTCCATCCTCTCTCCATTATACAAACGATCATAAAACTTTTAATCCCGACCATTAAAAAATGATCGATATTAAATACACGATGCATGGCCATAATTGTCCAGTCTATACATTTGCCAATTCCTCACACAATGTGTTTTGTAACTCTTGAAATATCTTCCTCTTTTAACTCTTAATACAGTGATTTAACATCTCATGTCTGAATCTGGTTTCTCAACCTAGATTATGATGTTCCTTGAGTGTACAAACAGCACCTGGGTCTCAAATATTTTGAATCAAATCAATACTGTCAATATCATTCGCTGTGTAATCAAAGGGCAACATTAAGAGAGAAGTTTTTTTGCTGTCCTTAAAAATGCAACAGCATCAGAAATGTGTAACTACTTGCCAAGTCATTTTTTGTAGTTAAAAAATAAATTGTCTATGCTTCTGAAAAGATACTCCAGGATTCTCAGAGGGTGCTCAAACAAGAAATGAAAGAAATAGAGCCCAAGATGTACTGTTGCAGAAAAGAAATCCAGCAACCACGTGTCCAAAAGAATTGATGAGATGTAGATGAACAAAAATATTTAGAAGTCAGCACTCCAAGAACCTTGCACTCCCTGACACTGTGTGGTGGTAAGCCACAAACCTGAAATGCTAATCAATAAACCTCATTTCTTCATTAAATATAATAAAGATCTTACCTCCAGACAAAAATTATTAAGTAAAAAAGATTTCGTGAGAAATCTGTGTAAAGAAAAAAATAATAAAAATAGCACATTTAAGAAAGCAAACTGGGCCTTCCCTAGTGGCACAGTGGTTGAGAGTCCGCCTGCCGATGCAGGGGATACGGGTTCGTGCCCCGGTCCGGGAAGATCCCACACGCCGCAGAGCGGCTGGGCCCGTGAGCCATGGCCGCTGAGCCTGCGCATCCGGAGACTGTGTTCCACAACGGGAGAGGCCACAACAGTGAGAGGCCCACGTACCACAAAAAAAAAAAAAAAAAAAAGAAAGCAAAATGTATCACAAAGGCAAGCACCAAGTTACCATGTCAAGGAAGATAAACATTATCTATATTTTAGTACCCCAAAACTAACTTTTATCAAGAAGTTTTATTAGCATGCTATTATATGTCAAAAATTATCAACCTTCCCTGAATCAATACTCAATACAATTCAAATTTTAATATTATGGTCTTAAATGATTAACATAAAGACAACTTCCTTTCCATTTTTCTATCCTGAAAGTTGCTTCGGACCAAAGCTATTTTTCACCTACATTTACACAAACCACTTCTCATAGATTTGACTTATCTGAACATGCAACAGATGAGTATATCACAGGATAAGCTAGACAGTTATCTGAGGTCTATCCCAACAGCACAGAATGTATAACTAATTCAGTGTGATCGATAAGGAAGTTCACTATCCTCCCAAAGTATGCAAAAGCAGTATAATAAATTATATTTTCAAGCTCTTCAGTAAATGGACCTACAAAACATGCACGGAACAGGGGAAAACTTGTCCCATCACTAACTCATGTGTTATCCTTCTCACAAATCTCCCATACAGCTGCCAAATAAAGCTTAAACTCTAAGCCTGTAGTTCTGCATACTTAACAACTGGCTCACTTCAGTTGAGTGTCTGTCTTTCCGCTGCTAAGGAACTGACTGAACTATGTGTGGCTTCATCAGCGCAATGATAGCTATTAAAAGTACTTCCTTAAATTCTGTTACTATCATGGGGAAATGGAGTATATATTCTAAAATAGTGATGATGAAGATGCTGATGGAGAGAAAATTCATTATCGTAATATATGGCCAGTAAAGAGAACTGGGGAAAAATAATAATTAAGAAAGGTCTAAGTGGTAATGACGGTTAAGTAATCACTATCTGAAACAATAATCTTCACAACACAACACGTTTTATGCTCTGGAATGAAGAGACAAATTCAAAAACAAGAATGCTGCAAAGATTTCCTGGTTCTTTGACTAGTGTCTCTACCAGAGAAACATATCTACCAACATTTTCACAATCCCAAACACTTCATTCAATAATCAAAAAATGGTAGGTAATGAATGAGTAATGGAGACACAGTTTTGGAAGATCTCAAACAACCAGTTTAGAAAAGCGAAGACAAGTTAGAACCCAAAACAGTAACTAAGTAGAACAATGTACTATCTAAGCACTCCCTAAGTAGCTGACTGTTATCTCCACCCCCCATCCCAAAATAACGTGCTAAAGTTCGTATTTGCTAAGGATCAGCTACCGATGTTTCATTTTAAATTAAGCATCTCTACATGTGATGAAGATCAAGACTAGGAAGATAGTAAGTCGTTGTTGCCACTTACATTAATGACTATTCATGATCATGTTCTGCAAACGATTCCTGAGCACCAATAAGCACACACTCAAATTACTTCGAATCACGGTCTTCGAAAATCAGCATTTAAAAACTCAAAGATGGGGAAAAAGTCATCGGACCCGGCAATACACAGCTGGGGAAAAGAAGGGGCACTGGACTGTGCGCGGTACCAACATTCCCTCCCTTTCTCCCTCCTCCCCGCCCCCCGGGTCAGGTGATCAGTTATTTAGCACCATGAACACCCACGTATCGACAAGTGGCTCATTAAATTACACGTATTATCGAAGGCCAGATTCCTGGCTTCTCATTTCAAACTATGCAAAAGGAGTCGACAGTTTGGGTCCTGAGCACAAAAGCGCGCGGTCGCAGGAGGGTGGATGGAGCGCCGACTCCTCGTCCCCACCAGCGGGCACCCGGCTCGGCTTCGCGGCCAAGGCCAGAGCCGGCTGCCGGGCCGGGGCCCAAAGCTCGATGCCGAAGGGCCGGGTCGGGGCCTGCGGGCTGGGCCTCCCCGGCAGCGCCCGCCGTGCCGCCCGGCCTGCGCGCCCGCGCGGCGGCGCACTCACCCCGAGGCCCGGGCGCGGAGCCGGCGGGGAGGCCGAGGCCCCGACCCTCCGCCCGGCGGCCCCGCCACAGCGGCCCAAACGGTCCCGGGCGGCAGAGGCGGCGCGGGCGGGCCGAGGGCAGCGCGCAAGAAGCCGAGAGGCGCCTTCCCGCTGCTTCCCGCTGCGCGGGAGGAAGGCGCGGAGTGCGGCCGCGGGAGGGCGGGAGGCCGCGGAGGCGCGGGGCTGGGGTTGGGGGAGGGGAGGGCCGCCCGTCGCCCGGCCGCGGCCGCGCCGCAACTCACCAGCTCCGCCGACGAGCGCTACCACTGGCAGCGAGAGGAAGATGGTGGCCGCGCCGCCGCGGAGGAGGGGGCCGGCTACGCCGAGAGGGGGTACGCGCAGGACGCAGGCGTCGCTGCCACAGCCTCTGCTTCCTCACGGCCCGGGCGGCCACTGCGGACCACGCCGTCCCGTTTTCCGCGCCGCCCTCCTTATCCTCGTTGCAGCCGCCGCCGCCCAGGGCCCGAGGGTCGCTCGCCTTGTGGGGACCTTGCGGCGGCGCAAGACCCCGCAGCCATCGGCGTGCGGCGACGGCGCGGGGGCTGGAGCGGGGTCGCGTCACGTGACCGCACTGTTTACCGTTCCGGGGCCGCGCCGCGCCTGCGCGCTGCGAGCCTCCCGGGCTTCCGAGGGCGCGGCACCGCCCGGGCCAGGGCTAAGGCTACACACAGTTGCTTTTTCTCGGTTGTAGTAACCGCTAAAGCTTCCTGCTTAATGTGATATTGATGGGCAGATCTGCTCCCCCTTAGGTGCTTTTTACGAATTGAGTGTGTGTTCCAGAATGGCGGGCGAGGGTGGCGCGGACTGAGCCCCTTGCCCACGAATCCCTGCGGGCTTTGCACCGCAGTCCTGTCGTGAATCGCCTCGCCCTCGTCGTTCCCCTGTTAGCGAGCCGGTCTGCGTTCAGGACTCAAGCTGCCTCCTCCAAGAAATGTTCCCAATCTAAGTCAGCAGTTCCCAAGTGTGGCCAGAGAATCTCCGGAGGGGCCCCCAAGCCCTTTCAGAGGGTCTCCAGTTCTTTTGCAATGGCATGTGTATAAGGCCCAATTTTCTTCATCTCCCTCAACCGAAACAACGTGTAGCAACCTATTTAAGGCAGAAGCAGAAAGGAGAATCCAGCCATTCTCCGTGAAGCCCGACAATGCAGATACTTGCAAAAATTTAAAACAATGCCACTCTTTCATTAAATTTTGTTGGTAAATGTATTTTTCATAATAAATATTTATGGTAACAATGAATTTCGGTTTTTTTAATGTTCTTTATTGTTCTTAGGTTTAATTTCTAAGACGGTAAATATGAATACATATCACTAAACCATATAAACAAAAACTCTTGGAAGTCCCTCAGTAATTTTTAAGAGCGAAGAGGGGTTCTGAGACCAAAAAGTTTGAAAACCACTGGTTTAGGTTATGTGCCTCCACAGCAGCTTGGGCGGACCTCTATCTCAGCCCTTAACAAGCACTGTCGGGTAATTGTGGCTAGTCGTTCCCCAGACCAAGACGAGCCCCTTAAGGACCAGGAATGTTTCCTAACTGCAGGGACCATGACAGTACCCACTAAAAAATGATAGCCAGCCAGCACCTGCTGTGCTCTTCTAAAACCTTTACTTGTTGATTTAAGCCTCAAGCCAGCAGCAGGCCACATTGTAGGATGCAGTGCCAAGTAGAATAATAGCTCACAGGCATGTGGTGAAGATCTGTTCTGTACTTTCTCCAGTCTTGTGGCATTTCAAGCACTCTCCAAACCAAATGCTCTTCCACAAAGGAGGTTTAGATTGTCCTAATTCTGGAATCCTAGAATTCAATCCCCTCTCTTGATTCATCAATCCCTCAGAACCTTGTTTTACAATCTCTCTTTTTTAAAGTGTTTTTCTGAGAAAGGAGAATACAAATGAATAGTCAAGGGTTTTTTTCACTTGCAATGTCTAGGATGAATTGCAAAACTAAATCTAACTTTATCTTTACTCTTCTCCTGGACCTCAATGTGAAATTTGCAGAAGTCATTAGAAAAGAATTTTGTCAGAAACAAAATTCCACCCTAAAGGAATTCAATACAGTAGAGCTTGAATGGAAAATCATTAGACGGAAAATCCCCTTCGAGGAGCTGGGGGAAAACTTGTCTTGTTAGAGAAATTTTCATAAATTTATGAAAAAACAAAATGGAAGTAAGAAATATAGGAACCATAAGCCTGTCACATTTACAAAACAAAAATTTCTATCCTTAAAAAGCCAACCAGCTTGCCACAGAGCATGATGTTTTAACTCTGTTATTTTGAACGAGCCAAGGGCCCAGGTTCACATTTGTCTTGCTTTTTGCATCCAGATGTAAACACAAACTATGTCTCTTTTACCCAATCCATACAAAGGTTACTAGAAGAAAGGACCAGCATAATAATACTGGGAACAGCTCTAACTTAATGCATGACGCTGTTTTAGTTAAAAGACGTTTTGAAAAATCAGATTGTATTGGTAATATTGAAAACTACAAATTAACTTAGGAAAATTAAATATGATAGAAAACAAGACAACTAGCAATAGCAAAAACTGACAGTACATTTATAAATGACTATAAAGAAATGAAAGAATGAAAATTGACAAAATTTGGATCTTACAAAATTGAGCCTGGCAGAAAGTGTGGCCATGGAAGACAGCTCACGATGCAGATACGAAGGTTAATTTTGGCATAAAAAGTGCTTGTCATCACTAAAACACTGATCCCTACAGTATCATCAGAGTAAAGATGGGGAAAAATTGAAAGAGTTAACTGCAATGAACAGAAAATCAGTAAAAATATTAAATTTATTTAACGGGGTTTTCTCTGGAAAATACTTTCTATACACCAGACACACTTTCAAGTTAGTTTAAGAGAGATGTAAATGTTTTTATTCCTAAACATGGGATCAAAACAGTGGGGTTAAAATATCCTGAACTCATTTTACTGAGATCATCGTGGAATTTAGAGGCTTCGTCCAGAACGCTGTGCACCTCATGATTGACGGGCTTGCTCCCTTCCCACACTTTCTCTGCCTGCTTTATTCAGAAAGATGGCTCCCAGCCACTCAGGCTTTCAGCAGCAAACAATGGATGAAGAGGAATTGCATGCCTCATCCCAGGGTGAATAATTTGCACAGCATACCAGAGTTCAGGGAGATCTAGAGAGCGTGGGTCAAACAATACCATAAAGCTTTTCCATGCACCAGGACTGCACAAGGTATAAAAGAAGCTTTGCACACTTCAGCAACTCTAAGGTACAAGGAAGGAGCAAAGAGAGACGTGAGACACCAGTTTTCTAACCAGTTGTGTCCTTAACGATCCATATGACTTACCTCTCCCAACGCCTCTACAATACTGTCCCTGCCAACCCACAGCTATTACATTTATTTGGTCCTTTTTTTAATCCATTCCATTGTGCACCCCCAGTGGGTTTCAGAAATAAAAACCTTTCTTCCTGGCCTCAAGGAACTCAGAAGAGTGAGAAAGATGGGCCAGTGGACAATTACACTGCAACCTGGTAAATGCTTTGACAGCAGGTGGCACATGAGACATGTATTAGTGCTCTACCTGGCCCGGAGTGGGCAGAGGGCATTTCTGACAGAGGGGATGCCTTCCAGGGCAAGAAAGTACCAGCGAATCTGCTGCGTTTCAGGAATTGCAAATGATTCATTACCTGGTTGGACATATTGTAGCCATGAAAATAATTTAAATTCTTTTAACAAAGAAGGTGTGATAATGTCCCTCAGTGACAATGTCACCTCCCTACTTGAAATCTTTCATGGTTCTCCGAAATAAAAAGAATAAAATTCAATATGGCCATCAGGATCCTGTAGGATTGGTGCTTCTCCAGCTCCTCAGCCTCCTCTCTCCCTATTCTCTACTTTTATAATTTATGATACAGCAACATGTAATTTCTTGCTGTTTCCTACATACACCCATACTGTCCCTCAACCTGAAGTCTTTGCTCCTGCTGTTACCTCTGACAAGAATGCCCTCCTCCCAACTGACCCCAAACATCCCCACAGTTCCTCCCACCACTTTATCTAGATCGCTCCTTCATCCTTTTAAGATGCAGTTCGATGATAATTGTCTGAATCCATCACACTTAATGATGAAACATTAGAAGCATCCTCACTCAAGCCAGGGATGAGCAAGGCTCCTACTATGACCACTGTTATTCAATATTAGCCAATACAAAAAGGCCAGAAAAGAAAGAACACATAGATACAGGAAAAGAAAAGACACAATGACAGTTATCTGCATATGATATAACTGCCTACCAAAAAGAGTCAATTAAATGACTACTAGCAAAAAGGAGTTGCCTGAGTACTAGGACAGTTATTAAAAAATCAATAAAAAGAAAAATAATAGCTTTCCCATTAACAGCAAATGCCAATTATAATACAATTGGGAAAATAAATTCCAACAAAAATATATGACACTTAACCTAGCAAGAAAAAAATGTGCATTTTTTTCATGTATGCAGAAAAAGAAAAACTATACTTAAAAGGAAACTTGACCCAGAGTAGCCAAAACTATTTTGAAAAAAAGAAGAAAGTGGGAAGACGCACACTTCCCAACTTTAAAACTTACTATGAAGCAACAGTAATCAAGATAGTGTGATACTGACATAGGATATACATATTAATCAGTAGTATAGAACTGAGAGTCCAAAAATAAACCCATGGGTAATGGTCAAGTGATTTTGAACAAAGATCGCAATATCATTCAATGGGAAATAATAGTCTTTTCAATAAATAGTACTGGAATAACTAGATAGACATGTGCAAAAAAATGGAGTTGCACCCTTACCTCAAACCATACACAAAAAGTAACTCAAAATGGATCAAAGGCCTAAGTGAAGGACAAAAATTATAAAACTCTTAGAAGAAATCATGATGGTAAATCTTCATGACCTCATATTTGGTAATAGTTTCCTAGATATGACACCAAATCACAAGCAACAACAACAACAAAAATAGATAAATTGGATTTCATCAAAATTAAAAACTTCTGTGATTCAAAGGACACTATCAAGAAAGTGAAAAGACAACTCATAATGGGAGAAAATATTTGCAAATCATAAATCTTATGAGATACTTGTATCCAAAATATATAAAGAACACTTACAACTGAACAATAAAAAGCAAATAACCCAATTTAAAATGGACAAAGTACCTATATATGCATTTCTCAAGGAGATATAAAAATAGCCAATAAACATATGAAAAAATGCTCAACATTAGTCTTTAGGGAACAGTAAATCAAAACCACAGTGAGGATGGACCTAGAGAATATTATGCTTAGTGAAATAAGTATACTGTATGATATCACTTATATGTGGAATCTAAAAAATAATACAAATAAATGTATGCAAAACAGAAACAGACTCACAGATATAGAAAACAAACCAATGATTACCAAAGGGAAGAGGGAAAGGGAAGGGACAAAGTAGGGATAGGGAATTAAGGGATACAGACTACTATGCATAAAATAGATGAGCAACAAGGATATATTGTACAGTGCAGGGGAATATAGCCATTATCTTGTAAGAACGTTTAATGGAGTATAATCTGTAAAATTCCTGAATCACTATGCTGTACACCTGAAACTAATATTGTAAATCAACTCTCCTTCAATTAAAAAAAAACAGTGAGATACTACTTCACACACAGTAGGATTTCTATAATCAAAAAGATAGATAATAACAATTATTGGTGAGGATGTGGAAAATCAGAACACTTGTACACTGCTGGTGGGAATGTAAAATGGTGCAGCTGCTTTGGAAAATAGTCTGCAGTTCTTAAACTTAAACATAGAGTTACCATATGACCCAGTAATTCCATTCTTAGGTTTATACACAAGAGATACGAAAATATATGTCCATGCCAAACCTTGTACATGAATGTTCATAGCAGCGCTATTCATAAGATCAAAAGGTGGAAACAAGGTAAATGTATGAATAAACAAAATGTGGTACATCTATACAATGGACAATGGAATATGATATGGTAATTTTAAAAAGTACCAATATGTGCTACAACATGGATGAAACTTGAAAACATTATGCTAACTGAAAGAAGCCAGTCACAGAATACAAAATTTATTTTATGAAAAGGTCAGAATAGGTAAATCTATAGAGTCAGAAAGTAGATTAATGGTTGCTTAGAACTAGGAGGGGAAGGGGTGACAGGGGGTGATGGCTAAATGTTTAGAGTTTCATTTCAAGATGATGAAAATGTTCTAAAATTGACTGTCATAATGGTCACATTTCTCTGTGCATCTCCTAAAAACAATTGAATTATACACTTTAAATGGGTGACATATGGTATGTAAATTTCATCTCAGTAAAACTGTTACTTTTTAAAAAGGAAACTTAAATAAATGAAAACATATACTATGTTGTAGGTAGAGAAAAACAATATAATAAAGATGCCAATTCTCCCCAAAATCACCCATGAAAGTATTACCATTCCTTTTTTAATTTGGCAAGAGAATTTTGAAGTTAATCTAGGAGAATGGAAGAGCTAATATAACTATCACAGGTAAAAAAAAATGGCATGAGACTGTCTGGGGAACAGAGAGATGGTCAATTAAAAGAATAAGGACAGGAACGGGAGACTGGGGATTTGCTACTTAATGGTTACATGTCTGAGCTTTCTATTCTATTCCATTGATCTATGATTATGGTTTTCTGCCAGCACCATATTGTTTTAATTACTATAGCTTTGTACTATAGCTTTGTAGAAGCAGGAAGCATGATATCTCCAGCTTTGTTCTTTTTTTTTTCTCAAGATTGCTTTGGAAATTTGGGGGATTTTTGTGGTTTCATACAAATTTTAAGATTATTTGTTCTAGTTCTGCAAAACATGTCATAGGTATTTTGATAGAGATTGCATTAAATATGTAGATTGCTTTCAGTAATATGGACATTTTAACAATATTAATGCTTCTAATCCCAAACACAGGATATCTTTCCATTTAATGTAACAATGAAAGGATATTTATTGTGTGTCATCATCATCCTTTACTCTGTCCTTATCCACTGATGCCCCAATCAACCCACCCCAGCACCCCCCCAGGCACCAGGCATCAAAGGGAGTGGAGACTGAACAGCCAGTCTCATGAGACTGAACACCTCTCATGAGCCAGGCCCAGTATAGTTTTGTCCCAATGCTTCTGTAGACAGAAGCCAAGGGAGCTGTGTTCAATAAAGGAATCTGAGAGATGTGAAGGTACAAAGCTCAGCTCCATTGGTACTAGAAGACCAAGTGTGGTGTAGAAGGGTTGGAGTCATTTCATCCATTTCTGGAGCAGAACACAGATGGCTTTAGCAACTACCAGACTTCAGGGGATGTGGTGCTTTGTTGGTAACTTAAGGGTCCACAGTTTTGGAGGCTCTGAGAGACGTGACCTTAGTCCAGCCATCACCATTGTTGCAATGCCTCCCTCTCCCCAAATACAATAGTAGTGACCTAGTAGGTAATGAACGTGAGGAAAGTGGGGGCAAGATAATAGCAGAAGACTGAGCTCACGTGCAGATTGAGTCAAATACATTTAAACCAAAAACCTTAGCCATTGACATTTGTTATGGAATAGTGAGACTCTTGCCTCCCCAGCCTGTTCCCACTAAAGGTGGCAGGAGGGATATTTGGTTCAAATATGTTATCACTCCCTAGAGGATGAGGAGGTCAAATACCTGTACATTAAAGATGGGCTGGAGCACCCCAGCTCCAGCTTCTGCTGGGGTAGGAGGAAGTGGGCATCACTGTCATGCTATAATGAAGTATTTAGACATGCACAGATTAACATTTTAGGCAAACAACAAATGGCTGAATGGTAAAGTTAATATTCAGCAAAACTGGATGCCAAACCAAATGATACCATAAAAGAATAAACTTCTATGAAACAGTAATTAATCTGAAATTTAAAAACTTTTCATTGTTATTAGGTTTATTATTAGTTCAATTTTAACAGTTTGATATTACAGTGCAGGAAAAATCATTACTCAACCACATCCACGATGTTGCTCTTATGGTCACTCTATGTGCATTTGTGAGACGACGTATCAAACGGGGGTTTTGTGATAATTTACTTTCACCTGAGATCATTAGAGGAACTACATACGTTTATGGCCAGGTCTGTCAGAGTAGGTACTGCTGACTCTGATGCTGCTGCTGGTGGGATTGTGCTTTCCTTCCTCTCCAGTAGTAACTGACTAAAGAAAAGATTTTGTTTCACTTCTGGGCTTGAAGATTTGGTTGATGCTTTCAATATGTGCATATTTTTAAGACCATCCTATGATATAAAGCTTTGTGAGCTAACTCAAAAAGATGTTTCTGATTATTTTCAGAAGCAGTCTGAAGATTGTTGTTCCCTTCACTACAAAGATACAATAGGCAAATCAAAAATGTGGAAAATTCTACAAGTCAAATTACAGAGTTTCTTCAACAAATTAATAACATTAAAAAAAAAAACTAAAAATGGTGCAAATGAACCGGTTTACAGGGCAGAAATGAGACACACATGTAGAGAACAAACGTATGGACACCAAGGGGGGAAAGTGGCAGGGGTGGTGGTGGTGGGATGAATTGGGAGATTGGGATTGACATGTATACACTAATATGTATAAAATAGATAACTGATTAGGACCTGCTGTATAAAAAATAAATAAAATAAAATTCAAAAATTAATAAAAAAGAACTAAAAAGGAAGAAATATATTGATTAAAAGAAATTTTAAAAACACACAAAACAAATACAAGGTGTGAATCTTCTTTGGATTCTAATTTGAACAAACTAATAATCAATTGAACAAACTAATACCTGGACAAACATAACTAAACTATAAAAATGCTTTTAAAGTAATCAGGGAAAATTGAACATAGACTAGGTATTTAAGGCATTTAAAAAATTTGGTTGTGATAATGGTATTTTTTTCTTTTTTTAACATTTTTATGTTATCTTGGAGTATAGTTGATTTACAATGTTGTGTTATTTTCAGGTGTACAGCAAAGTGATTCTGTTATACATATAACTATCCTTTTTCAGATTATTTTCCCATATAGGTTATTACAGAATATTGAGTAGAGTTCCCTGTTCTATACAATAGGTCCATGTTGATTATTTTTTATATAGTAGTGTGTATATGTTAATTCCAAACTCCTAATTTACCCCTTCTTCCCATCTTTCCCTTTTGGTAACCATAAGTTTGATTTCAAAGTCTGTTGAATCTGTTTCTGTTTTGTAATAAGTTCATTTGTATCATTAATTTAGATTCCACATATAGGTGATATCATATGATATTTGTCTTTCTCTGTCAGAATTACTTCACTTAGTATGATAATCCACAAATGGCATTATTTCATTCTTTTTTATGACCAATATTCCATCATATATATATGAAACATATTTTCCCTATCTATTCATCTGTTGATGGACATTTAGGTTGCTTCCACATCTTGGCTATTGTAAATAGTACTGCAATGAACATTGGGGTTCATGTACTTTTTCAGACTATGGTTTGCTCCAGATATATGCCTAGGAAAGGGATTGCTGGATCATATGGTAGCTCTATTTTTAATTAATTAATTTTTTTATTTCTTAAATTTTTGGCTGCGTTGGGTCTTATTTACTGTGTGCAGGCTTTCTCTAGTTGCAGCAAGCAGGGGCTACTCTTCGTTGTGGTGCACGGGCTTCTCCTTGCGGTGGCTTCTCTTGTTCTGGAGCACAGGCTCAAGATGCATGGGCTTCAGTAGTTGTGGCACGTGGGTTCAGTAGTTGTGGCTCGCAGGCTCCAGAGCACAGGCTCAGTAGTTGTGGCACACGGGCTTAGTTGCTCTGCAGCATGTGGGATCTTCCTGGACCAGGGCTCAAACCCATGTCCCCTGCCTTGGCAGGTGGATTCTCAACCACTGCGCCACAGGGGAAGCCCTCTATTTTTAGATTTCTAAGGAAACTCCGTACTGTTCTCCATAGTGGTTGTACCAATTTATATTCCCACCAAAAGTGTAGGAGACTTCCCTTTTCTACACATCCTCTCCAGCATTTATTTTTTGTAGACTTTTTGATGATAGCCATTCTGACTGGTGTGAGGTGATACTTCATTGGAGTTTTGATTTGCATTTCTCTAATAATTCGCTATGTTAAGCTTTATTTTTTTTCTTTTTTGCGGTATGTGGGCCTCTCACTGCTGTGGCCTCTCCTGTTGCGGAGCACAGGCTCCGGATGCACAGGCTCAGCGGCCATGGCTCACGGGCCCAGCCGCTCCGCGGCATGTAGGATCTTCCCAGACCGGGGCACGAACCCGTGTCCCCTGCATCGGCAGGCGGACTCTCAACCACTGCACCACAAGGGAAGCCCTATGTTGAGCATTCTTTATCTGCTTTTTGGCCATCTTTTTATGTCTTCTTTGGAGAAATGTCTATTTTGATCTTCTGCCAATTTTTGATTGGGTTGTTTGTTTTTTTGATATTGAGTTACATGAGCTGTTTGTATATCTTGGAAATTAATCCCTTGTAGGTCACTTCATTTGCAAATATTTTCTCCCATTATGTGGGTTGTCTTTTCGTTTTGTTTATGGTTTCCGTTGCTGTGCAGAAGCTTTTAAGTTTAATTAGGTCTCATTTGTTTGTTTGTGTTTTTATTTTCATTACCCTAGGAGGTGGATCCAAAAAGATATTGCTGCAATTTATGTCAAAGGGTGTTCTGCCTATGTTTTCCTCTAAAAGTGTTAGAGTATCTGGTCTTATATTAAGAACTTTAAACCATTTTGAGTTTATTTTTGTGTATGGTGTTAGAGAATGTTCTAATTTTATGTTTTTACATATGGCCATCCAGTTTTCCCAGCACCACTTATAGAAGAGACGGTCTTTTCTCCACTGTATATTCTTACCTCCTTTGTCATAGATTAATTTACCATAGGTGCGTGGGTTTATTTCTGGGCATTCCATTCTGTTTCATTGATATGTAAGTCTGTCTTTGTGCTACTACCATACTGTTTTGATTACTATAGCTTTATATTATAGTCTGAAGTCAGGGAAGTTGATTCCTCCTGCCCCATTTTTCTTTCTCAAGATTGCTTTGGCTATTCAGGGTCTTTTATGTTTTCATACAAATTTAAAGATTTTTTGTTCTAGATCTACAAAAAATGCCATTGGTAATTTGATAGGGATTGTATTGAATTAGTTAGTGTACAGAAATGCAACAGATTTCTCTGTATTAATTTTGTATCCTGCAACTTTACCAAATTCATTGATTAGCTCTAGTAGTTTTCTGGTAGCATCTTTAGGATTTTCTATGTATAATATCATGTCATCTGCAAACAGTGATAATTTTACTTTGTATTTTCCAATTTGGATTCCTTTTATTTCTTTTTCTCCTCTGATTGCCATAACTAGGACTTCCAAAATTATGTTGAATCAAAGTGGCGAGAGTGGACATCCTTGTCTTGTTCCTGATTGTAGGGGAAATGCTTCAAGTTTTCAACACTGAATATGAGGTTGGCAGTAGGCTTGTCATATATGGCCTATATTATGTTGAAGTATGTTCCCTCTGTGCCCACTTTCTGGAGAGTTTTTATCATAAATTGGTGTTGAATTTTGTCAGAAGCTTTTTCTGCATCTACTGAGATGATCATAGGGTTTTTATTCTCCAATTTGTTGATGTGGTGTATCACATTGATTGATTTGTGGATATTGAAGAATACTTGCATCCCTGGGATATATCCCACTTGATCCTTTTAATGTATTGTTGGATTCATTTTGCTAGTATTTTGTTGAGGATTTTTGTGTCTATGTTATCAGTGATATTGGCCTGTAATTTTCTTTTTTTGTGTATCTTTCTCTGGTTTTGGTATCAGGGTAATGGTGGCCTTATAGAATGAATCTGGGAGTGTGTCTTCCTCTGCAACTTTCTGGAAGAGTTTCAGAAGGATAGGTGTTAACTCTTCTCTAAATATTTGATAGAATTCACCTGTGAAGTCTTCTTGTCCTGGACTTTTGTTTGTTGGAAGTTTTTTAATCACAGTTTCAATTTCAGTACTTGTGATTGGTCTGTTCATGTTTTCTGTTTCTTCCTGGTACAGTCATGGGGGGTTGTACCTTTCTAAGAATTTGTCCATTTCTTCTAGGTTGTCCATTTTATTGGCATATAGTTGCTTGTAGTAGTCTCTTATGATCCTTCGTATTTCTGTAGTGTCCGTTGTAACTTCTCCTTTTTCATTTCTAATTTTATTGATTCAAGTCCTCTCCTTCTTTTCTTGATGAGTCTGGCTAAAGGTTTATCATTTTGTTTATCAGTTTCATTGGTCTTTGCTACTGTTTCCTTCATCTCTGTTTCATTAATTTCTGCTCTGATCTTTATGATTTCTTTCCTTCTACTAACTTTGGGTTTTGTTTGTTCTTCTTTCTCTAGTTGCTTAGGTGCAAGGTTAGCTTGTTTATTTTATATTTTTCTTGTTTCCTGACGTAAGATTGTATTGCTATAAACTTCCCCTTAGAACTGCTTTTTTAGATCATTGTGTTTTCCTTGTCATTTGTCTCTAGGTATTTTTCTGAGTTCCTTTTTGATTTCTTCAGTGATCCATAGGTTATTTAGTAACATATTGTTTAGTCTCCATGTGTTTGTGTTTTTTACATCTTTTTTTTTCTGTAATTGATTTCTAGTCTCATAGCACTGTGGTTGGAAAAGATGCTTGATATGATTTCAATATTCTTAAATTTACTGAGGCTTGATTTGTGACCCAAAATGCGATCTATCCTGGAGAATGTTCCATACGGACTTGAGAAGAAAGTGTAATCTGCTGCTTTTGGATGGAATGCTCTATAAATATCAATTAAGTCCATCTGGTCTAATGTGTCATTTAAAGTCTGTGTTTCTTTATTGGTTTTCTGTCTGGATGATCTGTCCATTGATGAAAGTGGAGTGTTAAAATCTCCCATTATTTTTGTGTTACTGTCGATTTCCCCTTTTATGGCTGTTAGCATTTGCCTTATATATTGAGGTGCTCATATGTTGGGTGCATATATATTTACAATGATTAAATCTTCTTCTTGGATTGATCCCCTCTTTTTGGATTGATCATTATGTAGTGTTCTTCTTTGTCTCTTGTAACAGTTTTTATTTTAAAGTCTATTTTGTCTGATATGAGTATTGCTACTCCAGCTGTCTTTTGGTTTCCATTTGCATGGACTACCTTTTTCCATCCCCTCCCTTTTAGTCTGTATGTGTGCCTAGATCTGAAGTGGGTCTCTTTTAGACAGCATATAGATGGGTCTTGTTTTCTTATCCATTTAGCCAGTTTATATCTTTTGGTTGGAGCATTTAATCCATTTACTTTGAAGGTAATTATAGATATGTACATTCTTTTTGCCATTTTGTTAATTGTTTTGGATTTGTTTTTTTAAGTCTTTTTTCTTCTCTTCTCATGTGATTGATGACTCTCTTTAGTGTTGTGTTTGGATTCCTTTTTCTTTTTGTGTGTATATTCGTTTGCACTTACCATGAGGTTTTGCTGCAGCAGTCTCTCTCTCTCTCTCTCTCTCTATATATATATATATACATATACACACACACACACACACGGACACACACACACACACAAGATTGTTTCAAGTTGCTGGTCTCTTAATTTTAAATGCATTTCCAGTATTCTGTATTTGTACTCTCCTTTTCTCATGATTGCTAGTTTTCATATCATATTTGTGTGTGGATTATTTCCTACCTATACTGTTTATTTGCTTTTACTGGTGAGCTTTCTCATTCGTGATTTTCTTGTTTCTAGTTGTGGCCTTTTCTTTTCCTCCTAGATAAGTTCCTTTAGCACTTGTTGTAAAACTGATATGGTGGTGCTGAATTCTCTTAGTGTTTACTTTTCTGTAAAGCTTTTGATTTCTCCACTGGATCTGAATGAGAGCCTTGCTGGGTAGAGTATTCTTGGTTGTAGGTTTTTTCCTTTCATTACTTTAAATATATCATGCCACTCCTTTGAGGCCTGCAGTTTCTGCTGAAAAATCAGCTGATAACCTTATGGCGATTCCCTTGTATATTATTTGTTGCTTTTCCCTTGTTGCTTTTAATATTTTCTCTTCATCTTTAATTCTTATCATTTTGATTATAGTGTGTCATGGTGTATTCCTCTGTGGGTTAATACTGTATGGCACTCTCCACACTTCTTGGACTGGTGTAGGGAAGTTTCCAGCTATTATCTCTTCAAATATTTTTGCAGGTCCTTTCTCTGTCTCTTCTCCTTCTGAGAATCCTATAATGTGAATGTTGGTGCATTTAATGTTGTCCCAAAGTCTCATTTTCTTTTTGTTTGCGGTTTCTGTTGTGCAGGTTGCAGGATGGTAGTACTTCTTGCTTCTGGTGTCTTCCCCCTGATGGGTGACACCCATGGTCTAACAGGCTTGTGCAGGTTTCCTGATGGGTAGAGCTGGGTCTTGTCCCTCTGGTGGGCAGGGGTGTGTCAAGGGGTGTGTTTAGAGGCAGCTGTGGACTCAGGAAGGCTTTAGGCAGCCTGTCTGCTGATGGATGGGGATATGTTCCTGCCCTTTTGGTTGTTTGTCCTGAGGCATCCCAGCACTGAAGCCAACAGGCTCTTGGGTGGTGCCAGCTCTTGGTGTCAAAATTGTGGTCTCCAGGAGAGCTCATACCAATGAATATTCTCCAGTACCTCTGCCCCCAGTGTTCTGGTCCCCACAGTGAGCCACAGCTACCCCCTGCCTTGCCAGGTGACCCTCCAAGACCTACAGGTAGGTCTGGCCAGGATCCTATGAAGTCACTGTTATTTCCCTGGGTCCCAGTACACACAAGACCTTGTGTGCATCCTCCAAGAGTGGAGTTTCTGTTTCCCCCAGTCCGTGGAGTTCCTGTGATCAAGCCCTGATGGCTTTCAAAGCCAAGTGCTCTGGGGCTCCGCCTCCTGATGCCAGACCCCCTGACAGGGGAGCCTGATGTGGGGCTCAGAACTCTCACTCCTGTGGGAGAATCTCTGCAATATAATTATTTTCCAGTTTGTGGGTCGCCCACCTGGTGGGTATGGGATTTGATTGTATCACATATGCGCCTCTCCTACCATCCCGTTATGGCTTCTTCTTTGTCTTTGGATGTAGAATATATTTTTTGGTAGGTTCCAGCCTTTTTTGTCAGTGCTTGTTCAGCAGTTAGGGGTTTTTTTTTTGGTGTTCTTATGAGAGGAGGTGAGCTCAAGTCTTTCTACCCCATCATCTTGTCTCTCAGCTCCTCTGTTAGGCATTTTTAAAAACCAATGTTTATAGTGGAAATTTAGAAGGAATCATATATAGTACATGTGAGGGGTTAAGAGCTCAAACTTGGAAACCAGAAAGCCTAAGTTCAATCCTGGATCTGGCTCTTGGTAACTATGGAACCATGAGCTGATTAAAACTAATTACGTTATTTTTACAGAATCCTCATCTTTTAGATAAGACATATGGAAATTCATATGGGTGAACTATATCTGGAATTTAAGTTAAAAAGACTCCAGAAAATACAAATAAAATTTAAAAGTAATGAATTGAGACCAGATAATAGAATGCTGATAATTGTAGGTGCTAGGTGATGGGTACAAGAGGGTCTCTTGCATATATTTGAAAACTTTCACAATAGAAAGTGAACTTTTACAATTCTTGCTTTTAATAAACACATTTATTTTAATATATTTTCATGAACTACTTCCTTTACACAAACATTCTCTTCCTTAAGCTTTAGATCTAAAAATGTGACAGTGGAACATGGATTTGGCTTTAAGGAAAATAAAATCACCACTGAATTCCCATCTTCTTCTCAGTTTTCATTACATGCATACCAATTGCAAAATCTTCCTTGGAGGTGAGTGACAGGAAGGACTTTATGGCAGGTGTCATGTGAGAAATACTTCCTTCTCCAGGCACATCGATTTACTTCTTTAGCAGCAAATGAACTTCTTTTACAGGCAAATATTGGTTATTAGTAAATCCTATTATGCTAGTTTTGTAATCTTCAAAGTATAATAAAAAGGTTTTTATTATACTTTGTTCTATCTTTGTTTATTATCTTTTGTTCTATCAGCCTTTGGTATATGTAATAACAGATATCTTACCTCTCTTGAACAATTTGTATAAGAATGTGAGCAAGAAACTCAAATATCTGAGTTGAAGAAATTAATATTCTATTTATAATTCCTCCTTACAGAAGTAAAACAATCCTGAAAGGAATTTTTTTCTTCAAAGACTTTAAAATATAAATGAAATTAAATAGCTAACAATGAAATATACCTCTTAAAGATTATTTTGTTTGTTGCTATGAATTCTAGTACACCAAACAGTTCTATGAAAGTTTTACAAAAATTGCAACTATGATGATGATAAAATCTAATCTGTTATTATTTTATTATTATTTAAATTTTTATAAACATTTGTTGGCTCAAGATGGATATAATGTTCTTCTTAAAGTTACCTAGCAAATATTTCTCTTAACATTGATATTAATTATAAAATATACTGCCTTATGTATTTAATCATTTGAAAGTTCTCAGAAATTGTTTCAATACATAAAATTAACAGCTTTTACAATGCATTGTTTATTCTTGTAATAATAAAAATGTATATTTATACTTCAAGTAATTGATAAACTTCAAAATATAAAGCACATTAAGACATGCTTACTCTACTTCTAGAAAGCTTACCTATATTTTAAGGTGCATATTCAGATATCAGTAATACATCCAAATGACACGCTTAGTTTTTTTAGTAGGTTGTCAGACTTATTGCTTATGATAATAATCTGTGTGCTCATAGAATCATTGATCATATACAAAGTTCAGGGGTGCCCAGAATGATTCTGAAAAAGGTATTCAGCTCTTCGAGCTTCCAAAGAAAAGGCCAAAACCAAAGTAAAACTGAATATATGAGCTCGTAACCAGGGCAGAGGCTGGACTACAAAGGGGAATGGAGGACAGTGTAGCCTGTGCAACTTATACTGGGAGAGAAGAGATGAATCTACAATAAAGTAGGTAGTTGAGAATACCTCCTCTCACTATAAAATATGAATTTTCTTAAGTGGTGTGGTTAGAGTGACCCAACAAATTCCAATGCCGGGGCATCAGTAAACCCAGTTATATTCTGAAGTGTTTGTGAGATCAGTATGTGCAACTCAGCCAGACCCACGCAATTAGATAAAGGCTAGGTGTCTGAATTTTGGAGCATGGCCACAGATTCCTTAGTCAATTTGCATGATTGCAAAAAGGCAATAAGGGCAGAAATTTGGAATTCTGGCAACAAGTATTAGGAAGTATGATCATGGATGAAATGGCACATACTCCAGTCACAGTAGGACCAAGGATCCAAGCGGGAAGCAGTCACTGGAAGGGCAGGTAAGTGGGTTGGAATCTGGACCTGGGGAGGGGTGGTGTGTGGGATAGCCCACCAACAACTTGGAATGGAAGTTTAGACAGACTCATGCACTGGGGCCTGGGACCAAGGTCAGAGCTGAAGCAACAGCAGGACTGGCCATGTTGGGCTCTGAAATAACAGCTCTGGAATTCTACTCCTACAAATGTTCTGTCCAGGCAGCCAGGCAGAGAGATAATAGAGAAAACAAGTAGCATTTGCTGAGAATGATTGCCAAACACTGTCCACACTCTATCACGTTTAATTGCCTCAACAGCCTCACACAACTGTTAGCCTCATTTGGAAGAGACGAAAAATTAGGTGACTGGCCCTGTGTTCCAGCCAGAAGTCATGAGCGAGGATTTGGACCTCGGTCTTTTACCTCCTAGGCTATGCTCTTTCCTTAAAACTTTCTCCTTTGGTCAAACTTGCTTCAAACTGTATTCAGACATATCTTCTCCATTCAACCTTCTCTTTTTCCTTCTTGTCTCAACATAGGAGAGGCTCTTTCCCCTGCCCAGTGCTAATATTTCCATGTGTGTTTGCACACCCTCCTCCCCAGGTGCACAGAGACCTTGCTTCACCGGTCGCTCCCTTTCCTCTCCGGCTTGTTTCCCTCCTAACGTCTTCTGACCCTTTCTCTTCAGAAAGTAATCATGCTCATATGTCCCCTCTCCTTCCCTTCACAGACAAGCTTTAAAAAAGGACCAATAATTTTCTTATAAAAGTAACACATGTCCATTGAGTTTTTTTAAAAACCCAATAGCAATTATAAAGTAAAAATTCTTCAATCCCCTAATACCCACCATCACCACCAAATTTCACTCCGTGTAATGTGTATCCTTCTCACTATTTCTATACACATATATAGACATTTATCATCGGGTTCCACTTGCTTTCCCGAACCCAGTCACCACGCACTAGTCTAACTTCTGTCCCAATCAAGCAGCAACTAGAAGGCAAGCTGTTTGAGGGGAGGGTTTTTTTCATAAAACTATGCTGGATGCTATGAAAAGTAAACAGTCAGAAGACACAAAGAGGTTAGGGAAACAAAAAAGTCACTGTTAAAAAAAAGTCAGGGCTTCCCTGGTGGCGCAGTGGTTGAGAGTTCTCCTGTCGATGCAGGGGACACGGGTTTGTGCTCTGGTCTGGGAGGACCCCGCATGCCGCAGAGCGGCTGGACCCGTGAGCCATGGCCGCTGAGCCTGCGCGTCCGGAGCCTGTGCTCCGCAACGGGAGAGGCCACAACAGTGAGAGGCCCGCGTACCGCAAAAAACAAAAAAAAAACCCCAAACAAACAAACAAAAAACTCAATAGAATTGCAAGGAAGTCTCCCAGAATGGAGAGGAAAAAGATAGAGATGGACAGATAGTATGTAGTGGCTCAATCCTGGAATGCCAACACTTGACTAACAATGTATTTTAGGAAAAGAGAATTGAAGAACTGGAGGAGAGGAAATTATTAGAGAAAAGAAATTTGGGGGGACTGAGAAAACATAACGTTTTTAAACCAAAAATACCTATGAAGAATCAAATAAGCTATATAAAAAATTATAATAAAATATTACATGTATACATGTCCTCATTATATTTCAAATTGCCAAGGATAAAGATAAAATCCTAAAAGCTTCCATAAAGAAAATCTACTTTCACTTTCACAGTAATGAGAATACAGCTGGCATCTGTCTTCTAATTAGCAACACTGGATATGAGCAAATAATGAAACATGTTTATAAACTTCTAAGGGAAATGATTTTCAACTCAGTAGTTTACGTTCAGTTAAATTATCAGGCAATTATAAGAAATCAGAAGGGAAAGAAATACAGTTTTAGACATGCAAGAATTCACAAAGTTTGCCTCCCAATCATCTTTTCTGAGAACATTATTTGAATATATAGTTTAGCAAAACAAGGAATAAAATTGAAAATGAGGATCAAGTATGAAAACAATGAAGCTGAGCCAGAGGAAAGTCAGGACCAAGTTTGTCCAGATGGAAGCAGGAAACCAGGGGAATCTACAGTAGTACTGCAGCAGAGATCAATAGGTACAAGACAGGTAACCTTCAGCATATTTTAAAGGGCTATGCTTCTTTTACCAGCAAGGCAAAAGGAAAGTAATTAGAAATACCTGTGAAAAATAAAAGCTTTATAAGAAACAATGATTTAAATACAGCAAACTAAAATAGGGAATGATTTGAATAGTTGATTGAATGTGAGAAAAGCTTTTATCAATGTTTGAAACATTAGTTTTTGATGTTAGACATATAATGAAGAATAATCATATCATCTACTTCACTGTATAGCAAATAATATTTACATTGTCATAATGTAAATGCTATCTTTTTGATGGGGAGTTTTAATTTTCAAGACTATTCTATTTAAAACACAGAAACTTTTTTTTAATTATAGTTGAGTTACAATGTTGTGTTAGTTTCAGGTGTACAGCAAAGTTAGATTCAGTTATATATGTATAATTGAATCTTTTTCAGATTCTTTTCCCTTATAGGTTATTACAAAATATTGAGTATAGTTCCCTGTGCTATACAGTAGGTCCTTGTTGCAGAAACTTTAATTTTGGTTACAAAACTGAATTAATTATTGAATTAAATTAATAAATTATTATTTAATTTCCATAAATCGGAAGGACAGATGAAGGAAAATGCAAGCATAGCTTACACAGAAGGGAGCCAATATATATGTTCTAAGTTGATGGAAGGAGAAATTAAATTTAAGAATATAATGTTAATTTTTAAATGTAAATTTGAAGAAAACAACAACAATAATAAGAGTCATCACTTACATAATATTTACTATGTGCTGGGCACAGTTCCTTAAATATATTAACTCATTTAACCTTCACGACAATCCTATGAAGTACTCAGATTTTCTCCATTTGAGAGACAGAAAAACCAAATCACAGAGGGTTAAGTAAGTTGCCCAAGTTCACATACCTAGTAATGGTGGATCACAAATGGAAATAAAAAACAACTATTTAATTGGAGGAAGGTATGGATGAAAAATTAGGCAGTATTAAAAACAATTTGTATTAGGGGTCAATATGTAGTATATATTCAATAAAATTGATGAATCTAGAAATATAAGCTATTTAGAACTCCAGAGCTCTGAAGGCAATTACCAGAAGGACTGAAGGCAGAGCAGCAGAGTACTTCTCATTTTACTTTCCATTTTAAACCACACTTTATAGTCATTTATTTAATATGTGCATAATATTTTAAAAAATATAAACATCACTTTCTCCCAAACTTCCCACTCAGTCACACTTAATAAAATTCTCTTAGCTGAAAGATAGCGTCCTTTCAATTTTAGATATTACTGTGTTCATACTTAGGAAGATTGCAGAGAATAGCCTCCAAATGGAGAAAGTGGTCTGAGCTCCTTCTGGTTGAAAGTGCCTCATCTGCCATGTAGCTGCATAGAGTTCATCTCATACTCATAAAAGATGACATTCGAAAACACATTACAAATCTATTAAAATGTGTCACCATATCACAACACCTATAAAAGTAGTGTTGAGAGGCAATATCTAATGGTCTGAGAAAGTAAATGTGATGGAAACATTTTAGTGAGAGCTATGTAGTAAAACTACCAAAGAGTTAAAGATGCCAAACAAAAGCAGAGCCATCACAGAGTTGCAGAAGAGAATAGTTATTTATACTCTTATTCAACCCATATGTATTGAGCATCTATATGTCCTTAATATGTATCAGGTGTTAAGTGCTAAGCTTATAAAAAATTGGAAATGCAACTTGTTCTTAGATTGTTTACAGTCTAGCAGAGAATATAATGGATGCAAATATAAATAATTTTTGTATATGATAGAATTTTGTAAGTACTGTCACATGATAAAAGTTTGGTACAGAACAAAAGTAAGGGATGTAATAAAAATAGAGCAATTTAGCAATTGTTAGTATGGTGTGCTCCATGACAAGCAGGAAGCAAGCTAAGATGTAGGCTCATCACTGGGGTTGACAAATAGGGCTCAGGAGATAAGGAAATATTATGTGATGTTGCTAGTGAACCAAAAATATGTAAAAGTAACCATGTATTCTTGTTGAGACCCCACTTCCCCCCAATACTTTTCTGGGACTGGACAGTTACCCACAACTCTGCTGCAGATGTAGCTCACCCAACCCAGGATAAAGAAGGAGATGTAGAAAAATATATAATACTCTTCAGCAAAATTACACACTACATTCAATATTAAAATAAAGGTTTGTTGTCCTGGTGGTTTTGACCTTGAGACTGAATCGGGTAATCAGTTTCCTCTCTTCTCCTCCCTTATGTGTAAACCTGAGAGCCTGCAGTCCTCTCCCTAACCTCCTGTCCCCACTTCCTCTCTCATCCTCTAGTTCAGGCAGTTAGTCAGATTCAGAAGCTCAGACAGAGTGAGGAAAAGGAAGTATGCGGAGAGGATGGGAGGGGAGAGGTGGATGAAGAAGCATACTGGGATCTTAAGGGAGAAGAAGAGAGAGGGAGACAAAGGACCTGTCTGCAGAAAACTCGGAGTGGTCCGGTGGTAGGAAACCTGCTCTCTGTGGGTTTTGATCATTCATCTGTAAGATTTTCTTTCTGTTAAGGCTCAATTTTCTCTATCTTCCAAATGTGGTTAAAGTTTTCATATTTTATGGTGTAATTAGTGGCAGTTCAATATTTCAGGGGGTTTTGGAAATTGTAAAAGTGGATTCTGAGCAGGGTAGTGTCTGCTCTGACAGTGTGGCTTCCTTAATTCACACCCTGCTATGCTTGGGGTGACGGCAGCTCTTGAGCACACCCTTCACATTCTGCACGTGATAGGAAGGCAGAATTGAAAATGATCAGTACGTGTTAAGAAATTATTGCCCAATGAATATACTGAGGTTAATCAAGCAGCTACCTTATGATATAGAAAGTTGGCTTTGAAAGGATAAAAGGAGGTAGTGTCGTGTGAAGGCCAAAGAGCAGATCCGGATAAGACAATTCTGCAGAGCAACATTGATTAGTGAGTAGTCCTGTGGGTCTTGAGGTTAAACACAACACAGTCAGTCAGTTACTCATTGTATTTACTCCTCTCTCTAAATTACAACTTGAATAGTTGAAGACAGGAAAATTCAATAATTATGGATGTGTTTACTTTTGTATTGTCAATTCTGGATACTTACCTGTTTCAATGCCCAAGTCCTCTTCTTTATTTCTATTAATCTCTCTCAGACATGTATCTCTACATTTCCTACTAGGGACTCAGGTTATCTCCTGGTTTTATAAAATACAATAATTTCACTTTAATTAACAAATTATTGTCCTCTAATTTATCTTAATTTTGAAATAAAATTATGACAAAAAACAACTTAATAAACATACTAATTAGATTGTTTGTTGGCATATTTCTCATTTATTAAACTCTGACAGTGTTAGGCATTAGGCTAAATTCTAGGAGTTGTCACATTTACTAATTTTTCCCAAAAAGCACTTTTCATTCTATATTCAGTACCAGTGTCACTGATGAGGTAGGTAGGAGTTGAGGCAATTCACCATGGGCCCTGAACATCCCTGCATATTCTTGCTAGGTATGTCAAAGATGCAAAGCTCTTACTGCTCCTTACCTGGGCCATGCTGCTTATTGTGCTGTGAGTAATAAAGTCCTTTGTCTCTGCCCATCAGTGGTGTGTGTTTGGCCAGTATTCACAAAACAGTAGCATACTACCTTGTTAGTTTGTAGGAAGGATAAAATAAAATTCCAGACCCTGACTTTAAGTAGGTAGCACAAGGATTATAATTTCTGTTTTACCAATCACTTTCCAGGTTCTCAAGGCACAAACACCATTGCTTTGACTACTTACTTATGGATGTGCCTTAAGGAAAGGACCATGAAGTTGTAGTAATTTATTCAGTACTTTCTATAACTCAGGTCCTAGAATAAGCACAAGCAGTTACTATTATTCCTATTTTACAGATGAGAACACTAAGATTCACAGTGGTTAATAATCTTCTAGGTCAAACAGTTTGTCAGTGATAGAGCAAGGTTCTAAATGCAAGTCCTCATGAGTCTAAAATCAGGTACATGCCATATATTTAGAAGAGAAATTCTGCAAAAGATAGTGCAAATTAACTGCATCAATGTCCTGTTTGAGATTTGATAAGTTATAATCACAGAAAGTATTTTGCAATGTCAGCTTGGGATAATTACACCAAAAGAGAGAACAATTAAAGAATCTTTGACTTAAAAAAAACTTGCCACAATTAACAACCAATACCACAGAAATACAAAAAAATCATAAGACAAAACTAAAAACAGTTATACCAAAAAATTGGACAACCTAGAAGAAATAGACAAGTTTCTAGAAACATACAGCTTGCCAAGACTGAGTCAAGAAGAAACATAATTTGAACAGACCCATCACTAGAAGTGAAACAGAATCTGTAATTTAAAAATATCCCTACCAAAAAAAGTCCAGGACCAGATAACTTCAAGGGGAATTCTACCAAACACATAAAGAAGAACTAACATCTATCCTTCTCAAATTCTTCCAAAAAGTTGAAGAGGAGAGAACACTACCAAATTTATTCTGAGGCCACTATCACCCTGATACCAAAACTAGACACCACAAAGAAAGAAAGACACTACAAGAAAAAGAAAATTAAGGCCAATACCTTTGATGAATATAGATGCAAAAATCCTCAACAAAATATTAACAAACAGAATTCAACAATACAGAAAAAAATCATACACCATAATGAAGTTGGATTCATTCCAGGGTCACAAAGATGGTTCAACATATGCAAGTCGATCCATGTGATACGCTGCATTAATGAAAGGAAAAACAAAAACCCCATGTTCATCTCAATAGATGCAGAAAAAGCATTTGACAAAATTCAACATCCATTCATGATAAAAAATTCTCACCAAGGTGGGTATAGAGGGAACTTATCTCAATATAATAAAGGCCATTTATGACGAACTCACAGCCAACATAATACTCAATGGTGAAAAGGTGAAAGCCCTTCTGCTAAATTCAGGAACAAGACAGGGATGCCCATTCTCACCATTTCTATTCAACATAATACTGGAAGTGCTAGCCACAGCAATCAGACAAGGAAAACAAATAAAAAGTGTTCAGACTGGAAGGGAAGAGATAAAACTGTCACTATTTGCAGATGACATGATACTCTACATAGAAACCCTAAAGTCTCCACCCAAAAACGATTAAAACTAATAAATGAATTGAGCAAGGTAGCAGGATACAAGATTAACATACAGAAATATGTTGCATTTCTTTATACTAATAATGAAATAGCATAAAGAGAAAGTTTTTTTGAAATCCTGTTTAAAATCACATCAAAAAAATAAAATCCTAGGAATAAACTTAACCAAGGAGGTGAGAGACCTATACACTGAAAACCATAAAACATTGATAAAGGAAATTGAAGGTGACTTAAAGAAATGAAAGCTATCCCAAGCTTTTGGATCAGAAGAATTAATATGGCTAAAATGGTCATACTACCCAAAGAAGTCTACAGATTTAATGCAATCCTTATCAAAATACCCAGGACATCTTTCACAGAACTAGAACAAATAATCCTAAAATTTATATGAAACCAATAAAGACTCAGAATTGCCAAAGCAACCCTGAAAAAAAAGAACAAAGCTGGAGGTATTGATATATCTCTTCCAGACTTCAGACTATACTACAAAACAGACAGCATGGTACTGGCACAAAACCAGACACATAGATCAATGGAACAGGATAGAGAGCCCAGAAATAAACCCACACACCTACAGCCAATTAATCTATGACAAAGAAGGCAAGAATATACAATGGAGAAAAGATAGTCTCTTCAACAAGTTGTGTTGGGAAAGCTGGACAGCTACATGTAAGTCAATGAAACTAGAACATTCTCTCACATCATATACAAAAATAACCTCAAAATGGATTAAAGACCTAAATATAAGACGTGATACCATAAAACCTCTAGAAGAGAACACAAGGAAAGATTCTTTTCATAAATTGTAGCAATATTCTTTAGATCAGTCTCCCAAAGCAAAATAAATAAAAACAAAAGGAAATAAATGGGACTTAATCAAACTTACAAGCTTTTGCACAGCAAAGGAAACCATAATCAAAATGAAAAGACAACCTATGGAATAGGAGAAAATATTTGCAAATGATGTGACTGACAAGGGGTTAATATCCAAAATATACAAACAGCTCATACAACTCAATATCAAAAGAACAAACAACCCAAATAAAAAATGGGCAGATGACTTAAATTTATATTTTTCCAAAGATGACATACAGGTGGACAATGGCACATAAAAAGATGCTCAACATTGCTGATTATTAGAGAAATGCAAATCAAAACTACAAAAAGGTATCACCGCACACTATTAAGAATGGCTATCATCAAACAAATCTAGAAATAATAAGTTCTGGAGAGGGTGTGGAGAAAAGGAAATCCTTTACACTGTTGGTGGGAATGTAAGTCGGTACAACAACTGTGGAAAACAGTATGTAAGTTCCTTAAAAAACTAAAAATAGAGTTACCATATGATCCAGCAATTCCACTCCTGGTATATATCCAGAAAAAATTAAAACACTAATTCAATAAGATACATGCACCCCAGTGTTAATAACAGCACAATTTACGATAGCCAAGACGTGGAAACAACCCAATTGCCCATCAACAGATAACTGGCTGAAGAAAATGTGATATATATATATACACAGTGGAATATTAGTCATAAAAAAGAATGAAATAATGCCATTTGTAGCAACATGGATGGACCTACCTAGAGAATACTATGCTTAGTCAGACAAAGACAAACACTACATGATATCATTTATATGTGGAATCTAAAATATAATACAAATGAATCTGTATACAAATGAGAAACAGACTCATGGGTATAGAAAACAAATTTATGGTTACCAAAGGGGAAAGAGGTGGGGAGGGACAAATTAAGAGTTCGAAATTAACAGATACAAACTACTATACATAAAATAGATAAGAAACAAGGATTTACTGTATTGCACAGGGAACTATACTCAGTATCTGTAATACTGTATAATGGAATATAATCTGCAGAACAAACAAACAAAAACTAATCACTATGCTATACAACTGGAAGTAACACAATATTGTGAACCAAGTATACTTCAATAAAAAAAAAAAAGAAACTTGGGCTTCCCTGGTGGCACAGTGGTTGAGAGTCCGCCTGTCGATGCAGGGGACACGGGTTCGTGCCCCGGTCCGGGAAGATCCCACATGCCGTGGAGTGGCTAGGCCTGTGAGCCATGGCCGCTGAGCCTGCACTTCCGGAGCCTGTGCTCCGCAACGGGAGAGGCCACAACAGTGAGAGGCCCGCGTACCACAAAGAAAAAGAAAAAAAAAAAGAAACTTGTCTTTGTTAATTATCTTAATACACACTTAAATATTGACTACATTCAGATCTACTACCTGTTTTAGTGGACATGAGAAGATTATAGAAAGTGTGCATACAATTGAAAAATACTGAGTGGAACCTAAATGTTCAAAAGCATTACATCTTAGAAATTGAGAACATTGCTGAGACTTATCAAAGTGTTTCCCCCTGCTCACCTGGAATAAAGATTCCAAAATTTGGAGGTCAGAAGTTAAGGGTGTTCTCCTGAATTTTCTCTGGAGGTTGGGCTCCAAATCTATGGTTACCATGACAGCAGAAAACACATTCAGCACTTTTTATTGTGAAGATTTAGCTCACTCCCTTAGTAGACGAGTTCCAAAGGGGTTAGATTCAGGTTTTACTCATTTTTCTAATATTATTACTTTGTGCCATATCAGGTTTCTTTTATTTTCCCTTTTCTTCCTACTTTCTTTTTTTTTTTTTTAAGAATGTAACAAAATGTTTCCCAGATGCTAAAAAGTACAATGGAAAGAATCCCTTAATTAAATACTTTCATTTTGTATTTATTACATCATTGTTTTCATTCTCTGTGATGTCAGTTGAAGTTTAAGTGGAAGGCTATATAAGACAAAAGTTTTATAAATTAGTGTAGGATAACTAATAAATGCTGTAATATGGTACAGCAGCTAATGGCTGTTCAAACTCCAACAAGGAAAATTCTCTTACCTAATTGCCCTTAATTTATCACTCTAGAATTTCAGTTTGGTGATAGCACAGGGAAATATTTACAATTTTTAAAAGTAATGAACTACATATGCAGTAAGACAAAACTTAATAAATGTTAAGTCAAAGTCATTTTATGCTTCATGCACTTAAAAACACCAATATTTTGGGCAAATAACTTCCATGGGTTCAAAATAAATAAGCATTCTTACCAGCTTTAGAAAATCATATTTGAAAAAATATATATATATATTTACACAGAGGCACATATTGGAAACATTTGCACCTTAGAAAATGCTTTGCTTTGATCTTTATTCAAATTTTATTCAATTTTCAAATTCTACGGCAGGCTTCCAATAATTCCTTAACACACAAGCAAATACTAGCTTTATTTAATCAAGTTTATTTCTTCAGAATGTGCACATAGTTGTTATTGATTGCTTCCTATGTTAGCAAGAAACCAGGAGAACATTTGTGGGTGATACTGAAACCCAATGAACAAGAAGCAGCAGGAAACATGACAACACTTTTTATAGAAAGAAAAAAAGACATTCAGAACTCATAATGTGTTCTAGAGTAATTAACTTCTGCTTAACAGTCATGACACTACAGTAAACCAAATGTCAGGTTTTACATGAGTAAATGTGTAAATGAATTGTTGTTCTACCTGGTGTCATGATCTCAACAATCTAAATACCTTTGGCACTACCTTAGTACCAAAGAGATCACTTCTAGGGTTGGGAAGTACATTTTCTCCTTATCACGCCTATATTTTATATGATTAAGTTAAATCAAGTCTAAAGTGATAACAAAGTTATAGCGTATTTCTATTACAAATTCATCAGTTTTTAATGTAAACTTATATTGCAGTATAAAAGTTAAATTATTAGGTAAGGATAACTTAGTACATTATGGCTATTAAGATTAAAATAAAAATGTCTAATGAATTGAAGTTGAGCTTATCACTCAGATTCTTTTAGATATTCCTGGGATAACTGTGGGCATTGGCCTTAAGATTACATCCAATCTGCCTTACTTCAATTATCCTTTTCTTTACTTTTTGAATTATTTTCATCTCAGCTTTTCTTCACATCTAATTAGAGTTAGAAGTTTTCCAATGGCCTTTTTCTACCAACACCAAGAAGTTTTCCAATGGCCTTTTTCTACCAACACCATAACAAATAAATAAGTGCGTTTTAAATGGTTGCTAATTCTTGGCAGCACAAATAATAACTCAGCTAAGGGACGGATATTTGGAAAATATACTTTACCCTTGAGCCACAACTCAAAAAAACATTGAGCTCGTTTTCAGGTATTCCCACAAAAAAGTTGAAATCTCAAGTTTCTAATAATTTTTCTAACCTCTAAACATGAAGGTATAACTGCCTTTACTGTATCAACATTATTCGAAGGTATATTCCAGACACGAAAGGACCAAACAGAGACCTCCTTAATACCTCTGAAGACAGATTTTCCAAGACTAGGTTTAAAATTTGGACCCAGGAAAGAAGAGAAGTTAAATACTTGTTACAGTTGTCCCTGCAGCCAACTAGGATGCTCCATTCTCCTCGCTTCTTGTGCCACCAGCTCCAAGGTCAGAGTCAGGAAAGATACCTCTACTTACATGGTGCCTGGGGAGGAAGGTTTGGGCCTCTTCCAACTTTCTAGAGGAATACAGGCTCTAACCTCCACCAAGACCCTGAAAGCGGGAAATTTCTCAAAGTTAGGCAGTGGGTTAAGATTCTGAAGTGCTGATAGAGAATAACACGTCCCCTGTATACGGCTTGCAAAGTGCTCCTCTAAGTAGCACACGTGCCACAGTTAGTCAGTCAGTTAGTGCACATGCTCGTTTTCGTGGCAGCAAGATAAAGGCTTTTCCTAACCTCACTACCATCTGAGAAACTGTGTCTATCTGGTTCCAGGAACACGATCCTTGGGGTTTTAGAGTACCTCTCAGTGAAGCTCCCTGTCATTCTGAGGGGGACCAGTAGAAAAAGATTCTCAAATTAATTCAACACACATTTCTGTGGGTCTACTGTGTGTAAGGCTCTGAATATCACTAAAGATAATAAGATGAATAAAACAAAGATGCTTCTTTCAAGACACTTATCATCTACTGAGTTTTCCACATTTCTAGTATAAAAAATATTCACTAATTATTGACCTATAATATTATTATAAGGAAAAAGAAGCCTCTGGCAGAATCTGCTCAAGCCATGATTTAAATTTGGAAACAAGCTTAGTTTAGTTTATAAAAAAACAGAGTGTGATTATGGATAAACAGCCACTAGGGCACTAACCCATTTAATTTTCTTCTCAGATATGGTCAGAATGGAAAATATCTTTCCTTCATGAGCAACAAGTCATGGTATGGTGTAATACCAAAAGGGAATGAAAGCCACAAAGCAAAACTTTCCAGAGGACCACTGGAACCAGAGATCTTTCGGCAGACATTATGATGAATTCTTTGGCCTGTTTGAGGAGTCACTGTCTTTGGGAGAAGTTTTCTGAGCTCCCAGCTCATGAATTGTTACGGACAGAGTAGGAACTGAGCAAGAGGAGTTGTGGGGATTCTGTTACTGAACCAAACTTGGATCCAGTTGCCTGCACACGGTAAAGCCAATCTACTGACCCTGGTTGTGGTGAAGGAAAGTGCAGAGTTTACTGCAGACGCCAAGCAAGGAGTCCAGGCAGCTAGTGCAAAAAAGACCTGAAATCTCCGAAGGCTTTCAACAAAAGGTTTTTAAAGACAGGGTGAGGAAGGAGGGTGTGTGGTGTGTGATCGGCTCGTGGACCTTCTTCTGATTCATTGGTGGTGGGGTAATGGGGAGTCAACATCATCAGTCTTCTGGATCCAAATGGTCTGGGATCTACATGCTTGTGGGCAGCATACAGTTAACTTCTTCCACTTGCTGGGGGTTTCAGTATCTGCAAAACAGTTCAAAGGACATGGCTCAGAAATTATCTTCGGCCCTCGAGGAGGAACTAAGGGTCCTTGACTTTGTTTAATGGCTATACTATTATTATTTTGTCTTGCTTGCCTGTTTTCCTTTCTTTCAGCATTTTCTCACTTCTCTGATTAAATTTACCCTTTGGAACTCGGGGAAGGCCTAGGAGGCTAAGGTTTTTCTACAGACAAGAGGCAGGCAGAGGACAAGGGGAGTAGGGTTCTGTTCTGGGAAGGCCCCATAAAGTCCTGCTCGGTTACATTTCTGCAGGAGCTGGCACAAAGGATTTTGGTGACTCTGAAAGGTGGAGCACTTGTCATTCTGGGCAATATTGCTTGGTGTTTGGTGGCAACATATTTGTGTGAAATGAGTGTCCTGATTAGGGAAACAGAAGCCGTGTGTCTGGCAAGACTTGGCTTCTAAAAGTCACGGCGGAAGATGTTAATTTCTGAGAAATGTATTAATGCATGCTACTACTACAGGTGTATTTTTCCTGACAGTAAAGCAGCCAGTCAACCACGAACACCAACAGCTCATAGTGATGGGTTTATACAGAGTAACTGGGGCCTGTGACTTTTCGAAACTCGCTGTTCTTTTAGAACATTGGTTCATTCAGTGACTTGGCAGAATAAACCAGGGAAGGTTGGGTCCCAAGTCCAGGTAGATTAAGAGGTTAGGAAAATCCTGGAAACTGAACATGGAAGGAATGTCAGGCATTGCTTTCCATGGCACTATGGAACCATACCATAATTGTTTACTTCTCTCTCTCCACCACTAGACTACAAATTATTTGAGGGAAGAAAACTTATGTCTTTGTATTTATAGTGTCTAACACAATATTTGGGGCAGAATAAATATTTTCCAGTGAATGAATTCAGCAGCTAAGGACTAAATCAGAGGATAAATCTAAAGCTGGGGTGTTAGTCTATTAGAAGAGAAGAATAATTGGACCCAAATTATAATTGTAGCTACCACTATTAAGCTCTTCTCATTTGCCAACAGCTGTGATAAGCACTTTACACATATCATATAATCCTTATAGTACCCCTTTCAGCGAAGCACTGTCATACGTACTATCATAACTCCTATGATACAGACAAGGAAAATAAATAAAAGAAAAACAAACAAAAAAAAAACACATACACAAAAAAATTCCACACAAAATGTTGTCCAAAGTCCCACAACTACTAAGGGTTGAATATCATAGCTTAAGGTTTCCTTTTTTCCCTTAAATAATAGATTTTATCTTTTTCAGAAGTTTTAGGTTTACAGAAAATTGAGCAGATAATACAGAGAATTCCCACTTACCTCCTCATGGCCTGGATCACAGTTTCTGCTTTTATTAACTCTTGGCCTTAGGATGGTATGTTTGTTATAACCGATGAACAAATATTCATACATTATTATTACCTGAAGTCCATGGTTTACATTAGGGTCCATGTTTTGTTCTGTACAGTTCTATGGACTTTGGCAAATGTGTAGCTTAACTTCTTAACCCCATGTCATGATAAAAAGATGCAATAAAGTCATTAGAAAGATGTTCAAACCAATACCAAGATCTTCTTATCACAGAGATGACAATTCTTCCAAATCAACCTGTGAAGGTATTGCAATTCTTATTGTACTACCAACAGAGTTTTCATGGAATCTGAAAAACGCATTCTAAAACTCAAATGGAAAGTGCCAAGAAGAGCCAGGAATTTTGAAGAAGGAGGATTATTCTTACCAGTTATCAAGTCTTACAATAAATCTATGCTAATAAAAACATGTGCTTATTACAATCAAATAGATAATCAAATAGTCCACTTAAAAGAGATGTGACTCTAGAAGCAGACCCACACATACATGGATTTTGATTTACGACAGAGGTGGTATTACAAATCAGGGGGGAAAGAGTAGACTATTTGATAAATGATACCGGCACAACTGACTCTCCATATGGGGGCCAAAAATTTTTATTATCCCCCCCCCAAATTCAGATGGAATAGATAATGAAGGCAGAAAATGAAATTATAAAACTTTCAAAAGTAAGCAGAGTAAAATAGCTTCATTACATCTTGGCAATGAAGGAATTCTTAAATAAGGCACAAACAGCACAATCCGTAAAGGAAAACTGATCAACTGGGTTACAATAAACTTTGAAACTTAGTATGACAAAAAGTACAGTAAACAAAGTGAGAAGACATGCACAAACTAGAAGAATCTTACAATTCATATGGCCAAAATAGGTATAACAAGTAAATAGAATTTATATCCAGATCAATAAGGAGAAGCTAGAGGAGGGGGCAGATGGCGCAATTGCTTTAAAGAGAAGAGGAAAAATGGATGGCAGTTAATCTTAGATCAAAGAAATGCAAATTAAAAGCACTTGCTAGGCTATTACATACCCGTTACGTTAAGAAAACGGAAAAGTTTGACAATATCACGTATTAGTAAGGTGTGAATGAATAGAAATTCTTGCATATTCCTGGAGAGAAAATGGAGCAGGCATGGACTGCTAAGTCTTTAGCAGATCTTTTCTCCTCTTCCCGGACACACAGCCAGACCAGCAACTCGGGTTCTCTTGGGGTTAGATGTGGCCCTGTAACTGTTACCGGTGGGGAGGGATTGAATGCACACTCCCTTCTGGCCACCTAGGAATGAAATAGATGCTCAGGGAAATGTGGAAGCCACAGGTTAAAAATGACAGAATCCCTGACAGCATCATTACCTGAGTAGCTGCGTGGGGCAGTCTCACTCACCCAACTCTGCAAGTTACCTAGTGTTTGTTCAGGTAACTGTTAAGGTGTGAGCACATGCTGTTCTGGGCTTTTAGGTGAATGAAAAGTAAACTGCTATTGAATTGAAGTGCTATATTTCGGGGTCTGTTTGTTACTGCAACCCAGTCTACCCTAGACATGCATTTGGCGATATATAATATTCACATCCCCTATTTGCCAGCAACTCTGTTTCTAGGTATATTTAATCCCTAAAGAAACTCACGGTTATGTGAACAGGGATAACTGTTCAAGAGTGTTCATTGCAGCAATGATGTTAACAGAGAGAACAATGGGGAAAAATTAACTCTCATAGAAGAATGGATAAACTGTGGTTTATTTAAAAAAAAAAGGAATACTATAGAGCAGGAATAATTAATTATTTAGATGTACATTATTAACATGGATGGGGTAAGTAAGAAAGCAAACTACACAATAATTATATTACAATAGCATCTATGTAAAAATGTAAAGATCAGCATATGAGGAACATTTATATATAATCCTTATTTGTAGTGAAAATGTAAAACTGAGAAGCACAATGAAAGCCACTAATTTCAGTACAGTAATTCTGGGGCTGGTATGGATAATTGTGTCCTGTTTTGCACGACCCTCTGGGGCACCGTTTATGTAAACTACAATGTTTACACAATCTGTGCAGTATCAGATGGCAGACCTGGGAAGGGAGGGAAGAAATATGGGGATAAATTTTAAATTGCACCCATAATTTATTTTGAGAGAAAGAGAGGAGGGAGGGGCGCTGATGTGGTCAGATGTTAACTTTACAGATGACTTTTTACTTGTATACTTTTGATACATATGAAGTGTTTTATAATTTAAAATAAAAAGGAAACTAAAAAAGGTCCCAAGAGCTATTCTCATTATTTCATTATGTAGTATTTCTGAAAATGTAGGAATATTTGGAAGCAAATGAAAAAATGAAATTTCTAATTTATACTTGTTTGTTAACTGTAAAGTTCTATGTATATATTGTGATTTGTCTATAGTATGTGTGCCATAAAGTAGGAATATCGTATACATAGGCTGCAAAATGAGTGCTAGGGTTTGTAAGGATCTCTGTCAAAATAAAACTCATTACTCTCAGCTGTTTTCAAATAGGACTAGAGAGGGGTGTGTGTGAGACAGGTTGGGACCTGGGACCTGGGACCCTTTGCTGCAGTGCTTGCACCTGGACAAACATCTCCTGGAGCAACAAAATACAAAGAAACTATAAGGCACTAAAGATAACTGTATGCACCCACAGGGACTTACTGTATAGCACAGGGAACTCTACTCAATATTCTGTGACAACCTATGTGAGAAAAGAATCTAAAAAAAAATGAATATATGCATATGGATAACTGAATCTCTTTGCTGTACACCAGAAACTAACACAACATTGTAAATCAATTACACTCCAATAAAATTAAAATATTAAAAATAAATAAAACCACGTGCATGTGAGTTGGGGTAAATTATGGACCAACTGCTAAAAGATGCAGAAAGACCCCCCGAAAAACCCCAACTACCACTTCTGAAGAGCGAGGAGCAAATACAGGGTGTCGGGAGCAAAAGCAGGGTACTGCCCATGCCCCCTGCACACTACACCACCTAAGGGGTGGGCAGACCACCTAAGCCATGCCTCCAGCCCGACCCCTGGATCCACCCTCATACTCACCCCATATAGGGAAGCAGCTCTCGCCCCCTCAGGGACCCAGCAAGGGAACCTGTTGCTTGTTCTCCCTCCCCTCTGCTGCAGCAGGGGCCCCAATAAAGCCTGGCCTGAATTTCTTGTCTGGCCTCTGATCAGCTTCTATTGACTGGGGAAGGCCAAGAACCTGGTATCAGGCGGAGCGTACACTCCGCCTGATACCAGCATGCTACAGCCATGGCTACAAGCATGGCTCTCGGTGGTGGGGTATGGTGCCTGAGACAAAGCACATCATATCTCTCCTCTGCCTAATACTTGCCCATCCGTAGTTATGAGTGAAGATGAAATCGGCTTAAATAGTATAAAGGACAATCCAGAAGCACAAAAAAACAAAGTACACATTAAAGGGCAGGTTCCGTGTGGCAGCTTATATTTTGCAAACATGGCCACAGCAATATGTGCTTTTTTCCTTTTCTGGTTCCTGTAACCTACAATATTAACAGTAATAAGAGGCTTAAGGATATTTTAAATGAATATTTATTTGTAAAGCAATATTCTTTGTTCAATCCATTCATCCAGGAGATAAAACATCCTACACATAGTTTTGTGAAACGGCAGCTTCATTCAACAGCAGGCGGAAAGGTCCATGCAACCCAGTGGGTGTCTCCAGAGTGACTGCTGTGGTGGGGATGGGAAGCAGGTAATCAGCAGGACAAAGCCTGTGACGGAGTCTGTCCTACCGAGCGAAGTAATTCAGAACGAGAAAGACAAATACCGTATGCTGACACATATATACGGAATCTAAGAAAAAAAAAAAACGGTCATGAAGAACCTAGGGGTAAGATGGGAATAAAGACACAGACCTACTAGAGAATGGACTTGAGGACATGGGGAGGGGGAAGGGTAAGCTAGGACAAAGTGAGAGCGTGGCATGGACATATATACACTACCAAATGTAAAATAGATAGCTAGTGGGAAGCAGCCGCATAGCAGAGGGAGATCAGCTCAGTGGTTTGTGACCACCTAGAGGGGTGGGATAGGGAGGATGGGAGGGAGGGAGAAGCAAGAGGGAAGGGATATGGGGACGTATGTATATGTATAACTGATTCACTTCGTTATAAAGCAGAAACTAGCACACCATTGTAAAGCAGTTATACTCCAATAAAGATGTTAAAAAAAAAAAAAAGCCTGCGACAGTCTGTGGTGACTGACACAAAGAGGTGTGGGCAGACAGGCGTTTGTCCTCGTGGTAGAAGCAGAACAGTCACTGACTCAGGGGAATGAATCCAAATCTTGGCAGGGGACCACCCTAAGAAGGAATAAAAGTGCCAGAGAGATGGCCAGGAATGCCTGGGACTGGGACCCCGGCATAAAGTGGTCAGACATCCATAGCAGCAGAGAGGTGTTGGAGAGTACTTGATCTTTTTTTTTTTTTTTTCAAAATATACAGTTTTTATTTTAAAATTTTGGAATAGATAATACACATACTTTGTAAAAAATACATTTAAAAGTATACAAGTCATTCGTTGAGAACTCTCTCCCACCCCAATCACTCCCCAGATGCAATGTCTAGTTTCTAGTGCCTCCTTCCAGAAGTACTTGATCTCAATTCATAGAAATTAGAGCTAGCAATGCTTAAATATAGTGACTGGTCATCCTGGGAAGCAAGCAAGGACTGAGTCTGAAGCTGTGTGGAGAAAATAGAAAACAGAAACCAGTGCAGCCCTACAACCTAGTGCGGAGGCAGCATCCAGAAGCAGGTTTGAAAAACGATGGAGGGAACAAATGACACTCCCGTTCTCCCTTCCACCTTCGAATGTCACTGTTTATGACAATATGGAAATGTCACGTGTGCTGAAATGAAAGGGGGACAAATAATAACTCTATTAAAAAAAATTTACTGGAGTACAGTTGATTTGCAATGTTGTGTTAATTTCAGGTGTACAGCAAAGTGATTCAGCTATACGTATATGTATATTCATTCTTTTTAATATTCTTTTCTCATACAGGTTATCACAGAATATTGAGTAGAGTTCCCTGTGCTATACAGTAGGTCCTTGCTGGTTATCTGTCTTATATATAGTAGTGTGTGTTTGTTCATCCCAAGCTCCTGATTCATCCCCTCCCCCATGTTTCCCGTTATTTACAAAACAGAAACAGACTTACAGATATCGAAAATAACTCCATTTTGAGGGGCTATTTTCTTCAGGCTAATTTTCTTTCCTATCTCAAACTCCATTTTGCAAAGATTATATCTTCAATATTTTGACAAATTTTGGACAGAAAATATCAAACTAAATAACACCAATGTCAGGTTTCTGTTTATTACTTTTTTTTTTTTTTTTGATTCAGGATCTAGCAGAGTGCCTTGCAGAGCCGGATAAAATGTGGAGCATACGGTGCTTTGTGACAGCCTGGAGGGGTGGGGTAGGGAGGGTGGGAGGGAGGGAGATGCAAGAGGGAAGACTTATGGGAACATATGCATATGTATAACTGATTCACTTTGTTATAAAGCAGAAACTAACACACCATTGTAAAGCAATTAGACCCCAATAAAGATGTTAAAAAAAAATGTGGAGCATACTACTAATTTTAATGATCAAAGCTGAATTGAACTAAGTTCTACTAATCATTGACTATATAATCCAGAAAAAAATTATTTCATGTCACATGGTTCCATATCTGTAAAACAGGACTGATGATAAATATTAGATGGTTTGTTATAAAGATTAAATAAGATGGTGTATTAATAGCATTTGATATAAGGTTTATCTTACAGTAGACAAAGTGAATGCTGGCTACAAATAAATACCTATGGAATCGAATATGTTTCATTTGTCCTTGTTCTCCTTTTTTTTTTTTTGGAGACAATAAATTTTAATACCTGTTGGTTAACATGTTGCAGTTATTAAATCCTTGGCAACTTGCAAACTGCAACAATATTTCCACTTCAAGGAAATTTAAAAAAAACAGGTGATCATAGAAGTTCTGCTTCAGGTACTGCAGTACACTCGATCATTTTGGTCCATCCTTCCCACCATGAACAATTTTAAAAGCTGAGATTGAGGTAAACATAAAAATAACACTTTGAAGGCATTGGAGAGCAACTAAAGAAGTGAAATTTGTGGACCAAGATCCAGGAGAAGAGGGAAGCCAGGAGCGGTGAACCTGGCATTTGAAACTGCTTTCTTCCTTAAAGTGGTGGATAATTTCAGAGTCGGAAGCTGAGAACCTGAAAAGTTTTGTTTTCAGATTATTTTTGAATAGGTCATATATTCACAAGGTACAACATTTAAAATGTATATGGCAAGGAGAATAATGAAAGTTTCCTTCATCCCCTTTCTCCAAGATACTATTTCCCCTTTCTAGGAGGCTACCAGTGTTACCACTTTCTCGTGCAACCTTGTATATCTGAAAATGAGATTCCTCCCAGTGCACAGTGAGATATGCTCCATATATTTCCAGGGAGTGGAATGGCAGATCCACCAGAGCCTGCTGGAAGCCAGTTTACCACTTAAATAAAGCCATTACTTTATTTGTTTAGCCCCCTTTAACCAATATTCTTAAATATTTGCTTAAAATATATTGAGGAGAAACTAATTTTTAAATAAACAAGTGGATAACAACCCACTTACTTCCATTAGCTAGTCAGTGTTCAAAAAATTTGTAAAATAACTTCTAAAAGTTTTGTAGTTTTCGTCTCTCTCCAGTTTTCTTTTGTGAGTTTTCCAAACAAGACAAATTTGTAGTGGGTCTTGCAAAAATACTCAATGAAAATATGTTGGCAGAATGAGGACTTCTTAAAACCTCTACTACAACTGTTGTTTACATTGATTAGAGTGGGGACAATTTAATTTTTTCTCAGTGTTAGTTGACTCTGTGACCTAATTATAATTTATTATAATGATGACTTAATCCTGCTCAAATTACCCTCACACTGTTTTAATTGACATCCTTGTCCAAATATATGCTGTTTTTGTTCTTTTATATCCTTTTATTTTACATTCCGGTTTAAAAGTAGAAGCTTCCTGTTTTTATTTCCTACCTCATTCTATTTTTCCTATCTATTGAGTGTTTTTAATTCCTATTAATCTTTATTTTCACCTCAATCTTCTTCTCTACACTTTTTTCAATGTTAATTTTTTTATTGCTGTTTACTCTATTTATGCTTTTAATTTTTGGCCTCACCGCACAGCATGTGGGATCCTAGTTCCCCAACCAGGGATCGAACCCACGCCCCCTGCATTGGAAGGGGGACTCTTAACCACTGGACCACCGGGGAAGTCCCTTCTTCTCTACATTTTAATTCATTCCATTTAAAAATTTCTTCTTAGCCATTGAATTTTTGTCCCTACTCCTTTATTGTTTATCGTGTGTTTTTATTATCGATTTATCTGTATAAGAGATAAGTACCAGAACTCAGTCAAAAAGAGGCATTGACAAGTTTACAGAAATTGATTTTCACTTTTAATAATGGGAAAGGCAAGGTTTTGAGGGATAATAGACAGCCATCATCTCCAAATTTGTCTTTATTACTGATTTTATTACTTTAGACTTTCCAGAAGGATTACGGCTTGTTTGTTTACCTCATTTCTTGGCTAAGGTTGGGAACTAAATTTCCCAGAATCCCTTTTCCTATATGGTTCCAGGTTAGAAATGGACAGAAGAATTTGTATGAGATTTGGAGAGCGACAGAAATTGAAGCCACTATGCTCAGAAGGTCATTGTTATCAGACTGGGTGACGGTAGGGGCAGAGATGCCCGGTGAGTCCCACATTTTCCTTTCTTCTCTCCAGGACATGTCTTGCCTCTCTTACCACCTGCTGGCCCTACTGACCACTGGCAGCCCCTGACCACCCACAAGGCACTTAGCTGAAGACCCAGGGGTGATGGCCACAGAAAGACAACTATTTCCCCAGAGGTGACGCTTGAAGAGATCTCTCCATCAGTACTCCTTCCACAATCCCACTTTGGCAAGCAGCTGTGCTTGTTTTCTTGAATTCCTCTACCATCTCCAGTTTGTCCACTCACACCAATGTTTCAGGTAGAAAGTTTAGTGCCTGTTTCTCTGATCGTGTCTCCCTTTGCAGATCTTCACTTTTGCAACTCCACTTATGCTTGTGTAAGGTCTAATTGTTATGATAAATCCCTTATTCTCTTTCTGTTTACAGTGGCTCTGTTTTCCTACTGATATACTTGGCATCTTTCTGTTCTGCCATCTTTACTGCTTCAACAATGTCTTTCCTCACGGCTGCAAAATGGCCACCATGACCAAGCATGATACCTTCACAGGACATTGCCAAAGCATAAAGCAGGAGTACTGGTGCTAAATATCTATCTCCTTACATTCTTCTCCTGGTTCAGGGAGGAAAAAATTTACCTCTGCAGAAATTCCCCTCAGTCTCATCAGTCAGAACAGTGATGTACCTTCCTCTGGTCACTGACAAAGGGGCTGCAGGCCACGATGGGCTTGGACCTGTGGTCTCGTTCCTCAGCTGCATATCGCGATAACCTAGGAGGCTTTCAAAACATATTTTCACCTGTGCCCAGCTTGCAGAGATTCTGATTTCATTGCTCTGGGGTGGTGCCCTGGCATCAATATTTGTAAAATTCTCTTACAGGGATTTAATGTGCAGCCATGATTGAGAGCCACTGCCTGGATCAAACATGATTCATTCTCTGGAGTTGTTGCACAACAAACAAAATCAGAGTTCTGTACAAGGAAAAAGGTGTAAAGGGCTGTGGGATAGGCCATCAAGAGCATCTTAGGATATGTTTTTATCTATTTAGATCAGCGGTCCCCAACCTTTTTGGCCCCAGGGACAGGTTCCATGGAAGACAACTTTTCCACAGAAGGGGCTTGGGAGGTGGGAGCGATAGTTCAGGCGGTAATGCCAGTGGCAATGGGGAGCAATGGGGAGTGGCACATGAAGTTTCTCTGGCTCATCCACTGCTCACCTCCTGCTGTGCGGCCCGGTTCCTAAGAGGCCAAGGACCACTATCTGTCTACGGCCTTGGGGTTGGGGACCCCTGATCTAGACTATCTCATCTAAGGATGATCTATAAGATAGCAAGAAATATGACTAAAATTCCCACCTGGTTTGCATGCTATCACTAAGCTCTACCAGATTCTACGTAAGTTATTTAATGCATATGTTCCATTTTGATCAACTTTAGGGATGCAGTAGGACAGCTCTTCTCCCATCCTTTACTACTTGAGGTAAAGCTATCTGAACCCACTACCAAACCACGTTACACAGGGCTCAAGAAATAACTATTCCTTGGTGGACACATACAATTTTGAAAAGCTAAATAAATGTACAAATCACTTATCAAGAGGATTCTTAAGTGATTTCCAGAAATTTCCTAGTTATGTTAAGGATTTGACTATTGATATTCCAGTTAGATAAACTATAAAATGCTAAAGGTTTGGACACTGGTCAGAATATCCCAGTCCAGCTACATCTTTGTTAAAAAAGCGTTTGCTAAGAGCTGCAGGGGGCGGGGAAAGAACTTTGAATGTAAGAAAATGTGTTTTCCAATATGCCGGTTACTTTTGCAATCAAATCAGTATTAAAAATATTAGTCCCTGTGACGCACACTCTAGGGATCTACCAAATCTAAAGTATTGATTTATATACCCGGGCACTCATTTGCATCATAGTTTTCAATACATAAGTTTTTCAAGGATAGGCAAGCAAAATTCACCATTTTGTTTTGTTTTGTTTTTTAAGGAAATCATGCTTAACCAGTACCTGAAAGTAGGAGAAGCTGTAGGCTATTCTTTACTACAGCACAAGTTTGCTCAGAAAGAATATTGGTTTTAAAATTTTATGTTTATTTTTTTTAATTAAAAAAAACTGAGCTATAGGTGATTTACAATATTATATTAATTTCAGGTGTACAACATAGTGATTCACAATTTTATAGATTACACTCCATTCAAAGTTATTATAAAAGGCTGGCTTTATTCCCTATGCTGTACAACATATCCTTGTAGCTTATTTACTTTATAGTAAGTAAGGTAATTTGTACCTCTTAACCCCTACCCCTACCTTGCCCCTCTCCTCAATCCTCTCCCCACTGGTAACTACTATTTTATTCTGCTTCTGTTTTGATATGTTCATTCATTTGTTTTATTTTTTAGAGTTCACATATAAACGATAACATACAGTATTTGTTTTTCTCTGCCTGACTTATTTCACTAAGCATAAAACCCTCCAGGTCCATCCATGTTGTTGCAATGGCAAAATTTCATTTTAATTGAGAAAAAACCTATAAGTTAAAAAACATGCCAACCAATTGCAATGTAGGGAATTCATGTGGATCCTAGGTTGCACAGTCTTAAAATAAATTCATGAGATGATCAAGGAAGATTATTTTATTTTTTATTGGTTTAGAACATTATAAACTAATGTATATAATATTTTATTTCATGTATACAATATTATATTTCAACTTTCGTATACACTACAGTGTACTCACCACCAAAAGTTTAGTTTCCATCTGTCACCATACAGTTGATCCCCTTTACCCATTTCAACCTCCCTCCAGCCCGTTTCTCCTCTGGTAACCACTTCTCTGTTCCATGTATCTAAGTGTTTTTGTTTGGTTTGTTCACTTATCTTGCTTTTGTTTTGTTTTGAATATTCCACATATGAGTGAAATTATATGGTATTTCTCTGTCTGACTTATTTCACTTAGTATTATATCCTCAAGATCTTTCCATGTTATCACAAATGGCAAGATTTCATCTTTTTTCTGGCTGAGTAGTATTCCATTGCATACCACATCTTCTTTATCTATTTGTCTATAGATGGGCACTTAGGTTGTTTCTGCATCTTGGGTATTGTAAATAATGCTGCTATGAACATTGGGGTGCATGTATGTTTTTGAATTAGTGTTTTCATTTATTCTGGATATGTGCCAGGAGTGGAATTGCTGGATCATATGGTAACTCTGTTTTTAGTTTTCTAAGGAACCTCTATACTGTTCTCCATAGTGGCTGCACCAATTTACATTCCCACCAACAGCGTATTAAAGTTCTGCTTTCTCCACATCCTCACCAACACTTGCCATTTCTTGCCTTTTTTTTTTTTTTTTGTGGTACTCGGGCCTCTCACTGTTGTGGCCCCTCCCACTGCACAGGCTCAGTGGCCATGGCTCACGGGCCCAGCCGCTCCGCGGCATGTGGGATCCTCCCAGACCGGGGCACGAACTCGTGTCCCCTGCATCGGCAGGCGGACTCCCAACCACTGCGCCACCAGGGAAGCCCCTTGCCTTTTTGATAATAGGACAATCAGGGAAAATTGTACTGTGATTGACTACTTTTTTTTTTTTTTTTGCGGTACGCGGGCCTCTCACTGTTGTGGCCTCTCCCGTTGCAGAGCACAGGCTCCGGACGCGCAGGCTCAGAGGCCATGACTCACGGATCCAGCCGCTCGGCGGCATGTGGAATCTTCCCGGACCGGGGCAGGAACCCGTGTCCCCTGCATGGGCAGGCGGACTCTCAACCACTGCGCCACCAGAGAAGCCCTTGTACAGTGATTGGATTCTTGATCTCACTGGGTGTTTGATGATCTTAAGCAATTATTAATTTTTAGGTGTGATAATGATATTGTGATATGTTTAGAAAAGATAAATTATTTTTTTGGCAATGCACACCAAAATATATTCAGATGAAATGATGTTATATCCAGCAATTGCTTCAAATAACCCAGTTTGACAGGGTATTCTTGTATTAAGTACCTACTGCTGCATAACAAATTACCCCCCAAATTTATCAGCTTAAAGCAGCAAACACTGATCTCACAGTTTCTGTGGGTCAGGAGTTCAGAAGTAGCTTAGAGGCATGGCTCTGGCTGAGCATCTCCATAGTCATCTGAAGGATGGAGGATCCGCTCCTGTGTTTACTCAGTAATTGCAGGCTAACCTCAGTTCCTCACTGGCTGTAGCTGGAGGCCTCATTTTCTTTCCTTCCCAAAGACTGCTTGGGTGTCCTGAAGATGCGGCCGCTGGCTTGCCCCAGAGCAGAGCCCAAGATGAAAGCTGTGGTCTCTTATAACCTAATCTCAGGAGTGATATACCATCACTTCTGCCACATTTCATTGTTCATGCAGGCCAACCCTGGCACAACATAGAAGGCATCACTGATAGGTACAAATACAGAGAGGTAAGGGTCATTATGGCCCATCTTAGAAACTGGCCACCACATTGACTCAGTGCTTTATGGGCTTAGGTCAGGCCTCCACCTGTCCTCATACCTCCATAAACAAAACCCTTACTGGTGGTCCATCAAGGTATTTCTGGTCTCTGATTTTGGCATTGGTTCAGAGTGATGGGTATTTTCCTTTCCTCAGGGTAGGGTCAACCATTAAACAGACTCTAGGCAAGGTCTGAGGGAAGATTCACCGAAAACAGTGGTGGAAGAGTGCAGGGTATTTTCTTAAAGAGACCAGGTCCCTTCGGACTCTGAGCTGGCTTAGATTGGGGAATTGGGTAAAAGATCAAAAAGTCCCACTACAATGACTTGTTTTTTGACAAGAAGACCTATAATTTTCCATCTATGTATGTCAAGTAGCACCTTAGTAAGCTGCCCATCTATTTCATTTCTAGGGATTCCATGACGAATTAGCCATCACCACAGATCTCAGGGACAAAACCCTCTAATTACCATTTCATCACTGTGGCTTAGGGACGTAATATCCCCTATCTTATCTCTGACAGTCCACAGCTGTCACCTGACCACTAACACTCCAAGATTTCATTATTCCCCTGGAGTTGGGCAATCCAACTGCTTTCCTGTGATATTATTTCTTAATACTATTATTGCAAATGGCAAGTCCTCTGCAGAGACTGTGGTTCAGGTTGTAGATAATAGACGCACGGCAACATGTCCAATTTCTTTAGCATTTGAATACCTTTCTCTAAAGCACTGGTTCTGAAAGGGTTATCCTAGGACTAGCAGCAGCACCTGAGAACTTGCTAGAAATTCAGACCCTCAGGCCCTCTCCACACCTATTAAATAGAAATTCTGGGGGTAGGGCCTAGCAATCTGTTTTAATATGCCCTCCAGTGATTCTGATGCAGGCATAAATTTGAGAATCACTGTCTTTGTGAATAAGGGTAGGGTAGAAGTTGACTAGCCTCAAAATGTCTTAAAATTTTCCCTATCATTGCTTACTTTCAAAAAATAAAATGTCATCATTCAGAAAGAGGAATCACATTTATTTTGGGCAAACATAAAACATAAGAAAACTGTGGAAAGAGGTTGAAGAAGTGAGTATTTTTTTAACATCTTTATTGGAGTATAATTGCTTTACAATGGTGTGTTAGTTTCTGCTGTATAACAAAGTGAATCAGATATACATATACATATATCCCCATATCTCCTCCCTCTTGCGTCTCCCGCCCACCCCTCTAGATGGACACAAAGTAAAGAGCTGATCTCCCTATGCTATGCAGCTGCTTCCCACTAGCGATCTATTTTACAGGTGACAGTGTACGTAAGTCCATGCCATTCTCTCACTTCATCCCAGCTTACCCTTCCCCCTCCCTGTGTCCTCAAGTCCATTCTCTATGTCTGCCTCTTTATTCATGACCAGCTCCTAGGTACTTCAGAAACATTGTGGGTTTTTTTAGATTCCATATATATGTGTTAGCATACAGTATTTCTTTTTCTCTTTCTGACTTACTTCACTCTATATGACAGTCTCCAGGTCCATTCAACTCACTACAAATAACTCAATTTCGTTTATTTTTATGGCTGAGTAATATTCCTTTGTATATATGTGCCACATCTTCTTTATCCATTCATCTGTTGATGGACACTTAGGTTGCTTCCATGTCCTGGCAATTGTAAATAGTGCTGCAATGAACATTGTGGTACATGACTCTTTCTCAGTTATGGTTTTCTCAGGGTATATGCCCAGTAGTGGGATTGCTGGGTTGTATGGTAGTTCTATTTTGAGTTTTTGAAGGAACCTCCATACTGTTCTATGCAGTGGCTGTACCAATTTACATTCCCACCAGCAGTGCAAGAGTGTTCCCTTTTCTCCACACCCTCTCCAGCATTTATTGTTTCTAGATTTTTTGATGATGGCCATTCTGACTGGTATGAGGTGATACCTCCTTGTAGTTTTGATTTGCATTTCTCTAATGATTAGTGATGTTGAGCATTCTTTCATGTATTTGTTGACAGTCTGTGTATCTTCTTTGGAGAAATGTCTATTTAGGTCTTCTGCCCATTTTGGATTCAGTTGTTTGTTTTTTTAATATTGAGCTGCATGAGCTGCTTGTGAAGTTTGGAGATTAATCCATTGTCAGTTGCTTAATTTGCAAATATTTTCTCCCATTCTGAGGGTTGTCTTTTTGTCTTGTTTATGGTTTCCTTTGCTGTGCAAAAACGTTTAAGTTTCATTAGGTCCCGTTTGTTTATTTTTATTTCCATTTCTCTAGGAGGTGGGTCAGAAAGGATCTTGCTGTGATTTATGTCATAGAGTGTTCTATGTTTTCCTCTAAGAGTTTTATAGTGTCTGGCCTTACATTTAGGTCTTTAATCCATTTTGAGTTTATTTTTGTGTATGGTGTTAGGGAGTGTTGTAATTTCATCCTTTTACATGTAGCTGTCCAGTTTTTCCAGAACCACTTATGGAAGAGGCTGTCTTTTCTCCATTGTATATTCTTGCCTCCTTTATCAAAGATAAGATGACAGTATGTACATGGCTTTATCTCTGGGGTTTCTATTCTGTTCCATTGATCTATATTTCTGCTTTTGTGCCACTACCATACTGTCTTGATGACTATAGCTTTGTAGTACAGTCTGAAGTCTGGGAGCTTGATTCCTCCAGCTCCATTTTTCTTTCTCAAGATTGCTTTGGGGAGAGGGGAAGATGGTGGAAGAGTAGGACGCAGAGATCACCTTCCTCCCCACAGATATACCAGAAATACATCTACACGTGGAGCAACTCCTACAGAACACCTACTGAATGCTGGCAGAAGACCTCAGACTTCCCAAAAGGCAAGAAACACCCCACATACCTGGGTAGGGCAAAAGAAAAAAAGAAAAAACAGAGACAAAAGAATAGGGCTGGGACCTGCACCAGAGGGAGGGAGCTGTGAAGGAGGAAAGGTTTCCACACACTAGGAAGCCCCTTCGCGGGCAGAGACTGCGGGTGGCAGAGCCGGGAGCTTCGGAGCCACGGAGGAGAGCACAGCAACAGGGGTGCGGAGGGCAAAGCGGGGAGATTCCCGCACAGAAGATCGGTGCCAACCGGCACTCACCAGCCTGAGAGGCTTGTCTGCTCACCCGCCGGGGCGGGCGAGGCTGCGAGCTGAGGCTCCGGCTTTGGTCGGAGCGCAGGGAGAGGACTGGGGTTGGCTGTGTGAACACAGCCTGAGGGGGTTAGTGCACCACAGCTAGCCGGGAGGAAGTCCGGGAAAAGGTCTGGAGCTGCCGAAGAGGCAAGAGACTTTTTCTTCCCTCTTTGTTTCCTGGTGCGCGAGGAGAGGGGATTAAGAGCCCTGCTTAAAGGAACTCCAGAGACGGGTGCGAGCCGCGGCTAAAAGCGTGGACCCCAGAGACGGGCGGGAGACGCTAAGGCTGCTGCTGCCGCCACCAAGGAGCCTGTGTGCGAGCACAGCTCACTATCCACACCGCTCTTCTGGGGAGCCTGTGCAGTCCGCCACTGCCAGGGTCCCGGGATCCAGGGACAACTTCCCTGGGAGAACGCACGGCGCGCCTCAGGCCAGTGCAACGTGACGCCAGCCTCTGCCACCACAGGCTCGCCCTGCACTCTGCGCCCCTCCCTCCCCCCCGCCTGAGTAAGCCAGAGCCCCCGAAGCAGAGGATCCTTTAACCCCGTTCTGTCTGAGCAAAAAACAGACGCCCTCCAGCGACCTACACACAGAGGCAGGGCCAAATCCAAAGCTGAGCTCCTGGGAGCTGTGAGAACAAAGAAGAGAAATGGAAATCTCTCCCAGCAGCCTCAGAAGTAGCGGATTAAAGCTCCACAATCAACTTGATGTACCTGCATCTGTGGAATACATGAATAGACAACCAATCATCCCAAATTGAGGAGGCAGATTTTGAGAGCATGATTTATGATTTTTTTCCCCTTTTCCTCTTTTTGTGAGTGTGTATGTGTATGATTCTGTGTGAGATTTTGTCTGTATAGCTGTGCTTCCACCATTTGTCCTAGGGTTCTATCTGTCCGTTTTTTTAAAAAAATTTTTTTCCTTAATAATTAATTTTAATTTTAATAACTTTATTTTACATTACCTTATCTTCTTTCTTTCTTTCTTTCTTTCTTTCTTTCTTTCTTTCTTTTCTTTCTTTCTATCCTTCCTTCCCTCTGTTAGACGACAAATCATCCCAAATTGAGGAGGTGGACTTTGAGAGCAAGATTTATGATTTTTTCCCCTTTTCCTCTTTTTGTGAGTGTGTATGTGTATGCTTCTGTGTGAAATTTTGTCTGTATAGCTTTGCTTCCACCATTTGTCCTAAGGTTCTATCCGTCCGTTATTTTTTTCTTAATAATTATTTTCTAATTTAATAATTTATTATATTTTACTTTATTTTACTTTATCTTCTTTCTTTCTTTCTTTTTTCCTTCCTTCCCTCCTTCCTTCCTTCCTTCTTTCCTCCCACCGTCCCTCTTTCCCTCTCTCCTTCCCTCCTTTCTTTCTTTCTTTCCTTCTATTCTTCTTTCCTTCTTTTCTTCTTTCTTTCTTCCTTCCTTCCTTCTTTCCTTCCTTCCTTCCTTATTTCCTTCCCTCCTTTCTTTCTTTCTTTCTTTCTTTCTTTCTTTCTTTCTTTCTTTCTTTCTTTCTTTCTTTCTTTCTTTCTTTCTTCTAATTCTACTAATTCTTTCTCTCTACATTTTCTCCCTTTTATTCTGAGCCGTGTGGATGAAAGGCTCTTGGTGCTGCAGCCAGGAGTCAGTGCTGTGCCTCTGAGGTGGGAGAGCCAACTTCAGGACACTGGTCAACAAGAGACCTCCCAGCTCCACATAATATAAAATGGCGAAAATCTCCCAGGGATCTCCATCTCAAAACCAGCACCCAGCTTCACTCAACGACCAGCAAGCTACAGTGCTGGACAACCTATGCTAATCAACTAGCAAAAGAGGAACACAACCCCACCCATTAGCAGAGAGGCTGCCTACAATAATAATAAGTCCACAGACACCCCAAAACACACCACCAGACGTGGACCTGCTCACCAGAGAGACAAGATCCAGCCTCATCCTCCAGAACACAGGCACTAGTGCCCTCCACCAGGAAGCCTAAACAACACACTGAACCAACTTCAGGCACTGAGGATAGACATCAAAAAAAACGGGAACTACGAACCTGCAGCCTGCAGAAAGGAGATCCCAAACACAGTAAGATAAGCAAAATGAGAAAACAGAAAAACACACCACAGATGAAGGAGCAAGATAAAAACGAACCAGACCTAACAAATGAAGAGGAAATAGGCAGTCTACCTGAAAAAGAATTCAGAATAATGATAGTAAAGATGATCCAAAATCTTGGAAATAGAATAGACAAAATACAAGAAACATTTAACAAGGACCTAGAAGAACTAAAGATGAAACTAACAATGATGAACAACACAATAAATGAAATTAAAAATACTCTAGATGGGACCAATAGCAGAATAACTGAGGCAGAAGAACGGATAAATGACCTGGAAGATAAAATAGTGGAAATAACTACTGCAGAGCAGAATAAAGAGAAAAGAATGAAAAGAATTGAGGGCAGTCTCAGAGACTTCTGGGAAACATTAAACGCACCAGCGTTCGAATTATAGGGGTTCCAGAAGAAGAAGAGAAAAAGAAAGGGACTGAGAAAATATTTGAAGAGATTATAGTTGAAAACTTCCCTAATATGGGAAAAGAAATAGTTAATCAAGTCCAAGAAGCACAGAAGAGTCCCAAAAAGGATAAATCCAAGGAGAAATATGCCAAGACACATATTAATCAAACTGTCAAAAATTAAGTACAAAGAAAGCATATTAAAAGCAGCAAGGGAAAAACAACAAATAACACACAAGGGAATCCCCATAAGGTTAACAGCTGATCTCTCAGCAGAAACTCTGCAAGCCAGAAGGGTGTGGCAGGACATACTGAAAGTGATGAAGGAGAAAAACCTGCAACCAAGATTACTCTACCCAGCAAGGATCTCATTCAGATTTGATGGAGAAATTAAAACCTTTACAGACAAGCAAAAGCTGAGAGAGATCAGCACCACCAAAACAGCTTTACAACAAATGCTAAAGGAACTTCTCTAGGCAAGAAGCACAAGAGAAGGAAAAGAACTACAATAACGAACACAAAACAATTTAGAAAATGGGAATGGGAACATACATATCGATAATTACCTTAAATGTAAATGGACTAAATGCTCCAAACAAAAGACACAGATTGGATGAATGGATACAAAAACAAGACCCATATATATGCTGTCTACAAGAGACGCACTTCAGACCTAGAGACACATATAGACTGAAAGTAAGGGGATGGAAAAAGATATTCCATGCAAATGGAAACCAAAAGAAAGCTGGAGTAGCAGTTGTCATATCAGACAAAATAGACTTTAAAATAAAGACTATTAGAGGAGACAAAGAAGGACACTACATAATGATCAAGAGATTGATCCAAGAAAAAGATATAACAATTGTAAATATTTATGCACCAAACATAGGAGCACCTAAATACATAAGGCAAATACTAACAGCCATAAAAGGGGAAATCGACAGTAACATATTCATAGTAGGGGACCTTAACACCCCACTTTCACCAATGGACAGATCATCCAAAATGAAAATAAGGAAACACAAACTTTAAATGATACATTAAACAAGATGGACTTAGTTGATATTTATAGGACACCCCATCCAAAAACAACAGTATACACATTTTTCTCAAGTGCTCATGGAACATTCTCCAGGATAGATCATATATTGGGTCACAAATCAAGCCTTGGTAAATTTAAGAAAATTGAAATCATATCAAGTATCTTTCCCGACCACAATGCCATGAGACTAGATATCAATTACAGGAAAAGATCTGTAAAAAATACAAACACATGGAGGCTACACAGTACACTACTTAATAACGAAGTGATCACTGAAGAAATCAAAGAGGAAACCAAAAAATACCTAGAAACAAGTGATAATGGAGACACGACGACCCAAAACCTATGGGATGCAGCAAAAGCAGTTCTAAGAGGAAAGTTTATAGCAATACAAGCCCACCTTAAGAAACAGGAAATATCTCGAATAAACAACCTAACCTTGCACCTAAATCAGTTAGAGAAAGAAGAACAAAAAATCCCCAAAGTTAGCAGAAGGAAAGAAATCATAAAAATCAGATCAGAAATAAATGAAAAAGAAATGAAGGCAACAGTAGCAAAGATCAATAAAACTACAAGCTGGTTCTTTGAGAAGATAAACAAAATTGATAACCCATTAGCCAGAGTCATCAAGAAAAAAAGGGAGAAGACTCAAATCAATAGAATTAGAAATGAAAAAAGAGAAGTAACAACTGACACTGCAGAAATACAGGAGAGGATGAGAGATTACTACAAGCAACTCTATGCCAATAAATTGGACAACCTGGAAGAAATAGTCAAATTCTTAGAAATGCACAACCTGCCAAGACTGAAGCAGGAAGAAATAGAAAATATGAACAGACCAATCACAAGCACTGAAATTGAAACTGTGATTAAAAATCTTCCAACAAAAAAAAGCCCAGGATCAGATGGCTTCACAGGCGAATTCTATCAAACATTTAGAGAAGAGCTAACACCTATCCTTCTCAAACTCTTCCAAAACATAGAAGAGGGAGGAACTCTCCCAAATTGATTCTACAAGGCCACCATCACCTTGATACCAAAACCAGACAAGGATGTCACAAAGAAAGAAAACCACAGGCCAATATCACTGATGAACATAGATGCAAAAATCCTCAACAAAATACTTGCAAACAGAATCCAACAGCACATTAAAAGGATCATACACCATGATCAAGTGGGGTTTATTCCAGGAATGCAAGGATTCTTCAATATATGCAAATCAATTAATGTGATAAACCGTATTAACAAATTGAAGGAGAAAAAACCATATGATCATCTCAATAGATGCAGAGAAAGCTTTTGACAAAATTCACCACCGATTTTTGATTAAAAAAACCCTGCAGAAATTAGGCATAGAGGGAACTTTCCTCAACATAATAAAGGCCATATATGACAAACTCACAGCCAACATCATCCTCAATGGTGAAAAACTGAAAGCATTTCCACTAAGATCAGGAACAAGACAAGGTTGCCCACTCTCACCACTATCATGCAACATACTTTTGGAAGTTTTACCCACAGCAATCAGAAAAGAAAACGAAATAAGAGGAAGCCAAATCAGAAAAGAAGTAAAGCTGTCACTGTTTGCAGATGATATGATACTATACATAGAGAATCTGAAAGATGCTACCAGAAAACTACTAGAGCTAATCAATAAATTTGGTAAAGTTGCAGGGTACAAAATTAATGCACAGAAATCTCTGGCATTCCTATACACTAATGATGAAAAATCTGAAAGTGAAATCAAGAAAACACTCCCATTTATCATCGCAACAAAAAGAATAAAATATCTAGGAATAAACCTACCTAAGGAGACAAAAGACCTGTATGCAGAAAATTATAAGACACTGATAAAAGAAATTAAATATGATACAAATAGATGGAGAGATATACCATGTTCTTGGATTGGAAGAATCAACATTGTGAAAATGACTCTACTACCCAAAGCAACCTACAGATTCAATGCAATCCCTATCAAATTACCACTGGCATTTTTCACAGAACTAGAACAAAAAATTTCACAATTTGTATGGAAACACAAAAGACCCCGAATAGCAAAAGCAATCTTAAGAACGAAAAACGGAGCTGGAGGAATCAGGCTGCCTAACTTCAGACTATACTACAAAGCTACAGTAATCAAGACAGTATGGTACTGGCACAAAAACAGAAAGATAGATCAATGGAACAGGATAGAAAGCTCAAAGATAAACCCACGCACATATGGTCACCTTATCTTTGATAAAGGAGGCAGGAATGTACAGTGGAGAAAGGACAGCCTCTTCAATAAGTGGTGCTGGGAAAACTGGACAGGTACATGTAAAAGTATGAGATTAGATCACTCCCTAACACCATACACAAAAATAAGCTCAAAATGGATTAAAGACCTAAATGTAAGGCCAGAAACTATCAAACTTTTAGAGGAAAACATAGGCAGAACACTCTATGACATAAACCACAGCAAGGTCCTTTTTGACCCACCTCTTAGAGAAATGGAAATAAAAACAAAAATAAACAAATGGGACCTAATGAAACTTAAACGCTTTTGCACAGCAAAGGAAACCATAAACAAGACCAAAAGACAACCCTCAGAATGGGAAAAATATTTGCAAATGAAACAACCGACAAAGAATTAATCTCCAAAATTTATAAGCAGCTCATGCAGCTCAATAACAAAAAAACAAACAACACAATCCAAAAATGGGCAGAAGACCTATATAGACATTTCTCCAAAAAGATATACAGACTGCCAACAAACACATGAAAGAATGCTCAACATCATTAATCATTAGAGAAATGCAAATCAAAACTACAATGAGATATCATCTCACACCAGTCAGAATGGCCATCATCAAAAAATCTAGAAACAATAAATGCTGGAGAGGGTGTGGAGAAAAGGGAACACTCTTGCACTGCTGGTGGGAATGTGAATTGGTACAGGCACTATGGAGAACAGTATGGAGGTTCCTGAAAAAACTACAAATAAAACTACCATATGACCCAGCAATCCCACTACTGGGCATATACCCTGAGAAAACCATAATTCAAAAAGCGTCATGTACCAAAATGGTCATTGCAGCTCTATTTACAATAGCCCAGAGATGGAAACAACCTAAGTGCCCATCATCGGATGAATGGGTAAAGAAGATGTGGCACATATATACAATGGAATATTACTCAGCCATAAAAAGAAACGAAATTGAGCTATTTGTAATGAGGTGGATAGACCTAGAGTCTGTCATACAGAGTGAAGTAAGTCAGAAAGAGAAAGACAAGTACCGTATGCTAACACATATATATGGAATTTAAGAAAAAAATGTCATGAAGAACCTAGGGATAAGATAGGAATAAAGACACAGACCTACTGGATAATGGACCTTAGGATATGGGGAGGGAGAAGGGTGAGCTGTGACAAAGCGAGAGAGAGGCATGGACATATGTACACTACCAAACGTAAGGTAGATAGCTAGTGGGAAGCAGCCGCATAGCACAGGGAGATCAGCTCGGTGCTTTGTGACCGCTTGGAGTTGGGAGATAGGGAGGGTGGGAGGGAGGGAGGTGCAAGAGGGAAGAGATATGGGAACATATGTTTATGTATAAGTGATTCACTTTGTTATAAAGCAGAAACCAAAACACCATTGTAAAGCAATTATACCCCAATAAAGATGTTAAAAAAAATAAAAAAAAATTAAAAAAAGATTGCTTTGGCTGTTCGGGGTCTTCTGTGTTTTCATATAAATTGTGAAAATTTTTGTTGTAGTTCTGTGAAAAATGCCATTGGTAGTTTGATAGGGATCACACTGAATCTGTACATTGCTTTGTGTAGTAGAGTCATTTTCACAATGTTGTTTCTTCCATTCCAAGAACATGGTATATCTCTCCATCTGTTTGTATCATCTTTAATTTCTTTCAACAGTGTCTTATAGTTTTCTGCATACAGGTGTTTTGTCTCCTTAGGTAAGTTTATTCCTAGGTATTTTATTCTTTTTGCTGCAATGGTAAATGGGAGTGTTTCCTTAATTTCACTTTCAGATTTTTTTTAACATCTTTATTGGAGTATAATTGCTTTACAATGGTGTGTTAGTTTCTGTTTTATAACAAAGTGAATCAGTTATACATATACATATGTTCCCATATCTCTTCCCTCTTGCAACTCCCTTCCTCCCACCCTCCCTATCCCCCAACTCCAGGCGGTCACAAAGCACCGAGCTGATCTCCCTGTGCTATAGGGCTGCTTCCCACTAGCTATCTACCTTACGTTTGGTAGTGTATATATGTCCATGCCTCTCTCTCGCTTTGTCACAGCTCACCCTTCCCCTACTCATATCCTCAAGTCCGTTCTCTAGTAGGTCTGTGTCTTTATTCCTGTCTTACCCCTAGGTTCTTCATGACATTTTTTTCTCTTAAATTCCATATGTATGTGTTAGCATATGGTATTAGTCTTTCTCATTCTGACTTACTTCACTCTGTATGACAGACTCTAGGTCTATCCACCTCATTACAAATAGCTCAATTTCGTTTCTTTTTATGGCTAATATTCCATTGTATATATGTGCCACATCTTCTTTATCTATTCATCCAATGATGGGCACTTAGGTTGTTTCCATCTCTGGGCTACCATAAATAGAGCTGCAATGAACATTTTGGGATATGACTCTTTTTGAGTTATGGTTTTCTCAGGGCATATGCCCAGTAGTGGGATTACTGGGTCATATGGTAGTTCTATTTGTAGTTTTTTTAAGGAACCTCCATACTGTTCTCAATAGTGGCTATACCAATTCAAGTTCCCACCAGCAGTGCAAGAGTGTTTCCTTTTCTCCACACCCTCTCCAGCACTTATTGTTTCTAGATTTTTTGATGATGGCCATTCTGACTGGTATGAGATGATATCTCATTGTAGTTTTGATTTGCATTTCTCTAATGATTAATGATGTTGAGCATTCTTTCATGTGTTTGTTGGCAGTCTGTATATCTTTTTGAAGAAATGTCTATATAGGTCTTCTGCCCATTTTGGAGTGGGTTGTTTGTGTTTTTGTTTTTGAGCTGCATGACCTGCTTATGAATTTTGGAGAATAATTCTTTGTCAGTTGCTTCATTTGCAAATATTTTTCCCATTCTGAGGGTTGTCTTTTGGTCTTGTTTATGGTTTCCTTTGCTGTGCAAAAGCGTTTAAGTTTCATTAGGTCCCATTTGTTTATTTTTGTTTTTATTTCCATTTCTCTAGGAGGTGGGTCAAAAAGGATCTTGCCGTGGTTTATGTCATAGAGTGTTCTGCCTATGTTTTCCTCTAAAAGTTTGATAGTTTCTGGCCTTACATTTAGGTCTTTAATCCATTTTGAGCTTATTTTTGTGTATGGTGTTAGGGAGTGATCTAATCTCATACTTTTACATGTACCTGTCCAGTTTTCCCAGCACCACTTATTGAAGAGGCTGTCCTTTCTCCACTGTACATTCCTGCCTCCTTTATCAAAGATAAGGTGACCATATGTGCGTGGGTTTATCTTTGAGCTTTCTATCCTGTTCCATTGATCTATCTTTCTGTTTTTGTGCCAGTACCATACTGTCTTGATTACTGTAGCTTTGTAGTATAGTCTGAAGTTAGGCAGCCTGATTCCTCCAGCTCCGTTTTTCGTTCTTAAGATTGCTTTTGCTATTCGGGGTCTTTTGTGTTTCCATACAAATTGTGAAATTTTTTGTTCTAGTTCTGTGAAAAATGCCAGTGGTAATTTGATAGGGATTGCATTGAATCTGTAGGTTGCTTTGGGTAGTAGAGTCATTTTCACAATGTTGATTCTTCCAATCCAAGAACATGGTATATCTCTCCATCTATTTGTATCATATTTAATTTCTTTTATCAGTGTCTTATAATTTTCTGCATACAGGTCTTTTGTCTCCTTAGGTAGGTTTATTCCTAGATATTTTATTCTTTTTGTTGCGATGATAAATGGGAGTGTTTTCTTGATTTCACTTTCAGATTTTTCATCATTAGTGTATAGGAATGCAAGAGATTTCTGTGCATTAATTTTGTACCCTGCAACTTTACCAAATTTATTAATTAGCTCTAGTAGTTTTCTGGTAGCATCTTTAGGATTCTCTATGTATAGCATGATGGCATCTGCAAACAGTGACAGCTTTACTTCCTCTTTTCCAATTTGGATTCCTCTTATTTCTTTTTCTTCTCTGATTGATGTGGCTAAAACTTCCAAAAGTATGTTGCATGATAGTGGTGAGAGTGGGCAACCTTGTCTTGTTCCTGATCTTAGTGGAAGTGGTTTCATTTTTTCACCATTGAGGATGATGGTGGCTGTGGGCTTTTCATATATGGCCTTTATTATGTTGAGGAAAGTTCCCTCTATGCCTACTTTCTGGAAGGGTTTTTATCAGAAATGGGTGTTGAATATTGTCAAAAGCTTTTTCTGCATCTATTGAGATAATCATATGGTGTTTCCTCTTCAGTTTGTTAATATGTTTTATGACATTGATTGATTTGCGTATATTGAAGATTCCTTGCATTCCTGGGATAAACCCCACTTGATCATGGTGTATGATCCTTTTAATGTGCTGTTGGATTCTGTTTGCTAGTATGTTGTTGAGGATTTTTGCATCTATGTGCATCCGTGATATTGGTCTGTAGTTTTTTTTTTTTTTTTTTGACATTTTTGTCTGTTTTTAGTATCAGGGTGATGGTGGCCTCGTAGGATGAGTTTGGGAGTACTCCTCCCTCTGCTATATTTTGGAAGAGTTTGAGAAGGATAGGTGTTAGCTATTCTCTAAATGTTTGATAGCATTCCCCTGTGAAACTATCTGGTCCTGGGTTTTTGTTTGTTAGAAGATTTGTAAGCACAGTCTCAATTTCAGTGCTTGGGATCAGCCTGTTTCTATTTTCTATTTCTTCCTGGTTCAGTCTCTGAAGGTTGTGCTTTTCTAAGAATTTGTCCATTTCTTTCAAATTGTCCATTTTGTTGGCATATAATTGCTTGTAGTAATCTCTCAGGATCCTTTGTATTTCTGCAGGGTTGGTTGTTCCTCTCCTTTTTCATTTCTACTTCTATTGATTTGAGTCTTCTCCCTTTTTTCTTGATGAGTTTGGCTAGTGGTTTATCAATTTTGTTTATCTTCTCAACTAACAAGCTTTTAGTTTTATTGATCTTTGCTATTTTTTCCTTCACTTCTTTTTCATATATTTCTGGCCTGATCTTTACGATTTCTTTCCTTCTGCTAACTTTGGGGTTTTTTGTTCTTCTTTCTTTAATTACTTTAGGTGTAAGGTTAGGTTGTTTATTTGAGATATTTCTTGTTTCTTAACGTAGCATTGTATTGCTATAAACTTCCCTCTTAGAACTGCTTTTGCTGCATCATATAGGTTTTGGGTCATCGTGTCTCCATTGTCATTTGTTTCTAGGTGTTTTTTGATTTTCTCCTTGATTTCCTCAGTGATCTCTTGGTTATTAAGTAGTGTATTGTTTAGCCTCCGTGTGTTTGTATTTTTACAGATTTTTTTCGTGTAATTGATATCTGGTATCATAGCGTTGTGGTCGGAAAAGATACTTGATACAATTTCAATTTTCTTAAATTTACCGAGGCTTGATTTCTGCCCCAAGATATGAGCTATCCTGTAGAATGTTCCATGAGCACTTGAGAAGAACGTGTGTTCTGTTGTCCTATAAATATGAATTAAGTCCATCTTGTTTAATGTATCATTTAAAGCTTGGGTTTCTGTATTTATTTTCCTTTCGGATGATCTGTCCATTGGTGAAATTTGGGTGTTAAAGTACCCTGCGATGATTATGTTACTGTTGATTTCTCCTTTTATGGATGTTAACTTTTGCCTTATGTATTGAGGTGCTCCTATGTTGGGTGCATAAATATTTACAATTGTTATATCTTCTTCTTGGATTGATCCCTTGATCATTATGTAGTGTCCTTCTTAGTGTCTTGTAATAGTCTTGGCTTTTTTTTTTCCAGTATGTGGGCCTCTCACTTTTGTGGCCTCTCCCATTGTGGAGCACCGGCTCCAGACGGGCAGACTCAACGGCCAGGGCTCACAGGCCAGCCACTCCGCGGCATGTGGGATCTTCCCGGCCTGGGGTATGAACCCATGTTCCCTGCATGGGCAGGCAGACTCTCAGCCACTGCGCCACCAGGGAAGCCCAATAGTCTTGTTTTTAAAGTCTAATTTGTCTGAAGTGAGAATTGCTACTCCATCTTTCCTTTGATTTCAATTTGCATGGAATATCCTTTTCTATCCCCTCACTTTCAGTCTGTATGTGTCCCTAGGTCTGAAGTGTGTCTCTTGCAGACAGCATATATACGGGTCTTGTTTTTGTTTCCATTCAGCCAGTCTATGTCTTTTGTTTGGAGCATTTAAGCCATTTACATTTAATGTAATTATCAGTATGTATGTTCCTATTACCATTTTCTTAATTGTTTTGGGTTTGTTATTGTAGGTCTTTTCCTCCTCTTGTGTTTCCTGCTAGAGAAGTTCTTTTAACAAGCTGGTTTGGTGGTGGTGAATTCTCTTTGCCTTTGCTTGTCTGTAAAGGTTTTAATTTCTCTGTCAAATCTGAATGAGATTCTTGCTGGATAGAGTAATCTTGGTTGTAGGTTTTTCCCTATCATCACTTTAAATATGTCCTGCCACTCCCTTCTGGCTTGCAGAGTTTCTGCTGAAAGATCAGTTGTTAACCTTATGGGTTTCCCTTATATATTATTTGTTGTTTTTCCCTTGCTGCTTTTAATAGTTTTTGTTTTTAATAGTTCGATAAATATGTGTCTTGGTGTGTTTCTCCTTGGATTTTTCCTGTATGTGACTCTCTGCACTTCCTGGACTTGATTGAGTATTTCCTTTCCCATATTAGGGAAGTTTTCAACTATAATCTCTTCAAATATTTTCTCAGTCCCCTTTTTTTCTCTTCCTCTTTTGCAACCCCTATAATTCGAATGTTGGTGTATTTAATGTTGTCCCAGAAGTCTCTGAGACTGTCCTCAATTCTTTTCATTTTTTTTTTCTTTATTCTGCTCTGCAGTAGTCATTTCCACTATTTTATCTTCCAGGTCACTTATTTCTTCTTCTGCTTCAGTAATTCTGCTTTTGATTCCATCTCAAGAAGTTTTAATTTCATTTATTGTGTTTTTCATCATTGTTTGTTTGCTCTTTAGTTCTTTTAGGTCCTTGTTAAACGTTTCTTGTGTTTTCTCCATTCTATTTCCAAGATTTTGGATCATCTTTACTATCATTACTCTTAATTCGTTTTCAGGTAGACTGCCTATTTCGTGCTCTGGTGGGTTTTTACCTTGCTCCTTCATCTGCAGTGTGTTTCTCTGTCTTCTCATTTTGCTTAACTTACTGTGTTTGGGGTTTCCTTTTCACAGGCTGCACGTTCATAGTTCCTGCTGTTTTTGGTGTCTGTCCCCAGTGGCTAAGGTTGGTTCAGTGGGTTGTGTAGACTTCCTGGTGGAGGGGACTGGTGCCTGTGTTCTGGTGGATGAGGCTGGATCTTTTCTTTCTTGTGGGCAGGACCTTGTCTGGTGGTGTGATTTTCGGTGTGTGTGACCTTATTATGATTTTAGGCAGCCTCTCTGCTAACGGGTGGTGTTGTGCTCCTGTCTTGCTAGTTGTGTGGCATAGGGTGTCCAGCACTGTAGCTTGCTGGCCATTGAGTGGAGCTGGGTCTTAGCGTTGAGATGGAGATCTCTGGGAGCTTTTGCCACTTGCTATTACGTGGAGTTGGGTGGTCTTTTGTGGACCAATGTTCTGAACTCAGCTCTCCCATTTCAGAGGCACAGGCCTGACACCCGGCTGGAGCACCAAGACCGTGTCCGCCACACGGCCACATACATGGGGAGTTTCTTTCCTTTTGGGAAGTCTGAGGTCTTCTGCCCGCATTCAGTAAGTGTTCTGTAGGAGTTGTTCCACGTGTAGATTTATTTCTGATGCATTTGTGGGGAGGAGGGTGACCTCTACATCTTATTCTTCCACATTTTGGAGGTCTCTGCCAGTAGTGAGATGTTGGAAGAGGAAAAATATAATTTTACTTTCTATTGGGCTTGGGAATTTATTTTTATATTTTAAGTAGGATAATAAGAGCACCTTTTGAAGGTCTGATTTCAAAGGAACAGGGAACTATTTAGTTCTGTGAACTAGATCTGTGTTAACTGTTCCTGTGCCTTCCATACCATGGGGGAAATGATTAGTCCTCTCAAGCAAGTGCAAAGCAGTAAGTGAAATACGTTGCCTCTCTTTAACTTTCCAAAAGCTGAAAAGTGCTGAGAAGCAAGCTGTGTCAAAAGTGAGTACAGTGCGAAGGACTTAACAAAGTAAGTTACCAAGATAACCTTTTCTCTTTTGATGACTTTGTAAGCAATATTTGTAACCAATACCTCTCTTGCAAACTGCTTGCAGTTAAGGACACCATATGTCGTCGTCAAATGAAAAGTTACTAGTACTAGTTTTGCCTATGTTGTATGGTTACAAAAAAATAAAATTTTCAAAGAAAGAAAAAATAAGTGAGAGAAGTAGCCTACACTGTCAGGGTTGTTGGAACTAAGTCATGGTAGCCTTTTTTCATCCATCAGGAGGTAGAATTAGTGGGCAGAAAAGTTTTTCAAGTAGAAATTGTTGGTAATTTTAGATCCTCCGCAAGAACAACTTATTCCGTATGTGTGACCAAACAACTCAATGCCAAGGTTTGGAAGTTCACCTTGTCAAGTTTTTGGTGTTTGAGCTGCACTTCTGTGGTGGGTTTAGTCTGATGCACCAGTGAGCCTTATCAAACCTGGCAGTATTAATTTCATGCACAGCATATGTATCAGACATAACTACAACTATCATTTAATTAATGTCTAAATATTTGCTTTCTTTGAATCTGTATGCTAATGGCATTTACTTGATAGCCACCCATGCAAATTATTTGAATATACTTTTGCAGCAGGGGTATTTTTTTTTTTTTTTTTTTGTGGTACACAGGCCTCTCACTGCTGTGGCCTCTCCCGCTGCGGAGCACAGGCTCCAGACGCGCAGGCCCAGCGGCCATGGATCACGGGCCCAGCCTCTCCACAGCATGTGGGATCCTCCCGGACCGGGGGCATGAACCCGTGTCCCCTGTATCGGCAGGCGGACTCCCAACCACTGCGCCACCAGGAAGCCCCGCAGCAGGGGTATTTTAACATACTTCTTTTGCAAGCCAGAACCTTTAGGTAGAGGTTGTGTTGGTTTAGATACACTGGCTTTTATTATGGGATATCCAGCAGTTTAAATTTGATGTGCTAGTCTAAATTCCATGAAGGCAGGGACCAAGTTTGTCCTAATCACTTTGTCTTCAGTGCCAAATACATGGCATATAATGTTCACTCAATGGACACCTGTGGAACTAATGCACAATTTCCTGATTCTAGTGAACTGAAAATTCAGTAGCTCTTTCAGGGCTAGAATTTTGCTTCTTCTTTTGCTCCAGCCCTGCCAACAAACCACAGACTATTACTTTCAGAAAAAAAAAGTGCTTTCCTCGAAGGATATGTATGTATTGGATTTACAAAAAGCATCTGATAATTAAATTTGGCATTTAATACTTGAGTAAATACTAGCAAACATAAAACTGAGTCGTATATATGTAACACTAACTAGTAAACCAAATTACCACAGCTACCTTAGTTTTATCTAAATTAAGATTAAATAGGCTTAAATAAGCACCTATGATTCCCTAATAAGCACACACTTCAATAAGCACTAAACTTCTTGACCTCTATTTTGGTTGTTTGGAAACCTTATACCCTAATGCTTAATATTTCAGTTCTGTGGGATGTTGCTGTAGATATACTCTTTAAATATAAATCCACTCTATAAGTGACGTGGTAGTGATTAACACTGTGTATTTCTGGCTTTTCAGTACACGATAGATGGCATTTCCCGTGCTGAGTGGCCAGTTCTGTCCAATGAGTTGAATAAAAGTGATTAAGCATGATTTCTTAGTCAAGAAATTTGTGACACTCCAAAGCCTTTTTTGCCTTCTGTCACAACAAGCACTGGCCCAGAGTAGATGCTCCAACAGCTTGGGTCCCTCTGATAGACATGACACTTAAGTGACAAATAAATCCCAGTTACTCTCAGGGTTGGTTGTTTCTGCAGCGTATCTTAGCCTATCCTGACTTAATTCAAAAGGGATTTTCTGCAGAAATAAAAAAGGTTTTAATATAAATGAAGAAACTTACAAAATTAATGTTGTGGAACACTTTGTCCTTAAACAAAATGGGCTCCATAGGCAGGAGTTTGAAAACTTATACAAGAGCTTTAACAACTGGTAACATAAAAAAGTGGCCAGGCATATATATATACATAGTCACAGCTGTGTGGTAGAATGGACAGTCACACAGGTTTGAGTCTCTGTTTTTACCACTTATGAGCTCATCACCTAACTAGAGGCTCATATCCCTTATGTGTAAATGTGGGATAACTAATATAGGATTATAAGGTAATTGAATTACGAAAATCACCTGATAATAAGATCTTTAATATGTAAGTAGCTATGATAGCTACATTAATCAACTGATTAGTCTGGCAATATATATCAAATTATAGAATTACTACTAATTCTTCCATTCACAACTTAGTGCATACAACAAGCCTAAGTTTCAAGAATGGAGTATATTAAATGCTAAACTGGTATGAAAAAATGGAAGCAAATTCTTTAAAACATAAGATGGTATATCATTTTTTTACTCAAATTTTGAGGCTTTTAGTCAGTTGTAGCTATTTTTTTAAAAAAAGGGTTATCAGACAAGGACATCTCTTCCTTTTAGATTAACACGAGCTATGCAAAAGTATTTCAGATTACTGAAGGAAACATAACACTTATTAAGACCTCACATGCCAAAAATTTATGTCTGAATTAATTTCAAAACCTATAAAGGTATGTAATTATTGATATGCTAATGAGAAGACTGATGCTCAGAAGTTAAGTTGCCCAAAACCACTTAGTAGGTGGAACTGAGCTTCAAATCATGGTCTTCCTCCACGACAGTTTCTCCTCAGTATGTAAGAGTACATTGGTTCATGATTATCTAAACCTTAAAAAAAGTTTATAGTGGAAAGCACTTTTAATATTAAATAGCTCCCTGCCTAATTATAAGGAGCTTATCACAACGCCAACTTCATTTAATCCTTCATTTGTTAAAAAAAAATCCACGCTTCAAAGGGCAGTAAGTGAAGTGCAATTCTTTCATATCGTTTTCTACAAAATAAGTTAACTTTAAGCAAAACAACTTCAATGACAATAAATGCATTTCATCATTTATTTAATGTTTAAGCTCTCGCACTAGATTTTTACAAGCTGGTGAACACTGACAAATTATTTCTCCCACAGAACTATAACCACATGTTCCCGGACAGTATAAATATATGGTTGAGCTGACATTAATACACATCACCATTTTATCAATCACATAATAAAACAAATTGTCAAGTATCCAAATATTAAGTTACACAGCTCAAAAGGCATATAAAATATTAAATGTCTGCTCAATTCATTAGCAGAAACCCACTTTTTTGTTTTTTGCAAGAAAGGTTGGGAATCACACTTCAAACAAAAATAAGTTGGTAAACAACTTCAGATAAGTTTGAAAAAAAATTACAAGAATTTCAGAAATTTTATGATTAAGAATTGTTTTAGCTACCATAACAAAGTATTTCTACCTTTTAAAAAAATATTTACTAAATTAAAGCGCATATTCTACATGTTCTGCACAAGACAAAGGCAACATTTTACTAAAAATACTTAATAGCCCCCTCCCATTCCTTTTTTCAGGCCCTCCCTGTAAGTTGCACCCCAAAGTGCAAACATTAAAATTAACTGTAAGGCTTTTTTGTCTGGAGACATTAAAGACATGTGCTTCTGTACAATGTAGATTTTCAAAACGGAGGTCTTCCATGACAGCACAAAATGAGATTTATAGAAAGACATTAAATAGTCACTGGTAAGACTTGGTTAATTAAAAAAAAACAAACGAGCAAATCTGATGTATACTGGTATGAATGTGGAAGATGTAAACATATTGTGATCAAATAACCTTATAGGCCCTACTTTCTATGTTTGAAATGATGGAAAGAATAAAACACATAAGGTCCAGAGTTTTCATAGTTCCTGGGATTTTAGTTCGATATGATACTAAAAACAACAAGAATTGTGCTGGGTATTTTGGCACCTAGTCTTTCTAAATTTCTTATATACTGATAAGAATCTGGCATGGAAACACATTTAAAGACATGAATGACTCCATACTGCATGATTTCAGGAAAAGTCAATTGGTACAAATGATAAGCACATTTTAAATGCTGAACAGCAAGAATCCTTTGCTAAGTGTCCAAGTAGGTTGATCATAACCCAAACAGAGGGTGCAATTCTGCCAGGCTTGTGGCCTGGTAAAACTGCGTTTCAACACTCCTATGGAAGCTTCATCAGACTTCACCAAGCCAACATGCTGGTTAACATGTACGACAAATCCCGTCCTGTCTAGGTTCCACTTCCAAGCAATGGCATCAGGCACCCCAGTTTTATTGAATGCAACAGTTGTTTCTATGACCATTAGAGTCTTTGAAGCGCAGCCGCATTTTAGGACGATACTTCTCCAAATACAAAAGTTGCTTGCTGTTAAAAGCTCCACGCCGCTTTCTAGAAGGAAGAAAACGAAAGACAAATTAAAGCAAAGTCCCTCTATAATTAACATTTACTGTTCTATAGGAGGCAATCATCACCTTTCTTGTAGCAATTTATTTTGATTATTACATTGTGACTTAATGTAGAAATAGGGATCAGCATCCATGTGTAAATGGGAAAAGGGCCATAAAAAGTTAATTTTCTAAATCTTTTTGAGAGGTAGTTATAAAATAGTCCAAACTTACAAATTCATTCATATAAAGCCCAAGAAAAGGCAAAACTAACTTATTGTAATATGAGTCAAAGAGATTGCCCCTGGTGGTTGGGAAGATGACTACAAACAGCGTGAGGGCACTTTCTGAAATGATCAAAATATTCTGTATATTGCACTGAGTGGTTATTTTATTTGGCTGTTACCATCCATTCATTTACCTTTGATATCTGCATTTTAACTAACTATACCTCAATAAAAGGGCAGATACACAAGCAACATATTCAATCAAGTATTTGAAGTAAAACAATAATTTACAGAATCATTACTGGATTACAATCTTTGTAATATGAGTATCTACATGGAATGCAAACAAGTAAGATACTCCCTGGTGGTAATACTATCTTAAAAATGAACAAAATGGGGCTTCCCTGGTGGCGCAGTGGTTGAGAACCTGCCTGCCAATGCAGGGGACACGGGTTCGAGCCCTGGTCTGGGAGGATCCCACATGCCGCGGAGCAACTAGGCCCGTGTGCCACAACTACTGAGCCTGCGCATCTGGAGCCTGTGCTCCGCAACAAGAGAGGCCGCGATAATGAGAGGCCCGCGCACCGCGATGAAGAGTGGCCCCCGCTCGCCGCAACTGGAGAAAGCCCTCGCACAGAAGCAAAGACCCAACACAGCCATAAATAAATAAATTTAAAAAAAAAAAGAACAGAATGGTCAGACAGGCTCTTGAAAAGAAATTGCTTTCCTAGTAATATATTTAAATTCGCTAACATTCAACGAGGAAATAAAAAGTGCAAACGGAAAGAACGTATTAAATACATACTGTCTTATGAACTGTACTGCATCTTCGTATTTCATTCCACCTTCAATTAATGCTAGGGCGACAAGCACTGGAGCTCTGTTAAGGTAAGAATTATAGTAAATTATTTTTCAAAGTCAAATCCTGGAAAATTCAATACTCCGAACATTCCCCAATCCGAAAGCACTATTATTTACTGCACTTCCTATGTTAATACCTATGGAAAATGTTGGACTTCATGTTAAAAATTAAATTAATAAAGTACCATTACTTTCATATCAAACCCAGGTTTTTAATCTATAACCAAAAAGACAACTATGTCCTTAACTAATACAAATAAGCCTAGAAATTAAGACCTGTATCACTAGAGAGCAGTCCTGAAAAAATTTAAGGGAGAGGGTAAATCGTGACACGTGTGGACAATATTTTCTAAATTCCAAGCAGTGAAAAATACTTTCCACTTAAAGATCTGGAAAATACTGCTTTCTTTGTTTTATTATCCATGAGACTGTGACATGTTTCACGCCAGCCTCCCCAGGGCCATGGTCTGAGCAGTGGGGGACGAGGGTGGTGGTAGCAATTTACAACTACGGACACGTATATTTTGGCACTGCTGTGTAATGACTTCCTACTGAAACAGGATTCTCCAGGATCAAGAACCCTGCCACAAACTCACCATATGCAGTGCAAAAACACCTTAGAGACAATTCATGATCCTTTTTCCAATGAGCTTGGACAGTGATTCCCAATACTATGGATACAACCTAGAACACACAATTAAGTAATTCCGCCCACATGGGCAAGTATAAATTTCAGCGACAGCATCTGTCAGTTCCAAATGTACTGGAACACATTACTGCTACACTCACCTACTTTTAAATATAACTCAGTAAGTAACCTAACAAAGCAAATTGATTCACAAACTGACAACCGCGTCTTTATGGGAGTCAAAATCAAGCTTTAACTAGAATGAAGACCAGTATCATTAAATGGGTTTAAGAAATTCTCTTACCTCCCAAGGCCTGCAACACAATGAACAGCAATACAACAACCAGGGTCTTCACGAAACTTAATTTTCACAAGACTTAACCAATCATCAACAATCTGGTTAGATGGTGGTGCGCCATCATCAAAAGGCCAATCCTAAGTCAAAAGAATACACATTTTAGACTTTTAATGTAATTGGTATAATAATTCTAAAATTCTAACACCCAAATGTTGCCAGAAGCATTTTCTTTTAACGTTTAAACAAGTGTTTTATGAAACCCCACTGTCAATGAAATGCAAATACATGCTGAGTCTTTATAAAGATCTTTTATTGCTTCAAGCCTCTGCTCAGCTTTCACCTTTATTTGGACCTCAGGACAGTGTATACTTTTGCAACAACTTAAACAATTAAGCTTTCTGAAGCCAGTGGTTTATCTGAATGAATAAACTTTGGCAGCACAGCACTGTGAACACATGGGAACCATTAAACACTTACGAGAACATGGATGCCTTCTTTCTCCACAAGACTAGTGTCGTAAGTTGCTTCACATACTCTTACTACTGTGGTAACTCCGTACTTCTTAAGTTCCTGGATAAAACATATATAAAAAAGCACATGAAGTCTTCATAACCATGTCACTCTTGCTCACCATTTGCCATTTTGATCACCTCTCTAACAGGTTAACAGAAAATCATGTATGTTTAACACGGTCTTGTTAAGTCTTACTGTCACAAGCCTTGTTTTAGGTGACAATACTAAAATAGCATTAAAAGGAAAGGGAATTGTTAAACATCATATATTTTTAATAAATTTTATATTAAAAAAAATCCCATGGCCCTTCACATACTGAAGTCGTTTATAGTCACGGTAACCTTGGCTAGACGAAGCACTAACAAAAGAGCAACTCAGGAACAAAGGACCAAAGGAATCACTCATGACTACAAACAATCTGACTTGACTGATATTAACTCTAAACTTTTGCTCATTTGCAGTGCACAGTGTATAGTTTGGAGCCTTAAAAGTATGTTCAGAGAGTAAAATCTCAAAAATGCGGTGTAAAAACCCCGCACCATTTAAGACTAGAGGCTTTAAGACTCATAGTGCATTATTAATTATAATTCTGGCATTTAAAAAATATACAGACGAAAATCAAAGATAAAAGTATTTCTATGATCTGGAAGGCCTATTTGTTGTTTCTGATTATCTATAGATATTTATAAAATAAAATGTGTATGCATCCAAATAAATTATTCAGCATTACAATCCTTCCAGAAATAGAATTAGTAGATCAGTAGCTGATAATTACATTCTAAGCATCAAAAGGGGGCCAAGACATAAACTAATCCTGGTTTATAGTATCTGTCATTATGCTAATAAGCAAATATGTGAAAAACCCACAAGCGGAGCCTCCCGCCAACCAATTTCTAGTAAGATAAGAGCCATACTGTTATACTGTCCACATATACACTTAAATTAAGCAAACTGTGAGGCATGAAGAACTAGATATTAACTTATAAATCTAAACTAACTCAAGTACATGTTCTCCTCAAAATGTATAAAATAATTCACCTCTAACGTAAAGACACTGGTACTTCTGAGAGTTGGAACTGTAGTCGTAACACCTCACAATTTCCAAAACATTTTATTTTGTTACATAAAAGGCTCCACTATTAAACTACAATCAGTTTAAGACATTAAAAAGCATCAAAACTTACCTCTATAAATTTGTTTAGGGTCGCATTAGTTGGATTGTGTGTAATAAGAAATCTCATGTTCTTGTAAGTGATTTCCACAGGAGCTGGGCGGTTCATTCGAGCCATGTTAATTTAGTTAAAAAACACTCAATAGGGTTATGAAAGAATTTAAAAGACTGAATACAGAAATGATGCAAAGAAACTGAGTCTACTTCAATATACTCCACTTGAAATTCTCAGTGCTTTTGAGTATGAAGTTGGGAGTAATGGGAAATGAAATGAACCTCCTGACAAGAAGCAGCAATTCTTCAATCCAGTAATACTGAGGCAAGAGAAAGGAAGTGCACTGAGGTTTACCCCATCCAGGTCAGAACTCTTGTAAAAAATGCTCTGTGGATTTCAATCCAACACTTCTGTGTCCAGGTTCACCACTCTTACGGGGGCTTCTTGGTGGAGTAGTAATGAATTTCTACAGTTCACTTGTCTGCATAGAGGTCGTGCTGTGCCTGGCAGTAATCTCCACTGCCCTTCAGAAACTCCATAAATGTGTGACCAAGAACACCACAGAACTGCTGTTTAAAAGAAAGAGAGAAAAAAAGTTGTTTTCAATTCAAAAGGAACATGTTATGCTTTGACAGTATTTAAGGGCACAACGATCTTTCCAAATCTGGGCCCAAGCCACCTTTTAAACTTTTACTTGAACCACAAAATACAAAGGTGATTACAGATTAAATCAATAAGCAAGGATTACTTTAAGTAAATATCCCTCACATCGTTACATTTGATGAATATCCCTTACATACATTCTTCTACTAATTACTCCTTTTAAAACCTGGCTACTTGTTTTACATTCTTCTAAATTATCACGTACAACTTTCTACATTGATTTTTCCAACTACCAAAATATTTTTATGTATTACAAAAATTCAATATATTAGTCAATATATTCTTAAAAGAAAAAAACGAAACTGGTTTTCAAAATGCTCCCATATATACTATTTCATTTGATTCTTAACAACCTATTAACTTATCATTCCGCTTTAACAGATATTTCTCATCTGAGTCTCTGGAAATTAATCAACTTGAAATCAAGTTTTCAACTTACGTGAAACATAAGCGCGCGCGCACACACACACACATATACACAGAACTTCCATTTATAACTATAAAAAAGACGTTCATAATTGTAATAGTCTTTTGTATTTTAAAACCGAAGTTTCAGTTATCCTGTCATAAACTGAAATCTAATTGAAAGAAAAAGTAGTGGTGGTGGGATGGTGTAAATTACCTTACATTTCTTTCACAGGTCTCAAAAGCAAGGTAACTGCTACCACCAATTATACTTTCCCCAAGTTCCCCTTAAAGATCTAAATTAATTTTATGTTAGTATCAAATATTACACGAATATTCACAGGATATTTTCATAATATATACACGGAAAACATTGATGTTGACGTTAGTCTTCTTCCAAGTAGTTTACAAGGAGCTTGTGTGGTTGGGAGTAAACAGAGGACTAAAAAAAAAAAAAAAATTAATAGGTCAACAAGAGCACTGAGAGCCAGCCACTGCCCCAAACTCTTCACAGGTATTCTCATGGATAATTTACCAAATAAAATCTTTTGAAATCAAAAGATTCCCTTAGTTTACTATGCTTAAGTTTAAATTTAAGCATTAAAAAAGGCTTAAAACTACATTCAAACTATCTCATCTCATTTTCAGAGTCCCACGCTAGTTATAGTTTCTAAAAGAACGCTGCTAAGTTTTGAACAATAATTCATATGAAGATCTAGCCAATCACAGAAAACATTAAGTCAAAAACTCAGTTCACTTTTCTGTGAAAATACAGGAACTAGCCTCAGGAATCATGTCTTAATAGGTGTCCCATAAGGAAGGTAACTTTCATTAATCCAAGTTCGTTCAAACCCACCCTCAGATGTTACTTCATCAACTTGTAAGCTGGGCTAAGAAAATTAGTGATTAAATTGCCACTGAGGACTTTGTTCTGTTAACAGTGTGACAGCAGTAACTGGAAATAATTTCAATTATACTTTCCCTTCAAATCCTACACACTACTTCCTTAGAATAAAAAGTGTATTCTGGCACCTTTCCAATGACAATGAATTAAAGTGATCTGCAAAGCTGTTAAGGTCAAGGGCTCTTATCTCAGTATTCTGATTTCCGGTACTACCTTTTTTCAACTGAAAGCCGATTTCTGAATAGACAGTATTGCACACCACCGATTTCCATACTGAAACATACAGCTGAAACTCCTGTTATAGCTGAGTTTGGCCATATCCACCCCTTTCAAGCAAGCGGTTTCATGAGAAAGCACAGAAAGCACAGAAAGCAATACAGAAATAAGTCCTTTGGTGACCTGGTTATTTTTACTGAGTGGAGGCACCCAGTGGCTGGGGGGGGGGGACGGGGACGGGACGACGACGGACAGACGGACGATGGATTTCCACAAGCGCAGAAATGACCACTAATACCTAACATCTTTCTCTTCTGCCCGAGACACTCCCCTATTCCCCATTTCTCTGCCCCAGGAAAAACCATCCATGATAGGAAGTATGGAAATATCAAGGAATTGTTCCCCTCCCACTGCATATAACCGCAATAATACACACGGGGGCATGGGGGACCAATTTCTGTGCAGAAGCCTAAACCGATCTGTCCTACTGCAGAGTCCGAGCAACAAATCTCTGTTGTGTCCAACGATTCGTTGGCGAGTCTGTTCCACATCTACTTGTGCTTTAGATAACGCACCCGGAATAAAGCATGTATAAAAAAAGTACTGCTCACTCCTGGGAATGATCTGGTTTTCTGGTCTCCAACTTTTCTACTGCCATCAAACAAAACTCATACGAAAAGAGTAACAGGATGGGGCTTCCCTGGCTGTCCAGGGCTTATAACTCCTCGCTCTCAGTGCCCAAGGCCCGGGTTCGATGCCTGCTCGGGGAACTAAGATCCCACAAAAGCGGCTCGGTGAGGCCAAAAAAAAGAGAGAAAAAGAGAGAGAGAGAGTACCAGGACGCATTGGCTCACAATCTGGATCCCAAGCAAGCCCACGGTGCCAGCTACAGCGCAACAACCTCACACACTGGGAACGGTAGCGGGTTCCACGGGCACAAGCTCAGCCTCACAGCCGTGGGTGTGGCTCGCCACGGCGCCACAAGCCAACAGAAGGCAAGCACACGGCGCGCCAGGGGACACTCAGGCACAGCCCAAGAGCCCGCGATCGCAAGACACCGCCGGCCCAGCCCGCCCCGGCGCAGGACAAGCCTGGACTCGCTCCCGCGGCCTGGGGCGGGGCGCGCCCCCCGCGGCGGCCGGCTTACCTGGCGAGGCCGCGCCGGCCCGGGTCACGGGTTCGCGCCGCGCCTTCAGTGCGGCGCCGAGGCCATTTTGTCCGAGCGCCGGTCCCGGCCGCGGAGCGCACGGTAGCCCACAGGCCCAGTCCCGCCGGCCCCGCGCCGGAGAGCCCTGCCCAGCCCGCGCGCAGCCGCCTCTCCCGCCCGCCCGCCCGCCGGGGCTGGGGGCGCGCCCGCCGCAGTGACGCGCAGCCCGCGCCCCACCCGGGCCACGTCCCCGATCCCAGGGCCCCGCGGCAAACAAAGGGGCCTCGGGGCGCCGGCCGGGCCCGCAAGACGCCCAGACGAAGAAGCGGCCACAAAGCGGTTTCTGGGCCGCCGCGCCGCCGGGCGCCCCGCCCAGCGCCCCGGGCTCGGTCCCCAGCACCCGCCCGCCGCCAGGACCGCCGGGACTCGGGCCGGGACGCGGGCGGGCGCCGGGCTCCGAACAAAGGCGGCGGCGCGGGGCGCGGGTACTCACAGGAATATGTCTACTCATTGAAGATTGTGGCCTAATCATACAGCCGGTCCCGAGGCGGCGGCGGCAGGGCAGGGGCGGCGGCGGTCGTCGCGGGGCGGAGGCGGCGGAGGCGGCTTCGCGGGCTGCTGCGACGGCGGCGGCGGCGGGGCAACCGGACTCGGTCTGCAGCGAGCGGCTCCGAGAAGGGCGCGCAGCCTCACCGGCCCGCAGTCCAGGGGGCCAATACGCGCGCCGAGGCGCCCTTGCGTCACAAGTCCTCCCATTTATAGCGCGCCTGACGTGCGTGCCACCCGGCCACCAATCGCAGCCGGGCCCTAGGTCGCGCGCCGACGAGCGGGGGCAGAGGCCCGCCCCGCGGACGTCACGGAGCGGCGGCGGCTGCCGGTGTGAACCGGTTGATGAATGGCGCCGCGCTGCAGTCGGAGCGCCACCCGGCGGGGGCGGGAAGTGGCGGAGGCGGGGGGACAGGGATGGGAGGGGGAAGGGCCGGGAGAGGGAGGAGGTGCCGCCCTTCCTCCTTAAAACCCCGACGAGTGCGTGCGCTCTCGTCACCAGGTGAGGCCTGCCGTTGGCCTCGACTGAAAACGCAGTCCCCTCGGGGCCGGAACCGGGTCTCAGGGCAGGCCCCGCTTCCTTTTGCTGTAGGTCAGACCGCGGTCGGCTTTGCTTGCGGTTCACCGTAGCACCTGCGACTTGCGATCCCCGTCGTCAAATAAATTTTTCTGTGGCCCTACGGCTGCCGGGCGACGACCCCTGGGGAGCCTGGGCCCCCGGGCCCGGACCGCGCGAGCGCAGGTGCCCGGGGAGAGCATCGCGAGGCGCGGCCGGAGCGCTCTGCCGCCCGCGGGCTCTGTTAGGCACCCCTTCGTGCTCCGCACGCGGGCAGTTGCGGCAGCCTCAAGCGTGGCATTGCGGACTCCCACGCATCCTCTGTGCTGCGGCTCCCTGGATGCGTTGCCACGGGTGAGGGAAGGTTAGGCAGCGTTTTAAAAATTGTAAGAGCCTTCGACTTGGTCAAGGACCGATGGAACTCTTTGCGTCCAAGCTGGAGCTTTTCCTTTTTGTTCCTTTTCACAACCGTCCCACTCTCTTTCGTAATTTAGGCCCTTAACAAGTAAAGCTTATCACGGTTGTTCTGTGTTACACAAGGGCAACTCTGTCATTTCTAGTCGGAAAACTCTCTTTTGCTCTCTGGAAGGAGTAAACAGGAGTTTTACCTGCTCTGAAGAACTCGGCTTTCTACTAACACTGAGGCCTTTTGTTTGGTGTTTTCACTGAGCATAGGTTGGAGAGGGCTTTAGGGATCACATTGTTTCCTTGGTCAGTGTACTGCAGCATCTTAGGATTTATTAGAACTTCTACTTAGAGACTGTGCTTGCATAGTTATTCAACTTTATAAACGTTATACTCTGTAAACAAAGTTAGCACTTTAAAAAAAGAGTTGGGTCAGGCAGACTTTTATGGGAATAAAAGTCAAATCACCTTCATCTTAAGGAAATTGCTTGCCTTGGAAACTGTTGAATCCATCTAAGTCAAGGAAAACTAAAGAGCTTGAGAAATATATGATGCCCCTTCATTACGTAAAAGTTTAAAACTTTGATATGGTAAAAGGCTGTTGACAAAGTTAAAATATTTAATGGCCCATTGGGAGAAAATTTTGGCGACGTATCATGGGAACAGTTAACACCATAATAAATAAAATGCTTGACCCACATCTACAATAGTGTAGTTTAAAAAAACCCATGTTCAGTCAGCTGCTCTCATGGCAAAAGTTTGCCAGCACAGTGATGCTAGTTGGAAGAGTGAAAGCTTTTGAAAAAATGAGCTTGGTGGGACGAGATATAAGTTCAGCTAAGCAAAGCCAAATCAGTATTAGCCAGTGTTCTTGTAGAACTTGAGATACAAGTTGTGAGTCTTGTGAGCCAGATCCCGAAATGGTCACAAGCAGTGCTGACATGAAATATCCGGTGAGCTCTCATCAAGCTCTCAAAGCTGGGCTCAAACTCCCAAGTGGACCAATCAGCTTGGGGGGGGGGGAGTGGGAGGGGGCGGGTCTTAGCCTCTCAGATGAGGTACCACCTTGCTCTACTTGGAAAAGACAGTCAAGGATGAAAAACTAGATAGAGCTTTTGCTATTGTCATGGGCCTGCGACTCCGGCAGCTGCCGTGTTTATATGTGTCATGTGGTATTGTGGTTCACTGCTGAGCGTGTGTGCCCTGTGGAGCCCAACAGTTTTAAGCTGCTGCTTCTTAGAAAACAGTGGTCCATCCCATCACTGGTTAGGAGGCTCCTGGGGTCAGAGGACTCACTAACATCTATAGATCTGCACTTGGAGCATCAGCACCTGAACTTGTTGAAGCAGAGGGTTCAAACTGAGCCAACAAGCTTGCAAATAGTGGTCTAGACATCCAGAAGTAAGGAAACACTTCTGAAAAGGCAATGCTCCAGAAAGAAGCCCTAAGATGGAAGACTTCTTTTCCAGCTAAACAAAATGCCCAGATAGCAGTTAACTTTTCTCAGCAAAACATGTGTCCTTGAGTTCATCATGGTAGGCAGGACTTTTCATTAGCATATTCAAAATTCAAAAGCCAACAGTTGGGAGGTAAAGGAGACTGTAAGAGCATTATGAGGAAAATCCTTACGGAAGATGAAGCACTGAAGGAGACTACAAGTCAGCAAAAACTGATGATGAAGAGCAGAGAACTCTTTATAGGATGGCAGATCTAGTAAACATTGAATGATTCCACTTATACCAGACCTGTAAGAGGAATGGAGGATTTCAACCCTTTCTATCTTCTCAGACTTATTAGGGCCACGAAGGGTAGGTTGAGACCATGAGGAAGTCTGATAAAAACAATTTTAATAAAGCAAGAGTATTACCATTGCAGTGATAGAAAGATCAAATGTGACAATAACAACCCAGAAAAGAAATACTAGATTGCAATGTATAATGATGTGCCAGGTGTACTAAATAGAGGCAAATACCCCAGTGGGTGTCTGGATACTAGTGGGGAGGGTGATCTTAAGGGCAGTATAGCCCCAAACTTAAAAAGTGTCCTGAAAACTCAGGGATACAACCATGGCTACTATCAACATTGTAACAGTTTATTTTCCTTTTGCTGTTATATAACAGCCTATTTTATATCTAAAATGAATCTTCTTGTGTGATTTGTTAAAAAAAAGTTTAAAATGGAGGGCTTCCCTGGTGGCGCAGTGTTTGAGAATCTGCCTGCCAATGCAGGGGACACGGGTTTGAGCCCTGGTCCGGGAAGATCCCACATGCCGCGGAGCAACTAAGCCCGTGCGCCACAACTACTGGGCCTGCGTGCCACAGCTACTGAGCCCACGTGCCACAACTACTGAAGCCCGCCTGCCTAGAGCTTGCACACTGCAACGAAGAGTAGCCCCCGCTCGCTGCAACTAGAGAAAGCCCGCACGCAGCAACAAAGACCCTATGCAGCCAAAAATAAAATAAATTTTTAAAAAAATGTTTAAAATGGAGAGTGTACTTAAATTTCTGTGAACATATAAATTTCAAGTGCATGAATGTTTAAAACTAAAGCATGCTTTATGTTAAAAAATGGCTGTTTTCTTTCCCTAAGTTACTGATTTAAAGATTTATCATCTTTTTTTAATAGCCACATATTTTTGTATATTTATTACTTTTTAACTGAGGTATATAATTGACATATAACATTATATTAGCTTCAGGTGTCTGACATAATGATTCGACATTTGTGTGTTTGACAAATAATCACCACAGTAAGTCTCGCTAACATCTGTTCCCATAGGTAAGTACAATTTTTTTTTTCTTGGGATAAGGATATCAATTCATCCTTTTGATGAATAATAAAAATCAAACAGCAGTGCTACATCATCATTTCTATGTGAATTTTAGACACAGAAATCTCCAACAAGCAATTAAGCTTGTCACAAGCCAGTCAAAGTCCGTAGGCCAATCAGTACCTGTACTCGGGCTATTGTGTTTTGACTCAGTCAGACATAGAAACTGTTAGTCACCTACACGGTGGGTGCTAAAGATATAAATATCTTTAGATAAAAGAATCCTGTTGGATCAGAAATAAACATTTTATTAAGTCATCAAACCCAATCATTAGAGGTAATCTTTCTCTGTAAAACTGACTTAAGGCAGTTTTCGAAAAACCTTTTAAAAACTATTTTAAGAAACAATTGTCTTTAGTAAATCTGTTATGTCCATTTTCTGTCCCTTTACTTTTCATGTCTAAGTTTAATCAACTTGAATATAAACCCAAAAATTGCTTAGGTAAGTCTTCAAGTCAGATGAAACTGTGTTTTCACGTTAGAAACCCTGCCACTGAATACAGTGAGTATTTACTTCTGTGAAGGTTCAGCGTGCATATTATGATGTGACAGACAGATTCATCAAAAGAATATTTCTATTTGCATACTGGTAGGAACTGTTTCCTTGGGATGCTGAGTAAAGGACTTACTATGGACCTCTAATACTTCATAGCATTTTCATAGCATGCCATTTTGATGACTGATTCACATACAGGTACCCGGAGGAATCTAGTTTCAGAAAATTCTTATTTTTAGTGAACTTGGAAAAATTTCTTTTGCTGTTCTTAAGTCTGAATAAAAATCATTTGGGAATTGGAAATCAGGAGGGCCACAGTCTCCATGAAATCGTTAGGAACATGTTGAATTATGCCACAGTCTGAAGCGAGGCAAAAATAGCTTAGGAAAGGAGAACTTAATCTGACCAGAGAAAGGGAATGGAGTATCAATAAATGTCAAAGGTTTGTTATGCGTGCTATGGCAAAGCTGTCACTTGACAGGTTTAATTTACAGAGTTGGCATTTAGGCTGCAGAATCCAGACAGACACTGACCCAAGCAGCCTTCCTAGGGTCAGCCTTACATACGGAGTGTTCTTGAACAGGTTCTGCCAAGCATAACAACACTTATTTAACAGAAAGCTGCAGTAGTCATGTCTCTTCCCTACTCTATCACAAATTTGTTTTTTAACGGGACATGTTCAGTAAAGATTCCTATCTTAGTGTATTTCTATAGCTTGTTTCATCACCAGAAGATACTGAATAAGAAAAAAGTGTAGAAGCATTTCAGAATTTTTTCTGCTTAAGATAGTTGTCATATCATGTATTTCTGGAGTCCTTTGACATTAGTATAGTAGATAATCAATATTTGTTTGGCTATGACCAGGTTACTGTCCCCCCTGAAATCCTTTTAGGCATCCTCTTCCCAGTCTTCCTAAGATTTATTTGCAGGCTCCTCTTAGTTTTTCCTCAATCCCTTTAACAATGGTGTTCACTGGGGTTTTGTTCTAGGGCTGCCTGGCCCTGCTCTGCATGCACCCTGGGGTTTTCACTTACCCCCATAGCTTTGGCTATCCACCCTCCCTCTTTCCTCAGCACTTGTTAAATGCCTAGCCCATGCCAGGCCCTCTGCTATCTTATGATAAACAGCATAAACATTGTTCCTACCTCCAGTGGAATTTATATACAGATGAGGAAAGGGAAAATACAAAGTAACCAAGCAAAGAATATATAAGTTATAATGTGTGCTATGAATAGCTGGGGTAGTTACTTCAGACAGGGAAGTCAAGGGGCAGTGTCTCCCAGGAAACCCAGACCTAAAGGACAAGAATTTATCACAGAAAGAGGACGAGGAGAGGAGAGAGGTTCTTGGTGGAGGAAATGACAGTACAAATACCCGAGGTGGGAAGAGTTTGGCTGTGCTCAAGGAGATGAAAGACTTGAGGGGCTGCAGCAAAAAAAGAAAAGGGAACAGAGGCAGGAGTCAGCCTGCACGTCTGGCAGGGGCTGGATAATTCAGCAACCTTGTAGGCCATGGTAAGTATTTGGATTTTATTTTAAGGGCAATGAGCAACAGCTGCCTAACAGGAAATAGATGTTTTAAGAAAATCATTTTTCCTATTCTGTGGAGAATGGATTGGAGGGAGCCACAGAGTGGAGTTGGCATGATGTGGTGAAAGACTTGCGGTTTCCTGTCTTGCTAAATGGTGGACAGCGACAGTGTTGACTGTGATGAGACAGTGGAAATGGAGAGAAATGAGTAGATCAGAGACGTAGAAATAGAATTAAGAAGACTTGAATCACAGCATGTCCTACAGCTTCCCAGAATTGTTGTCCGTGTCCAAAGATATAAGTTCATTATTATAAGCCTATTTTATGCTATGGTGCTGAATATTATAGGCAAACTGACATGAAGTTTCATAATTCACATGACCATTTTCATTAGCAATGTTTGTAAGGGGTAAACCAGAAGCATGAAAGAAACAAAGGTCCTCAAATTATGCTTGGAGAAAGGCACTATTTCTGAGGATTTCAGGACTATAGAGGAGTGGGAATGCCTAACAGTTGTATATTTAAGTTTTCAAAGAACAATCAAAGTCCTGATAACTATATTAGTAAGAAAAGCTAAAATTTATTATGCTCTTGTTGTTTTCCAATCTGTGCTAAACATATTTGCATTTTTTCTTGAACTTAGGAATAAACGTAAATGTCAACAGTGTTACAACTGACATTTAAGTGCTTTGTGGGTGTCATTGGGTGATGTGATGAACGATTTTTTTCTTTACAGATTTCTATATTTTCTAGTTTCTTTCCAAAACTGCTACCCTTGTTATTGGGAGTGGGGAATATCAAATGAGCACTTGGAGGATTTAAGTCATATCCCATATTCCTAATATTTTCAGAATTTCAGGTAATATTTTCAGAAAATGAATGTCTGGAATGTTGTTTACATGGAAGATATTTGAAACATTTAATTGTATGATGACTGTTTAGAGGTAGAGGAAGGGGTATTTGTGTGGCAGATTTAAGTTGGGAGTTAGAATTTGTCCCAGAAGAGGTTCTGATACGTCTGTGGCCTTCTTATAATCTCTGCCACAGAGGTGGTGGCACCAGGTTACCCTAACCTCACTCCAGCTGTCAGAACACCACAACCCTCTTGTTCTGAGTCCATGTTTCCAGAGAATTAATCCCATTATAATTTACTTTTAAGGTGGATCTATTTGCCATCACATGTAGGAATGTAATGCCCAAGTTCTCAAGATCCCTGAGAACTTGAAATAAAAGGAAATCTTTTTGCATTTTCTTTTTTGCTTTAAAAAATTGTCTTCAGAGAATTAAGCCAGAAACTCTGCTACAATGAGAGTGTTTACATACCATATCTGTGGTTATAAATCAAAAGATTGCCTAAAAATGTGTGAATAACATTTGGAAACATCTAAAACTTGAGTCAAGGTAACTTTGGTATCATCTAAGAGAAGGTGAACTGGAATGTGATTGTAAGTGGAAATTAAATCAATTTTATTATACCTGGTGGAGGAAGATTATGAGAACTGAAGGAAGATGACAAGAGGTACATAGAAGAGTAAAGCCGAAAGATCTGAGGGTTGTCAGTGTTTGCCCAGCACTGCCTAGGGAAGAGGCCCTGAATCTGTGTACAGTGAACCTGCTGGTTGTTCTCTCATTCTGGCCTATATGTCATCTTCTATGAGTTTAGTAAAAGTGAATCACAAAATATGATTATGTAGTAAATTACTGAAACTCCATCCTCCCTTCTCATTCTCATGAATATTTCAAGAGAAATTGTTCTCTAGGCCACTGCTACTCAGATTTAGGCTGTGAGCTAGTACCAACCAACCTACAAACTTTTGCTGGTCTGAGAAGAGATAAGTATAGAAATTGAGGGCAGGACTTTAAGAACTTTTGTAGCAATTTTGTAGGGTAACTTTATGTTTATTGAATTAAATTTATAAATTAGGCTTTTGAAAAATTTCATTTTCACGTAATTCATTTTTATTAAGAAATACTGCTGAAAACCATGGAAATTGATTAGTTACATTATGAAAAGAATTGCTACAGGTACCTTCCTTTAGTCTTTCATGCATGAGGCCACTCCATGACCTTTTACAATATTAATTATTCCTAGTCTGTCCATCCTGGGTTGCTGTCATCAGGAGGAAAGAAACCATTCATGTGGTTTCTCAGCTTCCTTTGATAAGCTTTAAATAAGAACTATGATTGTGGTTTTACAAATATATGAACATGTTTTTGTTGGTATATTGGTGTGCGCCTGTCAGGACAACTTAGAGTTACTGTAGCACACTTCCACAGAGTTAAAAAGGAAACTGAAAATGTTGTTTACAACATCAGATGACAGCCAAGAAAAGTAGGCTGACAGCAAACTTATAGACTGTTTTTATAGCCTTTGGGAAATTCATTTTTAAATCCAAATTGCTTTTTACTGCTATTTAAGCCCTTCTCCTTGTATTTAGTGTTCATTGTGTAAAGTAAATTCACTGTTTTTACAAGTAATGGTGGAAATGGAACTCTGTCGAATAGTCTTATGCACTACAGCTTCCCAAAATAACTCCATATAAGTCCCTGCTGTCTACAAGTGTCGTCATGATCCTTTTAATTGATTTTAAATGGCTTTAGAAATTTCTAACAGGAGTATTTATAGTTAGAGAATATTTTTCTTCATGAGCATGTTATTTATAAATATGAATTGATTTTGATGAAATTGAACTAGTTAATTCCCCACTAATGGACATCATGAATATCAATGATCCATGACTCCTCTCTCCAGTGTTCTTTCCAATGAGAAAGGGAAGAGAGCTGAGCAAAATCATGTCCTCCATACTGCCATAGAGTCTTACTGCCTTGGATATGTCCTGTCCAAAGCCCATCAGCCTGCTCTATGGGCAGGCTTTGTGATAAACACTTTATGAGCATTATCTGACAACCTACTTGTCAGACTAGGAAACTCATTCTTTATTTCCTTCTTGAAACTCTCTTACTTCGTCTACCCCTCTGGGGGCTCCTGGCTTGTCTCCCTCTGTCTTCCTGTCCTCCAGTTGTTGGTATTTTTAAGGATATTTCTTATTTCTTCTCTGCTATACTCTTACACTCTACAGTCTCAGTCGTTTAGAAGATTTCTTTGGTTTCAACTTCCTAACATTCCCTGTGCTTCCAGTAAAGACTTCTCGCCTGAGTTCCAGAAATATATATTTCCATGGTGTAAACTCCAAGTACCTCATACCTCATAGTCAAAGCTGAGCCGATAATCTCCTCCCTTCCCCATGAGACCAGTTCATCTTTTTGTTGTCCTGATACCAGTGACTCCTGTCTCTGGCCCTCAGATGCCCCAGCCAGAAACCTGGCAGCCGTACTAGCCTCCTCCCTTCTCTTCTCTTCTGTCTGGCTGCCAATTTCTGTTGAGGCTATCTATTAAAAATCTCAGAAAGTGTCCCTCTCCCTCCACTTTTTACCATCAGTCTTCCTTCCTTCCTTCATCTGTAACCCCTTCTTTCATTCCTTCATTCATCCCTTTAACAATATTTACTAAGTTGTACTGAAATAGCTTGATTCAATTACTTCTAGTCTTGTCTCCATCTAATCCATCCTGTATTGTTAAAAAATTCAGTGTCTTTAAAAAAAATGCAAATCTGATCTTGTCATTCTCCTACTTAAAATCCTCCAGTGACCCTCTATTAACTTTTAGAAAGTCCAAATTAGCAAGACATTTAAGACCCTCCAAATTATGCCTTTGCCTTCCCAGCCCTACTTCCTGCACTACTGTTACTCTTCTAGTCTTTGAAACCACTTGTGGTTTCCAAAATATTTGCCGTGCTTTCTCAGACCAGTATGGTCTGCAAGTCCTTTTACCTAGAAAGTTCTCTTTCTACTTCCCCTAAAGCTCTACGATTAATTCTCTTATGAAGCTTTCCCGGCCACTACATCAATTAGGTACTCCATTCCCCATGCTTCCATAGTTTCTTGTGCATACCTCTAATGAAGCATTCATTGCATTATGATAACCATTTCTGTAAACTCCATCTGTCTCCCTCATGAAGCTTTCAAGGCAGAGGCCAGGTCTTATTAATTTCCCTGTGCCTAACACAGTACTTCGCACATAGTAGGTATTTAATGAGCAACTAGCATATTTTGTGGTATTATTGTTTCATGCTTTATTTAAGCATGTTTAGAGGACAGTGCTGGTGTTTGCTAGGACACAGAACCAAGAAATAGGATCTAGCAGCAGACAAAGATTAGAAGGTGAAATCAAGAAAGTCATGATAACAGGCTGGCTTATCTTGGATAGTATCAAAGACAGATTGTTTACTATCTTTTTTGGGTTGTTGTTGCTGTATTTGAGCACTTCTCCTAAAAGAGTATTAATAACTCACTTTTACATTACTATTAGGAATAATCTTACTTTTTATTCCTTGAAATGAATAACAAGACAAAAGAACTCACAACTAGTATCAGTGACTCAGAAATAAATTATTGATCTAGAACAGATTCACCTAAAGTGATAGTGACATACTGATCTCTTTGGCAGAGGCTTTGCACAGAGAATTCTAGACTTCCCTTCTGGTATCACCCTCCCTTCTGTGTACTATAAGGCAGACAGAAGCCATGCTCTGAGAAAATACTTAACATGGCACACCTAAAGCAAGTTTATTATAATATTTTTAAGGTGTTGCATCAGTGTGATTAAACTTTTAGATTTGCAAAAATGTATACTTGAAGACTGGATTAACTTTTTGAAAATTTAAGGAAAAATGTTCCTTCCTTTGTTTTGTATATTGTACCAAAGAAATGCTAATTAATATTAAATTTTAATTGAGAAGAGTATGGCATGTGTTCTGTTGGCTCCATATACACTGAAGGTGCTGACTGATCAGTGGTAATGATAATAATTTAAGAACAGATTTTACAATCTTTGTAATAGTTCTCCTTCAATTAAATCCTTTTTGAGAGGGGAAAATCCTGGCAGGTGGCTACTGTACATATAGGGCTTAATTCAGGATGGCAAACATCTTGTGGTAGTTGCATCCTATTTAGGGTTTTATCCTGCATCTATGCACACAATTTATGATTATGGAATCATTAAATATGGCCCTTCAAGGTTCTTAGTTATTGTTCTATTCTTGGATCCCTTGATTCTACATAACAATCTTTCATTTTTAAGGGGATTTTTATCTTTTTAAAGCACTCTATCTACACGGCCCAACCTCTCTGTCTGCCATGGTTATTGTATAAGGATACTGTAAAGTGTCTATATCTGTGTGCCTTTTTGGAGTAGTTGAGATTCAGAAGCTGTTAGAATGATGTGAGGCAGCAAATACAGTAAGGGGTTGGAGGATGGAGTTTTTCCAAATATAAGAAGATGAGAGAATTTTAGAGCCATGTAAAGATGGAACTGGAAAGGCCTGAAAGATCATCCAATTATACCTCAGGGAGCAGAGCCCTGGAGAGGATAAGTGACTCATCAAGTGCTCACAGAATGTAGCAAAGTCATCTCAGAGCCAAGGGGGAGTCCTCCTAACGGGAACATAACTTGCATTTCCATGTAATTTAACTCCCAAATGATTTCCTTTGTATTATCTGATTGCATCTCTTAGCGATTCTTAACAAGGCTTTGGGAGGAGAGTTGGCTGCCGCATCTTCCATAAGGAGAGGTTGAAACACACTTAGTGGTTGAAACACACTTAGTAACTAAGCTAGTCAAAATTGAAAACTGCTCCCAGACTCATTCTTCTTATAAAATCAGGATCCACAGGTTAAATAAATGGTCCAATCTCCTCTGAGGCTGTGGCTCCCAAACTCTTTAGAGGTACCTCGGGTGATTCTGACTCACAAGTTGGGGTCTGTGAATGCTAAAAGCTCCCACGAGCTGCTGCTGTAAGGTAGCTCATCATTAGCTAGGCAGAGTGAAAGCATGCCTTTGGTAGTATGTCACACAAGAAGACAAAATCATCTGTTTCTAGTGCAGTGGGGCACACAAAACTCTTCATGGGTCCAAGAATTGTGATTGCAGTAACAGCTATAGCAGCAGTAATAGTATTTCTGGTAACTGAGGCCCCATGCCACTAACAGAAATAGGTATCTGAAGAGATAGGAGAGAGGGGGACACAACTTCAAGAATTTTACGTCCTATAGGTCTAAACATACTTTAATGACATGACAAAAAGATCGAATTCTTAAATTCTCTGATTTCCAGTGAACTCTTCCAAGGTCCTTGTCTTTACTGTGACATCTGACTCAATGCTCTAATGCTGGAGACGGTTGCCATGGTGAGTCACACCTGTACTTCCACCTGTCTCAGGGCAGCCTCTGAGAGCTTCTAAGCTCTACAGAGTCCACTTTCTTTGCTGAGCCAACTATGTTCTCCTTTGAAGAAGGGAGGGTCAGTTAGCACTAATCTTCTATTACTAGAAATGAACAGCAATTGTTCTGGGAGTGGAAAGATGAAAAGAAATGGAGGTTTGAGGTTTCTACGAATACCTGGAACAATTGCTGCTTTGCTTGGCTCCGTTCTGACATTAGCCACAGGTAAATATGTGCAGAAACCATACCATATGTCTCAGAACTGCCCATGTTGCCTCTAAGACTAGTCTTCTCCTTGGATGGAGAAATTTCTGTGAGCATTTACTATGCACTGGCACTGGTCTAAGAGATGGGGATGTGGGTGGTATACAATTGTGAAAAAGATGCTGTCCTCAAAAGTGATCCCTGTGTAAACAGTTACAGTACAGCAAGATAAAATGTATAACAGATGTTTTCTGTTGGGTGCTATGGGAACCCTGAGAAGTGATGCCTAATTCTGCCTGGGTTGGAATGTGGGAGTGAAAGTAAAGAGTCTTCCTAAGGAGGGACTAGAGTTTGGAAGAAAGAGAATAAGAATTTCTGGTCCCAAGTTTTGAACCAAATACTCCCAGTATTATGATAATTGGATGAAAAGAACACGAATGCTTTTCATATTGGTTGAAGTTTTCCAGAGGGATCAGAAACTTGACAAGAATAGAGAAAAATTCTACTGTAATGAAATGTGCTTGAAAAAAAAAAAAAAGACTGCAAGACTGAATCGTAACTAGATACACTTCTGGTGAGAAGAATTGTAAAGTCTTTTTTTATTGTCTCTGCTGAGAGGAGTCTACCATCTGTTAATTTGAATATTTGTGCTTCCAATATTTTGCTTTCTTTAAAATTTAAATCACTTAATTACCAAAAAAAAAAAGCATAGTCTATGTCTATGAACATTTCTAGACTGAAAACTTGGATTTTTCGGTTGTAAGTTTCTTAAATAATACCAGCTGATATGACATCACTAACTTTGATGCCCTATTATTCTTATTTTCTGCTTTAAACAACTGTAACCAGTACCTTTTAAATAACCTGAGTCAAGTAACTTAATCGCACCCCATACAATTACACTCTCAAACTGGGCAAAAGTTTTGTTTAGCTCTTCATACCATCATTTCCTCTTTCTTTCCCCTTCCCTACAACCCCTGTGTGAATTCTTGCTCTTATACACAAAGACACTGGAATTCCTATGCCCTGATCTAATCAGAGATAATGCAGTCAATCAATCACCAGTAAACTACACATTCCTTAGCTGAGATGCTTTTGTTGGGGGCATGAAGATAGAAATATGTGCTAATGGCCAGAGAAGATCTAGCTACACTGTAGCACTAAAGTAGCTACACCACTACAGGATTCCAAGCCGAATCTCATTAACCTGTCTTAGCCAATAAGAATTCTCTCTTTAGGCTACCCATGGAATTGGTTATTCATAAAAGAGGAAGTACATTGACCTTTGGCTTTCACTATGGAGCATGGGGACCAAAACTCTGGGTTTTCACACACCACATTCACACACATTCTATTACCAGATTTTATTCAAACTTGAGTAACCAAGAAGTGCCTTTTACAGTAAAGCTTTGATATCTTCAAAAGGCTCCATTCAGTCGTATAACACGATTACTGGGGACTTACTTGATTAAGCAAAATATGTGGAGTTGACCCTTGAACAACGCAGGTTTGAACTGTGCAGGTCCACTTACTCGTGGATTTTTTAAATAGTAAATACTATAGTACCATATGATCTAAGGTTGTTTGAAACTGGATTTGGAACTACGGATATGGAGGGACTGTGGGGACATAGGGCTGACTACAAGTTATGGGTGGATTTTCGGCTGTGAGGAGGGTCGGCACCCCTAACCCCTGCATTGTTCAAGGGTCTATTGTAGTTTGAAGTTGAATGGTATCTCTGAAGAAAAAAAAAATGTTTTTTGAATTTACTCAATGTATTCAGATATCTTTTCCTTACTACGTTGAACTTTGGGGACCAGTTAAATACAATCTGGTAAATTTGTATGAAGAATTCTATGCAAATATTTATATCATATTTCCCAAGAATATTCACTGAAAAAAGGTCATGGTCATGAAGGAATGTTAAGGATAATGAATTTTATATGACATAATCCTCATTTTGAAACAATATTTGTGGTACATACAAAGAAAATGTCTGGAAAGGAATACATCAAAATGCATATAGTGGCTATTTCTGAAGTAGTATAGATTTGGGACATTTTATTTTATATTTTATACTTTTCTGTATCTTCCAAATTATCCACAGTGGTTTGTATTGCTTTCATATATGAGAAAAACCCTCTCAACATTCTTAAAAAAAGACCCAGGTGGTCCAGTGGTTAGGACTCTGTGCTGGTTGGGGAAAGATTCCACAAACCTCAAGGGCACAGAAAAAAAACAAAAAAAAAGACCCAGGTAATCATGATCAAGTATGTATAACTAGATTCCCAGAGCAAAAATGAATTCACGTTATTAAGAAGATAAATTATGGTTCACCTTTCGATTACCAGATTGATTTTTTTAAATTATGAAAAGTACTGATTTTTAAACTTGCCAGTGACCAGACTTTACATTATTACATAACATAGCTCTTATTGGACCTAGTTTCAAACTTAGATAATCCTTTGATAATCAGAATATAAATTTTGTGACCATAGTTCCCCCAATTATCTGGGATAGGTCTGATGTCAAATATTTGTTCTCCTGATATTTGGGCTATAAAAAATATTATCATGATCCAGATTACTTCTTAATAACCTGAAACTTTTGTTGTTGTTGTTTTTTGGCCATGCTGCCCAGCATGTGGGATCTTAGTTCCCCCACCAGGGATGGACCCGGCACCCACTGCAGTGGAAGCCTGGGGTTTAACCACTGGACCACCAGGGAAGTCCCACAAACTGAAACTATTTTTTAATAGGAAAAGAAATCACACACATAGTTCTAAAAATCAAACACTATAGATATGTTTTAAAGCAAACTCCCTATCCACATCTATACCCCAAATCTCATCCTTGGAGAGAACCATTGTTGACAGTTTCTAAGGCCTGGGGAGCCCGACTTTCCTCTCTTTCACACACGGGTCTACTCACCCTCTCTCCAGCCTGTTCTCTTGGTGTAGGTTTGGTTATCCCAAGAAAGGTCCACTCTTGTAGCTTCACTCTCAGGGCGCCGAATGCATCACTCGCGCCTCTCTCAACTCCTTTTATACTCCCGAGGGAGTGGGTAAACCTTCCATCCCGATTGGATTATCTTTTTTACACACCTCTTTTAATAGCATTCTAGGAAGGGGCCCACAAAGACCTTTGTTTGGATCTATTCAATATATTCAGAAAGCAATCACTGTATGTTATCTATGTGTGATTCCTGTTTTTTTAAATAAATAAATGAAACAAAAATACCTCAATAGGTATAAGTAAAATTGTGTATATTTAAGGTGTACAATTTGATGTTTTTTTGTTTTTTAATTTTTAAATTAAAAAAAATTGAAGTATAGTTGATTTACAATATTAAATGAGTTTCAGGTGAACAACAAAGTGATTCAAAATTTTTATAGATTATATTTCATTTAAAGTTATTATAAAATAATGGCTATATTTCCCTGAGCTATACAATATAGCCTTGTAGCTTATTTATTTTATGCATAGTAGCTTGAACCTCTTAATCTCTACCCTTATCCTGCGACTCTCCCCTTCTGTCTCTCCTCTGATTATTGAGTTTGAGCATGTCTTCATATATTTGCTGACCTTTTGGGTTTCTTCTGAAAATTGGCTATTCATCTACTTTTTTTTTTTCTTTTAAGATTTCCCATTTCTTGTTGATTTGCAGTAGTTCTCTGCAAACCATAAAGAATAACAATTAAACATGAAGAATATTGATTACCCCTAGGGTTGAAGTTGGAAGAGGAACGGAATCTGGAAAGATTTATAGGTAATTTCAACTGTATTGTAATGTTTAATTTCTTAGGTTAGGTGGTAGGTCAAGTTCATTTATTTACTTATTCTTTACCTCTTTGTAAATCTTATATGGTATGTAACTTTAAACAAATTCTACATGCTGGAATCTACTCAGTATTCAAAATCAGTGCTTCTCAAAGTGTGGTGCCCAGAGCAACAGCATTAGCATCACCAGAGAACTTGTTAGAAATGCAAAATCAGCCTGCATGTCAGACTTCTGGACTCAGAAACTCTGGGAGTAGGGCCCAGCAATCTGTGTCCCAGGTGACTCTGGGGCAGATAAAGTTTTTGAACTATTGTTGTAGGGAAAAACTAAAGCACATTTTGATGCTATCTTCAAAATATGAGATTATGCTGTTGAGACCCCCAACTATTTGTTTTCATTTTCATTTTTTATGCTAATTCTTTGTATCTGCAGTATTTTATATGTCTGCACTACATTTCAAAATCTTATTATTTGATACAATGCTACAGCATAAATACTGGGATATATAACTACCTCACTAAGTGTCTTCGACTGAAAGTTAAGCTAATCTAATTTCTGTCTAATTTCTTTTAAATCAGGATGTTCGACGTTCATCTTTAATAATTCAATCACTAAATTAGTCCCAATTTTTGCATGTTTATCTTTCTTATGAAGAGTGGAAATCCCTTTAACAATGTTTGCTACACTTTCAATACAATTTCTTGAAATCTTGGTGAAGAGAAAATAATAGCAGAACAGTCCTGGATTTCTGTCTCTTTCTCTTGATGCCAGCTCCCCAGGGAAACCCGTGAAACGGTGTCTCTTGAACAACCTCTGGTAAACAAACACCCCATCTCACATTCCAAAGAACCTTTAATGGGGATGATTGGGTGCCATCTGCTGAGATAAGTGCCTGGAAATTTGCATGTACATTTAACGTCAGCAAATTTTTAAAAGTTTCCCCATGATTTTGCAGAATAATTTCAGAGACAACTAATCTTTATGTCTGAGTAATCTCTATTTGGCTGTACAAAGGTAGCCTCAGGTAAACTCTGATTGGTGCAGGTGAGATCTGCCTGTGACACCATACCAGCTTTTTGTTGTTGTAAACCCTTGTCCGGGCCTGTCTGTATTCTGATTGTAGGACTCTCCTACCTTCCCCTTCACTGGAGCCCTGGCCCTTTCTTCATATTCTCGGCTGTTGAGGTATCCTTACTGTGCCCCATGGGTCAGGATGGTCATCCCCCCTCCTCCTTTCTGCACATGCAAAAATTAAGCCTAGGGTCCCTATTCAGAGTTTGGATCTACTGACAAAGGTGTTAAAAGATTTAAATAGAACTAATCAGTCCTGACTGTACCCAGCCTGTGGTTTCACATTTCTTTTAAGAAAATCTTTCATTGACAAAGAAGTAAAACAAACTGGTTCAAGATTTAATTAATCCTGTTGAAGGAGGCTTAACTGTGGAGCTCAGCCAGTTGGCTCCTTTCTCTTGGTTGCGGGGGACTCTCTAAGGAAGTGGTTCTCTATCCGACATTGGAAGACCTGAGAAGTGTTGTGAACCATACTGATGCCAAGACCCCATCCTCAGAGATTCTGATTTAATTGTTCTGGGACCGGCCTGGGCATTGGTAGTTCTTAAAGCTCCCGTGTTACTAATTTGGTTTTCCACCTCTTTCAAGCATTAGAATCACCTGTAGGACTTTGTTAACATTTGATTACTGGGCCCTACCCATAGTTCCTGGTTCAGTATGTCTGGGATTGGGCCTGATAATTCGCATTTCTAACAAGTTCCCAGGGGATGCTGAAACTGCTGGTCCAGGGACCACACTTTGAGAACCACTGCATTGCTCTAGTGAGAACTTGAAAACCACTGTGTTAGGTGAATTTTGTCGCGTCCAGAAAATACTGCCATCCTCCCTTTAAAAAATACTTTAAAAACTTTCGAATGATTAAGAACATTGTTCTCCTTAATTCATTCCATTTTATTATCATCATTAGTCCATGAAAACTCTCATTTTAGTTTTTTTTTGACTTTTTACCTTACTTGTCAACCCCTACTCCCATTGCCTCCTCCCCCACCCTCCCCTTCTAACTCATTTGATTTGTGGTCTTTTATAATTATACAATAAAAACTCCCATCTGAAGTAGTGACACTAATCTGAGAGTTACAGTCACAGAGAGTTTGCTCAGAGGAGAATTTTAAATCTGGAGTGCTTTAGGAGAAACTTCAAGTTACAAAAAGACCCTGTACTGCTAAGACTTTATACCCCTAAACTTTAAATTTATTATTATTATTTTCTTTTAAGAAGATGTTGGGGGTAGGAGTTTATTAATTAATTAATTTATTTTTGCTGTGTTGTGTCTCCATTTCTGTGCGAGGGCTTTCTCTACTTGTGGCAAGCGGGGGCCACTCTTCATTGCAGTGCGGAGGCCTCTCACTATGGCGGCCTCTCTTGTTGTGGAGCACAGGCTCCAGACACGCAAGCTCAGTAGTTGTGGCTCATGGGCCTAGTTGCTCCGCGGCATGTGGGATCCTCCCAGACCAGAGCTCGAACCCGTGTCCCCTTGCATTAGCAGGCAGATTCTCAACCACTGCGCCACCAGGGAAGCCCCTATTATTATTTTTTTAAGAAATAATATATCAAAACTTTGCCTAATAAATAATAATTAAGGTTGATTTCCTTGTAGTGATGCTTATTTTCTATAGGGTAAGACATTCATTATCCTTGATAAAATACTGCTAACACATATGGGAAACATTATAAATCATTCCTAGATTATCTTTAAAATTGCACAAAATCATGTGGATAAAATATAAATGGTAATTTGTTTCCCCTGGAATTCCTGGGTTCAGATATTTTCTAATCCTATTGTTTTAATCCAATTCTTTAATATATTTCCCTCTCTCAGCAAAGTTACTGAGATATCCTTAAACCTTTATGATTGGCTTTCAAATACCAGCAAAGCCATAAAATAAAGTGACCTGTGCCAAAAATAAACATATGTATTGATTTTTAATATTTAAGTTTTATTTATTTATTAACATCTTTATTGGATGTATTGATTTTTAACTAGTCATAATGTTCTGGAAGGCGGTCAGGTTTCTGGTCCTTTGATATATGTGGGGCACAGTTCTTGTGACTAAATCATCAAAGCTACTCTAAGTGTGTTTATGATGTTGCTCTGGGTATCACACTTATTTTTATAAATAATTCTATATTTGTATTAACATTCAAATTATCTCATAATATTACCTTTAGAGAAACCATAATGACACATATAATTGACAAATGCCATTAATTTCAGTTACGGAATAAGTGAAATTTGTTAACTATTCAATTAAGGAAGAAAATGCATATTGTTGTGTTTTTAATCCTTCCAAATCCTCTTTTACGCACAGCTACATAAGATATGTATCTAATTGCCTGTAGTGCTTGGTGCAATGTTATATAGAAATGTTTTATAAGTACTGGTTGAACTGATTACGATAGACCCCAATTTTAGACCCCCTGTGTCACTGCTCTGATTCCTTACACTCAGAAAAAAAATCTGATAGAAATCTATAAGATACAGAACCTGTAGTCAAATACCCTCAAAAAACCATTTTCTCAGGACTTCCTCTGCAGTCCAGTGGTTAAGACTCCACGCTTGAGAGACCTTTAAGATGGCGGAAGAGTAAGACGCGGAGATCACCTTCCTCCCCACAAATAGATCAGACATACATCAACATGTGGAACATCTCCTACAGAACATCTACTGAACGCTGGAAGAAGACCTCAGACCTCCCAAACGGTAAGAAAGTCCCCACGTACCTGGGTAGGCCAAAGGAAAAAAGAAAAAACAGAGACAAAAGAATAGGGACAGACCTGCACCAGTGGGAGGGAGCTGTGAAGGAGGAAAGGTTTCCACACACTAGGAAGCCCCTTCGCGGGCAGACACTGCGGGTGGCGGAGAGGGGAAGCTACGGAGCCGCGGAGGAGAGCGCAGCAACAGGGGTGTGGGGGGCAAAGCGGGGAGATTCCCGCACAGAGAATGGGTGCCAACCGGCAATCACCAGCCCGAGAGGCTTGTCTGCTCCCCTGCCGGGGCGGGCGGGGCTGGGAGCTGAGGCTCGGGCTTCGGTCGGAGCGCAGGGAGAGGACTGGGGTTGGCGGCGTGAACACAGCCTGCAGGGGGTTAGTGCACCACAGCTAGCCTGGAGGGAGTCCGGTGAAAAGTCTGGAGCTGCCGAAGAGGCAAGAGACTTCTTCTTCCCTCCTTGTTTCCTGGTGCGCGAGGAGAGGGGATTAAGAGCGCTGCTCAAAGGAGCTCCAGAGACGAGCGCGAGCCGCGGCTAAAAGTGCGGACCCCAGAGACGGACATGAGATGCGAAGGCCGCTGCCGCCGCCACCAACGGGCCTGTGTGCGAGCACAGGTCACTATCCACACCCCCCTTCCGTGGAGCCTATGCAGCCCACCATGGCCAGGTTCCCGGGATCCAGGAACAACTTCCCCGGGAGAACGCACGGCGGGCCTCAGGCTGGTGCAAGGTCACACTGGCCTCTGCCGCCGCAGGCCCACCCGGCATGCGTACCCCTCCCCCCACCCCCAGCCCCCCCGGCCTGAGTGAACCAGAGCCCCGGAATCAGCGGCTCCTTTAACCCCGTCCTGTCTGAGTGAAGAACAGATGCCTTCACGCGACCTACGTGCAGAGGCGGGGCCAAATCCAAAGCTGATCCCCGGGAGCTGTGCGAACAAAGAAGAGAAAGGGAAATCTCTCCCAGCAGCCTCAGGAGCAGCGGATTAAAACTCCACAATCAACTTGATGGACCCTGCATCTGTGGAATACCTGAAGAGACAACGAATCACCCCAAATTGAGGAGGTGGACTTTGGGAGCAACAACATAGATATATTCTTTTCCTTTCCCTCTTTTTGTGAGTCTGTATGCTTCTGTGTGTGATTTTGTCTGTATAGCTTTGATTTACCATTTGTCCTGGGTTCTGTCTGTGCGTTTTTTTTGTTGTTGTTGTTTTTATTATAGTTTTTAGCACTTGTTATCATTGGTGGATTTGTTTTTGGTTTGGTTGCTCTCTTCTTTCTTTTCTTGTTTAATTACTTTTTAACTTATTTATTTTTAGTAATTCTTTTTTATTTTAATTCTTTTCTTCCTTTCTCTTTCTCCCTTCCTTCCTCCCTCCCTCCCTCCCTCCCTTTTTCTTACTTTCTTTTTTCTTTCTCTCTTTCTTTCTTTTTTTCTTTTTCTCTCCCTTTTCTTCTGAGCCGTGTGGCTGACAGGGTCTTGGTGCTCCGGCTGGGTGTCAGGCTTGTGTCTCTGAGGTGGGAGAGCCGAGTTCAGGACATTGGTGCACCAGAGACCTCCCGGCTCCATGTAATATCAAACGGCAAAACTCTCCCAGAGATCTCCATCTCAACGCTAAGACTCAGCTCCACTCAACGACCAGCAACCTACAGTGTGGGACACCCTATGCCAAACAACTAGCAAGACAGGAACACAACCCCACCCATTAGCAGAGAGGCTGCCTAAAATCATAATAAGGTCACACACACCCCAAAGCACAGCACCAGACATGGTCCTGCCCACAAGAAAGAAAAGATCCAGCCTCATCCACCAGAACACAGGCACTAGTCCCCTCCACCAGGAAGCCTACACAACCCACTGAACCAAACTTAGCTACTGGGGGCAGACAACAAGAACAACGGGAACACAAACTTGCAGACTGCGAAAAGGAGACCCCAAACACAGTAAGTTAAGCAAAATGAGAAGACAGAGAAACACACAGCAGATGAAGTACCAAGGCAAAAACCCATCAGACCAAACAAATGAAGAGGAAATAGGCAGTCTACCTGAAAAAAAATTCAGAGTAATGATAGTAAAGATGATCCAAAATTTTGGAAATAGAATGGAGAAAATGCAAGAAACGTTTAACAAGGACCTAGAAGAACTAAAGAGCAAGCAAATAATGATGACACAATAATAATGACACAAATAATAATGATGCAATAAATCAAATTAAGAATTCTCTAGAAAGAATCAATAGCAGAATAACTGAGGCAGAAGAACGGAAAAGTGACCTGGAAGATAAAATAGTGGAAATAACTACTGCAAAGAAGAATAAAGAAAAAAGAATGAAAAGAATAGAGGACAGTCTCAGAGACTTCTGGGACAACATTAAATGCACCAACATTCGAATTATAGAGGTCCCAGAAGAAGAGGAGAAAAAGAAAGGGACTGAGAAAATGTTTGAAGAGATTATAGTTGAAAACTTCCATAATATGGGAAAGGAAGTAGTTAATCCAGTCCAGGAAGTGCAGGGAGTCCCATACAGGATAAATCCAAGGAGAAACACACCAAGACACATATTATTGAAACTATAAAAAATTAAATACAAAGAAAAAATATTAAAAGCAGCAAGGGAAAAACAACAAATAACATACAAGGGAATCCCCATAAGGTTAACAGCTGATCTTTCAGGAAAAACTTGGCAAGCCAGAAGGGAGTGGCAGGACATATTTAAAGTGATGAAAGAGAAAAACTTAAAAAGAAGAATACTGTGCCCAGGAAGGATATCATTCAGATTCAAAGGAGAAATTAAAATAGACAATCAAAAGCTAAGAGAATTCAGCAACACTAAACCAGCTTTACAACAAAAGGTAAAGGAACTTCTCTAGCCAGGAAACACAAAAGAAAGAAAAGACCTACAGTAACAAGCCAAAAACAATTAAGAAAATGGTAATAGGAACATACATATCGATAATTACCTTAAGTGTAAATGGATTAAATGATCCAATTAAAAGACATAGACTGGCTGAATGGTTACAAAAACAAGACCTGTATATATGTTGTCTACAAGAGACCCACTTCAGACGTAGGGACACATACAGACTGAAAGTGAGGGGATGGAAAAAGATATTCTATGCAAATGGAAATCAAAAGAAACCTGGAGTTGCAATACTCATATCAGACAAAAGAGACTTTAAAATAAAGACTATTACAAGAGACAAAGAAGGACACTACATAATGATCAAGGGATCAATACAAGAAGATATAACAATTGTAAATATTTATGCACCCAACGTAGGAGCACCTCAATACATAAGGCAAATGCTAACAGCCATAAAAGGGGAAATTGACAGTAACATAATCATACTAGGGGACTTTATCACCAATGGACAGATCATCCAAAATGAAAATAAGTAAGGAATCACAAGCTTTAAATGATACATTAAACAAGATGGACTTAGTTGATATTTATATACAGTCCATCCAAAAACAACAGAATACACTTTCTTCACAAGTGCTCATGGAACATTCTCCAGGATAGATCATATTTTGGGTCACAAATCAAGCCTTGGTAAATTTAAGAAAATGGAAATCATATGAAATGTCTTTTCCAACCACAGCGCTATGAGACTAGATATCAATTACAGGAAAAAATCTGTAAAAAATACAAACACGTGGGGGTTAAACAATACACTACTAATAAGCAAGAGATCATTGAAGATATCAAAGAGGAAATCAAAAAGCACCTAGAAACAAATGACAATGAAAACATGATGACCCAAAACCTATGGGATGCAGGAAAAGCAGTTCTAAGAGGGAAGAGTATAGCAATATAATCCTGCCTCAAGAAACACCTCAAATAAAGAACCTAGCCTTACACCTAAAGCAATCAGAGAAAGAACAACAAATAAACCCCAAAGTTAGCAGAAGGAAAGAAATCCTAAAGATCAAATGAGAAATAAATGAAAAAGAAATGAAGGAAACAATAGCAAAGATCAATAAAACTAAAAGATGGTTCTTTGAGAAGATAAACAAAATTGATAAACCATTAGCCAGACTCATCAGGAGAAAAAGGGAGAAGACTCCAATCAATAGAATTAGAAATGAAAAAGGAGAAGGAACAACTGACCCTGCAGAAATACAAAGGATCATGAGAGATTCCTACAAGCAACTATATGCCAATAAAATGGACAACCTGGAAGAAATGGACAAATTCTTAGAAAAGCACAAGCTTCAGAGACTGAACCAGGAAGAAATAGAAAATAGAACAGACCAATCACAAGCACTGAAATTGAGACTGTGCTTAAAACTCTTCCAACAAACAAAAGCCCAGGACCAGATGGCTTCACAGGTGAATTCTATCAAACATTTAGAGAAGAGATAACACCTATCCTTCTCCAAATCTTCCAAGATATAGCAGAGGGAGGAACACTCCCAAACTCTATGAGGCCATCATCACCCTGATACCAAAACCAGACTAAGATGTCACAAAAAAAGAAAACTACAGGCCAATATGGCTGATGAATATAGATGCAAATATCCTCAATATAATACTAGCAAAGAGGATCCAACAGCACATTAAAAGGAGCATACACCATGATGAAGTGGGGTTTATCCCAGGAATGCAAGGATTCTTCAATATATGCAAAGCAATCAATGTGATAAACCATATTAACAAACTGAAGAATAAAAACCATATGATCATCTCAATAGATGCAGAAAAAGCTTTCGACAAAATTCAATACACATTTATGATAAAAACCCTGCAGAAAGTAGGCATAGAGGGAACTTACCTCAACATAATAAAGGGCATATATGACAGACCCACCGCCAACATCATTCTCAGTGGTGAAAAACTGAAACCATTTCCACTAAGATCAGGAAGAAGACAAGGTTGCCCACTCTCACCACTATTATTCAATATAGTTTGGAAGTTTTAGCCACAGCAGTCAAAGAAATAAAAGGAATCGAAATTGGAAAAGAAGAAGTAAAGCTGTCACTGTTTGCAGATGATGTGATACTATACATAGAGAATCTTAAAGACTCTATCAGAAAACTACTAGACCTAATCAATGAATTTAGTAAAGTAGCAGGATACAAAATTAATGCTTAGAAATCTCTTGCATTTCTACACATTAATGATGAAAAATCTGAAAGATAAATTAAGGAAACACTCCTATTTACCACTGCAACAAAAGAATAAAGTACCTAGGAATAAACTTACCTACGGAGACAAAACACCTGTATGAAGAAAACTATAAGACACTGTTGAAAGAAATTAAAGATGATACAAACAGGTGGAGAGATATACCATGTTCTTGGATTGCAAGAATCAACATTGTGAAAATGACTATACTACCCAAAGCAATCAACAGATTTAATGCAATCCCTATGAAACTACCAATGGCATTTTTGCAGAACTAGAACAAAAACTTTCACAATCTGTATGGAAACACAAAAGACCCTGAACAGCTAAAGCAATCTTGAGAAAGAAAAACGGAGCTGGAGGAATCAGGCTCCCTGAGTTCAGACTATACTACAAAGCTACAGTCATCAAGACAGTATGGTAGTGGCACAAAAACAGAAATATAGATCAATGGAACAGGTTAGAAAGCCCAGAGATAAATCCATGCACATATGGTCATGTTATTATTTTTTTAACATCTTTATTAGCATATAATTGCTTTACAATGGTGTATTAGTTTCTGCTTTATAACAAAGTGAATTAGTTATACATATACATATATCCCCATATCTCTTCCCTCTTGCATCAGTCACCTTATTTTTGATAAAGGAGACAAGAATATACAATGGAGAAAAGACAGCCTCTTCAATAAGTGGTGCTGGGAAAACTGGACAGCTACATGTAAAAGAATGAAATTAGAACACTCCCTAACACCATACACAAAAGTAAACTCAAAATGGATTAAAAACCTAAATGTAAGGCCAGACACTCTAAAACTCTTAAAGGAAAACATAGGCAGAACACTCTTTGACATAAATCACAGCAAGATCCTTTTTGACCCACCTCCTAGAAAAATGGAAATAAAAACAAAAATAAACAAATGGGACGTAATGAAACCTAAAAGCTTTTGCACAGCAAAGAAAACCATAAATAAGATAAAGACAACCCTCAGAATGGGAGAAAATATTTGCAAATGAAGCAACTGACAAAGGATTAATCTCTAAAATTTACTAGCAGCTCATGCAGCTCAATAAAAAAAAAAAAAAAAAAAAAACCCAATCCAAAAATGGGCAGAAGACCTAAATAGACATTTCTCCAAAGAGGATTTACAGATTGCCAACAAACACATGAAAGATCGCTCAACATCACTAATCATTAGAGAAATGCAAATGAAAACTACAATGAGGTATCACCTCACACTGGTCAGAATGGCCATCATCAAAGAATCTACAAACAATAAATGCTGGAGAGGGTGTGGAGAAAAAGGAACCCTATTGAACTGTTGGTGGGAATGTAAATTGATACAGCCACTATGGAGAACAGTATGGAGGTTCCTTAAAAAACTACAAATAGAACTACCATACAACCCAGCAATCCCACTACTGGGCATATACCCTGAGAAAACCATAATTCAAAAATAGACATGTACCACAATGTCCATTGCAGCAGTATTTACAATAGCCAGGACATGGAAGCAACCTAAGTGTCCATCGACAGATGAATGGATAAAGATGTGGCACATATATACAATGGAATATTACTCAGCTATAAAAAGAAATGAAATTGAGGTATTTGTAGTGAGGTGGATGGACTTAGAATCTGTCATACAGAGTGAAGTAAGTCAGAAAGAGAAAAACAAATACCATATGTTAACGCATATATATGGAATCTAAAAAAAAAAAAGGTTCTCATGAACCTAGGGGTAGGACAGGAATAAAGGCCAGACGTAAAGAATGGACTTGAGGACTCGGGGAGGGGGAAGTGTAAGCTGGGACGATGTGAGAAAGTAGTAGTATTGGCATATATACAGTACCAAATGCAAAGTCGATAGCTAGTGGGAAGCAGCCACATAGCACAGGGAGATCAGCTCGGTGCTTTGTGACCACCTAGAGGGGTGGGATAGGGAGACGCAAGAGGAGGAGATATGGGGATATATTTGTATGTAGAGCTGATTCACTATGTTATACAGCAGAAACTAACACACCATTGTGCAGCAATTATACTGCAATAAAGATGTTAAAAAAAAAAAAGACTCCACGCTTCCATTGCAGGGGGCAGGGTTCCATCGCTGGTCATGGAACTACGATCTCGCGTGCCACTCTGTGCAGCCAAAAAAAAAGCAACAATTATTTTTTCTTCAGAATTAGAGTATACCTTGACCCAGGAAAGATTGCATGGTACCAGATGTAGTGGGAAAACATTATTTCCTGTTTCTTTTCAATTACAGTGTTGTTAAACCACGTCCAAAATTAAGCATTAAAAATTTTTTAATTACTGTACTTACTGAAGTGTATTCAATTTGTGATGGAATGTGATTTCTGCATTTATAAAAAGTTGAAGAATTTGCTACATTTTGTTTGTGTAGATAAAAAATTCCTAATTGTACTTTACTGCACATTTCTCTATGCAGTTGCTCATCAATCTTTTCATGACTCCTTTTGCAGGTTTGCAAGGTCACTTAGAATTCTAATCCTATCCAAATTAATAACCACTTATTCTAATTCTCTGTCATCTGTAAATTTAATCATTATGTGCTCCAGTCCGTCAACCACATCTAATGGAAATGCTAAACAGCCTTGTATTCAAGATGAAACAATGAATGCCATAGTTTTTTGGGCACTCTTCCTTGCACAATGTCAGTATGATTCTCCAACCAAACTATTTTTCAAATAGCTATACACTAGTGTTTATTTTCTCATGTAATTTATGTGTATAATATGAAATTAAGATGTTATTAGTGCCAAGATATATTTATTTTATTGTTTTCTTTTACTCTATCAAGTATTTTAAAGGAGAAAATGAATGCCTATAGATTTTGATGCCCCTATCAGGTCAGTAATTCTACAAAGGCAGGGCCTGGGGATACATTTCTGTGTCTACCCCTCCCCCCTCATGCCGTGGGATATAGACTCGCATCAGGAATGTAATACATGAACAAATTACTAACTAATAAGTAGATATAATTTGATCATCATAACAAAAGAAATCGATTGTGCACTATCTTATCTTTTCCCATAGTCTGTTGCCAAATATATAGAATGCAATCTTATGGGATCTGAATACTGATTTAACATGGTCATAATGTTTCTGTAAAATTTGTAACAATGGGACATTTTAACTCTGGTCAGTTAGGACTGATTTTTGCTTCATTGTCTAACACCTCCATCACACTTGCCCTTCAGTTGGGTGATGTGCCTAGATACAATCTGAGATCCAATTAAGGGGATGGTGTAGAGGGTGTATTTTTGTTTGGGGTTCATGGCATATATTTACCTTGTTTGCAATTGCTCCCATGTACAGTTAGCTGCCCTCGTGTAGAAATGGCTTCCAGAAATAATCCCAACATCCATTGTGCTGTGCCAACCCGGCATAGGATGTATGAAGCCATGAGCAAGTCCTGTAGTGCCTGGTGGTGGCAGTATTTGGATAGTCGAGGAGATTTTACCTTTGAGAGGTGCAGATCCAGTAGCTAGACTTCGGAAAATTGTTCTAAATTTTATGGCCATATGTGAAAAAAATAACTTGATAGAGTTCCAACTAAATCTGATAACATTCCTGAAAATTTGTATACATCACTGATAACAAATTGTGATGCTAAAAATGTTTTTGAAATTATCAATAATGCCGACAATTTCGAATAATATATGCTAGAGGAAAGACAGTTATATTTCTTTATGTTTTCTTTATTAACCATTACACAATTGTCACATGAAGAGGCAATCCAAGAGAATGTGGACAAAAAATTGTGGGAAAAGGTATAAAGGGATGTGTCAGGAAGTAAATTAATAAAAATGTCATGCTCTCTTTTCTGAATTTTGTGATGTCTATGGCATTTAAAAAAATTTATATTGTGTTCTTTTAATTCTAAATAAATGTTCACTTTCTTAATAAATTTGTATTTTTGAAACTGTATCACATAAAGAGAACCCCCAGATTGTGTTAAGTTCCAGGCTTCACGAAGCCTGTCCTTGCCCTTTTCCTAGTGTGCAGCAGCGATATGTAGTGATCCCTGGTCCAGGGTCAGTCCTGATTCATCTCCTGCCTGTGATTGGTTTAGGGGTGGACAGCCCCTCTCGCCATTGGCCATGGACCAGGAATCACATGGTTCCAGTTCCTGCTGGCAGGTATGAGGTCTAGATAGATGCCAGCCCAAGACGTTGGCAGCACAGAGAGAACCTCAGTGCAGAGAGAACTGCACTTGAAATCTGGTATGCCTCTGGATGTGCAGTATACAAGTTCGCTGCATTTATAAGAGAATCAGGGCTTTCAAAAGCAAAGCCAATCCTTATATTTTATTGAATAGTTTAAAATACAAAACTAGTTTAAAATGCAAACACATGTAGAAAAATAGTGCCCAATTCTCTACAGGATTTTCCATCTGTATGAAAACCATTCTAATCATTACATCTTTGACATTTTGTAACATTAAAGCTACAAATAGTATTAATTTGGATGTTTTCAGCTACTAATTTATTAAATGCTGTTAATTTATTTAAAAGCTGCTAATTTATTCTATGTGAAAATACAGAAAACTAGGAATAAGGAAAAGTGAATTCAGGCATTCTTCCAGAAATCTTATAATTTCCTTCTGGTCATTTTTCTATGTTTTATTTGGAAAAGAAATCACTATTATACTTTACATTTAAACTTATATCCTGCTTTCTTTTCTTATTCTATACGACCCTGGCAGTTTACCCTGAGGGGTATCCACATCTCACAAAATCAGGGTCCCCTTTCATATAATAGTCTGTGTGAATGGTGCCCCGGAGTTGGGCGGTACACCATCTGTTTGGCTGTACAAGGCACCATTCGTGTCTGGGTGGCTGAGTCTTCAAGGCAATCTGGGGCATCTTCTTGGACCATCCACTTAAACTATAGACTTGGGAATAAGAGGCAGGGCAAGCTATACCTGGCTGCCAACACCATATACATTTAGGATTTAGCCTTTGTGCCATTTTCTTAGACTAGATTTCTCTGCAGCTCTGTCCCACCACTCTCCTCTTGCAGGGTTATACGGGTATCTTTTTCCTACCTTAAGATGATCTGCTGACTCCAGTGAATGAAAAAGGGTATGAAGTAAATGAACCTCATGGCTATTTTAACAGTTGTATTTCATCGTTACATCATTTTGCGTGGTTCCAATTTGACTTCCTTCTGCCAGTTTGTTTGCATTGATTTTTTGTCTGCTCATTTTCAGGAATCTATACTGTTATTATCCTTGCCGTATCTCCAGTAACTGTTAATCTTCATGATTCTAATTTCTTTTTTCAGAAAATGAAATATTGCTCATCATCCTACAAAAACACCTAAATAATGGTGAAAAGCCAAATTACATAATTATTTATAATGGCAAAACGTTATATTTCTGTAATAGTGAAAATACAAATTTACCAGTAACTGTAGACATATTTTTACACTTAATTTATAATTTTTAGCCCTCTGATGGTTCCTGCCAACCTCCTGTTAAGCACATATTTTACCAGTATATATAAGATGTGGGTGAATGATGGATAAGTCAGAAAAACTATACTTCATTCTCTGCTGACTGCATAAATTCAGGGACCATGGACTGTGCAATAAAATTCATAATTCTCCCCGCCACCCTTACTCCATGAAACTCTTTGTTTTCTAACTTTTATTTTATGCAAACAGGATTGGCTCCTTAGATCAGGCTTTAGGGAAAGTGCAGCAAATAAAGCAATTTCTTAAAAGGTTAAGCCCCTAGTCCACAAAAGGAAAGGAAATGAGAAGAATTAGAAGGGAGAGAGGTAGAAAGGGAAGACCAGATGGTTAGGAAAATGCAGGCGAGGCCAGAGGGGTGAAAGAGGGGCAGGGGTGAGAATGTGACACAATGCTGGACATGTTTTTGCTTAAAAGTTTGAGACATTATCTACTTGAACTGATGTAGGAAATTAAGTTTTACCAGGTTTGATCTTTGTTCCAATCTAATGTTAGTCTTCCAATATGACCATCTTATGTATCAAATATTATATAGTGGAAAAGTAGATATTAATTATAGTATTTTTTGAGACCAGAGAACCCTGTTGAAATTATCTAAATGCTCCATAAAGTTATTAACAATTTTTTTTTTTTTTGGCCACCCGTCCTGCACGACCTTAGTTCCCTGACCAGGGATGGAACCTGTGCCCCCTGCAGTGGAAGCACAGAGCCCTAACCACTGGACCGCCAGGGAATTCACTAACAAATATTTTTATAAAGCCACGTTCTTCACTACAAATCTCTGTGGAGGGTGCCACTAAAGGTATATATGAATCCTATTTTTCAGAGAGCTCAACAGGAACAGAAAATTCATTCAGTGTATTCAAACCTCTTGCACTATGCCGCTCTATGTGGCCGGTGTGTTTGAAATTTGTGGGCCAGTTAGAATGTCAGTGGCTCGCTAGACTTTATGAACAAATACAAAGGACTGGGTCAGCCAGCGACTACTCAGCTTTAAGATGGGAAGGAGGGAACATGGGGAAGCCACACTTACCTCTCTGCTGCCTGCCTTCCTCCTCCCAGAGCCATGCTCCTGGCTGGGGTCGGGGGGTAGATGGGGATCCTCCAAGAACCCACAGATGCTTCTCTAACTTCAGCAGAAATCTGGCTCCATGGCCTGACCAGAGTCCTACCACACGGTCTGGCACTGCTGCTGGGAATCCTCAGTCACTGCTCTCAGGTGGTGCCTGGTGTCGAAGTGAGTCTCTGCACAGGAAGAAGGGCAATCTGTCAGGTGAGCTCAGCACCAGCATCCTCACTGTCTGCTACTGACTTCCCCAGAGACAGTGTGATGTGTGTGAAAGGAGCCCTTGTCAAATTCCAGGAATAGCACTGTCTCATTATGTGACCTTGGATAAGGTCACTTAAATTCTCAGAGCCTTAGTTTCCTTAGTTAAAATGGAAAGTAGTTCCACAGATTTGGCACCAAAATTTGAACAGTTAAGGCATGGAAAGTATTATGCAGATCTAGACAAATGAAAAAATTATTTTATAGCACTGTGGAAATAGTATAAGGCATATGGATATTATTTCTACCCTCTACATTTGCAAAAAATTTTTGAGATATCTACAAGATAGTAGAGGAGAAAGGAATGACTCAAAAAAAGTAGATGATCATTCTAAGGTCATTTATTCACTCAACAAACATGTGTTGGTCACTATTCTATGCAAGGTCCCTGAGGCACTGTGAGGCTTGATTTTAAAGCATGTATAATCTAGGAGGGAAGATTGGATATATACAAGCAATTAACAAGGTAACATTTGCTGTGTGTAAAATGTGTATACAAACTAACTGCTATGGAAGTTCAAACCAGAATAATCCTAAGGAAGGCTTAATGTAGAAGGAGGCAATGGTAACCAGTTCCAGCATGTGTTGAGTTCCCATTATGTGCATGCTCTAGGTCCCTGTGTATTCCATGAGGACTCCCAGGCAGAGAAAACTGCCCAAGCCAAGGTAGGGAGGCAAGAATCCATACATAAAGTGTGTCAGGAAACAACTAGCTCAGGAGGAAGCAGCATCCTAATAAAGGCCATTGAAATGAGTTTGAAGAGTTGTGTAGAGGTAACATGATGGATGGCTTCAAATACAAGGTCAAGGTTGTCTTTGTCTTGCAGATAATGCATGTAATGTTTCCTGTGGAAGCCCTGAAGAAGAATAAAAATCTTTTTTGAGAAAAGGTTTTGTTCTACTCACAGGCTCACTATGAGCCAGTGCTATATAGAACTGGATTACCTCTGAATGTGGGAAAGATTATGTAGGCAATTTTCATGGTGATGACAGAATTTCAACTTGGTTACATGCTCATCCTGAAATTTCTTAAGGCAATACAAGGTAGTAGTTGAGGCACTTGATATCAGTGTTTTATTCACTGGCACCAAAAGAGGAGTTTAAACTATTGTGAATGATCCCCTGGCTAGGGGATTAGTTGTCACCTTAGTCCTCGAAGACACTAGAACTCAAACATTTGTAACAGCCAGGGTCCTAGTCAGGAATAAAGAAGCCACAACAACTATTTTAAGAGACCATTTTTATAGGGAATTGGACATATAGTTACTGCAGGACTGAAGAGGAACAAATCCAACACAGAGAGAGTAATTGCAGGAAGCAGTTACCACCCCTGGGCCTGGGGGAGCAAGGGGTCCAAGTTGAGTCATTAGAACATAGAACCTGGCGGAGGAATCCAGACCTCTGACATGAGGAGCTGCCCAGGGGGTGCTGGGGCCTCAGGAACTCGGAGGAGAGCCTGGGAAGTGGGGCCCAGACTCCAGCAGATGCTGGTGCTCTGAGGGAGCATCATGGGGCTGATTGTATGAGACTGGAAACAAAGTAGAAACTGGAGCCACCTGCTACTGGAATCAACCACACTTCTGGGATGAAGAGCTGCAGTGGGATGAAGCTGACAGGAACGGCAAACAAACTGGCCTCCTTCCTCCATTTCTGTTCTCTCTAGTGCCCTCTATGGGCAGAACCTAACAGGGAGCCACGTGGTAAAAAAGAAATGTGGTCACAGAAACACAGCCTCAGCCTCACAAGTCCGAGTACAGAGGGGTGGGTTTGATCCTGAAAGGTTACTAATAACCAGCACTTCATGTATATAATTCACCAGGATAGCTTACTTACAATTGAGATTCCTGAGATCCACACCTGAAATTCTGAGTTAGGAGTTTTAGAGTGTGGTCCAGAAATCCTCATCTTTGAAAAGGAATCTTGAGCAATCTGATTCAGGGGATCTTCAAACTACACTATCAGAAATGCTGCTCTAGTTTTTCAAACTAAATCCCTGAATCAAATTAGAACAAGAGATTGTGAAATGCTCCATTCCACTCATTTAGTTTTCTGAGACAGTTATGCTCATTTTGCTTCCTTAATTTTACTTCCTTAATATTTTTTCCATTTTAAGAAAATGCTAATATGAAGAATGCCTCTGTAGTATCTGCAGAAACAACAATTGAAAGTTCTGTCTGTCATTGTAATAAGGAAGAACAAATCTGACTCCATGTTGTATCTGTTTCTTTTACCTTAATCCTGTGCTCTCTTGCCTGTGCTTAGTCATGCTGGCTCTGCACCTTTTGTAAAAGAATGTTGCTTATAGCCTGAAATATACAGGATAGCCCTTTCTCAAGGCTCTGACCTTTAAAGGTGTACACTTTTCCATTCATATAGAGATAAAAATTTGTAGAACAGAGAATAACATTTGTCTTGGAGGTTTACAGGAACAGCGTGAGCTGTCCTCCATGGACAGATACAAGAGCAAAGGATTCTGACATCAAGAAGTCTGCAACAACCAGCCACACCCCCTCCCCTTTTAGTATAAAAGAAGCCTGAATTCTAACTCGGGGAAGATGGTTCTTTCGGACACGAGTCCCCCATCTCCTTGGTCTGCTGGCTATCCAAATAAAGTCACTATTCCTTGCCCCAGCACCCTGTGTCCTGATTTACTGGCCTGTCATACAGTGAGTGGAACGAGTTTGGATTTGGTAACATTATGATACTCAACATCTGTTTTTGGCATTCATATATAATTTCTTCTATGATTTAATACCAGGAAAATAAAAAATCTATCTTTTCACATGAATTTGTATATTTTTTCTTATCAGACAAAAGGAAAGAAGAAAAATAACACCTTGAATTTCTCTTTCGCTTTGACTGCCTGGAAGCTCAGAGTCATTGTTGCTATCTCTCTCAAGTCTTCTGGTTTAATCATTTTGTTTTTATATTTTTTAAAGTTATGAGTTATCTCACATCTTTTTTTCTTGAAACAGGTTGGACATAAAAAATATATACATAATTAAAAGTATATCTGTTACATTTTAAAAAATACTTTGATACAGTACCTTAAAGTTTCTCACTGATTAACTCAAGGTGTGGTGAAGGCCAAAGTTGATGTACTTTTAGAGGAAATGCGTCTGCTGTTGTAGTTTTGAGAAGATACTGGGCCTGACTATGGAATAGTTTTTTATATTAATGTACATTGCTAATACGTGCACTTTATAAATCAAGTTAAAAGCCTATGGGTAAAATTCTACCTTTTCTATATCTGATTTATTTCTACTGTTTTTATGATTATATCTTGGAAACTTGGGAATGACAACAAAGCAATATTATGCCAGGAGTAGGTGATCAGCTAAAAGTTCAGACCAGAGTGCTCTAGGATGGTAAGATATTTTGGCTCTGTTTTGAGGGACTTTTTGCAGATTGATATGGGATTTCATTTATAAGCATCATATTATGTACAATACCTGAGAAAACACATATGAACAGTGCAATATAGTAAACACCCTGGATCCTTACTTTATGGTTGTTTTCTGATGATTTTTAATCTTGTAAAGGAGATCATATAACTACCTTTTTGTCTGAACATAGTACTTGATCAGATGCACTGAATTTTCCACTGTAGCAGACAGCATTATGGTATTGCCCTTACTGCCCAAGGAATAGCAAATCTGAGTAAATATATGAGCAAATATTTGTTTTCTGGCCATTACACTATTTTACACTATACTGTTATTGTGTTCTTTTGACTAATATGAACAATATAATTTGGGGGAGCACTCAGCCTATAGTAGCACCTTTTCTATTTCAAAGAGGAAGTGCTTCCCACTGCTCTCTTTGCTTATGGAAAGAGTCTTGGTGAGAGTGACAAAGAACTCTGGCCGTTGACAACACCTCAGCCAGAGTCTCCTAATGAGAATTGTCTGCTACAAGGACTACTTATTTGTTGTTTATCATCTTTTCCTCTCACTAAAATTTTTCAACAGACAGGTGGTGATCTCACATCATGGACATGGTTTCTTATCCTCATAACTATGAAGATTATTCAGCTACATTCAAATAAAAGCAGAAAAAGTAGTGTGCAGTGTAGCTCTTGAAATGCTTTGGAGAAAAAGTAATGTAAAATCCTATAAAATCAGAAAAGCATAAATGTGGGGTTGGGATAAGAAATTCAAGAGCCCAATATGGAAGACAAAGGACTTAGGCACCTACTTAACAAAATGTTCTCACTGTGTGATGTGATCCAATACATAAAACATCATCCCAGGGAGTTTGTGGGAAAGAGCATGAGAGAGGGAGTCAGATGGCTTGATTCTAGTCTGGGCTGTGCCGCTAAGTGAGTGTGTGCCCCTGAACAAGTCAGTACTCTTTGGCCATCAATTATCCCATAGAAATAATCAGAGAATTAGATTAATAATTTTATAGTAAGATTCACATTGGTCTAACAGTCTTTCTCTAAGTGATCCATAAAATAGCCATGTAGGTAAATTTTAGAGTTAGCTATCTGTTGAAAACTAGCTTGAAGTTTATTTGGAATCCACTCTGCATATGTTACTGGAAAAGGCGACAAAAGGCTCGGTAGAGCCAGAAAGTGGGTGGGCAAAACTTAAACTGTTAGTGAGCTACAGCGGGGTGGCAGTGAGGGGGAGGCACATCTGCTTATTTTGCAGTTTATACGGGTCAAGGGGCAGTTTCTAAAATATATGCTATTTGTTTCCAAATTATGTTTCTTTAGGAAGGAAATAATTTTGGTGCTAATGTAATACTTGTAAAACTTAGTTATGGCATTTAGCCATCTGTCATTTACTCTTTTTACAGGTGTTGTTTATTTCTTTTCAGTTTTTTAGGTAATTAGCTGCTTTTTTGCATTTCTACACAGAAGGGTGATTGCCTCTTCCCGATGCTTCTTCTTCTGAAAGAATTAGATTGAGAAAAAAACTAAATGGAGAGCTGATAAAAAGTAATGTTGATTTATTGTATGTTAAGATATGACAAGCCAGATATTATTTTCTGTGCGCTAATTGAAAAATTATGTGCTTTTTCTTTTCCTACTCAGTTTTAAAACTCATTATCCATTAGCACATGCCCTATGGCACATGGTCTAATTAAGTGGTGTCTTTACCCCCTGTTTATAAGAGAAAAACTAAAGAAGAATAGTAACCACTGTCACCTTGACCATGATGTCATAAACACAGGTCTGAAGTTTATTAAGGGGAACAGTTCTTGTGCCAAAATCTTTTTCAGATGCCTACTTTCATTTTTTGTGTTTTACTATTTTTCCTAGTTCTTAGCAATATTAATTGATAAATCTGAAGACCAAGACCAACCTATTTCAATATTTGAAAGTGAGAATTGCATAAACATCTAATGGATGTAGAATCAAGGAAGACTGAAGAAACAATGAGATGCACACAGAAAAGGAGAAAAAATATCAATGAATGTTAGAGTATAATGACGTAAGAGGTCCAGTGGTTAATTTTTATTTGATAGCTATATGCTTACTTGCAAATTTGTCTATAGTTCTAAAATATGTTTGACCCAGATATAGAGGCTCCTCAACAGATGACAGATGATGACACATTAAATCACCCCACAGTTTTATCTAGTTACAGGGTAGAAATGATTGTCTGCTGAGTTTTAATGTGTTGAGTGTTTACTTCAAGTCCACTTGTCAAAGTAACGTATGGTGACAAATGTCTTTAATCTGAACAGGATGAACCTTAATGGTATACTGATGATTGAGTTTCAGGGACTAATAATCTATTTATAGTAACCTCTAATTTTCTTAATTGTTTATTTGCAAGTTAAGTGTAAATGTTGGAAGTTAACTATAGTTCTAACATTGAATTGGAACTGTCACATGTGAATTACTTAATAGCTTACCTGGGTTTTAGTAGACTGACCTGTATTTCATTTTCATGGCCTACTTTTTAATTCAACTGACTCACATAATGAATTGTAATTGAGTCACAAAACAGGAAACAAGCTTGTGCCAAGTATGTGGAACACTATCGGCCTATACAGTGTCTTTTCTCTGTTAGTAGAAAGTCAGTTCTGGTAACTCAGTCAGTTTATCAGTAGTATTTCCCTCACCTGGTAAGACAGGACACGGTACAGTTCTACGTCCCTTACCTGCAATTATGAAATCCAAAAAGCTATGAAAAGAGGAAGTATTTTACAAATTCAAAACCTGACCTGACCTGAACTCATTTAGCAATGAAAACTACTGAGCTGATGCGTGGCTTTTATAGTCTTTATCTATCCCTCTTACTGTGGATATTCATATGCTTCATTATAGAAATATTAATGTGTTTGGTAATGGGTGCTATCCAGGTCCTGCAGGAAGTGTGTCATTATATATATATATATATATATATATATATATATATATATATATATATATATAGCCTATTTTCTTTCTAAAATTGAAAGATACTGAATTCCAAAACTTATCAGTCCTCAAGAGTATGTTTTCTTTCTTTCTTTCTTTTTTTTACATCTTTATTGGAGTATAGTTGCTTTACAATAATGTGCCAATTTCTGCTTTATAACAAAGTGAATCAGTTATACATATACATATGTTCCCATATTTTTTCCCTCTTACGTCTCCCTCCCTCCCACCCTCCCTATCCCACCCCTCCAGGCGGTCACAAAGCACCGAGCTGATCTCCCTGTGCTATGCAGCTGCTTCCCACTAGCTATCTACCTTACGTTTGGTAGTGTATATATGTCCATGCCTCTCTCTTGCTTTTCTTTGAGCTGAAATATCTTAATGAGAATTTCTCAATGTTGAGTCCCTTTTTTATCTTTTCTGCCACTTTCCAGGTACATTCATGACTATTATGTTATGCATGCAAGTATGCAAGTATTAAAGGCAAAGTCCTGCTTTCACACTCTGCTGTCAGTACATGCTGGAGGCAGGATGGCTTGCTGGAAAAAGCCCTCACCACAGAGTTAGATCTGGAATCAAATCCTAGTTCAACTGCTCACAAACTGTGTGACCTTGGTCAAGTTATTTAATACCTCTGAGCATTACATTTGTTTACATGTGAAATTTTAATGTTGATACCTACATCCTTTTATTTTTTGTTCTCAGTCTCAAAAATGTATCCTGGTGAAGTGAATATGGTCTTTACCTTTTACTGCTGTTAGATTCCATTGCTAGTTCTTTCTTTGCAACAGGGATGCCTAAAATGCTAATTTTATACTTAGCGATTATAAAATTTATTCCTGTCTTTTCTGCCAGCGCCTCAAGATACCTGGGCTGTGAGTTTTGGTACAAGTAACTGTAAAGGTAAATAAAACTAACAAAATTGGTATTGCTCTTATTAGGGAAAGTGAAATAGCAATCTAAGATGAGCTCCGGCCTCAGCAGAGTTATGGAAAAGAGGCGAAAATCATGTCAATGGATTCTTTAAAAAACTATTGGGTTGCATTAATAGAAATCCTTTTATGACATTATTTTGGACATAGTCTATGATACATATTGGATAATTTCAAATGATTCTTGATAATTTCTAATGTAGAAATCATATATATATATAATTTTATTTATTATCTATCTATCTATATTTTTTCCAGTAATAGTCCTTGTTTTGAGCTTTTAGAGTTTATTTCCCTTTCCAAAATTGTTTCTTTTGTGCATAGTGCAATTTTTGTCAATTAAGATTATCATCAGGAGATCCATCACTCAGAGGGTTTTGCTTTACGGGATACCACACATACATACCTTTATTTTCCATTTAAAATATTTCATTGAAATTCAGTGTCCTTCAGACTGAGAATATTAGGAAATACTTGATGTAAGAAAATATGCAATTATCATGGAGGTTAGGAGCTGTTTGATTTCTTTTCTTTTTCTTTTTTTTTTTTTTTTTGGCGGGGGGATATGCGGGCCTCTCACTGTCGTGGCCTCTCCCGTTGCGGAGCACAGGCTCCGGACGCGCAGACTCAGCGGCCATGGCTCCTGGGCCCAGCCGCTCCGCGGCATGTAGGATCTTCCCGGACCGGGACACGAACCCGTGTGCCCTGCATCGGCAGGCAGACTCTCTACCACTGCACCACCAGGGAAGCCCTGATTTCTTTTCTTTATTGCAAGTAATTTATTCTAATAACACAAAAAGTTGCATCTCAGGAGAGTTTATCCTTTGATAAATGTCTTTTTAATTCCTTAATACCATTGGTTTGAAAGGTAAGCTTTTCTATATATATTTTATTTTGTTGAATATTTAGCTCATAATATTGTCTGAATAATAATAATAACAGGCATCATTTGTTGTTCACTTACTATACAGCTAGCATACTATCTCATTTAATTGTCAAAAGCTTTCTTTTTGGTAGTATTATCAATCAGGATTAAGGTTGACAGAGAGAAGAATGAAATACTTTTAAACAATGGCTTAAGTCAGATGTCTTATTTCTCTTTCCTGTAGAGGCATACCTCATTTTATAGTGCTTGTTCACTTTATGGTGCTTCGCAAATACTGTGTTCTTACAAACTGAAGATTTGTGGCAACCCTGTGTTGAGCAAGTCTGTCAGTGTCATTTTCCCAACAGCATTTGTTCACTTCATGTCTCTGTGTCATATTTTGGTAATTCTTGCAATATTTCAAACTTTTTCACCATTATTACATTTGTTATGGGGATCTGTGATCAGAGATCCGTGATGTTAGTGCTCTGACTCTCTGAAGGCTCAGATGATGGTTGGCATTTTTTTAATCAATAAAGTATGTTTTAATTAAGGTATGTATATTGTTTCTTTAGACATAAGCTATTGCACACTTAATAGACTACAGTATAGTGTAAATGTAACTTTTATAGGCATTGGGAAAGCAAAAATTCATGTGACTTGCTTTATTGTGATATTTGCTTTATTGTGGTGTTCTGGAATAGAACCTGAGATGTTTCTGAGGTATGTCTGTAGTTCAGAAGTAGTCAGTCCCGGGTTGATATGACAATGGTGGCAGGGACCCAGTCTCTTCCTGTCTCATACTTCTGGCAGCTTCCATTCCCAAGGTTACCTCATGGACAAAGGAGGCTGCTAGAGCTCTTTCCATCACGTCCATTTTCCAGCTGTAGGAAGAAGGAAGGGTGAAGGTCACAGCACCTTTCTTTAAAGACACTTCCCAGAAAGAACACATATCAGTTCCACATGTATCCCAAAACTTAGGTAGATGACCACACCTAGTTGTAAAAGAGATTATTTTTCAGTCACTTGTATGCTCAGCCTAGAATTAAGATTCTATTGCCAAGGAAGAAGGGGAGAATGGGTATTGAGATAGAGCCAGCAGACTCTGCTATGTTTGAGCTATTATTATCATCAATCTTACAAATGGAGAAGTTGAGTCATAGAGAAATTAAATTGACTTACTAAGGTCTCACAACTCTTAGAGCCAAGATTCAAATCCAGATCTATCAAATTTCAGAGTCCTTAAGTACTACTTTGAAGTGTTTCTACTTTAAAACAGTTATTTGACTTTATTCTGTCTCTTCAACTAAATTAGTATAAAGAAAACCTTTCTGACTAAGTTGCTAGGTCAATCTATTGAAACAATGGAATTCTTTATTTTACCAGGCATTCTTGGCAAAGAACATAGTACTGGTATCAACTTGTGTAATGAAGCCTTTACTTCTGCTGACCTTTTGGATAGGAGTATTCACAGAATTCAGTGCCAGGTTTAGAAAATTGCCTGGCTGACAGATTAAAGTCTTATTTTCAGTCTTCTACTTGTTTGGGGTTACAACAAGTTTAAACTTCATTAAAATATGCTTTTCTATACTCTTGACAGTTTAGATTTCAGACAAGGTAATAAATAACAAGGTTTTCAATAGGGCCAATACAAAACAATTTACTATAGGAAAAAAATTAACAGTATTATGATGAATTTTTTTCTTCAAAGATATATTTTTAAGTTAATGACAGCACATCTTAGAATACATCAGACCATACTATTTCTAAGTTATTTGAAAATTATTACATTTGGATGATTATACTGTGATTCTCTAATATCCACTTGAGTAAAAATCTAAATCATACAACATATTATGAACTAAGGCTTCTTTCCTTCCTTCCTTCCATTCTATAAAGCATCATTTGTTATTCTTTTTTTTTAAGCTTCAGTTTTATTCAGGTTCTTGTCTCTGCCTAGCTTGTGAGGGTTTTAAATCTTTCTTATGCCTGTCTAGCTCTTTGCTTTCCTAGCACCAAGGGAGAACATGTGAATGTGAATGAATAAATCAACAAACAAGTAATTGCCAAGTTTTATAAATGTCACAACTTAATGTTGCTACATGGCTTCAAACTTTCAACATCTTAAGGAACCTCTAAATTATCAGTGCTTTTCAGAAATGTTATTAAAATTGATCATATATATTAGTTACTCAACAGAAGCCCTTCACTTAACTAGACACAGCTACACTAGGGACACAGTGGCCAATGACAAGTTTTAATAATTTGCCTAGACAGAAAGAGACATTTTCACTGCAGTGAAAATTTGCAGAAAAGGCACTTTAAAATGAAGAAACACATGCTAAGATGTCAGAAGGAACAGTGTTCAGAGAACATATGACGAGTCGGAGCTCAGCAGAGATTTCTACTTATTTGTTGTTAACCTTGGTCTGGTTCTTTGCAAGTTTTAAGCAAGAATAGGGTCAGAGACCAGATGATGTGGACAGAAGAGCACACATAAAATATATTTAATACATTTTCCATTAATATTTTTATTTGCTATTAACTTGTATTTAAACAAGTAACACATTAATGCATATTCCTTACTAAAAATTGGAAAGCCCCATTTGAATTAGGACAAAATCCTCTTTTCCAATGATTCTTTACCTGCAGTATCTTAATTATGTGGCAAGGAATCTCAAGAGAGTTTGGCTCTTGGATTGGCCCAACAGTGTCAATAAGGACCCAAGTTCTTTCCATCTCTCCAGGTTCCCATTCTTGGTGTGGTGGCTTAGTCCTCATGCTTCATCCTTCATTTTGCAAGATGGCTGCTGCAGAGCCTGTCATCACACGAAAACCTGAGGAGAAGATCATTTCCTTCCAAGCACCATATTTCTTTAGTGATGAATAGCTTTCCCCCAAATTCCCAGAAGAATTAGCCCCATTGGCTACAACTGCCTTGCGTGCCAGTCATAATAACACTAACTCACTGCACAAAGTGTATGAGACTACCATGATTGGCTTGGACCAGCAAGATAGATTTTCCTGAGACTGGAGAAGGGTCTATTCTCCCTCAAATCTGAGATTTTGTTAGCAAGGAAAAAGCAGTGTAAGGCAAACAAAATTTTCATTGAATATTTTGTTTTTGGAGAAATTATGCTCAAAATAAAAATTCAATATAAAATAAATAAAATAACTTTACCACCCACAAGTTTAGGTATCTTAGTATCTGATCTAAAAATCTATTCATTTATAACACTTTCAACAAATCTTCTTTGCCCACTTACTCCATGTCAGCCACTGTTCTCAGTACTGAGGCTGCAGAGATGAACAGGACGGATGTTTATCTGCACTAGGAATGCTTTCAGCAGCAAGTAACAATAAGCATTTACAAATGGCTTAAAGTATAGGGACATTTAATGTTTACCCAACAGAAATTAGGACAGGCAGTTACTCTAAAATGTTTCCAAGGTTACAAATTCTGTCTTTTCTTGTCCTTCACATGCTGGATTTTGTCTTTATTCTTGTCACCTCATTGTTCCATGGCTGCCATAGCTCCAAACATCTCATCTGCTTTCAGTTCAGAAAGAAGTGGCAAAAGAAACTCTTTTCTTAGTCTCCTCCTTTTCACAAACATTGAAAAACTCTCAGAAGCCTCTTAACAGATTTCCATGAAGCCTCATGGGCAGGGCTGTGTCATGCTGGTATCCTCATTAGGAAAGGAATCTGGGAAGGTACTTATCTCACAAAGTATTATGGGCAGTACACATTGCTGGCCCCAATAAAATTGAGATTCTGTTTACAAGGGAACGGTTAGCCAATTACAATGTCTTCCATAGTCTCCTTCATGGAATTAATTCTCTGACCACTTCATGGAAAGGTAGAGATAAATGAGGGTTTTTTTTGTTTTACTCTAGTCTTTGAAATTATGTCCGAGGAATTTGTATAGTAAATGATCCTTAGTGTTTGTTTCTGAACATTCAGATAGAAAAGCTATTTGCTTATATAAGCCTGACATGAATTGGGGATTCAGATCTGTAGGATTCAACTGGGTTCATCTTGTGGATCTAAGATGTTGTGGAGAGGGATGGAAGTGTAGACCAGACATGTGTTAAAGATTAGCTGATAGCACTCTTGGGTAAAAAGTGCCATGAACAGAACATCCACTGATTTCCTTATAGCACCAACCACATCTTATTGCCATCAGCAGCCTATTTGTCGAGCTGCTCCACTAAATACTTAGCTTCTTTAGGGCAGAAACTATGTTTAACTTATTTCTGTATCCCAAGCCTGAGGATGGCATCTGTCACATAGTTGGTACTCAGTGAAGGTTTGAGGTTGGAGATTATCTTTCAAGGAGTAAAATGTGGGGAAGAGAGTTCCAATATTACATATTAAAGAGTTAAAACTTGAAAGTTCAGAAAACTAATTTTTAAAAAGTGATCAAACAATAGAAACAGGCTAGGTGGCAATTAGAACTAAGGGGGAGTAATTTGTCTCTTATTTTTTATTTTTTTCCTTCTCTCTGAGCGGTACAGTTGAGGTCACATGGGGTTTGTCCAAGTTGCTTGGGTCTACATGGCACAGAAGTGAGGCTAAAGTACTAATGAGTTGGAACTCAGAAACCGCCTGTCAAAACAAGCTTGATTTAAAGCAGTCGCCACATAGGTTTCGTCATTTTTAAAACATTAAAAGCAACACTGATGGACTTTATTGCAGTCACAAGCTATGTTTACTATATTAGGTGGGTGAATTCAATCAGGTCTTATAGAAGTTCAAGGTGTGTTGTTGCTGTTTCTTTTTTCCTTTAAAAAATTCAAAAATAAAATTTCTCCAATATTAATTTTTGACATTTGCTTTATTGTTATTATTGCATTACAAATTTACATTTCATTGGTGATGTTGCTTAATTCTAATTCTCACATACTCATGTTTTGAAAAGGTGGTGAAATGTTCTTTAGAGATCTCGCAAGGCTTTGTGTCCTCCCTCCGTACAGAGTAAGGGGGGACAGATCCCTCTCCTAAGTTTTTGACTAACTAATCTTGGATCCTGGCCAAGGTAGTTAACCTACCCACAGCTTGGTTTCTAAATCTGCAAAATAGAGGTGTCTGAGAAGATGGTTTCATGATTTTTTTCTAGATCTAAAATTTTATGATTATATCATGTTAAATGCCTATGTGTTTTTTTGTTTTTGCGGTACACGGGCCTCTCACTGTTGTGGCCTCTCCCGTTGCGGAGCACAGGCTCCGGATGCGCAGGCTCAGCGGCCATGGCTCACAGGCCCAGCTCCTCCGCGGCATGTGGGATCCTCCCGGACCGGGCCACGAACCCGTGTCCCCTGCATCGGCAGGCAGACTCTGAACCACCGTGCCACCAAGGAAGCCCAAATGCCTATGTTTATAAGACCTGAAGAGGATTAATGGCTAATATTTGCCCTACAAAGTAGGGTTATCACCTCATCGTTTGTAATAAAACTTTCATCTTACAAATTATTATATTGTACATTAAAGAAAATATGGCAACTACATAAAATAACAAAAAAACTAAAAAGTACAATTAACATTTGTCTATTTATCTTAATGTCTATTTCTACAAATATCCAACATGCATATCCATAATTAGAATCATACTGCATACAGAACTGTGTATCTTTCTTTTTCCCATTGAATTTTATATTGTGAGCATTTTCCCATACCATTAAAAAATCCTTAAAAAACAATATTTTTCTTTTTTTTAAATTTTATATATTAAATATAACACAAATACAGAAAACTGCAAAGTGAAATATTATAAGATAAACACTCTTGCGGCTACTACCTCTCTCAGCCACCCTAGAAACACCCATCCAACATAACCCTCTCTCTCCCTTCTAAAATGTATTGCCCTAATGACTTTATGGTAAATGTTTCCTTATTTTTCTTTGCATTTTTACCACCCAGTGTGCATCCCTGAACATTATTATTTAGAGTTGCCTAAACATATGATTTTTAATGGATGTTTATTATTCCATCCTATAAAGATACATCAGTACATGCAAGTACTTATTGGATTATTTACCCTCCTTCTTGACAGCTTATTTGTTTTATTTTATTTTTTAAATAGATGTCTGTTTACATAATGCAAAATTTTAAGGGAAAGCAGTGAAAATTCTCCCTTTCACTTCTGTCCTCCAGCCACTTGGCTATCTCTATGACCAATATCTAGGAAGTTGTTTTTGAGGAAAAAGCAGCCTAAGAATGGTACTGATATTTTTCCACTTTTAATGTTCTAAACTAACCTAAGAAGATACAAAAAATATAATATAATCCTTATTAAGGTATGCATAAATCTCTGTAGTTTATTTTTCTTTTATATAAAATTGGCATAATTTCTGGAGTGAGATATATAATTTTCTTTTAGGTTATTTAGATGCATAACATTGAAAAGTTGTGTGAATTGGATGTGAAATAACCACAGAAGGACGTCTAGGATCAGATTAGATGTAAACAGTGTTGTGGTGTTTTACTTTGCTTTACTGTAGAGCTGAAAGACCCAAGCTACTTCCTTTGTAACTTGGGCACAATGGAAAACCCAGTTTCTTATGTTTTTCTCTAGCAGCTCAATAAAATAATGTCGTGGTGATAACCTATGTTATTCAAAAATACATAATTCACTTTGTAGGAATGGAAGAAAGGGAATTTGTGGAAGGATTCAGGTACTCATGGGCAGAAAGGCTGAAGAACCAGGCTTTGAAATGGACAGAGCCAACACAAATTAGGAGGTCCAGGAAGTGGGGATGACAGGAATGGTCTCATATCAGAATTCTCTCTGGATATTTTATCAGATTCGAGTAGTAACTGTGTGTCTGATCATGGAACATCAGGTACCTGCACAACTAGAGCTGCCCTCCATGGTATTTTCAGATACAATGAGTGATAAGTTTGGGTGGATGTATCAGTAGACTTATGATAGAAATGAAACATTGAGCCCTAGCTTGAACATGTCCAGAAGCCATGAATAAATTACATGTACATGTATGTTAAACTCTCATGTCACCTGTCACTGTTTCACCACTGCCCTTCCATCAACTCACACCTAGGGCCTCATGGGGGAGGGAGGCAGAGACTGAGTGGTCCCCTGTGACCAAGGGATGGAAAAAGAGAAAACTTAGGACCAGTTTACACATTAATTCTCACAATATATAAATGTTAGGGAAAGTGGGTTGCCACCATATTATAGCCTCACCCAGGGATGGAAGGACAGTTTTGAACAAATTCTCCCTGTAGGCAGTGTTATCAGTAGTACAAGTGGTCACTGACCTAGTATGGAAAGGGAAAAAATGTGCCGAGGTCTGGATATTCGGGGGCTCTGGGCAGGCAGGAATGGCCTGGCTGCTTTGTCCTGGGCCTGGCAGAAGCAAAATGGGAAGAGTGTCTTGGTAAGTTATCTTTCTGCTGGCTCCCTCATCTTCCTTTCCTCATTCTTCTGTTCCTTTGATTGCAGGGATATTAATAAGGTAGTAGGATATGAACTTCTGACTCAGCTTTGAGGAGAATCAACCTCTCTGAAAAGTTCAGTGAAATATTTGTGGGCCATTCAGACTCCAAGACCAAATTATACATTGCTCTGTCCAAGCAATGATACATGTCTACTGACAGCTCTTATGACATTTTCCATTATTTGAGAACGAAAATGAAGAGAAGCTTGTCCAAATTATTTCTGATGACTTTCAAGTATACTCCTTCTCTGAAAGTATCTCTAACTTAACCATCTGTACAATAACTGGGCTAGCAATCAGGGATGGAAACCTGTCTATGAACAGACAGGATAAGAAAATTGTCTCAGCAAGGGGACAAGAAGCTACCTCATTCCCCTTACCCTGAGAAAAACCAATATGTAATCAAAATTTTAATCTTTTTCTGAAAACTACCCAACAGGCTGTATTTGACTATTTCTCAATACTACTGTTAACTCTGTCAAAACCTAAGTGAAGAATATAAGTGCTTCTTAAAGTATTTCTCCCACTTTGCTCCTTGATGAGTCTGAGTTGTTAAACAGCTGGTAACTGTCCTCCTTAGTTTAGCACTTGACACCTCTCCTATCTAAGGACTTCTGAGACACCCTGTGCCCAGTAAAAATAAAGAACAGGAGGATTTCCTTGCTAAAGAGAAGGGAAAAAGTATAGTAACATCATTCCTTGGCCTCACTTTTTAATGCTTCGTGGTGGGGTGTGCGGGGGGTCAGATATTCACAAGGTAAGAAAAGCAAGTCACCAACAGGAACAAGGAAGCAACAGGGAGAGTCAACATGTGGGATGAACTGGGCATTCTGGGGAATACAGGACAGAGGAAGAGAAGGAAGCCGTGTCTGCGGAGGGGACCTTCCAGCTGGTGTCGAAGGGAAGTGAAGCACAGCTGATCTCATCATTTTAGGTGATGCCATCCATACCATCCCCTATGACTCAACATAATGTGTGACAAGCCACTTTCTCATCAAATCAGCAGATTGTATCACCACTCAGAAATGGGGAGAAAACCCTGAACTCCACCACTCTGAACACCACCTTGAATAAAATCCACTTAGCCCTCCCTGTGGTTCAGTGACTGAAGTTATCAAGCAGATGACAAGGAGCTTCCTGTGTTTTCAGAATGGCTGTAAAGAATTATTTTCATTGAACCATGGATTGAAAATAGGTAAGGTAATTAACAAAAAATGGTTAGGGACGGTGTATTGGGCATCAGCAATTTGTGACTGCCCAGAATTCATTACCCCTTCTTGACAACACATTTCTTTTAGAGGAATAATAATTGTATTATTAATTGTTTTTTGATTCAGCCTGGTGGGCTTGTACTCCAGGGTCCCTTACACTTTCTTAACTGAAGTTTGAGTGTGTGATTGAAACTAAGTCTTGGGTCAAAGGTTAAAGACAGAAGAAATGGTAAGAATTCATCTAATCCAGGGGTGGCGTTTGGATCTTTGCCACCATGACACTATGCCCGTCTCCCCAGGTCTGGGACCACCAGGGATACCTTGTCTTTGCACATTTCCAAGTCTGGTTCTCTAGACTTACTGCCAGATAATGAGGTCCGATATCTTTCAGTAAGTTTCCTTTGTATAAATTAACCACAGCCTATTTCTGTTGTTTGCACTTATAGAACTCTGACTCATTCAGAAGTTGTACCTTACCAATTAGGCAGGTTAAAAGAAGTTGACTTTATTGCTATAAGACAAGTGGTATGACCATACCAGAAGTAATGCCTTACTTAATTATTTTAAAAACTATTTTTTAAAAGCCTGCAGAAAACATTTATTAATGATAAATTCAACAATTTTATTGGGGAAAAAAAGACTGGAAAAAAATGTAATATTGAACCAAAAAACACAAAATATATTTTTCATAATTATTTCATGACAAAAATATGAAATAGATGACAGTTGATTTTTGAAAATATCTGACATAGATTGATTAATTCATTGATTGCCATTGGCAGTTTGGAGCATAGGTCTTATTCTAGCTGGTATGATTTCCTCATTACTACTTGTTCCTCACTATTTAAATCCTATGGAAATTTTCTGGCTAGGTCTGTATTAAGTAGAGAGGCATAAAATTTCAGGGCTGTGGAACTTGATTTGACTCAAATCCTCCCAGAAGTGAGCATTCTGTAGTGAGTTTAGTCAGATGGGATTTAATTGGAGCCAAAATTCAGGATTTATTTATTTTTCGTTTGAAGTTTCAGCAACATTGATGACTTTTGTGTGGGAAGGTCTTGATATATTTTAAAAAATGTGAAGCCCTGAATGTTTGTCACATTCCATCTGTATCATTATCCTAAAGGACCTCATCCTCTTTATCAAGAGACAATATTATTACCTTTCTTTTTTTTCAAGCAATTTTTTTTTGGCCATGGAAATGAAGGCTTATTTGTATCCCATATCTGAGTTGCATTCTCACAGAAATTATGTAAAACAGCAAAGAATGAGTCATAGAATATGAAATATCATAAACTTTACTACAGAAGGACTTTGAGAATTATTTCCCTAACAGTAACCAGCTGGCATAAAGAAAAGACGGAATGAAGTCTGATGTGACAATTACACTGACTTAACTCTGCTTTTTCTCAGTAGGGCTAGCACTTATCCAACAGATAATCTCCATCTAAGGCGAGAGGTTTCTGAAATCTTTCCTCTCATTCTACGGTGATGTCTCCCTTTGCATCTGATAAGTCTGTGTGATTACAAATTTGTGACCTAGATAGTACTCACCACAGAAAATTTACAGTAATGTTTAGTTAGTGATCCAATTTTCCATATAGCACTGGAATCTTCTTAAAAGATCCCAGAACAGAGGATTCCCCTTAAGAATGATCTTAAAAATATGATTATGCCACTATTTTGCTGTAATAGGAATGTTTTCAGATGCAAATAATGGAAAAAAAAAATCTAACAGTTACTAAAACAAATAACATCTTATTTATCTCACATTAGGTGAAGTCTGGCAGCAGATTTCAAGGCTGTCCAATGACACAATAAGTTCATCAAGGATGCATCCTTTTGTATTTTTCTATTCAGCCATACGTAGCCATACGTTGCATGCTTATTGCATCACAGTCTCCAAATCTGCTTATGTTCTTCCCTGCCAGAATATAGCCTCACACCTACCTCAAAACCAATCACTGGTGAAGGGGACCAGCATTGCCATGATTGGTTAACATCAACTGTTACTCATCTCTCGGGTTGCCGGAGAGAGGTTCCAGAGGAACTGACATTCCCTGCATAAAAGTATCTGTGCTGATCCCCAAACACAGTTAAAACAAAGAAAGGGGGAATGTTGTTCTGCATGGAGTGGTAGTCTTTCCACCCTTTGCCCAGCTGGCTGCTTCTCATTCTTGAGGTCTCTCTTTAAAGGCCACCTCTTCAAAGAGGCCTTTCCTGACCACATAAACTGATGTGGCCCACCTGATTATTTTTGATCACAGAGAACTGTCCATAGTATTCTTCTTAATTAGTAATGATGCATTTTTTGCTGCATTCATTTTGTTTATAATTTTAAATATATTTAATATAAACATACAATATATTAAATATTAATATATATCAATTAAAATTAATTTAACATATTAATTAAAACAATATTTAACATAAATATATTATATACAATTATAAACATATTTATAATTTTATAAATTATACATTTATTTTATTGTCTGTCTCCTCTTTGCCTCTATCACCTCAAGGATGATACCCCTCTGGGGAGAAAGCACTTTAATGGAACTTGTGGTTTACAGAGCAAAATAAAAACACTATTCCATCATTGGGGGGATACAATTAATAAGAAACTTAACTGAGCTACATAATAATGAAGTTGTCTTTCTTTTGGGTAGATGGCAGATGAATTTACCGAAGGGCAAGAACGATTTTTCACCAATTTCTGAATCCCAGAAAAACTGGAGATTTAGACGTGGGGGATGGACGAGTAATGAGAATGATATTGTAGGAGGTGGGTTAATCCCTGAAGTGTGATGGCCGGCTGAGCACTAAAGAGACACAGGCAGAAATGACAATGACAACAACAATAATAACAGCACACAGTTATTGGGTGCTCGCTAGGCATCGCGCAGAAGTCTAAGTAACACTTACGGCGACTCATTTATTCAGGATATGTTTGTGGGGTGGCTGCCCTCTGAAACACCAAGATTTTTTTTTTATATATCTTTATTGGAGTATAATTGCTTTACAAAGGTGTGTTAATTTCTGCTTTATAACAAAGTGAATCAGTTATACATAAACATTTGTTCCCATATCTCTCCCCTCTTGCATCTCCCTCCCTCCCACCCTCCCTATCCCACCCCTCTAGGTGGTCACAAAGCACTGAGCTGATCTCCCTGTGCTATGCGGCTGCTTCCCACTAGCTATCTATTTTACATTTGGTAGTGTATATATGTCCATGCCTCTCTCTCACTTTGTCCCAGCTTACCCTTCCCCCTCCCCACATCCTCAAGGCCATTCTCTAGTAGGTCTGTGTCTTTATTCCTGTCTTACCCATAGATTCTTCATGACCTTTTTTTTTCTTAGATTCCATATATATGTGTTAGCATACGGTATTTGTTTTTCTCTTTCTGACTTACTTCACTCTGTATGACAGACTCTATGTCCATCCACCTCATTACAAATAGCTCAATTTCATTTCTTTTTATGGCTGAGTAATATTCCATTGTATATATGTGCCACATCTTCTTTATCCATTCATCCGATGATGGACACTTAGGTTGTTTCCATCTACTGGCTATTGTAAATAGAGCTGCAATGAACATTTTGGTACATGACTCTTTTTGAATTATGGTTTTCTCAGGGTATATGCCCAGTAGTGGGATTGCTGGGTCGTATGGTAGTTCTATTTGTAGTTTTTTAAGAAACCTCCATACTGTTCTCCATAGTGGCTGTACCAATTCACATTCCCACCAGCAGTGCAAGACTGTTCCCTTTTCTCCACGCCTTCTCCAGCATTTATTGTTTCTAGATGAAACACCAAGATTTTAAATAACCTGCCAAGCCCACTCTTTCACCCAGGCTGTCCATTTCTCAAGCCCATGTCCTTGACCACTGCCTCCTTTGGATCAGAGATGGTTACTATGTAGGATTACATTCTCCTTTTCTTATTCTACTTCCCTCTCCACATCACCAAGTCTTCAGTAAGTTTTGTTAAATGCTACACCTTGGTTAGCTTGGTTTTAGCTTTGCTTTCTGTGTCTAGGGAGGGATCTCTGTTAGCGCATACCAGGAAAATTTGGGTGGGCAATGCTGGCTGATTCAAGTGACCTGCAGTGACCTGGAGCAGGGGATGAGTGACAGCCAGCACAGTGGTGTGGATTGAGAAACATGCCGAGACAAGTGGAGATAAAAGCCAAGGACTTGGAGAAGGGCACCCTCACAAAAGTATGGAATTATACTTATATGGAAGCTTAAATTATCTTATCTAGATTTGTAAATAAGGACCTCAGAAGGCAGAGAACTTGTCTATCTGGCTGCATGAGTCTCTGGCATCCAGTTTCCATCCCTAGGACTTAATGTAAATTGGGCATAAAAAAATCCCACCCTGTTGCTAATTCCAAATCCAGCCCTCCATCTTATCCTGTCCATTTCTTGGACACTGTGAAGAGGGGGTTAGATTGGTCAGGTTGCACAGATCCTAAAGGTGTCCTTGCAGGGGTGGCCTTTGAACAACACAAAAGCCATGACCAGATGTCTCATAAGTGGTGTACAGAGAGAAACCCATAACTGGAGTGCTGAACAGGAAATTTCAGCAGCAATTATGAAGATTTTTGATGCACCTGAAGCAGGAGAGAAATATGTTTTGCTCAAATGCCATGAAAAGAGAGGGTTGTTTCTCTATAACCCCTAAATCCACTGGAAGGAACAGGAGGGATTGAAAGGCCCTTAAAGCCCCATACATAAAAGCTGGACAGCTTTTCAGGAATCTAACGCTATATGATAAGATAGCTAAATATTGAGCTATTACTATTTGCCACACATGTTTATTTAATTCTCACAACTCTGTAAATTAGGGGTTCTTCTCCCCATTTTACAGACTCCAGCACCACGTTTCTTGTCTGCGGTACTACAGCTCGTCAGTGGTGGACCTGGGAGAACTCTACCTTTTCTTGCATTCTGTTCAGCTTTTATACAAATTCTCAAGGTTCTCTTCCAACAGGAGACCACACACAAGCCCATAGATCGATGTGAAAGTTATTATGATTCAGATGTTTAAATGAAAATTCTGTGCATCATGGGTCATATACAGGTTGCGGACAGATTGCTAACTAATCAAGTAAACTAATAGAACTGATTTACCTTTGGATGGGGCAGGAAAGATCCCAGAAACAATGTGCGGACAAAGCAATGCACTTGACTTTTTCACTTTAAAAAGAAACTTCTTAAAAGAATATGGGATGTGGGAAAGAAACTCTAAAGATGTTATATTTAATGTGATTTTTTTCTTAAAGTATGTATTTTCAGTAGGGACTGACAATAAATTAATACATTCATCACTGTAAACTCAGTGTAAACTCGGGTAAGTACAAAATGACCGTTTGGTATACTGCTGTTGTACGGTTTGCTTTCTACATCTGGCTGCCCTACGATCTTGCCCTACGATCTTACCAGTGTAGCAACCACTTTTCTCTGTCAGGAAGAGTTTCCTGTAAAGTTCCCTGATTAATTCCTGTTTTCTTTCATTTGCTGCCCCCTTAACTCTTGTAAACGAGCAGTTATCTCATAGCCAGAACAGTGGAAGTGGGGGGAACCACAAGGATACATGATCCACAGTCCTGTGCTTTTTCAACCAACATTCCACTGTTATTGATGGAATGGGGATTTGGGTTTCTCTCATTTCTGCAAGAAACCTTGATTGAGTGCTTACTGCTTGCCAGGTATTGTGTGGGTAAAGATCAGAGAACAAGACTGACCCCAGACCCTGCTTTCATAGAACTTTTATTCCAGAGAGAGCAAATAGAAAATAAACAAAATGTAGAGATAAGCCACAGGGGTGGGTGCTCTGCTGACACAGACAATAGAGAATGAGATAAAGACCAAATGAGTAGGGGAGAGCTTTAGCTTGTGCTGCCAGGTCGGGAAGGCTGCTCTGACTGGGTTTCCTTTATTTTTACTTCTTTACAAAATGCATATTATTACTCCCATTTTATTTTTTTTATTTTTAATTTTTTTAAACATCTTTATTGGAGCATAATTGCTTTACAATGGTGTGTTAATTTCTGCTTTAGAACAAAGTGAATCAGCTATACATATACATATATCCCCATGTCTCCTCCCTCTTGCGTCTCCCTCCCACCCTCCCTATCCCACCCCTCTAGGCGGTCACAAAGCACCGAGCTGATCTCCCTGTGTTATGTGGCTGCATCCCACTAGCTATCTATTTCACATTTGGTAGCGTATATACGTCCATGCCACTCTCTCACTTTGTCCCAGCTTACCCTTCCCTCTCCCCGTGTCCTCAGGTCCATTCTCCACATCTGCGCGGTGATATAACTTTCTGACGTTCCAAGCAAGAACTTTTGTTATAACCTTTGATTGTTCTCCTTTACTCTTAGCAGGCCACTTGGATGCTCAAAGCACCCTTGGACCCTCTCTGTGGTCAAGGGCAGAACAAAACTGCATGAGTTCTTGACACAGCGACTTCCCGCCTGGCTGATGTTAAATTATTTATCTCTCTATGTTTCATCTCTGAAGTGGAGATAATAATAGTACTACCTCATAGGATTGTTGTGACGAGTGGTTCACTGCCAGTAAAGCCCTTCAAATAGTAAGTACTCCATAAATGTTGCTTCCTTTATAGCCCATTTCCGTGCTCTATCCTTTATTTCTCATTTATCTTATCTACCCCTTTGCTCTCTCATGTAAGCTATTGCCATTCCCTTGAGTAGAGCCACTCCACACAGCCACATACAAAATTGTCTTAATTGCCTGTAATTCCTTCATTCATTCACTCCACAAATATTTATAAATCATTTACTATGTATGTGTCATTGAACTAGTAGCTATGGCAGATTCCTAAAATAGAAAACACAATCTACAGTTGGTAAGGTCAGGATCCAGTTGAGGAAACGATTCATATACGTGCAAAATGCTAAACAACAGTATGGATTAAATAACCATATAAACTAATACAAGAGGAGTCACAAATTATTACCTGTGAGTTTCCCACTTAGCAAACATGCATGCAATTCTTTACTACTTTAAAATTTGACATGCATGTTTTCAGGCTTAGGCAGTATTTATTTGAATTTCCCTTTGATTCTGAATTTCATCCTCTCATTAGATTGAAGTATCTTTGAGAAGTGGGGAGCAGATCTGAGGTGGAGTTGTTAGTACCTAGGCTCTGGGGACAGAAGCATCTCTGCTCTGCTACTTGCTAAACATGAGATGCTGGGAAAGTTGCTCGGCTTCTTTGAGGCTCATTTCCTCTCTATAAAATGGGGATAAAATAACACTTTTTTCAGTTAATGTGAAGACTGAATGATATAATCCATGTAAATGCTTAATGCAAAGCCTGGCACTTGTAAGTGACCAATAAACATAAGCTATAAGCATAATTGCTTTTTATAGAGCTTGTGTTAAGTGAAAAATCTGTATAATTCTCAAAGTGTCTAGTACAGTGCTTTGTAAATAGTAGAAAATGAATTAATTTTATTTATTTTTATTTTTTTGAATTAATTTTATTATGTAAGTTATAGACAATGAAAACTCCATGCTCTCCCTCAAAAGCTTACAATGTATGATACTTTAATATTTACTAACACAAGACTTGAAAACTTACAAATAAAAGAATTATTCATATTGAAACCAGTAGCCAATGTTCTCCCAGTAAATATCTTGTTTCAGAAAATTCTTCTACTGATATTATCTAATTTAGTGGAATGTTAAATATTTATTACCAGACTCTAAATGAATAAACAAACTTATCAGACTCTATAGAATTTGTAAAGAGAGCAGAGCAAGGTAAACGTTTTTGCCTCTAACACATTTTCTTTTGAAGGAGAGTAGAATGATTTAAACATTTTCAAATGCTATTTCTCTTTAGAAATTGGTTGATGGGCTTTTCAATGATTGGAGGCATGCCAATTCTCAAGTAACTTCAAATGTGGATCTATAATTAAAATCAGAAATCTGAACCACAGAAACATATGTTCTCGACATGTTCCACTATTTTTCTCATTTCTTTGAATCTTTTACTCCTCTATTGCATCTATCTATCATCTATCTTTCTATCTATCTATCTATCTATCTATCATCTATCTGTCTATCTTCATGGACTGTATGCCAGACGTCTGCAGAAACGCCCACCCCTGCAGAGAGCCTGACGGCCTGGGTGGCAGCCGCGTGGCAGGCTCAGGAAGGCAGACTGGCCTCCCTTGTCAGCTGGGATCATTCTCTTCTCTTCACAAGCTCAGGATCGTGTGTCCTGTCTGGGGGCCCGTTCTCAGCGGCGTGTGCCGGCGTCTTGCCATGGACTTCCGACACTGCCGAGTGGGCTTCCCTGACCTGGTGGTGTGGAGCCCCCAGAGTCATCGCGTCAGGCTGCTGGAAGTGAAAGACCCCGGCGACAGCATTTCGCAGAAGGAGGTGACTCGGCTGGACCAGATGCGCTGGCAGGTCTGCAACTTGGCTGCGGTCAGAGCCGAGAGCAGGGGCCCCGACTGAAAGCTGTGGGCTTGGGAGTACACTGTTAAGATTTTCAAAAGCGTTGTGTCACTTATTTAATTTTGATTTTGTTATTGTCATAATAAACTTGCTAGTTTAAGGAAAAAAATCTATATGTAATACACATATATTCTGCTTACTGTACATATTTGACACTGAGACTTAGTGAATATATAAGACTTGTAGTGCTAAACTGCTATAGGCTGCTGCTTTGGGGTGGATATAGAAATCCAAGGACGGTAGAGATGATTCTTCTCTTTCCCTGCTGCAAGGGAGGCTGAGATGTAATGACTCACCTTTTCCATTGTTGGAAATTAAATCTGCCTCTGAAAGCAATTTTGGTTTTATAAAGCCAAAGTTTACAGAACTTCTGAAATCATTCCCAGGAGCCACTTGAAAACGAATCGTCACAGAGCTGATACCTGAATCAGGAGTGATCCTTCCTGGGCTCAGACAAGTCAGGCCAGTGGCTCCTGATTTTGCTTTACAAGACACAGAGGACAGGAGGGATGGCTGAGGGGCCCTTGTCATTGTGCAGGCCAGGCCAAAGCGGCCTCGACCTCGACCTGACGTCCTCTGCACACAGGGCCTCAGGGTCGCGGGCGATGGCCTGAATGCTTCCACACCTGGATTAAACGCCAGAAACTAAGTTATTAAACTAGAAACCTGGAGAGTCCTATAGAGGTGCCAACCCCAAACCACCAGGGTTGAAATCTAAGGAACATTTCTCCCATCTAACCTGAAGAGTTGGGAGGAAAAGCGGGGGGAAAGGGGGCTTTATAGTCTATAAGCTGAGTCAGGCTGCTGATTTCCTTTTATTAAACTTGGGTATGAAATCTGTGCTTTGTGAAATGACTGCTTTCTACACCTCTGCATTTTCTTTACGTCCCCTTTCGTGGCCTCACTCTCCTGAGTTATTTCTGTTGAAGTAACTAATCAAAACAGGATATTCAGGGAAAAATAATGGTATATTTGGTATATTTTCTCATCAAAACTGGAGGGGCTAACGAAGGGCTTTGGGGAGGAAAGAGGAGACCATTAATTAGACAATGGAGGAATGTTAATTAAAAGCACCAAGGCGTTCACTGCTGTAAACATAACCCAGAGCAGAATATTCTGTAAAACGTGAGTTCAAAGCCAAGTCAGCACTTCGGGCAAAAACGACTCTTCTTTCTTGTCTTTAAGAGATAGAATCCTGAAAGCCACATACCTTCCAACATCTTGAAAAGTGTAATCATTTCTCAGAAGTACTCAGGCTGAAGTGTGATTTTAAAGTTCTGTTTAGACATAAGACTCAAGCCATTACACCTGTGTGTTTACTGAACTTTTTATAGATGTGTATGTACTGGGCAAACGCTGATATTGTCTTCCTTGAGTACATGGTGTCCTGTGCCTGGAAAAGGTTTGCTGCCTCTGTGTGCTGGTCTTAAGTGTCAAGGCTGCTGGGGCAGCAGCCCTCCTACCCCAGCGAGCTGTGTGCAAACCCACTAGAATTAAACAAGAAGCAAATTTCGTGGGAACAGAGTAAGGATACTAAGGTGTCCGTTTATGCACAAACCCTGTCTGCCTCGATGCTGACCTCACACACAGCTTAAAACACCAAACACCAGTTAATCACATGATGGTCGAGATGCAAAGTCACTGTATAACTACTGTTGTGTTCAAAGGTATTAACATGTAGTTACTATAAACAACATGTTCTATTTTGTGGAACCTATGCAATTAACTTGTCCTAGGCTAATACATTAAATATAGCATAAGCTCATATTACAGCTGCTTGGAAGGAGGGCCTGGCTGGCAACACACTTATTGAGATCACTTTGAAATCACCAGCCTCTATACTCAATACAGAAGTAGGTGTCTCCTGCTTTGGGCAAGTTATGCACATGATCCCATTTACTAAATAGATATTTTAAGAAGTTTAAACATACTTGGTTATGGAAGGAAGCTGAGGCAGAAGGAGGAAAAACAGTGAAATGATGCTAAATCATTAGACACTAATTTGGAGTTGAAATAGAATGGCAGTAAAACATACAAATCTATATGAATCTATAGTGAATAGTCTACACTTGCATTGACACTTGCAGAAATTCAGATTAGAGGCAATTCATTAGAAACATAACTGTCACAATTAGGAAGGCATCCCTGTGCCATGCCCAGGAAGTTCTTGATATTTTAGGATGTGTTAAAAAGAGAAGACCTAGTGCCTCTCAGCTTAGGTGAAAACTGCTAGCAGTGCCAACCCTGAAGTGGATCCAGCAGGCCCATGGTCTTGGAGGACTCTTAGCTCCCAGCCAGGGGCACTTCTTTAGCAGTTCCTGTCAGAGAAGGGGACAGTCCCCTCTGTCATGTGACAGTTACTAACTCTGGTTGGGGTGTGGTTAAATGTTAGGCTCAATGACTGGAAGGAAGGATTTTCTTTCCCTGTATCTTCAGCTTGACTGATAAGTTGTCTACCTTATCTCAACATCTGCCAGCAACCTAAGAAATGGTCCATTTGCTTACAGAGGTAGGAATCATACGTTCTTATTTAGAACTGCCCATCTTTCTTAACTTTCCTGTAATTGCTCACCCACTCTCAACCTTACATAGGTTACCAGTGAAAGCAGATGGGAAGGAGGTATGATTGCTGTCTACCTGGAAGCGAGATGGAGGCAGACACTCTTCAGCCATTAGTGAACCGGTGTCCCCAGGCAGCTGTGTAAAGACTTGAAACCAAATATTTTACATTTGGTGGAATCTTTTGCACATGTGCTGGAGTATTTGCTTTTCCTATGTAACAGTACATTCAATAAGGTGTCAGTTCATGGTTTTTTGCTGAAGTAAAACCCAGTGGTTAGTCTAATAACAAAAGGAACTGTAGGACAGAGAGCATTTTCTTGATTATTTTTACATTTTAAAAGTAAAATATAGACTTAATTTAGTTTTTGAATTAAAGAGAAGTCATTCCTAGCTATTTAGACATAGCAGAAACTTAAATTGTATAAATGTCAAATAAAGCTCTTATATCTGCAACAGAATGTAATTAGTGAATACATTATATGAAAAATTTTGTAGAGCAAGAGTATTCATTTAGGTTAAACTAGTCTATGAATTGATTTTATAACCTATTTCTATTCCCGAGTTTGTTATATTTTAAAAATGATCCAAAGATGTACATTTTTGTTTAGTAGTATATCAGTGTTACTTAATGATTCTTAGCAAAAAGATAAATATAATTTTACCCACTCTTGTATATGCTATATTTATTTGCTATCTTCTTTCAATTCAAAATTGAAAGAGAAAATTCATCTTCAAGTGATTTCATCCAAAGTTTCTTGTCATCAACATAAAGATAAAAATTATTTTATTTATTCAAACTTTTGTCAAGATTTAACACTCTTTGAATTTCTTCTACCAATTTATTTTCTTTCTTTATTGCAGAAGAGTCTTTCTGAATACTCAAAAGGGAAATTCATACCCCAGGTTACATATATTCTCATATTTCATTAGACATTATTGAGGAAGGAAAGATGTAGGGAGCTTACTGGTCAGAGAAGATGAAAGACATGAATTTCCCTTTATGATGAAAGCTAAAAGGATGACTTGGGTACAGAGGAGCTGGCAGTGGCTTCCTGCTCTTCAAGCACAGAACAGGGCTCTGAGGAACCTGGGAACGGGAGTGGACAGACCTGCCCGTACTTCCTGTAGCATGTTGGGCAATCACCTAGCAGCCCTGACTCTCCCTTTTCTCACTTCAAAAGTAAGACAGTACTTAACTCATTAAGTAATTATGAGAATTAAACTAAATGATTCAATATAACTAGAACATTTAATAGAGATCATCGTCATTTTTGATAAAAGGTATATATTACCAATTTTAAGCTTCTAGGCCCTTCCCAAGGAGAAATTATTCTCTGCTTAGGTTATTTGTGATTATCCTGTTAGAAAAGCAGCCAGATGTTATTTATAGGAAAACGCCTTTCTGATGCACAATTTGGTTAGTTGGTCACAAAAATTTAAGAATTATGAAAATATTTAGAGTTTATAAGATTCAGTGCCTTCAAAGCAAGTAGACTTTTTTTTTTCACCTTCAGATCTGGTTTATTAGTAGAGTTGGTTACATTCAAAGGCTGTGGCTTGTTAGATATTTTTCTCTAGAGACTAAGCCCCCACCTACTGAGGAGACAAGCCATCACCAAGGCCCCAAGGTAAGACAAGTCTCTGGAAGTCTCTGCCCCTGCAGTTCAATCCCCTGGGTAATCACCCCCCAGGTAGCAATGGGAATGGGGCACTGAGGGTTGGGATGTAGGCACTGGGCACCAGCAACCCAGGCACCTGTGCCCCACAGACCAGTTAGTGGGCATCATTGAGCTGCCGTGCAACATCCAAGATGTTCTTGGCTCCTTTGTTCGGCAGCAAGGTGGCCAGGCTGATGCCCAGGCTCTCAGCAGCCAGCTGGGCTCGTCGTGGAATGTTCCGGGCAGTGATGCCCACCAGCTGTGGATCATCCTCAGGGCCATCTTCATGCTGGGCAGGGACACGGATGGTGGCCTGCATGGTCTCTTGCATGTTATCTGTGCCATTCAGACTCCAGACTCCTCCAGTCAGGTAGAGTTGCCCATCCTTCATAGCTGTATGCTCTGCCACTGGCACACTGCAGCCTCCTTCCAGGTGCCTCAGGAAGGCCCGTTCAGCAGTGCAGTGAAGCAGAGTCTCAGGATCATGCAACACACCCACCAGATCCAAGATGTCCTGGTCCTTGGCTTGAACTTCCACTCCCAGAGCCCCCAACCTGCACTCCTCAGGGTGCAGGATCTGTCCCACCTGGTTCTGCCAGCCCATGCACTGCAGGCCAGCTGCAGCCAGGATGATGGCACTGAACTCCTGCAGCTCATCCAACTTCCAAAGCCGTGTGTTGAGGTTTCCCCGAATACTCTTGAACTCCAGATGTGGGAACTTTCTCTGCAGCTGGGCCGCTCTCCGCAGGGAGCTAGTTCCCACCACGCTCTTCCCTGGCAAGGTTTCTAGGGTCTGCCCAACAAAATTTGGGTGAAAGACAACAGCATCAGAGGGGCTCTCCTGCTTGCAAATGGCTCCAATGGTGAAGCCAGGAGGAAGCACCATGGGCAGGTCCTTCAGGGAGTGAACAACCAGGTCCACTTCATTCCTCTCCAGTGCATGTTCCAGCTCCTTGGTAACTCTCCAATCTTAGAGAGAGCCGTATCAAGAATCTTGTCCCCTGTGGTAGACACAGCAATGATTTCAAACTGCAGGCCTGGGTATAAGGCTTTCAGCATTGCCATCACACTGTCCATCTGTATGCGGGCCAGCTGGCTCTTGCGGGTACCCATGCGAATCACTGTCATATTTGGACTGTTTTCTTCCTGCAGATAAAGTCCCGAGGTCACAGTCCCCACTGCTCTTAGTGTTCCTCAACACCTTATCCAAGAACCAGAATCACTGGCTTGGAAGAAAGGAACTTCAGCCCCTGGCCTGTGGCCAGCTGAGCCTCAGAGTGGGAAAGCAAGTAGATTTTAAAAAGTGTCCCTCTGGGACTTCCCTGGTGGTCCATTGGTTAAGACTCTGTGCTTCCACTAAAGGTGGCACAGGTTCAATCCCTGATCTGGGAAATAAGATCCTACGTGCCTCGTTTCACAGGCAAAAATAAATAAATAAATAAAATAAAATAAAAAGTGTCCCTCGAGGCTTTCCATCTTCTCCAACACAAGGAATTGCTGCACATATTCTGATGACTGTCTCAGGCAGAAAGAGTCAACTAGCAGAAGATGTCATAGAAACACATCATACCCTTGTACGGCACATGTATGTAATGTTGTCATTGTAAAAATTTAGTTTTTACTGATGTAATACTTGCTTCTATTTATCCCTCCTTTTAGTGGCATCATGTCTTATTCACTTTTGTACACTAACACTGTGTCTGGTATTTAGTAGGTTATCAATATCGATATGATATTCTTGCTGAAAAAAATAAATGCACGAATAAGTAAGTAAAAGGGTACAGAGATGACCACTATCCTTTACGGACACGCTTGGACATGTTTCCTGTAACAGAAACTAAACTATTTTCCTCCATGACTTAGTGACTAAAACCACCAGGTTTCCCCTCCACTGCTGCCAGGAAGAACTGTTAGTTACTTACTCATAGCCTAACCCCTTTTCTCACTGCACGATAACCCACCAACCTGCTGAGGAGGGCTAGCAATTATAAAACAGCAATCACTCTTTAAGTACAGTGATGTACAGTGATGGTTTTCAACTGTATTTTGAGGGATATGAGCTTTTGAGGTTGCTCAGAGGCCAAGTTGATCCAGAATACAACGCAGGGAGATAAAGGGAAAGGGGCTGAGGAGAAGTCCCAGCTCATGACAGCTTCACCTCATCTCCTCTGCTTTCATCTTTTTTTATACATTGAGGCTACATGCAAGATTCTGCTTGAGGTACAGGATGCACTACTTAAAAAGTTTGAAGCCTGAGTTCATGATTATACAAAGTATTAAATAAAAGGTTTACCTTCTGGAGTCAATGCAAGAAGACAAGCTTGAGTTGTCCTAACACCCAGGCTAACTTCTGAGTCATCAAAGCAAAACATACTAAAAGGTAGTGCTGAGAGATAATCCAGGCATAATCATATCTGGCATATCTGGATGTCTTCTGAGCAAAAAGCATTGACAGTTTTGTTCAAGGAGATTTGCAGATCTTCTCCAGGCAGGGAGAAGGTTTGTTTATTCTTCAGGATAATGAAGCTAGTTTCCTTCTATCCTTGGAGATAGTCCAGGATGATAAAAATGATACCTCTCTCTGAGTCAGAAGATAGATTTGTTTCCTGATCAGAATAATAAAGATATTGTCTCTCTCTCTGTAGGGGTGGATGGACAGGTTTACTAACAGCTCCTTTAATAGATTGGGTTTTTTTTCTAAGTGTGAGCTTCCTTGCTATGACACAACTGTCATAACTGTGCATGCAGTGTCTACCTGGCCTGGACACTGGGCATGAAACTTGGGGGGAAAGAGGAACAAATGTGAAGATGAAGCTCATGCCATCTGCTCTGCCAAGTGTCACAAACTGTACAAATTCAGGTGGGCTCATCATCTCCTTACTGGCTGCATTCACAGGAGTCCAGCAAGCTGACCCAGCAGGAACTACTTGGCTGCTCGACAGGTGAGACCTTCACTGACCAGGAGTACCTTACCTGCAAGGTCCATTCCCACTCTTACCTATGCTGGGAGAGCCCTTAGTCATGTGATAGACTTTAGTAAGGATTCATTTACACCTTTGAGTTAACTATGTACAACTATGTTCAAAACAAAATTATTATTGTTGTTAATATTTCTCTTCCTACTATCTTAAGGAGCAGTTTTTTTAAAAAAATCTATCCACCAAAGTAAATATTTTGTATATGAGACCCTCATCAGCTTTTAAAAACAATGTTCAACTTTTATTGAATATAAGAATCACCTAGAGAGCCTGTTACCAAAGCAGATGACTGGGTCCCATCCCCAGGGAATCACATTTAGTGGGTCTGGGGGAGCAATGCTGCCTGCTAATAAGACCCCAGGTGATTCTGATTTTGCTGGGAAGGGTCACAGTTTAAGAAACAAGATTTTTAAAGACAAGAATGTCTTTTTAGGTAAAAAAGAAAAAGTGGATGAAATTCACAATTTCCTTCAAATCCTGAAGGTTTGATTGGGGATGCTGTTAGGGGAAAACAGGGTGTCTACGTTCTGATACATTAACTCAGCAATTTACCCCTACTTCAGTTCTAAAATACTGAAACCACCTCAGGACTTCCTTTGTAAGGACATATATATATATATACATATACATATACATATACATATATATATATACACATATATATATATATACACTTTAACAATAATAGCAAGATATTGTTACCGAGTCCAAGCTCATACTGCCTGCCACACAACAGGCCAATAAATTGAGAGACGAGGTCTTGGGACAGGGAATAGTGACTTTATTTGGAAAGCCAGCAGACCGAGAAGAGGGTGGACTAGTGTCCTAAAGAACCATTTCCCTGAGTTAGAATTCAGGCTTCTTTTATATTAAAAGGGGAGGAGGTGGGCTGGTTGTCACAAACTTGGTGTTGGAATCCTTTGCTCTTGCATCTGTCCACATAGGTCTGGTCACAATGTTCCTGTAAACCTCCAACAGGACAAATACTATTCTCTGTTCTGCAACTTTTAATCTCTATATGAATGGAAAAGTGTTATACTTTTAAAGGTCAGAGCCTTGAGAATAGGCTATCCTGTATATTTCACACTATAGACAACATTCTTTTACAAAAGATCCAGAGCCAGCATGACTAAGCACAGGCAACAGAGCACAAAGGTTAGAGCTAAAGGAATAGATACAGTATGGAGTCATGTTTCATCTTTGTTACAGTATTACTGACACAACTGGTCCAGAAGTTATTCACCTTGAGGCCAAGTCATTCTTCAATACAATGTCTTGGAGAGTAAATCGTCTTTTAGTATGTGCCTTGGTATAGAATGCAGGTTTGCAGTGCCAATGTGAAGCTAGACCAAGCCTGTCCACTTGCCAAAAGATTGAAAGCACTCCTGTAAGCCTCTCTATTTACATGCCCTCAATTACTTTCACATCTGGGCAACCTTCTGGAATTTTCTGTGTGAGCTGATGCTTATTATTTTAGGGTGATCTTATGGTACATAAATTAATTTTAACATCCTTTTGGCTAATCTTGAAACCTAGTCTGTTACGGGCTGAATTGTGTGCCAATCCCCCTGCCAAATTCATATTTTGAATTTTGAAGCCCTACCTCTAGTACCTCAGAATGTGACTGCATTTGGAGATAAAGTCTTTAAAGAGGTAATTAAGTTAAAATGAGGTCATTAGGGTGGACCCTCATCCAGTATGACTGGTGTCCTTATAAGAAGAGGAAATTTGGACACAGATAGATCAGAAGAGCATGTGAGGACAGGGAGAAGATGAGCATATACACCCCCAGGAGAGAGGCCTCAGGAGAAACCAACCCTGCTGACACCCTGATCTCAGTGTCTAGGGGCTAGGAATGGGAGTAGTTTAAAGGACGGTCAGAGGGGCGTCTCTGAGGAGGTAACCTTTATGAAGAGTCTGCATGAAGTGAGGGATGCAGACATGTGCCACCCAGGTCTCCCGTCAAGGAAGGACTTTCTGCCCCAGGTGCTGGAGAGCTGTCAAAAGACAACCTTCAGCCTCGGAATGTTCAGGGGGACCTCTGGTGCCAGGAGCCTCTCTCAAGGTCGTGTCCTTCCTGAAGGTGGCCCATGTCCAATGACTCATCAAGGTGGGGATAGAAAAGCCCAAACAGGACCTATCTGGTGGGAGATTTATGTTTTGGAGTCTCCCTCCTAGGGCTAGCTGAGGCTGCTAACCCTACCTCCCTTCCTTTCCCTTCTTTTCACAGCTGATTCTAAGAATACCCCCAATAAATATTCATATCTAATGGTCAGAAGCCTGTTTCAGAGTGGGCTTCCTAGGGAACCCAACCTGTGACAGGGAGGGAGCCCTGTGCACATCAAGGATGAGCATTTCCTTGCAGAAGAAACAGTAAGTACAAAAGCCATCAAACCTCTACCCATATGGTAATGACATGACTATACAAAGAAGGGACAGAGCAAAGTTGCTTGGCTTTGTATGGCCATCCTAAGGGGACCAGCTAAGGATGGTACAGAGCTGGCTAAGGAAGGTATTAGATAGGGACTTCCTAATGGGGGTAGTCAGAATCTCCCTAGAGAGGAAGACGTCAAAAAAGGAGACACACATGGAGGTGGTTTTGAATTTGAATACAAGTGTAAATCCAACAGGCTTCTTTGATACTTCTAAGACTCTGAGGCCTATGCATTCTCCCACTGATGTATTGTTAGAGTACTCCCCAATCTCAAGGATGTGCTTGACCAGTTTTCAAGTCTAGATCCCATATCTCCTCTCCAACTCTCTACAAGCTGCCACCTCCCCCTCCTCCTCCTCTTCTCCTCCTCCTCCTCCTTTCTTTGACTGCAATCTTCTCACATATTTTCATTTTCACATTCAAGGCTCCCAGAAGGGAAAGAAATAGCTTTGTCCAGCCTAGGACACTAATTGATCTATTAGGACTTCAAAAATGCTGTTAGTTATAAAGAAATTATGGAAGTTAATCACAGAAAACAAGCAATATTCCCTCAACCTCATCTCCCTAAATAACAAAATAAAGCACAATGCCTTGAAACAAGCTCAAAGAGAAGATGGTTCTAGAACCCAATTTTCTTCACAAAAGGAAATAATTTCAAAATTAAGTCTTCACTTTATTTACATAGGAAATAGGAGAGAAGGTGTGCATGAAAATTAGACACGGCTTGAATTTTATGACTAAACACAATCCCATAGTGCATGTTTTGATTTTCAAACCATTATTACTATTCTTTCTACTTATGTCTGTATTAGGGTGTCTGGTTCATAAATTAATAAACACCTTAATTGTTTACTCAAGATTGTGTTGGATTTTTGCAATTCCCTTTGAGGGAATAAGTTTAAATTCTTGAATCTTTACAGATTCAGGATGAACTATGATCATCTGTGTGACTAGAATGAACCATACATGGGGGTGGTGAGGCAGCCATTTCAGCTCAGGATTATTTTTGGCTCTTTGTTCCTCAGAACAATTCTTTCCTGCTTACCTCTCACAACCCCACAAGGACGGTGTAACATAACCTATTTAGGATTGATGATGGAAGTTTAGGATTTCTTCAGAATAAGAACAGGTTCTAGGGCCCTAGGAGTATTAGGAAAAACAAGAGTTGAACTTTATTATCAGAACATTTTCATCACCTCCAAAAGAAATCTGTACCCATTAAGGCATTCCCCATTGCCCCTCCCCTAGTCCCTGACAACCACTAATCTACTTTCTATCACTATGGATTTGCCTATTACCTAATACATATTTTAAATCCCTTTTAGCTTAATACTTTACTAACCTTTTAAAAAATCCTCCCTCTTTGCTATAAATAGCCTTTTTAGTTTAATTTAAATGGCTGTCTACTAAGTTGAAAGACTTCTAATTTAGGGAGGTTCAGTGAAGAACCATGCATTTGATTCCATAAATTCTTACACTGGAATATATACAAAGATTCATGCTTAGTTTTTCCTCTTTTATTTTGATTTTTCCCTCAATATAAATCCAATTCAAGGATACAGAATACTAAAGAAAGGGAAAAGGAATATAAGAAGAATGTAGAGCAGAAGGAGGAAGAGAAGCAGTAGGAGAAGAAGAAGGAGGGGGAGGGGGAGGGGGAGGGGAGGGGAGGGGAGGGGAGGGGGAGGGGAGGGGAGGGGGAGGGGAGGGGTGGGGGAGGGGAGGGAGAGGTGGGAGGGGAGGGGAGGGGAGGGGGAGGTGGGAGGGGAGGGGAGGGGAGGGGGAGGTGGGAGGGGAGGGGAGGGGAGGGGGAGGTGGGAGGGGAGGGGAGGGGGAGGTGGGAGGGGAGGGGAGGGGGAGGTGGGAGGGGAGGGGAGGGGAGGGGGAAGAGGACTATGACAGTACCATAGAGGAAAGAAACTTATATTGAAGAAACTAAAGAACAACTACTGATTGATTGTTAAAAAAAAAAAAAATCATTCCATGCCCCTATTCTGCAAAGAAAAAGGGATGAAAAACCAGAACCAGATCTTACATGATGAAACATTTTTTAAGTTTCACAGTCTAGGACAAGACCTCCAAGTCATATCTCAAAGAAACCCTGTATTTCCCTTTTAAGCTCTAATTCCTTTTAATAAGGCATCTGATTTGGGGTGTGAACTTTAAATGCTTATTTAGCCATGAAGAAAGAAGATACAGCAATTTCATCATTTGGGGGAAAATAAGAATATCCTTTTACTCTTTATAAAGCTTTCAGAGATCAGAAACATCTTTTTACAGAAGAACAAAAGAAAAACATTTGATTAAAAGTAAGATTATGAGTTTTTAATTGTATAAAGGTAATTTGAGATTAACTAGGAACAGACTACATAACACCAAGTATACTAGAACAGCATGTAACAAAGAGAAGTCTATTGACTGTCTTTCCTGATTTCCAAGCTTAAGAAACTTTGTTTTGAATTATTTCTTCAAGGAAGATTAACTGAAATTCTATATATTAAATTTTAACTCAAAAATTATCACAAATTATGGACGAGAAATGTTGCTTCTAAAAGTTTTAGTAGGGGCTTCCCTGGTGGCACAGTGGTTAAGAATCTGCCTGCCAATGCAGGGGACAAGGGTTTGAGCCCTTGTCCGGGAAGATTCCACATGCCACGGAGCAACTCAGTCCGAGCGCCACAGCTACTGAGCCTGAGCTCTAGAGCTCACAAGGCACAACTATTGAAGTCTGCGCGCCTAGAGCCCGTGCTCTGCAAAAAAAGAAGCCACCGCAATGAGAAGCCCTCACACCTCAACGAAGAGTAGCCCCCGCTCGCCGCAACTAGAGAAAGCCCCCACACAGCAACGAAGACCCAACACAGCCAAAAATAAATAAATAAAATAAAAAAAATAAAAGTTTTGGTATTGCAAAACAGTAGATTGAATGTTAGAAACAAACAAACAAACATAGAGAAGTTATTTTCCATACCTCTAGGCTTGACTACCAGGAAGGGTTTCAATTAAAACCTATAACTTCAGAGTAAAGGATGTCAATTCCAAATTTAGATGATACCCCTTTCATAGAACAATTGGATCCATTGATTCTGTGTTGGTCTTAGTGATTTCATTGACCAATAAAGTTCAGCGCCAGTGTCACTGAGTGATTTCCAACATTAGGTCAAGGGAAGTCTTGCAACTTCTTCCTCGGTCTCTTAGAACCTTTGTTCTCTGTGCTCTTGAGACTCTCCCTCTGAAGATAATGGCTCTTGGAATCCAGTGGCTCTGTAGAGAGAAGACCCAGCTGCACTGAGAGACAGGATGCAGATGCGGGGCTAACAGCCCCAGCTGAGCTCTCAGCTGACATCCTGTCCAGCTGAGCCTTCAAATAATTACAGTCCAGCCAATCTCTGGACTGCAACTGTGTGAGGGGCTCCAAGAACTGCCCAAGTGAGACCTTCTTGAATTACTGACACTTCACATTGTAAACAAATAAAATGGTTGTTTTATGCTGTTAAATTTCGGGGTAATTTGTTATGTCATAGAGTTAATCGGAACAGTCTGGTTTTGTCAGACTGCTCTAGCAACCTCTGCTACATCAAGGCTTTCTCTGATGAGGCTGTTGGATTTGCAAGGATAGGATAACCCAGTTTGGAAAACTTGCAACAAAAAATAATATAATTATGAGGTAATTCTATAACACTGGATTGAACTTTAAGTGATTTTGTTGCTTGGTGAAGAATCTCCTTAAGTCTCTATCTCTTATGTTTTTATTACATCTAATGGTCAAAAAAAAAAAAGAGAAAAAATTCTACATAGTAAGGTCCTTTACCTTCACTATGCTCTTGATCTGAGTGATGTTAGACTGAAGGGATCAGTATGCTACATGCTTCAACTTTGCTCCAGACCCCCTGCCCTTCTCCTCCTCCTGGGAATGGCTGCCTTGATTATAGCACTCCCGGGTCTTGTCAGGACTTGGGCAGCCCCTGCTCAGAGTTCATTTCTGGGAAGGCTGTCCTGAGGCTGTCTTGCTGACATCACAACCCATGTGTGACTAAATGCTGATCTGCTCAAAATATTTTCGGACTTTAGCCTAGGCCACCTACGCTACCTCTTCTCCCTCCTTCTTGCGTAATCAGAGCGTGGGGGATTTATCTGACTACCATTAGCCCAAATGTTAGAAGTGTGTTCCTGCCGTATCAGTCAGCCCCTGTTTGCTGTCTGGAACACTCTATATCCAGTTGAAGTACACTTTGGCTATTATTTTGGTGTAGCTCTGCACTAGTCTAGGACAGGAGAAAAAATTCAGCACCAACTTGTTTGGAATACCCAGTTGTATAAATGCCTCATTTTCTGTTTCACCATTAAGTCACTGAGTTTTATCTCTTACCTGAAAGTATACATATATCACATCTCCATGATTTGTAGTCACTGTTAACCAGAAATATACCATGTTGTTACGGTATTTTTGGATGACAGGTATGTTGGGTCCATGTGGGTAGTGATAGGAGGAATTGGGCGTCATTTCTTTTTGTAGACTTACTCTTTTAGAGCAAAAGTTGCAAACTCAAAAGCCAGTGGGGTGGGACGGGGATAAATGTGGAAGGTTCTGGTGTAGGGGGCTGTGATGAGGTACATGTGTGAAGACAGCCAGCTTTGTAAATGCATTTCACAGCAGCATTACCACATCCCCAAACAGACCCTGACACCTCAATTTTTAATTATTATTTATTTCATCACACTTGTTTTTCCCTTGTAGAGGTTGTAGTTCTTATAGCAGTTCATTTTGTTTTGTAATTATGTCTTAAGTTGAATCCTTTCAACTTAAAACACACTTTGCATATTAAACTTGTAAGAAAAATTTGTTATTGCCACCAAAAAATATGGTCCTATCTAGTTTTTCACAAAATCTGTGAGGAAGTCTAGCTTTCCTTTTCCCACTTTTGATATAGGCATGGGTGCAAATAAATACTTCTGTAGTCTAAGAAAACCAGCAGTTCACACTTGGTTTGTGTGTACGAGAGAAAACGGAAAGTGGTGATTACTGGGTTAAAATGGAGAGGGCAGGCAGCTTCTGAAGGAGGTCCTGCTGCTTAGCCCCAGAGGTGTCAAATAGGAGTGTCAGAATAAGGGCCAAGCTTTGCCAGTTCTTCTGATTTTCCATGCAAAGTCAAACATTTGGATTAAAATCTTCCAGTTTCCAAATATTGGTGACCAAGTCAAATTATAAACACATGTGTGGGTCTAACAAAGCACACTTCAGGCGACACATGGCTTGAGGGCTGCTTATTTGGGAACCTTGCCTTTAGAGGATGTATCTGTTTCTGAATCTGGGGGGTTATGAGATAGAATTCTAGGCCCTGGCTTTTCCACATAATTGCAGTGCACATTGTTATTTACAGCTAACACTGAGCAAGTATAACCAAGGACAATTTTCTAGAGACAGAATGAGTCTCATACAGGGAAGTGACATCCCAAGGACTTGCATGAAACGAATCCCATGTGGCAGGTACAGATGGAAATATTGGTTTTAAGTAAAAGACACACTTTTCATTTTCACCAAGAACTTTACTGAAAAAAAGTATTCATTAACCGAACGAACTTTGTGGCCAACCCAATGAATGAGGATGAGCTGGACTCCAGTCTGGAAGACAGCAGACACTCTTCCTGACTACACTGGCCAAGGGTTATTTTACCTGTTTCATAGTAATGAGGAAATAAAGAATGATGTTAAATCTGTTGTGATCTATTTCTCCCAGACACTTTTTGTGTATGGGGTATGTGGTAGGGTCAGGAAATCAGGGCTGGTTACATCTGAGAAGTTGGTCTAGCTGAACATAAGCATGGGTTGGAGTGGGAGTGGATCAGTAAGATACATTCTATGGAGACAACCTAGCGTGGCCTTCCTTGAATTGAGTTCAGGACAGTGTGTCACACTTCTTTTCCTGGAGCACAGCTAATTGGTGGACTTACCCCTTGCTGAAGTGAGAGATACCATTGTTTACCATATCCTGATTGGTAGAAGTACCAAAACTTATAAAGGATAGCCTGGAATTGAGCACAATTTTCAGGGAAGGAGTTGCCTTTTTTGCCCTCACTTGTTGGTGGAATAAGAGGTTTCTCCAAAAACAGTGTTTTATATATATATATATAAAATCTTGCACTAGTATCAGAAAACCCAGGTATTCCATGGATTGATACTTGAATCTCTCCGGGGAGCTCACAGAGGTAGGATATTCTGCTGATACATGAGGGTGGCACTTCTGAGGGCCTCTATTAGGCACCAAATGTTGAAGTACTTCAAGCATCACTAAAATCCAATCTATTTTGTATTGAGAAATTTTAGAATCTTTTTTTTTTTTGGCTGTGTCACACAGCTTATAGGATCTTGGTTCCCTGACCAGGGATTGAACCTGGGCCAGGCAGAGAAAGTGCCAAGTCTTAACCTGCACTGCCAGGGAATTCCTGAATTTTGGAATCTTGATAAAATTTTCCTACCCGCTCCCCACTCCCCATTTCTATTTTTGAATAAACTCTCAACCAAGATGGGGCCAAGCCAGATTGAGTCAAGTGTGGAATAAAGGGCTGTAAATTGGGACGGGGTTTCTTTTGACAGGGAACTAGAATAAGAGTTGTCATTGGACACAAAAATTGATAAGATTGTGCACCATCAAAAACCATAAAGGGGGACTTCCCTGGTGGCACAGTGGTTAAGAATCCACCTGCCAATGCAGGGAACACGAGTTTGTGCCCTGGCCTGGGAAGATCCCACATGCCACTGAGCAACTAAGCCCGTGCACCACAACTAGTGAGCCTGCGCTCTAGAGCCCATAAGACACAGCTACTGAGCCTGCGTGCTGCAACTACGGAAGCCCATGCGCCTAAAGTCCGTGCTCTGCAACAAGAGAAGCCACCGCAATGAGAAGCCCGTGCACCACAACAAAGAGTAGCCCCTGCTCGCCACAACTAGAGAAAGCCCGCGAGCAGCAACAAAGACCCAATGTAGCCAGAAATAAATAAATTAATTTTAAAACCATAAAGGAATACAAAGATCAAAAATACAAGGAGGTGAATCAGAAGGATTGTTAAATCTGTGGCTGCAGGGGCAAGAAATAGGGTTAGAATTTGAGGATTAGAGAGATACAGAAACAATCCTGGATCAAACTGGGGTGGAATTAGGTGAAAGAATAAGAGTCATTCCTCAGAACAGTGTGACAAAATCTCTTAGTGGCACAGCAGGAAAATCTGCAGGAAAAAAAAACTCCCTGGAGCACCTTCCTGGAATGTCAGGTGTGTTTGATGATAGTTTACATTACATTACTTTCTACATTACAGAGTCAAATGCAAATTTTGCATGAATTTTTAAGGTAAAACCTAAGACTTCAAAGACAATTTACCCTTGCCAGTGGTTGCTTTGGGCTATGCTACAGCCATCCAGGTTTGCATACATATTCTCTCTCCTTTGCTATTATAAAGATTATAAAGGATACTTTGGTAGGAAAATCTAAAAAGCAATGGGAGAAACATCAGAGAGTGCTCTGGGCTTGCTTTAATGGGCAGTAGGTACATGGTCGCATGGGAGAATCAGCTGACTTAAAGGGCAGGGTATGGAACTCCTTGTACATCCTTTCTAGTCATTACATCGTTGGCTCCCTCTACGCATCATCATCAAAAGTGTTGTTTCTTAAACTGTGAGTTAAAATGGTTTAACAGGTCAAATCAATTTAGTGGGGTTGTTACTTATGTTAAAAAAAAGAAAGAAGTGGAAAAAAGTTACATTTTTGGTGTGATTTTGTGAAGATTTTGTTATATTGGGGTGAGTGTAATGGGTTATAATATAAAATTGGTTGTGCTAAAAAATTGTCACTATTCTAAAATTTTTTAGTTCATCAAGATATTAATAGGTATCATTAAAAAAAGTGTTTCTTGGTCAAGTAAATTTGACATTTTAAACAAGGTTAAAGGCCTTTTAAAATTTGAACTAAAGTATATTTCAGAACAATAAATATGCTAATGGAAGTTGTGAAGTTATAGTAGATACGAAGTCTGTAGGATTTTCCCTATTTCTTTGATGTGAAAACTTTTTCTGCACAGAGCATTTCGTGAAACTAGTGTTATCTGGACCATTAGGTAGTTAGTAAAATGAATGTAAATCCTCATTTCATCATTGTGGTTTAGTGATACTCAATTAACTGTTGTGTTATCTTCAACAAGTTCCTAGGTAAAGATGCCCGCCTGTTACTCATGTTGCTGTCTTTATGGAAAGGGATGACTCAACTACATTCGATGTTTCAGTATTCAGAGTCAATAACACCAGGTACCACCTTTCTCATAGAATGCTCTCTTCATGTACTTATTTCTACCTGGGCATGCTACCATCTACTTCATCCCTCAGGAATGTTCTTTGGCGTTCTTCTTCTTGTGCTCCTACTAAGCATGACCTCAAAGTAGGCATAGTCTACAGCAATATTTCTATTCCTCCCCCTCCCCCCAAAATAAACAAGTCCTTTTCCATGTTAAAGGTTTACAGCTTATCAAAGCAAGCTAACAGGTGAAGATTAAAATGCCCTAGTAAACCATGAGAAGTCACAAGTCTCTAGAATCTTTATATATTTATTTTTTTAGGTTAAAGTAAAAATAAGTACTTATACATCTCTCAGAGACTATAAAGAAGTCATGTTTTCAATAAGTAATTTTCTTAAGTTTTGTGACTCCCCATCATATCTTGAATATTGGTGGTCCTGGTCCACAGAATTTTTTCAGTGTTTGATTTTTATCTTTATTTCTAATAGTGATGCATACAGCATTGCCTTCCAACATCTGACTTGGATTTTAGTAAGGATTATGTAGAATTTTTCCAGCCTGATTACCTACTCCTCTTCTTTTCTTTTTATGGAGTATTCTTTTAACATCTTTATTGGAGTATAATTGCTTTACAATGGTGTGTCAGTTTCTGCTTTATAACAAAGTGAATCAGTTATACATATACGTATGTTCCCATATCTCTTCCCTCTTGCGTCTCCCTCCCTCCCACCCTCCCTATCCCACCCCTCCAGGTGGTCACGGCTGCTTCCCACTAGCTATCTATTTTACGTTTGGTATACTCCTCTTCTCAACATCAAAACCTAAAGATGCAATCAAAGCAGAATAAGAGCAGCACTTATTTCTTAGAGAGACATTTGCATTTCTGAAGCCGGCTCCCTGGGGCATGCTCAGTACCCAGCCTCCTCTACTCAGCTCGGGGACATTCTCTTTGGACACTTTCTCACATGTACCTTTAATAAAATCATTAAAAGTAATATTTGAGCAAACCAAGTATCCGATAATAGTATTGACTTAAAGAGAACTAACATAACAATTATAGCATACAGCCTACTTGAGTATATCTCTTAGAATTTTGTTAGTAAAGATAGTGTCATTGATTGTTGTAGACTAAATTGTGTCTCCCCAAAAACTGAATTCCTAAACTCCAATGTGAATATATTTGTAGATAGGGCCTTTAAAGAGTTATTAAGGCTAAATGAGGTCATAAGTATGGGATCCTAATCCAATAGGAATGCTGTCCTTTTAAAAAGAGGAAGAGACCTCAGGGGTGCACAGAGGAAAGGCCATGTGAAGACACAGGGAGAAGGTGGCCGTCTGCAAGCCAAGAGGAGAGGCCTCAGGAGAAACCAAACCTGCTGACACTTTCATCTTGGACTTCCAAGCCTCTAGAACTATGAGAAAATACATTTCTGTTGTTTAGGCCACTCAGTTTGTGGTATTTTCTTATGGCAGCCCTAGCAAACTAATACACTGATTGTGTTTCCTTTTTGCTTCAAGTTCTAGGAAACTCAGAACCAAACGTGAAGTTCACAGTAACTATACTGTTGTTTCTCACAGTTCACATATTTTTAGTATTTCCGTTGACACAGACTTTTTTCTATTTCTATTTTATTAGCTTATTATTTGTTTTCATTGTTTGCTGTCTCAAAGGCTTTGTAGGAAAGAACCAGGGTACAAAGAAATAAATAACAACAGTTTTACAGGTTCACCTTCTCAGCCTTCTGTGCTGGTTCCTTTTCATTTCTTAGACCCTTTGATGTTGGAGCACCACATGGCTCAACACTGAGACCTTAATCCTTAACCTCTTACCTTTTTAAAGTGTCTCCCTGCATGATCTCAATCAGCCTCATGGCTTTAAACACCAGCTAAATATGCATTTAGCCTAAACTTTTCCCCTGAACTCCTCACAGAAATATACAACTGCCTATGTAATATCTTCATCTGGATGTCTAATAGGCATCCATTTAACGTGTCCAAAGCCAAGCCAAACTCCCACTTCTTCCCTCCCCTTCCTATAGTCTTGATAAACACCATCCTTGTCTTCTCCATCCTGGTGAACACCAACTCACCCTCCAGTTGCCTAGGCCCAAACCGTAAGTCATTCTGGACTTTCTTTTCTCTCATCTCCAATTTCCAATCTTTCAGCAAGTCCTGTTGACTCTCCCATTAAAATAAATCTAAAAGGTGACCATTTTATTTTTATTTTTTTGAATTTTATTTTTTTATACAGCAGGTTCTTATTAGTTATACATATTAGTATATAGATGTCAATCCCAATCTCCCAATTCATCACACCACCACCACCTCCCCCCCCAACACTTTCCCCCCTTGATGTCCATACATTTGTTCTCTACATCTGTGTCTCTATTTCTGCCCTGCAAACCAGCTCATCTGTACCATTTTTCTAGGTTCCACATATATGCATTAATACATGACATTTGTTTCTCTCTTTCTGACTTACTGCACTCTGTATGACAGTCTCTAGGTCCATCCATGTCTGTACAAATGATCCAATTTCATTCTAAAAGGTGACCATTTTAAACATCTCCCTACCACCAAGGTGAAAGCCAACATCACCTCTTCCTTGGACTGTCGCATCCTACTAGATCTTTCTGCTTCTGTGTTTCCCTCTGGCGGTTTACTCTCCACAGCAGCTGCAGCAGCCTATTAAAATGTAAGTCAGATCAGGTTACGTCTCTGCTCAGAACTCTCTAGGGTTTTTCTGTCTCTCCCAGATTAAAAGGTGGTCTTTATAACAATCCATAATGTGCCACAAGCGCTGGCTTTTTTACTGCTCTGATCTCAAGCATTTCTCCTTGGCTCCCTTGCTTATAGCCACACTGGCCTGAACTTGCTGCTTCCTCTGCCGGGAACACTCTTCCCCAGGACATCTGCAAGGCTCACTCTCATCTCCAAGTCTCCTTGTCACTTTAATAGAGAGGTTTACCTGGGATGTGCTGGTAAATGTTTAAGAACTGGCTCTCTGAAGAAAAATGTGTGATATTTATATTATAACACAATTTTAAGTTTCATCTGTATTGTTGACAATTTTATTCATCACTTGCTGAAGTTTAGGGTGACCATCACCAAACAATAAACCAAGCCCTGATTTGTTGCATTCGCCACATTTCCCAGTGTAACTACTTCCACGCTGGGCAATTTCAAGCTTCTATAATGGGGTCAGTGTAGGTGGAGTTGGGAACAGATGGGTGGCAGTGGGCACTGTCACACAGCAATTCTCCCACACAGACACGGACGCAGACACGGACAACCCATGGCAAGAATGACAATGAAATGCAGGAAAGCAGTTAGGAAGTGATGAGTTTTAAATATTTATTACCTTTGTTTTTATAAAATTTATTTAATTTTAAATTGATATAATTTAATTTTTAGTGATGATTGCATTTTACAACTGGCCTACAAAATTTCTGAAACTTAATTGGTTCTCCTGAGCTGGTGAGAGCAGAGTCTGACACAATACCACCCATCTCCTGAGCATCCCAGCTCAAATAGCTGTCCCCTTCCCATCACTCTTTATCCCCCTTATCCTGCTATATTTTCTCCATTAGCATTTAACACATTCTATGCATATGTCTTTTTTTCTTTTTTCTTCCTACTAGAATTCAAGCTAAGGAAGGCAAGTAATCTGCTTATTCTATTCACCTCTGTATCCCCAGTGTTGAGAACATTCCTTGCACATCATTTAGGTGTTTGTTTATTGAAAGAATGAATGAGTTTATTAATATTTTGTTCAAAGTGAATGTTAGCTTGTTATGAAAAAAAGCAAACAACAAGGAATCAGAATAAGAGTGTATGAAGAGCTGCCTGCAGCTCATCTAATTCTCACAGCTTCCCTATGAGGGGAGCACTGCTATTATCATCATTTTACAGATGAGGAAACTGGGCACAGACTCACCCAATGGCAGCTGGCAGATCAAGAGCACAGCCAGGAGTTATACTGATATTTTGGAAAATCAGAAACACATTTTTTCCTTTTTTCTTTTTCGGTACACGGTCCTCTCACTGTTGTGGCCTCTCCCATTGCGGGGCACAGGCTCCAGACGCACAGGCTCAGCAGCCATGGCTCACGGGCCCAGCCGCTCTACAGCATGTGGGATCTTCCCGGACCGGGGCACGAACCCGTGTCCCCTGCAGCAGCAAGCGGACTCTTAACCACTGCGCCACCAGGGAAGCCCCACATTTTTTAACTTAAACAATGTTTTTCAAATTATGGAAAAATTATAAAAAGGAACAAAAGTAGATGGAATAGGATAATGAGCCCCAAATATCTGTCATCCGACTCCAACATTTGTCAACTCCGGGCCAATTTCTTTTCAACTATACTCCCTTCCCCAGTTGGATTATTTTGAAGAAAATTCAAATAATCATTTTATTAATATTTCAATGTTTATCCCTAAAGATAACTATTAAGCCACATTCTGGTTGGATATTTGGTACTGTCCATTTTTGGCTTTGTGTTTTTGGTCAGTTACATGTATTTTCTGAAACAAAGTTTCATCATCTGCAAAATGGATTTACTAATTTTTCTCAGATTGTTTTGAGTATTGAATGAGACAATATATTCAAAACACTTTGTTAAACTACAAACCACTATATAAAGGTTGGATTTTCAACTCATATGTTATTATCCAAGTTGCACTAGGGACATAGTTAAAGGCTCTACATCAAAGCCTAGTTTGGTCGGGTACACACATGTATGACCTGCTTTCCCTCGGTAACAAGGCCTCCCGATAACATCATGCCTAGTAAGTAAGCCAGAGTTCCTACAGAGTCAGCAGTCATAGGGCACGTGTAAGCCCTTACAGGATTGTAAATCCTTATGAGAAAACTAATAAAGTACTACTTTTATGTTATAGTAAAGAGGAGCTTTTGAACATCATAAGTATTTACAAGAATCTGTCACAACTTGCTTCTCAAAAAGAAGTATGAGCATTTCTAGATGTTGTGACATGTAAAGGTGAGAGAGGTGGAACAAGGTGAGGTGACAGATCCTTGTCGTATCTTAGTGGAGCCTCAGTTTTACTCTACCATACATAATGTGAAACATTTAAAACATAATAATGATATCAATATGTGTCAGGCACTGTTCTAAATGCTTAACATATATTAACTAATTTAATCCTCACAACAACTCTATGAGGTAAGTACAAATATTACCTCCATCTGGAAGGTGGAAAAAAGAGGCACAAAGATGGTAGGAAATTTGTCAATATCACACAACTAGTAGTGGGGAAGCCATGATTTAAACTCAGGGGTCTGGCTTTAGAGTCTGTGCTTCTACTACCATGATATCTCTCTTATCAAAAGAAAAAGGAATGTTTTCCAAACATCCAGCTATTCAAGTCCTCCTTTTATAATTCTTATTTGTGAAACAACATCCATGAAACAACAGTTTGATCAGCTGATCATATTTTCTCCTAAGTTGCACCTGAAAATAAATTCATATTTAAGAAAACAGAAAAGAAATATATTTATCTGTATTTCATTCCAGATGATCTCATCTGTTACAATCTTGGGCACATTGGATTATGGAGTAGCCTGCAGCAAGATGGAAACAAATGATAATCAAGATGTTAGAATTTGAATTCACGGCAAGTACATTGTGTAGAGTTAGGCCTCTTGACCTTCTGGACACATCTTTCTGCTGTCAGAGACATGTAGGTAGGAAGAGTGAAATAAATTGCTTAGGGAATAAGGTTTAGAAAACATAAAACAAAATCTAGTTTATATATCTGTAAAGAGAGAGTATTAGTTATGGAGTTTTCCAGGAGTTCCTGTTAACTTCTGGACCTTAGGGCTACACCCTGAGTAAGACACAATCCTTGTTCTCAACTACCTCAGAGCCTACTGAGCAAGACAGACCTACAGATATTCTGAAGCAATGTGATGTGGAGGCTGAGAGAAGTCTGTAGAAGGTGATAAGTTTACAGGGTAAGGAGAGTTCATGCTCTGCCTCAGAGAATCCGAGAAAGCTTATATGTGACTCTTAGAAAAGACCTAGAAGTGAGAGAGAGGACTTTGAAGCTTGCAGAAGAGAAGAGAGAAGCCTGATAGCACCAGGCCCTTTTCAACCCTGGAAAATGTTCCTAGCCAATTGCATAAAGGGGAAAATCTCAGGGTCCGGGGTCTATACAAATACTTGCAAAGCATGTATCCATGTCCAGGTCTTCACATCTGTGGAGTGCAAGCTCCCTTGACCGCATGCTAACACTTTTACACATAAGAACTGGAGTAGGGGCCAGAATCATGTTAGCTTTAGGATTCTAGCATGTCCGGGCACGTCTTGTGAAGAAGTGTCATGCAGCTTCCAGGATTCCCTGACATTAAGGCTGTATATTATGAGGTTTAGGAAGCAGCATATCTGAAACACAAATCACTAGAAAGTGGAAAAAATCTATGTGTTATACTTCAGGGTTTGGGGCTGGAGACCAGATTTAATTCTGGGTTCTGTCTCTTGTCAGCTGTGTTATGTAGGGTAATTAATTTAATTTCTTGATGCCTTGTTTTTTCATCTGTAAAATTGGTGGCACCACCTTTCCCGGGGGTGATCATAGGATGAAATTAGATCAGGTATATGTAGAACACACTGTGGCAACAAAGAACCTATGGGAAACAACTTGTCATGTGGGAAGAGAGAGTTCAGTCTTGATAGCCTAGGTTGGGCTTGAGAGTGGTCAGCCAGTGTTTGGGGGATGAACTCTCCTCTAGTTTAGGCTCATTGGATTCAGGACTAAATCCCAAGATAAGGGAGTATAAATGGAGAACAAGTGAAAATCAAAAGAGCAGAGGTCTTTAGGGTTTGTGATGGCAATGACAGTGGTGCCAGGAGCTACAGAAGATAGACAGTCCCCTGGCACCAGGCGTCCAGCACAGACCTCAGTGGGCTGCAGCCGCGGGCACGCTCTGGTATGGGGCCGTGGTCACTGTCTTCCTGGCTACTGCTTTGGATATCAAGGGCCACAGGAGGTATCACTTCAGTGCTCTTGAAAAGAAGACAGCAGCCAATAGAATATTCAGAGGAACACATTCTTGAATTTTTTGGAGGCTCAGTTTTCCCCAGAGCATGCTGGAGCGTAACCAGAAAAATCCTGGTGCCTGATTGCCATTGTGATTATTCTTTTTCTCTTAAGCTGGTGTGTTCTGGGAAACACATTTTCCACTTAAGTAATAATGGAAGGAAAGGAACTAAGAAAACTTCTCCTAATAATAGAAATGAACAAGAAAGTGTCAAGTGATATTCAGCCTGGGCAAACATCATGGTTGACATCCTATAATGAATAACAGAAAACATGATTTCAAGATAAAAGATGTCAATTTGAATGTAAGGGTAGAAATTTTCATTTAATTACTCAATGTGTTGTTTTAATACACGATAAATGAAATACTGGATATTATTAAGAAACATTATAATGATGAAAGAAAGCATAGTTTTCTTTTACTTAAAAGCCATGATGTGTTTTTGGACAACACACTCAAGGAAGAAAATAGAGCTAAAAATAAATAAATAAAGGTCAGTAAAAGAAGGGTAATAAAAATTAAGGAATGGAAAACTCTCATCTGGAAGGAGATTCGAAAGACTAGGATTCTGATGTGGAAAAGGCCCAGAAGGCGATAAGATCAAAGTCTCTTGCACAATGAAGGGTGTGGATGGGAGGAATGTGGACTTGGTTATCAAATCCTAAATTCCAGTATGATTAGGTAATCACTGAAGCCTCAGAAAGTTTGCTTCAGGACAAATAAAGGGAAAAAAAAATTTTTTTTAAATAGGTAATATACATGTGGACTTCATGCTAAAAGAATGAACAGGTTGAAAATTTAAATGGAAAATTGAAAACTTTAGAAAAGCATGAAAATAAATTTGTAATAAACTTAGTAAACATTTAGGCATTATTTTGTTATTTTAGAAAATTAATTTAGGAAAGTTTAGAAAGCTAACTTAGAAAACATAGTGGGTGTTTTTCAAAGCTTTCTATATTAATGCCTGGAGAACAACTAACATGGTCTCTACCTGTCCACAGTGATTGGGGTAATTTGTTGAATGGCATTTTTTCCATCTTTTGAGAGAATTGAAATGGCTTGACATTTTATTGTCTCAAAAGTTAGTAGCTGAGTTAAAAATGTAAAGCCTGACTGCTGACTTACATTTTAGGACAAGGAACAGTGCCTATATTTAATGAGAAAATCATTGATATTTTGAATTATAATTGTTAATATTAACAACAACAATAGATTTGGTCTTTCAGTACTTTTAGAAAAGTATTGTTAGGCAAATCACAAACCTCTTAGTCTGAGAGCAATTTGCTAAATAATTCTTAATGTGGTATTTTAGTCTATGAATAAACAGAGCAGTTCACATATCATTATTGCTTTAGTGGGAACTTTACATAGTCGAAACAAAAAACTCAGCCTACTTAGTCTCTTCCAGTAAAAATACCTGAGAAATGTTCCATTGCCTAATACCTTCCCAAAATGGAAAATACACTGCATGGGAGGTATTTGTAAATACTTGATTCGTGTTTAACTGATTTCAGTGTCACAACCTATCAATCATTAACACTTCAAAAAACATATACCTGGTTAGTTGTTTCCAAAGTACATTCTTTCTCTGAAGGATTTTTAGATGCTTAGAATTAAAGAGGTCCCTATTGAGCACCTAGTCTAATTTTTTAATGTCTTAGGTGGTAAAACTGAGACCAAGAATGTTTGAATGACTTTCCAAAGTCTTCCATCCAAACTTAGCTGGCTCTTAGGACAAAGATCTTCAAAGCTTCCAATTCAGTGCTCTTCTTAAGATATTATAAGATACAATACTAAGGAGAATTACTGTTCACACTTTGTTCTGAAGGAAGGTATATAGAAATAAAGTAACATTGTCATAGTTGTAGAAATAAAAGTGAAGAAATTTAGAAAATTGTAGGCACAGACATCTGTTTCCAATGTTATTATAAATGGTCACTTCATAAAATTAAATGGAAGCCTCTATAGAAAGAATTGTGAGTATATTAGCTTGAGGTTCTACTACTTATGACACAGAATAAATAAAGATTCCCAACCTAGTGCCTGGCATATGATCAGCATGTAAAGGTGTTAGTTCATCTGATTGGGATTAGTAAAATATCTAGATTATTCAGTTGCCAGCATATATCTATTTAGAAAGAAAAAGTAGAGACTTCCCTGGTGGCCCAGTGGTTAAGAATCTGCCTGCCAATGCAGGGGACACAGGTTCAAGCCGTGGTCCAGGAAGGCCCCACATACTGCAGAGCAACTAAGCCCGTGTTCCACAGCTACTGAGCCTGCACTCTAGAGCCCATGAGCCACAATGAATGAGCCCATGTGCCACAACTACTGAAGCCTGCTCACCTAGAGTCTGTGCTCCGAAGAGAAGCCACCGCGATGAGAAGCCTGTGCACCACAACAAAGAGTAGCCCCAACTCACCGCAACTAGAGAAAGCCCACATACAGCAACGAAGACCCAACGCAGCCAAAAATTAATAAATAAATTTTAAAAAAAGAAAGTAAAAGTGCATCTGTAAGATGACAAACAAATAAACTTAGTATAAAAAAAAATATTCAAGCCAGGAATTTGGTGTAGTGTGGACTAAGCCACCACCTTCCCGGCATTTATGGTGTCAGTGGTCTCTGGTGGGTGGAGGTGAGAGTGAAGGGAGGGCCAAGGTCTGAGCAAGGTCTGATTGAGTTAGGCATTTTGACTCTTGAATAAAAACACTAAGGTTGTTTTCCCCACATTTAACTGGAGAAGCAGTATGATTGTCTGGGTAGAGGTTAAGGGACTCTAAACTCTTCTGTTGGAAATTTATGTTCAGAGTGAAGCCTACAGAACTTGTCAACTCAGTCAGAGAAGCCAGCAACAAAGAGCTGGAGGCCTGGCCTAGTGGCAAAATAACCATTTCTTCCCTTCTCTGCTTTGATGAAAGGGATTCTATAGAACAGTTTCTAAACCCCTGTTCTTTGGCTAGTGCCAAAGCCGACAGCTTGTCATGGTGTTTTCAGTCTCTTGGGAGTGGAGACAATGTGGGGTGATGGACTAGAGCCCAAGCTCCAAGGAGCTGCTGCAGGATGAGGGGGTTCAACTGAATTTGGGGTGCTGTGTGGTATTTCCAGGAAGCACTACTCAAAGCCTTACTCTCTTCTGAGACATAAACTAATTACTGAGATCCAGAAGGTGCTATTAGTGGGGTTGCTGTCACCTATTTTCTTAAATAAAATGTAAAAACTTTTAGTATAGATTTTGACCCTAAACCTGGTATCTGTTAATAAGATAAATTATTGTTAACTTAAACAGAAATAAGTTGACAGACAACAGAAAGAAAAGTGGAGTTCAATACAGGTATTCACAGACAAGTGGTAAAGAATCTTACCACTCTTTTCTTTTGGCCCCAGAATCAATTCAGGGAAATAAAAAATACTTTAATCCACATTTTAATTTTCCTCATGCAAAATGCTAATAACCTTACTACATCCCATGGAGGTAATGGGAAAAATACATTATTTGAATATTTTATTTATATTGGAATGTAAATGGAAAAAAATTGGCACTGAAAATATTATGATCTGGACATATTTGAGAAGTAGCATCAGGAGAAGACTAAGAGCTCTGGAATCAGGCTGGGTGAAGAGGAAGGACAGGGCAGTGTCAAGTACTCTATTTCAGTTTTCTCATGTGTAAATTAGAGGATGATAATAGTGCCTAGTTCATAGGGTTGTTTTAGAGATTAAATATAATGACATATTGGTTAATAGTAAAAGGACAGAAAACAATATACTATGCAAACACTAACAGTACAAAGTAAAAAGGCTGGGGTGATTATATTAATTTCAGATAGAGTAGATGTTATGATAGGAATATTGCCAGGGACAAAAAAAGGTGTTACATAATGATAAAGGGGTCAATTCATTAAGAAGCCCTAAGAATCCTAAATGTATATGCACCTAAAAACAGAGTTTCAAAAAACCTGAGGCAAAACACTCATAGAACTAAAAGGAAGATATATGAATCTGCAATTCTAGTTGGAGATTTCAACCCTCCTCTCTTAGTAATTAGTAGAACAAATAGACAGAAAATCAGTAAGGATATAGAAGACTTGAGAAACACAGAAAACCAACTTGGCTTATTTAGTCTAATATTTAGGGAAATTTTCATACAAGAGCAACAGAATATATATTCTTTTCTAGTGCATATGTAACGTTCATATTCACCAAGACAAACTGTTCTAAGCTACAACACAAATCTCATTAAATTCAACTGGATTGAAATAAAATAATACAAAGTACGTTCTCTGGCCACAATGAAATTAAAATAGAAACCAATAAGAGAAAGATATGGAAACTCTACGTGTGTTTGAAAATTAAAAAAATATACCCTAAATAAAACATGGGTCAAAGAAGATATGACATTTAAGATTATAAAATATTTTGGACTGAATGAAGTGAAATGAAAACATAACACTTCAAGATTTGTGGGTATAACCCAAACTGTAATTTATGGAAAAATTATAGCAGTAGATGTCTGTATTAGAAAAGAAAAAAAATCTCAAATCAAAGATCCAAGCTTCAGTGTTAAGAAACTAGATAAAAGGAACAAATTAAGCCCAAAGTAAGCATAAGGAAGGAAAAATAAGAGAGGGAATTAGTGAAATAGAAAAGAGAAAAAAATAAAGAAAAATCAGTAGAATGTCAATAAAACTGATAAATCTGTAGCCAGACTAACAAGAAAAACAAACAAAAACAAGAAAGAGAAAAGATTACTTACCAACATTAGGAATGAAATAAGAGACATTGCTATAGTTCCTGCAGAACTATAAAATAATAAAAGAATATCATGAATAATTGTGTACCAATAAATTTGAAAAGTTAGATGAATTAGGCAAATTCTCTTGAAGTTACAAACAACCAAAGTTCACACAAGAGGAAATAGAAGATCTGAATAGTTCTATGACTATTAAAAACCATAGAACTTGCAGTGAAAAACTGTTCTACACAAGAGACCCTAGACCCAGATGGCTCCACTGGTGAATCCTATCAACTATTTGATTTAAGGATGAAATAATACTAATTCTACATGAGCTCTTCCAGAAAATAGAGGAGAGAATGTCTCAAATCATTTATTCTGATAAAGACATTAAAGAAAACTAAACTCTAATAGCCCTCATGGACATAGGTGTAATGCAAAAATCCTTAACAAAGTATTAGAAAACTGAATTTAGCAATATTGAAAACATCATACATCATGACCAAATGAGTTTATTCTGGTATGGTACAGGCATAAAAACAGAAATATATAGACCAAAGGAACAGGATAGGAAGCCCAGAAATAAACCCATGCACCTATGGTCAATTAATCTACAACAAAGGAGACAAGAATATACAATGGAGAAAAGACAGTCTCTCCAATAAATCGTGCTAGTAAACTGGACAGCAACATGTAAAAGAATGAAATTAGAACATTCTCTAACACCATACACAAAAATACACCCAAAACGGATTAAAGTCCTAAATGTAAGACTGGATACTATAAAACTCCTAGAAGAAAGCATAGGCAGAACACTCTTTGACATAAATTGCAGCAGCATCTTTTTGGATCCACCTCCTAGAGTAATGGAAATAAAAACAAAAATAAACAAATGGGACCTAATTAAATTTAAAAGCTTTTGCACAGTAAAGGAAACCATAGACAAAATGAAAAGACAACCCATAGAATAGGAGAAAATATTTGCAAATGAAGCGACCAACAAGGGATTAATCTCCAAAATATACAAACAGCCCATGCAACTCTATATCAAAAAACCAAAAAACCCAATCAAAAAATGGGCAGAAGATCTAAATAAACATCTCCAAAGTAGACATACAGATGGCCAAAATGCACATGAAAAGATGCTCAACATTGCTAATTATTAGAGAAATGCAAATCAAAACTACAATGGGTCACACTGGTCAGAATGGCCATCATCAAAAAGTCTACAAACAGTAAGTGCTGGAGAGGGTGTGGAGAAAAGGGAACCTTCTTGCACTGTTGGTGGGAATGTAAATTGGTACAATCACTATGGGAGACAGTATGAAGGTTCCTTAAAAAACTAAAAATAGAGTTACCATATGATCCTGCAATCCCATTCCTGGGCATATATCTGGAGAAAACCATAATTCGAAAAGATACATGCACCCCAATGTTCATAGCAGCACTATTTACAATAGCCAAGACATCGAAGCAACCTAAATGTCCATCGACAGAGGAATGGATAAAGAAGATGTGGTACATATATACAATGGCATATTACTCAGTCATAAAAAAGAATGAAATAATGCTATTTGCAGCAACATGGTTGGACCTAGAGATTATCATACTAAATGAAGTAAGTCAGACAGAGAAAGAGAAATATCGTATGATATCGCTTATATGCGGAAACTAAAAAGATGACACAAATGAACTTATTTACAAAACAGGAACAGACTCACGGACTCTAAGACAAACTTATGGTTACCAAAGTTGGGGTGTGGGGAGGGATAAATTAGGAGTTTGGGATTAAGATATACACACTACTGTATATAAAATAATCAACAACAACTCATATTGTTGTATAGCACAGGGAACTATATTCAATGTTCTGTAATAACCTATATGGGAAAATAATCTGAAAAAGAATGGATATATGTATATGTATAACTAAATTGCTTTGCTGTACACCTGAAACTAGCACAACATTGTAAATCAACTCTACACCAATATAAAATAAAAATTAAATTAAAAACAACAAAAAGAAAATCAATCAATATAATACACCATATCAAAGATTTAAAATCATATGATCATCTCAATAGATGCATAAAAATTATGCATATGTAATTCTCTGCATGTTGCTTTTTTCACTTAGCTTTTTAATTAATTTTAAATTTATGTTTTTTGTTTGTTTGTTTTTGGCTGCGTTGGGTCTTCCTTGCTGTGTGCAGGCTTTTTCTCTAGTTGCGGTGAGTGGGAACTACTCTTCATTGCAGTGTGTGGGCTTCTTATTGTGGTGGCTTCTCTTGTTGCAGAGCACAGGCTCTAGGTGTGCAGGCTTCAGTAGTCGCAGCACATGGGCTCAGTAGTCGTAGCACACGGGCTTAGTTGCTCTGAGGCATGTAGGATCTTCCTGGACCAGGGCTTGAACCTGTGTCCCCTGCATTGGCAGCCGGATTCTTAACCACTGCACCACCAGGGAAGTCCCAATTTTAAATTTATCTTAATTAATAAATACATTTCTAATGGTATTACAGATTTATATAAAAAGGTAGACCCCTGCCCCTCTTGATATTTTTTCACTTTGATTATCGAGACGATAAAACAACCACTGAAACAACCACTTTCAATTCTTTTAGCTGTTTCTTTTGTTATTTACTTTAGTATTTGTAGGTAACATGCTTCTTAAGGTTTTTATTTTTTAGTTTTAGACATAACCTATTGCTTTTCTACTAAGGAAGATGATTTTGCTCTCTTCCTCTCTCTCTCTCTCTCTCTGTCTCTGTCTCTGTCTCTGTCTCTGTCTCTCTCTCTTACACACACACACACACACACGTATTCAGATAAATACTTCTCCATGTCTCACACCTCCAAAAAAGTTTATTATTACTTTTGTGAGTTCAATTAATGATCTGTGTTTATATTATTATGTAACTATTATTTACAGTTAATCTATATAGTATACTATGTTTACACTTCTTGTATTTCCTGAGTTGGTATTGTTTAGAGTTAGTGTTTTGTTTCTGTTTTTTTCCATTATTCAATCACCAATCAATCCCTAAATTTTACCTATAAACTGAAAAGAAAATCTGAATAGTTCACACAACAGATATTTACTTTTATCCCCCCAGGTGATACCTTCTGTTTTCTTTTCTTTTCTTCCTCTAATTGAATAAAATTGTCATGTAATATCACCTTTTGTTTTCTTGATCCAACTTGAATTGGTTGCTTCTTAGAAATTTTGAACTGCCATTTTGGGATGTTTATTCACCATTATCCTAGATATTTGTCTCAGTTCTCTCTTTCTCTTTTTATTTTCTTTTGATATTTTCCCCCTTCTCTCTTATGTTGCATCTTCTGTTCTCTGCTGTCCCTATGGGTTTAACTATTTAAAATTTATAGGTGTTTGGGGTAGAAGTAAACATAAAAATCTAGGTTCAATACATCATGTGACTGGACCAAATTTGTCAACTTTCCATAGATTTGGTTTTAAATACCCTAGAAAGTTGTTCCTTTGACTCATGCTTAAAGATACATATGGTCCCCGATTTACAATGTTTCATAGTAAGGTTTTTCAGCTTTACAATAGTGCCAAAGCAATATGCAGTTGGTAGAAACTATAGTTCAAAGTTTGAATTTTGCTCTTTCCCCAGGCTAGTGATGTTCAGTACAATATCTTTCATGATCCTGTGCAGCGAGCCACAGCTCCCAGTCAGCTAAGTGATCAGAGGGTAAACAACTGATACACTTATTCTGTACCCAGACATTCTGTACCTAGACAACCGTTTTTCACTTTCAGTACAGTAGTCAATAAATTACATGAGATATTTAACACCTTGTTATAAAATAGGCTTTGTGTTAGATGATTATGCCCAACTAAAGGTTAATGTAAATGTTTTGAGCATGTTTAAGCTATGCTAGGCTAAGCTATGATATTTGCTAGGAGGTATATTAAATGTATTTTTGACTTATGATATTTTAAATTTACAATAGGCTTATTGGGATGTAACCCCATTGTAAACTGAGCAAGATCTATACTTAATCCTCCCTAGAACATTCAATAAATGAGGATGAAGTCATTGAAATTTAGGTATAAGCTAATTTTCAGTTTTTCAAGCAAATTTGAATTGCTAATTCCTGGTATAGGAATTAAAGATGTACAGTTCTCCTCCTTGTACTTGGTGAGTATGCTAAGTTCTGTATTTCTTCCTAGTACAACAAAAAAGTATTATATTTAGAACATTGTGAAATAACATAATGATCGTAATGTCCAATGTTTGCACAGTGTCTTTTATTCTGAAGGTTTGCTAAGTACTTTATACCTTGAAGGAGAAATTATTATTTTTTTCATAATTTAGAAGTTCCTCATTCTGAGATGAAATATTATGAGATACAGTTATACAAAGTAATATTTTAATGAATCAGAGGACTATTCCTGACCAGAATTTTCAATGATCAGAACTCACTAGGCTCTTTCAGTTTCTTGTAGGATGACATCTAAATTCTACTAGGCAACTTATTTGGATTTCTTACCTTGAGTTGGGATAAGTGCCATCATTTAATTATCAATAATACGCCTTATAGCATTCTTATACCTGAAATCAGCATCTACAAACTAACTCAAATAGGGAGTTTCATGAAGACTACCCAAAGGTTAGAGGCAGAAATAAATATGAGATTTTGCCATGAAAAAATTTATAATATTTATAGTTTCCAAACTTATAGAAACCCTTAGATTGTAACAAAAATATTCATATACTCTCAAATTCTTTTAATCCCAAATGAATCCTAAAAACATAGAGTCAAGTAAGGTAGCAAAAACAGATATTCTATTTTTGTAAACTACCATTTACATTCTAAATATAGTGACACTGCTTATTCAGTAGTCAGCCTTCTGGCAATCCCAACCCAAATCTGTAGCTGTGAACCTGAACCTAAACAAAAAAGCCTCAGTGATCACAGTAGATATCAAAAAAGCTAGCACTTTATTTGTGGTAGAGACATGCCAGCCCTCACATTTTGCAGATATTCCATTCCATCAAAATAGAAAATGCTGCTATTGGTAGGCACACTGACAGCAGATTCTACTATTTTAGAAAGATTTCCAAACATGAACAAACAAGTTATCTTTGTTAGCTACTATTAGATAGAAAAGTGTACTTCTAGAAGAATAGAAGTTGAATAGATAGAGAAGTTGAACTTCACTTTCTCCAACTCTACTGAATTTTTCTTGGGTCAAATAAAATCCCCAACCCACATGGATTTAAAGTTCAGCACTCACCGAAAAGCTCAAGATCATAATGGAAATGTATCAAAGCTCTTAGGTATAGAAAATAGGATAGATTACACCTTACATAATTAGTGGCAATTTCATTAATTCATTCAACAAACATTTTGTTGGGTTCATATTCAACAAAAGTGCTAGGTACTGTTTTAGTGAAGAAGATATTTTAGTAAGCAAAGAAAATAATATTTCTGACCTTGTGGAACTTACATGCTACCAGAAAAAGGCAAATAATAAATATAATAAATTAAAGTGTGTCAGAAACCATTAAGTATTACGGGGAAAAAATAGAACAGGGTAAAGGGAGTTGGGAGGCTGGAGACGTGGGGGATGATTGCAGTTTTACATAAAGTGGCCAGGGTAGGCCCTACCGAAATGGTGTGATTTGCACAAAGACAGGAAGAGTGAGGACTACTTGGAATATTATTGCATTCCAGGCAGAATAAACCAGGGCAAAGCCTCTGGGGTGGGAGTGTGCTTGGTATGTGTGAGAAACAGTTTGCTGGACAGAATGAAGCGGGGGATCTGCAGGCAGTGAAATGAGAAGGAGAATGTTGACTACCCAATGGTCATTTTTAGGCCATCATCTGGGCTCTTGTCTTTACTTGAAGAGAGGTGAGGAGGCCATGCCAGGTTTTGAGATAATCTGATACACTTTAGAGAGATCACCATGGCTTCTGTGTGGAGAATAGATAATGTGGAGTTTAGGGTGGGGAGAAGAACATGGTGGGCAGGCAACTGCAATAATTCAGGTGAGAATTTATAAAGCTTCCACATATAGTATTTTATTAAACATATAATTCTATACATCTCTCTTTATATTAGAGATAATCCCCACATGTTCTTGATTCTTATATCAAGCACGGCAGTGAGTGTCTGCCACACACAAAGCACTATTTTAGGGAAGCTACCTGAGCCTAGGCCTTGCTTTAGCATAAGTGTTTTGAATGAAGTGACCCTGTCCTCTCCCTCCTTCTGGCCTGCCCTTGGTTGACTGAGAGGGAACTGGGCTCAGGGGTAGATCCACAGCAGGCGGGTCCTCCAGGACTGGCCAGGGACAAAAGGAGAGCTCTACATCATTTTGAGCTGATGCAACCAGATTCTTCTCAGGAATTTAACTGAGGAGAATGAAAAGCATACTAGTTGATAACAGAAAGAGAAGGGGACACACAGGAGCAGACAGGTTAATAGTGGAACACTAGAGTAAAGAACATTTACGAAGTTCTTGTTCTCAGGTTCATAGGGAAGCTTAGGGATCAGAATGACCTTCTAGTTTCTGGTCCTATGAGTCTGATTCCAAACGCTTCATGCCTTTCCAGGGTTTCCGTGTGTTGACTGAAAAAAATGCACAACCTAAAAGTTGAGAGTTATGTTTTATTTGGTGATTTTTCTGAGGACTTCAAGCCCAGGAGGCAGCCTCTCAGATCACTGTGAGGGACTGCTCCCAAAAGGTAAGGGGAGAGCCAGGATATATAGGAATTTTGCAAGAAAAAACAGGTAGTTGGAATATCAAAAGGTTACTGATAATTTAAGAAGACCAGACATCTCAAGTTAATGAATTTAGCACTTTTCTGTGAATGGGAAAATGCAAGAGTCTGGGCTTATTGAAATCATTCCTTTGACATGCACCTCAGCTATCTGGGGCCAGTATCCTGTGTTTTCTCATCCTGAGTCTCCTCAGGGTGCACCGTCAGGGGTGGCTGCAGCAGCTGACTTCTTGATGCCGGGCATCCTGTTTCCATCCTGAGTTCCATCAGGGCTCACCACTGGGGAGGCTGCAATGTGATGGCTGCAACATCCTTTGTTTACTGATATGGCAGCAACATTTTTCATTCACACATGTATGTGTGAACTTATATTACCATCCCGCCTCATCTTATATTCTTTCAGGTAAATTGGATATATATCTATTTCTTACAAATAAAAGAGCTTAAGAGAAGTGAAAACCACTAGTGTTAACATAACAGTCTTCTTGCATTCATAATCATCTGTAAGTCATTTTAGTCTATTGAATTTGGAAAAGATTTTTATTTTCTATGCCCTTAAGATGTAGTGGATAAGAGCACAGGCTTAGGAGCCAGGCTGCCTGAGTTCAAATGCCAGCTCCGTCTTTTACCAGCTATGTGATTTGGGGCAAGTGATTTTTCTCAGATTCCACATCTATAAAAAAAAAGAGATAACAATACTTCTTCGAGTTGTTGATACAATTAAATGGATGAATACAGAAAGCCCTCCAATGATACCTGGTAAATAGTAAAGACTCCATAGGCATCACCATTTCATGATGAAACAAACCATTATTTCTAGTGATAAAAAAAAAATACTCCAGGTGACTGCTATCATGGGTGGGTTAACTGCTATTTGTTAGGGCAGCAGTATTTTCTATTGAATAATTTAGATTCCTTCATAATAGTTAGACAATCTCTACAATCTATCGGCATGTTTCAGTTAACAAAACTTTTCATTAACTGGAGAGAAACAGTTATTCATGGGAAAGGGAGAACAGGCAGGTGTAGCTTTTGAATACCTACTCCATGCAGGAAGGACCTGGTGTTTGGTGCTGGGGAAAATGATAGTGACACTCAAGGAACTCAAAACTTAACTCATGACTTGAATCTAAGCTTCAGGAGGACTTAGAAGATTTTATTTTTTTCTAATTACCTAGCACCTAGACTATAGTAGGCACTGAATAGATATTTTTGAATGAATCAATAAATGTTGAATAAATGAAAAGTAGCCACAATGAACAAAAAGGCAATCAGAGAATTTCAAAGCTAGAGGAGAAATCCCTTTTTTATTAAAAAAAAGGGCTATGGAAACACAGAGGGAGATGTGATAAATTCTGACCAGGGTGTTGAACCAGGTGTATGGGGATGAAAGCTTCCACATCTGAACTGGACCTTGAAGACAAGAGTTTTGATAAGTGGTCCAATGGATTGATTAGAATTGAGAGAACCTGGTGGAAGACAAGAGGGGTCCAACTGGTATGACAAGAGATGAGACTGAAAACGTTTGGAATCAGAATGTGAAATGACCTCCTGTACTACGCTTTGGATTTTACCCTATAGACATGAAATTAAAACAAAAATAGTTTCTACTGAATTATATACACATATGCTCATTATATTTAAACAATATCAAATATTTGTTAGCATGACAGACTTAATAATCTCTGAGATTTTAAAAGGTAATTCTCATGGTAGAGTGGGCAGAGATTAGAGTAGAGAGAGACTAGATGTGGGGGACCAGTTGGACAAACACCTTTAGGATCTCTGGAATTCCAACAAGTAATATTAATTCCATCAATCATCTTCAAACTCTTCCATGAGCTCCTTTTCTTCATTAGAGAGTCAATTAAAGAACTACTTGTTGAGGTCCTGTTATGCACTTTGTACTCTGGAGTGGGCGGGGGCAGAGCAAGGCGGAACAAGAGGCTCCCCATCTAGGGAGACTAAGGAAGTGTGAGGTATCAAATGTTTAGATCTTTGACAATTTTATTGGTTTTAAAAAATAGGATTTCAGTGCAGGTTTTTGTTTTTTGTTTTTTGTTTGGTACGCGGGCCTCTCACTGTTGTGGCCTCTCCCGTTGCGGAGCACAGGCTTCGGACGCGCAGGCTCAGCCGCCATGGCTCACGGGCCCAGCCGCTCCGCGGCATGTGGGTTCTTCCCGGACCGGGGCACGAACCCGCATCTCCTGCATCGCCAGGTGGACTCTCAACCACTGCGCCACCAGGGAAGCCCTTCAGTGCAGTTTTAACTTCTTTTCTCTTTTTAAGAAGGTAGGTATCATTTCCTACTTCTAAGGGCTGTTTTATGAATCTCTGTTCTAGGCTTTTTACATTTTTCTGTTGGATTATTTATCTTTTCTTATTTGTTATATATTAAGGGAAGTAGTTGGTCATGTTATAAATTACAATATTTTTCCCAGTTTGTCATTTGTCTTTGTTTGCAGTTTTCTTACTCAGTATTTCTAAATATCATCAAAGGTATCCATTTTTTTCTTTTATGACTTCCGAGTTCGGTGTCACATTTGGAAAGGTGTTCAATACTTCAAACATAAAAAAAAATCCTTCTAAGTTTTGGTATTTATATGATTTAATTAATGCATTTGGAGTTTATATTGGCTTTACTTTTATTTTTTTCCCAATGGTTAACCAGTTGTCTCACTGTTAATCAAATAATCCATCCTCCCTGTACTGATCTGAAATTTCACCTTTGTTTTAATTATATTACCATATAATTCTAATATTTATTTATCTATTTAAATGTTATACTATTTGTAATATAAGTTTTAGTGAAAGTTATACTTCATTTTGAACTAATTAATAAATCAGTATATTATGTAGTTTTGTTCTGTTTAATGCCTTATAATCATTATTAATATTTCTTTATAATTTAAAATTATGCCTGCTGATTATTAATAACAGTTGATTTTTTTTACGTTAATTGGTTTTTTTTAAAACTTTTAATTTTATATTGGAGTATAGCTGATTAACAATGTTGTGGTAGTATCAGGTGCACAGCAAAGCGATTCAACCATACATATACATGTATCCATTCTCCCCCAAACTCCCCTCCCATACAGGCTGCCACATAACATTGAGCAGAGTTCCCTGTGCTCTACAGTAGGTCCTTGTTGGTTATCCATTTTAAATATAGCATTGTGTGCATGTCGATCCCATATGCCCTAACTATCCCTTCCTCCCATCCTTCCTCCCCTTGTAACCATAAGTTCGTTCTCTAAGTAATTACTGTTGATTTTTGACCCACTTGTCATTTACTGTGATCACAGATGTTTGGTCTTATTTCTGTCAGCTTCTTTTGAGCTCTCTGTCTTTTCTCTTTCTAGATGAATAGAGATTTATTTTGGCATTATTTTTTCTTATCTGTAAATGTTCAGAAATCAGTTACTTTTCTTTCTTCCTCAAAATCAAGAATAATATCACATATGCTGACATTTCCTTATATAGGATGAACAATTTCCTTCTTACTTCCTATATAATCTTCTGTTCTTTCCCAGTTTTTTTATGAGTATCCATTGGCATTTTTACCTTGATGGTTATTAATTTTTTAACATTGTAGAGCCTCTCTTTTAAGAATGATTTCGGCATTTACATTGTTTCACAACGACATTAACCACACATATTTATGTGTGTATATTTGATCTGGGGCCTGCTGTCCCTCTGACCTTGTTTCCTTCAACTCCCCGCCTTGCTCACCAGGCTGTAGCTATCTTGGTCTTTTTCTCTAACACTTAAGATTGTTCCTACTTCAGAGCCTTTGCATTTGGTGTTCCTGTTGCCAGGACCTTTGCATGGTAGCCGCTTGTCATCACTCACCAGAGCTGTCACTACTCAGAGGCCTTCCATGGTCCCCTCCACTAAAGCACCTCCCACCTCACCCAACCCAAGCCCAGGTGCTCATTCACTCTCTCCCTCCTTCCTTCAGGTTACTTCCTGCACCAGTTATCACTCTCTACAGGATTCTATTTAGTTATTGGCTTACCTACTTTTTGGTTTCCTATTTATTTTCCTTTCCCTCCCACTAGAACATAAGCTCCATGAAGGTAGACACCTGGTCTACCTTGCTCATCATTTTACCCCAGTGCTTAGAACTATAACTGGTATGTGTTAGACTGCTGATATTTGGCAAATAAATATTTGTTGAATGAATGAATGAATGAATAAGTCCTTGCTTTTTTAAAAATTGTGAATAATATTTTATTTAGTCATTTTTGTTTATGACTGAAACTCTGGGAATTCAAAATTAACATCCTTACCCGTGAGCTTCTTATAGATGCCAGAAAAGGTTTCAACCTTGTGTTCCACATTGTTCTGCTGTGCTTTATCCAATTGAATCTTTATGAGTCGGCTGCCATCCAGCTTCACACAGATTCTCTTGGCCACAATCTCACTTGGGAAAACCAGGTCCTCCAGGATGGTGTCATGCATGGCTGTCAGAGTGCGGCTCCTGGGACGCTTTTGCTTATTTTTTGTACGGCTTTTTCGAGTTGGCTTAGGCAGAATTCTCCTCTGAGTGATAAAGACAACTTGCTTCCCGCTGAACTTCTTCTCCAACTCACGCACTAGCCGGACCTGGATTTTCTGGAAAGATTTCAGTTGAGGAACAGGAACAAAGATTATGATAGCTTTCTGACCACCACCACCCTCAATTTTCTTGGTGGCCGTGATGTTCAGCTCCCGCAGCTGGGCCTTGAGGTCCCAGTTCATCTCCAGCTCTAGGAGGGCCTGGGAGAAGCCCGACTCAAACTCGTCAGGCTTCTCGTCATTGGGCTTCACGATCTCCACGATGGCACTGCACATGGCCTGGACCTTGCCAATGAGGCCAACATTTGCTGCCGCCGCCACCACTAGTAGGCTTAGGAAGAGAAGCCCTTGATATTTCTAAGGGTGCCTCTTATTCTTCAAAACTCTGTGGAGTTGCTGGGCCTCCGATCAGTGTGCTCTGGGCCAATCCTCCATCTGCCTTTCTGTATTAATCCTCAGCCTTGCTATCTGGAGAATGGTGGTCATTGCCTCCTTCCTTTTAAGGACAGGCAGGATCCCCAGGAGACCAATCTGTGGTAAAGGGGCAGCAAAAGCTGGGGGTAGAGTGTCCTTGGTCACAAGGGCCAGCGCTCTTGCAAATGGAGTGGACTCATTCATTTATTTTGAAAACAACTGATTTTGATGTGATATCTTGTTAATAAGCAATGCTATATGGTTGCTTTAAGAAATAAACCTGGTTTTTTCTCTTTTAAGACTTAAAAATATTGCATATTCTATGAAATTAATTGTTTTCTGGTTGCTGAATTATTAAAACTGCCACATATTTAATCAGAGTAATGGGATTTCTGAAGGAAAAATGTTTGGAATAAAGGTTGGATTTGTGGATAAGGCAGGCTGAAATGAGAGTCTGATAAAATTTAAGAGATGAGCGTTGGTGCTAAGGATCTGAGCTAGCTGGGGACTCTTGCTGACCACAGTGAAGCCTTTAGCTGGTGTAGCCTTCAAAGCCAGATTCTAGGGTCTGTAGACAATCCTGCTTCTCGGCATCCCTTTAAAGCCTTCAATCTAGGCAGGGCAAAGCAGATAATCACACAAATACTCACTCCACACTCTTCTCCCCACTGCCACCTGGCTGAAGCCTTGCCTCTCCTGATGTTGCTAACAGTAGGCAGAGTCCTGCAGGTGGCAGTGAGGGAGGTGTGTGTCTATATGTGTGTTTGGGGTGTACAGCAGGGGGACGTGACAGGCAAGTTGGTTTTTCCAGAAGGAAACTGGGTCATCTGTTAGCTCCAGAGTCCTCTTAGCATATTATTTCCTCAAGGCCATCCTATCACATCATCCCTCTCCCCATCCATCCATTCATCATCAACAAATTTTTGAACCCCCATTGCTCTAGTCATGGGGATACAGTAGTGAATACGGTAAAGTCCCTGTTCTCACGAAGCTTACATTTCAGTAAAGCAAGGGATGAAACAAACAAATAAATACATGATATCTCATTTGATAATAAAAGCCTTGGAGAAAAGTAAAATAGGGTAAGAAAAAAGAGAGTGAAAATGTTGATGGGCCTACTTTCTATGGGGTAGTGAGAAAAGTTCTCTCTGGGTATATGACTTTTGCATTTGAAGAAAATAAGGAGAGACCTCACCTGTGGGTTTCTGGGGAACCTTATTTCATGATCCATAAATGAGCATGATGCATGGTTTGGAAAATTCTAGTAGAGCTTTGTTGACTTGGTAAGGTCTGGATTATATTGCAAATAAAACGGGGAAACACTAGAGACTTTTAAGCAGAAAAGTAACACGATCTGACTTATACGGCAAAAGAATCACTTGTGCTGTTGTACGGATAATAAATAGACTTTGTGTGTGTGTGGCGGGTGGAGGTGATGGGGGAATGCGGAAGCTGGGAAACCATTTAGTCCTTGCTGTAAGCTTATTTCCTTATCACCATTAGTATTCACCAAACTTTCTTTATCAGACATGCTATAAAAATAGGCAAACCACAGCCAGCTTTTACCCAGAAGTTTCATAGTTCGTTTCTTCAAATGAAATAACACATAACAGAATTTGTGCTTAGTAAACTTTAATTTTCTATATCTTTCAGCCTTAATCTTAATCTTCACCTTGGCTGAATAAGGTTTACCTGGGACAGAGTTTAGTTTCTCCATAAATCTCATTTTGTTGCTCCATCTTGGTGGCCCCGGGCTGTGCTCCTGTGATCCTACTTATCTTCCGGGATCTCCACCTGCACAGCGTGTCCTCTGATGCAGCCTGCACCTCCAGGGCTTCCTGTCCTTGGCACAAGGCTCAAGGCACATGGTAGCTTTGTTGTGACTGCTGATTGCAGAGAAGGCTGTAATTGTGTACATCTTGCCCTTTAACACATATAACTAATGAATGAGAAACTGCTTTTTTAAGGAGAAATTTCCTTTGCAAAGAACAGACAGGGAAGAGTTCACATGAGTCTCTTTTATCCCAGAATGTGCTTGATATTTCCTGTTTCTCATGATTGGCTTTCCCTCCTTCTTCACTGTGCTTTTTGTCCTAGGAGGCTGACTTTTATGAACTATACCAAAGGCTCCCTCCCCATCTGGTTTCAGCTTGGGTCTGGCTAACAGGAGGCACCAGCGGAGCTACGGTAATGAGAAGAGAATGGGTTTGGGGTATTTATCCCTCCAGCTTCCTTTTTGCTGGGTTGCCATTTATTGGTTTTGTTCCTCTCCTATAGGTCACAACTCCAAGGGCAACCCTATGTGACAACCACAGCCTCTCCCTCGGGGTTCTGGTAACCCTCTCTTGCCCTTCAGTCCAAGGGGTGGCAATAACTCCTAATTCTTCCTGGCACTAGGTTACTGCACCAGCCTTTGTGAGTTTTTTCCAATACTACGTACTCCTTTGTAAATAAATGCTTTATTAAACTCTCTTCAATTATCCTGTTTCCTGCTAGTCCCATGACAAGATACGTAGAGGCTTCTCCAGGAGGAGCTGAGGAAGAAAGTATGAAACTTTTGTTCAGAAAATACTGAAAGCTGTTCAGATATGAGACAATTTTATCTTAATCAATGTGGTAGAAATGGGGACTATCAAATGAACTCATAAGTTTAGCCTGTGGCCATCAACACATGAATACTGATGGCCTATATGTAGCCCATTCAAAATTGGCAGAATTATCTTGATGAGAGAGTGTTTTATTTTAAGCATTAAACAGCTACATGTATACTTTCAGGACCCACAAAGACTAGGTAGAAAGACAATTTCTTTATACAGACCTTACTCAACTTACAAAGGGACCATGTCCTGATAAACCCATTGTAAGGTGAAAATACTGTAAGTTGAAAGTGCATTTAATACATCTCACCTACTGTACATCTTAGTTTAGCCCAGCCTACTTTAAACGTGCTCAGAATACTTATATTACCCAATAGTTGGGCAAAATCATCTAACACAAATCCTTTTATAATGAAGTGTTGAATACCTCATGTAATTTATTGAATACTGTACTGAAACCGAAAAACAGAATGGTTGTCTGGGTACAGAATGGTTGTGAGTTGTCACCCTGGTGATCACATGGCTGCCTGGGAGCTGTGGCTCACTGCCACGGCCCAGCATCACAAGAGAGGAGTGTACTGCATGTCGCCAGCCCAGGAAAAGATCAAAATTCAAAATGCGAACTATAGTTTCTACTGAATGCATATTACTTTCACACCATCGTAAAGTTGAAAAATCTTAATGTGAACTATCATAAGCTGGAGACCATCTGTAAAATTATTTTCAACTGTGAAAGGAAGTCGTTGGATATGACTGAATAAGACATCTCTAGACACAGTGAATACTGTGGTTTAGTGTGAATCATAAATAGTCAATGAGAAAGATTATTGGTTAGAGGAAGTGTGGCATGGTATTTAGAGCACAGCTTCTAGAGCTAGACTCTTCGGGTTCAAATCCTGCCTCTGCTATTTACTAGTTAGGAGCCTTTGGGCAACTTACTTGTTATCTCTGTGTCTCAGTGTTCCATCTTAACATAGGAAAAATAGGAGTACCTAACTCATAGTATTGTAATGAGGAATAAAAGAGTTAATTCACGTAAAGCGCTTAAGATAGTGACTGGTGATACATGTTTAATATCTCTATTTATTGTATTATACTGAAAGTAGTTACTGGGACAGGGACAGATTATTGTTACTTACAGAAATTACCTTATTTGTTCTTTCCCCCCCAAATTTTCCCTGTTCAGGGATGATGCAAAAAGCGGCAGTGGACAGGCCTACACATAGTAGGGGGGTGGTTGTTCTGTAGGAAAGGAACCCACAAAATATGAATCTGGAGCTTATATAGGAGATGAATGGCTGTCCCCTCATCTTTCAAGGAAACAAGAGTTACCTTCGCTCCCTACAATAAACAAATTCTCCTTGGAAAAAGAAGGGGAAGAGCCCTGGGTTTTTACCCTTTAAGATGTAAATAAATATCTCCTGGGAAAGATAAAACAAGTGTTTCTAGCTTTATGAATCCTGGAATATATCTATGGCTTTGGGTCTCATCTGCCCCTAGAAGTGTAAACACACATCTGGGGAGTTAAATCTTCAATAATCTTTTACATTTCAAGGCTACTATGTCAAATATAAGTGGTGAGAGTGGGCATCCTTTTCTTGTTCCTGAATTTAGAGGAAAGACTTTCACCGTTGAGTATGATGTTAGCTGTGGGTTTGTCATACATGGTCTTTATTATGTTGAGATATGTTCCCTTGATAACAACATTGATGACAGTTTTTGTCATGAATGTATGTTGAATTTTGTCACATGTTTTTTCTACATCTATTGAGATGATCATGTGATTTTTATCCTTCCTTTTTTTAATGTGGTGTATCACACTGATTGATTTGCAAATGTTGAACCATCCTTGTGACTCTGGAATAAATCCATGGTGTATGATCCTTTTTATATATTGCTGGATTTGGTTTGCTAATACTTTCTTGAGGATTTTTGCATCTATATTCATCAAGATATTGGCTTGTAATTTTCTTTTTGTAGTGTTTTTGTCTGGATTTTGTATCAGTGTAATGGTGGCCTTGTAGGATGAATTTGGGAGTATTCTATCTTCTTCAATTTTTTGAAATAGTTTCAGAAGAATAGGTGTTTTAGTTCCTCTAACACCTATATTTTGTAGAATTATATTTTGTAGAATTCCTCTGTGAAGCCATTTGATCCTGGACTTTTGTTTGCTGGGAGATTTTTTTATTACAAATTCAATTTCACTATTAGTTTTTGGTCTGTTCAGACTGTTTATTTCTTCCTGATTCAAGCTTGGCAGGTTGTATGTTTCTAGAAATGTGTCCATTTCTTGTAGGTTTTTCAATTTGTTGGCATATAACTGTTTGTAGTATTCTCTTACGATTTTTTTGTATCTCTATGGTACCAGTTGTTAATTCTCCTCTTTCATTTCTTACTTTGCTTATTTGGGTCCTCTCTTTTCTTCTTGGTAAGCCTGGATAAAGGTTTATCAATTTTGTTTATCTTTAAAAAAAACCCAGCTCTTGTTTTTTTAAAAAATCTTTTCTATTGTTTTATGATTTCTATTTCCTCTCTGATCTTTATTCTTCATTTCTTTCCTTCTGCTGACTTTGGGTTTTCTTTTTCTAATTCCTTTAGCTGTTAGGTTAGATTGTTTATTTGGGAATTTTTTTGTTTCTGAGGAAAGCCTGTATTGCTATAAACTTCCCTCTTAGAACTGCTTTTGCTGTATCCCATAGATTTTGGAGTGTTGTTTTTCCATTTTCATTTGTCTTGAGGTATTTTTTAATTTTCTCTTTGACCCCTTGGATTTTTAATAGCATGTTTTTTAGTCTCCATGTGTTTGTGCTTTTACCATTTTTCTTCCTGTAATTGATTTCTAGTTTCATACTGTTGTGGTTGGAAAAAAATGCTTGATATAATTTCTATCTTCTTAAATTTGTTAGACTAGTTTCATGACTTAGTATGTGATCTATCCTGGAGAATGTTGTATGTACACTTGAAAAGAATATGTATTCTGCTGTTTTGAGATGTAATGTGCTGTAGATATCTATTAAGTCCAACTAGCCTGATGTGTCATTTGAGACCACTGTTGCCTTATTGATTTTCTGTCTGAATGATCTGTCCACTGATGTCAGTGTGGTGCTAAAGTCCCCTGCTATTTTGTATTCTCCATTTCTCCCTTCATGTCTTTCAGCATTTGCTTTATATATTTAGGTGCTCCTATATTGGGTACATATGTATTAACAAGTATAATCGTCTTCTTGTGTTGATCCCTTTGTCATTATATAAAGCTCTTCTTTGTCTTTTGTTATAGCTTTTATTTTAAAGTCATTATATAAAGCTTTGTCATTATATAAAGCTCTTTGTCATTATATAAAGCTCTTTGTCATTATATAAAGCTCTTCTTTGTCTTTTGTTATAGCTTTTAAAGTCTATTTTATCTGCTATAAGTATTTCTAACCTTACTTTCTTCTTATTTGCATGAAATATCTTTTTCCACACCCTTACTTTCAACCTATGTGTGTCTTAAGCTCTGAAGTGAATCTCTTGTAGGAAGCATATAGAAGAGTCTTACTTTTTTTTCTTTTTTGTCCAATTAGCCACCCTATGTCTTTTGATTGGAGCATTTAGTCCATTGACATTTAAAGTAATTATTGATAGGTATGTACTTATTGCCATTTTAATACTTGTTTTCCAGTTGTTTTTGTAGTTCTTCTTGATTCATTTCTTCTTCTGTTTGTTTCTCCCATTGTGGTTTCATGATTTCCTTTAGTAGTATGCTTGTGTTCCTTTCTTTTTAGTTTTTGTGTATCTACAGTAAGTCCCCTACATATGAACAAGTTCTGTTCCAAGAGCATGTAAGTCCAATTTGTTCGTAAGTCCAACAGAGTTAGCCTAGGTATCCAACTAACACAATCGGCTTTATAGTACTGTACTGAAAATAGGTTTATAATACTTTTCACACAAATAATATATAAAAAACCAATCACAAAAAGTAAAGAAAACATTTTTAATCTTCAGTACAGTACCTTGAAAAGTACAGTAGTACAGTACAACAGCTGGCATACAGGGGCTGGCGTCTAGTGAACAGGCAAGAAGAGGTACTGACTGGAGGAGGGAGAGGAGGTGGGAGATAGTAGAGCTGCAGGATCGTCGGCAATAGGAGATGGAGGACAAGCTGCAATTTCACTCACCCCTGACACTGATGGCACAGGTTCTGGTTCCTTGCTGGATTCAATTCTATCTACCCTCCTGAAAAAACAATCCAGTGATGTCTGGGTAGTAGCTCCTTTTTTTTCTTATCAGAGATGACATGGTAATGCTGCATTCCATTCCAAAAGGCTGCTGCAACCTTGTTGTACAGTTTTACATTTGGGTCCTGTGCCTCATAAACTAACAGTGTCTCCTTAGATAAAGAAAATCCCCTTGCCCTTTCCTGTGTCATGACTCTCTTCAGTTCTTCAGTTACTACTTCTTCTTGTTGTCTCTATTTGTCCTTTATCTGAGCCTCCAATTCCATCAGGTCTTCATTAATAAGCTTCTCATGTTGCACAGCAAGTAGTTCAATGAAGTCATCCTCTTGCAGATCTAGCTTGAAAAAAAGATACTGTACTACTGTACTCTATAGAGTACTGTACAGTAAAGTACACAAAAGCACAACCACTTGTAGAGGATGCACGCACGTGACAATGTAAACAGGCAGGTGAACTAACATGTGATTGGACATGTGAATGCACCTTTGCATCTTTGAAAGTTCACAGCTTGAAGGTTTGTATGTTGGGAACTTACTGTATTGTGAGTTTTTATTTGTGGTTGCCATGGGGTTCATATATGTTGATATACTATATCTACTTGTTTAAAACTGGTAGTCATTTAAGTTCAAACACATTCTAAAAATGTACATTTTTTTACTCCCCTCTTCCACATTTTGTGTTTTTGCTGTCATATTTTACATTTTCATATTTATCTTTTAACTGTACTTTTGTGATTATAGCTGCTTTTTGCAGTTTTTTGATTTTACAATTTTTTGTCTTTAATCTTTGTACTGGCTTATTTAAGTGATCGATTTTCAGTCCTTACTATATATTTTCTTTTCCTATTGGGATTTTCCCTTTCCTATAGATTCTTATTCCTTTTCCAATTACAGAAGACCCTTTAACATTTCTTTTAGGATAGGTTTAGTATTGATGAACGCTTTTAGATTTTGCTTATCTGAGAAGTTCTTTATCTCTCCTTCTATTCTAAATGATAATCTTGCTGTGTAGAGTATTCTAGGTTGTGGTACTTTGAATATATCATGCCACTCCCTCTGGTCTGCAAAATTTCTGCAAAGAAATCAGCTGATGGCCTTATGGGAGTTCCCTTGTATATAACTTTTTGTTTTTCTCTTGCTGCCTTTAGAATCTTCTCTTTAACTTTTGTCATTTTAATTATGATGTCTTGTGTGGGTCTGTTTGGGTTCATCTTGTTTGGGACACTTTGTGCTTCCTGTACCTGGATATCTGTTTCTTTCTTCAAGTTTGGGGAGTTTTAAGTCATAATTTCCTCAAATACATTCTTGATCACCTTCTCTCTCTCTTCTTCTGGGACTCCTATAATGTGAATGTTGGAACACAATGTTATCTTGGAGATCTTTTATATTGCTTACATTTTTTTAAAAATTCATTTTTCTTTTTGCTGTTCTGATAGTGTGATTTCCATTATTTTATGTTCCAGATCACTTATGCACTCTGATCTATTTTTCTGCCATTCATTCCTTCTAATGTGTGTGTGTGTGTTTTAATTTCAGCTATTGAATTCTTCATTTCTGATCGGATCTTTTCAATATTTTCTAGTTCCTTGTCAAAATGTTCCATGTTTATATCAATTCTTTTCCCTGATTCAGTTAACATTTTTACTATCAATGCTTTGAATTCTTTATCTTTTAAATTGTTTATTCTGTTTCATTATTTGTCCTTTCAGGGGTTTTCTGTTGCTCTTTCAATTGGGAGCAGTTTCTCTGTCTTCTCATTTTACTTAATTTTCTCTGCCTCTATGAATTTAGGTGAAACATTTATCTACTGCAGTCTTGAAGGGGTGTTCTTATGTGGGAGCATCCCTATGCAGACTATGTGGGTCATTGGACCCATGTCTTTGGTGGGAGAGCTGGATTTGCAAGTCATGTCTTCCCTCGGGGTGTGTTGGCAGCTATCACTTTGGTAGGGGGTGTGGCTGGAGATGAAGGAGGTAGAGCTGGAGCCAGGACTCCAGCTGGGGCAGGACTTCCCCTCTGCTCAGCAGCCATTATCACCCTGTCAGGGTCAGGGTCAGGGTCAGGGTCTGATCCCAAGTTGCTGGAGCAGAAGCCCTGAAGGTCAGTTCTAGCAGGTTCTGTTCTCTTTAAGTGTGTGTTTCCCCCTCTCCCTGCACCAGGACACTTGCCTCAGAGGAGGCGAGTGCTGGAGCAAGATGGGTTTGGTGTGCAGACCGAGGTGTGACGTGCTGCCTGTTCAGGTGTCCACGGTTCCACTTAGATGCAGACTCAGGTGCAGATTCCTGCCCCCAGCCTCTGCTCCCCACACCTTTTTGTGGAACTGCTCCACAGGGCAGGTGGGGCCATGTGGACTCTTGGTGTGTGTGGGGAAATGAACTGTGGCCAGTGGTTATTTTGGCTGCTTCTGGAGTACCTCTTGAGCAAGCACCAACCATGGCTGCCACGATCCCACCCAGCCTCCACCCTGGAACTTGGTCCCCTCTGCTTCCCACAGTCTAGTCTTTTCCCTGGTTGTGGCTGCTCCAGATCCAGTGCTCTGCTGTGGTGCAGACTGAGCAGGGCCAGAGCGTCTGCCCTGCTCAGGCTTGGGTGCACAGTGAGGTGGTCAGGGGAAATCCTGCAGCAGCCAGAGCAGACCTGTCTCCATTCTGCCTTGGGTGCTAACCAGCATAAGCACCTCATGAGCAGAATCCCGGCTTCCCACAGCCCTATGTTTATCCCAGTGTCCTCCACCATGCCAAGGGGGCTTCTGTTCTCCGCCGCCCCCCATACTTAGGACCCCTCTCAGGGGCACAGGTCCAGACCTGATCACTTTTCTTCCCTTCCTATCGGATTGCATGTGTGTCTTTTTGCAGCCTTGGCTGTACAAGAGTGCTTCCCCCAGTCTCCGGTTAGTCTTCAGTGAGAATTGTTCCACATGTAGATGTATTTTTGATGTGTTTGTGGGAGAAGGTGAGCTCCATGTCCTCTTACTCCATCTTGATCCCCTTGAGACACTAAATTGTGAAGGTAGGTGAGGAATAGCCTATTTTTCACCCTACAATTTGCCTCTGCTTATATTTTTAGTTTTCCACACTTGGGGTAAGAAAATAATGTAAATTTGCAGCAGAACAATGGCCATGGTATTTAGTTTCTTGGAAAAGAAAGGAAAAGAAGTAACTATGGAGAAAAAGAAATGTCCATAAATTCCCAATTGTCAGTCTTTAGGTAACTGCTTCTTAGCTTTGAGTTCCTCATCTGAATAGAATACAAAAGGACAATGTCCAAAAGTATGAAAAATGGAAAAACAGGGAATGTTGGTTTCATGAGCTATTTTATGCTAGAATTATTCAGAAAGTCAAGGTAATAGTTTGTTAATTAAGGAGAATTTAAAATCAATAACTTTACGCAGCCTTTGATTACCTGGGAGCACATGCCTAAAAGACAAACACTTTGTGTGTGTGTGTAGGAAGGAGCTAGAGGGATGGGAGGAGGTTGTGCGTTGAATAGTTCTAATACCAATTTTACAGCATCTCTTTATGACCATGATTGTTTTAATCAGGTTTAGCAACTCCCAGTTGGATCAGCTTAAATGTAATTTGTACCAGAATTGCAGAATTCAGAAGAGGGAATCAAATCCCTGTGGATCATAAAAATTGAATGCTAAGGAGTTAATATATTTTATGAAGTACAATTTATAATAAATCCTCTTTGTATTTTGAGAAAAACTGTGGTATCATTTTCAATGACCTGAAGGCATTGCCACGTTCTTTCTAAGTATTTCCTTGTCATGTTAACTGGCTGCAAACTGTGGTCTTTTCCCTCATATTAAAAGAAATTAAAATATTTTTAAATTAAAATTTTAATTTTGAATAATTGTAGATTCACATGCAATTGTAAGGAATAATAGAGAGAGATCTTACATAACATTTAGCTGGTTTCCTCCAGTGGTAACATCGTGCAAAACTATAGTGCACATCACAACCAAGATACTGACAGAGATACAATCAGGATTTAGATCTTCCTGTATTTCTATCACCACCAGATATCTCATGTTGTCTTTTATATCCACATCCACTTCCCTCCTACCCCTACCTTCTTTTAAACCTCTGATAACTACTAATCTCCTCTCCATGTCTATAATTTCATCATTTCAAGAATGTTGTATAAATGGAATCAGTTTGTAATCTTCTGGATTGGCTTTTTTCCCCCACTGAGTATTATTATCTGGATTTTGGCCTGTATCAAGGTCCATTTGTTTTTATTACAGAGAAGTATTACACGATATAGATATACCACAGTTTGTTTACTCATTTACCCAGTGATGGATATCTGGGTTGTTTCCAGTTTTTGGCTGTTATGAATAAAGCTGCTATAAACTTTCATGTATAGGTTTTTTTTGTGAACATAAGCCTTTGCTTCTCTGGGGTAAATGCCTGGGGATGCAATTGCTGAGTTGTGTAGTAATTGTATGTTTAGCTTTTTAAGAAACTGCCAATCTGCTATCCAGAGTGGCTGTACCATTTTACATGCCCACTAGCTATCAGTGAGTGATCCAGTGTCTCCACATCCTTCCTAACATTCAGTGTCACTATTTTTTATTGTAGCCATTCTGATATGTGTGTAGTGATGTCTCACTGTGGCTTTGATTTGCAACTCACTGATTGCTGATTATGTTGAACAACTTTTCATGTGCTTATAGCCATCAGTAAAATGTCTCTTCATAACTTTTGTCAGTTTTCTAATTGGATTATTGTTTTTACTGGTGAATTTTAAGAGTTGTTTCTATATTTTAGATACTAGTCCTCTGTGGATATGTGGTCTTCAAATGTTGATTTATAGCTTTCTGTTTTTGTGCTGTGTGTGTCTGGTTTTGGTATCAGGGTAATACTAGCTTTATAAAATGAATTGGGATGTTTTCTTCACTCTTCTACTTTCTGGAAGACATTGCATAGAATTAGTGTTAATTCTTCTTTAAAAGTTTGTTGGAGCTCTCCTGTGAACCCATCTGGCTTGGAGATTTCCTTTTTGAGAGCTTTAAAATTATGAATTAAATTTCCTTAATAGTTATAAGAATATTCAAATAGTCTATTTCATATTGGGTGAGTTATGGTAGTTAGCGTTTTCTTTTTAAGGAACTGGTCCATTTCATCTAAGTTTTCAAATTTATGTGTGTAGAGCTGTTTGTAATAATGTCTGTGATCTTTTTGATGCCTGCAGGGTCTATAATGATATTTCTGATATTAGTAATTTGTGTCTTCTTCCTTTTTTTTTTCAGTCTTGCTAGAGGTTAGTCAATTTTATTCAGTTTTTCAAAGAACCATCTCTTTGTTTCATTGATTTTCTTTATTGTTTTTATCTTTTCTATTTCACTAATATCTGCTTTTATTTCTATTATTTACTTCCTTCTGCTTACTGTGGATTTATCTTGCTTTATTTTTCCTAGGTTCTTAAGGTGGGGATTTAGATTATTGATTTGATACTTTTTTTCTTTTCTAATATATGCATTTTATGCTATACACTTCCTGCTCAGCACAGCTTTAACTGTGAACCATGAATTTTTGATATGTTGTAAATTCATTTTCATTCTCTTCAAAAGTATTTTAAAAATTTCCTTGACACTTCCTCTTTGACCCAGTTTGAGATCTTCCTGGTTCCTGATATGATGAATGATTTTTTATGGAAACTTGGACATTTTGAATGTTAAAAGACTCTAGATCTTATTCAAACTTCTGTTTTAGCTGGTTTTCTCTGATACCACTCCAGCAGGGAATGAATGACACCACCTTGCTATTGCCAAGTGGGTGTGAAGTTCTGACTCCTGATTATGCCTCCAAGGACACCTGCCTCACTGGGAGGGGTACTAGCTGAGCTGGAGGGAGCTGAGCCAGAATGAAAGCAAGAGTCAAGCCTTTAGTGTGAGCCAGAGGCTAAACCAGAAAGTGCTGGCTTCCCACCGGAGTCAGGTGGGTCAACACAGGGGCTCTGGGTACTATCTCACTGCTGCGGGAGCCCTGAACAAAAGGCCACTGCCATTTATGAACCCAGGGGTTGGGGGAAAGGGTGGGGAAAGGAGTAGGAGTGGAAAAGTATCCTCAAGTTTCCCCAGTGAGGAGACTTTCAAGAATGCAGATATGCATAAGAGCAAGGCCAGCCAGTCTGGCCTGGGGCCTTGCCTCTAACTCTCTTCAGAGTCTGCAATGCTCTGGCTGTGCACCAAGTCTGGTGTGGGGAGGGCAGCTTTCCCTGCTGAGGACCACCAGATGAAGCATTTGTAATTGCCTATGATTGGGTGTAAAAAAAAAAATCAGACCCACGATTTTGGTCTGGAGCCAGAATTCTCAGCATCTTATTACCGCTCTCCATGTAATTTCAACTGACACCATGGGGTAGGGGGAGGGTGGCCTCATCACCTCCTGGTGGTGTGGAAAGTCCTGACTCTGTACTAGGCTTCCTCTGTCCTCACCGCAGGGGGGAAGGGGAAGGACAGTTCTTTACTGCTGGGCTAGAGTGGAGTCCAGACACCCTATGTGCTCTTGACTGACACTCTTGAGTGTGGAAGTTTTGCCTCCTTTTTGGCATGGGTAGGGGTAGGGCACAGCTTTTTCTGTAGTGTTTGGAGTAGAACAGCTATTTTCTGTAAGCTTTCTGTCTTGCTAGATTGTCGTTTCCCTGGTTCTCTGGCTAGAAGGAGCAGGCTTTCTTGGGGCTTTTTAGTCTGTGTTCATTGGTCTTTCCCAGTTGTTGACTTTTTACTTCTATAACTGGAATATATGAGGCAAAAAGGTAACCCAGGGATCTCATAGTGTGTGCTTCCTTGAGTCCTGAGATACCTAGTCTGTCTGCCTTCTCTCCTCCTTTCAGAACTTTCTTATGCTTGTTTTATGTATAATGGTCATGGTTCTTAATTGTAATTAGTGGGAGGAGTAGGGAAAAGTAATTTTCTCCATCATCCCAAAAGTGCAAGTCTGTTTCCTTGAATTTTTAAAATTTAAACAATCAAATTAATAAAATATTAAAAATTAAATGGAAAGACTTATTCATTATGGGAAAGACAACTATCCTTTGTCCTTCTCCTACACATCGTTAGCATTATTCCTCAGAGATAAACACTTTAATCATTTGTTTCTAATTCTTTATAGTTAAATAATGTGCTTATTTTATTATTTTTAATTTATCATCTCTAAACATCATCCTGCTATGTTATAAAATAATTTAATTTGCTGACACGGTCTTCTCCTTCTCTCTTCTCTTAATTGTTGTCATATGTCATTAATCCTAGTTCTGCTATGCAATTTCAAATTATACTCACAGTCTCGGTTACTCTACTTACCATAGACAATATTTCTTGTCTTCCCACTTTATAATGTTCGTCCTCCCTTCCTTTCCCCCACCATTTCCCCCTCCATCTAACAACCTCTGACAGCTACACATTTACTTTACCTTCTTGCCTGCCCTACTTTCACATACAGTTTTATTTTAAAACAATTTCAGTGTACCCAGTTTATATAATGCTACTTTATATGTGTTAAGTTGTATGTTAGTCAAGGTCCAGATAGGAGATAGAAATCACATCTGGTATTATTCAGACAGAATTTGAAGAATTGTTAATGAAATCTAAGTTTTATAACCAGGTAGCTGAAAGAGTAAAAAGTGAATTCTAGTTAACAAGGAGGTAGCAACTGTAGGAAGCAGCTACCATTTTTTGGATTGAGAGAACAAAGAGAAGGTATTGGAATTATTAAAACTTGGAAACTTAAGAGGAGAGACCCCACAGAGCTGAGTTCAGACTTCAAAGGAGGTGGTGCCGCTCAATGCGGAGTGTGGACGTGATGCTGAAAACTTTGCAAACCTGATCCAGCTGCAGCTGTGGGAAGGGGTTGCTGCCACTGGTGGGAAAAGAGTTAATGGGGTGATGTCCATGGAAATGGGGAGCGGAAGGGAAGAAGTGAGCCTCTCCTTCGCCCTCTAGCCTTGCAGTCTTCCTCTAGGGCCCCCATCAGTCAGCTGGGAAAGCAGAAATGTGATCTGTAGAGACCTGGGGCCAGCAGAGTGTAGAGAGTGGTTTGGAGCCAAGAGAAAGTAACTTAATAACTGGCACTAGTTGTCACTTGGTAATTATTCTCATGTTGTTTGATAGATGCTTTTGACAAGGGCTGTGCATTTTATCTCTTCCATAAGTTCAATTTTCCTTTAAAGTGTATATATATATATATATATATATATAAAAATATATATATAAAATAGACTGTGGGTACAAAATATGGCAAACACTCTATGAGCAGACTTAGTTCACTTTAAACCATATTCGGCTAATGGAATAATTAAAAATTTCCTTGATTAGTGGTAACCCGAAGGGAGTAAAAAGTATAAAGCAGGGTGGAGTAACTTGAGAGAGGAGAGGAGAGAGTATATCACAGATATATATTCATTACTTCTCAGTTTGGCCCTCCAGATCATTTTATAGGTTTCCTTAGGCCGTTGACTGGTCACCTGTACTGTAGGGATTGCTGAATCCTTTTTGTACAAACATGTATTGAGTGTTGGCAAAAGATTCACTATATCAGGAGCACCTGAGACAGTGGTAATGAGTCATGCTGCCTCTTAGTGACTGTTTTCAGAGGTGAGACATGGAAGCCAACCCTAGCTAAACACTACTCTGCCTTAAAAAAGAAAACCAGCATCTTTGGAAATGGAAGGGGAAGATGAAATGTGAGACAGAGATGAAAGGATCTAGGATTGTAAGCTTTCTTCTTCCCTCAATGGTCAGGAAAATAGGAAATGAGGACATTTGTCTTATTGTGGATGTTTTATTTTATCTACTAGATCAAATAAACAGCCTCACCCCAATAAATGTATTCTCCATGTATTTAATGAAATTAGATGAAAGAATAATAAATGCCCATGTGACCCTAAAGAGAGTTCACACAACACTACTTATCCAACATCCATGGCTGCACAGGATGAAAATATAGAAAGTAAAATCCATTGACAAATTAGAACTTCATGAAGTAACACAGAGTAATGTGTTAGGAAAGCCCTTTGACTTCTAGGAGCAGAGAGTCACTCTACTGATCTCAAGAAATGGGGGGGAAAACTTTTATTTTGATTCTTACATTGATTGATTGATTTAACATCTTTATTGGAGTATACTTGCTTTACATTATTGTATTAGTTTCTGCTGTATAACAAAGTGAATCTGGTATACATATACTTATATCCCCATATCCCTTCCCTCTTGCATCTCCCTCACACCCTCCCTATCCCACACCTCTAGGTGGTCACAAAGCACTGAGCTGATCTCCCTGTGCTATGCGGCTGCTTCCCCTAGCTATCTATTTTACATTTGGTAGTGTATATATGTCAATGACACTCTCTATGTCCCAGCTTACCCTTCCCCCTCCCTGTGTCCATAAGTCCATTTTCTAAGTCTGCATCTTTATTCCTGTCCTGCCCCTAGGTTCTTCAGAAACTTTTTTTTTTTTTTTTTTTTTTTAGATTCCATATACATGTGTTAGCACACGGTACTTGTTTTTCTCTTTCTGACTTACTTCACTCTGTATGACAGACTCTAGGTCCATCCACCTCACAACAAATAACTCAATTTCATTTCATTTTATGGCTGAGTAATATTCCATTGTATATATGTGCCACGTCTTCTTTATCCATTCATCTGTCGATGGACACTTAGGTTGCTTCCATGTTCTGACTATTGTAACTAGTGCTGCAATGAACGTTGTGGTACATGACTCTTTTTCAGTTATGGTTTTCTCAGGGTATATGCCCAGTAGTGGGATTGCTGGGTCGGATGCTAGTTCTATTTTTAGTTTTTTTAAGGAACCTCCATACTGCTCTCCATAGTGGCTGTATCAATTTACATTCCCACTAACGGTGCAAGAGGGTTCCCTTTTATCCACACCCTCTCCAGCATTTACTGCTTGTAGATTTTTTGATGATGGCCATTCTGACGGGTGTGAGGTGATACCTCACTGTAGTTTTGATTTGCATTTCTCTAATGATTAGTGATGTTGAGCATCCTTTCATGTGTTTTTGGCAATCTGTATATCTTCTTCAGAGAAATGTCTATTAAGGTCTTCTGCCCATTTTTGGATTGTGTTGTTTGTTTTTTCATATTGAGCTGCATCAGCTGCTTGTATATTTTGGAGATTAGCCCATTGTCAGTTGCTTCATTTGCAAATCTTTTCTCCCATTCTAAGGGTTGTCTTTTCATCTTGTTTATGGTTCTCTTTGCTGTGCAAAAGCTTTCAAGTTTCATTAGGTCCCATTTGTTTATTTTTGTTTTTATTTCCATTTCTCTAGGAGGTGGGTCAAAAACGATCTTGCTGTCATTTACGTCATGGGGTGTTCTGCCTACGTTTTCCCCTAAGAGTTTTATAGAGTCTGGCCTTACATTTAGGTCTTTAATCCATTTTCAGTTTATTTTTGTGTATGGTGTTAGGAGTGTTCTAATTTCATTCTTTTATGTGTAGCTGTCCAGTTTTCCCAGCACCACTTACTGAAGAGGCTGTCTTTTCTTCACTGTATATTCTTGCTTCTTTTATCAAAGGTAAGGTGAACATATGTGTGGGTTTATGTCTGGGCTTTCTATCGTGTTCCATTGATCTATATTTCTGTTTTTGTGCCAGTACCATTCTGTCTTGATTACTGTAGCTTTGTAGTATAGTCTGAAGGCAGGGTACCTGATTCCTCCAGCTCTGTTTCTCTTTCTGAAGATTGATTTGGCTATTAGGGGTCTTTTGTGTTCCCATACAAATGGTGAAATTTTTTGTTCCAGTTCTGTGAAAAATGCCATTGGTAGCTTGATAGGGATTGCATTAAATCTATAGATTGCTTTGGGTAGTATAGTCTTTTACACAATGTTGATTCTTCCACTCCAAGAACATGGTATTCTCTCCATCTATTTGCATCATCTTTAATTTCCTTCAGTAGTGTCTTACAGTTTTCTGCATAGAGGTCTTTTGTCTCCATAGGTAGGTTTATTCCTAGGTATTTTATTCTTTTTGTTGCAATGGTAACTGGGAGTGTTTGCCTAATTTCTCTTTCAGATTGTTCATCATTAGTGTATTGGAATGCCAGAGATTTCTGTGCATTAATTGTGTATCCTGCTACTTTACCAAATTAATTGATTAGCTCTAGTAGTTTTCTTGTAGCATCTTTAGGATTCTCTATGTATAGTATCATGTCATCTGCAAGCAGTGACAGCTTTACTTCTTCTTTTCTGATTTGTATTCCTTTTATTTCTTTTTCTTTTCTGATTGTTGTGGCTAAAACTTCCAAAACTATGTTGAATAATAGTGGTGAGAGTGGGCAACCTTGTCTTTTTCCTGATCTTAGTGGAAATGCTTTCAGGTTTTCACCATTGAGAACAATGTTGGCTGTAGGTTTGTCATATATGGCCTTTATTATGTTAAGGTAAGTTCCTTCTATGCCTACTTTCTAGAGGGTTTTTATCATAAATGGGTGTTGAATTTTGTTGAAAGCTTTTTCTGCATCTATTGCAATTATCATATGGTTTTTATCCTTCCATTTGTTAATATGGTGTGTTACATCGATTGATTTGCATATCTTGAAGAATCCTTGCATTCCTGGGTTAAACCCCACTTGATCATGGTGTATGATCCTTTTAATGTGCTGTTGGATTCTGTTTGTTGATATTTTGTTGAGGATTTTTGCATCTATGTTCATCAGTGATATCGGCCTGTAGTTTTCTTTTTTTGTGTCATCTTTGGCTGGTTTTTGTATCTGGCGATGGTGGCCTCATAGAAAGAGATTAGGAGTATTCGTCCCTCTGCTATATTTTGGAAGAGTTTGAGAAGGGCAGGTGTTAGCTCTTCTCTAAATGTTTGATAGAATTCCCCTGTGAAGCCATCTGGTTCTGGGCTTTTGTTTGTTTGAAGATTTTTAATCACAGTTTCAGTTTCAGTGCTTGTGATTGGTCTGTTTATATTTTCTGTTTCTTCCTGGTTCAGTCTCAGAAGGTTGTGCTTTTCTAAGTGTTTGTGCATTTCTTCTAGGTTGTGCCTTTTAGTGACATATAGTTGTTTGTAGTAGTCTCTGATGATCCTTTGTATTTTTGCAGTGTCAGTTGTTACTTCTCCTTTTTCGTTTCTAATTCTGTTGATCTGAGTCTTCTCCCTTTTTTCTTGATGAGTCTGCTAATTGCTTATCAATTTTTTTTATCTTCTCAAAGAACCAGCTTTAGGTTTATTAATCTTTGCTATTGTTTCCTTCATTTCTTTTCCATTTATTTCTGATCTGATCTTTATGATTTCTTTCCATCTTCTAACTTTGGGGTTTTTTTGTTCTTCATTCTCTAATTGGTTTAGGTGTAAGGTTAGGTTGTGTATTTGAGATTTTTCTTTTTTGTTGAGTTAGGATTGTATTGCTATAAACTTTCCTCTTAGAACTGCTTTTACTGCATCTTATAGGTTTTGGGTCATTGTGTTTTCATTGTCGTTTGTTTCTAGGTGTTTTTTGATTTCCTCTTTGACTTCTTTAGTTATGCCTTGGTTATTTAGTAGCTTATTATTTAACCTCGATATTTTTGTACTTTTTACAATTTTTTCTCTGGAATTGATATCTAATCTCATAGCATTGTGGTTGGAAAAGATACTTGATATAATTTTAATTTTCCTAAATTTACCAAGGCTTGATTTGTGACCCGAGATATGATCTATCCTGGAGAATGTTCCATGATCACTTGAGAACAAAGTGTATTCTGTTGTTTTTGGATGGAATTTCCTATAAATATCAATTAAATCCATCTTGTTTAATGTATCATTTAAATCTTGTGTTTCCTTATTTACTTTCATTTTGGTTGATTTGTCCATTGGTGAAAATAGGGTGTTAAAGTCCCCCACTATTATTGTGTTAGTGTTGATTTCCCCTTTATGGCTGTTAGCATTTGCCTTATGTATTGAGGTGCTCCTATGTTGGGTGCATAAATATTTACAATTGTTGTATCTTCATGGATTGATCCCTTGATCATTATGTAGTGTCCTTCTTTGTCTCTTGTAATAATCTTTATTTTAAAGTCATTTTGTGTGATATGAGAATTTCTATTCAAACTTTCTTTTGATTTCTATTTGCATGGAATATCTTTTTCCATCCCCTCACTTTCAGTCTGTATGTGTCCCTAGGTCTGAAGTGGGTCTCTTGTATACAAAATATATACTGATGTTGTTTTTGTATCCATTCAGCCAGTCTATATCTTTTGGTTGGAGCATTTTATCCATTTACATTTAGGGTAATTATCGATATGTATGTTCCTGTTACCATTTTCTTAACTGTTTTGGGTTTTTTTATTGTAGGTCTTTTCTTTCTCTTCTGTGTCCTGCCTAGAGAATTTCCTTTAGCATTTGTTGTAAAGCTGGTTTGGTGGTGCTGAATTCTCTTAGCTTTTGCTTGTCTGTAAAGGTTTTAATTTCTCCATCAAATCCAAAACAGATCCTTTCTGGGTAGAGTAATCTTGGTTGTAGGTTTTACCTTTCATCACTTTAAATATGTCTTGCCACTCACTTCTGGCTTACAGAGTTTCTGCTGAAAGATCAGCTGTTATCCATATAGGGATTCCTTGTATGTTATTTGTTGTTTTTCCCTTGCTGCTGTCAATATTTTTTCTTTGTAGTTAATTTTTGATACTTTGATTAATATGAGTCTTGGTGTGTTTTGCTTTGGATTTTTCCTGTATGGGACTCTCTGCACTTCCTGGACTTGATTTATTATTTCCTCTCCCATAGTAGGGAAGTTTTCAACTATAATCTCTTCAAATATTTTCCCAGTCCCTTTCTTTTTCTCTTCTTCTTCTGGGATCCCTATAATTCGAATGTTGGTGTGTTTAATGGTGTCCCAGAGGTTTTGAGATTGTCCTCAATTCTTTTCATTCTTTTTTTCTTTTTTCTGCTCTGTGGTAGTTATTTCCACTATTTTATCTTTCAGGTCACTTATCTGTTCCTCTGCCTCAGTTATTCTGCTACTGATCCCTTCTAGAGAATTTTTAATTTCATTTATTGTGTTGTTCATCATTGTTCGTTTGCTCTGTTGTTCTTCTAGGTCCTTATTAAATGTTTCTTGTATTTTCTCCATTCTATTTCCAAGATTTTGGATCATCTTTACTATCATTACTCTGAATTCTTTTTCAGGTAGACTGCCTATTTCCTCCTCATTTGTTTGGTCTGGTGGGTTTTTACCTTGCTCCTTCATCAACTGTGTATTTCTCTGTCTTCTCATTTTTCTCATCTTACTGTGTTTGGGGTCTCCTTTTTGCAGGATGCAGGTTTGTAGTTCCCATTGTTTTTGGTCTCTGGCCCCAGTAGGTAAGGTTGGTTCACTGGTTGTGTAGGGTTCATGGTGGAGGGGACTGGTGCCTGTGTTCTGGTGGATGAGGCTGGATCTTGTCTTTCTGGTAGGCAGGATCACGTCTGGTGGTGTGTTTTGGGGTGTCTGTGTCTTATTATGATTTTAGGTGGCCTCTCTTCTAATAGGAGTGTTTGTGTTCCTGTCTTGCTAGTTGTTTGGCATGGGGTATCCATGAGTGGAGCTTGCTGACCATTGGGTGGAGCTTAGTGTTGAGATGGAGATCTCTGGGAGACCTCTTGCCGATTGATATTACATGGGTCTGGGAGGTCCCTGGTGGTCCAATGTCCTGAACTCTTCTCTCCCACCTCAGAGGCTCAGGCCTGACAGCTGGCCCCAATAACCTGTCAGCCACATGGCTCAGAAGAAAAGGGAGAAAAAAAAGAAAAAAATGTAAAATAAAACAAAATAATTAAAATAAAAAATTTTAAAATATTAATAAAATTTATAAAGTAATAAAAAAAGAAAAAAAATGAAGAGAGTATCCAAACCATTAAACAAGTCCACCAATGAGAACAAGTGCTAAAAACTAAACTAAGATAAACATAAAAATCAGAAACTGGTCAGTCGCATACAGCAAACCCCAAGTCTACAGTTGTTCCCAAAGTCCACTGACTGAATTTTGGGATAATTCGTTGTCTATTCAGGTATTCCACAGATGCAGGGTACATTAAGTTGATTGTGGAGATTTAATCTGCTGCTCCTGAGGCTGCTGGGAGAAATTTCCCTTTCTCTTCTTTGTTCGCACAGCTCCCGGGGATCAGCTTTGGATTTGGCCCCGCCTCTGCGTGCAGGTTGCCGGAGGCAGTCTGTTCTTCGCTCAGACAGGACGGGGTTAAAGGAGCCGCTGATTCGGGGACTCTGGCTCACTCAGGCCCGAGGGAGGAGGGAGGGGTATGGAGTGCGGGGCGAGCCTGCGGCGGCAGAGGCCAGCGTGACATTGCACCAACCTGAGGCGCGCCGTGTGTTCTCCCGGGGAAGTTGTCCCTGGATCACGGGACCTTGACAGTGACGGGCTGCACAGGCTCCCGGGAGGGGAGGTGTGGAGAGTGACCTGTGCTCGCACACAGGCTTCTTGGTGGCGGCAGCAGCAGCCTTATCGTCTCATGCCTGTCTCTGGTGTCCGTGCTGATAGCTGCAGCTCGTGCCTGTCTCTGGAGCTCGTTTAGGTGGTTCTCTGAATCCTCTCCCCTCACGCACCCCGAAACAATGGTCTCTTGTCTCTTAGGCAGGTCCAGCCTTTTTCCTGGACTCCCTCCCGGCTAGCTCTGGCTCACTAGCCCCCTTCAGGCTGTGTTCACGCAGCCAACCCTAGTCCTCTCCCTGGGATCTGACCTCCGAAGCCTGATCCTCTGCTTCCAGCTCTCACCCGCCCTGGTGGGTGAGCAGAGAAGCCTCTTGGGCTGGTGAGTGCAGGTTGGCACTGATCCTCTGTGCATGAATCTCTCCGCTTTGCTCTCTGCACCCCTATTGCTGTGCTCTCCTCCATGGTTCCAAAGCTACCCCCACCCTTCCCGTCTCTGCCAGTGAAGGCGCTTCTTAGTGTGTGGAACCTTTTCCTCCTTCACAGCTCCCTTCCACTGGTGCAGGTCCCGTCCCTATTCTTTTGTCTCTGTTTATTCTTTTTTCTTTTGCCCTACCCAGGTACATGAGGAGTTTCTTGCCTTTGGGAGGTCTGAGGTCTTCTGCCAGCGTTCAGTAGGTGTTCTGTAGGAGTTGTTCCACGTGTAGATGTATTTCTGATGTATTTGTGGGGAGGAAGGTGATCTCTACCTCTTAATCCTCTGCCATCTTGAAGCGGAAATTTTAAAGATATATGTGGTAACAAAAGAATCAGGGATCTCCTAGGATTTCTTGAAATCATTATAAAATGACATTTTTTTGAGCACCACACATGCCTCAGCCCCTGTGCCAGTTACCCATTAAGTCATTGAGATCTCCTAAAACAAAACAAAACACAATTGAGATAGTGTTCTCATTTCCTGAGGCTAGAAATGCTGTCACTTGACAACGATTGTGAAGCAGTACAGTGCAGAGTGCAGTGCAGGGTCTGTGATTCTAATGCCCAGTCTTCTCAACCCCTTCTGTTCACTACAGCCAGCAAAACTTGTGGATCTTCTTGCTTTTTTTTTTTTTTTTTTTTTGCGGTACGCGGGCCTCCCACTATTGTGGCCTCTCCCGTTGCAGAGCACAGGCTCCAGACGCGCAGGCTCAGTGGCCATGGCTCACGGGCCTAGCCTCTCCGTGACATGTGGGATCTTCCCGGACCAGGGCATGAACCCGTGTCCCCTGCATTGGCAGGTGGACTTTCAACAACTGCGCCACCAGGGAAGCCCTTCTTGCTTTTAATAGTCAAGATAATCATGATCATTTAGCTAAATATAAATGAATTATATATACACACATGAAAGCTACTATGTTTCTTTTTTTTTTTTCGGTATGCGGGCCTTTCACTGTTGTGGCCTCTCCCGTTGCGGAGCACAGGCTCCGGACGCGCAGGCTCAGCGGCCATGGCTCACGGGCCTAGTCGCTCTGCGGCCTGTGGAATCTTCCCGGACCGGGGCACGAGCCCGTGTCCCCTGCATCGGCAGGCAGATTCTCAACCACTGCGCCACCAGGGAGGCCCTATGTGTTTTTATAAGAATCACTAACTCTAGAGGATAATTAAACCCATTCTTCTGTTTGAGCTTATTATCTTTTCCTATTAAAGCTAAAACATTACAGTTTATTAAATTTAATATTAATGTAGAAATAATTTTATGACATTTTACTTTTATTAGAAATAATTCATATTTTTTATACAAAGGAAGATAATCATTTAACAACTCATTCAATACAAAGTATAGATGGAAAATGACATTTTAGTTTTGATTAGGATGATCTGTGATTCCTGCTGAGAAGGTTGCCTACAGTCATAGAACTAATCAGAGCTAGAAATACAGCATGGCAATCTTGATTTCTAGTCCAATGATCCACTTAGTTAAAACAGACCTCATGCTATTTATAAAGCAATGTCATTAGTCACAAAGAAATCTAGTTAGGTAAGAAAGGAGTGAAAATTAGATGTTAGGAGAAACAATTATTTATGTAATTTATGTATTTACGCCAACTAATCTTTCTTTTTGAACTATTTTTTTAATATCATCTATCTATTTCCTCGAAGAAAAGTTTCATAGATTAAGGAAAAGTATGTAACTATGCTTGATTCTCAATTGCCCTTGTTGAGATACAGAAGTTGTATTTAGAGCTCATTTTGTAAAGTGCTAAGGATGACTTGTAGGATTGATGCCAAAAAAGTAAAGATTACTATTAATTATATCATCCTCATGCTAATGAGTAACCTCTGTGATATATGGTGTTGCTTTATATTTTATCAATCTGGGTTTTCACTGGCATTTTAATTTAGAAACTGTCTTTATTTTTTTAGAATTTTTATAATGGTTTATAGGGATTATAATGTCCTCTAAATATTTCTGTTTTCAATCCATTGACTTAAGCCAGAAAATGATGTTCTAATCAGTATTTCTTCCTCCTAATTTGTCCTCATTTCAAGTCTCTAAAATAAATCCTAAAAAAAATCACTAATTTTAGTTTTTCTCTTTGCCTTTATTATTAGATTATAATATTCATTTTATTCTTTTGTTTGCTTAATTTACCTGTACTTCCACATAAAATATTTTGTTTTAGAGCTTTTAATTGCCAAATATTCATTAAGAACTTGCACATTTAATAATGCTTGATAAGTGTTTTAGCACAGTATTGGGCACTTCATAAAGCCTTAATAAAAAATTATTTTATTATTATTAGATCCGTTAGTAGCATGAGCAGTGCAATAGAACTTTAGATCAAAGACTGTGTCCTCAAGAACAGATCTTGAAATTCAGTAATGGGGGAGATATGACATTTAAGAAGGAGAGAATGCATAAGCCAAGGCTATGTCCTGGTGCATCTATCTTGTCTCTGATGCCCTGGCTTACTTTCCCCTCACCTGCTATCCCCTTGCTTGATATAAAACTTGAAACTGAAAACTGAAAGCCATTGGGACAGTGCCTGTGCAAATGTTAGCTCACATCATAATTCCTGGTGCTTGGGAACATTCCAAATCGTGAACCATGGAGTTTGACCAAGAAAACTTTGGAGATCTTCAGGACAATCAGTATTATTCCTTGAAGAGCTCATCACATTTTTAGTAAATTTCAGAAAGTGGTTCCTGGAGTTCCTCTGGAGCCCTGAGGCCATTCAGAGGTGGAATGTAGTGTGTCCTGAGGAACACTCAGGACAACTCTAGGCATGGTTATTCAGTAGGTGGCCCAGTCTGTGCTTCTAAATAGCGTCAGGACATAAACTGGATTGAGATTTTTGACCTAGATTAATTACAAACCTCATTGTCTGGGACTTAGAAAGGAACCGGTTTTACCCTGAGGAAGTGGTGTTTGGAGCATAGAGCAACAGCCATTTACTAGATTTCCTTAGATTCTTCTGTGCCAGCCAATGCCAACAATATTTACTCGGTACTCACTAGGTGCCCAATACTATGCTAGCTATTCTGTTGAAATATACATCATAAGGTTTTTGCCCTTGAGTGGCTTACAATTCCAAATGAGTGGGTTTTAAACTGTGTTCATTGCACTTTAGGGCCCTAAGGGGAATCCCATAGCCTCAATAGAGGTTGCTACAATTTTAGAATTGCTCCTGGTATGTAATAAATGCTCACTTGTGAACTTAGGGTTCAACTAAGGAACTTCTCTTTTACTTGCTTTATATACTTGATATATATATATCTTCCAAGTAAGATTTTATTTGAAAAAATGGTCTACTGCTAAGTAAAGTTTGAAAAAGTAATGTTCTCAAGTATCCCTTGTTTCAGGGTCATTCTTAATATTCATATATTCATTCCATCAAGACTTTACTCAGTTTTATAATATTATAATGTCCTACTTTTGATTAAATGACTGTCTATAAAAGAATAAAGCATTTTGACAAATGTATTATTTTTTGTAAATCAACTATACTTTAATTAAAAAAATAAATAAAAACAAAAGAACATGGTAGAAGAGTACTTAATGACATGCAACATGTTCATAATATATTAAAGCTATTTTAAAGCAATTGACCAACAGTATGATCCCATTGTTCACAAAGAAAATATGTATACATAAACATATAACACTGGATAAAAGACTAGGATATACAAAAATTAATAATAAACAGTAATAGTAATTACTTCTAGGCAGTGAGATTCAGAGCTTTTTTTTCCCCCTCCCTCCTATTTTCAAAGTTTTCTACAATAATTATGTACTACTTTTCATGTTAAGGGAAAGAACACAAATATTATATTTATATATATATATATATATATAATCTTTTTAAGTTTGGGAAATAATTTAATGTTATTTATGAATTTGTGTATTTCACTGTACATTTCTTTTTCCAAATCACTTTATTATTTAATTATTTATTTATTTTTTAACATCTTTATTGAAGTATAATTGCTTTACAAAGGTGTGTTAGTTTCTGCTTCATAACAAAGTGAATCAGTTATATATATATATGTTCCTATATCTCTTCCCTCTTGTGTCTCCCTCCCTCCCACCCTCCCTATCCCACCCCTCCAGGTGGTCACAAAGCACGGAGCTGATCTCACTGTGCTATGCGGCTGCTTCCCACTAGCTATCTATTTTACGTTTGGTAGTGTATATATGTCCATGCCACTCTCTCACTTTGTCACAGCTTACCCTTCTCCCACCCTATATCCTCAACACCATTCTCTAGTAGGTCTGTGTCTTTATTCCCATCTTGCCCCTAGGTTCTTCATGACTTTTTTTTTTTCTTTCTTAGATTCCATATGTATGTGTTAGCATAAGAAATTTGTTTCTCTCTTTCTGACTTACTTCACTCTGTATGACAGACTCTAGGTCCATCCATCTCACCACAAATAACTCAATTTTGTTTCTTTTTATGGCTGAGTAATATTCCATTGTATATATGTGCCACATCTTCTTTATCCATTCAACTGTTGATGGACACATAGGTTGCTTCCATGTCCTTGCTATTGTAACTAGTGCTGCAATGAACATTTTGGTACATGACTCTTTTTGAATTATGGTTTTCTCAGGGTATATGCCCAGTAGTGGGATTGCTGGGTTGGATGGGAGTTCTATTTTTAGTTTTTTAAGGAACCTCCATACTGTTCTCCATAGTGGCTGTAACAATTTACATTCCCACCAACAGTGCAAGAGGGTTCCCTTTTCTCCACACCCTCTCCAGCATTTACTGGTTCTAGATTTTTTGATGATGGCCATTGTGACCGGTGTGAGATGATATCTCATTGTAGTTTTGATTTGCATTTCTCTAATGATTAATGATGTTGAGCATTCTTGCATATGTTTGTTGGCAATCTGTATATCTTCTTTGGAGAAATGTCTATTTTGGTCTTCTGCCCATTTTTGGTTTGGGTTCTTTGTTTTTTTGATATTGAGCTGCATAAGCTGCTTGTAAATTTTGGAGATTAATCCTTTGTCAGTCGCTTCATTTGCAAATATTTTCTCCCATTCTGAGGGTTGTCTTTTGGTCTTGTTTATGGTTTCCTTTGCTGTGCAAAAGCTTTTAAGTTTCATTAGGTCCCATTTGTTTATTTTTGGTTTTATTTCCATTTCTCTAAGAGGTGGGTCAAAAAGGACCTTGCTCTGATTTATGTCATAGAGTGTTCTGCCTATGTTTTCCTCTAAGAGTTTCACAGTGTCTGGCCTTACATTTAGGTCTTTAATCCATTTTAAGATTATTTTTGTGTATGGTGTTAGTGAGTGTTCCAATTTCATACTTTTACATGTACCTGTCCAGTTTTCCCAGCACCACTTATTGAAGTGGCCGTCCTTTCTCCACTGTACATTCCTGCCTCTTTTATCAAAGATAAGGTGACCATATGTGCGTGGGTTTATCTCTGGGCTTTCTATCCTTTTCCATTGATCTATACTTCTGTTTTTGTGCTAGTACCATACTGTCTTGATTACTGTAGCTTTGTAGTATAGTCTGAAGTCAGGGAGCCTGATTCCTCCAGCTCTGTTTTTCGTTCTTAAGATTGCTTTGGCTATTTGGGGTCTTCTGTGTTTCCATACAAATTGTGAAACTTTTTGCTCTAGTCCTGTGAAAAATGCCATTGGTAGTTTGATAGAGATTGCATTAAATCTGTAGATTTCTTTGGGTAGTAGAGTCATTTTCACAATATTGATTCTTCCAATCCAAGAACATGGTATATCTCTCCATCTATTTGTATCATCTTTAATTTCTTTCATCAGTTTGTTATAATTTTCTGCATGCAGGTCTTTTTTCTCCCTTAGGTAGGTTTTTTCCTAGATATATTATTCTTTTTGTTGCAATGGTAAATGGGAGTGTTTCCTTAATTTCACTTTCAGACTTTTCATCATTCGTGTATAGGAATGCCAGAGATTTCTGTGCATTAATTTTGTATCCTGCAACTTTACCAAATTCATTGATTAGCTCTAGTAGTTTTCTGGTAGCATCTTTAGGATTCTCTATGTATAGTATCATGTCGTCTGCAAACAGTGATAGCTTTAGTTCTTCTTTTCCAATTTGGACTCCTTTTATGTCTTTTTTTTCTCTGAGTGCTGTGGCTAAAACTTCCGAACATATGTTGAATAATAGTGGTGAGAGTGGGCAACCTTGTCTTGTTCCTGATCTTAATGGAAATGCTTTCAGTTTTTCATCATTGAGGATGATGTTGGCTGTGGGTTTATCATATATGGCCTTTATTATGTTGAGGAAAGTTCCCTCTATGCCGACTTTCTTCAGGGTTTTTTATCATAACTGGGTGTTGAATTTTGTTAAAACCTTTCTGTGCATCAATTGAGATGATCATATGGTTTTTCTCCTTCAATTTGTTAATACGGTTTATCACATTAATTGATTTGCATATATTGAAGAATCCTTGCATTCCTGGAACAAACCCCACTTGATCATGGTGTATGATTCTTTAATGTGCTGTTATATTATGTTTGCTAGTATTTTGTTGAGGATTTTTGCATCTATGTTCATCAGTGATATTGGCCTGTAGTTTTCTTTCTTTGTGATATCTTTGTCTGGTTTTGGTATCATGGTGATGGTGGCCTTGTAGAATGAGTTTGGGAGTGTTCCTCCCTCAACTATATTTTGGAAGAGTTTAAGGATGATAGGTGTTAGCTCTTCTCTAAATGTTTGATAGAATTCAGTTGTGAAGCCATCTGGTACTGGGCTTTTGTTTGTTGGAAGATTTTTAATCACAGTTTCAATTTCAGTGCTTGTGATTGGTCTGTTCATATTTTCTATTTCTTCCTGATTCAGTCTTGGCATGTTGTGCATTTCTAAGAATTTGTCCATTTCTTCCAGGTTGTCCAATTTATTGGCATAGAGTTGCTTGTAGTAATCTCTCATGATCCTTTGTATTTCTGCAGTGTGAGTTGTTACTTCTCCTTTTTCATTTGTAATTCTATTGATTTGAGGCTTCTCCCTTTTTTTCTTGATGAGTCTGGCTAATGGTTTATTGATTTTGTTTATCCTGTCAAAGAACCATCTTTTAGTTTCATTGATCTTTGCTATTGTTTCCTTCATTTCTTTTTCATTTATTTCTGATCTTATCTTTATGCTTTCTTTCCTTCTGCTAACTTTGGTTTTTTTTTTTTTTTCTTTCTCTAATTGCTTTAGGTGCAAGGTTAGGTTGTTTATTCAAGATGTTTCCTGTTTCTTAAGGTAGGATTGTATTGCTATAAATTTCCCTCTTAGAACTGCTTTTGTTGCATCCCATAGTTTTTGGGTCATAATGTCTCCATTGTCATTTGTTTCTAGGTATTTTTTGATTTCCTCTTTGATATCTTCAGTGATCACTTCATTATTAAGTAGTGTATTGTTTAGCCTCCATGCATGTGTATTTTTAACAGATCTTTTCCTGTAATTGATATCTAGTCTTATAGCGCTGTTGTCGGAGAAGACACTTGATACAATTTCATTTTCTTAAATTTACCAAGGCTTGATTTGTGACCCAATATATGATCTATCCTGGAGAATGTTCCATGAGCAATTGAGAAGAATGTGTATTCTGTTTTTTTTTTGTTTTTTTTTTTGTGGTATGTGGGCCTTTCACTCTTGTGGCCTCTCCCACTGCAGAGCACAGGCTCCGGATGCGCAGGCCCAGTGGCCATGGCTCACAGGCCCAGCCGCTTCACGGCATGTGGGATCTTCCCGGACTGGGACACAAACCCATGTCCGTTGCATCAGCAGGTGGACTCTTAACCACTGCACCACCAGGGAAGCTGGTATTCTGTTGTTTTTGGATGGAATGTCCTATAAATATAAATTAAGTCCATCTTGTTTAATGTATCATTTAAAGCTTGTGTTTCCTTATTTATTTTCATTTTGGATGATCTGTCCATTGGTGAAAGTGGGGTGTTAAAGTCCCCTACTATGAGTGTGTTACTGTTGATTTCTCCTTTTATGGCTGTTAGTATTTGCCTTATGTATTGAGGTGCTCCTATGTTGGGTGCATATATATTTACAAATGTTATATCTTCTTCTTGGATCAATCCCTTTATCATTATGTAGTGTCCTTCTTTGTCTCTTGTAATAATCTTTAAAGTCTATTTTATCTGATATGAGAATTGCTACTCCAGCTTTCTTTTGATTTCCATTTGCATGGAATATCTTTTTCCATCCCCTCACTTTCAGTCTGTATGTGTCCCTAGGTCTGAAGTGGGTCTATTGTAGACAGCATATATATGGATCTTGTTTTTGTATCCATTCAGCAAGTCTGTCATTTGGTGGGAGCATTTAATCCATTTATATTTAAGGTAATTATCGATATGTATGTTCCTAGTCCCATTTTCTTAATTGTTTTTTGTTTTCTATTGTAGGTCTTTTCCTTCTCTTGTGTTTCCTGCCTAGAGAAGTTCCTTTAGCATTTGTTGTAAAGCTGGTTTGGTGGTGCTGAACTCTCTCAGCTTTTGCTTGTCTGTAAAGGTTTTAATTTCTCCATCAAATCTGAATGAGATCCTTGCTGGGTATAGTAATCTTGGTTGTAGGTTTTTCTCCTTCATCACTTTCAGTATGTCCTGCACTCCCTTCTGGCTTGCAGAGTTTCTGCTAAAAGATCAGCTGTTAACCTTATGGAGATTCCCTTATGTGTTATTTGTTGTTTTCCCCTTGCTGCTTTTAACATGTTTTCTTTGTATTTAATTTTTGATAGTTTGCTTAATATGTGTCCTGGTGTGTTTCTTCTTGGATTTATCCTGTATGGGACACTCTGTGCCTCCTGGACTTGATTAACTATTTCCTTTCCTGTATTAGGGAAGTTTTCAAATATAATCTCTTCGAATATTTTCTTAGTCCCTTTCTTTTTCTCTTCTTCTTCTGGGACCCTTATAAATCGAATGTTGGTGTGTTTAATGTTGTCCCAGAACTCACTGAGACTGTCCTCAGTTCTTTTCATTCTTTTTTCTTTATTCTGCTCTGCAGTAGTTATTTCCACTATTTTATCTTCCAGGTCACTTCTCCATTCTTCTGCCTCAGTTATTCTGCTATTGATCCCTTCTAGAGAATTTTTAATTTCATTTATTGTGTTGTTCATCCTTGTTTGTTTGCTCTTTACTTCTGGTAGGTCCTTGTTAAATGTTTCTTGCATTTTGTCTATTCTATTTCCAAGATTTTGGATCATCTTCACTATCATTATTCTGAAATCTTCTTCAGGTAGACTGCCTATTTCCTCTTCATTTATTAGGTCTGGTGGGTTTTTATCTTGCTCCTTCATCTGCTGTGTGTTTTTCTATCTTCTCATTTTGCTTAACTTATTGTGTATGGGGTCACCTTTTTGCAGGCTGCAGGTTTGTAATTCCTGTTGTTTTTGGTGTCTGTCCCCAGTGGCTAAGGTTGGTTCAGTGGGTTGTGTAGGCTTCCTGGTGGAGGAGACTAGTGCCTGTGTTCTGGTAGATGAGGCTGGATCTTGTCTTTCTGGTGGGCAGGTCCACGTCTGGTGGTGTGTTTTGGGGTGTCTGTGGTCTTATTATGATTTTAGGCAGCCTATCTGCTAATGGATGGGGCTGTGTTCCTTTCTTGGTAGTTGTTTGGCATAGGGTGTCCAGCACTGTAGCTTGCTGGTCATTGAGTGAAGCTTGGACTTGGCGTTGAGATGGAGATCTCTGGGAGATTTTCACCATTTGATATCACATGGAGCTGGGAGGTCTCTTGTGGACCAGTGTCCTGAAGTTGGCGCTCCCACCTCAGAGGCACAGTACTGATTCCTGGCTGGAGCACCAAGAGCCTTTCATTCACATGGCTCAGAATAAAAGGTAGAAAAAATAGAAAGGAATAAAGAAAGAGGATAAAATAAAATAAAGTAAAATAAAATAAAGTTATTAAAGTAAAAAATAATTATTAAGAAAAACTTTTAAAGAGTAAAAAAAAAAACCTAGGACAAATGGTGAAAGCAAAGCTATACAGACAAAATCACGTGCAGAAGCATACATATACACACTAACAAAAAGAGATAAAGGAGAAAAAATAATATATCTTTGTTCCCAAAGTCCACCTCCTCAATTTGGGATGATTTGTTGTCTATTCAGGTATTCCACAGATGCAAAGTACATCAAGTTGATTGTGGAGTTTTAATCTGCTGCTCCTGAGGCTGCTGGCAGAGATTTTCCTTTCTCTTCTTTGTTCACTGCCTCCTTTATCAAATATAAGGTGACCTTATGTGCATGGGTTTATCTCTGGGCTTTCTATCCTGTTCCATTGATCTATATTTCTGTTTTTGTGCCAGTACAATAGTGTCTTGATTACTGTAGCTTTGTAGTATAGTCTGAAGTCTGGGAGCCTGATTCCTCCAGCTCCATTTATATTTCTCAATATTGCTGTGGCTATTCAGGGTCTTTTGTGTTTTCATACATTGTGATATTTTTTATTCTAGTTCTGTGAAAAATGGCTGTGGTAGTTTTATAGGGATTGCATTGAATCTGTAGATTGCTTTGGGTTATATAGTCATTTTCACAATATTAAGTTACCCTTTAAAAAAATCCTTTTAAACAACTGTGATATTCGTTAAAGAAGTCAAATTATCCTTTTTCCAATAGAGTATATTCTTTATGTATTGAGTCAGGGGACGGAACTTCTTTTGTTTTGCTAAACTTTATGGCCAGGTTTATAGTCAAGGTACCATATAGCACCAAGATCATTAAATTGAATTATTAGGTACAGAGAGTTTTCAGCAATGACATCTAGGTTATCTGGTTATGGCTAGAAATAGAGAAATCACTACCTGATAAAAAGTGGATGCAGAAAGCAAGAAAGGAGGTTGGCGATGTGTAAGGGATATTTCCAAAATGGGGTCAGGAAATCAGATGAGGAGAGTGAGCAAAACAAAAATAAACAAAAACAAAAAGCAAAATCCTCTCTGCTAGTTGCTGATATTCATTCCTAATGGCTATATTAGAGTGAATATGTTTGCCTGCAAAGCTACAAAAAGGAAAATGTTTACCTGATGACATGTCTTACTGAACTTAAGTTTGGCTTAGAGATTAAGCTTCATATGTCCAGTCTTCCCATATTCAAAAAGAGTCCATCATAGAGTCTTTTTAAAAGTTTTCATCAAACTTCCAATGAGGGAGGTAGAAGTATATAATTCCAAGGTGACTTTTAGTAAGTTACAAATCCTTAAGCCTCTGGCTAGCTGTAAAATTGATTAGAAGTTTTAGGTATTTTTGTAATTTGATCTTCTAATACTTTCAAAATTATTGACTGAATATTATCTGGTCCCAACATATAAATATTTATTTATTTAGTAGAATAATGGAGATAATAAAGTATTTGGTGTCAGAAGAGTTGGATTTTAGCCTCAGACTTTCTACCTGTGTAACTTTAGGTGTCAGCCATTCAGCAATTTTCCATTGTTTATAAATAGAATGTAACACAGGTGTGTGTCTGTGGATTGGACATATGCACCAAAGAGTAGGTTATTATTTTTCTGAATTTCCCTACATTTTTGAACTGTTCTTGGACTTGATTATGAGTAGATGAATTCAGGATTGTAATTCCCTCACTAAGAAAGACTAAGTAAGTGTCTATAGAGGAATGTTGACAGGCAAATGCTGGAAAAACTAATTATAAACAAGTTAAAAGGTTAGAGATAAGTTGAAGGAAAGGTTTAAGAACCAAGAGATTGTAGTTATTTGGAAATGGAATAAGACTGAGGACTGGTCAGGAATAAGAGAGGGAAGTCTGAAGTAACTGTTGAAACAGCTTTGGCTTTTCAAAACTAAACTTTAGTCAAGTGATTGTATCAGTGAGGTGATTTTGGCTATAATTCATTTTAAAATCACAGCTTAAAAAAATCAGGAAAATATACCCCCCAAAATAAAATCAGAAATTAAAGAAAAGAAGTTACAGCTAATACCACAGAAATACAAAGAATTATAAGAGACTGCTATGAACATTTATATGCCAAAAACTTGGACAACCTAGAAGAAATGGACAAATTCCTAGAAACATACAACCTTCCAACATTGAATCAAGGAGCAATAGAAAAACTGAACAGACTGATACCTAGTAATGAAATTGAATACATAATAAAAAAAAAATACTCCCAACAAACAAAAGTCCAGGACCAGATGGCTTCATAGGTGAAGTCTACTAAACATTAAAGAAGAGTCAATACCTGTCTTTCTCAAACTATTAAAAAATATTGAAGAAAAAGGAACACTCCTAAACTAATTATATGAGGCCAGCAATACCCTGATATCAAAACTAGACAAAGACATTACAAAAAAAGAAAAAAACAGGCCAATGTTTCTGATGAATATAGATGCAAAATCCTAAAAAAATATTATCAAATAGACTTCAATAATACATTAAAAGGATCATACATAATGATCAAGTGGCATTTCTTCCAGGGATGCAAGGATGCAAGGATGGTTCAGTACTCAATCAATATGATGCACCACATTAACAAAACAAAGGCCAAGAATTATATAATCGTCTCAATAGATACAGAAAAAGATTTGACATAATTCAACACATTTTTATGATAAAAACTCTCAACCAAATGGGTGAAGAGGGAACATACCTGAACATAATATAGGACATATATGACAAACCCACAACTAACATCATACTCAATGGAGAAAAGTTTTTCTTCTAAGGTCAGGAACAAGTCAAGGATGCATACTTTTGCTATTTTTATTCACATAGTATTGGAAGTCCCAGCCACAGCTATCAGAGAAGAAAAAGAGATGAAGAGCATCCAAACTGGAAAAGAAGATGTAAAACTGTCACTATTTGCAGATGATATGATACTATATATAGAAGACCCTAAAGACTCCACCAGAAAACTGTTAGAAATAATAAACAAATTCAGTAAAGTTTGCATGATACAAAATTAATTACAGAAATCTGTTGCATTTCTATACCCTAATAATGAACTGTCAGAAAGAGAAATGAAGAAAACAATCTTACTGAAAATTACATAAAAAAGAATAAAATACCTCAGAATAAATTTAACCAAGGAGGTAAAACGCCTATACTCTGAAAACAGTAAGACATTGATGAAAAAATTGAAGATGACACAAATAAATGGAAAGGTATATCATGCCCATGGATTGGAAGAATTAATATTGTAAAAATGTCCATACTACCCAAAGCAATCTAAAGATTCAATGCAATCCTTATTAAAATACCCATGACATTTTTCACAGAATTCAAACAAATAATCCTAAAGTTTGCATGAAACCACAAATAACCCTGAATAGCCGAAGCAATCTTGAGAAAGAACAAAGCTGAAGGTATAATCCTCTCCCTGACTTCAAACTATACCACAAATCTACAATAATCAAAACATCATGGTAGTGGCACAAAAACAGACACATAGATCAATGGAACAGAGAGAGGGCACAGAAATACACCCATACTTATATGGTCAATTAATCTATATTAAGAAGCAATAATATACAATTAGAGAAATACAGCCTCTTCAATAAATGATGCTGAAAAAACTGGACAACTACCTGCAAAAGAATCAAACTGGACTACTTTATCACACCATAAACAAACATTAACTCAAAATGGATTAAAGAATTAAATGTAAGACCTGAAACTGTGAAACTCCTAGAAGAAAACTGAAGCAGTTAGCTTTTTAACATCAGTCTTAGCAACATTTTTGTTTTGGATCTGTCTCTTCAGGCAAGGGCAACAAAAGCAAAAATTAAAAAATGGGATTACATTAAACTTTTTAGTTTGCACAGTGAAGGAAACTATTAACAAAATGAAAAAGCCACCTACTACTGAATGGGAGAAGATATTTGCAAATGATATATCCAGTAAGAGGCTAATATCTAAAATACACAAAGAACTCATACCACTTAACATCAAGAAAACAAACAACCTTATTAAAAATGTGGCAGAGGATCTGAATAAACAATTTCCCAAAGAAGACATACAGATGGCCAACAGGCACATTAAAAGCTGCTCAACATCACTAATCATCAGGGAAACGTAAACCAAAACTACAATTAGATATCACCTCACACCCATCAGAATGGCTATAATTAAAAAGAAAACAAATAAGTGTTGATGAGGATGTGGAGAAGAGGAAACCCTTGTGTACACTTGGTGGGAATATAAATTGGTACAGCAACTATGAAAAACACTAGAGAGTTTCCTTAAAAAGTTAAAAATAGAACTAGAATACAATCCAGCAATTCCATTTTTGGGTATTCATTCAATGAAAACTAAAATAGTAATTTAAAAAAGATATATGCACCCCACTATTCATTGCAGTGTTATTTACAGTAGGCAAGATATGGAAGTGTCAATCGATAGATGAATGGATAACAAAGATAGGATATATATGCACACATATGTATATATTTGTGTGTGTGTGTGTGTGTATACACACACACACACATATATATATTATATATATTTATATATATGTATATATACAATGGAATATTACTCAGCCACAAAAAGAATGAAATCTTGACATTTGCAGCATTATTGATAGAACTGGATGGTATTATGCTAAGTGAAATAAGTTAGACAGAGAAAGAGAAACACTGTATGTTTTCACTTATATGTGGAATCTAAAAAACAAAGCAGATGAACAAACATAATGAAACCGAAACAGAGTTATACATACAGGGAACAAACTGGTGGTTGCCAGTGGGATGGGGGTTGGGGACTGGGTAAAATAAGGGAAGGGGATTAAGAGGTATAAACTTCTATTTATAAAATAAATAAGTCACAGGGATGTACTGTATAGCACAGAGTATATAGTCAATATTATTGTAATAACTTTGTATGGTGACAGATAGTAACTAGACTTATTGTGATGATCATTTTATGGTGTATAAAAATATCGAATCACTAGGTTGTGCACCTGAATCTAGTATAACATTGTCAGCCAATTATACTTCAGTTAAAAAATCAGGAAAATATACTTCTCATGTAAGAGGGAACTTGGAGGTAGAGTGATCCAGGTTAATTAAGTAGCTCAATGGAATCATTAAGTAAATAGGTTTTGATATTTTGTTTGTTTTCCCTTTTTTTTTTTTTTTTTTTTTTGCTGATCTGCTATATTCACCATGTAAACACTCAGACGGATTCTCTGAACAGCTGTAAGATGGCTATAGTAGTTCCCAGGTTCATATCCAGGTATGAAATCATCCAGTGACAGAATGGGTTCTTTCTTCCTCATGTAATTTTTTAATGCTTGTATTATATTACTAGGGCTGCCATAAGAAAATACTACAAATTGAGTGGCTTAAACAAAAGAAATGTATTTTCTCACAGTTATCTGGAGGCTGGAAATACAAGATCAAGGTGTTAGTAGCTTTGGTTTCTCCTGAAATCTCTCTTTGGATTGCAGATGGCCTGACAACCTTCTCATTGTGTCCTCATATGTTCTTTCCTCTGTGTGTGTGCACCCCTGGTGTTTCTTTGCATGTCCAGGTTTTCCCTTATTATAAGAACACCAGTTAGACTGGATTAGGGCACACCCATATGACCTCATTTAACCTTAATTCTCTCTTTAAATATCCTATCTCTAAATACAGTCACATTTTTAGGTACTGGGCTAGAGCTTTAACACATGAATTTTGGGAAGACACATTTCAGACCATGACCATGTTGGAAAACCTTTTTATAAGTTTCTCCCATGTACTCTGCCCTCATATCTCATTGGACAGAATTATGTTATGTGACCATGCTTAAACCAGTCTCTGACAAAACTAATGGGGTCTTAATTATTGGCATAAGCCTATTAGGATTTGCCCCAGGAACTGAGAATTAAGTAAATTTTCCCTGGTTTCCAGGAAGAAGTAGACACCAAATGAATTCAAGGTCCTTCAAGCAAGGCAGTAGCTGGGGAGGACTGTTAAAAGGGAATCCAATCTGCATTCACTGTAATCATGAACTTGTGATTTATGAGTGATTTAGGCTAGTCTAAAGCGCTAGGAGCAGAGAAAATTATGAATATTCTAATCACTAGTGAACTCTAGGAAATGAAGCCAGACATTTGGGTGCCTTTTTTAATGTCAAGTTAGAGGGCGTAGTTAAGAGAGAAGCAGGTGTATCGGGGAGGATGGTGATGGATAATGAGACATAAGATGAAGTAAAGAGAGTTTGAAAGGATGGCTCAAGAATACATGTGCATAGTTCCACAAATCCTGGCTTTACAGTACACTGTACTCTAAATGAGTTATTTACCATCTCAGAATTATATTTATTTATTTATAAAATGGGGATGTTAAATCAATTATTTTGCAGATTTGGAGGATTAAATCAGATAACTTAGGTGAAAAGAGTTATGAAACTATTAAGTACTACACAGATATCAGAATTTCTTATAATGTATAGTTATGATATCTATTCTAATAATTTTGTCTTGTTTGTGCCCAGCACAATTTGAGACAGAAACTTAGTTCAGTAGATAGTTAGCATAGTTAATATAATCTGTCATGTGTCTCATTTTTATTATTGAGAGTATAATTTGCACTGCAATAATCAGATAATGTGGGCTATTTGGGTTTAAAAAAAGAGCCCTGTCCAAAATGTTTTTGTCTAAGTTTTAGTCTAGTCTCTCCTGGTATATACCTAGCCCTGCTGAATATTCAGTTGTCTTCCTGGGTACACCTGTGTGCACAGGTTAAGCAAGGTATATGTGTTCTTTTTTCTGGGTATGGAGCTATGAGCTGGTTGATTCCTTTTCTGTCTTTGGGGGAAAGGAGTTTAAAAATCCATCCTTTTTAAAGGTACATAAAAATTTAATTCTAAAGCAAACAAAAGCAGGCAAAGTTAAGCAGTCTTTCAAATTTGAAATATATATTGCCTGTAGCTATTTCATTAATTAGAATGTGGGTCTTCACACAAATTCATGAAGATCACTGACTCAAATAATCTCTCCTATATTTTCAAGGCTAATAATGATGATAATAATGTCAATTTTATTCACCCTTGAACGGTTGAAATCTAACAGTATGTGCCTATTGTAATTCTTCTATATAACTGCACACTGTACAGTTATATCTTAACTTGGGTTCTCCAGGAAAAAGAGCTTGAAGTAAAGGTTTGCTTTTAAACACTTTATTGAGCCAAGGGAACAAAGGTCAGTGATAGATGGAACAAAGCAAGAAAGGAAAGTGATGCAAAATGAGAATATTTCCCAGAGTTGGTCAATCACTTCAGCCATATCAAATGTGTCTTAGGGATTTCCCTGGTGGTCCAGTGGTTAAGATTCTACACCACCAATGCAGGGGTTCTGGGTTCGATCCCTGCTCATGGAACTAGATCTCCCGTGCCACAACTAAAATGTGTCTTAGGATGGTCCTTCTGAGATAGGACGTATTTGATATGCTCTTGGTCAAATATTTGGCCTTGCCCTTCTGGGTAACACATGCATGGGTGCAAAGTATGCTTCTGTTTCATCCCATACAGTGAGGTCAATGGAGAACACCTGGCCAGAAGGTGAGAGGCTCTTGGGACTGGTCCAAGGCAAGGCACTGTCAAGGGGCACCTGAATTGATGTGTTTGAAAATATATAGATTGATTGCTTCACCTGTGAATGAAATAAAAGACAAAAGGTGAAAAGCATCTAAAAGGCTGTATCCAATACACTGAATGTGTGTGTATATGCAAACAATTTTGATAACTAGAGTTTTACTGTTGAAATAAATATTATTACTGGTAAGTATTTATGGTATAGAGATATTTTATATGCATGTATAGAAATATGAAGCGCTCCACAATGTGGAGGGGATTCTATATATTTTAAAATGATTATCTACCCAATTAAATAGTTTTTGCAGAGGAAATACAATATTCCTCTGTACCATTTTATGCTTTCCTTCTCTTGAAAATTAAGAGAAATGGTAATGATTGGGAAAAAAATTGGCATTTGGGGAGCTGTCTTTTTTATTGTTAGAAGACAATTTAATATATGTGCTGGTAGGTTCAGCATGTGTATGAAAATATGATATGATATTTAACAAAGGTTTGTCATATAGTGAGAAAGAATTAAAGAAGCAATATTAAACCTTAGTGACTGTTTGTTGACATTCAAATAAGAGCAGAGAAAGACCTTTCTGTTTCCCTAGATGACTCTATGCTTTCAGGGGTATAATGCCATTCACTGGGGGGAATGTCTGAGCTCCATTGTTTGAATGTCTAGGTTTGGACAATATGGACCAGTAACATCAACTAGTCACCTGCATTTTAATATGATTTCTTACTGTATTTATAGTTATAATGGCCATATGTTGATACAACTTAAAATTCTTCTGGGTGAATGGGTTACTTTTCAAACTTATGGTGATAAGGTAAGGAACAACAATTTCAAATAGCATCAAAAGTTGCATTGAAAAGGCTTTCTACTGGGTTATTTTTACTGAGAAAATGCTTGTCTGTTTGACATTACTTTTCTGAAGAAGTTGTTTCCTAGAAAAGTGAGGTCTAGAAAAGAAGGCAAAGTTTGTCTCGTTACAAATGTCTTCTTTCAGTACCAAGGTCAAATAGCTAATGACGGAATTTAAGGGTGAACAGTGGAAAGTATTTCCTCAGCTTGCAAATTATAGTGTATTGTGATCATCTACTTACTAACATAAGCTCCGATCCAAACTGTTTCCCTATGACACTGGCACACAGATTACAGGTGAGTTTAAACTAATTTATATCCACCTGTTTATTTTCCATTATAAACTTTCCTCTTAAGTTGCAAATAATTTTCAGAGGTTTTACCCCCTCATACAACTACATGCATTTTTCAATTTTCCTCAGCTACTAAAGTGCTCACAATTGGATTGGGATCAAGATGGCAGAATAGGAAGATGTGGAGCTCGTCTTCCCCACAACCACATCAAAATACATCTACATGTGGAATAATCCTCACAGAAAAACAACTGGAAATTGGCAGAAGATCTCTTATATAACCAAAGCTTCAAGAAAGATCCCCATGTAACTGGGTTGGATGGGGGAAAAATACATCTGGACAGGACCAGCACCCCTGCAAGGGACCTGTGAAGGAGGGAAGATCTGCATGGGCAGGGCCTCACCCTGGGAAACACACCGTGCCTGCTGGGAGGTCTGCTGGGACAGGTAGAGGTGCTAGAGGATGTTGGGCTCTGCTCACAAGGAGTGCACACATGCTAGAGAGAGACTGGGGCTGATGGCAGCCATGTCACCACACTTGCCAGCCCAAAATGCACACCAGGCAGGACTGTTAGTATGCACAATGGATAGGTGCTGAAAGTCAGGCAGATGGGCCCTGGGACATGACATGGTCTAGCTGTGTGGAGACAACCTGGAGGGCTGGGGTCGTGATCTGGCTAGAACCTTGGAGCCCATTGTCAGCACTGCATGGTGGGAAAAGGTCCTGTGTCAGAGCCCACTGTCTGTCCATGCATGGTGCACATTGTGGGTGTGAGCAAAGCAGGGGGCAGTGCTGACATTGGGGCCCATTATCAGATCTTGCACAATGGGAGAATGTTGTCAAACCCGACACCCAGGGCTTCTACTCCAGCAACTGGGGAGCAGACCATGCCCCCAACAGGGCTGTGACAGCCACAGAAAAAGAGGAGGCCCCACCCAACATCTCAGTGCAGGCTCTGGATACCACCAAAACAATCATACCCACTTGCAAGGGGATAATGGCCAGCACACTGAGGAAAGACATGGCTGGCGTCCATACCAAGAACAACCCTCATACCAAAAATACTGGACTCAAACCATCTACACAGCAATGCTTCCACATAAAAACACCCCTTCAAGACCACAGTAGATAACAGTTTCTCCTAAATTTATAGAAATTGAGAAAGTTAAACAATATGAAAAAGCAGAGCAACTACTCCCAATTAAAAGAACAAGAGAAATCCTCTGAAAGAACAAATAATGAAACAGATCTCACTGCTCTACTAGACCCCAAGTTCAAAAAGGAGGTAATAAAAATGCTAAAGAAATTAAGGAAGATTATTGATAGAAATGCAGATCACTATAACAAGGAACTAGAAACTATAAAGATGAACCAATAAAAATTAGACAACTCAATTGCTGAGATAAAAACCAATCTAGAAGCAATGAATAGCAGACTAAATAACCCAGAAAAACAAATAAGAGATCTGGAAGATAGAATAATGGAAATCACCCAATCAGAACAACAGAAAGAGAAAAAAAAAAAAAAGATCTATAGCATACTATAAAGCATGCCAACCTATGCATAATAGGGGTTCCAGAAGGAAAAGAAAGAGAAAAGGGGATTAAAAATGTATTTGAAGGGCTTCCCTGGTGGTGCAGTGGTTGAGAGTCCACCTGACAATGCAGGGGACATAAGTTCGTGCCCCGGTCCAGGAAGATCCCACATGCCATGGAGCGGCTGGGCCTGTGAGCCATGGCTGCTGAGCCTGCGTGTCCGGAGCCTGTGCTCCACAACAGGAGAGGCCACAACAGGAGAGGCCACAACAGTGAGAGGCCCACATACCACAAAAAAAAAAAAAAAGTATTTGAAGAAATTATGGCTAGAAAGCTCTCAAACCTAAAAAAGGAATCAGCTATCAAGGTACAGGAAACACAGAGGGTCCCAAACAAGATGAACCCAAACAGATCTGTACCAAGACATATCATAATTAAAATGGCAAAACTTAAAGAGAGGTTTCTAAAGGCAGCAAAAGAAAGACAGAGTCAGTTATAAGGGAAGCACTTCATAAAACTATCAGCTGATTTCTCTGTGGAAACTTTGCAGGCCAGAAGGGAGTGACATGATATATTCAAAGTCCTGAAAGGGCAAAACCTTCAACCTAAGATATTCTACACAGCAAGATTATCACTTAGAATAGAAGGAGAGATAAAGAATTTCCCAGACAAGCAAAAGCTAAAAGAATTCAGCAATACTAAATCTACCCTAAAAGAAATGTTGATGATTCTTCTCTAAAGAGAAAAGAAGCATGAATCTATAGAAAAAGGAAAATCACAATAGGAAAGGTAAATATATAAAAGAACTTAAGATCACTTAAATAAGCCAGTACATAGATTAAAAAAAAACAATTAAAAAGTTGTTTAAGAAAAACAATTAAAACAATTAAAAATTGTTAAAGCAATTATACCTACATTAAACAGTAAAAAGATAAGCATGAAGATGTAAAATAGGACATCAAAATCATAAAATATGGGGGAGGGGAATATAAAAATGTAGATCTTTTAGAATGTGTTTGAACTTGACTGACTATCAATTTAAAGCAAGTACATATAGTTATGGGTCAGCATACTTGAACTCCATGGTAAACACAGATCAAAAATACACAATAGATTCACAAAAACAAAAAAGAAAGGAACTCAAGCATGTTACAAAAGAAAATCATCAAACTTCAAAAGGAAAGAAGAAGAAAAAAGAAGAAGAAATGAACAAAGAAGAATTACAAAACCAACTGGAAAACAAGGTTTAAAATGGCAATAATTACATGCTATCAATAATCACGTTAAATGTCAATGGACTACATGATCTGATCAAAAGACATAGAGAGGCAAATTGGATTAAAAAAAAAAAGAAAGAAAGAACCTGCAATACGCTGCCTGCAAGAGACTCGCTTCAGGGTGAAAGACACACCCAAACTGAAAGTAAGTGGATGGAAAAAGATATTTTATGCAAACTGACACAAGAAAGTGGGGTAGAAATACTCATATCAGACAAAATAGACTTTAAAACAGAGGCCATAAAGAAAGACAATGAAGGGCATTATATAATGATAAAGGGATCAATATAAGAAGATGATATTACATTCACTAACATATATGTACCCAATATATTGATAGAAGAACCTAAAATATATATAAAACAAATACTAACAGACATTAATGAAGAAATTGACAGTAACACAATAATAGTAGGGGGCTTTAACATCCCACCGACCTCAATGGACAGATCATCCAGACAGAAAATCAATAAGGCAACAGAAGTCCTAAAGACCAGTTGGACTCAACTGATATCTACAGGACACTAGATCAAAAAAAAAAAAAAAAAAAAAAACCTTCCTTTTCAACTGCACATAGAATGTTCTCTAGGATAGACCAAATACTAGATGACAAAACAAGCCTCAACAAATTTAGGAGGATAGAAATTATTTCAAACATCCTTTCTGCCCACAAGGATATGAAACTAGAAATCATGAAAAAGAAAAGGGAAAAGAACAAACACATGGAGACTAAAAAATCATGCTACTGAAAAACCAGTAGGTCAACAATGGACTCAAAGAAGGAATCAGAAAATACCTTGAGACAAACGAAAATCAAAACACAATCTTAAAAAACCTATTGGATGCAGCAAAAGCAGTTCTAAGAGGGAAGTTCATAGAGACACAGGCCTTCCTCAAGAAACAAGAAAAATCTCAAAGAAACAACCTAAGCTACCACCTAGAAGAATTAGAAAAATAAGGACAAACAAAACAAAGTCAGCAGAAGGATGGAAATAATAAAGATCAGAGAGGAAATAAATAAAATGAGATTAAAAAAACAAAAGAAAAAAACAATAAAACCAAGAGCTGGATTTTTTTGAAAAGATAAACAAAATTGACCAACCTCTAGCTAGGCTAAAAGACACACAATAAAGAAGGCTAACTTACTTGCTTTGTTATAAGTATTACATGCACTTCAAATTATAAAAATGATATTAAAGAACCATTAGGAAATAGAAGAAAAGACTTAAGATCATCTATAAACCTGCAACATTGATAAAATCACTGTTACTTTTTCAGGTATTTCCTTACAGTTATTTTATCCATATGTAGTTTATATTTGAATGATTGAACCATATTGTACATATAGCTCTTTAGCCTTATCTTTTCCAGCTAAGGGAATTTGTACCTGTTCATCTAGTGTGAGTAAAACTTCTTAATTTTTAAAGGAAACATTGGTAATATATAACAGAAGACTTAACATGCTTGTACACTTTTGTTTAGCACTACCATGCCTAGAAAAATTTCGAAGAAAATCAAAGGTGTTATTATCTTTTTTTTAAACAAAATTCACATTTTACTTAGGTTAAAATAAACTATACAAAAATGATTTTCTTCACCAAAAATAACGGGAATATTTTCTGTATTATTCCTAGATAAACCACGAAACACTTATTTTTGTAGCTTTTCTAGGTTTTGCTTGTAAATCAAGATGAGGCAGTAGATACAGCCATGGAAAAAGACAGAAGAAAACAGACAAATCAGTTGTCAGTATGCATGGCCTCTGATTCTGTCTTGACTATGAAATAGAAGTGTTCAACATATACCTGTCAAAAAGCTTATGAAGATGTAGGCTCAATAAAGGAATGTAAACAGAAACAACCAGATGTGGAACAACAATGGCAGGCTCTTCCATTCAAACTTTAATTATAACTTGTTCCTTCAACTTCATTTGGTAAAGACAAAATCTACACTGAAATCCTTGTTTGGCGAGCTCACACGTTCCTCTTACAATCTGATAATTTTCTTAACGGTCCCTTACAGATTTTTAACAGCATACTTAAAACTACTATTCAAAGGTCAGTCATGAGCTTCATTGTAATGTTTTATAAAATGTATTCCTCCCTCCCATACCTCCTCAAAATTTATTTCTTCAAAGAACTGATAACTCAATACCTGACAATTGGATCCACAGTGATAAATGTTATGTCTAAAATGACTTAACTAATACAATTCCAAAGTGCCATTAGCAGAGATCACACAGAGTGTAACATGGTACTTTCAATGCTATCTTCTGGAAGAACAGTTAGGTCTCCAAAACATGGGACTTCAAATGGGCCATTTAAACAGGCAGATTATCAATGACTAATGTACTCAGTGGGAGGTCTACAGGTCAAGGTATTCAGTGATTAAGTGGCCTACGTACACCTTACAAATTTTCTGTAAGATATTTTCAAATTTCTTACAGATTTTTTCAAATATCAAATATAAGAGAAAGCCTATTTTAAAAGTCTCTTAGGTGTTTTCAATGGTTTCTGAATTATCTGTAGGAAGCTCTGACTTACTTGTTGGAGAAAGATGTTATCATCTTCATGAATACTAAGAATATTCATCAATGTTTTATAATACTGAAAGTTGGGCATAAACATAGTGGTCCAAAAATATGAGATTGGTTAAATAAACTGGTTAAATAAACTGTGGTATAAGTATACAAAGTAACTACATTTATCTATTAAAATTGTGTTGTAGAAGTGAGTATATTGATTAGGAAAAATGTTTATGGTCTATAGTTAAGGGAAGATTCAGGCTAAAAAACAGTATATTCTATACCATTCCATTAAAAAAAAACTATACGTATGCACATATATACTGATATAACTATAAAGAAAGACAATGAAAAGTTAATAGTAATTGCTTCTGGTTTATGGGACTATCACTAAAACAATTTGGGTTCAATTGCAGGTAACAAAAAGATATCCTAGAAAGCAAGTTAATAAGAGAAATATGTGCTTACAAAATCACTGGAAAGGCTAAAGAACAGGCTCTTGACTGAGCTTTGAGAAATGACTTCCAGACTGCCAAGTTGGTTGATTACTCTGTCATGATTTGCAAGCTGCTGCCATAATCGTTGGCTGGAGCATCAGGTAAACTCAGCTGAGATCCACACCAGTGAAACAGTGCAGCCACTAATTCAGGGAGTAGACACCATTATCTCTGTTACTACTGTGGAGGAAAAATTAATGCCAGCAAGACTGTGCCTGACAGCAAAAATCAGAAGTACAGAACAAATGAACAAATATAATAAAACAAAAACAGACTCACAGATACAGAAAACAAACTAGTGGTTGTTAGAGGGGAGGATGAGGGGAGATAGATAAAATTGGTGAAGGGGATTGAGAGGTACAAATTACCAGTTAGAAAATGTCACAGAGATATAATGTGCAGCACAGGGAATAGAGTCAATCATACTATATAACTTTGTATGATGTGTAATCTAAAATATTGAATCACTGTTTTGTACACCTGAAGCTAATTTAATATTGTAAGTCAACTACACTTCAATTAAAAAAAATGCAGACACAACCTCTTTACATCTTCCAAATCTGTGTGGGTCATCTGCTTGGTGGAGCTAGGACATACGGGGACATTGAGCTCAATGAGTCCCCAGCTCTCCATCCTTCAAAATGCTGAGGACATCCACAAGGAACTGAAATGGAGTTGTGAACCAATAAGCCATAGTGGACCCAGAAGTAATTTAAAGTTCGTCGTTTATAATTTGATGTTTCCTAAGTTTTTCAGCATTGAGCATATATTACCTTTGTAATTGGAAAAATAATAAAAGTTTATAATAGGAAGTTTCAATGTTATTCCACTTTTAATAGCTACTTGCTTGATTCTCAATTGAAAAAGAATTCTTCATACTTTCCTTCTGCAAAGTGAGATCCAATTCAAAAATAGGGTTTCTGTGTTGACATAAAGTTACTGAAAATATTTAAACCTGTATAAAATGCAAAACAAAAAAATACATGTAAAAGGCAAATATAACTTTTGACATCTAGAATGAGGATAAAGGGCACACATATTTAGGAATAAAAGAAAAAACAACTAATTTTCATCTTGATGCAACAACGACACACAATTTTACCCTGTTGGCCAACTTGCAACACGAAAAATAAAAATGCTCCCTCCAAAACTTCTCTGTGAGTGCTGAGAGAAATATGTCTAGAAAGCGAGTCTTCTTGAGTCAATCACATTAAGACTCTACCTGTCAAACATGGTAGGTTTAGCTTGGTGAGGCTGATAACACTGTCTACAAAAAGAGAGCAGCCTGAACATAAAAATTGTTGTGTGCCCTTAGGAGGAATGCTGCTTCTTTCCCTATGATATTCATCTGAAGACTCATCTCTACAGAATACTGATTCAATTTGATTTTACCATTCTGTTCTGTGTTTTTGAGCTGTCTGCTGAGTGCCTTCCAATGTGCAGTGTGGCACAGAAATTCAGGAGTAGGAAGATAAGGTCTCTCTCTGGTTCTCTGAAGACTTTTTTTGAGAGTGATGAGTTGAGACACCCACATTTAAATAATGAGTAGAACTGCAAATGACTAAATGACTAGCTCTTTAGATAGAAAATAATTTCATGGTGTATCGCTCCCACATTAAATAGAGCAACATGTTCCAAGCCTGGCAAATTTTTGAAAAAAAAAAAAAAAACTTCACAGGTCCAACTCTAGGAGTTTGATTCAGCAAATTGAGTACAAGGCTGAGGCCCCTGTATTTTTAAAAATCTTTCTGAGGTGCTTCCAATAATCTCCTAGATACTGACCCCTGGACAAGAGGAGGCTAAGACCTGCTGTAATCTGTTTCAACTCACCCACATCATACAAATATTTCTTAATATCAGTCACTGGGAAAAACTAAAAAAGCGATTTTATTGGCTATGTAAAGAAAAATGACATTAAATGTCCATCTACTCTCCTTACTCTTTATCCCACACACAAGAATCCACCCCTGAGGGGGCTGTGACTGACTCTGGATGCTATGCTAAAAGACCTTCTTTAACTGTGACCTGATGGCGCTGAATGTCTACTGAGGCTGATGTCTAGAGAGAATGAATGACCCTGCCGATAACAGTAGTTTTGCCTCATGTTCAGAACTCAGGACTCACGATGCCCCATTCTTTTAGTTCTGTTTACCAAAGCATGTCTGTGCCCACCCCTGACAAACTCATCTTCCCCAAGGCTGATACGTCCTAAATAGGAACTCAGTTTTTTATTGAGGCATTTACTCTAGGAGGGGTTCAAAGAAATACATGTTTTTTGTTTTTTTTACATCTTTATTGGAGTATAATTGCTTTACAATGGTGTGTTAGTTTCTGCTTTATAACTGAGGGGTGGGGAAGTAATCAATCATTTTCCTGTGGATTTTAACCATCTCTCATTCTGTAACTGCATCATTCCATGACTTCTACTCTGACAGTAGAATCCAATCCAATTAAATCCCTATCCATTAGAAGTGTGAGGAGTGGACAGAAAGAACTGCAGTGCTACAAAAAGAAATAAAAGCATGGTCCTTTAATTATTTTGCTTAAAATTCTTCATTGACTCCTCATTGCCCTCAGAATAAAGCACAAGCTACCTAAACATGGCTTACAGATGCCATCTATATCATGTCTACACGAGGAGACTGCAGTACATATTAAACATTTCATCTGCTCCCCTACATTTTTGAGGTCCTTGCAGTTTTGGGGGAGGAAGAGCATGTAAATAGAGTTAGCTAATAGGTTGTGGCTATAAATGATGTATGTCACTTCTAGAAGGAAATATATAAAGGACATCCAGATGTCTCTTTTCCTGCTGTGGTGACTAAGAAAGCCAGATTTCCTGGTGTTGCAGCTACTAGATGGTGTAGACCCATCCTTTTGGATCCCTCAGTGGCTGTGTGCATTCCACCGCTACAAGCTTGCCTCCATTTTACACTGGGTATGTATTGTGTGTGAGAGGTAACAGTTATTATATCAAATCACAAATATTTTGGGCATTTTCCTTTTACTTGAGTATAACCTAGATGATCTTGACTGGGTAGAACTCGCCTGCCCGAATCACTTCATCTTTTGCTTCCATTTTTCTTACGTTTGAGGCACAGCCAAACTGAAACTGCAAGTTCCTTGAACATGCCTGTTTATGATCCTTTGCACATACTGTTCCCTTTCTAGATTGCCTTTCCATTTCTTCTTCATTTGTCTAACTCTTTTTCATCCTCCTTTTCTCTGTCTGGAGATCACTTCCTCCAGGAAACTTGTTTTGACCTGAGTCTGCATTAGATGCCCTTTTTATAGCACCTTGAATCTCCCCTGTACTTATCACACCACTAGATAATTCCCGGCTCATTTATCCTTGTGTTCCTTTGAGCTGAAGAAAATTGTGGATAGATACCATATGTATGTTGGCCACCATTATATTCTTAACGTGGAAAATAGTACAACCACACGGTAAGTTCTCAATAAATATTTGTTGAATGAATGATTGAATGGACAATCCCACCAAGGCTGAATCTGGAGAGCTAGGCCAAAGGGGGAGAGAGGGAGGCAGCATGGCAGCAATTGCAAGGCTGCTGGAATTTTGCCTTCAAGTCCTGCAGATGATGGCTATCCATCTCCTCTCTACTGCCTGCTTGACTGCTGGGCTCTTGCACCTTCCTGACATTGCTCTTTCCCCGCTAGCTTACCATAATTTATCAAAGGTATGTTAGCGTCTATTGCCTGAATACTAAGTGGCAAATCTTTACTCCAAGCCAGATGAAGAAAGGCTGTTCCCTTAGCAATATTCTGCTTCTAAGTGAGAGAAAGATTAATCAATTTTGACTGCTATAATGTCAAGGAGAATCAGTGCTTCTTCTTGAAGTATCTTTTGCACTCCAAGTAATTTTCTTAAATGGATAAGTCTGTTCCAGATTATAAAAGCTGAAAGAAGACACCCCACATAGTGTATTTTCCTTTTGTTCTGTTTTCTTCTGGGTTTGGCAATCCAAGAACATGATTTCCCTCTGCTGAGAAATGTTAGGATAAAAATAGTGGCTATTTGTGAATGTACAACATTGTTAAAATGCACTCTGTATGTTTTAATGAAATCTATCCACCCAGAAATCTTGTTCCAGCTATCAAACTGATTCAAATGCTGAAAGCAAATGCGTTGATGGGGAAAAAAATATCAAATTTTCCTCTTTTCCCCTTCATTTTAAGTCTATTCTCTAATTTTTCCTCTTGAATATTTAAAATTCTATTGGCTCAAATAATTAGCAGTCAGATACTTAGAAAAGAAATTAAAGAGAAATACAATGGATGAATGTTTTTTAGAGGCTCAGAAAAGACTGAGTGTATCCATTGTCATTCACTTGTGTCTGTTAGGGAGTTATAGTGCAGACTATTGAATCCAAGCATCGTGATTTTCCTACATATCAGCATTAGTAGCCAGAGGGCTTGCTCTTCATCAAGACAATCTTCACCCTTCAAAAGCTTGGCCCTGAATAAATGGAAAGTACTTTTTCTTATTGAGTTTTATTGAGTTATGGTTGACATACACAGCATAATGATTTGAATTACATACATCACAAATTGATTATCACAATAAGTTTAGTGAGCATCCATTATCTCATATAGATACAAAATTAAATAGAAAAAATAGTTTTCTTTGTAATGAGGAACCTTAGTATTTACTCTCTTAATGATTTTCATATGTAATACATAGCATTGTTAATTCTATTTATCATGTTGTACATTACATCCCTAGTACTTATTTATCTTATAACTGGAAGTTTGTGCCTTTTGACTGCCTTCATCCAATTCCCCCTTCTCCACGGCCCACTTCTGGTAACCACACATCTGATCTCTTTTTCTGTGAGTTTGTTTGTTTGTTTTTGAAGTATAATTGACCTACAACACTATGTTAGTTCCTGTTACACAGTATAATGACTTGATATTTCTATACATTTCAAAATGTTCACCAGGATAAGTCAAGCTGCCATCTGTCACCATACAAAGATGTTACATTGTTATTGACTATATTTCCCACACTGTACATTCCATACCTTTGTCTCATTTATTTTGCAACTGGAAGTTTGTACCTCTTTATCTCCCTCACCTATTTCTCTCCTTCCCACAACAGCCCGTCTCTGGCAACCACATCTTTGTTCTATTTATGATTCTGTCTCTCTTTTGTTATGTTTATTCACTGGTTTTATTTTTTAGATTCCACATTTAAGTGACATTATACAGTATTGGTCTTTTGGTCTGACTTATTTCACTTAGCATAATACTATCTAAGTCCATCTGCATTGTTGCAAATGGCATGGTTTCATTCTTTTTTATGGCTGAGCAATATTCCGAGGTATATATATATATATATATATATATATATATATCACATCTTCTTTATCCATTCTTCTATCCATGGGCATTTATGTTGCTTCCAAATCTTGCCTATTGTAAATAATGCTGCAATTAACATTAGGGGTGAATATATCTTTTTAAATCAGAGCTTTTGTTTTCTTAAGATGAATATTCAGGGTGGAATTGCTAGATCATATAGTAGTTCTAGTCTTAATTTTTTGAGGAATCTCTATACTATTTTCCATAGCAGCTACTTCAACTTATTTCACACCAACAGTGTAGGAAGTCCTCTTTTCTTCAAATTCTTGCTAATATTTATTATCACTTGTATTTTCAATAACAGCCATTCTAATGGGTGTGAGGTGACTGTGGTTTTGATTACCAGTTCCCTGATGATTAGTGATGTTGGGCATATTTTCATGTGTCTGCTGGCCATCTGTACATCTTCTTTGTGAAAATGTCTATTCAGATACTCTGCCAACTTTTAAATTGGATTATTTGGGTTTTTTGATGTTGAGTAGTATGAGTTTTTTGCATAATTTTGATATTAACTACTTATTGAACATATTGTCTGCAAATATCTTTTCCATTCAGTAGGAGAACTTTTTATTCTGTTGATAGTTTCCTTCATTTTGAAAAAGTTTTTTAGTTTGATGTTGTCCCATTAGTTTGCTTTTGTTTCCCTTGCCTGAGGAGAAATATCAAAAAATATTGCTAAGGCTGAGGTCTAAGAGCTAACCTATGTTTTCTTCTAGAAGTTTTATGGTTTCAGTCTTACATTTAAATTTTTGATTCACTTTGAATTCATTTTTGTGCATGATGTGAGAGAGTAGTCCAATTTAATTATTTTACATTTAGCTGTCCAGTTTTCCCAACACCATTTATTTTTTATAAATTTATTTTATTTATTTATTTATTTTTGGCTATTTTGGGTTTTCATTGCCCTGCACGGTGTTTCTCTTCAGTGTGGTGAGTGGGGGCTACTCTTTCTTGTGGTGCATGTGCTTCTCATTGTGGTGGCTTCTCTTGTTGAGGAGCACAGGCTCTAGGCACACAGGCTTCAGTAGTTGTGGCACGAGGGCTCAGTAATTGTGGGTCATGCGTTCTAGAGTGCAGGCTCAGTAGTTGTGGCATACAGGCTTAGTTGCTCTGTGGCATGTGGGATCTTCCTGGACTAGGGATCAAACCTGTGTCCCCTGCATTGGCAGGTGGATTCTTAACCACTGTGCCACCAGGGAAGTCCCACAACACCATTTATTGAAAAGGCTGTCTTTTCCCCATTGTATATTCTTGCCTCTTTTGTCTTAGATTAAATTGCCCATGTAAGTGTGGGTTAATTTATGGATTTCTATTACATTGATCTATGTGTCTGTTTTTGTGCTATTACCTTCTGTTTTGATTACTGTGGCTTTGTAGTATAATTTGAAATCAGGGAACATGATACCTCCAGGTTTGTTCTTCTGTCTCAAGATTGCTTTTGTTATTCAGAGTCTTTTGCATTTCCATACAAATTTTAGAATTGTTTCTTCTAGTTCTGTGGAAAATGTCATTGGTATTTTGATAGGGATTGCATTGAATCTGTAGATTGCCTTGGGTAGTATAGTCATTTTAACAACATTGGATATTTCAGTCCATGAACACTGTATATCTTTCCATCTGTTTGTGCTGTATTAAACTTTGTTCTTCAGTGTCTTACAGTTTTCTGAGTACGGGTCTTTTACCTCCCTGGTAAGATTTACTCCTAGGTATTTAATTCTTTATGTGATTGTAAATGGGATTGTTTTCTTAATATCTCTTCCTGATAGTTCACTGTTAGTATATGGAAATGCAACATCTTTCTGTGTATTAATTTTGTAACCTGAAACTCTACCAAATGAATTGATGAGTTCTAGTATTTTTTTGGTGATATATTTAGGATTTTCTATGAATAGTATCATGTCTTTGGCAAAAAGTGACAGTTTTACTTCTTCCTTTCCAATCTGGATCCCTTTATTTCTTTTTCTTGTCTGCTTACTGTGGCTAGGGCTTTCAATACCATGTTGAATAAAAGTAGTGAGAGTGGGCATAGTTATTTTGTTCTTGATATTTTCAGCTTTTCTCCATTGAGTATGATGTTAGTTGTGGGCTTGTCATATATGGCCTTTCTTATGTTGAGGTATGTTGCCTCCATACCCACTTTGTCAATAATTTTTATCAAATGGATGTTAATTTTGCCAAAAGTTTTTCCTGCAGTTATTGTGATGATCATATGATGTTTTTCTTCAATTTGTTAATCTGGTGCATCACGTTGATTGATTTGCAGATATTGAAATATCCTTGCATCCCTGGGACAAATTCTAGTTGATTATGATGTATGATTGCTTCAATATTTTGTTGAATTTGGTTTGCTAATATTTTGTTGAGGAGTTTTGCATCTATGTTCATTAAGGATATTGGCCTGTACTTTTCTTTTTGTGGTGTCTTTGGGTTTGGTTTCAGAGTGATGTTGTCCTCATAGAATGAGTCCAGAAGTGTTTCTTTCTCTGCAATTTTTGGAATAATTTGCAAAGGATAGGTGCTAACTTTTCTCTAAATGTTTGGTAGAATTCCGTGTGAAGCCATCTGGTCCTGGACCTTTGTTTGTGGGAGTTGTTTTATTACTGGATTAATTTAATTACTGGTAATTGGTCTGTTTGTATATTCTGTTTCTTTCAGGTCCAGTCTTGGGACATTGTACGTTATTAGGAATTTGTTCATTTCTTCTAGGTTGGTCATTTTATTGGCATATTATTGGTCATGTAATCTCTTATGATCCTTTGTATATCTTTGGTTTTGGCTATAACTTTTCCTTTTTCATTTCTGGCTTTATTGATTTGGGCCCTTGTTCTTTTTCTCTTGATGAGTATAGCTAAATATTTATCAATTTTGCTTATCTTTTCAAAAAATTAACTCAATTTCATTAATCTTTTCTATTGATTTTTCAGTTCCTGTTTCATTTTTCTCTGCTCTGATTTTGATGATTTTTTTTCCTTCTACTAACTTTGGGGTTTTTTGGTTCTTTTTCTAGTTCTTTTAGGTGTAAGGCTGTGTTGTTTGAGATTTTTCTTGTTTCCTGAGGTGGGCCTGTATCAATATAAACTTCCCTCTGAGAAGTGCTTTTGCTGTATCCCATAGATTTTGGATTGTTGTGCTTTCTTTTTCACATGTTTCCAGATATCTTTTAGTTTCTATTTTGATTTCTTCAGTGATCCATTGGTTGTTTAGCTGCATATTGTTTAGCCTCTGAGTGTTTGTGTTTTTTGCATTTTTTTCTTGTAGCTGATTTCTAGTCTCATAGTGTTGTGGTTAGGAAAGATGTTTGATATGATTTTAATTTTCTTAAATTTAACAAGACTTGTTTTGTGGCCTAACATGTGATCTATCCTGGAGAATGTTCCCTGTACTCCTTGAACAAAAATGTGTAGTCTGCTGCTTTGGAATGGAATGTCATGTATATTTCTACTAATCCATCTGTTCTATTGTGTCATTTAAGGGCTTTGATTTCTTACTGATTTTCTGTAGGTTGATCTGTCTATTGATGTAAGTAGGATGTTTAAGTGCCCTACTATTATTGTGTTACTATCAATTTCTCCCTTTATGTCTGTTAATATTTGCTTTATATATTTAGGTCCTCCTATGTTGGGTGCATATGTGTTTACAAATGTTATATCTTCTTGGATTGATCCCTTGATCATTATGTAATGTCCTTCTTTGTCTCTTGCTACAGTTTGTGTTAAAGTCTATTTTGTCTGATATAAGTATTGCTACCCTGGCTTTTTTTTTTTTCACTTCTATTTGTGTGGAATACATTTTTCCATCCTTGTACTTTTAGTCTGTGTGTGTCTTTACATCTGAAATGATTCTCTTGTAGGCAGCATATATATGAGTCTTGTTTTTCTACCCATTCAGCCATTCTGTATCTTTTGATTGGAGCATTTATTCCACTTAAAGTGATTATTGATAAGTATGTACTCATAGCCATTTTGTTAACTGTTTTGGGTTTTCTTTTTGTAGTTCCTTTTTATTCCTTTCTTTTTCTTTGGCTCTTTTCCCTTGTAATTTGATGACTCTCTTTACTGATTTTTTTTTTTTGGATTCCCTTCTGTTTTTTTGTGTGTGTATATATCTATTATACATTTTTGGTTTGTGGTTGCCATGAGGTTGATAGATAGCAATCTCTATATGTGTGTGTGGTTATTTTAAGTTGCTGATTTCTTAATTTCAAAAGCATTTTAGCAACCCTGTATTTTTTTTTTAACCTCTTTATTGGGGTATAATTGCTTTACAATGGTGTGTTAGTTTCTGCTTTATAACAAAGCGAATCAGTCATACATAAACATATGTTCCCTTATGTCTTCCCCCTTGCATCTCCCTCCCTCCCACCCTCCCTATCCCACCCCTCCAGGCTGTCACAAAGCACCGAGCCAATATCCCTGTGCCATGCGGCTGCTTCCCACTAGCTATCTACCTTACTACGTTTGTTAGTGTGTATATGCCCATGACTCTCTCTCGCCCTGTCACAGCTCACCCTTCCCCTCCCCATCACCTCAAGTCCATTCTCTAGGAGGTCTGCGTCTTTATTCCTGCTTTATCCCTAGGTTCTTCATGACATTTTTTTTCTTAAATTCCATATATATGTGTTAGCATACGGTATTTGTCTCTCTCTTTCTGACTTACTTCACTCTGTATGACAGACTCTAGGTCTATCCACCTCATTACAAATAGCTCAATTGCATTTCTTTTTATGGCTGAGTAATATTCCATTGTATATATGTGCCACATCTTCTTTATCCATTCATCCGATGATGGGCACTTAGGTTGTTTCCATCTCTGGGCTATTGTAAATCGAGCTGCAATGAACATTTTGGTACATGACTCTTTTTGAATTTTGGTTTTCTCAGGGTATATGCCCAGTAGTGGGATTGCTGGGTCATATGGTAGTTCTATTTGTAGTTTTTTAAGGAACCTCCATACTGTTCTCCATAGTGGCTGAACCAATTCACATTCCCACCAGCAGTGCAAGAGTGTTCCCTTTTCTCCACACCCTCTCCAGCATTTATTGTTTCTAGATTTTTTGATGATGGCCATTCTGACTGGTGTGAGATGATATCTCATTGTAGTTTTGATTTGCATTTCTCTAATGATTAATGATGTTGAGCATTCTTTCATGTGTTTGTTGGCAGTCTGTATATCTTCTTTGGAGAAATGTCTATTTAGGTCTTCTGCCCATTTTTGGATTGCAACCCTGTATTTTTAATGCCCCCATGTTTACTGTTTTTGACATCATCTATTACATCTTTTTGTTTTGTGCATCCCTTAACAACTTGTGAATATATATTATTTTACTACTTTTGTATTTTTCCCTTTTACTACCTTTACTGTATATTTGCCTTTACCAATGATCTTTTGCCTTTTGTATGTAATTTTCATGTCTCTAGTTATAACCTTTTCTTCTTCATTTAGAGAAGTCCCTTTAACATTTCTTGTAAAGCTGGTTTGGTGGTGCTGAACTCTTTTAGCTTTTGCTGTTGATAAAACTTTTATTTTATCCACAAATCTGAATTAAATCTTTGCTGGGTAGAGTATTCTTGGCTGTAGGTTTTTGATTTCACCACCTTAAATACCTCATGCCTCTCTCTTCTGGCCTGCAGTTTCTGATGAAGAGTCAGCCACATGGGATTTCCCTTGTATGTAATTTGTTGCTTTCCCTTGCTGTTTTTAAAATTATCTCTTTATTTTTAAATTTTAATTACAATGTGTCTTGGTGTGATCCTCTTTGGATTGATCCTGTATGGGACTCTCTGTGTTTTCTGGACTTAGATGGGTGTTACCTTTCCCAGGTTAGGGAACTTTTCAGCTATTATGTCTTCAATTATATTCTCAGCACTTTTTCCTCTCTCTTCTTCTGGGACCCCCATAATGTGAATGTTAGTACACTTGATGGTATCTCTGAGTTCTCTTAAGCTGTCTTCATTTCTGTTTATTCTTTTTTTTTTTACCCTGTTCAGCCTCAGCAATTTCCCCTCTCTCTTCTAACTCACTGATCATTTCTCTGCATCATCTAATCTACTGTTGATTCTTTTTAGTGTATTTTTTTATTTCAGTTATTGCATTCTTCATCTCTGTTTGGTTCTTCTTAACATTTTCTAACTCTGTTAAAAACTTCTAACTTCTCACTCTGTTCATTCAATCATCTCCTGAGTTCTCTGAACATCTTTTTGACCATTACCTTTAATCTGTATCAGGAAGATTGCCTACCACCATTTCAGGTAGTTCTTCTTCTGGAGTTTAATCTTGTTCCTTTGTTTAAAACATATTCCTCTGTTGTCTCGTTTTGCCTAATTTGCCGTTTTTATTTCTATGTATTTGGTAGGTTGGTTATGTTTCCTGACCTTGGATAAGTGGGCTTTTGTAGATGTCCTATGTGTCTCAGTAGCACACTCCCATCTGTCATCAGAGCAATATGCCATGGGGTTGCTCCCTGTGTGGGCTCTGGTGTTCCATCTGTTGTGATGGGCTGACTACTGTGGGCACTATGGTCCAGCTGGTTGTCAGGCTGTGCTTTCTGCAGAGGCTGCAGTCTCATGTGGTGCCTGGCAACAGGGTCATGTGTGGGCCCTGGGACTAGTTCTGGCTCACTGGTGGGAAGAGCCAGGTTCTAGCGCAGGTAGTTGCAGGGCTGAAGGCCCTGGATCTAGTCTTGTCCTGCTGGTGGGTCAGGCCATTTCCTGACTTGACTGGCTGCAGGTTTCATGATGTCTCAAAGCTGGTGTTGGTCCCACAGTGAATGGAGCTGGATCCTGGGGTGGCTGGTTGGGGGTTCCACGGTGGCTCAGAGCTGGTGTGGGCCTGCTGGTGGGTGGGGCTAGGGTCAATTGGATGCTGGGGCTAGTTCTGGCCCCTGATGGGTGGAACCAGGACATGAGCTCTCTGCCTGCAGTGTACTGGGTGTCCCAGAGCTGGTGTTGGCCTGATCGTGGGTGGGGCTGAATCCCAGGATGTCTGACTGAGGGTCACAGTGTGTCCCCAAGCCTGTGTTTGCCTGCTGGTGAGTATAGCTGGGGCCCAGGTTGTCCTGGGGCTTGTGCTGACCTGCTGGTGGGTGGTCTGAGCTTGACATGGCAGACTGTCGTGCTGTGGTGGTTCTGGAGCTGGTGTCCACCCATTGGTGAGCAGCACTGGGGCTCAGGAGATCCCAGGGCTGGTGCCCACCTGCTGGATTGTGAGGGAGGGTACTGGGGCTGGTGCTGGCCCATTGGTGGGCAAAGCTGTATCTTGTGGTCTCTGGCTGCAGTGCTCAAGTGTCCTGGAGCTGTTGTGCCCACACTGATAAGCAGGGCTGGGCAGAGGGGGTTCTGGGGATGGTGACTGCCTACTGGCAGGTGAAGATGGTTTCAGGTCTCAGGCAGGCCCACTTATGGGTGGGGCTGGTTTCCAATGGCTGGCTGTGGGGGCCCAGGGTATCTGTGGGCCAGTGCTGGAGCACTGATGGGTGGGACTGGGTCCTGGACCCTTTGGTGGATAAGGTCAGGTCCTGGGTAGCTGTGGGCTCAGGGCGTCTTAAGGCAGCTGGCTTGCTGGTAGGTGATGCTGTGTCCCCCACTTGGCTAGTGCTTGGTCTGAGGTGTCCTAGTACTGGTGCTAACAGGCTGGTGGGTGGGCCTGGGCTGTGTCTCAAGGCTAGTAATCTAAATGGAAGATTCCAAAGTGGTACTTGAAAGCACCAGTGTCCTCATGGTAGAACAAGCTCCCCAAAATGGTTGCCATCAGTGTCTGTGTCCCCAGAGTGAGCTCTAGTCTCCTCCTGTCTCTTCAGGAGCCTCTCCAACATCAGCAAGTGGGTCTGACCCAGGCTCCTTTCAAATTACTGCTTCTGCCCTGGGTCCTGGAGTGTGTGAGATTTTGTGTTCACACTTTAAGAGTGGAGTCTCTCTTTCCCACAGCCTTCTGGCTCTCCTGAAAGTAAGCCCCATAGACCTTCAAAGCCAAACTTTCTGAGGGCTCAACTTTCTGGTGCAGGGTCCCCAGGCTGGGGAGCTTGTTATGGGACTCAGACACCTCATTTTGGGGGAGAATCTCTGTATTGTAATTATCCTCTACCTTTTGTATGTAGCCCACTTTGTATACAAGTGGGTACAATATACCTTGTCTCCATACATCCTACCCATCTCACTGTGTTTCCTTTTTTATATCTTTAGTTGTAAAAGATCTTTTCTGATAGTCTTCCAGTCTTACTCATCAATAATTGCTCTGTAAATAGCTGTAATTTTGGTTTGCCTGTGGGAGGAGGTGAGCTCAGGGTCTTCCTACTCCACCATTTGGCAACTCTCCCTAAATGGAAAGTATTGATTAAGAGAAGTGAGGTTGGAGAATATTTTTGTTTCTTAGGTTTCAAATAGTACTCTTGGGTGCTTGTTATTTGCATTGCTCTTTACCAAAAGCCCTAAGGGTGTCTTTTCAGAGGTGCTCTGTGGTCTTCCCTTAGTAACAAGCCCTTTGGTTAAGTAAAAAAGAAACAGAAAGCTTCTCTTCTGTCTTTGAGGAGTGTATAAATGGTTAGAGAAGCAATACCTACAAAATTCAAGCACAATTAGAAAGCAGCAAGGAAATATGGCAAGATAATCTGGCAAAGTAGCATCTATGGAATATGGGATCATACATTGTGGAGAGAGCAGAGTACACTGTTTTAGATCATGGGATGTGGACTACTTGGATTTGAATCTCATGGTTGCTCTTTATATTTAATGTGTGAGTTTAGGAAAGTTACTTAACTTCTAGGCAAAATCAGATTAAATAGAAAGTGATTATCATGATACCTAGAACATAGTACATGCTCAAAAATGTTAGCTATTGTTATTAATATCATAGGCAATATTGTTGATCAGGGTATTATCTCACTTAGAGGGGGTAATTTTCTACCCACTTTATTTATTTATTTATTTTTGTGGTACGCGGGCCTCTCACTGCCGTGACCTCTCCCGTTGCGGAACACAGGCTCCAGATGCGCAGGCTCAGCAGCCATGGCTCATGGGTCCAGCTGCTCTGTGGCATGTGGTATCTTCCCAGACCCGGGCATGAACCCGTGTCCCCTGAATCGGCAGGCGGACTCTCAACCACTGTGCCACCAGGGAAGCCCTACCCACTTTAAATTGTTATCCTTCTCTCTTCTTTTTTCTTATTTTATTTCCAAACAGCATTTTCTATACCATTTAAAAATTTATCAAAGTTGAGTAATGTTAATACTCATCAAAGTAATGTATCAGCCAAGTAGAGTGTCTTAAATGCATTACCTATTTAATCTTCCCAACAACTTATAAAGTAGGCACTATATACCGACTAATATATACAACCACACAAATGAGTGTTTGTATATTTTGTTTCATGTATCAATCTAAAGAACCTGAATAAAAAATCTATCCAAGATCCAGGTTTTCCTTGTAATTTCAATGGAGAGTAGTAGTAATATTTGCAAATAAAATCACAATGATTACTATATAATAATATAAATATAAATATATAATAATAACTAATACTTGTAGCTATTGCCAAACATTCTTCTAACATGTGTATTCATTTAGCACAATTTCAGAAAGTCTATACTGACACAAGGACCACCAACGATGTATTCTTTTAGCCACTTCACAGTGTTTTTTATTGAGTTTGGGCACATTTAACCCAATTAAAAAACTTTTTTTCTAGAACTCCTTAATTACTAGCATTTGTATCCCTGGGTCGCCTTAATGGTTAAAAAGAAAAACTGAATTATTATTTCTCAGTAACATGTCTTCTTATTGCCCCAGAAAATCCACAATAATATCAATAGCAATAATAGAGCCTTATAACCTTAGCAGAGCTCCCATAATAATTAAGAAATATTTATGCCAAAGCATCATATTATCTTCCTTCAGTGATTATGTTTTTCTAACATTTTATCACCAGCAACCTTTTTTTTCTCATTTCCAGTCACAAGTTCCTCTTATTACAAGATCATATGTTTGTACAGTGTTATTTCTTTAAACAAGAGAATTGAGAAGTCAAGGAAGAACAGGTATAATATCCAAGGCATGTGTAGGTTTTGTAGTCAGATATACTGTCTTAGATAGAAAAATGGAAATGTGTCATGAACCCAGGAATGTAATGGCTTCCAGAAGCTAGAAAATGTGCTGAAAAGAATTTCCCCCTAGAGCCTCTAGAAAGAACACAGCCCTGTGGATTAATTTTGGACTTCTGATTTTCAGATCTATAAGATAATAAATTTGTGGTGTTTTAAGGCACTAAGTTTGTGGAATAGGAACCCGATACACATATGAAATGAGAGAACCATCATTTGCTTTAATCTGGTCTTCCAATTTGACTATTCTGACTGAAATATTCCATGATTACAAATACATCTTCTCCATTTTAACATCTTGAAAATTGTGAAGTATTTTTTTTAAATTTAGTTTTAAATTTAGTTATTTATTATTTTTGGCTGCAGTGGGTCTTCGTTGCTGCTTGTGGGCTTTCTCTGGTTGGGGTGATTGGGGGCTACTCTTCCTTGTGGAGTGCAATCTTCTCATTGCGGTGGCTTCTCTTTGTTGCAAAGCATGGGCTCTAGAGTGCAGGCTCAGTAGTTGTGACACATGGGCTTAGTTGCTGTACGGCATGTGGGATCTTCCTAGACCAGGGCTCGAACACACGTCCCCTTGCACTGGCAGGTGGATTCTTAACCACTGCACCACCAGGGAAGTCCATGAAGCATCTTAAAATCAGTCACATCTTACAATTGCTGTTAGGCAGTAAAGGTACTACAGTAGCATTACACATTCCTTTGGAAACCTAAAAGCACTGTCAGTAAAACTTGCAAAATGGGTGTCAACTCTTTGAAATAAAATGCCAGAGAAAATGCTGGAGGTCCATTAAAACAATTTTATTTTGAAATAATTTCAGACTTTTAGAAAAATAGTATAAAGAATTCCTGTATAAGCTTGATCCTGATTCCACAAAGGTTAACATTTTACCACATTTTTTTTACCATTCTATCTCTAAGTAATTATATATATCTTTCTTTAAGTAATTTGGTATATGTGTGTGTGTGTGTGTGTGTACACATATCTCAAAGGTCATTCTCTTACATAACTACAATATAGCTATCAAAATAAGTCAATTAGCATGGATAAAATACTCTTAAAATATTTACGTTTTGTCAATAGTTCCACTGATGTCCTTTATAGCAAAATAAATCATAATTCTGGTTCAGGATACAGACCAAGATCACATACTGTGTTTAAATTTACTCTCTTTTAACCTGAAAAACTCTTCAGTCTTTCCTTGTAGTTCATGACTTGACATTTTTGAAGATTACAGGCCAGTTGTTTTGTCGAATATACCTTAATTTGAGTTAGTTCTGATGTTTTTTCATGATTAGATTTAGGCAATTCTTTTTTTTTTTTTGGCAGAAATATCACAGATATTCCTTTCCAGTGTATCAAGGAGTTACCTGTCTCATTACTGATGCTAACTTTGATCACTTAGTGAAGGTACTGTCGCCGGGTTCCTACATCATGGTAACTATTTCTCCATTTGTAATAAGCACATATCATATAGGAAGAAATTTTGTGATGATGTAAATATCCTTTCTCACATCATAATTTCTCAGTAGATCACTCTTTTAAACCATAGGAACAAAATGGTTGTGGGGAAGAGGTATGGAAAGTGGTGAGTCACATGTTTGCTACACTCTTGAAATGTGAGTCGAAGGTGTGCCAACTCTACGTAATCTCAAGGCAATACAGAGCCTTGTGACAATGGCTTTTGTTCTTTGGTGGATTATTTCATGAAATGCTGCATCACCAATGCAGTTGGTGGAATGGAGGATGACATTATGTAGAAAAAAATAAAAGCACAAACATTGGTGAGTCTGAGCCCAAAAGACTTTGAATGTAGAAAATTTGTAGGAAAAAAACATAACCAATTTGTTATCATGTATGCATAAAAGTGATGTCTAATAAAAGTCTGCATATAATCAAGTCCAAAAGAGCTCTTTTAATAAGAATAAATAAATATAATTAGTGTTTAAAAAACTTTGTCATTGTTTAATTGAGAGGTGTTTTTTCATTTTTATTAGTATGTAATGCTGTTTTACAATTCATGGTGTCTTAGATTCCGTATACTAGAGGTTTTGAAGTTACAGGACAAGGACTTTGCTCATCTATTCCTTCTATTTTATTCTTTACTGTTATTCCCCTATAAATTGTATTCTTATATGTCCTAAAAGAAACTCAGATGAAAATAATTTACAATGTGCCATCAGCATGATAAGCCCTAGTTAAAACTGTGATGTATAACCAATTCTTTGCTATTCTCAACCTGAATTTAGAAAATGCCCTTGGTCATATCTAACCATTTCTCTTGCCTCTCTTTTAATTAGTCACTTCCCAACATTTAAGATAAAGCTGCTCTTAGGAAAATAAGTCTGATCAACTAATTTAAAGTGAATTGAGTCAGGAAAAACAGTGCCCTTTCTCAGCATATGTGCATTTTTATGGGAACGAAACCATTGGTTAGCTTGACAAAAAAAAAAAGAAAGAAAGAAAGAAAAGAAAAGAAACTTGATTGAAAACTTTCTCACATCTTGGTACTCTGTGGGGTATTGTTTTTAAAGAACTGCAAAGATTTTTCTGATTCTGCCACATAGAGAACTACCTACTCTGTCTAGAACTGAGAGCTGACTTTCTGGGGTCCCCTGGATGTTGTAACCCCAGAGGACTGTTTTATTCACAGTATCTCTATAGTATCTCTTTTGCATGATAAATATAACAGGGCTAGTAGCATAACTAGAGACATTTAATCACAAAATTGCCTACTCATCTTCATGAGTTACATATACATAATTTCTGAAGTCAACAGCTTTAGGAAGGTGCAGGCTGGAGAAGATTCTGCAGACATCAGTGAGCATAAGCATAGATTAAAGGACTTTATCATGAAAAGTGAAAAGATTTGGGAATACTATATTCACTCTGCAAAAGAAAAGATTAAGGGAAAATGTTTTTCGTTCTGTAAAAATATGAACTAAGAATAAGCAGTTCTTTAACAAAACTACTCTTGGGTCCCTATTTTTCTCTCAACACCACCATCATCCTGGACATGAGATATTACATTGCTCAATTCAGGAACTTGAAAGGGCCAAAAGTCATTAGCATTGGATTATAGCAATACAAATCATTCCATATTTGGCTAATACAGATTTACACTAATAAAACATCTATTGTTTTGAATGCTGGTTCTCATTTACAGGTGAATGTAGAAAAAAATGTAGTGATTACTTCAGCAGCTGCAGTGAACAGAGGATTATTGTTTTCTTCCCATTTTTGGCTCTTTTGAGTTCTCAGGAGGTAGAGCAGAAAAATCAACACCAGATGGCTCTAAAGGAGATTACATGGAGTTTTAATTTATGCCCTATTTCTAAAAAGAAATTGAGGGAGCTCAAAGTCTGAAATAATTTTCAGAGTAGAAACTTCTAATTGTTCTGAATCTAAGTCTCCCTAGGGGGAAGTATTATTTCCATTGGTTTACAAAGCAAATTTCTTGGTTCAGTGGTTTACAGATATTGTTTGGTCTTTGCATGACCAGGCTCTATGACTTTAATTGCTGAGGCAGGGACCCACCTTAGTCCTGCTTCAGACAACCTAGAAAATAGAAATTATTGAAAGAAAAGCATCCATATCTGGTCTAGATTATCCTCTAATTTCTTAGATAAGTCTGAATATGCCCATTAGTATTTTAACAACTTGCGTTGTTGAAAGGTATTCATTGAAAGAGATGAAGAGAATGAACTATTGGCAAATGTGTTATTAGCCTTTCCACTCCAACAGAACAAATTTATTGTCTCATGTTTTCTTTCTAATTTTTGCACAACAAATATGTATGATAAAAATCAGTATCTCACAAGCAGGGCTAGCCATATAATTTGCAGGACCCAATGAAAAATGAAAATGCAGACTCCTTGTTCCAAAAGAAGGAAAACTACATTTATTTCCTCCAAGATTTCTTTCTCAATATATCATATCTTCTGTATTTGCTATTTAGTAGCTTGCTCCTTTGGTAAAGAATTACTTGCAGGGAAAGTGCAGACCCTCACAGGAGCCCACGGCCCTGCCCTCTGACTTGGCAAGCAGGGCATTTGCATCTGATCCCAAACCATGCCCAGGCTCCAATGGAGGGGTTAGGGGGTGGAAAACAACAGTGGTTACTGGTCAGTGAAGAGAGCATCCTTGAGAACCCACCCTGGGGATGTGGATAGGCAGGACCCCATGTGGGCTTCCAAGCCTCCAGTGCCTACTCCATTGTTCCATAAGAAGTCACATAATTCAAAATAAAAGTAATAAGAATTTCAAGACAGTGACCACAAAGCACTAAATTGCAAACATAAAACCCATTTGAGTGTGGAACACTGTGCTTCTCTGTGGGTTGCAAGGCCCTGCTCATAAGTCCTTTTGAGGTAGGTTTTATTATTCTTACCTAAGACAGGGACCAAGCCAGCACATCTTGTTGGTTACTCTCTACTGGAATCACCTCAGGGCACCTAGAACAATTCACTCCACCTTTGCAATGTGACTTCTTACTTGAGGGAAATGTCACACAGTATTAAGATTCAAATATTTTTATCATAAGCTGAAATAATTGCATTTCCACTATCACAAGTGATACTTTCTATAAATCTTTGTATCATAAATACCTGGAAGAGAAATGTGATTTTTGCCTCTTTTTCTAGAGCTATTTTGAGGACTCTTTTCCTATTTCTTATATACTTTTTTTTTTTTACATCTTTATTGGAGTATAATTGCTTTGCAATGTTGTATTAGCTTCTGCTGTATAAAAAAGTGAATAAGCTATACGTATACATATATCCCCATATCTCCTCCCTCTTGCACCTCCCTCCCACCCTCCTTATCCCACCCCTCTAGGTGGTCACAAAGCATGGAGCTGATCTCCCTGTGCTATGCGGCTACTTCCCACTAGCTATCTATTTTACACTTGGTAGTGTATATATGTCAATGCCACTCTCTCACTTCGTCCCAGCTTCCCCTTCCCTCTCCCCGTGTCCTCAAGTCCATTCTGTATGTCTGTGTCTTTATTCCTGTCCTGCTCCTACGTTCTTCAGAACGTTTTTTTTTTTGATTCCATATATATGTGTTAGCATATGGTATTTGCTTTTCTCTGACATAAGTCACTCTGTATGACAGACTCTAGGTCCATCCAACTCACTACAAATAACTCAATTCCATTTCTTTTTATGGCTGAGTAAATATTCCATTGTACATATGTGCCACATCTTCTTTACTCATTCATTTGTCGATGGAGATCTAGGTTGCTTCCATGTCCTGGCTATTGTAAATAGTGCTGTAATGAACATTGTGGTACATGACATTTTTTGAATTATGGTTTTCTCAGGGTATATGCCCAGTAGTGGGATTGCTGGGTCATATGGTAGTTCTATTTTTAGTTTTCTAAGGAAGCTCTGTACTGTTCTCCATAGTGGCTGTATCAATTTACATTCCTACCAACAGTGCAGGAGGGTTCCCTTTTCTCCACACCCTTTCCAGCATTTATTGTTTGTAGATTTTTTTATCATGGCCATTCTGACTGGTGTGAGGTGATACCTCATTTTGTTTTGATTTGCATTTCTCTAATGATTAGTGATGCTAAGCATCTTTTCATGTTTTTGTTGGCAATCTATATTTCTGTTTTTGTGTCAGTACCATACTGTCTTGATTACTGTAGCTTTGTAGTAGAGTCTGAAGTCAGGGAGCCTGATTCCTCCAGCTCCATTTTTCTTTCTCAAGATTGCTTTGGCTATTCGGGTGTTTTGTGTTTGCATAAAAATGGTGAAATTTTTCTTTCTAGTTCTGTGGAAAATGCTATTGGTAGGTTGATAAGGATTGCATTGAATCTGTAGATTGCTTTGGGTAGTATAGCCATTTTCACAATGTTGATTCTTCCAATCCAAGAACATGGTATATCTCTCCATCTATTTGTATCATCTTTAATTTCATTCATCACTGTCTTATAGTTTTCTGCATACAGGTCTGTGGTCTCCTTAGGTAGGTTTATTCCTAGGTATTTTATTCTTTTTGTTGCAGTGGTAAATGGGAGTGTTTCCTTAATTTCTCTTTCAGATTTTTCATCATTAGTGTATAGGAATGCCAGAGATTTCTGTGCATTAATTTTGTATCCTGCTACTTTACCAAATTCATTTATTAGCTCTAGTAGTTTTCTGGTAGCATTTTTAGGATTCTCTATGTAGAGTATCATGACATCTTCAAACAGTGAGAGTTTTATTTCTTCTTTTCTGATTTAGATTCCTTTTATTTCTTTTTCTTCTCTGATTGCTGTGACTAAAACTTCCAAAGCTATTTTGAATAATAGTGGTGAGAGTGGGCAACCTTGTCTTGTTCCTGATCTTAGTGGAAATGGTTTCATGTTTTCACCATTGAGAACGATGTTGGCTGTGGGTTTGTCATATATGGCCTTTATTATGTTAAGGTAAGTTCCCTCTATGCCTTCTTTCTGGAGGGTTTTTAGCATAAAAAGCTGTTGAATTTTGTTGAAAGCTTTTTCTGCATCTACTGAGATTATCATATGGTTTTTATCTTTCAATTTGTTAATATGGCATATCACCTTGATTGATTTGTGTATATTGAAGAATCCTTGCATTCCTGGGATAAACCCCACTTGATGATGGTGTATGACCCTTTTAATGTGCTGGAGGATTCTGTTTGCTAGTAGTTTGTTGAGGATTTTTGCATCTATGTTCATCAGTGATATTGGTCTCTAGTTTTCTTTTTTTATGACATCGCTCTCAGGTTTGGTATCATGGTGATGGTGGCATTGTAGAATTAGTTTGGTAGTGTTTCTTCCTCTACTATATTTTGGATGAGTTTGAGAAGGATAGGTGTTAGCTATTCGCTAAATGTTTGATAGGATTTGACTGTGCAGCCATCTTGTACTTGGCTTTTGTTTGTTGTAAATTTTTAATCACAGTTTCAATTTCAGTGCTTGTGATTGGTCTGTTTATATTTTCTATTTCTTTGTGGTTCAGTCTCAGAATGTTGTGCTTTTCTAAGAATTTGTCCATTTCTTCCAGGTTGTCCATTTTATTCGCATATTGTTGCTTCTAGTAATATCTAATGATTCTTTGTATTTCTGCAGCATCAGTTGTTACTTCTCCTTTTTCATTTCTAATCCTGTTGATTTAAGTCTTTCCCCTTTTTTTCTTGATGAGTCTAGCTAATGGTTTAACAATTTTATTTATCTTCTCAAAGAACCAGCTTTTAGTTTTGCTGAGCTTTACTATCATTGCCTTCATTTCTTTTCCTTTATTTCTGTTCTTATTTTTATGATTTTTTTCCTTCTGCAAACTTTGGGTTTTTGTTGTTGTTCTTTCTCTAATTGCTTTAGGTGTAAGGTTAGGTTGTTTATTTGAGATGTTTCTTGTTTCTAGATGTAGGATTGTATTGCTATAAACTTCCCTCTTAGAACTGCCTTTGCTGCTTTCCATAGGTTTTGAGCATCATGTTTTCATTGTCATTTGTTTCTTGGTATTTTTTGATTTCCTTTTTGATTTCTTCAATGGTCTCTTGGTTATTTATTAGTGTATTGTTTAGCCTCCATTTCTTTGTATATTTTACAGTTTTTTCCCTGTAATTGATATCTAGTCTCATAGTGTTGTGGTCAGAAATGATACTTGATACAATTTCAATTTTCTTAAATTTACCAAGGCTTCATTTGTGACCCAAGGTATGATCTATCCTGGAGAGTGTTCCATGAGCACTTGAGAAGAAATTGTATTCTGTTGTTTTAGGATGGAATGTCCTATAAATATCAATTAAGTCCAGCTTGTTTAATGTATCATTTAAAACTTGTGTTTCCTTATCTATTTTCATTTTGGTTGATCTGTCCATTGGTGAAAGTCGGGTGTTAAAATCCCCTACTATTATTGTGTTGCTGTTGATTTCCCCTTTTATGGTTGTTAACATTTGCATTATGTATTGAGGTTCTCCTATGTTGGGTGCATAAATATTTACATTTGCTATATCTTCTTTGATTCATCCCTTGATCATCATGTAGTGTCCCTCTTGGTTTCTTGTAATAGTCTTTATTTTAAAGTCTATTTTGTTTGATATGAGATTTGCTATTCCATCTTTTTTGATTTCCATTTGCATGGAATACATTTTTCTATTCCCTCACTTTTAGTCTTTATGTGTCTCTAGGTCTGAAGTCAGTCCATTGTAGACAGCATATATATGTGTCTTGTTTGTGTATCCATTCAGCCAGTCTATGTCTTTTGGTTGGAACATTTAATCCATTTACATTTAAGGTAGTTATTGATATGTATGCTCCTATAATCATTCTTAATTGCTTTAGGTTTTCTATTGTAGGTTTTTTCTTTCTCTTCTTTTTCCCACCTATAGAAATTCCTTTAGCATTTGTTGTAAAGCTCGTTCTGTTGCTGCTGAATTCTCTTAGGTTTTGCTTGTCTGTAAAGGTTTTAATTTCTCTGTCAAATCTGAATGAGATCCTTGCTGGGTAGAGTAATCTTGGTTGTAGGTTTTTCCCTTTCATCACTTTAAATATGTCCTGCCACTCCCTTCTGGCCTGCAGAGTTTCTGCTGAAAGATCATCTGTTAACCTTATGGGGATTCCCTTGTAGGTTATTTGTTGCTTTTCCTTGCTGCTTTTAATGTTTTGTTTTGTTTTGTTTTTGTATTTAATTTTTGGTGGTTTCCTTAACATGTTTCTTGGTATGTTTCTCCTTGGATTTATCATGTATGGGACTCTCTGCGCTTCTTGGACTTGACCAACTATTGCCTTTCCCATGAAAGGGAAGTTTTCAGCTATAATGTCTTCAAATATTTTCTCAGTACCTTTCTTTTTCTCTTCTTCTTCTGGGACCCCTATAATGCTAATGTGGGTGAGTTTAATGTCATCCCTGAGGTCTCTGAGACTGTCCTCAATTCTTTTCATTCTTTATTCTGCTCTGAGGTAGTTATTGCCACTATTTTATCTTCCAGGTCACTTATCTGTTCTTCTGCCTCAGTTATTCCGCTACTGATTCCTTCTAGAGAATTTTAAATTTTATTTATTGTCTTGTGCATCATTGTGTGTTTGCTCTGTAGTTCTTCTAAGTCTTTGTTAATCATTTCTTGTATTTTCTCCATTCTGTTTCCAAGATTTTGGATCATCTTTACTATCATTACTTTGAATTCTTTTCCAGGTAGACTGCCTATTTCCTCTTCATTTGTTTGGTCTGATGAGTTTTTACCTTGCTCCTTCATCTGCTGCATATGCCTCTGTCTTCTCATTTTGTTTAACTTACTGTGTTTGGGGTCTTCTTTTTGCAGGCTGCAGGTTCATAGTTCCCATTGTTTTTGTTGCCTGTCTCCAGTGGGTAAGTTTGGTTCAGTGGGTTGTGTAGGCTTCCTGGTTGGGGGGTTGGTGCCTGTGTTCTGGTGGATGAGTCTGGATCTGTCTTTCTTGTGGGCAGGATCGCATCTAGTGGTGTGTTTTGGGGTGTCTGTGACCTTATGATTTTAGGCAGCCTCTCTGCTAATGGGTGGGGTTTTTTTTCCTGTCTTGCTCATTGTTTGGCATGGGGTGTCCAGCACTGGAGCTTGCTGGTCATTGATTAGAGCTGGGTCTTAGTGTTGAAATGGAGATCTCTGGGAGAGCTCTCATCAATTGATATTACATGGTGCCAGGAGGTCTCTGGTGGTCCAATGTCCTGAACTCGGCTCTCCTACTTCAGAGGCTCATGCCTGACACCCGGCTGGAGTGCCAAGACCCTGTCAGCCAGGTATGTGGGGAGTTTCTTGACTTTGGGGAAGTCTGAGGTCTTCTGCCAGTGTTCAGTAGGTGTTCTGTTGCAGTTGTTCTACATGTAGATGTATTTTCGATATATTTGTGGGGAGGTAGGTGATTTCCATGTCTTACTCCTCTGCCAGCTTGAAGGTCCTCCTCTTTTCCTATTAATGTTATCAAAGAGTTTCACTTACCTGACATGCAGTAAACCTAATGCTGAGATGCTGGAGGTTTGCAGCAAAGAAAGAGTTTATTCACAAGGCAACTGAGCAGGGAGATGCGAGAACAAATCTCAAGTCTATCTCTGCAAAAGTGGGAAGTGGGGATATTTATGGTTGAAGAGCATAGGGTGGCCAGAGGTGTAAGGGAAGGTGACTGGAGGGAGGGAAATGTGCAGCAATTGTCAGTCTGCACAGGACGGACAAGCTTCCTCATGGGACACATGTGCAAAGTCCAGGAGGGTTGGTATGAAATGTGCAGGGGAATTTGGGTCCGTGATGTCCAAAGGTCACCTACTGGACAAGCACGTCCATTCTGAGCAGACTCCAATCAGCCATTTTGGTTCCATCCAGTCTCAGCCAGTTTTGTTACAAGCAGAGTGGTTTTTAACAAGCTCTTCCCTTATCTGCTGTTTTGTAAGATAATCTCAAGACTTTCTGTTATTTTCCGGTTTCTGTTAACCTTGTGGGGCATGGTTTCAGGATGTTTTTTTTTTTAACTCTATGTGGCATGGTTTCATTAGGACAGTGCACTTCTGGAATAATTCTGTAAACTCAATACACATGTTCCTTAACTTATGATGAGCTTATGTCCCAGTAAACCCATTGTAATTTGAAAAGCTAATACACCCCTTGTAAGATGAAAGGTAATGCACCTAACCTACTGAACGTCATAGCTTAGCCTCGCCTACCTTAAATGTGCTCAGAACACTTACATTAGCCTACAGTTGGCCATATCATGTAACACAAAGCCTGGTTTATAGTAAAGTGTTGAATATCTCAGGTAATTTATTGAATACTGTACTGAAAGTGAAAAACAGAATGGTTGTCTGGGTACAAAATTGTTGTAAGTTGTTACCCTCATGATTGTGTGGCTGACTGGGAGATGTGGCTCACTGCCATGGCCCAGCATCATGAGAGAGAGGATTGTACAGCATATCACTAGCCTGGGAAAAGATCAAAATTCAAAATTCCAAGCATGGTTTCTGCTGGTATTGCTTTTGTACCATCATAAAATGGAAAAACCATAAACCAAACCATTGAGAGTCAGGGACCATCTGTGTACAGTTTCCTTGGTCATTTCTTAGAGGATATTTAGTTCTTTTACTGCATTAGATCTTCACCTACCTCCACATTAGAATCACCTAGGAAGCTTAAGAAACTATTTGCCCCACCTTTTTTTTTTTTTTTTTTTTTTTTTTTGCCGTACGCGGGCCTCTCACTGTTGTGGCCTCTCCCGTTGTGGAGCACAGGCTCCGGACGCGCAGGCTCAGTGGCCATGGCTCACGGGCCCAGCCGCTCCGTGGCATGTGGGATCTTCCTGGACCGGGGCACAAACCCATGTCCCCCCCGCATCGGCAGGTGGACTCTCAACCACTGCGCCACCAGGGAAGCCCCTGCCCCACCTTTCACTATCTAAAGCAGAATTCTGGAGGGGTGAGGACTAGGCAGCCGTGCTTACAAATCTTCCCAGGTGATTCTAATTTGAGTCTAGAAGCACTGCTCCACCTACAATTCTGAGTATCCTGACAGGGATTACATTCTTGTACAATAGAAAAGTATTGTACAAATGAAAAGTCTTTTCATTATCAGAGTAAATTTCAAGTCACCTAACATTGTTTCCATCTAATACTTAATATCTGCATATGAATGCAGCCAAGTTAATGCAGAATTATTTCTCCTGTATGTACTTATTAATCATAATGGACTTCTACCTACATTTGAAAAGGCAGCACATATATGGGCAAGTCACATGACTTATTCCATCAAGATCATGCTCAGTGTTTGGTGCAATAACTGTAGGACTTCCTGGGCCAAGTTCTCCAGGTTTTATCTGTGTATGGGTTAGTTCATCATAAAATAGCACACATGAACTGGTCTTCCCTTCCTTAAGATAAAGATTTAAAGACATTCTCACTATTTATAAAGAGAAATATGAGGAACATCAATTTCAAGGAATGTCTCTAAATTTCCTATGACTTTCATTGAAGAGACAGTGTCAATGTTCAGATGTGGCCCACCTGGGAAAAGTTGACGGCTTGCAGTCAACTCTCCTTTAGCACAAATAGAGGGGCTGCAGATTATGTTTAAATGATCATTCTTTAAACACATTCTTGTTTTGTGCCAGGCATGCTTCTCACTCCAGGGAACATAGCAGTAAAAAACAAAAGGATAAAAATATTTGTCTTCATGGAGTTTATGTTTCAATATGAGGAAACAGACAATGAACAAAATCTGTGAGTTAAAAAACTTGACGGTTATATATATTTTGGAGAAAAATGTGCAGGGAAGGGGAATAAGGACAGTTGAAGTGGCAGAGGATTAATTTTAAATGGAGAGACCAGGAAAGACTTACAGCGAGAAGGTGACATTTTAGGAAAGACTTGGATGTGAAGCACCTAGCCAGGAAGGTATTTTCTGGAGAGCAGCAAGTGCAGAGCCTGGTGTTTTCCAATAAAAGCAGCAGGACTGTATTTTTGGAACAGAGGGAGCAAGGGTGAAAGAAGTTCCTGTGGATGGTGGGTTTGGGGGGATTGTGAACTTCTGTTGCTGATGGTGTTGCCAAACAAGTTAGTGCCATTTGAAGGAGAGTCTATAAAGTGTTCCCCATCCAATGAATACTTGGAACAGATAAAGTTTATGGGTCCTCATGAGATCTCATGATTCTTGATAGCTGCAAAGACACACTTTACTCTTTCTGGGCAGGTGTCTTCAATTTCCAAACCAGTGGGGGAGAAACAGTGAAAAGTCAAATTCAGTTCCCCCTTATTGAAATATAAACTCCATGAAGGCAAAGAGTTTTACATTTTTTATTCCCTTTTTCCCCAGGAGCTAGAAGTGTACAAAAATGAATATTTGCTACAAAATGAATATTTGTTTAGAGAATCATCATTTAAGCTTACAATTAATCAGTATCCCCTCTATTCTTGTTAAGGATAAGTTAAAGGAAAATGAATCAATTTGTTTAGAGTTAAAAAGAATGATTTGGGGTTGTGATGTTAATACGCCTTTCTTTATAATCATGAAAATATTTTAAAGAGTGAAGACAATTGGTCGTATTACAATTTTGCCACTTAAAAGTCATGTATTTTCAGGAGCAGATATCTCTTCTCTCAGTTACCTGCATGCCTCAATTCCTCAGATTTTACTTTCTCTATTCAAATGTCATTTTCCTTGACCACCGTATCTCAGTGTGCCTTCCCTACCCTTGCCTGTTACTCTCTATTTCCTTTACTCTGCTTCAGTTTTTCATAATATGGGTTATGAGTTAAATTTTGTCCCCACCTCCTAAAATATATGTTGAAGCTCTAACCTTCAGTACTTCAGACTGTGACCTTATTTGTAAATAGGTTCTTTGCAGACGTAGCTAAGTTAAGTTTATTGGGGTGGGTCCTAGTCCAGTATGACTGGTGTCCTTATAAAAAGGAGAAATTTGGACACAAACATAGACATATATAAAGGAGTCTGTGAAGAGACACAGGGAGAATGCCATGTGAAGATGGAGGATTGGAGTGACACATCTATCAATACAAGCCAAGCATTCCTGGTAAACACCCAGAAGCTAAGAAAAGGCAAGGGAGATTTCCCTTCAGGTTTCAGAGGGATCATGGCCCTGCAGATACCTCAGTTTTGGATTTCTAGCCTCCACAACTATGAGACAATCAATTTCTGTTGTTTTATGTCACGCAGTTTGTGGCACTTTGTTGCGGCAGCTCTAGAAAACAAATACACCACTTGACGTGTGATATACCATTTCTTTGTTGAGTTTCTGCCTGCTCCTACCAGGCTCTTTAAGTTCCATGAGGAAAAGGATGTAATGTATTTTGTTTGCCTTTGTACCCGAGTACTTAGAACAGTGCCTGACACTCAAACATTTTTGCTGAAAGAATGCAGAGTTAAACTATTTTATTTTTCCCATTCTTTTTTGTTGTTGTTGTTGGGCGATGGCTGTTATTTGTTCTTTCTAAAGATGGATCCACATCCAGGATTGGAGAGGTAGGAAAATTTTCAATAATTGTAAAAGCATATAGTGGAAATTTTCACTCTATATTTTATTATGGTTCCCTAAAAATATACTCTTTGGTAGGAACTAATTCTCTGTGTGGAGGGTCTTAAACATCTCTGAGCATGTCCAGGAAAGCACTGTGACCAGGATAGAGCCATTGCTTGCCCAGGAGATCCTATTGGGCACTTAGGATTAGGTTATCCTTCATGTGTGTCAGCCTCTTGCCTGCTGATTGTCAAAGGAAGTGGGAGCAGGTTCTGTCTGGATGGCTCCATCTCCTTCCCTTTTGCTCTTAGTGACCTCTGCTGTTGTAAAGCAACACTGCTGCTTGCCAGCAGAGCTGCTCTCTGATTTCTGACCAGGAAAACCATCAATAATAAATCTCATTATTCTGAAAAATAAAAATACCCCCAGGCATCAAAGTCCACAGTGACTTCCGTGGTTTTCTTAGGTTTGAAAGTGGTTTGTGAGAATGTCTTCAGACTTCAGCGTTGCTGACAGGTAGGTGGGGGCTGTATGACCTCAAAAGAGAAAAGGAAACTTGATAGATGCATCTTGCACCTTCCCTTGACCACCAGATGTGCCTCCTGCCGCAGCTTGCTGCAACTCCAATTATTGAGGTCACGTCAGAGATTTATTTATTTGTTAGTTTTCATTAAAGAAGGTATCCATTTTTCCATTAATCTTCATCCTTATCTAATTCAACCACCTCATCTGGCCGACTCATATGAGGAAAAACAATACTGTCCCTTTGTTTAGGTAGGCAATCTAATGTGACTCACAATAAAACATTTTTTAGGTTAATGATCTTAGTGAAGTCCTTCTAATAAGGTAGAAGCACTATATTGTAAAATAGGAAGCATAAAAACAAAATGTGAATGTGCATAAATATCCTTTCTAATACATGAGTTTTGGGAAGTCCCAAATTTCATGAACCATTAGCCTGATTTATATTGATATTATATAATCCTTTCAAAAACAAGATTGTGTAGATGTTGCCATCTACTGTTTGCCTAGATACATACTAGTACATATAATTCACTTTATATAACAATATTCTTCCCTCTAACTGCATTTCTTTTTCTGCAAAGATCATTTTAACCTCAATGCCTTCTTCTTTTGAAGTGATTTATTTACTTACTTACTTTTAAATACTGTATCCAAAGGGTCATTACAAGAAATTCTTCCACTGATACATTGGAAAAATCCTGAGAAAGTGACCTAATATTCCTTAAATCTTCTCCAATATGTTGACATCATTCTGAAGTTGGAAAAGAGATGCAGTATCTATAATTGAAACTCCACTTTAATAATGCTTTAGTCTCTAATCTAATTCAAAGAGGTTAAGATTACTGGATTGCTGTTAGTTTTATTTTCAGATTCAAATTCAAGACATGTATAAAATAAATATCTGGTTGTTTTTTTTTCCCTGTAAATACATTTAGATGTCAGTGATTGTGTCAGATTCTTTTTATTAGGATAAAATACCAATTAGTTTACTTAACAATTGTTTTTCTGAATTGTTTACTTTGTAGTTTTTTGATGTGTATGTAGCACTTTTTAAGTATGCTGTTGATTCAATCTGGAAATAAAGTAAAATTTAAAAATTCTGTGCACTTACAGTTCAGACTAATTTTAGTGCTCTGAGATAATCTATGGTCTTCAAACATATAACTATGACTAGACCCAGTAGCAATCACAAGTAAAACCTGTGAACTGTTTTACAGTTTATAAATTTCTTCAAATATTTTAGTTAATTTGGTACTAGTAATAATACTGTGAAGTAATTAGTACAGTAATTGGTTTTTTATAGGTATATTCAGCTTTATGAAGAAAACATACTGAAATATTAGGGGAAAACAGAATTTTTTTTCTGACTCCACTAAATACTATAAAATCTGTTGATACTTTTACAGAAACTAATCCTTTTTTTCAGGAGAATATCCAAGGAAAAAAAACATTATCATTTTTTTCAATGACATAATGACTGGGAAAGAAAAGCCATGAACATATGGAAGCTAGTTTTTAGATGTTGAATTTGCACAAGGACCCCAAGTGGGAATAGAAGCATTGTGTTTAATGCAGGCCAATAATCTTTTATATAGAATTGTTCCATGATACTCTTTTTTATTTTTTGTTAGGTTCAGATGTACAGTGTAGTGATTCAATAGTTTTATAAATTATACTCTATTTAAAGTTATATTAAAATAAGGGCTATATTTCCCTGTGTTTCTTCTCTTTTATAGTTTGTACCTCTTAATCCCATACCCTTATCTCACTCCTCACACCTTACCTCTCCCCATTGGTAACCACTTCTTTGTTCTCTCTGTCTGTGACTTTGTTTCTGTTTTGTTATATACAATATTTTGCTTCAGTTTTTTAGATTCTTCATATAACTGATAACATACAGTATTTGTCTTTCTGTCTGACTTATTTCACTAAGCATAATACTCTCTAGGTCCAATCACATTGCTGCAAATTTCATTCTTTTTTATGGCTGAGTAATATATATATATACCACATCTTCTTTATCCATTTATCTATTTATGGACACTTGGGTTGCTTCCATATCTTGGTTATGGTAAATAAGCTGCTGTGAAAATTGGGGTGTTTGTCTCTTTTTGAATTAGTGTTTTCATTTTCTTTGGATATATACCAGCAGTGGAACTGGTATCATATGGTACTTCTATTTTTAGTTTTGAGGAATTTCCATACTGCTTGCCATAGTAGCTGCAACAATCCCACCTACAGTGTACAAGGGTTCCCTTTTCTTCACATCCTCACCAACATTTGTTATTTATGGACTTTTTGATGACAGCCATTTTGATAGGTGTGAGGTGATATCTCATTGTGGTATTGACTTGCTGTCTCTGATGATTCGCAATGTTGAGCACTTTTTCATGTGTGTGTTGGCCATCTGTATATCTTCCTTGGGAAAATGTCTATGCATATCTTCTGTCCATTTATTAATTGGGTTGTTGGTTTTTGTGATTTTGGATTGTATGAACAGTTTATATATTTGGATATTAATCCCTTATCAGACATATCATTTGCAAAGCCTTGGCTGTACAGGAGTCTTTCTGCTAGTCTCCAGTTAGTTTTCAGGGAGAATTATTCCATGTGCAGATGTATCTTTGATGTGTTCTTTGGAAGAGGTGAGTTCTGCATCTTCCTACTCTGCCATCTTGATCCAAGTTCATTACTATAGTAATTTTTTTTTCATATTACAGTAATAGTGAAAGAAATCAAGGTATTTGTTGACTATTACACGGCCAAAAGAACTATAAATCTAGTTTTCTTAACTCCAGAGCTTATTCACATTTATTGTTACTTATAAGTTAATTTAATTAATTTACATATAGGTAATCAACTTTTTTCAACTTTTGCTTATTGAGTGAATAATTTTAAAATGTTTAAAAATATTCAAGACAGAAATTGGCCAATATGGCAGAGTGGAAAGACCCTGAGCTCACCTTCTTTCACATGCACACCAAAATCACAACTATCTGCAGAACAACCATCAATGAAAAAGACTGAGACCTACAAATAAAGATCTTCTACAACTAAAGATATAAAAAAGGAACCACAATGAGATGGGTAGGAGGAGTAGACTCACAATATAGCCAATCCCATACTCCTGGGCGGGTAACCTACAAATTGGGGAATAATTACATTACAGAGGTTTTTCTAAAGGAGTGAGAGGTCTGAGCCCCATGTTGGGCTCCCCAGCCCGGGGCTTCTGCAATGGGAAGATGAGCTCTCAGAGTATTTGATTCTGAAGGAGAGTGGAGCTTACATTTAGGATTCCCAGAGGGCTGGGGAAAATAGAGATTTTACTCTTAAAGGGTGCACACAAAATATCACACACTCCAGGACTGAGGGCAGAAGCAGTAATTTGAGAGGAGCCTGTGTCAAACCTATTTGCTGAACTTAGGCAGAAAGCAACAGCAGCTCACTCTGGGGACATAGACACTGGTAACAGCCATTTTTGGGAGTTCCTTTTACCACGTGGACACTAGAGTTGGCAAATGCCATTGCAGCATCCTCCCTCTAGCTCATTAGGCCAAGACCTGGCCCCATCCAACAGCCTGTAGGCACCAGTGCTAAGACTCTTCAGGTCAAACAACTAAATTGGTGGGGACACATCATCCATCAACAGACAGGCTACCTTAAGAACCCCTGAGCCCACAGCCTCCTCTGGACATGACCCTGCCCACTAGAGGACCCAGGATGCAGCTGTACACAACATTGGGCAGACACGAGTTCCAGAATTCCTTGGTCCCTGGCCCTGCCTTCTAGGGAGCCTCCTCTAGCCTCTGAACAAGCCTCACCCACCAGAGGGCTGACACCAGACTCAAGAAAACCACAGTCCCACAGCCTGCAGATCCAGCCTACCCATAAGCAGGACAGACCCTTCCCTGGGATAACCTGGGCCCTGGTACTGCCCACTAGAAGGCCAACACAAGTTTTGGGACACCCTGGGCCCATACCCAACTGTGTCAGAAACCACCCCTTCCCCCAATTGATCTGACACCAACTCTGAGAAACCTGGGTCCTACAAGCAGGCTCCAGGACCCAGCTCTGCCTGTCAGTAGTGCAACACTTGGCTTCACCTACCAGTGGGTAGGCAATAGCACTGGAGTCTTCTTGACCTCAACTCAACCCACTAGTGAACTAACATAAGCCCTGGAGACCACTGGAGTTCTGCAGTCAGCCATTCATGATGCAGTACCACCAGCAGCAGCCTCTACACAAGGCATGACCTGGAAACAAACCAGACTGGGAGCAACAAAGTCCATGAGACCACACACATAATCCATCCCCCACAACAGAAGGACACATGCAGCCCTCATAACAGGAACCCCTAGAATAAATAGCTTGGGGGATGAGAGTGGGGTACACTGCTGGGATGCATGGCACATCTCCTACAAAATGTCACTTCTCCAAGATTGGGAAACATAACCAATCTACTAGATACATAAAAATAAAAACAGCAACTTAAGCAAAATGAAGCAATAGAAGAACGTGTTCCAGACAAAGGAACAAGATAAAACCCCAGAAGAAGAACTAAGTGAAGTGTAGATAAGCAATTTACTCAAGAAGAAATTCACGGTAGTGATTGTAAAGATGATCAAAGAACTCTGGAGAAGAATGGGTACACAGAACTAGAAGTTAAACATTTTTAACAAAGAGTTACAATTATAAAGAAGAACCAGAGATGAATACAGTAACCAAAATGAAAAATACACTAGAAGGAATCAACAGTAGATTAAATAATACATAAGAATGGATCAGAGAGCTAGAAGACAGAGTAGTGGAAATCACTACTGCTGAACAGAAAAAAGAAAAAAAAAGAAAAAAATTGAGGACAGTTTAAGAGACATCTGGGACACTATCAAGTGCACTAATATTCATAATACAATGGATCCTGAAAGAAGAGAGAGAGAAAGGTGTTGAGAGCATATTTGAAGATATAATAGCTGAAAATTTTCCTAACCTGGGAAAGGAAACAGACATCCAAGAAGTCCAGGAAGTCCAGAGAGTCCCATACAGGACTAACCCAAAGATGAACACATCAAGACACATTGTAATTAAAATGGCAAAAATTTAAAGATAAAGAGAGAATAGTAAAAGCAACAAGGGAAAAACAACAGATTATACAAGAGAACTGTCATAAGTCTATCAGCTGAATCTTCAGCAGAAATTTGGCAGGGAAGAAGGCAGTGGCATGATATATTTAAAGTAATAAAAGGGAAAAACTTACAACCAAGATTACTCTACCCAGCATGGTTCTACTTCAGATTTGATGGAGAGATCAAAAGCTTAGCAGACAAGCAAAACCAAAAAAGTACCACAAAACTGGCTTTACAAGAAATGTTAAAGGAACTTGTTTAAGCAAAAAAGAAAAGGTCACAACTAGAAAGATGAAAATTATAAAATGAAAAAGCTTATTGGTAAAGGCAAACATATAGTAAAGGTAGGAAATCATCCACACACAAATCTACTAGGAAGGTTAAAAGACAAAGTAGTAAAATCATCTGTATCCACAACAAGCAGTTAAGGGATATATAAAATAATTAGATGTAAAATAAGATATCAAAAAGAGTACTTGTGAGGGGAAGAGAGTACAAATGCAGGATGTTTAAAATGCATTTGAAACTAATATCAGTAACTTAAAACAATCACGTATACATATAGATTACTATGTAAAAACCTCATGATACCCACAAAACAAAAGTCTATAATAGATGAACACACAAAAAAGAAAAAGGAATCTGAACATAACACCAAAGATGGTCATCAAATCACAAAAGAAGAGAACAAAAGAAGATGAAAGGAATAAAAAATACCTATGAAAACACCCAAAACAATTAAAACAAGATGGCAATAAGAACTTAAATATCAATAAATATATCCATAAATGTAAATGCAGTAAATGCTCCAATCAAAAGACATAGAGTGGCTGAATAGATATAAAACAAGACCCGTATATATGCTGACTATAAGAGACTCACTTCAGATCTAAAAACACACAGACTTGGGATTCCCTGGTGGTGCAGTGGTTAAGAATCCACCTGTCAATGCAGGGACACAGGTTTGAGTCCTGGTCAGGGAAGATCCCACATGCCACAGAGCAACTAAGCCTGTGCGCCACAACTACTGAGCCTGCACTTTAGAGCCCATGAGCCACAACTACTGAGCCCCTGAGCCACAACTACTGGAGCCTGCATGCCTAGAGCCCATGCTCTGCAACAAGAGAAACCACCACAATGAGAAGCCCATGCACCACAACGAAAAGTAACCCCCACTTGCTGCAACTAGAGAAAGCCTATGTGCAGCAACAAAGACCCAATGTAGCCAAAAATAAAATAAATAAATAAATTCTTAAAAAAATAAAATAAAGCACACAGACTGAAAGGAAGGGATGGAAAAAGGTATTCTATGCAAATGGAAATCAAAAGAAAGCCAGGGTAGCAATACTTAGACAAAATGAACTTTAAAGTCTGTTATAAGAGACAAAGAAGGATATTATATAATGATCAAGGGATCAATTCAAGAAGATATAACATCCAACGTAGGTGTAACTAAAGTCCTAAAGCAAATATTAATAAGCATAATGGGAGATATTAACAGTGACACAATAATAGTAGGGGACTTCAACACTCCACTTACATCAATGGACAGATCATTCAGACAGAAAAATCAATAAGGCTGTAAATGACACTTTAGACCAGATAGACTTACTAGATATATGTATAGAATATTCCATCTGGAAGCAGCAGAATACATAGTCTTTTCAAGTGCACATGGAACATTTTCCAGGATATATCACATACTAGGCCACAAATAAGCCTTGGTAAATTTAAGAAAATTGAAATCATATCAAGCATCTTTTCTGAAACACAATGCTATGAGACTAGAAAACAACTATGAAACAAACACTTGGAGGCTAAACAATATGCTACTGAAGAATCAATGGATCACTGAAGAAATCAAAGAGGAAATAAAAAAATACCTGGATACAAATGAAAACAAAAACACAGCAATCCAAAATCTATGGGATGCAGCAAAAGCAGTTCTAAGAGGGAAGTTTATAGCAACACAAGTTTACCTCAGGAAACATGAAAAACTCAAATAAACAACCCAAACTTAGACCTAAAGGAACTAGAAAAAGAAGAATAAGCAAATCCCAAAATTAATAGAAGGAAAGAAATCATAAAGATCAGAGCAGAAATAGAGACTAAGAAAACAGTAGAAAAGATCAATGAAACTAAGAGCTGGTTCTTTGAAAAGACAAACAAAATTGATAAATATTTAGCCAGACTCATCAAGAAAAAAAAAAAAAGAGAGAGGACCCAAATCAATAAAATCAGAAGTGAAAAAGGAGAAGTTATGACTGACACCACAGAAATACAAAAGATCATAAGAGACTACTGCAAACAACTATATGCCAATAAAATGGACAACCTAGAAGAAATGGACAAATTATGTATAATCTCCCAAGACTGAAGCAGGAAGAAATAGAAAATATGAACCGACCAATTACCAGTAATAGAAATTGAATCAGTAATTTAAAAACTGCCCCCCAAAAATGTTCAGGACCAGATAGCTTTACAGTGAATTCTATTAAACATTTAGAGAAGATTTAACAACTATCCATCTGAAACTGTTCCAAAAAATTGCAGAAGAAGGAATGTCTCTGAACTTATTCTATGAGTTCAGCCTCACCCTGATATCAAAACCAGACTAAGATATCACACAGACACACAAAAAATTATAGGCCAATATCACTGATGAACATAGATGCAAAAATCCTCAACATTATATTAGCAAACTTAAATCAACAATACATTAAAAGGATCATACACCATGATCTAGTGGGATTTATCCCAAGGATGTAAGTATTTTTCAATATCTGCAAGTCAGTCAATCACCACATTAACAAATCGAAGAATAAAAACCCTATGATCATCTCAGTAGATGCAGAAAAAGCTTTTGACAAAATTCAACACTCATTTATGATAAAAACTCTCCAGAAAGTGGGTATAGAGGAAACATACTTCAACATAATAAAGGCCCACAGCTAACAATCATACTCATTAAACTTATCAAGCAGAAAAATTTTTTCTAAGATCAGGAACAAGACAAGGATAGCCATACTCACCACATTTATTCAACACAGTATTGGAACTCCTAGCCACATTAATCAGACAAGAAAAAGGAATAAAAAGAATCCAAATTGGAAAAGAAGAAGTAAAACCATCACTGTTTGCAGATGATGTGAACTATACATAGAAAATCCTAAAGACACTACCAGAAAACTACTAGAGTTCAGCAATGAATTTGGTAAAGTTTCAGGTTATAAAATTAACATACAGAAATCTGTTGCATTTCTATGCACTAGCAATAAACTATCAGAAAGAGAAATTAAGGAGACAATCCCATTTACCACTGCATCAAAAAGAATAAAATACTTATGTATAAACCTACCTAAGGAGGTAAAAATCTGTACTCAGAAAACTGTAAAACACTGATGAATGAAACAGAAGATGACACAAACAGATGGAAAGATATACCGTGTTCATAAATTGGAAGATTTTATGTTGTTAAAGTGACCATGGTACCCAAGACAATCTACAGATTCAATCCAATTCCTATCAAAATAACAATGGCATTTGTCACAGGACTAAAACAAATAGTTTTAAAATTTGTATGGAAACAAAAAAGACCCTGAATAGCCAAAACAATCTTGAGAAAAAAGATCAAAGCTGAAGGTATCCTGCTCCCTGATTTCAAACAATACCACAAAGCTACAATAATCAAAACATTATGATATTGGCACAAAAAATAGACACGTAGACCAATGGAACAGAATGATCAATTAATATATGACAAAGAAGGCAAGAATATACAATACAGAAAAGACAGTCTCTTCAATAAGTGGTGCTGGGAAAACTGGACAGCCACATGTAAAAGAATGACATCAGAACATTTCTCTCACCATATACAAAAATAAATTCAAAATGGATTAAAGACCTAAATATAAGACCAGAAACCATAAAACTCCTAGAAGAAAACACAGAACACTTTTTCACATAAATGGTAGCAATATATTTTTTAGATCTGACTCCTAAAGAAAAGGAGATAAAAACAAAAATAAATAGATGTGACCTAATTAGACACAAAAGCTTTTGTACAGCACAGAAAACCATGGACAAAATGAAAAGACAAGCTACTGAATGGGAGAAAATATTTGCAAAAGTGGTTAATACCCAAAATATATAAATAGATCATACAACTCAACATCAAAAACACAAACAACCCAATTAAAAAATGGGCAGAGGACCTGAATATACATTTTTCCACAGAAGACATACAGTTGGCCAACAGGCACATGAAAAGATGCTAAACATCAGTAATCATCAGAGAAATGTAAATTAAAACGAGAATGAGATTTCACCTCACACCTGTTAGCATGACTATTGTCAAAAAGACCACAAATAAAAATGTTGGTGAGGATGTGGAGAAATGGGAACAGTCATACACTGTTTCTGGGGATATAAATTGGTGTAACCACTGTAGAAAATGGTATGACGGTTTCTTAAAAAACTAAAACTAGAACTACTGTATGACCCAGCAATTCCAATCCTGGGCATGTATTTGAAAAAAAATGGAAACACTAATTTGAAAAGATACATACACTTCAATGTTCACAGCAGCATTCTTTATAATTTCCCAGATAAGAAGCAACCTAAGTGTCCATCAACAGATGAATGGATAAGGAAGATGTGGTATATATATACAATGAAATATTACTCAGCCAAAAAAGAATGGAAGTTTGCCATTTGAGACAACATGAATGGGCTTGGAGGGTATTAGGTTTAGTGAAATAAGTCTGTCAAAGACAAACAAATACTGTATGATATCACTTAAATGTGGAAACTAAAAAGTTAAGTAAACTAGTGAATATAACAAAACAGAAACAGACTCACAGATATAGACAACAAACTAGTGGTTACCAGTGGGGAGAGGGAAAGGGGGTGGGGCAAGATAGAGGTAGTGGATAAGAGATACAAACTATTATATATAAAATAAATAAGCTACAAGGATATATTGTACAACACAGGGAACATAGCCAATACTTTATAATACTATAAATGGAGTATAACCTTTAAATATTGTGAATCACTATGTTGTACACCTGTAACATATATTTTTTTACATCAACTATACCTCAATAAAAAAAGAATATAATCCATCTTAAGAAAAAAAAAGCAACCAGATTACCATGCATAGAAAGATAGTTAAATGAATTTGATTTTTTCCACTATGGGGTATTATGTTGCTTATATGATCAAATTTTTATAAAATTTACAGGAGCAATAACAACAAAAAAACAGATTTATTCTTCAGATTCACACGTGCTTGCTAAGTATCTTTTAAATATTTCCTTTTAAGCATTCTTTTCCTTTCAAGGTATTTTCTTTCTCTCTGAAAAATTGAGAAAAAAATCAAATTGGCAATTTCTGAAAAAGAAGAGACAAAAGTATGTGAAATACATTTTGGTTTCAGATTCTCTATAAATGCCATTCTGAAATTTTTCCTTTCCTTAAACTTTCAGCTATCACTCACTTTCTACAAATGAAAGAATTATATTTCCTCCTATGTAGACTTCCAACTGAAGATTTTACTATTTAGAAATGCTAAATATATGATATCAAACATCACTCCTAAAAACTCTAAAACACCTGTGCCCTCATAAAATCGATTGACAATTTGATTTTTGCTGTAAGTGGTCAAATAAATTTCCCACTCAGATGGGACAATTTTAGAGACAAAGAAATGATACGAATAGAGCTTCTTTAATCTGAATGGCTCCTGACAGTCTCACTAATGAAAAGAGAAAAGGGTTATTGAAGCTTCCTCACCTTATATTTATGCATCTATTTATGGTTTCTTAGGTGCTGAATTTTTTAAAAGTCTGGATTCCTTCCCATCTTGCCTTTGTGGTTGAGGGTATGGACTCTGGGCACAGGCTATTGGAGTTCATATCCTGGTTGTGCCATTTACTAGCTGTGTGAGGCTTCCACAAGACACTTAAGATTTCGGTGCCTCAGTTGCCCCCTCTGTAAAATGGTGGTAGTAATGGTGTTACCTCATTGGTTTTGGTAATTAAATGAGTTACTATCTGTAAAGCACTTAGAAGTTCACTCTAAGAACTATTTAAGTCTGTCTTATTTTATTCATTACAATAATGTAGTAGTGCTAAATATTTGTTAAATCCTTAAAGCTTTTGTTGTAATTACAAACTTTTACAACTGGAGTGGAGGAAGCAGTGTGGATACTCCAGCTTCATCTAGGTCACAGTTCCAAAGTAAAGAGACTGATATACACTGTGCTGTGTAGGCACATGGGCTCTCATTGAAGAAGCTCGGTTAATGAGGAGAGGAAAGAAGTTTTTTGGGAAGTTTTTAAAAATTTTTATTTCTTTTTCTAAAACATGTTTGCTTAATTAAAGACATATTACTTTAAAATTTATGATACCATCAGAAATTTATTTATTGTGTTGTAACATAAAACACACCAATGGACAGGCGATATACACCATTTAGATTATTATCTATCATCCTTTATAATAGCCAGTATACAATGGAAACTAAAGTCTTCAAGTGATTTTGGGCCCTATTATTTGAGAATCTAATGTCATTATGGTTTTTAAAAATATATTTGTATATAGATTACAATTATATCTGTTTTGCAGACAAAATTATTCATAAGTCATCTAGACTCAAGTAGAAGGTACAACTTATCTTTAATTCTGTCTACTATCTAGGAGGCAATGTGGTACGAATATCAAGTTAATTTTGTGAATCTTAAATGACTCCCCTAGAATGATTCTTAACAAACCCGAAACAGGAGTAGATAATACAGATTACATTCTAAATCAGGAATGTGGTTAGAGAACACTAAAGTGTTTGGTGTGTAAATTGTGTGAAGGGCTCTAACTTTATCTGAAAAAAAATTATGAATATAAATAATTACTTATGGGTGAAGATGTCTGACAGTAGATGTTTTCAGTCCTTTATCTAATAGAAAGAAGGCACTGTGGCTATGGTGATTGACAGGAGTATAGAGGATATCACCAGAAACTAGGTCATCATAAAAATTTGATTTGGTGCAGCAGAAGAGAGTATTTGTTCTTTGGCAATACATACTTAATTCTCATAATAGAAATGTAACATATTTTCCTAGATAATAAGTTCCATTTTTCTCATATATCATTCATTCATTCAACAAATGTATACTGATCTCTTGTAATGAAATAGGCAGTGTTCCAGGTGCTCAAGTTACAAAAGAGAATCCAAATTCTAGGATGTGAACCCTCTGCTATGTGAAACTCTAGGAATTCACAGCTTAGGTGGGAGATATAAAAACAGATAAAATACAGTAAAACTTGATGAGCACTATATAGTTATATGAAAGCCAGAGGATAGAGTGACTAACTGTACATAAATTAAATAAGATATCATCAAATAAAGAAAGATCAAATAAATACAATTGAAAGAACTGCTTTTTGAAGAAAGAATGTCAACAATTTATTCATTTCTCTATGCCCCCATTTTCATATTTTTAATTTTATGTTGGAGTATAGTTGATTTACAATGTTGTGCTAGTTTCAGGTGCACAGTAAAGTGATTCAGTTATACATATACCTATATTCATTCTTTTTCAGATTCTTTCCCCATGAAGATTATCACAGAATACTGAGTAGCATTCCCTGTGCTCTACAGTAGGTCTTTGTTGATTATCCATTTTATAGATAGTAGTGTGTAGATGTCAATCCCCAACTCCTAATATATCCCTCCTCCACATGGGAGACAGGGTGTGGTGTGGACGCTGCTGAGTGGAAGAGAGCACAGCCCGGCCATCAGACCTACTTCCTCATCTTGCTGATTATCTATTTTTATGGGTTTACAACTTTTCTAAGAACTTTTGTATACAAAGGAACTTTTTTTTTTTAAAGTAATTTCCCCTTTATATTTAATCCAAAGAAGGATCTCGGGCAATTTGGGGTTTTTGGTTTTGGCCTCGTTTCTAAGTCTTTTTTCCTCTTTGTTGACTTTGGTGTTCGGGCACCCCCACTGCTTCGGATTCCTGAGGACCTTCTGGGCACCCACATTAATGAGGCAGCCACCTGGCGAGTCTGACTTGGCTGTCAGCGACGCACTGCTCCCATCCTTCTCCACTGTCCGTTCCGGCCCCCAGGGAAGGGGGAAGACACTGCGTCCAGCAGGTGTCCTAAATAACCGTGGGTGGGGGAGCTCTCCCACGTGAAGTGACTTCCCCCCGGGGCTTCCTGTCTGCCCCTACGACCTGGCGGCGGCGACCGTGGCCACCGACCTGCAGAGTGGCAGAGTCAGCGCGGCTTGCGACAGAGCAACCCGGCTCTCCTACCCTGGAGGGAGACGGAGGAGTTCAGTGATCTCCTGGACCTGGACTTTAATCTCTCCAACTCGCTGTCCCATCATGAGCCAGTGGTTTCCACCGTGTCGTCGGCATCAGCCTCATCCTCGTCCTCCCCTTCGAGCAGCGGTCCTGCCTGTGCACCCTCCACCTGCAGCTTCAGCTGTCCAGACCAGGCTGGGGGCGACCCAGACTTGGAGCCAGGCAGCAAGGGCGGTGGCCTGCTCCATGGCCGGGAATCTGCACCCCCTGCAACAGCTCCCTTCAACCTGGCAGACATCAACCACGTGAACCCCTCTGGCTGCTGCGTGGCTGAGCTCCTGTGGCCCGAATTGGACCCAGTGTACACTCCATGGTAGCAGCCGCAGCCGCCAGGTGGCTTGATGAGCACCTTGATGGGCAAGTTTGTGTTGAAGGCATTGCTGAGTGCCCCTGATCATCGGTGTTAGCAAAGGCAGCCTGGATGGCAGCCACTTGGTGGTGGCGGCACCCTACAGTGGTGGGCCGCCCCGCTTGTGCCCCAAGATCAAGCGTGAGGCTGTCTCCTCATGCATCCTGTCGTTCTGACCCTAGAGGCCCACTTGGTCACTGGACCCCCTCTCAGCAATGGCCACTGGCTGCTGGCGCATGACTTTCCCCTGGGGTCGCAGCTCCCCAGCAGGAGTACCCCAACCCTGGGTGCCGAGGAACTGCTGAGCAGCAGTCATCCTGCCCTGCCGCTACCCCAGGCTTCCATCCCCACCCAACTACCCTCCCTTCCTGCCCTACCAGATGCAGCCGCAGGTCCCACCGCTCCATTACCAAGAGCCCATGCCACCCAGTTCCTGCATGTGGGAGGAACCTGAGCCAAAGAGGGAAGAACGTCGTGGCCCCAGAAAAGGATGGCCACTCACACCTGGGATTATGCAGGCTGCGGCAAAACCTACAGGAAGAGTTCTCATCTCAAGGCACACACCTGTGAGTCCACCCAGGTGAGAAACCTTACCACAGTGACTGGGACGGCCGTGAGTAGAAATCTGCCCTCTGAGATGAACTGACCAGGCACTACCGCCAACACACCGGGCACCACCCCTTCCAGTGCCAGAAGTGCGACCCAGCATTTGTGAGTTTGGACCACTTCGCCTTACACGTGAAGAGGCACTTTTAAATCCCAAAACAGTGGGTATGACCCACCTTGCCAGAAGATAATTCAGTATTTTTTACCTTTCACACTGTCTTTCTGGTGAGGGAAGGAACCCAGCTGGAAAGCACTACAATCATGGTCAAGTTCCCAATGAGTGAACTTGTGAATGGATAATCAGGAGACCTGAGGAAACCAAACGACAAAGAACAGACGGGGTCTGTGACTGGATCTTCTATCATTCCAATTCTAAATCCAACTTGAATATATATTCCTGGACTTCGAAAACACCAAGGGGGCTACTGGAAGTGGTGGATATCAGGGTATAAATTAGATCAGTGAGTGTGGGGGAGGGAAGACCAGAAAACCTTGAATTGTTTCAATGCAATATAAGCATAAAGATCACCTTGTATTCTCTTCTAAAAGCCGTTATTATGATCTTAGAAGAAGAAGAAGAAAATCAGGTACAGAAAATGTGTTTTAATAGCCTAAACAACGGTGCTTGGTGAGTCTTGGTTCTAAAGGTGCCAAATGAGGCCAAAATTTTCAAACTGCTGCATACTTTGATGAGAAAATCTATTTTTGTCTTCGAGTCTACATTTATAACCTAAGTCAGGTAAATGCACCTGGTTTACTTTAACCTTTTTAGGCAGAGAGTCTTTTATGCACTGTGGTTTCAGTTGGGCAATAATTTGTACAATGGTTTATCTCCAAATATGTCTTAAGCAGAATTTTTTTATATATATAGTTCCTTGTCTTAATAAACATGTAATATAAATTTTAAAAAAATGATCTCACTGCAATTTATGTCAAAATGTTCTGCCTATATTTTCCTCTAAGAGTTTTATAGTATCTGGTCTTACATTTAGGTCTTTGATCCATTTTGAGTTTATTTTTATGTATGGAGTTAGAGAATGTTCTAATTTCATTCTTTTACATGTAGCTGTCCAGTTTTTCCAGCACCACTTATTGAAGAAACTGTCTTTTCTCCATTGTATATTCTTTTCTCCTTTGTCGTAGATTAATTGACCATAGGTGAGTGGGTTTATTTCTGGGCTTTCTACCCCCTTCCATTAATCGATATTTCTGTCCCTGTGCCAGTACCATACTGTTTTGATTACTGTAGCTTTATAGTAGAGTCTGAAGTCAGGGAGCCTGATTCTTCCAGCTCCATTTTTCTTTCTCAGGATTGCTTTGTCTATTCAGGGTCTTTTTTGTTTCCATACAAATTGTAAAATTTTTTGTTCTAGTTCTGTGAAAAATTCTGTTGGTAATTTTTTTTTAACATCTTTATTGGGGTATAATTGCTTTACAATGGTGTGTTAGTTTCTGCTTTATAACAAAGTGAATCAGTCATACATAAACATATGTTCCCATATGTCTTCCCTCTTGCGTCTCCCTCCCTCCCACCCTCCCTATCCCACCCCTCCAGGCTGTCACAAAACACCAAGCCAATATCCCTGTGCCATGCAGCTGCTTCCCACTAGCTATCTACCTTACTACGTTTGTTAGTGTGTATATGTCCATGACTCTCTCTCGCCCTGTCACAGCTCACCCTTGCCCCTCCCCATAACCTCAAGTCCGTCCTCTAGGAGGTCTGCGTCTTTATTCCTGCCTTCTGTTGGTAATTTGATAGGGATTGCATTGAATCTGTAGATTGCCTTGGGTAGTATAGTCATTTTGATGATATTGATTCTTCCAATCCAAGAACATGGTATATCTTTCCATCTGTTTGTGTCATCTTTGATTTTTTTCATCAGTGTCTTATAGTTTTCAGAGTACAGGTCTTTTGCCTCCTTAGGTAGGTTTATTCATAGGTATTTTATTCTTTTCGATGCAATGGTAAATGGTATTTCTTTCCTTAATTTCTCTTTCTGATCTTTTGTTGTTAATGTATAGAAATGCAAGAGATTTCTCTGTGTTAATTTTGTATCCTGCAACTTTACTGAATTCATTGATGAGCTCTAGTAGTTTTCTGGTAGCATCTTTAGGATTCTCTATGTATCATGTCATCTGTAAACAGTGACAGTTTTACTTCTTTTCCAATTTGGAATCTTTTTATTTCTTTCGCTTCTCTGATTGACATGGTTAGGACTTCCCAAACTATGTTGAATAAAATGGTAAGTGTGGACATCCTTTTCTTTTTCCTGATCTTAGAGGAAAGAGTTCAGCTTTTCACCGTTGAGTATGATGTTAACTGTGGGTTTGTCATATATTGCCTTTATTATGTTGAGGTAGGGAACTTACATATGCCCACTTCATGGAGAGTTTTTATCATAAATGCATGTTGAATTTTGGCAAAAGCTTTTTCTGAATCTATTGAGATGGTCATATGGTTTTAATTCTTCAATTTGTTAATGTGATGTATTATAATGATTGATTTGTGGATATTGAAAAATCCTTGCATCCCTGGGATAAATCCTACTTGATCATGGTGTATGATCCTTTTACTATATTGTTGGATTGCTTTGCTAGTATTTTGTTGAGGATTTTTGTATCTACGTTCATCAGTGATATTGCCCTGTAAATTTCCTTTTTTTTTTTTCTGGCATTTTTATCTGGTTTTGGTATCAGGGTGATGGTGGACTCATAGAAAGAGTTTGAAAATGTTCCTTTTTCTGCAATTTTTTGAAATAGTTTCAGAAGTATAGGTGTTAACTCTTCTCTAAATGTTTGATAGAATTTGCCTGTGAAGCCATTTGTTCCTGGACTTTCGTTTGTTGGGCATTTTAAAATCACAGATTCCATCTCAGTACTTGTGATTGGTTTGTTCATATTTTCTATTTCTTCCTGATTCAGTCTTGGAAGATTGTACCTTTGTAAGAATTTGTCCATTTCTTCTAGGTTGTCCATTTTATTGGCATATAGTTGCTTGTAGTAGCCTCTTACGACCCTTTATATTTCTGGGGTGTCTTGTAACTTCTTTTTCATTTCTAATTTTATTGATTTGAGCACTATTCCTTTTTTCTTGATGAGGCTGGCTAAAGGTTTATCAATTTTGTGTATCTTTTCAAAGAACCAGGTTTTAGTTTCATTGATCTTTTCTATTGTTTTCTTCGTCTCTATATCATTTATTTCTGTTCTCATCATTATGATTTATTTCCTTCTACTAACTCTGGGTTTTGTTTGTTCTTCTTTCTCTAGTTGCTTTAGGTGTGTGGCTAGGTTGTTTATTTGAGATTTTTCTTATTTCCTGAGGTAATATTGTATTGCTATAAACTTCCCTCTTAGAACTGCTTTTGCTTTGTCCTAAAGGTTTTGGATCATCATGTGGTTTTTTTCATTTGTTTCTAGGTGTTTTTTATTTCCTCTTTGATTGCTTCAGTGATCTATTGGTTGCTTAGTAACATGTTGTTTAGCCTACACATGTTTGTGTTTTTTACAGTTTTTTTTCTTGTATGAGATTTCTAATCTCAGAGCATTTTTGGTCAGGAAAGATGGTTGATATGACTTCAATTTTCTTAAATTTACTTAGGCTAGCTTTGTGGCTTAGGATGTGGTCTATCCTGGAGAACATTCCATATTCACTTGAAAAGAATGTATATTCTTCTGCTTTCAGATGGAATGCTCTATAAATATCAATTAATTCCAACTGATCTAATGTGTCTTTTTTTTTTTGCGATACGTGGGCCTCTCACTGTTGTGGCCTCTCCCATTGTGGAGCACAGGCTCCGGATGCGCAGGCTCAGCGGCCATGGCTCACGGGCCCAGCCGCTCCACGGCATGTGGGATCTCCCCGGACTGGGGCACGAACCCGTGTCCCCTGCATCGGCAGGTGGACTCTCAACCACTCTGCCACCAGGGAAGCCCTAATGTGTCATTTAAGGCCTGTGTTTCCTTATTGATTTTCTGTCTGGATTGTCTATCCATTGATGAAAGTGGGGTGGTAAACTCTCCCACTATTTTTGTGTTACTGTCAGTTTCCCCTTTTATGGCTGTTAGCATTTGCCTTATATTTTGAGGTGCTCTTATGTTGCGTGCATATATATTTACAATTGACATATTTTCTTCTTGGATTGATCCCTTGATCTTTATGTGGTATCCTTCTTTGCCTCTTATAACAGTTTTTATTTTAAAGCTTATTTTTTTCTGATATGAGTGCTGCTACTCCAGCTTTCTTTTGATTTCCATTTTCCTAAAATACCTTTTTCCACCCCCTCACTTTCAGTCTGTATGTGTCCCTAGAGGTGAAGTTGTTCTCTTCTAGACAGTGTATAGATGGGTCTTATTTTTGTATCCATTCAGCCAGTCTATGTCTTTTGGTTGGAGCATTTAATCCATTTACATTTAAGGTAATTATCAATATGTATGTTCTTATTACCATTTTGTTAATTGTTTTGGATTTGTTTTTGTAAGTTTTTCCCCTTTCTCTTTTAGTCTGTTGTCTTGTGATTTGATGTCTGTCTTTAGTATTGCGTTTGGGTTGCTTTTTCTTTTTTGTGTGTGTATCTATTGTAGATTTTTGGTTTAAGGTTACCATGAAGTTTTGATAGAGCAGTCTATATACATACAACATTGTTTTAAGTTGCTGGTCTCTTAATTTCATGTGCATTTCCAACATCCTGCATTTGCACTCTCCTCTTCTCACAATTGCTTGTTTTGATATCGTATTTATGTGTGGATGATTTCTTACCTTTACTGTATGTTTGCCTTTACTGGTGAGCTTTACCATTTATAATTTTCTTGTTTCTAGTTGTGGGCTTTTCTTTTCTGTCTAGAGAAGTTCCTTTAGCATTTGCTGTAAAGTTGCTTTGGTGGTGCTGAATTTGCTTAGCTTTTGCTTGTCTGTAAAATTTTGATTTCTCTGTCAAATCTGAATGAGAGCCTTGCTGTGGAGTACTCTTTGTTGTAGGTTTTCCCCTTTCATCACTTTAAACATATTGTGCCACTCCCTTTGGCCTGCAGAGTTTCTGCTGAGAAATCAGCTGATAGCCTTATGGGGAATCCCTTGTATGTTATTTGTTGCTTTTCTCTTGCTGCTTTTAATATTTTCTGTTTTTTGTCAATTTGATTAATATATGTCTTGGTGTGTTCCTCCTTGGGTTTGTCCTGTATGGGACTCTCTATGCTTCCTGGACTTGAGTGAGTCTTTCCTTTACCATGTTAGGGAAATTTTCATTTATTATCTCTTCAGATATTTTCTCAGGCCCTTTCTCTCTCTCTTTTCCTTGTGGGACCCCTATAATGTGAATGTTGGTGTGTTTAATGTTGTCCTAGAAGTCTCTTAGACTGTCCTCATTTCTTTTTTCTTTATTCTGTTCCACAGCAGTGATTTCCACCAATCTGTCTTCTAGTTCATTTATTCATTGTTCTGCCTCAGTTATTCTGCTATTGATTCCTTCTAGCATATTTTTTCATTTCAGTTATTGTATTGTTCATCTCTGTTTGTTTGTTCTTTAAATCTACTAGCTCTTTGTTAAACATTTCTTATATCTTCTCCATCTGTGCCTCCATTCTTTTTCTGAGATCTTGGATCATCTTTACTATCATTATTCTGAATTCTTTTTCAGGCAGATTGCTTACCTCCACTTCACATCGGTGTTCTTCTGGGGTTTTATCTTGTTCCTTCACCTGGAACATATTTCTCTGCCGTCTCATTTTGTCTAGTGTTCTGTGTCGTGGTCTCTATTCTGCAGGATGCTGAATTGTAGTTCTTCTTGCTTCTGGTGTCTTCCCCTTCATGGGTGAAGTTGGTCCAGGGGCTTGTGCAGGCTTCCTGGTAGGAGGGACTGGTGCTCACTGGTGAGTGGAGCTGGGTCTTGTCCCTCTGGTGGGCAGGGCTGTGTCAAAGGGTGTGTCTAGAGGTGGCTGTGGGCTCAGGAGGACTTTATGCAGCCTGCCTTGATGGGTGGTGCTGTGTTCCCACCATGTTGCTTGTTTGGCCTGAGGTGCCCCAGCCCTGGACCTTGCAGGCTGTTGAGTGGGACCAGGTCTTGGTGACAAAATGATGACCTACAGAAGTGATCATGCCTAGGAATATTCACTAGGGGCTTCAACCTCCAGTGTCCTTGCCTCCCACAGTGGGCCATAGCTGACTCCCTCCTCCCCTGGAGACACTCCAAAACCTGCAGTTAGGTCTGGGCCAGGGTCCTATGGTGTCCCTGCTTTGCCCTGGGTCCCAGTCCATGTGAAAATTGTGTGAACCCTCCAATAGTGGAGTCTCTGTTTCCCCCTGTCCTGTGGAGCTCCTGAACTGAAGCCCTGCTGGCCTTCAATGTCAAATGCTCTGAGGAATCCTCCTCCTGATGCCAGACCCCAGGCTTGGGAACCTGATGTTGGTCTCAGAACTCTCACTTCTGTGGGAGAACCTTTGCAATATAATTATTTTCCAGTTTGTGGGTCACCCACCTGGCAGGCATGGAATTTGATTATATTGCAAAAGTGTCCCTGCCTTCTGTCTCATTGTGGCTTCTTCTTTTTCTATGGATGTAGAATATCTTTTTTGGTAGGTTCCAGTCATTTTTTGTTGATGGCTGTTCAGCAGTTCATTGCGATTTTGCTTTCATGAGAGGAGGCGAGCTCAAGTTGTTCTACTCTGACAACTTGTCTACAATCATTAAAGTTATAAATGCCCATGGTTTAAAGAGTTAAACAGTTCTTTGTTCTACCTCTTTTTCTCCTCCAAAGACATCCATTCTCAATTTCTTTAGCTATATCTTTTGTTTGTACTCAATATGTCTAAAAATTATACTTAAATTACTATTTATTCCTCTGTAATTGTTTGGCATTAACTACTGACTTCTCACATTGGATAAATGAGGATTTAACTCTTTTTCCTCCCTCCTCCCTGAATGCACATGCACACTTTCAATTTTCCTAATCATCTTAATAAAGTATTGTGATTTTAGTAGAACAAATATTTAGTCTTTACATTGTGAATGTAATTCACAATTGTAACGCTATCCACAATTGAGCCATGTAGTATTATTATATGATAATTTTTCCTTGCTCATATAATTTTTTCTTTTCCATGGAGTTGATAGGCATAGAGTAGTATAATTAAACAGTTAGTTTAGAAATCCTACTAGAAGATTAAAGGAAGAAAGGGAATTTTAAGGGAGTTTGGAAGACTGTTGTAAGCCAGTGACCACTTAAGAAAATAATCCAGTAGCCTAGCAACAATTTATTTTACCTTGAAGGAAGACCAGGTGCATTTAAGCACCAGGCACACTCAAACCACAAACCCTGATAATTAAAACACATGACAATAGATATGGGGTCTGAATCTTGTTACATGAAGTCAGGAAGTTAATGGTCCTCAAAGAGTAGAATCTCTGCATGTAACCAAGACAGGAATACAGGTGAAAGGGGAAACAAACTAGGTGAAAGGGGACATTATACAAAAACCTGGGATGAATCACCATATTTTAGTATATGTTACCACCATTTTGTTAATATACCTATGATTTAAATAGCACCATGACAGTCCCTGTTATACGATACAGGGTCAAAGGAGGAACTAATGACATAAGCCTTGATGTCTACCCAAAAATGAGGAAGAAGGGAGTCTTATCTCCTCCCAATTTTCTTTGATTTTAAAAATGTAACGCTCTTTGTTCTTAGGGCTGCGCTCCCTTGCCTACCTGCTCATATCTCTCACAAGCATCCCTCGCTAATAAACTCATTTTTTGCCTGTCACTTTGCCTCTTGCTGAATTCTCTCTGTGCCGAGACAAAAGAACCTGAGCTTCAGTAAGTCCTGTGGCCAGGTGTACAGTTTCAATCAAAAGACTGTGGGTTTGAGTTCCCTTCTACATCAGAGACTGTGGGTTCAAGTCCCAATCTGAAGTGCAGCTGGCTTCAAGTCCTATCCAAGGTGTGTGGTTTCAGAGTTAATAATTGGCTTTTTTTCCTAGTTGCTTACTATCCCATATATATATTAGAAATTCATCCTCAATTATTTCCCAACATTCATGTACAAGAGGTATTTTATTAACTTATTCTTCTTGTAAATTATTTCTTGGGCTTTTGTCCTGAACATATCTGATAGTACTTTACTGCTTATAAAAGTAAAGTACTATCATATATGTCATTCAGCTGTCATTCTGAGATTTCACCTTATCAATTTCCTGGGGATTCCCTTTACTCTCCACCATTTGGATCTCCTGTTACTTGGTTTTATGGTTTTCCTCTGTATTGGTTTCCTATTTCGAAGAAACACATCTTTCATCAGTTTTTTGAGAAAAGTATATGAGTGGTATGTGAAACATGTCTTCATTTTGCTCTTCACTTGATTGTTAGTTTTGACTCAGTATAGAATTATGGGTTAGACAATTTCCCACATGATTCTGAAATTCTTTCTCCATTGTTTTCTAAGTTCCAATGATGTTATTAAGAAGTCTGAGTTCATTCTGATTCCTCATCCATGGTATGTGTTAACATTCTGAAATTTTATGACGGTGAGTCTTGTATCAATTGTAATCTACTTAGCTAGGTATACAGAGTACCATTTCATTCTGGAAACTCATGCCCTTCAATTCTGGGAAATAAATATTTTTGAAGGTTTATTTCCCTCTATTTTCTCTCATCTTTTTCAGAATCTTTTATTATTCATATGTTGAACCTCCTGGATTGGTAATCTTTTTCTTTTTTAATCCCTTCTATCTTATTTTCCATTTCTTTGTTTTATTTCTCTTATTTTTGGAAAGTTCTATGTGGTACACTGCATTGTTTCCTGGTTTTCCTCACTAATTATGTGGGAATAGCTCTCTGAGTTTTGTTAAATGTTTGGTACAATTTTTCTTACTGCTTTATTCCACCCAGATCTTTTTTCTTTTGTCCCCATTTCCATTTTCTTTTCTCGCTTTTTGCTTATGGTATTTTGTTAACTTTTTTTTTGAAAGAGGCAAAAGTAAGTGCATGTATTAAATGTGGCATTTCTCCCCAAAAGGCCTCATCAACATTTTAAGAAAAGCTTATAAAGGTAAAAGATGTATTTTATCCTAAACAATCAGGTAAGAAAATTGGTTGGTTAATCAAGAAAGTCAGCAGAAATAAGGAATCATAAAAAAGAGTAAATATTTTAAACATATTATTTTAAATTGAGTTGTATAATTATACATTTGTTAACCAACATATTGAATTTAGAACAATGTCTTTTTTTGAGTATACATCCATTGGTTTGAATCTCATATTGTGTTTCCTGCAAAAAACCATTATCATAGTGCATCATATAAGAATAATATAAGATTTTTTGTTTTTTGTTTCTTGGATGCTAGGTCTTAAAAACCATTGTAAGACAATCTGAAAGAGAATTCTAAATTTAACAAATTGTTTTAATTTTTTTTACATTTATATTACCCAAACGGAATTCAACAATTTGTATTTGACATATACTGCTATGAACTGATCTCTCATAAATTGGATTAGTGCCCTTATGAAAGAGACTCCAGAGAGCTCCCTCACCCTTTCTGCAAAGTTAGGACACAGTGAGAAGACAGCTGTCTATGAATCAGGAAGCTGCCCTCCCCAGATGTTGAATCTGTTCTTGATCTTGAACTTTCCAGGCTCCAGAACTGTGAGAAATAAATTTCTATTGTTTATAAGCTACCCATTCTATGGTATTTTGTTATAGAAGCCCAAACTATGACATGTATTATATTTTCAAGTCTTTCTAAAACATTCAGCTTAGATTTGAAGAAATGTTAAATATCTTTCTTCATATTAGTTTACATAATGTTTAATTAAATTGCATGTATGCAATAACCAGCACAACTATGATAAACAATTGTGAAAATAACCACAGTCAGTATACAACTAGACTGGTGGGAGAAGAAGCTGGGCGGGTCGGGGGAGACTGTTAAAACAGTTAATCTTGAGGTTTAGTGCAGGAAGAGTCCAATTATAATGAGGAGGGGCTAAAGATAATTTGATTAGTAGGTTAGATGATGACGTACAGGCCCAATGAGTACAACAGAGTTGGAAGGATGCTCAGTGAGTAGGTTGTCACTAGAAATGAGAATCTGAATTAAGATCTCTTTGACTTAATAATGTGCAGTTTATGCCTCTATTGGGCAGATAAGACAGCTCTTCATGACATGGAAAATCTTATAAATGAAGAATAACTAAGTTCTAACAACTTAGTAAGATCTAATAGTTTATCTGATTTATTTGTCAGAAATGTACCAACTCTGTGTTTTATGACACAACAATTTTTCCATTTTACTTCAAATATTAGAATTAGGACGAGTGATTAATTTGGAGGGTTAGGAAAAAGTTGTGGCTGTGGATGCAAACTGTATTTAGATTGTTGTGTTTTATGTAAATAATATTGATTATCTGGCAACTTCAGGTATAAGTTTTTACTTCATCTTGATTCTACAAAATAGATAGATGCATTATTAAATTTTATAAAGAGAATCAGCATTTAGGTTTGGATGAAAAACAACCAAGTGAACAGGTAAATAGGTTAATTTTAAGCTTTTTAAGTTTTAAAAGAGAAATGAAAACACTTTCAAATACTCATTTTTGTAATTAAGAACAGAGATAAAAATTTCTCAGCAATATAGCAACTGTTGTACACAGTATGTTTGAATTTTATATTGCAGTTTGAGTAGAAAGAAACAAAGAGGGTAAACGGAGAAGATATTGACATTCATAAGGTAGGAAAGAGAGACAACTGGAACGATGATCAAAGAAATAAAGGAAAAGGTAGAGTTGATTACAACAAACATAAAATAATGACTATGCAATTGCAGAGATAGAACAAGAGAGTCAGGCCCAGCTGACTAGTTGGAGTTGGGCCTGGACTTTCTTGGGCCTAGATGCCCTGGAAAGGAGTGATCAGCTGTGGAGACTATACATCACACAAGGAGGAGGGTACAGAGGGTTTGACTGGATTCAGAAAAAGCCTCCTACCATCCCCCATCAACTAGACTTGAAGTTGTGGTTGAAGGCAGCAAACTCCCTTTGAGAAAGCATTTCCTATTTCCTCTGACTGAGTTAGGATTGTTTCTGGGACCATGTAGAGCAGCTTGTAGATGATTTCTGTGCTCATTGTGGACAGCTGTAATGGCTGGGGTTCTTCAGAGACTGACATTTGGAGAATTGAAAAGGCTAAAGAAAGATGACAGTAGTTATACAACACAGGACCAGAATTAATTTAGAGACTAGAAGTGATGCTAGAAAGGAAAATAAGAATAGAAATTACAAATAAGTAGATCTTTGCCATCAGTAAAAATCTGGGTCACTTACAGGTGTATTTTTCCAAATATGTTTTTGTCTGTGGACTTCGATAGCATAGTTGTCTAATAAATATTTCATTATCTCAGTCTAACAATAGATTTCATTCCAGAATACAATTGTTATATAACAAAACCAGTATGTTGCAGAAAATGTTGATCAACACAGTTTTAAGCTTTGTATATCCTTTGTTTGTAGGGAGTCAGGCATAAATGAACATTTGTCATTAGACTTTTCTAGTGCATTTCTAGTGTATTGTGCCTTGGGCATGACACATCAGAGTCTGGTGCTTATCTTTTGTTACCTGTCAGACCCCTCTGGAAAGAGCCTCTATGCAATTCATCATCTGCAGTGTTTGTTTTGGGTATACATATAAATACATGTTGAATGCATTTGTTGGGGAGACTGTGGTTTCCTAAGCCAACTTAAGTAAAACTGTGTGAGATGAATGATGAAGGGGACCTTCTGAAGGAGGTATGAAGTTAATAATTAACATGTTATTTATCAAAATACTGACAGCAAAGCTTTTTATTATTCTATGTCAACTGTTTGAGTGTCAGAATGAATAAGGACAACGTGATTACACTTGTTTTATGTCTGCACTGGGGAAGTTTATGAAGAAACTCTCTACTACACATTGAGTTTATAAATGTAATAAAAACTAAATTCAGAATTTGCATTAGGAAAGCATATTTAGTTTGATGAATCATTTAAAATAACTTCATTAGACACTGAGTTTGAAGCATAAGTATGATGTAAAAATTTGTATGCCTATTTTGGTTGTTATTGAGAGAACAATCTTTGTTTTCCCAAAGTTTTTGTTTCATTCAAACAAAAATGCTTTGAGGTTAAATGACTAAAGGTAAGAAGCCATTTTCAAATTATATTTGAAATGCACGTCATTTCAAATAGTGACAGCCACTCATCTCTTTTAGAATATATTTAAACAACTCAGTTGTCAACATGTAGCATTTCTCATTACTTCTTAATGTGTATATACCCAACTTTGACTCCTGTTATTCTCACAGACCATTCTGAAAGTCTAGAATGTAGACTGGGATGTATGTTGTGGTCAAGTCTGGGAGTATGTGGGTTTTCATTAGTTGAAGTTAAGAAAATACTGTGTAAGAAGCATGCCTACTCTGTGTGAGGCACAGTGTTAGACCAATGCACTGTGTTTGAAATAGTGGCAAATAGAGAATAGACTCCTCCATCTAGTGGGGAAGACAGCTAAATACCTAAGGAAGCGGGACTTGCCTGGTGGTGCAGTGGTTGAGACTCCGCCTGCCGATGCGGGGGACATCGGTTCGAGCCCTGGTCTGGGAGGATCCCACATGCCATGGAGCAACTAGACCTGTGTGCCACAACTACTGATCCTGCGTGCCACAGCTACTGAGGCCCGTGTGCCTGGAGCCCATGCTCCACAGCGAGAGAGACCACCGCAGTGAGAAGCCCGCGCACCACAGTGAAGAGTAGACCCCGCTTGCCACCACTAGAGAAAGCCTGCACGCAGCAATGAAGACACAACACAGCCAAAATAAATAAATAAATAAATAAATTTATTAAAAAAAGAAAACAAACACCTGAGGAAAAATGGGATAACTGCTGTGTCTAATGAGCATAAGCAGTGTGCTTTGGGATGGAGACAAGTGCTTTCCACGAGGAAACCGGGTTACACTGTGTGAAGAAGGGACCCACTGCGGAGTGGCTGTGGCTTATCAAGTAGTGTCCTTTCATTGTCAGAGGCATCAAATGATAGACATGTGTAAGAGAACAAGTTAGTCTGAAAGTAAACTTGTAGCTGCAAATGATGGCTTAGAGAAAGTAGTTAGTATACACATAATAGCTTTTAGAAATTTTGATTTCTAACTATTTAATTTCTTCTTGGATTAGGTTTTACTACTCCTGAGCCTATGGCAGAACTGTGTTTTCTCCCCCACCTTCCACAATTTTAAGGATTCCAGGTGACCCAGATTTTGTGAAAATATATGAGTCACACTCTCCCCAAGACCAGCCTAGACCAAATGTTGATAGTTCACTCTTAGGAGAATACAAAAACCAACAATACGATTTTAAAGTACACAATTTTTACAACAAAAGACATATTCTGCCTTTTGGGAAAAAGTTCCCTGCTAACTGGGATGGACATTATATTTAATAGATGTAGTAAAGGTGAGTCTTGGTGTCCACTTTGCCCAACTCTTCATTGAATAACCTCCTCTGTGTTTTCCTGCCTAGGGTCATATTTCAGAGAGAGAATGAATATGAGAGGAGCGAGGGAGATGGTGTATGATATCCTTTTCCTGTTAACTGATGCCTAGAAAAGGACAGTGATTGTGTGCTGTACCAGACACTCTGGTAAAGTAAGCAGCAGCAGCACGAGGTTAACAAAGGCCCAATGGATTCAGGAGGGTGGATTAGATGTAGGAAGAAAATCCCCAGGATGATCATGTACCCAATCTGAACAAATTCTTTGTCAGAATCTTCAGTAAAAATGAACTGTTATTAACCTTAGATATGGTATGTCCCTAAAGAATATTTTATTGACATTCCCTATTCCGATGTCATGAAGTCGTGTGTTCAGTCAAATTCTTATCAACAGTGAAAAGAAAATAGATCAAAAACACATTCTTATTCCTCAAAATACACCCTATGGGTGTATGACATTGGGAAACTGAGAAAAATAGCAGCACATCAAGTTATCAAAATTAAAATCTATCTATCAAAAACCTTGAGTGCGGCACTGAGTTGCGTGATACACCAAGAGACCTGGGTAAGATCTGCTCTCTGCCCTGTAGATGCTTATGGCTCAATACAGAAAACATCCACCCAGGTGGACACAAAAGGCTGAGCCTTCCACATTGAAATGTGGAAGAGAAATGGGTGCCAGCTGGGGTGAGACCAGAGGCTTCTCTTCCTCTGCAGCCTCTGTGTGTGTTGGCAGCAAGCATGGCACCGGGGGAGGCTGTAACTGACTGAGGCCGCACTCAAGGCTACAGATTTACCTACCCTACTTTTCCTGCTCTATGCTACTGTGTGTGCAAGTTGCTAAGGACTTCTTGATCCTATTTTTATATTTTAAATGTGTTTTGTCTTTTAGGATTCAAAGTCTTGTTTTCAAGGTTTTTAGCTCATTTTATACTTATTTTCATTTGCCTCAAATGTACCTCCTTCCAGTTCATTAAACGCCTCTCTCAATGTTAAAAATTAGGTTTGTGTTTCACATGCAGTGACTAAGAGTACATTCCCTGAAGCCAAAATGTCTGTGTTTTAATCTCAGCTCTATTACTCACTATCGGTGTCACATAGGGCAAATTATTGGACTTCTCTGTGCTTCATTTGGACATTAATATTACCAAATGGAAGAGGTATTGTGGAGGGATTAAATGTCGTAATACATGCAAAGTGCTTAGAATAGTGCTTACAACACAGTGAGCACTCATGAAACAGGAATTAGTTATCATACATACTTTAGTATATTTTAGACTGACTAGTAATATCTTCCCTAAGTTTTCATTTTTACAGCCTTAAAGAGTTTTACACTTTTTATTTACATGGTAGAACTTCATTTGCTTTTCTATGTCATAATGAAATAATTATATGTGGTATACATTTATATAAACACACATCTATTCACTTCTAGCCCATTAAGTCTTTCCTAAGGTATAGTGATGAGAACTATATTTAGTATTCTAGTTATAGGCACATCATATTTTTAAAAAGATAGAATGCCTTCTCCTGTCATATTTAAAATATTTTTGATGAGACCCAGTATTTTTATCTACTGCAGCCTATCAGTTGATATTTTCACCAACAGTTCTATAATGTTCTTGGATCTTATTTCAACTATATTACAAGAATCCATTATCATAAATATTATATTATATGCTAAATGTACATTAAAATTTTTCTACAAGTCTTTTCTTAGTATTGAAGTATATTTGTTGCTTTTCTGCCCATGCACAAAGCCTTCAAAAATTACTTTGATCCTATCTACACAGATAAATATATTTTTAGGTGAAAATCTTAATTTCTCTGGAAAATGTGGAGATTTCTTTTTTGGTTCACTTATGAAAAAGCAAAGTAAGACTGGTATACTAGCACCAAGCCCAGGGAATTGACCGAACGTTTTGCTTCCTTTATTATTTCAGCTTCCTTTGTTATTTAGTTTCATGTTATGAAAATAACATGGTGTTAGACCTTTATAAGAACATTTTTCCCTTATCTGAAACTATTGATTAGGCTTTTTTTTTCTTGTATAGAATGTACTGTTGCATATTTTGCTTTGCCCCCGAAGTTGCGATTTTCTCTGGGCTTGGTGCTGATGTTGCTTGTTTGCCATCTTGCTGGGAATGGAAGCAAGATCCAGAACTCTCCACTTGAGGAACAGCCATATCATTTACACTGTGACAATTGCTTCACACAGAGGCTTTTTATAATGATAGTTTCTCTATAATTCTTGGGCGGATGTGGATATATATTATGTTCCACCTAATCTGCCAACTAGTATATAGATTATCTTATTGCAAAGGTGGTGAGCATCTATGGTGGTAGAACTGGAAATGATCTGGGTCATCTCTGACATTTGACTCTCTAACCTTTCCACAAATGAACTTGAGGATAAGAAGCTTGACACTTTTCCAAATAGCCCATCCCATGTTAGCCCATTATATTAAGTAAAATTTGGATTCTCTGTAACTTCCAAAAAATTTATTTGTATTTTTCGTCGATGCATAGTTTCACTTCAAAGGATGGAGATGGCACTCTTCGGTTGGAATGTGAAGTTTAAAAAAAACCCTCAGATTTCTTATTGCTTTTCATGTATTCAGATGAAGGTTCCTAAAATGCAACACAGTTTAAGGATGAAAATTCTTTAAAATATAAAGATGAAGGTCTAGTTTTTATAATAAGTAGATATGTAGATAGTGTCTTTGTAAGAATATCTTATTTTCTATAAGTTGGGTCCTTGTGCATAATGATCTCAGGGACTCTCTAATTTAGTGAAAGACTAAAGTGACTTTGCAGAGACAGCTTGGTGGAAGGAGTGAATTACTCACTAAGCCATAAAGCGGTGTGGAAGTTTTTCTTTTTCTATTTAATTATTTATTGCCATGTGGGATCTTAATTCCCCTACCAGGGATCGAACCTGTGTCCCCTGCAGTGGAAGCTCAGATTCTTAACTACTGGACATCCAGGGAAATCCCTGAAATTTTTAAATAAACTCCAAATGATGTTCATTTATCTGGGAAGCCAGACAACTTAAAAGGAGAATAATTTGACTAAGGTTTTAAATAAGACATGGAACAGATCAGCGTATACAAACATAGTTAACTGCCAGTGAATATTTTCACTGAAAGTGAATATTTTGGTTCTCTTTAATGTTTCTGAGTTTTCTTTATTTTCTTTCATATAGTTCTTTAATGTTTAAAACATTCTTTTGAAATATTAGCATGTTTCAGCTATGCTATAAGGAAGCATTGGAAATAAGATTCTATATTTTAAAGGGAGTAATCATAACCCTGGAGATAAGGTGTTTTGAGGATAAATATGGTGAATAAAACCCTGAAGGAAATTATGAAATGGTGAAATTAATGGGGAGAGGGGACAGAGTTGTGGAGCAGCTTGTCACCAGCAGAAGCTTCTCTTTCTCTAAGCCCTTCTCGAGAAAACTTTGAAGGATTCCACATAATATTTTATCTAGGAAAGCTGTTTTGATTATGTCAACCTATTGGATTACTATCAAGTCCTGTTGGACATTTAAAGAAATCTCATTTGGTATTATTTATGAAGGAGAGATCTGAATCAAATGTCCCTTCTGGCCTTGTGTTTCAACATGGTAGACCTTGGTTGCCATTAATTCATTCATTTATTAGAAAATACTTAATCAATTTCCATTTTATTCTAGTCAATATATTAAGCTCAAGGGTATATCTAAAATGGCCCCTTCTAGGACTCTCCAATCCCTTGACTAGGTTCTCTTTGTCAGTCTTTCCTGATTTCACTTCCTATGCCATCTGTCTTGGATTTCATGTCTCATTATTTTAGCCTCTTACTTGCCAATATCTTCAACTTATTTTTGTCATTGTCTTCCTGAGTTTGTATCATCACAAAACCTCAACCATGTGTTTTTCACAACACCAACAGAGCTTTGCTGGAGAAAAATAATTTACCTGTGAAGATTGGTGCCACTAAAACTTTAAAGTCTTCAGTTCTTTTAGACACTAGACATTTTTGTTTCCTGAGTTGGATTTTTCTTGTTCTCTGCTATGTCTATGTCAAACCACTTCCATTCTTCTTAAACCTTTAGTTTTCCATACACTTACTGTCTGAGCATACCCAGAATGGATAAGAAAGATCAAAGTTTAAAATTAGTTTTAAATTCAGATTCTGCCACTCATTAGGTGCAATTAATCTTACTGAGGTACAGTTATGTCATCTGAAAAGCACTCATTAAACGTTGAGGATTCCTTCTTTCTCTCCTACTCCTAATTCTCCTCTTCCTCCAGATTTTTCCTCTTCTCCCCTCCTCTAAACTTCTATCTTCTATCTTCTTTACTTCCTCTTATGGAAGGAGATATATTAAAGTTATTCCTTCATTTCAACTCTAGTTTCCATAATTTTTGCCCTTTCAGGGATCTCGCTTTATCCTTTTTCTCCTTTCTTCAACATCTCCTTCTTTATAGACTCCTTTCATTAAGTATTTAAATACAATACACGTAAGTCTTTTCTTCCTAAAAGCAACATAAGCTTTTCTTGGACCCCTAGGCACTACTCTCCCATTGGCCATCCTGTCTGTCTTCTTCTCTTGTATTTTTGAGTTGTATTTCCTGCCTGTCTCCACTCGATGGTGGTGGACATCTCTGGTGCACTTATTGTGTGTGGACCCAGGACTGAACACTTCTCAGTCCTCCTCAGTTTACTGCATTCTGGCTGCTGCTTACATTCTTCCACTGAAACTGCTCTTACCAAGGCCTCCAGTGACCTTGTTGCAAAAAACGATGGGCAAGTTTTAATGCTAACTTTATTTATCATTTCAGTAGCATGGCCTATTGGTGCTCCCTTCTTTGAAATACAGCTTTTATCTTTTTATGTCAATGAAGCCATGCTGTCCCAGTTTTTTCTTTCACATTCTCATCCTTTGTTCTCTGACTACTGTCTGAGATTCAATTTCTATGTTTAATCATTAAATATTGCTGTTCTCATTTTTATCTTAGTCCTTATTTTTTTCAGTCTCTGCTCTTTTTTTCCTTAATAATTCCAACCACTGTCAGGCCTTTGCTTTTTTCCTTTTGTTTCATCTTTTGGGTTCTGACCCATATGGCTAATATTTGCTGGGTACCTCCAGATGACACACTTATCTTAGATTCTATATACCCGAAATAGAACCCAGAAACTCTCCTCTCAGGTCTCCTCCTCATTTGGGTTTCCTGGTCAGAAACCTTACTGCTATCTTTAATCCTTCTGTCTACTTTATTTCCTATATCCAGTCGAACACCAACCTGCCAAATCTACCTCCCCAATATATCTGTAGTATGCTCATTTATTGCCTCATCTCTACAGCCATTATCCTAGTTCAGATCACTGTAATCTATACCCTAGACTGCCCAAGTGGATATTGGGAGGTCTAAGTAGTTCCTTGGTTTATGGCTGCAGAAGTTCTTAATTCTAGAAGGGGCACCTAAATACATACTTGGCACTTAAGGAATCATGATACTTGGGCTAAACTAATCATTGCCTTAAGGTTTGGAGAGATTGGTAAGGCTGGGTTATGCAGGGCCTCAGAGAATACTAATTTGAATTTTTCCTGAAGGAGATGGGAAACTGTGGAAGTATCCTAAGCAGAGAAATAACAAGACCAAAATTGTGATTTAGAGAAGTGTTATGGGCAGAAGTCTGGAGGATGGGTAGGAGAATGGTAACACTGAAGGTAAGGAGAAAGTTGGTTATGACTGTGGTAATCTAAGAAAAATGTGGGAAATGGAAGCACGTACTTTTAAATGGGGAATTGTTGAACAGAATTACCACACTGTATTCAACTCTTCCTACTTTATGCTGCTTTCAAGTTTTCACTATTATAACAAAGATGGCACTGGACATGCATATAACTTTACATATTTTGAATTATTTTCTTAGACCAAGTTGCCGGAAGTAGGAGAATGTTTAATAGGTGTGGATGTTTTTAGATAAGCTGATGTGAGTTTAGAATGTGTTCTTTGAAGTATCTTTCTACAAATATTTTGAACACATTTCTTCCCCTTTTCTTTGAAGAATACATTCTAAGGAAACTGAAATTCTTTTCTCTTTGATATATTCTTTTAAATTTGATAATCATTGATCCTTTTTAACATTATTTCTAACACAGGTTAAAACTTGATGTGGCTTTTTTCCCCCTGTGCTGTACAGTAGTTCCTTGTTTGTTATACATTTTAAATATAACAGTGTGTACATGTCAACCCCAAACTCTGATTTTATTAATGAGGGGAGGTACATGAAAAAGCAAGCAAGCAAATACAAAAACAAAAATTAAAAAGAAACAAACAAAAAAATACTTGATGTAGGGATGTGGGATTTTTTTTTTCTTGCTGGCTGTTTCATGCATCTCCCCTCATCAACAAAATCAGAGTGTATGGTAAATGCATTAATAATTGTACCACAGACTATACCCAGTATACAGGGGTTAAAACAAGGATTTTTAAAGTATTGACATTGAAAAGGTAACTGTTAGAGAAAATTAAAAATAAATGAACAGAATCAGTGATATCTAGAATCTAAATAACACTGGTTACTTTATTGGAAAGAAACTTATTAGGTCAAATTATGCCTAAATTTAATGCTTGGCAGTATCCCTTTAGGTTAAATCTTTTAGATAACTTGATCAGCCACTGAGTGTAAATGCAAAATGACAAACATATTAAGCCATATAAACAATTTTCAAAGGAAATGCTGTGATGAAAAAAACATGAATTATGAAAATATCTTGTAATATGAAATATTCTTTAAAGACCATTCCTGTGTGTGAACTGAAGTCATCTGATAGAATGAAAGTAGAAAAGTATCTGAAGTGTGAAAAGCTTCTCTGGTGGAAATGTCAAAAGAAATCAGAGTCAACCGGTTGTAGTAGAATTTTGAGACTGTCCAAATTAAGCATAAATTAGATTTGTATGTTCACACATATCCGTGTTTATGCTCATGGTTTTTCCAGCTTCGTTTATTGACTTCTTTCTATCTTTAGTTCAAGTGTCCCCTCTTCTGTTTAAGCTTGGCCTAGTTTCCCTGAAGACTCTCTGAAGACCCTATTTATAAAACAATCTGCCTGTTTAATAGCAGTGCTGTAGAGTACAAGCATGAGTATGTTGGCTCCCAGCTGAGAACCCTCAGACTACTTGACATATCCTCACCTCTCTGAGAGGTTCCACTAGTTTACTGTGTTCAGAGTCTAGAGATGCTTAGAAAAGAGAGGGATTAGAGCCTGACTGAATAAGAGTCATCTCTCATGAGTTAAGGGCCCATGAGGTAGCCTAGAAAGAGGTATCTTTGAAGCAGAGATCTTCAGTAATGCATGGTGCCTGGGTAAAGATAATCATGACTAACACCTATTTAGTACTTACCACGCATCAGGCACTGCTTGTCCGACTAAACGGTGCAAGCAGGAAATTTGTCGGCTGCACCTGTAATGTCAATTACTTGATCAACATTTCTAAACTGGTTGGTAAATAGCTGCTGACGAGTCCCTTGAAGATACCCCAACCCTCTGAATTTCTCTAGCTCTCCTACTGTTTCCCTGGGGCCCTTAGACCTCTCCATAATCCATCTACTAAAGAGTTAACATCTGGTCCTGCAGGGACCCTCTAGAATCCTGTCCTGGCTTCCCAGCACCCCAGCAATGATTCTGGGGCATTCTGACTGACTGTATTCATTAATAATGCATTAAGCACTTGTGCTCTGGAGCCAGTTTCCTGGGCTCGAGTCCTAGCTCCACCATTTACAAGATGTGTGGGCTAATTAGTCTTTCTTTGACTCAGTTTTACTCATCTCTAAAATGGAGATGACAATGTATCTCTCTCAAGTGGTTGTTCTGAGACGAAACGCAGAGCATTTAGAAGAGAGCTGACACATAGTAGGTAAAATAAAAGTATTTGTTATTTTTATTATCTGTACTAATGGTTAAATATCTTGACCATCTCTACTAACCACCACTGATGGGGAAAAGATAGGTGGTCTCTGCTGCTATCATTGTGCCCAGGGCCTCTAGCACTGCTGAATATTCTGAACAACATTCCAGTCTTTTTGAGATCTGGCTATATGGGAATTGAGTATCTTTCTTCTCTTCTTTACTACCTACTTTATACTTTAAATTGATTGTCAACATTTTAAAAAATCATAGAATTTCAAATGAAAATCCAGATTTCTGGCATTCCTTGGAAATTTGGAAAACTGGCATCACTAGGGCCACATTTTGTCACGGCAACTGTTGGCTACAGCCACACATTGGTTCCTTCCTTGGATGGATGTCAGCTCTGGTGTTCACCATACAGCCCACTGCATCTCTGTTACTTGCTCAGCATTGAGTTTGCTGCCTCTGAACTAGGGTATCCTAACTATATCTCTTTCTTTGTAACATGGGAGCCTTCAACTTCAATAACAACACTTTATCTCCTATACTAGATTGTAAGATTCTTTATGAAATGGACCATGTTTTATTTATTTTTATGTCTTTGATTTTACCTTACCCATAGTCCTCATTGTTTGGACTGATGAAGTTTAAGCTAATAGTGACTTAAGATGGTTTTAACCCTTATTCAGGAAAGAGTTATTAAAACACAATATAATTGTAGAAGAATATGTAACTGAGGGAGTTGAGTGAACAAATTTTTACAAGTCATACAGATAATCTTATAAAATAGAAGTGGAATTTCATCTAGTTCAGCTGTCTGCTATGGTGATGTGGGAAGCTCCCCAGATAATTCCTATTCTTCCTTGGCAGTCATATGACCTTGAACAAATCATTTCCTGGTGAACCTGTTTCTGCCTTGGCAAAACGTAGGTGATAATAAATGTTCCCTGAAAGTTGTGAGTATTAAATAAGATATAACATATTTTTTAAAATACTTGTTATAATACTGGTTATAAAAATACTTGTAAAATGTTAATATACTTTTGGGAATTGTACTTATAGCAGTGTTTACAGATGAAAATACCAAGGATCCAGAGGACTTGCTACTTAGTGGAAAAGTCAGAATTAGGACTCAAATCACATGAATCTTGACTAGTAGATTTTTTTTTACTGAAACATCATTCACATTGTAACTAAATGTAGTTAAGAGATTAAGGAGAATAAAAATACTTATTGGAGGTGAGGTAAATCAGGGATCCACTAAATTTGTTTGAGCTATTATAGAAATGATCATTTTAGTATATAAAGGAAAATCAGAGGACTGAACTAAATGTATTCTTCATTTGAAAAAAAATTGAGCATCTATTTTGGAGTCAGAGGCACATACTATGACTTAGTTCTAGGGTTTTTATTGGTGAAATTCTCAGTGTAGGAACTTGGTAAATTGTCCTTGTTTTTCTCTTAATAAACTTTCCCTTTTGGTCTGGTTTATATGAAGGCAGGTGAAAATTACTAAAATAAACATTCTCTGGGTTTGAGTTTCTGAAATTTAGGAAGCAGAATGGCATTTTGGAAACCAGAGGACATGTTTGCATCAATACTCTGTACTTTCCATTCACTTTTGTGGCCCTGGGCAAGTTATTCAGGGTCTCACTTTTCTCATTTGTAGGATGGAGATTCTACCATCTTGAGGGTTATGCTGAAGAAATGTGCCTGACAGAGTGCTCAATTGTAGCACATTGTTATTTGGTTGCAGTTAGAGTTTGAAGCTGGAAGAAATCTTAAAATTTGTTTCATTTGATTCCATCAATCTGTATATGAGAGGATCCCTATGAATCAAACTAACACAAATATTAGTCTGCTCAGTTTCCTTTGAAATTTGTGTAACTGGCCTAATAAGTCATTTTCTAAAGAAGACTTCTTAAAAATAACCAGAGACATGAATATGTAAAAACATTTACCAAAATTACAACTATATAATGTATATTTCTGGCAATGCAATCTTAGAAATTGTGAATATATACAATAAGGCTAGTATGTCACTGTCAGAATCCTATCCAAAGTGCATAGGGATAATTTACACAAATATTTGAATAAAATTATAAACTACTAAAAAAAATAAATTACTATAAATATCACATGATCCAAATATAAGATTATCTGTAGTGAAAGACCACAATTTTCTAAAAAGTGAAACTTAAAATCACACAAGATGTTAAAAAAAAAAACACTATGGCCAACTTAAAAATTGCTTCAAAATTTAAAAGGCTAGATCTCATGTTAAGTGTTCTTACCATAATAAAATTTAAAAAATTTAAAGTATAATGTTGGTATTTAGTATCCATTAAGTGCTTAATAAATATTAGTTTCTTGAAAAAAAATCACACAAAGACTTTATCCTATGAAATATATCTTTTTAAAAACCATGGTAACAATAAGAACAATGTACCATAACTATATGTAGACACAAAACAGTTAAATTCATGTTTCTTCTTTTAGTCTTCAGAGATTGAATTGATTTAATTGACAAATGGTACAGCTGTTCCCCAGCAACCATTCTGGACATGTATTTATAACTTGCCTCCAGGGATGGAAACTTCAGAAATAGCTCTTCAAAAAGAAAATAGCTCGAAACATTTTAGAATATAGTTTTTGACCCTGATCCTCTCACCTCAAACCACAATGAGGAGTTTGTAAAAAAACATTAAAAATACCAGTGACAGCATAATTCCCTCCAGGTTCATCCAACTTGTTGCAAATGGTAAAACTTCATTTTTTATGGCTGAATAATATTCCATTATATATATATGCCATATTATCCTTAGTGAAATAAGTCAGACAGAGAAAGACAAGTACTGTATATTTTCACTTATATGTGGAATTTAAAAAAATGAACAAATATAACAAAACAGAAACAGACTTGCAGATACAGAGAACAAACTACCAAAGGGGAGAGGTGTGGGGAGGGATGGGCAAAATAGGAGTAGATGATTAAGAGATACAGACTACTAGGTAGATAATAAATAAGTTACAAAGATGTAATGTGCAGCACAAGGAATATAGTCAATATTTTATAATAACTTTGTATGGAGTATACTGTATAAAAATATTTAATATTGTACACCTGAAACTAATATAATATTGTAAGGCAATTACACTTCATTAAAAAAAATCAGAAAAGTTGACTTGGTAGAAGTAATGACACCTACACAAAACTTAAAATAGAATCTGTAGTCAGTACATTATGATGTGCATAAAGTATCAAGCCATTTGAGTAGAAAATAATTGATTCTTTTAAAAATTATTTCAGTGAAGTAAAAATAAAAGTGTATAAATGAAAAAAATCAATGTCAGCTTTTTACTTTAAAAAATTCTTATTTATTTCAGTTGTGACTCAGGACTGCAGGGATTATTCTGTCCACTGATGGGGCAGAGACACCATAGCTCTCCATCCCCAGCCCCTGCCTCACTGTCCAGCTCCCCGTGGGAAATTGCCCTTGACAGCTCTGTCAAGGGATCCTGTCAAAGATTATAACTAGAGTGTTGAAGTTAGGTTATTTTGTTTTAATATGTATTTCTTTAGGTTTTCCTAAGCTATAAAACACTTTGAGCATGACATTGTTTCACATACATAAAATACAGTCACAAAATAGAATTTTATGAAAGCATGTGCTTTTTTGAAGTAAACATTGACGCAATTAGGATGAGGGTAAGAAGAGGAGAATCTAATTCCTTAGGTATAATACTTATGTCTCTGGTCAGAAACATTAGAGATCCTAAAAAAGAGAGAGAGAAATTATAAAAGAGGGCTTTTAAAGCTAAAATGGGTTTGGTAAAATTACTTAAGAATAAATAATGCAAAATATCCCAGAGTAAAAAATATAGAAAATCCTGACTAGTTGGGCAAGATTTTAATTTATTTGGTGATATTTTTTGTACCACATATAAAAGGAGATACAGAAAATCCATCCTGTCAGCAGAATGTTAAGCCTCTTAATTTTGAATTATTCAAGTGGATGTGGAAACAAAATTTACCTTGTTTTTAAAGTCTTCTAGAATCATTTTTATATCATCATTCTTTCTTGACCTCCAAATTTCATTGTGTGCATGATCTGTTATTTGACTTTTTGTTTATTAATTATTACAGGACATCAGAGATGAAGGTAATGAGACTAAAGCCAGCAGGATGAGTAAATTAAGAAATACAAGAAAGGAAGTCACTAAACTACATAGTTTGTCAACTGAAATAGGAGAAGTGGATATAGCCAACTCAAAAGGTATCTTGCTACTATGATCCCTCAAGAATATGTAGTCAAAGATAATCTCTATTTGGTCTCTTCTTCATAAAACATTTTTCTTCTCTTCTATGTGAGAAGCAAAGAAAGAAAGAAAATTTATTCCTACATAGGCAACATAAAAGATGGAAAATATAGGCTTGCAGTATAAATATATAAAAATAATAAAAATATTTAGAATTTTAAGGGAGTAGAACTAAGAAAATAGTAGTGTGAACAAAAGAGAGTACAGAACAGAAGGAACATATGAGTAAGAAAAGAAGCATATTTCTGCTCTGAGAATGAGTACAAAGATCATTACTGAGAGAGGCCACAATGAAGATGTGGATCAAGTTTTCATAACACATGTTGGAATTCCAACTAGACTCCAGTGGATTTGAAACAGTGCTGAAACTAGGAGTTGATGTGGACAACAGTCTCAATTCTAGGAAGAGTGGTGTTCCAAGGCAGGGGCAGTACAAATGGCCAGTGCATGGCAACAATAAAATGCAGTTAGACTTTTGTAAACTTTATTATTGTTTTAAAATTCTCTACAGAAAATGCAACCCCATATATCTTGAAACCAGGGTGAACTACTCCCACTGCCCCTTATTTGGTATGTCATTGCCTAGGAATAAATTATTTTATCAAGTATTCCTCTTTACATCATATTGAAAGACAGTTGAAAACAGTGCTAACATTTTTAAACATTTTTCTTTCTTTATTTAAATTGATGTATAGTTGATTTATAATATTGTGTTAGTTTCAGGTGTACAGCAAAGTGATTCAGTTATATACATTTTTTCAGATTATTTTCCATTATAGGTTATTACAAAATATTGAATATTGTTCCCTGTGTTATACAGTAAATCCCTGTTGTTTATGTATTTTATATATAGTGATGTGTATCTGTCAATCTCATACTCCTAATATTTTCCCTCCCCACTCTCCCCTTCCCCTTTGGTAACCATAAGTTTGTTTCTATGAAAACCATTAAATCTACTACAGAACCAGTAAGTCCGTTTCTGTTTTGTATATAAATTTGTCTTACTTTTTTAGATTCCACATATAAGTGATTATCATATATTTCTCTTTCTGACTTACTTCACCCAGTAGGATAATCTCTAGGTCCATCCATGTTGCTGCAAATAGCAATATTTCATTTTGGGGGCTGAGTAATATTCCATTTTATATATATATATATACACATACATCACACATACCACACCTTCTTAAACCAATCATCAGTTTATGGACAAGTGGGTTGTTCCCATGTCTTGGCTATTGTAAAAAGTGCTGCTATGAACATTGGGGTACATGTATCTTTTTGAATTAGAGTTTTCATCTCTTCTGGATATATGCCCAGGAGTGGGATTGCTGGAACATATGGTAGCTCTACTTTTAGTTTTTTAAGGAACCTACGTACTGCTTTCCATAGTGGCTACACCCATTTACATTTCCACCAAAGGTTTAGGAAGGTTCCCTTTTTTAATCTAGCATTTATTTGTAGACTTTATGGTGATAGCCATTCTGACTGGTGTGAGGTGATACCTTATTGTGGTTTTGATTTGCATTACTCTAATAATTAGTGATATTGAGCATCCTTTCATGTGCCTGTTGGCCATCTGTATGTCTTCTTTGGAGAAATGTCTATTTCATTTTGATAAAATGGCCATACTACCCAAAGCAATCTGCAGATTTAATGTGATCTCTATCAAATTATCTATGACGTTTTTCACAAAACTAGAACAAATAACTCTAATATCTATATGGAACCATGAAAGACCCAGAATTGCCAAAGCAATACTGAGGAAAAAGAACAAAGCTGGATGTATAACCATCCCAGATTTCAGACAATACTACAAAGCTACAGTTATCAAAACAGCATAGTATTGGCACAAAAGCATCATACAGATCAATGGAACAGAATAGAGAGCCCAGAAATAAATCCACATACCTAAGGTCAATTAATATTTGACAAAGAAGGCAAGAATATACAATAGAGAAGAAACAGTCTCTTCAGCAAGTGGTGTTGGGAAAGTTGGACAGCTGCATGTAAATCAATGAACTTAAAACATTCTCTCACACCATATACAAAAATAAACTCAAAATGGTTTAAAGACCTAAATATAAGACATGACACCATGAAACTCCTAGGAGACATGAATTGTAGCCATATTTTCTTACATCAGTCAATGTTTTCTTTAGGCCAAGGCAAAAGAAATAAAAGCAAAAATAAATACATGGTACGTAATCAAATTTAAAAGCTTTTGCACAGCAAAGGAAACCATCAACAAAACGAAAAGACAACATATGGAATAGGAGAAAATATTTGCAAACAATGAGACCAACAAGAGGTTAATATAAAAAATACACAAACAGTTCATAAAACTCCATATCAAGAAAACAAACAACCTAATCAAAAATGGGCAGAAGACCTTAACATTTTTCTTTATTTCTACAGAAAGGATTAGAAACCAAATGGTGTGTCACAAATTGGGGGATACCAATAAACCAGTCATGGGACCTGGCTCTGCTGAATCTCATTTGTCAGAAGATGACAAGGATTCCAAAGATCAGAAAATAGTGATAAAGCCATTGCCCATCAAAACATCAGTTAACGCTCCTGGTGGTGAATTTCACCCAAACTCCAACTATACTGGTAAGGACTCTGGGACAAACTGGCAAATCAAAAATGGGCAGAAGACCTTAACATTTTTCTTTATTTCTACAGAAAGGATTAGAAACCAAATGGTGTGTCACAAATTGGGGGATACCAATAAACCAGTCATGGGACCTGGCTCTGCTGAATCTCATTTGTCAGAAGATGACAAGGATTCCAAAGATCAGAAAATAGTGATAAAGCCATTGCCCATCAAAACATCAGTTAACGCTCCTGATGGTGAATTTCACCCAAACTCCAACTATACTGGTAAGGACTCTGGGACAAACTGGCATATGGGTCTAGTTGCTAATCCCAAATTTGTATTTGAATTAGTGATATTGTGTTGTTGGTTGAAGATGCTAGCCTGAAAGTCAGAACACTTAAAATAATTTATACACCTATCATTTATAAAATGCTTTACAGTTTTCTTTCCCCACTAGGCTGCTCATATGGAAAATGGAGGGGTTGCCATGCATGGTCTCTCAAGTCTTTTCTAAAAGTAAAATTGTTATTATTATTATTTTTTTTTAGATTCTATTCCCATATAGATCATTACAGAGTGTTGACTATTCACTGTGTTATAAGGAAGATTCATATTAGTTACCTATTTTATATATATAGTGTGTATATGTTAATCCTAATTTATCTCTCTCCCTTTTCCCCTTTGGTAAATGTAAGTTTGTTTTCTTCATCTATAACTCAATTTTTGTTTTGTTAATTGGTTCACTTGTACCTTTTTTTTTAAGATTCCACATATAGGATGATATTTGTCTTTCTCTGCCCTTTGTACTTCCCTCAGTATGACAATCTCTAGGTCCATCCATGTTGCTGTAAATGGCATTATTTTGTTCTTTTTAATGGCTGAGTAATATTCCACTGCACATATGTACCACATCTTCTTTAACCATTCATCTGTTGATGGACATTTAGGTTGCTTCCTTGTCCTGGCTATTGTAAATAGTGCTGTAATGAACGTTGGGGTGCATGTATCCTTTTGAATTATGGTCTTCTCTGGATATATGCTCAAGAGTGGGATTTCTGGATCATATGGTAGCTCTATTTTTATTTTATTTTTTATATCTTTATTGGAGTATAGTTGCTTTACAATGTTGTGTTAGTTCCTGTTGTACAACAAAGTGAATCAGCTACAAGTATACATATATCCCCATATCCCCTCTATCTTGAGCCTCCATCCCACCCTCCCTAGCCCACCCCTCTAGGTCATCACAAAGCATCGAGCTGATCTCTCTAGGCTATGCAGCAGTTTCCCACTAGCCATCGATTTTACATTTGGTAGTGTATATATGTCAGTGCTACTCTTTCACTTCATCCCAGCTTCCCCCTTCCCACCCCCCATGTTCTCAAGTCCATTCTTTACATCTGTGTCTTTATTTCTGCCCTGCCACTAGGTACACCAGTACCAGTTTTTTTTTAATATTCCATATATGTGCATTAGCATATGGTATTTGTCTTTCTCTTTCAGACTTACTTCACTCTGTATGACAGACTAGGTCCATCTACCTCATTAGAAATAACTCAATTTCTTTCATTTTTATGGCTGAGTAGTATTCCATTGTATATATGTGCCACATTTTCTTTATCCATTCATCTGTTGATGGACATTTAGGTTGTTTCCATGTCCTAGCAATTGTAAATAGTGCTGCAATGAATATTCTGGCACATATCTCTTTTTGAATTATGTTTTTCTCAGGGTATATGCCCAGTAGTGGGATTGCTGGGTCATATGGTGGTTTTACTTTTAGTATTTAAAGGAATCTCCATACTGTTCTCAATAGTGGCTGTATCAATTTACATTCCCACCAACAGTGCAGGAGGGTTCCCTTTTCTCCACACCCTCTCCAGCATTTATTGTTGTAGACTTTTTTGATGATAGTCATTTTAACTGGTGTGAGGTGATACCTCATTGTAGTTTTGAGTTGTATTTCTCTAATAATTAGTGATGTTCAGCATCTTTTCATTTGCCTCTTGGCCATCTGTATTTCTTCTTTAGAGAAATGTCTATTTAGATTGTCCACTCATTTTTAATTGGAATATTTGGTTTTTTGATGTTGAGCTGCATGAGCTGTTTGTATATTTTGGAGATTAGTCCCTTGCTGGTTGCTTCATTTGCAAATACTTTCTCCCAATCTGTGCTTTGTCTTTTCATTTTGCTTATGGTTTCCTTTGTTATGCAAAAGATTTTAAGTTTAATTAGGTCCTATTTGTTTATTTCTGTTTTTATTTTCTTCACTCTCAGAGGTGGATCAAAAAAGATCTTGCTGCAATTAATGTCAGAGAGTGTTCTGTCTATGTTTTCCTCTAAGAGTTTTTCAGCATAGTTTTGGAAGTCTTAGCCATGGCAATCAGAGAAGAAAAAGAAGTAAAAGGAATCCAAACTGGAAATGAAGAAGTAAAATTGTCACTGTTTGCAGTTGACATGATACTATATATATAAAATCCTAAAGATGCTACCAGAAAACCACTAACGCTCATCAATTAATTCAGTAAAGTTGCAGGATACAAAATTAATATGCCCAAATCTCTTTCATTCCTATACACTAACAATGAAAGATCAGGAGAAATTAAAGAAACAATCCCACTTACATCAAAAATAATAAAATACTTAGGAGTAAGCCTACCTAAGGAGGCAAAAGATCTGTAGTCAGAAAACTATAAGATACTGATGAAAGAAACTGAAGATGACACAAACAGATGAAGAGATATACCATGTTCTTGTATTGGAGGAACGAATATTGGCAAAATGATTATAGTACCCAAAGTAATCTATATATACAAAGTAATCCCTATCAAATTACCAGTAACATTTCTCACAGAATTAGACAAAATATTTTACAATTGTACAGAGACACAAAAGACCCTGAATAGCCAAGGCTATTATGAGAAAGAAAAATGGAGCTGGAAGAATCAGGCTCCCTGACTTCAGACTACACTACAAAGTTACAGTAATCAAACAGTATGATACTGGCACAAAAACAGAAATATAGATCAATGGAAGAGGATAGAAACCCCAGAGATAAAGCCACACACCTATGGTCACCTAATCTATGACAAAGGAGGCAAGAATATACAATGGAGAAAAGACAGTCTCTTCAATAAGTGTTGCTGGGAAAACTGGATAGCTACATGGAAAAGACTGAAATTAGCACATTCTCCAACACCATACACAAAAATAAATTCAAAATGAATTAAAGACCTAAATGTAAGACCAGATACTAAAAATTCTGTTATTCTAAATTTATGGGTTATCAATAGTGATATAGCTATTTTGACCTATGAGTGTATTGGTCAAAAATCTGTGGGATCCAAGTGATAGAAAATAATTTTAAACTTATTTATTCCACATAGGAATCCATGATGAAAAGATTGAACAAACAAAGTTTGGAAAGGTAGAAATATAGCAGGGTGTAAGGTTAGAGATACAGTGTCTACCAGGCTACTCTCACTTCTGAAACCAATTTCAAGATTGGGAGTTCCCTAAGACTAACCTTAGTTTTGATAATTAGCTATAAGAACTCACAGAACTCACCGAAGGCTATTATCCTCAAGGTTATGGTTTATTACAATGAAAAAAATACAGATTAAATTCAATTAAGGAAAGGATTCATGATGAAGAGTCCAAGGAAGTTCTAAGCATGGAACTCCCACTTGTCCTCTGCCACTGAAGTCATGAACAACACTATTTTCTTGGCAATGGTGTGTGACAATGTAAATGGAGTATTGCCAACTAGGGAAGCTCACCTTAGTCTTGGTGTGCAGGTCTTTATTGGAGCTCCACAGTCAACTGGTCACACGGCTGACCTCAGTCTCCAGCTCCACTGCGGTCAAGCTGATGCCACATGACTCAATAATAAATGACATTGCTGGACTTTCTAGTGTGGCCAGAGACACAAGGAAAACAAAGACACTCTTGTCAGGCAGGACATTCTAAGGGCTTAGAGATTACCAGTCAGGGCCAAGGGTAAAGGCCAGAGCTCTCTTTGGGCAAGGTTAAATTCTTTACCACACACAGGGCCTAAGAAGGACATAGAGCCTGGGAGTGAACACTGTAAGGATTCCATATATATTAATTTTCTGTTGCCACCATAACAAATTTAGCATTTTAAAAGAACGCAATTCATTATCTCACAGTTCTGTACATCGGAAGTCTAGGTTTGCACAGCTGATTTCTGTACTTCAAGTATGTCAAGGCCAAAATCAAGGTGTTGGCCATCTTAGTTCTTAGCCAGAGATTCTAGGAAACAATACACTTCCAAGATCATTCACATTGTTGGGAGAATCCAGTTCCTTGCAGTCATAGGACTGAGGTTCCTGTTTCCTTGCTGGCTGCCAGCTGGAGTGGCCCTTAGCTCCTGGAAGCCTTTGGTTCTACATCTCTGAGCCAGTGGTGCCTCAGATATTTCTCATGTTTGGAATTTCTCTGAATTCCTCGTCTTCCACACCTCTTTTATGCCTACAGCTGGAGAAAGTTCTCTGCTTTTAAGGGCTCACCTGAATAATACAAGACAATGTCCCTGTTTTAAGGTCCATAACCTTAATTACATCTGCAAAGTCCTGTTTGCCCTGCAGTTTAACATATTCTACATGTTCCAGGGTTTAGGGTGTCAACATCCTCGGGGGCAATTCATACCATCTCTCATGCCTGCATTTCTCCGTGGCTTCATGAATGTCTCTTTCTGTGTTTGGCTTCATGAATTTCTCCATGAAGTGAAGAACATGAGCACTGACAGCCTCCAAGCATCAGGGACTATCAATACAAATGCCACAGGGGCCAGGCAGATAATGCCAATGAGTGAGGCATGCTGGTGAGAAAGTAGTGAGTGCTACTCACTCAGAGACCACATGGCTTGCAAAGTTGTGAATATTTACTATCTGGCCATTTACAGAAAACATTTGCCAACCCATGAATTAGAGGATGCATACATACCCCATTTGAAGGCCACCTCAGAGTTCCAGCCAATGTTTGCTGCAGAGAAATGTTCACCCAGTGTTGCCCAATCTTTCTCTTTTCTCAAGAGAAGGTTGAACTCAAGATTTTTATATGGAATTTTCTGATATTTAACTGTCAGCTAATTTAAAAAAAATTCCAAACACTGGGAAGGCTAATGAGAAAATATCTGCTGATTACACTGGATCTTTCACAGTTTGTGACCTTTGTTTTATATAGTTTCAGGCATAAAAAAAAAATGGAATTTACCATTGTTTAGACTCAAGTCAAAATATCTGAGAAAAGAACTGTGTCATGAGTTCTCTTCTTACCAATCAACTATGACCAGGGGTGTGGGTATAATTATTGATTGATTCAACTTGATTAATTCACAGTCTTCTTCTTTGGCCCAGGGCTAGATTTTTTACAGGCCCCAAGTACCAGGAAGTTCACAACTCCAAACAAACCACCAATAAATAATTTCAAAATAAATATAAAAATAAATCTCCAAAATAAGTGTAAGGATTTTCAATGTGGTATTTTCTTCTCTGTAATAACTACTTTGAATTTATTAAAAATATATTTTTTTCAAAGAATAGCTCCCCCTACCCTCGCTTTTTATTGTTTTTGTTTTTGTCCCGGCTTTTATACCAGGTTATTCTGCCATCCTTGTTTTCGAATACTGCTGGGCTAATGTGATGTGGCCAAAGGTGGGGTCACATCTGCATTAACAGTGTGGCTCTCAGAGCAGCCAGGTTGATGAAGGAAAGGAATATGGCAGCCGTCCCTAAGCTGAATGTATTACAGAGTGTACTCTCAAATGCACTTTTCCTCTTTTTTTTTTGCTGTATGCGGGCCTCTAACTCTTGTGGCCTCTCCCGTTGCAGAGCACAGGCTCCGGATGTGCAGGCTCTGTAGCCATGGCTCACGGGCCCAGCCACTCTGCGGCACATGGGATCTTCCCAGACCGGGGCACGAACCCGTGTCCCCTGCATCGGCAGGCGGACTCTCAACCACTGCGCCACCAGGGAAGCCCACACTTTTCCTCTTTTGAAATGAGTTTTTTGAAAGCCCAAACACCTATTTAATTTGCCTTTTATAAGTGACCATGGCTTGTTCTCTATAACTGAAACATGTCCTCATTGTCACGGAACATGGACATTTCTCCAAGGCTTTCTAGCTGCTATAGATCTTTGAGGTTTGCTTGGTTTTTCATGTTTTCTTATTTTTCCCCTTAAAAATTCACAGCCATGAAACTTCCTCTATAAAAGCGCATTGATTTAATTTATTAACTCTCTGAGGAGATGGGAAAGGAGAGCACCTCTCAGGAGCCACAGTATAAGTAAAACAAATGAGCCCCTGAACTGGCAAATATCTGTCTTCTCTTCTATCATACACATGTATGCTCTATCATACACATCTAGGAAGGGCTGACCAAAAGTTTTAATTGTAACTAAGAAGTGCAATTTATTTGAAGAAAAGAAAGTCAGACAATTCAGATTAGTTGATGTCATGAAAATGAAATTTGATTGAATAGGGCTCTCATATTTGGTGAAAGAATTAAACTTTTAAATGAAAATTTGATACTTAGGATACATATCAAAATATGTGATGCCAATTTTTACTTTTTAATTAGACAAGGTCAAATCACATGATGTATTAATTACTTAACTAAATAATTAAATCACATTAATTATTAAATTATTAAAGGAATAGCCAGTGAGTGCCTATGATATGCCTGTACTGCTTGGAGGTACTGGGGATACAATAGCAAGTAAGTAAATACAAAATAAGTAAGCTCTCCTGGAGCTAACATGCAAGTGGTGAAGACAGTAAACATGTATTACACAACAACATGGCAGGTGGTGATTAGGACCCTGAAGAAAATGGAAACTGGTCAGTATATTATTATGGGCTGAATTGTGTCTCCCCAGAATTCATATGTTGAAGTTCTAACCCCTACTACCTCACAATGTGACTGTATTTGAAGACAGAGTTTTAGAAGAGGTAATTAATGTTGAATGAGTTCTGTAGAATGGGCCCTAATCCAATATGACTGGTGTCCCTATAAGAAGAGATTAGGAAACACACACACAGAGGGAAGACCATGTGAAGAAGATGGCCATCTACAAGCCAAGGAGAGATGTCTTCAGAAGGAAACAACCAATCTTGCTGACACCTTGGTCTTGGACTTCTACTCTCCAGAACTGTAAGGAAATAAATTTCTGTTTAAGCCTCCTGGTCTATGGTATTTGTTATGGCAGCCCTAGCAAACTAATATATGCACTCACTGTCCAGCCATAGTGCAACTTGGTGATGTTAGAGAGACTCAGTGGTTGGACCTGTCCACATTGTGATCAAATCTCACAGAATTAATACTTCAGATGGCTATGTTATTTTTCCCCAGCACTTTCACCATGATAAATTATCCCACCTTTGCATTTGGTGGCATGTTTATTGTCTATAGCTTCCTCACTCAATAACATAAAGCTCTCTAAGGGTGCCCAACATTTTTCTGGCTGCCCCTATAATATATGTGCAGTATAAATAGTATGTGGTAACAAAAAAAAATCTATATTGAGTGGATAAACCTTTTTCTTATTTTAAAACAACACTCATTTATTGTAGTAACTGTAGATGATACAGATAAGGCAAAGAACTAATGACTACCTGTGATTGTATTATTGGTGAACCAGTAAAATGACTATTCTTTTAATAGGAGATGTCTTCTGATTTTTTTATGTTATTAATATATTTATGGTTTACATGTAATTGCTTATTAGGTTTAGAATACTGATTATCTGAAATTTTCCATATTTTAAAATGCCTATAAATTTTATTTTCTTTAAGGAGAATTATTCATCTTGGGCAGAACACCCAATACTTCAGAATAAGTTTGGGAACACAGCAACTGATAATTTGACATAAAACACTGTAACTGCTACAGCTTAATTGTTTCTGTTAAATGGAAGGTAGTTATAAAGCCTATGGAGCATGAGAGCAGCCAAATTTATCAGTGACGGGACAGCATCCCTAATATATTTGCATAGGTAGAACCAGTCATTGCATAGGTAGAACCAATCAAATGACTACATGTGCTTCATGTACTTAAAATCTACTTAATCTGTGTTTTTAAACTGTCAATCTTTATGTTTTAAAAGCCTAATTATATCTCAAAAAATGATACTCAAGCATCACTTTAAAATTACAGCTGTTCAACATCAGTGATGTGACAGATTGATGGGTATTCAGATTCAGACATGATCATGGTACCATTTACCAGGGTTAGAGTAATTGTGCTCACTTGATGCATTTAAGAAACATTGATATGGTGCTTACTGTCTGCCAAGAACTGTTAAATAACTTGTTTAATCATCATAACAAGCCTATGAAAGAGGTAATATTGTGTCAGTGAGAAAGCTGAGACACATAAGAAAGCTGAGATAAGGAAAGTTGCCAGGGCAAAGGCAGGATTTGTAGGGAGGCAGATGAGCTTCAGTGTTTTTGCTGAATGACTACAATCTGCTGCATCTCCTAAAAGTCAGACAGTAACCAACATCTATGATGTGTACTGTGTGCCCGATCCTTCTATACACTTTAGATTCATTCAGTCACTTTATGGTATTGAGCCACCCACCCAGAATCAAAAGGTCTGTGTTCCAGTTTCGATTTTGGTGATGGACTGAGAGCGTGATTCAGGGAACCTGGTTGTACTTCTCTGGGACTTAAGCTACTGAGTTGGTTGAATTAGATGTTATCTCCAGTCTCTTCTAACTCTAGAGTTTTAGAATTTGTAGACTATCTTAAAAGTCTTGAAAAAAACTTCTTTTTAAGTTTTCTAGTTTTTAAAAATGGAGTACTCAGTCTAGATTTTTCATCTCCTACACTCTCATTCTTGGAAAACACTTTTATATGCTCATTTATACAAGTTTTAAATTTGACAGAGATGTAGATGTCTTAGATTCAGATGCCGTTATAAAGATATAAAGCTCTTTTGGCAAAGAAAATGAAACAAAAAAGCAAACCCACAGAAAATAAAACAAACAAATAATTTTACCTTTAATCATACAGGAACTTTTTATTTGGGTAAAACCAGTTAGTTCAAGAAACTTAAAGTCTCTTTGATGATACTCATCTATATACAGCCTTATATGGTGCCAAAACAGTGATGTAAATATATTCTAATTTCCATAAGCAAAGACATTTTCAGTAAGTGCTTACATATAATATTACTATTTACTTAAGCAAATAGAGTTAACCTTCACCTTATCCCAGGTGATAATCTCTTAGACTGTTTAGAGACAATGTTCTCAGGAATAAGCCAAAGACATGGAAACATATGATGCTTTTGTTAATGATCATAATGACTAATTCACTATTCTCTAGCCTCATTTTACTTCGCAGTTCATCATGATCTAATGATTTAGACCATTTTTTATTTTACAGATAACACTGGGAACAGCACTCAAATTCCTACTGCACCTCAACTCTCCTCTAGAATGAAACACATTAAACAAGAGATGGCCAAAAATCACCTTCAGTTTGTGCGATTTGAAGCAACAGACCTCCATGGTGTATCCCGGTCTAAGAGTATCCCTGCACAATTTTTCCAAGTGAGTTTTGCAAGTAGAGTTATGATTGAATATAATTTCATTCAATTCATTTGCAAGTAAATGGTCCTTATTGCTCTTTCTTATTTTATTGTAACCTATATAGCAATTCTAGTTGAAAACCAATCATTCATTTTGTTTCTTCCCTTGCCACTCCGCAGACACATTATTGTTCCCCTAAGAGCTGAATGTATACTTTCAGCTCCCAAACAGCAATTCATTTACCCAATATAAATATAAAACTAATTAAGACTGGTAAATTTCATCCTTCAGCCTTGAATAATTTCACTACTTTTTTCTCTTATCGCAATTATGAAGATTATAATTTGTTTGATATAAGAAAATTACAACAGAAGACCTAGGAGTAAAAACAAAGAGAAAAATAAGATTAAATAGAATTTTCTAGATAAAAAGTATATCCCTTTTAGCTTCTAATTCTGATAAGAATATATCCTATTTTTGTTGGATGACAATAAATATTATTAAGTTCTCAAAAATAGTGATATCAAGAACTATGATATTTTTAGATATGTTTTGAGATTTTCTGAGTATTTTTCAGTTTATGTCATGTATTTACTTTAATAACTGACTTACTGTGTTACTGAAACATCATTTCTTAGGAAGGGACATCAGTATTATATACAAAAGTATGAAAATTAAGCATCCTCTAAGATTATTGTTTAAATATATCTTACTTATTACTTCAATATCAAATTGTAATTTTTCTCATTTGCTTTATATTGGGAAAAATTGGGCATCTTCAAAACATTTTTTAAAGAATTCCAAAAGATTCAAATCTGTTTCTTCAAAAATTCTTTAGATCTGCCTGCACACACACACACACACACACACACACACACACACACACGAAGTTTATGTATATAGGTCCTTGAGTAGGTTGAAAATTAAGCAGGCGCTGAATAAACAGTGCTTGACTTACTCAACTGTACTACTGGCAAAAGCAGATTTGGATCATCCAGGTCAAACGGCACTTGGAAATGTGCAGAGATGGTGGAAAGTGAAGGAGGAAGTGGCTCACCGACACCTGCAGAAGAGTCGCTTCTGCGAGCATCAGCCCTTCCTCATTAGCCACCCTGTTTGAGATTTGGAAGTAATATAACAACCAATTTGGCTTGCAGAATGTGAGTAGGTTTTGTTAACCTCACGGTGTTCACTGACATCATAGGAACCAAACTTTACAGTCAGCTTTTTCTCCACCCATTAATGGAAACGTCAACACATGAAACCTTATTGATATTCCTACTACACAATTTCTACATTTTTATGTGTCTGTTCAACTTTATAACTTCATTATTTCCCTGTTGTAGGGCACATAGAAAAGTTAAATAAAAGTTAAATCCATTGAACCCAAGAGGTATTTGACTAGAAAGTGTCTTAGCAATCATCTACTCTAACACTTCTGTTTCACAGATATGGAGGCTGAGGCACATAACATAGTTCTGTGACCTGCTTAACTTCACACAAGGAATTAATGACAGAGTTAGGACTGCTGACTTGAAGGCTGCAACATTTTGGAAACTATAACATAGGTCCACATTCACGGGCAAGGTTTCTGGAACTCTGCGCCTGTGAGGTAGTTTGTTCGTTAGTGTGTTGTAAAGGTGAGTGAAGAGTGGAGTGCAGCTGTCAGCAGTCCTGGCTCTTCTGTCCTGTGTGTCCCGGGTGTGACAACAGTCAGCTCTCTGAGAAAGACTGAGGATTCTTTACTGTAGACTTTGGAGAGTCAATTACCTGTGGGGATTACAATAGAATAAGCCTTATCTGAAGTATTAGCCACTACGCCACATGATAAAAAGTGCTTTAAAAAATATTTTTGGTTATGAGCAGTTCAAATAATTCCGTTAGGTTTTACCTTTGTCATTTGCTATAGACATTTTCTTTATCATTATAGCTTTTCTTTATGAGTGCTGTTTTCATGAACATGAGCATATAAAGTCTCCAAGGCTAAAGCTATTAAGACTTGTTTATAAATTACCTTTGGGGGTTCTATTTTAAACTATTTAAAATTTATCTGATACTAAGCTAGCTTTAACCAACAGATGTTAAACATTTTTTTCTCGTTCTCCCACCCCCAACGTTTTTGTTTGTTTTCAAGTTTCAAAACTTGATTGCTCTATCCTTTAACTTCTTTAGGAAAAAGTGATCCATGGCGTTTACATGCCCCGAGGTTATCTTGAATTGATACCAAATCCTAAGGACAATGAAGTGGATCACATAAGAGCAACATGTTTTAATAGTGACATAGTCCTGATGCCAGAGCTATCGACCTTCAGAGTTTTGCCGTGGGCCGAGAGGACAGCAAGGGTGATCTGTGACACGTTCACTGTGACTGGCGAGCCTCTGCTGACTTCCCCAAGGCACATCGCAAAGAGGCAGCTGAGCCGGCTGCAGGACTCTGGCTTCTCCCTGTTCTCTGCCTTCATCTATGATTTTTGCACTTTTGGTGTACCCGAAATTATCAATTCAAAGACCATATCTCTTCCTGCTTCAGCATTGCTGAATGACCACGACCAGCCTTTCATCCAGGAACTCGTGGATGGGTTGTATCACACTGGGGCCAATGTTGAGAGCTTTTCCTCCTCTACCAGGCCTGGCCAGATGGAAATCTGCTTTCTGCCCGAATTTGGCATCAGTTCAGCTGATAATGCATTTACCTTTAGAACAGCTGTCAAAGAAGTGGCAAGGAAATATAATTACATCACCAGCTTTTTCATTGAGACTGGATTCTGCAATTCAGGAATTTTGTCTCATAGTCTCTGGGATGTCGATGGAAAAAAAAACATGTTCTGTAGCAGTTCTGGAATGGAGCAGCTCACGACCACTGGGAAAAAATGGTTGGCAGGTCTCTTGAAGCACTCTGCTGCTCTCAGCTGCTTGATGGCTCCTGCTGCTAGCTGCCGGAAGCGCTATTTCAAGGACAGTAAAGACCTGAAGGAGAGTGTGCCGACAACGTGGGCATACAACGATAACAGCTGTGCTTTTAATATCAAGTGCCATGGTGAGAAAGGCACCAGAATAGAAAATAAGCTGGGCTCAGCCACGGCAAACCCTTACCTGGTGCTGGCTGCCACTGTGGCTGCAGGCTTGGATGGACTTCAAAGAAACGATGGTGTTTTGGCTGCTCCAGAGGATGGCACAGACCTTCATCAGCCCAAATTTTCTGAGATCCCTTTGAAACTAGAAGATGCCCTCATGGCACTGGAGGAAGATCAATGTCTGAGACAGGCTCTAGGGGAAACTTTTATTCGATATTTTGTTGCCATGAAGAAATACGAGTTGGAAAGTGAAGAAACAGATGCTGAGAGAAATAAATTCTTAGAGTATTTTATTTAGTGTGAAACCCTTGACTGTTCCTTTAGCGATGTGAGTTTTACTTAAGTAATTGATCTGCCAGAAAGAAAAGATTGGATTTTTGCAACAACAACAAGACTACAAATGCTTTCTCTCTTTTTGGTCCCCATGGAGTATTTGACAGATGAAGTGGGGTTGCTGAGAGGATTCTGATTCAGAAACAAACAATAAAGTTGTGGTGCAGCTGTGATGTGAAAACCCAGCAAACCTTGTCACTCGGTGGTCATTGCCTCTGCATATGTTGACCTAGATACGAATATTCAGTTTTGTGGGAGCAACCAATATATTCACACAATTAAAAAGACTTAAGAATTAGAATGCAAAATTTAAATAACTATAAAAAATGAAATAATTTCAAATATACACATAGGTTGTGACTGCCAGGAAAACAAAGGTATTTGCTAATATAATCTCACTCATCAAGGCATTCTGAAGGTCTATTTTGCAAGCATCATTGTGATGCTTCTAAATGATTTAATTAAGTTTTACAAAAATATGTCATGATGACAAGTTAGCAGAAGTTTTCACATATGTCCCTTCTCTTTCTACCCTTTGTCACCAGTTCCTAAAAGGCCAAGGAATTTCAAGGCTGTAATGTCCACTAGAAACAAATCCACAAGAAATAGATTTTGAGCTGGGAACAATGAGGTCAAATATTTAAAAGTAGTGAAAATGTTTCTTTAAACAGTATCTCATATAGAAGCCATATTCATAAAATGCGGATGGAATGGGGATGGGCTGTGGTGGGTGGGCTCTGCCTGGTTTGTACCACTCTTTGAAACTGGAGATTTCAAAGATACCTCTGGTGCTTTGTGGAGCATGAAAGCAACTGCCTTGATAACCAGGGCAATGCTTTCAGCTAAAATTGTCTTTAAATTACTGAGTCTCCTGCCCACAGAAGTTGGTATCTCCCCAGAGAATCTTAAATGTTCTAGACCTTTGTGTGAATGAGATACTATTGTAACTATCACCAAAGTTTAGCTTCTTTTGGGAGGAAATTCAAAATCCACTTACTAGCAAATAAAAACCCTATTCCACTGCTTAGAATCAAATAGGAGATTTTATGTTCAATAAAAAACAACTGTGGTCTCAGTTGAGCGAGCAAACATGCAGGCACAGGATTAGAATATGGCTCAGATCCTCCTAATTCAAATCCATGGTACTCAGTAGCTTTAATACTGAAAGTCAGACTGTCTTCTTCTAATTGCTCACCCTCTTTCCTTTGAGCATGGAAACTCTAGGAAACTTCCTTCAAGGACAGATTCTCCATTCCCTGTCCTTTCCCCATCCTTCTGCCCTCACCTTCCTGCCGACTAACCTGCAGGTGATGTGGCCAGAGTGATGCACTGAGGAATGGAGCTGCACAGGATAGTAACGGGGTGGAAGCTTTGTCCTGTGGGCAGAGCACACTGTGCCCACATTCAGATTTTTACTTCTATCTCCTTTAAGGCACCATGAGTTTGGGTCTTCGTTACTTGGACAAAAATCACCTTTCTTGCTTGTGTGTGAGTGTGATTGTATGTGTGTGTGTGTGTGTGTGTGTGTGTGTGTGTGTGTGTGTCAGAGTGTGTGTGGGGAAAATGTGAGGGATTTGGGGATGAAAGAATAAAGGTAAAAGAACCAGTGAAAGATCAGTTCCTCAACCTTTCTATTCTAGGAGAATCTGAATTAGAGGGATTCACACATGCAAAAAAGTTACATTGTCACCCACCCTAACAGAGCTGTATAGACCTGTACAGCAAAGAGTGTTTCCCACCCTTCAGTTCTACAAGGATCGAGTCTTTAGCCACTGCAGTCACTGACCAACAGTGTACCCCAGAAAGAATTCAGGATGAAAAACAGGATGAAATGTGCTTTGGAAAAACAGGCCTTTAGACAGTGAGATGCATATCTGAGGAAGAATTTTAATGAACCCAGATTCTTGTATCTTCCCATGCATAGAAAAGCACTAAAATCATTAACTGAACTACCTGTTCATTGTGACTAGAGGTAATCGTTTACTGAGAGGTATGCTTGGTTGACTGCCCTTATTCCTTAGCCCAAAGTCATGTATATCCTGGCTCCTTCCCTACTTCTTTGGAGCAGTTCCTCAGAGCTGTCTGAGAGGCTGTCTCCCAGGCTACAGTCCACAGTAAGACCCTGAATAAAACTTAAACTCACAGATCTTACATTGTACCTTTTTCTTTCAGACCCCTTATGCAGCTTATGTGCCTTCATGAAACGTGTCTAGTGCTTTGGCTTAGTTTTACCACTGTGTAAAAGATGGCATAAAAACTCTGTTAATCAAGGTGTTTGTAGGCTTTTTTTCTCCTGGAATATGATATTAGCAAAATAATTTTAAAAACCCACAATATTCAGGATGGCAGTGTGAGGGAATTATGTAACTGGGAACGCTATCATCGGTGTTCAGTATACAGTAGTGAGTTGACAGAAAATATTCAGCCATGTGTTACCAATCGGTTTATAATATAAACTGGTGTGGCAATCTTCACAGAGATTTCCTTTAGGGTGTTCTGATGTATATATTCTTGCTTTTTAAGGCAAACCAAAAATAAACATTGGCTAAGAGAGTTCAGAGCTAAAGAAAAATTGGAGTAGACATACAAATTCTGTTGTATGTTTCTTTCCTATTTATCCATTCACAGGCTTTTTATTTTTGAAGGGATTTTCTCTGATGCTTCTACTGTCTTAGTCTAGGTTAAGAGGGCCAAGCAGTCATTCAACAGCATTTGTTGGACATCTGTTGTGTGCTAAGCCTTTTGCTGGGACTCACAGTTCTAGGGGAGACCAAGACAAATATGGGCAGACAATGAAAGGGTTTGGGATCTGTGTATTTTAAACAGAACAGCAAGAATTTTTTGTAGCCCTAATACTGAAAAAACTAGTTAGAAGGCTGCACTTTAGCTGGAAAAGGATACTTTATGAATCTCTTCACGAAATTACTCCTTTATTTTCAATTACTGTAATTGTTCTAATCAAAGATTAGGGGAAATGTGATTACTGAATTTAAGGCTGATTGTTAAGTGAGTACCCATAAGAAGTATAAACTAAAGACTATAATAAGGCAAGGAAAGAAATATCAGTATCATAGTAGGAAGCTTCTGTTTTCAAGAACATTTTATGATATAAAATTTCATTTTACAGTGATTGTCTGAATAACAACGAAGCTTGAAATACTTATTTGAAGGCAATGAGAGATTTAAAGACTTTAATATGAATAAAATTTGAAAGCACATAGTAAAGTCTGAACTTATCAGTGACACATAACGGTTTACTGACATATCTTCAGTCAACTGTTTGACAAAACAGGTTACCAATATATTTGTAATATGGATATTATGGGGCAATGCCTTTAATCTTGGGTTTCCAATTACAGGTGTTAAAACTTGTATCTCTAAACGTTACATATGTGCACTGTGCCTTGTATCTTCCCTGTTAAAGCTCTTCTCATATTGCCTATAATTAGTAGTTTACATGACAGATTTTCTAATTAGAATATGAGTTCCAAGAAGGAAGGGCACAGATCTTGTTCATATTTATATTTTTTATTCCTTGCAGATATTCTGAAATTCAATAACTGTTTAACCAGTCAATCGATTGATCAAACAGCTTATATCCTATAGGCATAATACAGTTCTATAGTATAGTATAATACTCTCACACACATGCACATACCCAGAGAGAGTGAGAAATAAAGATGGGGAAAACTGAAAGAATCAGTGATTTGTGGTTTGTTATTGGCCCTAAAATTTCTGCAATTAGGTGAACTTCTTTAGCTTCCTCTGTTTTCAGAAACTCATGTGTAAACACTATTTGATCAGCTTGATGGGGATCATAAAAAACAGAGATCTGGGTGGAATAGTCATGCTTATTTGCCGAGCAGAACCCTTCAATGGCTTTCTTTTTTTTTTCTTTTTTAACATCTTTATTGGAGTATAATTGCTTTACAATGGTGTGTTAGTTTTGGATGTATAACAAAGTGAATCAGCTATACATATATATATGTTCCTATATCTCTTCGCTCTTGAGTCTCCCTCCCTCCCACCCTCCCTATCCCACCTGGCTGCTTCCCACTAGCTATTTATGTTACGTTTGGTAGTGTATATATGTCCATGCCACTCTCTCACTTTATCACAGCTTACCCTTCCCCCTCCCCATATTCTCAAGTCCATTCTCTAGTAGGTCTGTGTCTTTATTCCTGTCTTACCCCTAGGTTCTTCATGACCTTTTTCTCTTTTTTTGTTTAGATTCCATATATATGTGTTAGCATATGGTATTTGTTTTTCTCTTTCTGACTTACTTCACTCTGTATGACAGACTCTAGGTCCATCCACCTCCCTACAAATAACTCAATTTCGTTTCTTTTTATGTTTGTGGAATTTCCCTCCTTTTGTCTCCTGTCTTGCAAGGTAGAAGTCAGAACCTCACCTCCAGTTTCTGTCACAGCTATGGTACAAAGACTGTCAATCAGATGCAATCATTCAACCTTTGTGGACTCCATTCTGGGTAAGCCTGAGGGAGGCCACAGTGGCAAGAGTCCCAGGGGCAGCATCCTTGGACTCTTGTCCCTCTGGCCTCCTGCAGGCTTACCCAGGGATAATGTATCCATAACGTTACAGAAACATTAACTGCATTATGTGATGTGTGAAATTAATCCGGGTTTTTTTTTTTAACATCTTTATTGGAGTATAATTCCTTTACAATCATGTGTTAGTTTCTGCTTTATAATAAAGTGAATCAGCTATACATATACATATATACCCATATCTCCTCCCTCTTGCGTCTCCATCTCTCTCCCACCCTCCCTATCCCAACCCTCTAGGTGGTCACAAAGCACCGGGCTGGATTACTCTGCCAGTGGTAGTCGCTTAGGGCCTCTCAGAGCAGTCAGACTTATCTTCCAAACCTGATTTTCTGACCTTCCCAGATTCTGTGAATTATCTAATATCTTTTAATACATTTCTTGTCTGCTTAAGCTAGCTAGAATTTGCAAAAAGTATCCTGACTGAAAACAGTCTATAAAAGGACACAGAAAGAGCAAGACACTTTGATAAGGGGGAAGGGGGAAAGCAGGGAGTGCTCTTTAATCAGAAAAGTAGGAACAAGTTAATGTTTATATTAGATGTAGATTTGTACCAGTTTATTAAGCTACATCATACTGGTGCTTTCTCATTCACTGCCTTATTTGATGCTCCCTACAATTTCATGAGAATAGTATGCTCATTATTTTAATAGGAAGAGATGTAAGACTCAGAGAAGTTAAGTGTGGAGACAATTGGCAGGTGAATCCAGGCCCCATACTTTGAGTCTCATGGTCTCCATGCTACACACCGAAACACCATTCACTGTAGAGTTCCAGCAGAGTCACTAAAAAGAATGTTATGTTTCAATTTTAAGGCTTCTGGGCACCAACAGGTAGGTTCTTTAGCTAGATAACTAAATAATTGGACCTTTTCTTTTTTGTTAATATGTACTTCAATTTAAAGTAGTTTCACTAAGTTTATTCAATGTGTTTGACTACAAACAAATCTCAGCAAACCAGATGTGGGATTGTTCAGGTAATAGCTATCTGCCAGCTACTCCACACAGGCCAGAAAATCTCATCAAAAAGGAAGATCATGCTATAACAGCATTTATATTACATTCAGAACTTTTCTCAGAGAAGAATAGTAATTTAAGCCATAAAATTTTTTAACACTTTTTGAATATAAAAATACCTGGTTGAAATCCCTAAGTCCCTGGGATTTAAACTGAAATTATTTTGTTCCACCTTCAGAAATATTCCTTGACAAGAAATCTGCATTCACTGAGGGCATAAAATATTTGATACTTCTCTATGTCTGCTTAAGGAATAACACATAAGAACGTACATTGATGTTTTTTTAAAAAGCAGGCAGCTTACCTGAAGGGAAAAGGTATAAATTAAAGTGAATTGACTAGAACCTAGCACACAATGAGAGTTTTTTTCTTTTCTTTCCTTTTTAGAGGTTTTTCTTTTAAGGTCAATATGATCAGTTGATTCATCACCAATCATCAGGATCACTTCACACCTGTCAGAATGGCTATTATCAAAAAGGCAACAAATGTTGGCAAGTATACGGAGAAAAGGAAACCCTCATGCATTGTTGGCGGGAATGTAAATCGGTGCAGCTACTGTGGAAAACAATATGGAGATTCCTCAGTAAATTAAGAATAGAACTACCTTATGATCCAGCAATTCCACTCTTGGGTATTTTTCCAAAGAAAATGAAAACATGAATTGGAAAGATATATGCACCCCTATGTTCATTGCAGCATTATTTGTAAATAGCTTGGCTATTTGCAAATAGCCAAGATATGGAAGCAACCTAAGTGCTCATGAATAGATGAATAGATGTAGAAGATGTGGTATAGATATACAATGGGATGTTACTCAGCCATAACAAAGAATGAAATCTTGCCATTTGTGACAACACAGATGGACCTAGAGGGTATAAATCTAAGTGACATAAATTGGACAAAGACAAATCCTGTATGATTTAACTTATATGTGAAATTTAAAAATGCAAAACAAGTGAACAAACATAACTAAACAGAATCAGAGGTATAGATACAGTGAACAAATAGATGGTTGCCAAAAGGGAGAAGTGGGGGCTTGAGAGAAATAGGTGAGGGAGATTAAGAGGTACAAATTTCCAGTTGCAAAATAAATAATTCATGAGTATGAAGTGTACAGTGTAGGAGATATAGTCAATAGCTATGTAATACCTTAGTATGGTGACATATCATAACTAGAGTTATCATGATGATCATTTTGAAATGTACAGAAATATCGGATCACCATGTTGTGTACCAGGAACTAATGTCCTGCTGTAGGTCAATTATACTTGAAAAATAAACAATGTATTAAAATACTAATAACATATGCACTTACAATCACAGGGCTTACATGTGAATATATTTAAGTCTACAGATATTAAGTACAGGCTCAATATCAGTGGGGAGAGGAGAGAGGAACATTGAAAATATTTAATATTACTGACATCTATGGGTATATTCAAGAGCCAGTAGAAATATGAAACTATGGAAACACTACATGCATTATGGGATGCCTGAAATTAATCCAGGTTTTAAAAATTCTGGATTACTCTGCAATGCATTTGGAATAAATAGTCTGAAAGGGACTAAGAAAGAAATATTTACTATTTAACAAACCATGAAAGGATAAAAAAATCTAGCTATAATTTGTTACTTATTTGGAGGTTGATGTAAATGAATCAGATTATAAAAACCTCTAAAACATCTACAAATTAAATAAATTTTACAAAGTGCTAAATTCCTTTCTTTTTTTCTTAACATCTTTATTGGAGTATAATTGCTTTACAACAGTGTGTTAGTTTCTGCTTTATAACAAAGTGAATCAGTTATACATATATATATGTCCCCATATCTCTTCCCTCTTGTGTCTCCCTTCCTATCCCACCCCTCTAGGTGGTCACAAAGCACCGAGCTGATCTCCCTGTACTATGCGGCTGCTTCCCACTAGCTATCTATTTTACATTTGGTAGTGTATATATGTCCATGCCACTCTCTCACTTCGTCCCAGCTTACCCTTCCCCCTCCCCGTATCCTCAAGTCCATTCTCTAGTAGGTCTGCGTCTTTATTCTCATCTTGCCGCTAGGTTCTTCATGACCTTTTTCTCTTTTTTTGTTTAGATTCCATATATACGTGTTAGCATATGGTATTTGTTTTTCTCTTTCTGACTTACTTCACTCTGTATGACACACTCTAGGTCCATCCACCTCACTACAAATAACTCAATTTCGTTTCTTTTTATGGCTGAGTAATATTCCATTGTATATATGTGCCACATCTTCTTTATCCATTCATTTGTCAGTGAACACTTAGGTTGCTTCCATGTCCTGGCTATTGTAAATAGAGCTGCAATGAACATTTTGGTACATGATTCCTTTTTGAATTATGGTTTTCTCAGGGTATATGCCCAGTAGTAGGATTGCTGGGTCATATGCTAGTTCTATTTTTGGTTTTTTAAGGAACCTCCATACTGTTCTCCATAGTGGCTGTATCAATTTACATTCCCACCAACAGTGCAAGAGGGTTCCCTTTTCTCCACACCTTCTCCAGCATTTATTGTTTCTAGATTTTTTGATGATGGCTATTCTGACTGATGTGAGATGATATCTCATTGTAGTTTTGATTTGCTTTTCTCTAATGATTAATGATGTTGAGCATTCTTTCATGTGTTTTTTGGCAATCTGTATATCTTCTTTGGAGAAATATCTATTTAGGTCTTCTGCCCTTTTTTGGATTGGGTTGTTTGTTTTTTTGATATTGAGCTGCATGGGCTGCTTGTAAATTTTGGAGATTAAACCTTTGTCAGTTGCTTCATTTGCAAATATTTTCTCCCATTCTGAGGGTTGTCTTTTGGTCTTGTTTATGGTTTCTTTTGCTGTACAAAAGCTTTGAAGTTTCATTAAGTCCCATTTGTTTATTTTTGTTTTTATTTCCATTTCTCTAGGAGGTGGGTCAAAAAGGATCTTGCTGTGATTTATTTCTGAGATCACTAGGAAACATACACCAAATCAGTTTTTATGAAGTAATCAGAAATTATTTTTCTTTAGTGTTCACAGTGAAAAAGGATGGTTAGATATTTTGAAGTTTACAAATGCTTTTTATTTGTATTTATTTTTATTTTTTAAATGAACCTTTTATTTTAGAACAGCTTTATATTTACAGAAAAATTGCAGAGATACTACACAGAGTACCATAAATCTCACACCCAGTATCACTTATTCTTAATATCTTAGTATGTCTATTTGTTATAATTAATGAACCACTATAGATACATTATTATTAAGCAAAGCCCATACTCTATACAAATTTGCTTAGTTTTTCTATAGTATCCTTTTCTTAAAATGGAAGTAAAATTGACCTACAGCACTATGTTTATTCCAGGTGCACAACACAGTGCTTTGATATATCTATACATCACAAAATTATCACCATATGAGTCTAGTAACCATTTGTCATCATAAAAAGTTATTATAGTATTATTGACTCTATTCCTCATGCTGTATATTTCATTCCTGTGACTCATTTTGAAACTGGACGTTTGTACCTCTTAATCTTTCTCGCTCAGTTTACTCATCCCCAACCCTCCCACTGTGACAACCATCTGTTTATTCTCTTTATCTATGATTCTGAAATTTTTCTTTCTCTCTTTGACATTTCAGTTAACATAATACCCTCTATGTCGATCCATATTGTTGCAAATGGAAAGATTTCATCCTTTTTAAATGGCTGAGTAATATCCCATTGTGTACATGTATGCCACATCTTCTTTATCCCTTCATTTATTGATATATGCTTAGGTGGCTTCCATATCTTGGCTATTGTAAATAATGCTGCAATGAACAATGGGGTGTATATGTCTTTTCAAATTATTGTCTTTGTTTTCTTTAGAAAAATACCCAGAGGTGGAATTGCTGGATCACATGGTAATCTTATTTTTAATTTTTTTGAGGAAACTCCATAATGTTTTTCACAGTGGCTGCACCAATTTACATTCCCACCAACAGTGTATGAGGGCTCCCTTTTCTCCACCTTCTCACCAACATTTGTTATTTGTTGTCTTTTGGATAACAGCTATTTTGACAGGTGTGAGGTGATATACTTTTGTGTGTTTTTAAAAAATTTATTTATTTTATTTATTTATTTTTGGCTGTGTTGGGTCGTTGCTGTGCACGGGCTTTCTCTAGTTGTGGTGAGCAGGAGCTACTCTTTGTTGCGGTGCATGGGCTTCTCATTACAGTGGCTTCCCTTGTTGCGGAGCATGGGATCTAAGCACCCAGGTTTCAGTAGTTGTGGGCCACAGGCTCTAGAGCGTAGGCTCAGTAGTTGTGCCACATGGACTTAGTTGCTCCACAACATGCAGAATCTTCCTGGACCAGGGCTCAAACCCATGTCCCCTGCATTGGCAGGCAGATTCTCAACCACTGAGCCACCAGGGAAGGCCCTTGTTGTGTTTTGCTATGCATTTCCCTGATGATTAGTGATGTTGAGTATCTTTTCATGTATCTGCTGGCCATCTGTATGTCTTCTTTTGAAAAATGTGTATGAAGGTCCTCAGTTAATTTTTTAATAGGGTTATTTGGTGTTTTTTGTATGATGTTGAGTTCTTTGTATATGTTGAATTTTAACCCCTTATCATCAACGACTATATCATTTGCAAGTATCTTTCCCCATTTATCAGTAGACTGTCTTTTCATTTTATTGATATGTACAAAAGGATTTTAGTTTGATATAGTCCCACTTGTTTATTTTTGTTTTTGTTGCCCTTGCCTAAGGAGACATATCCAAAAACATATTGCTGAGACTTAGCAATATGTGTTTTCTTCTAGGAGATTTATGGTGTCAGGTATTACATTTAAGTTTTTAATCTATTTTGAGTTTACTTTTGTATATGATGTGAGAAAGTAGTCCAGTTTAATTCTTTTGCATGTAGCTGTCCAGTTTTGCCAACCCATCATATAGTCTTGCCTCCTTTGCCATAAATTAGTTTAACATATAAGTGTGGGTTTATTTCTGGGTTCTCTGTTCTGCTCCATTGATCTATGTGTCTATTTTTTTGCCAGTACCATACTGCTTTGGTTATTGTAGCTTTGTAGTATTGTTTGAAATCAGGGAGCATGATACCTGCAACTTTGATCTTTTTCTTATCAAGATTGCTTTGGTTATTTGGGCTCTTTTTGTTTCCATTCAAATTTTAGAATAATTTGTTCTAATTCTGTGAATAACATTGGTATTTTGATAGGGATTGCAGTGAATCTGTAGATTGCCTTGGGGAGTTTGTTCATTCTAATAATGTTAATTCTTCCAATCCATGGGACAACATATCTTTCCATTTGTTCATGTCATCTTCAATTTCTTTCACCAATGCCTTATAATTTTCCAAGTATACGTCTTTTAACTCCTTGGTTAGATTTATTCTTAGGTATTTTATTCTTTTTGATGTGACTGTAAATGGGATAGTTTTCTTAATTTCTTTTTCTGATAGTTCATTATTTGTATATAGAAATGTGACAGATTTATGTATATTAATTTTGTGTCCTTCAACTTTACTGAATTCCCTTGTTAGTTCTAATGTTTTTTTGGTGACATTTTAGTATTTTCTATGTTTATTATCATGTCATCTGCAAATAGTGACAGTTTTACTACTTCCTTTCCAATTTGAATTTTTAAACTTCTTTTTCTTGTCTGATTGCTAGGGCTTCCAATACTGCATAATAAAAGTGGCGAGAGGGGTCATCCTTGTCTTGTTCCTGATCTTAGAGAAAAGTATTTTCTGCTTGATGAGTATGATGGTCATATATAACCTTTATTATGTTGAGGTTTATTATGTTGTGGTATGTTCCCTCTCTGCTCACTTTGTTGAGAGCTTTTAGCATAAATGGATATTTAATTTTGTCAAAAGTTGTTTCTACATCTATTGAGATGATCATATGATTTTTATTATCCAATTTGTTAATGAGGTGTAACACATTGATTGATTTGTGAGTGCTGAAACATACTTCATTCTTTGGAAATAATCCTGCTTGATCATGGTATATTATCCTTCTAATGAATTGTTGAATTTGGTCTGCTAATAGTTTCTTGAGAATTTTAAAATCTATGTTTGAAATTGGACTGTCATGTGTGTGTGTATGTGTGTGTGTGTATGTGTGTGATATTTTTGTCCTGTTTTGGCATCAGGGTGATGCTGGCCTTGAGGACTGAGTTTGGAAACATTCCTTCCTCTTTAATTTTTTGTAGTAGTTTGAAAGGATAGGTGTTAACTCTTCTTTAAATGTTTTGTAGAATCCTCCTTTGAAGCCATCTGTTCTTTTGTTTTTTGGGAGGTTTTTGGTTACCGATTCAAGTTCATTACTAGTAATTGGTCTATTCCTATTTTCTATTTCTTCTTGATTCAGTCTTGGGAAATTGTTTGTTTCTGGGAATTTATTCATTTATTCTAGGCTGCCCTTTTCTTTGGGCATATAATTGTAGTAATCTATTATAATCCTTTGTATTCCTATAGTGCTGTTTGTAACTTCTGTTTCATCTCTGATTTTAAATTTGGGCCCTCTTTCTCTTTTGCTTTGGGAGTCTGCATAAAGTGTTACCAATATTGCTTATCTTTTCAAAGAAACACTTCTTAGTTTCATTGATCTTTTCTATTGCTTTTTTAAGTTTCTATTTCTGCTCTGCTCTTTATTATTTCTTTCCTTCTGCTACATTTGGATGTTGTTTGCTCTTCTTTTTCTAGTTCCTTTAGGTGTAAGGTTAGGTTGTTTATTTGTCATTTTCTTGTTCCCTGAGGTAGGATTGTATTGCTACAAGCTTCCCTCTTAGAACTGCTTTTGCTGCATCTTATAGATTTTGGGTCATTGTGTTTCCGTTTTCATTTGTCCCCAAGCATTTTAAATTTTCTTTTCAATATCTTCAGTGACCCATTGGTTGTTTAGTGGCATATTATTTAACCTCTATGTATTTGTGTTTTTTTGCAGTTTTTTTCTTGTAATTGATTTCTAGTCTCATAGTGTTGTGATTGGAATAGATGCTTGATATGATTTCAATTTTCTTAAATTTACTGAGATTTTTTTTTGTGACCCAGAGTGTGAGCTATCCTGTAGAATGATCCAGGTCCATTTGAAAGGAATGTGTATTCTGCTGCTTTTGGATGGAATGTGCTATACATACATATTATGTTCGGCTGATCTAATGTGTCATTTAAGGACAGTGCTTCTATATTGATTTTCTGTCTGGGTTACCAATTTACTGATGTAAGTAGGGTGTTAAAGCCCCTACTATCATTGTGTTACTGTGAATTTCTCCCTTAATGTCTGTTAATATTTGCTTTATGTATTTAGGTGTTCCTATATTGGGTGCATATATATTTAGAACTGTATACCTTGTTAAATTGATCCCTTTATCATTATATACCCTTTTTAGTCCTTCTTACAGTCTTTGTTTTGAAGTCTATTTTGTCTAAGTATTTCTACCTCAACTTTCTTTTCCTTTCCATTTCTTTGAATACCATTTTCAATCTCATCACTTTCAGTCTGTGTGTGTCTTTAGTACTGAAGTGAGTCTTTTATAGGCAGCATATATATGGGTCTTGTTTTTGCATCAATTTAGCCACTCTATGTGTTATGATCAGAGCACTTAGTTCATTAATAAAGTAATTATTGATGTGTACTTGTTGCCAGTTTTTTAAAGTTTTGGGGGATTTTGTAGTTTTTGTTTGTTTCTTTCTATCATTCCTCCTCTTTTGTTCTCTTCCTTTGTAACTTGATGACTATGTTTATATGTTATATTTTCCTTCAGTGATGAGATTTTTCCTTTTGGAATTTTCACATTTCTAGTTGTGGTAATTTATTTTCTGCTCAGAGAAATCCCTTTAATATTTCTTGTAAAGCCAGTTTAGTCATGCTGAACTCTAACATTTTGCTTGTCTGTAAAACTTTTGATCTCTTCTTCAAATCTGACTGGTCATTTTGCCAGGTAGAATACTCTTGGTTATAGGTTTTTCCCTTTCATAATTTTAAATATATCATGCCACTCCCTATTCTCTGCAAAGGTTCTGCTAAAAAGTCATCTCATGGTCTAATGGGAGTTCCCTTGTACGTAATTGTTGCTTTTCCCTTGCTGCTTTTAATATTCTTTCTTTATCTTTGCTGTAGATAGTTGCTACATAAATAGTTTAAATTTGGGTGTACCCATGGGAGAAGGTGAATTCAGGGTCTTCTTATTTAGCTGGTTAGATTTTCAATTGCTATTGATGTTAGATACCAAATAGCATTTCTATTCAATTTATTAAATAATTGGTTTTGAGAGCCATTTGTTACTGAAGAGGAAGGTGCAAAGCTTTGTTGAGGATTAGTTGATTATAGGGGTGTGGGTTTATTTCTGAGCTCCCTATTCTGTTCCATTGATCTATATGCCTGTTTTTGTGCCAATACCATGCTACTTTTTTTTCCGGTATGCTGGTCTCTCACTGTTGTGGCCTCTCCCATTGCGGAGCACAGGCTCTGGATACACAGGCTCAGTAGCCATGGCTCATGGGCCCAGCTGCTGCGTGGCATGTGGGATCTTCCTGGACTGGGGCACGAACCCATATCCCCTGTATCGGCAGGCGGACTCTTAACCACTGCACCACCAGGGAAGCCCCACCATGCTGTTTTGATTGCTGTAGATTTATAATGTTGTCTGAAGTCTGGGAGGGTCCTGCCTCTAGCTTTGTTCTTATTTTTCAGGATTGCTTTGGCAATTTTGGTTTTTTGTGGTTCCATATATAGTTAAGGATTATTTGTTCTAGTTCTTTGGAAAATGTCATGGTAATTTGATAGGGATTGCATTAAATCTGCAGATTGCTTTGGGTAGTATGGCCATTTTAACAATATTAGTTTTCCAATCCAAGAGCACAGGATAACTTTCCATTCTTTGAATCATCTTCAGTTTCCTTTATCTACATTTTACATTTCTCAGCGTATGTCTTTCACCTCCTTGGTTAAGTTTATTCCTCCATTTTTGTTTTGTTTTGTTTTGTTTGCGGTACGTGGGCCTCTCACTGTTGTGGCCTCTCCCGTTGTGGAGCACAGGCTCTGGACGTGCAGGCTCAGTGGCCATAGCTCACGGGCCTAGCCACTCCATGGCATGTGGGATTTTCCCAGACCGGGGCACAAACCCATGTCCCCTTCATCGGCAGGCAGACTCTCAACCACTGCTCCACCAGGGAAGCCCTGTTTTGTTTTTTTGATGTGATTTTTAAAGGGATTTTTTTTTTTACTTTCTCTTTCTGATATTTCACTGTTTGTGTAAAGAAATGCTACAGCTTTCTGTATATTGATGATATATCCTGTCACCTTGCTGAATTCATTTATCAGTTCTAGTATTTTTTTGTATGGAGTCTTTAAAATTTTCTATATGTAGTATCATGTCATCTGCATATAATGACAGCTTTACCTCTTCCTTTCCAAGTTGGATATGTTTTATTTCTTTTTCTTGTCTGATTGCTGTGGCTAAGACTTCCACTACAATGTTGAATAGAAGTGGTGAGAGTGGGCATCCTTGCCTTGTTCCAGATTTTAGCAGGAAGACTTACAGCTTTTTCACTGTTGAGTATTATGTTGGCTGTGAGTTTGTCATAAATGGCTTTTATTATGTTGAGGTATGTTCCCTCTATACCCACTTTGGTAGGAAATTTTATCATGAATGCAAGTTGGATTGTATTAATATTTAAATTCTTTTGCTACTCAATTCCCTTTCAGAAAATTTGCACAAATTTGCAGTCTCAAAGGTAGTATGTCAGTGCTTGTTTTCAACATAGTTAAGAAAACACCCATTTATATTATCCTGAAACATTTTCAGAGACCTCAGATTGTCTTTAGATTTAGTCTTCTTGGTGTTACTCTAATTATTCCTTTTTATTTTTATGTACTCAGTTGACCCTCGAATAATGTAGGAGATAATCTTGCAGTACTTTATAGTTGGCCCCATATCTGTGATTCCTGTGCATCTGCAGATTCAATCAGCCACAGACCATGGAGCATGGCAGTATTTATAACCCCGTGTAAGTGGACCCTCTCAATTCAAACCCACATTGTTCAAGGGTCAGTGTCCTCTTCCAGGGTTGTAATTTCTTATTTAATTATGAACCGGGGGTGCTTTGGGCAATTACATTCATGTGTTCTGTCAAGAGCTGACTAAATGGGTACAGTATAATATTAACTGTGACATGATTGTGACAAAAATATAAATTATCAGTGTGAAAATGATGTAATAGTTTAAAAAAGTCTACAGTATGTTATTATGAAATCATGTGCAGTATGATTACAGCTGTATAATATATTAAAGGAAGGATTAGAAAATATTATACCCAGGGGATGCTGTTGTGTATGGTAGTGTTTAGTTATTGTTTTTTATCTTCCCTATTTCAAAGCAACTCTATATAGTTATGCTGTTGGTTTTTAATGATTAAATGATTAATGCAAACCAAAATATCATGAGTCCAATTCAGTCTACTCTCAGTGCATCTACTGTTTATCCTTCCAGTCATAAAAAGTTTAAGGGAGTGAAAGTAGATAAATGAATTGATTTTCCACCATTTCCCTAATATTAATAATGTGTTCATCACCACCTAATTCCAAATAGTACTTACAATGATTAGTAAGAAAAGTAAAATACTGTAAAATAATAAAATTCAGCCATGAGTGCACCAAAAAAAAAAAAAAGACAAAACTAAACTGCAGGGGGAACATAAATGGAGGTAAGAATGAGGCTAATCAGAAGCATACATTTTGGAACTGGAAAACATGTGGTATGAGGGATATATACCTATTTCAGATTTTCCAATAACCAGAACAAAAAGCACATCACATCCACGGGATTAACAGCACAAATAAACTCAATACCATCCAGGTATTTAATTCTTCAAATGAAGATGTAAAGTTCCAAGATGAGACCTTTGATCCTCAGAACCCTTCTCCAGAGAGTGCTGTGGAAGGGGATGGACACACCTTCCATGTACTCTCTGAGGGCCTGGCTGTCTTGTTCTTAGTGACCACACCCTGGCTCAGCTTGGCTGGAGCAGTTCTTGAGGTCAGTGTGGCCAGGTGTGGGGTGACAGCCATCTGCTGGCCTGACACAGATTTTTCTCTGTACTCCAGGGATGGATAGCGTGCATGTAAAGAAATGGTTGCATGCTGTACTTTGTGGCAATTTTTTACTTTTTTTACCCTCAGTCAAACAGTTGATGTTTGTTAGGAGAATGCACTTGCTGGGATGTCTGGGATGCACAGACTATATTTACCACTTAAATAGAGACCCTTTGGCCTTGAAAGACAGACAGTGGAGCTGGGGCAGTGCTGAGAGCTGAGGAAGTGAGTAGCCCAGGCTAGGATTGTTCCCACATGCAAGGCAGCCCATAGCTATGCGCTGACACGTCCTAAGAGTGTTGATGGGAAAGACATCCATGCCTCTCAGGGAGTAATCTAGATCCTCCCGCATGCACAGACCAAAGGGGATGAAATCTTCTGTATACAGCACCGTCTACAGAAAAGTTAACAAGCATTATCTTAAGGTGACAACCAAACTGTCATCTTGACTACAGTGGTTTCAACAAAGCACTCTTAGAATGCCTCACTTCAGTTGTTACAATTTTCTAGTGGGCCCTCTAAAATAAACTATTTGTGAATTACAGCTCTGAGTTATTTGAGAGGTCATTATTTATAGTCCAGTTAAAAGATGGGGAAATATCTGCTAAAAGAAACTGTTTTCTTTTTTGAGATTGCTAGCTTGTGGCCTGTTTATGCTACTTTCAGATTGTGATTTTAAATCTTCTGATATGCCTAAGGTTGAAAGCTTGTATCTGTTTTCTTTAATAGGAAGAAATGATCCATTTCAACAAAAATCAAAATAGACTTCAAGAATTTAAGGCAATGGAGTAGTGCCAGGGAGAATTATTCCTGTTTTAACTCATATAAAACTATGGTGTAATTTATTAAAAGACAACTTTTATTGGTCTTGACCCTTGTAGTTCCTTAATATTCATTGTGTGTCTGTTATGTATACAGAAAAAAACTGGGGGAAAACAAGTTGTATAGGATGTGGTTGGTGACTGGTGGCAGGAAGCTTGCATATCCTACTTGGGAAAATAATAAATACTTTTCAGAATTGTTAAATAGAAATACAACAGGGAAAAAGACATACATGGGTAGTTGAGGAAATGCGACAGGGCAGTTGTTAATTGAATTGAAAACTTAGTGACAATCAGCACAAATGTCAAGGGAACTATGCCGGCTACAGTTTGCTCACCTAGCTTCTCAGAATAAAGCAAATATTTAGTGCTGGTTATGTGGAGGTGTTCTGTACATATGATGACGATATTTAATTCCTCTAAAAAGGATTTTTCAAAATAAAGGAAATGTGTGATTATTCTAATCAAACATAGATTAAATAAATCAGAACAAGTAGTAATCATGGTGGTTATACTTGAATCACAGTATGTGGTTTTCATTGCTCTTTCCACATAGTTTTTGCTCCTGCCTCACTCCAGTCCTGTGAAAAACACAAGAGAAGCCAGTTTTCCTGAATTACTGGTGAGAACACTGAGGCCTCATAAAGTTATGACATTTGTCTGGGGTAGAGCACTGATTATATCCTAGGAGTTTTGTCTGCTCCATATTTTTCTTTATATGGTATAGTTGTGAAAAGGTTTAGATATCATGGATCACTTGATACATTTGCTTTCCATTTGATGCACAAAAAGTACCCATCTGGTACCTTGTTAATAAGCAAATGAAGAGCATATTAATAGTGGGGGAGGTTAACAGCCTACTTTCAACAATGGACAGATCATCCAAAATGAAAATAAATAAGGAAACACAAGCTTTAAATGATACATTAAACAAGATGGACTTAATTGATATTTATAGGACATTCCATCCAAAAACAACAGAATACACTTTCTTCTCAAGTGCTCATGGAACATTCTCCAGTATATATCATATCCTGGGTCACAAATCAAGCCTTGATAAATTTAAGAAAATTGAAATAGTATCAAGTATCTTTTCTTAACACAATGCTATGAGACTAGATATCAATTACAGGAAAAAAAATCAGTAAAAGCACAAATACTTGGAGGCTAAACAATACACTACTTAATAACCATGAGATCACTGAAGAAATCAAAGAGGAAATCAAAAAATATCTAGAAACAAATGACAATGAAAACATGATGACCCAAATCCTATGGGATGCAGCAAAAGCAGTTCTAAGAGGGAAGTTTATAGCAATACAATCCTACCTCAAGAAACAAGAAACATCTCAAATAAACACCCTAACCTTACACCTAAAGTAATTAGAGAAAGAAGAAAAAAACCCAAAAAATCCAAAGTTAGCCAAAGGAAAGATCATAAAGATGAGATCAGAAATAAATGAAAAAGAAATGAAGGAAACAATAGCAAAGATCAATAAAACTAAAAGCTGGTTCTTTGACAAGATAAACAAAATCAATAAACCATTAGCCAGACTCATCAGGAATAAAAGGGAGAAGACTCAAATCAATAGAATTAGAAATGAAAAAGGAGAAGTAACAACTGACACTGCAGAAATACAAAGGATCATGAGGGATTACTACAAGCAATGATATGCCAATAAAATGGACAACCTGGAAGAAATGGACAAATTCTTAGAAATGCACAACCTGCCAAGACTTAATCAGGAAGAAATAGAAAATATGAACAGACAAATCACAAGCACTGAGATTGAAACTGTGATTAAAAATCTTCCAACAAAAAGCCCAGGACCAGAGGGCTTCACAGGTGAATTCTATCAAACATTCAGAAAAGAGCTAACACGTATCCTTCTCAAGCTCTTCCAAAATATAGCAGAGGGAGAAACACTCCCAAACTGATTCTATGAGATCACCATCACCCTGATACCAAGAGCAGACAAAGATGTCACAAAGAAAGAAAACAACAGGCCAACAACACTAATGGACATAGATGCAAAATTCCTCAACAAAATACTAGCAAACAGAATCTAATGGCACGTTAAAAGTATCAGAAACCATGTTCAAGTGGGGTTTATCCCAGGAAAGCAAGGATTCTTCAAAATGCACAAATCAATCAATGTGATACATCATATTAACAAACTGAAGAAGAAAAACCATATGATCGTCTCAATAGATGCAGGAAAAGCTTTTGACAAAATTCAACACTTATTTATGATAAAACCCTCCAGAAAGTAGGCATAGAAGGAACTTATCTCAAGATAATAAAATCCATATATGACAAACCCACAGCCAACATTGTTCTCAATGGTGAAAAACTGAAAGCATTTCCACTAAGATCAGGAACAAGACAAGGTTGCCCATTCTCACCACTATTATTCAACATAGTTTTTGAAGTTTTAGTCACAGCAATCATAGAAGAAAAAGAAATAAAAGGAAACAAAATTGGAAAAGAATAAGTAAATCTGCCACTCTTTGCAGATGACATGATATTATACACAGAGAGTTCTAAAGATGCTACCAGAAAACTACTAGAGCTAATCAATGAACTTGGTAAAGCAGCAGGATACAAAATTAATGCAAGGAAATCTCTTGCATTCCTATACACAAATAATGAAAATTCTGAAAGAAAAGTAAGGAAACACTCCCATTTACCATTGAAACCAAAAGAATAAAATACCTAGGAATAAACCTAGCTAAGGGAGACAAAAGACCTGTATGAAGAAAACTATAAGACACTGATGAAAGAAATTAAAGATGATACCAACAGATGGAGAGATGTTCTTGGATTGGAAGAATCAACATTGTGAAAATGACTATACTACCCAAAGTAATCTACAGATTCAATTCAATCCCTATCAAACTACCAATGGCATTTTTCACAGAACTAGAACAAAAAATTTCACCATTTGTATGGAAACACAAAAGACTCTGAATAGCCAAAGCAATCTTGAGAAAGAAAAACGGAGCTGGAGGAGTCAGGCTCCCTGACTTCTGACTATACTACAAAGCTACAGTAATCAAGACAGTATGGTCCTGGCACAAAAACAGAAATATAGATAAATGGAACACGATAGAAAGCCCAGAGATAAACCCATGCACATATGGTCACCTTATCTTTGATAAAGGAGGCAAGAATATACAGTGGAGAAAAGACAGACTCTGCAATAAGTGGTGCTGGGAAAACTGGACAGCTACACGTGAAAGTATGAAATTAGAGCACTCCCTAACACCATAAACAAAAATACACTTAAAATGGATTAAAGACCTAAATGTAAGGCCAGACAGGATATAACTCTAGAGAAAACCATAGGCAGACCACTCTATGACATAAATCACAGCAAGATCCTTTTTGACCCACCTCCTAGAGAAATGGAAATAAAAACAAAAATAACAAATGAGACCTAATGAAGCTTAAAAGTTTTGCAGAGCAAAGAAACCATAAACAAGACAAAAAGACAACCCTCGGAATGGGAGAAAATTTTGCAAATTAAGCAACTGACCAACGTTTAATCTCCAAAATTTACAAGCAGCACATCAGCTCAATATTAAAAAACAAGCAACCCAATCCAAAAACGGGCAGAAGACCTAAATAGACATTTCTCCAAAGAAGATATACAGATTGCCAACAAACACGTGAAAGGATGCTCTACATCACTAATCATTAGAGAAATGCTAATCAGAACTACAATGGGGTATCACCTCACACCAGTCGGAATGGCCATCATCAAAAAGTCTACAAACAATAAATGCTGGAGAGGGTGTGGAGAAAAGGGAACCCTCTTGCACTGTTGGTGGGAATGTAAATTGATACAGCCACTATGGAGAACGGTATGGAGGTTCCTTAAAAATCTAAGAACTATCATCCGACCCAGCAATCCCACTACTGGGCGTTTACCCCAAGAAAACCAAAATTCAAAGAGTCATGTACCACAATGTTCATTGCAGTGTTATTTACAATAGCCAGGACATGGAAGCAACCTAAGTGTCCATCAACAGACGAATGGGTAAAGAAGATGTGACATATATATACCATGGAATATTACTTAGCCATAAAAAGAAATGAAATTGAGTTATTTGTAGTGAGGTGGATGGACCTAGAGTGTGTCATACCGAGTGAAGTAAGTCAGGAGGAGAAAAACAAATTCCAATATATATGCTAACACATATATATGGAATCTAAAAAGTTTTTAAAAAGTGGTTATGAAGAACCTTGGGGCAGGATGGGAATAAAGATTCAGACCTACAAGAGAATGGACTTGAGGTCATGGGGAGGAGGAAGGGTGAACTGGGACGAAGTGAGAGAGTGGCATGGACTTATATATACTACCAAATTAAAATATATAGGTTGTGGGAAGCAGCTGCATAGCACAGAAAGATCAGCTCTGTGCTTTGTGAGCACCTAGAGGGGTGGAATAGGGGTGGTGGGAGGGAGATGCAAGAGGGAAGAGATATGGGGACATATGTATATGTATATGTATAGCTGATTCACTTTGTTATAAAGCAAAAACTAATGCACCACTGTAAAGCAATTATACTCCAAAAAAGATGTTAAAAAAAAAGCTAATGTAGAAAATGAGATTCCCCAGCTGCAGCTGCTGTTCATATTGACAAACCATCTCTTTTGTTTTTCTTTTTATGTGACAAATGCATCAATTCAGTAGATATTAGGTTGCTTTATGGAGTCTTCTTAACATTGTCAAGTGCTCAGGGAGATTTACAGGACTTGTGTACACACCTCATGTCCTGAAGGAGTTCAGGCAGTTGAGGGGTGACAAGTTACACTCAGGACCATGTTCGGCCACTGATTTGGATCAAGTGCTGGTAGCTGTCAACATGAGGGGTGGCCAGCATCCTGTCAGCGTTGTGACTTTGGAGTGGGGAATGGACACCCCAGCTAGACTTAATCATCTATTAGATTCCATGGGTGGGGAGGCTAAGTGGGACCTTCTAGTGGAGTGGAGCTTGATTTAGGAAATGCGGGGTGATGAATCTTGGAGGATGAATTGGAGGAATATAGAAAAACTTAAATGACAGGTCAAAGAGTTTACATCTGATTCTGTAGATGTTAAAGAGCCATGCAAGAGTTTTGTGGTTGCTTCTTCTCTGCTTGTGGAGCCACGTGGTGAAGGAGAGGTTTTGTCATCACAGAGCTGTAATGTATTCCAGTCCTGGGGTGGGGCTGAAAGACTGCAGGACTGGCCGGGCTGTTCTGGCTTTTGCAGAGTGCTTGTAGCAAGCTTCGTTTTTCAGTGAGCGATGAAATCCTGAGTGCAACCATTTGTCCCCCTACCTGCTGGTGCTGTCTCTTCTATATGGAGCAGATGAAGTCCGAGGCTGAGTGGGTTTACTATTAGGATGATGACGCTAAGTCAGAGTTTCCCTTTTAGGAAACATACATCTCGCTCCCCTGGCAGCGAGTGCTTGACTGCTTCTTACGTGGAAGGTTCAGGTGATGTGGACATGAGGATGGCAGGATTCTGTGCCGAGTGGTTGCCGACAGTCTGGGAGTTGCTTCCTAGACCAGCGCTGGATGCAGCACCGTCAGGGCATCGAGCCTTGACCTTGCCCCTTGCTCACGTCTTGTTCTTTTAAGAATGAGGATATTCTCTGATGATTTTGCTGATCCACATTCATTAAATTCCTTTACTTTTACCAACGAGAGCTCATGTCAAATATCATGCTAATTAAGCCACTCATTTAGCCAATGAAAAGCTACTTTTTCTTTTTAGTGAAGTAGAGTTGATTTACAATGTTGTGCCACTCTGCTGTACAGCAAAGTGTGTCAGTTATATACATAAAGACATTCCTTTTTTATATTATTTTCCATTACAGTTTATCACAGACTATTCAATACAGTTCCCTGTGCTATACAGTAAGACCTTGTTGTTTATCCATTCTAAATGTAATAGTTTGCATCTACGAACCCCGAACTCCCAATGCATCCCTCCCCCACTCCCCTCCCCCTTGGCAACCACAAGTCTGTTCTCTATGTCTATGAGTCTGTTTCTGTTTCATAGATAAGTTCATTTGTGCCATAATTTAGATTTTACATATAAGTGATATCATATGATATTTGTCTTTCTCTTTCTGACTTACTTAGTATGATAATCTCTAGGTCCGTCCATGTTGCTGCAAATAGCATTATTTCATTCCTTTTTATGGTTGAGTAATATTCCATTGTATATATGTACCACACCTTCTTTATCCATTTATCTGTTGATGGATATTTAGGTTGTTTCCATGTTTTGGCTATTGTCAACAGTGCTGGAAAAGCTACTTTTAATATTCAGCAGCACAAATAGCAAAGCCTCTGGTGTCAGTCAAGGTATGAATTCTTGAAAGATGTGACTGACTGAAATGCTGGCCAGGTCTGCATTGGGACCCTTCCAATTCAATACCACTGACTTGGGAATCTGAGTTCTCAGTTAGGGCCAGTGACTGTCTCTAAAAGTGAAGCTTAAACTAACTGATCTATACTTTGTATTTTACTGTTGACATTGAAGAATATTTTATGGAGTTCTTAAATTAACTTGTTAAACAAATTACAGAACTATCAGTGCCTCTCCACTGGTTCACTCAAGTTCACAATCGCAGCATGGTGGTTACAGCATGTGTTTTTGTTATTCTCTCTGCTTTACTTTTTATGTTGATCAAAAGTTTTAGGGAAATATACCTGTAAGGAGGGAAGACGTCACGAAGAGAACCCAGGGCTTGTGTACATTGAGCACCTGCGTCCTGAAGCAGCTGTTACCCTGCAGTCCTAGCGGGCAGTTTCCCAAGTTGTTCACAGGCCTCAGTGTGGCCTCCTTTGTGAGGTTCCCTCTTGGCTTCCTGGCATGAGGTGTAGTTACAGTCCTGCTTCTCATTCTGTCTGGATTCTGTTGGTTTGCAGCTGGGAAGAGCTTTCTTTGCCAGATCCCTGCACAATTCTTTTCTTCTTGACAGGTTCATCTACTTTTTTTTCATAGTTTGACTCCCAAACAGTCCTCAACCTGGACACATGATAATCAGTTTCCTGGGCTTTCTGCTGTTGAAGGCGAGGAAGCTGTTTTTGTCCTGGGTGCCAAGTGCTGCCTGTCCTCTGACTTTGCCACAAGTGTTTAAACAGATTTCAAAAGGACAGCATATTCCAGTGCATTGAAGATGCCTCATCAGGGGGCTCTGTGACTGAGTGGATTTTCTGAACTTGTAGTTCCCTGCAGGCCCACATGGCCGCCTACCCCCAGAGAAAGAGACTTACATCTTACCATAGAATAGAAGTTGAAACACATATGGTTATGAAAATGAAAAGACCGTGTGAAGGAATGTTTATGTGATGAATCTACATTGACTAGTATAAAATGCTGTTTAATGTTTTATGCAGATTTGCTTGTATATATATATGCACACCACATGTATGTTTATGATAGAAATGATGTTGCAACTATCAATCAAGAAGACTCCAGGTTTTCATGATTGAATTAAAATAGCTTATTATTATTATTTTTTTGGAAATATAGCAAGATCAACTTTACACCTGGGCTGCAGTTAGTCAACCCACACACTCACTGGATTATATAGAAGGGAAATTTCCCAGGAGAGTCCCACCTGCTTGGCCACCACCTGATGAAGAACACAGGCCCAAGGATACGGACACAGGTAGGCCCCTGGGAAGAGTGAATGTTCTGAAAGTAACATCGAATACCTATGCAGCACCTACTGGGTATTGAGTCTGGGTTTCTCTTCCAAGTATTTCTTAGATTATAATCTGCATATAACTCAGGCTAAATCACTGTGAAGCTTGTTAAATTGAAAATTCTTATGCCCCATCTTCAAGGCTGCTGAGTTCTGGGGAACAGGACACTGGGTTGTCCAGTTACTACAGTGTATATAAAGTCCAAGAACCACTGCTTTGGGGTCCAGATGTGGCCACCACCCGGGGGGAAGCTGCACACTTTGCATGGGCTGAGAGCTCGTAAGAACTTTCTGCCTACTGGCTTCAAGGGTGGCAGCCACCATACCTCTTTCCCCTGTCTCTTCCCTTACTGCTTTCTTTGAAATTTTCTTCCTTTTTTTCCTTTGCCTTCAGAGATAATTGACAGAGGCAAAATAGAGATACATGTTTTAATAAATCAAACTTTTAGGTAATTAAAAAATTATTCAGTGTTCAGATGTAATATTTTTCTAAAAAATATTTCTTTTTGGTTGTTTTTTCTCTTTGTCCTTGTGTCATCCTAAAGTATTTTGTGTTGTTTTTGAAGTATTTTGAAGGTAACATGAGATTAATGTCAGGTTTATATGGAGCCTGAAACTAGGAGAGCACTTTATATTTACTGTATTGAATTAAGAATCCTATTTTTGTAAAAATGTTTTTATGGAATTTAGTTGTTTTATTACTTGCTTCTTTTTTCATTTTGGCATAATAAATTCCCAGCTTCTTCTCAATGGATTGATTAGGAATATTGACATGTGATCCATAAGTGAAGAATAAATAGAAGGGCATTATTACAATTCAGAAATGTCTCCCTCACCCCATTTTAACCCCATGGGTGTTATGAATTTGATATTTCCCACCCCCCATTGGCTTATTGAGAGAAAGATGCTGGGTAGAAGCCTAATCGGGGCTCGTAGTGAAGAGCATAAAAGCAGGGAGCTTGGGCTCTGCCACACTTCAGCTTTGTGACCTTGGGCAAGGTTCCTAACTGCTGTTCTTGGTTTCTTCCCCTGTACAGTGTAGTAAGGTTAACACCAACCACACAGGGATACTTTAAGATCTATCTGAGTGTGTTAAAGTGTAGACTGACATTCAGAATGCACTCATTATCTAACACATGAGTTTCCTTTAAAGCCAATAATGACCCACACTGTCAGGAACTTTATTCTAGGCTGCTGCCCAAAGGTCTGCAGAGGGGCCTAGTGTTTATAACCTCTGTTTTTCTCCCAGTTCTGGAGCGATGCATTTACCTGTTTCTTCTTTGCACTGAGGCACTGAATGGAGGCCCACACCCAACTCTGCATGTCCCTCTTTTACTGTCTGATGCTATTGAAACACTGCTTAGTATTTATTTGGTGGACTATACTCTCTGAAATGAACCACATACAGGAGATGCAATGTAGGACACATGTTCTGTGTAGGGCTCTGAGTTTCCTATGGTGAAGAGAACAGTTGATCAAGGGCCAAGGTAGACATTCAGAGATGAGGGGTTGCTGACATAATAACACCTGAAAAAAGCAAGCACATAAAAACATATTTAGTTTTAAAAGGAAAAGCATATAACTAAAAGTATTAATCCCATTAAATACACTATTTTATTTGTTTACATTAAAAATTACTGGTTAAGCAATCGCACTACTGGGTATACGCTCTGAGAAAACCATAATTCAAAGAAATGTGTACCAAAATGTTTATTGCAGCTCTATTTACAATAGCCAGGACATGAAAGCAACCTGTGTCCATTGACGGATGGATAAAGAAGATGTGGCACATATATAGAATGGAATATTACTCAGACAGAAAAAGAAACGAAATTAAGTTATTTGTACTGAGGTGGATGGACCTAGAGTCTGTCATACAGAGTGAAGTAAGTCAGAAAGAGAAAAACAAATACCATATGCTAACACATATATATGGAATCTAAAAACAAACAAACAAACAAAACAGGTTCTGAAGAACCTAGGGGCAGGACAAGAATAAAGATGCAGACATAGAGCATGGACTTGAGGACACGGGGAGGGGGAAGGGTAAGCTGGGACAAAGTGAGAGAGTGACATGAACATATATACACCAGCAAATGTAAAATAGGTAGCTAGTGGGAAGCAGTCACATAGCACAGGGAGATCAACTCCGTGCTTTGTGTCCACCTAGAGAGATGTCATAGGGAGGGTGGGAAGGAGACACAAGTGGGAGGAGATATGGGCATATATGTTTATCTATAGCTGATTCACTTTGTTATACAGCAGAAACTAACACACTACTGTAAAGCAATTATACTCCAATAAAGATATTTAAAAAAATAAATAAATAAACCATAGCAAAAAAAAATTACTTACTGGTTAGGAAATAGCTAGGTGTAGATATAGTAGAATCAATACTTTTCAATGAGATTTTTTTTAAAATTTTATTTTATTTTTTTATACAGCAGATTCTTATTAGTTATCCATTTTATACATATTAATGTATACATGTCAATCCCAATCTCCCAATTCATCACACTACCACTCCCCCTGCCACTTTCCCCCTTTGGTGTCCACATGCTTGTTCTCTGCACCTGTGTCTCTATTTCTGCCCTGCAAACCAGTTCATCTGTACCATTTTTCTAGGTTCCACATATATGTATTACTATACGATATATTTTTTTCTCCTTCTGACTTACTTCACTCTGTATGACAGTCTCTAGATCCACCCACGTCTCTAAAAATGACCCAATTTCATTCCCTTTTATGGCTGAGTAATATTCCATTGTATATATGTGCCACATCTTCTTTATCCATTCATCTGTCAATGGACACTTAGGTTGCTTCCATGTCCTGGCTACTGTAAATAGAGCTGCAATGAACATTGTGGTACATGACTCTTTTTGAATTATGGTTTTCTCAGGGTATATGCCTCGCAGTGGGATTGCTGGGTCGTATGGTAGTTCTATTTTTAGTTTTTTAAGGAATCTTCATACTGTTCTCCATAGTGGCTGCACCAATTTACATTCCCACAAACAGTGCAAGAGGGTTCCCCTTTCTCCACACCCTCTCCAGCATTTGTTGCTTGTAGATTTTCTGATGATGCCCATTCTAACTTGTGTGAGGTGATACTTCATTGTACTTTTGATTTGCATTTCTCTAATAATTAGTGATGTTGAGCAGCTTTTCATGTGCTTCTTGGTCATCTGTATGTCTTCTTTGGAGAAATGTCTATTTAGGTCTTCTGCCCATTTTTGGATTGGATTGTTTGTTTTTTATAATATTGGGGTGCATGTGCTGTTTGTATATTTTGGAGATTAATCCTTTGTCTGATGATTCATTTGCAAATATTTTCTCCCACTCTGAGGGTTACCTTTTCATCTTGTTTTTTGTTTGTTGTGCAAAAGCTTTGAAGTTTCATTAGATCCCATTTGTTTACTTTTGTTTTGTTTCCATTACTCTAAGAGGTGGATCAAAAAAGATCTTGCTGTGTTTTATGTCAAAGAGTGTTCTTCCTATGTTTTCCTTGAAGAGTTTCATAGTGTCCAGTCTTACATTTAGATCTCTAATCCATTTTGAGTTTATTTTTGTGTATGAGTGTTCTAATTTCATTCTTTTACATGTAGCTGTCCACTTTTCCCAGCACCACTTATTGAAGATACTGTCTTTTCTCCATTGTATATCCTTGACTCCTTTGTCATAGATTAGTTGGCCATAGATGCATGGGTTTAGCTCTGGGCTCTCTATCTTGTTCCATTGATCTATGTTTCTGTTTTTGTGCCAGGACAATACTGTCTTGATTACAGTAGCTTTTTAGTACAGTGCGAAGTCAGGGAGTCTGATTCCTCCAGCTCTGTTTCTTTCCCTCAAGACTGCTTTGGCTATTAGGGGTCTTTTTTGTCTCCATACAAATTTTAATATTTTTTGTTCTAGTTCTGTAAAAAATGCCATTGGTAATTTGATAGGGATTGCATTGAATCTGTAGATTGTTTTGGGTAGTATAGTCATTTTCACAATGTTGATTCTTCCAATCCAAGAACATCTCTCCATCTGTTGGTATCATCTTTAATTGCTTTCATCAGTGTCTTATAGTTTTCTGCATACAGGTCTTTTGTCTCCCTTAGGTAGGTTTATTCCTAGGTATTTTATTCTTTTTGTTGCAATGGTAAATGAGAGTATTTCCTTAATTTCTCTTTAAAATTTTTCATCATTAGTTTATAGGAATGCAAGAGATTTCTGCGTCTTAATTTTGTATCCTGAAACTTTACCAAATTCATTGATTAGCTCTGGTAGTTTTCTGGTGACATCTTTAGGATTCTCTATGTATAGTATCATGTCATGTGCAAACAGTGACAGCTTTACTTCTTCTTTTCCAATTTTTATTCTTTTATTTCTTTTTCTTCTCTGATTGCTGTGGCTAGGACTTCCAAAACTATGTTGAATAATAGTGGTGTGAGTAGTCATCCTTTTCTTTTTCCTGATCTTAGAGGAAATGCTTTCAGTTTTTCACCATTGAGAATGATGTTTGCTGTGGGCTTGTCATATATGGCCTTTATCATGTTGAGGTAGGTTGCCTCTATGCTCACTTTCTGGAGAGTTTTTATCACAAATTCATGTTGAATTTTGTCAAAAGCTTTTTCTGCATCTACTGAGATTATCATATGGTTTTATCTTTCAATTTGTTAATATGGTGTATCACATTGATTGATTTGTGCATATTGAAGAATCTTTGCATCCCTGGGATAAATCCCACTTGATCATGGTTTATGATCCTTTTAATGTGTTGTTGGACTCTGTTTGATAGTATTTTGTTGAGGATTTTTGCATCTATATTCATCAGTGATATTGGTCTGTAATTTTCTTTTTTTTTTTTTGTAGTATTTTGTCTGGTTTTGGTATCAGGGTGATGGTCACCTCATAGAATGAGTTTTGGAGTGTTCCTTCCTCTGCGATTTTGTGGAAGAGTTTGAGAAGGATAGGTATAAGTTCTTCTCTAAATGTTTGATAGAATTCACCTGTGAGGCCATCTGGTCCTGGACTTTTGTTTGTTGGAAGATTTTTTTTTTTTTTTTTTTTTTTGCTGTACGCCGGCCTCTCACTGCTGTGGCCTCTCCCGTTGCGAAGCACAGGCTCTGGATGCTCAGGCTCAGCAGCCATGGCCCACGGGCCTAGCTGCTCCACGGCATGTGGGATCTTCCCAGACCGGGGCACGAACCCATATCTTCTGCATCAGCAGGCGGACTCTCAACCACTGTGCCACCAGGGAAGCCCTGTTGGAAGATTTTTAATCACAGTTTCAATTTCATTACTTGTGATTGGTTTGTTCATATTTTCTCCTTCCTCCTGGTTCAGTCTTGGAAGGTTTTACATTTCTAAGAATTTGTCCATTTCTTCCAGGTTGTCCATTTTATTGGTATAGTGTTGCTGGTAGTAGTCTCTTAGGATGCTTTGTATTTCTGTGATGTCTGTTGTAACTTCTCCTTTTTCATTTCTAACTTTATTGGTTTGAGTCCTCTTCCTCTGTTTCTTGATGAGTCTGGCTAATGGTTTATCAGTTTTGTTTATCTTCTCAAAGAACCAGCTTTTAGTTTTATTGAGCTTTGCTATAGTTTTCTTTCTTTTTATTTCATTTATTTCTGCTCTGATCTTTATGATTTTTTTCCTTCTGCTAAATTTGGGTTTTGTTTGTTCTTCTTTCTCTAGTTCCTTTAAGTGTAAGTTTACATTGTTTATTTGAGATTTTTCTTATTTCTTGATGTAGGCTTTTATAGCTATGAACTTCCCTCTTATAACTGCTTTTGCTGCATCCCATAGGTTTTGGATCGTCATGTTTTCATGGTCATTTGTCTCTGGGTATTTTTTGATTTCCTCTTTGATTTCTTCAGTGGTATCTTGGTTATTTAGTAACACATTGTTTATCTTCCATGTTTGTGTTTTTTACTTTTTTTCCCCTGTAATTCAATTCTAATCTCATAGCATTGTGTGCAGAAAATATGCTTGATATGATTTCAATTTTCTTAAATTTACTGAAGCTTTATTTGTGATCCAAGATGTGATCTATGCTGGAGAATGTTCTGTGAGCACTTGGGAAGAAATTGTAATCTGCTGTTTTTGGATGAAATGTCCCATAAATATTAATTAAATCTATCTGGTATATTGTGTCATTCAAGCTTCTATTTCCTTATTTATTTTCGTTTTGGATGATCTGTCCATTGGTGTAAGTGAGGTGTTAATGTCCCCCACTATTACTGTGTTACTTTCAATTTCCCCTTTTATAGCTGTTAGCAGTTGCCTTATGTATTGAGGTGCTCCTATGTTGGGTGCATATATATTTATAATTTTTATATCTTCTTCTTGGATTGATCCCTTGATCATTATGTATTGTCCTTCCTTGTCTCTTGTAACATTCTTTATTTTAAAGTCTATTTTATCTGATATGAGTATTGTTACTCCAGCTTTCTTTTGATTTCCATTTGCATGGAAACTCTTTTTCCATCCACTCACTTTCAGTCTGTATGTGTCCCTAGGTCTGAAGTGGGTCTCTTGTAGACAGCATATCTATGGGTCTTGTTTTTGTATCAATTCAGCAAGCCTGTGTCTTTTGGTTGGAGCATTTAATCCATTCATGTTTAAGGTTATTATTAATGTGTATGTTCCTATTACCATTTTCTTAATTGTTTTGGGTTTGTTTTTGTAGTTCCTTTTCTTCTCTTGTGTTTCCACTTAGAGAAGTCCCTTTAGCATTTGTTGTAGAGCTGGTTTGGTGGTGCTGAATTCTCTTAGCTCTTGCTTGTCTGTAAAGCTTTTGATTTTTCCATCGGATCTGAAAGAGATCCTTGCCTGGTAGATTAATCTTTGTTGTAGGTTCTTCCCTTCCATCACTTTAAGTATATCATGCCACTCCCTTCTGGCTTGTAGAATTTCTGCTGAGAAATCATCTTTTAACCTTATGGGAGTTCCCTTGTATGTTATGTGTCATTTTTCCCTTGATGCTTTCAATAATTTTTCTTTGTCTTTAATTTTTGTCAATTTGATTACTATGTGTCTCGGCATGTTTCTCCTTGGGTTTATCCTGTATGGGACTCTCTGCACTTCCTGGACTTGGGTGGCTATTTCCTTTCCCATGTTAGGGAATTTTTTACTATAATCACTTCAAATATTTTCTCTGGTCCTTTCTCTCTCTCTTCTCCTTCTGGGACCCCTATAAGGCAAATGTTGTTGCCTTTAATGTTGTCTCAGAGGTCTCTTAGGCTGTGTTCATTTCTTTTCATTCTTTTTTCTTTATTCTGTTCCACAGCCCTGAATTCCCCCATTCTGTTTTCCAGGTCACTTATCCGTTCTTCTGCCTCAGTTATTCTGCTATTGATTCCTTCTAGAGAAATTTTAATTTTATTTATTATGTTGTTCATCATTGTTTGTTTGGTCTTTAGTTTTTCTAGGTTTTGTTAAACGTTTCCTTTATTTTCTACATTCTATTTCCAAGATTTTAGATCATCTTTACTATCATTACTCTGAATTCTTTTTCAGGTAGACTGCTTATTTCCTCCTCATATTTTGGTCTGGTGGATTTTTCCCTTGCTCCTTCATCTGCTGTGTGTTTCTCTGTCTTCTCATTTTGATTAACTTACTGTGTTTGAGGACTCCTTTTTGCAGGCTGCAGGTTTGCATTTCCTGTTGGTTTTGGTATCTGCCCCCAGTGACTAAGTTTGGTTCAGTGGGTTATGTGGCTTCCTGGTAGAGGGGACTGGTGACTATGTTCTCATGGATGAGGCTGGATCTTGTTTTTCTGGTGGGCAGGTCCACATCAGGTGGTGTGTTTTGGGGTGTCTGTGACCTTATTATGATTTTAGGCAGCCTTTCTGTTATTGAGTGGGGTTGAGTTCCTGCCTTGCTAGTTGTTTGGCATGGGGTGTCCAGCACTGTAGCTTGCTGATCATTGAGTGGAGCTGGGTCTTGGCGTTGAGATGGAGATCTCTGGGAGATTTTCACTGTTTGATATTATGTGTAGCTGGGAGGTCTCTGGTAGGCCAATATCCTGAGCTCAGCTCTCCCACCTCAGAGGCACAGGCTGGATACCTGGCCAGAGCACCAAGACCCTGTCATCCACATGCCTCAGAATAAAAGGGAGAAAAAAGAAAGAAGGAGAGAAAAATTAAATAAAATTAAATAAAGTTATTAAAATAAAAACAAAAAATAATTATTAAATATAAAAAGTAATAATAAAAAAAGAAAGAAGAGAGCAACCATACCAAACAAATTCACCAATGATAACAAGTGCTAAAACTATACTATATATAAAAAAAAAGACAGACAGAACCTTAGGACAAATGGTAAAAGCCAAGCTATACAGACAAAATCACACACAGAAGCTTACACATACACACTCACAAAAAGAGAAAAAGGAAAAAAATATATATATATATATATATATTGTTGCTCCCCAAATCCACCACCTCAATTTGGGATGATTCATTGTCTATTCAGGTATTCCACAGATACAGGGTTCCAGTTGATTGTGGAGATTTAATCCGCTGCTCCTGAGGCTGCTGGGAGAGATTTCCCTTTCTCTTCTTTGTTCACACAGCTCCTGTGTTCATCTTTGGATTTGGCCCCATCTCTGCATGTAGGTCACCTGAGGGAGTCTGTTCTTCACTCAGACAGAACAGGGTTAAAGTAGCAGCTGATTAGGGGGCTCCGGCTCACTCAGGCCGGGGGGAGGGAGAGGTACGGAAGCAGGGTGGTCTGCGGCGGCAGAGCCGGCATGACGTTGCACCAGCCTGAGGTGCACCGGGCTATCTCCCGGGGATGTTGTCCCTGGATCCCAGGACCCTGGCAGTGGCAGGCTGCACAGGCTCCCCGGAAGGGAGGTGTGGATAGTGACCTGTGCTCGCACCCAGGTTTCTTGGTGGCGGCAGCAGCAGCCTTAGCATCTCATGCCCATCTCTGGGGTCCGCGCTGATCGCTGTGGCTTGTACCCATCTCTGGAGCTCCTTTAAGCAGCGCTCTTAATCCCCTCTCCTTGTGCACCCGGAAACAGAGGCAAGAGACTTTTTCTTCCCTCTTCGGCAGGTCCAGACTTTCCCCCAGACTCCCTCCAGGCTAGCCATGGTGCACTAACCCCCTGCAGGCTGTGTTCACGCCGCCAACTCCAGTCCTCTCCCTGTGCTCCAACCGAAGCCCGAGCCTCAGCTCCGAGCCCCGCCCGCCCCAGCAGGTGAGCAGACAAACCTCTCGGGCTGGTGAGTGCCGGTCGGCACCGATCCTCTGTGTGGGAATCTCTCTGCTTTGCTCTCCGCACTCCTGTGGCTGCACTCTCCTCTGCAGCTCCGAAGCTTTCTCCCTCTGCCACCTGCAGTCTCCGCCCGCAAAGGGGCTTCCTAGTGTGTGGAAACCTTTCCTCCTTCATGGCTCCCTCCCACTGGTGCAGGTCCCGTCCCTCTTCTTTTGTCTCTGCTTTTTCTTGTTTCTTTTGCCCTACCCAGGTACGTGGGGATTTTCTTGCCTTTTGAGAGGTCTGAGGTCTTCTGCTAGCGTTCAGTGGGTGTTCTGTAGGAGTTGTTACACGTGTAGATGTATTTCTGATGTATTTGTGGGGAGGAAGGTGATCTCCATGTCTTACCCCTCCACCATCCTGAAGGTCTCCAATGTCTTTGCTTTGAAGTTAAAGCTCTTTCTTCAAAACTGGCCAACTCTGGTATTGAGTTCAGAGTAGAAATTTGTAAGTGTAAGAGACAAATGTTTTGATTAACTTAGTGAAATGCAGTATTTGGGGAAAGGCCTGCATTGTTAATATTCTGTTGCCAAAGTGACACGTGTTGGTGAGTGATTACGTCATGCTGTTCTCAGTGATTTTGTTCTGAAAGATGCTCTCTGAGCTCAGGTGCAGGTCTAATGACTGCCCAGTGCCCACTTTCCTGGAGCTCCTGCTTTGCTTCCATGGTTTCTTCATTCTTTGATCTCTCCTTTCATCCTCTCCCACAACTTCTCAACACATAGTTTAAACATCTGTGGTGCACCAGGCACTGTTGTGGATGCTGGGGACTCATTAAGGAAGAATCTACAAAGTCTCTGTCTTCACAGCATTTCACTTGGTCGAGGCAAGAGCAAGGTTGGCAAACAAGTGAATTCTTCAGCCTTTTCTTAGAGGATCCACACTGTGGAGAGAAAGAGGGAAAGGGGTGCTCCTGGGAGTAGGTGGGGGTGGGGCCAAGGGGATGCTCCAGGGAGTGGGTGGGGGTGGGGCCACTGTGTGCTCCCGGGAGTGGGTGGGGGCGGGGGCGGACATTCTCCTCCTGTCCGTGCGTGAGATCCCGTGGCCATGGCCAGAGCAGGACTGGCGCGTTACAGGGTGGCAGGAAGGCCAGTGTGACTGGAGCTCTGTGAGCAGGTTTGGAGCCAGAGAGGTAGGGGTGTGGGCAGGTGGAAGGAGACCTGTGGGCCCAGGTGGAGACAACGCTTTAATCCAAGTGAAATGAAAACTTTCAATGTAGTTTAGCAATATGTTGTACGATTTAAACCATGAATGCCTTTTACTTTTTCTATGCATTGTCACATAGATGAATTAAAATGCTGCTGAATTGGGAATTTCTGAAGTATCCCCCAGAGCAACAGCTGTGTGCTGTCAGTTGTCTGGTCTGCATGCCAGTTGAGGGCAGGGAGTAGAGTGAAGGTCAGGAGACAGACTAGTCTTTGTCTCGCCACCAGCCGCTGTGTCGGGACCTCAGTCCCTCACCACAGATGCCCAGGATGGGCAAGGGGAGTCGTTCTCAGACTCCCATCCACAGAGCACTGGGGGGTTCCTGGAGGCTCACTTAGGGTTTTATGTTACTCCCGTGCAAGCTTCACTTAGATGAAAGTATCCACTAGCTTAAAAAACAAAAGAAAACGTTGCCTTGGTTATCCCTTAGGTTTTCCAGCACGAAGAATTTTCAGTCCTGTAGGTTCTCAAATAACAATTACTCATTGCTTCTTGGTGAGCACTCATTACATCTCACTGAGAGTGGAAGGTCAGTTGTCAATAGTCAGGTAAGGCATCCAAGATCCCACCTTTCCAGACTGGGGAGTTGACTTCAGTCACTGTATAGACTTAAGTGAATAATATGAACAGTGAATGTCTTGGCAGATGCTTCCTGGCACAAAGTAGAAACTAGTTATTGAGACAAATAATCGTGACTGATGTGTAAAGAAGGGGGTACAGTTAATCTAATTTAAAAAATACCTAATGACATGAGTGTGTCATTTTTTAACATCTTTATTGGAGTAAAATTGCTTTACAATGGTGTGTTAGTTTCTGCTTTATAACAAAGTGAATCAGTTATACATGTACATATGTTCCCATATCTCTTCCCTCTTGTGTCTCCCTCCCTTCCACCCTCCCTATCCTAACCCTCTCGGTGGTCACAACCACCGAGCTGATGCCCCTGTCTATGCGGCTGCTTCCCACTAGCTATCTATTTTATGTTTGGTAGTGTATATATGTCCAGGCCACTCTCTCACTTTGTCACACCTTAACCTCCCCCCTCCCCATATCCGCAAGTCCATTCTCTAGTAGGTCTGTGTCTTTATTCCCATCTTACCCCTAGGTTCTTCATGACATTTTTTCTTAGGTTCCATATATATGTGTTAGCATACTGTATTTGTTTTTCTCTTTCTGACTTATTTCACTCTGTATGATGCACTCTAGGTCCATCAACCTCATTACAAATAGCTCAATTTCATTTCCTTTTATGGCTGAGTAATATTCCATTGTATATATGTACCGCATCTTCTTTAACCATTCATCCAATGATGGACACTTAGGTTGCTTCCATCTCCGGGCTATTGTAAATAGAGCTGCAATGAACATTTTGGTACATGACTCTTTCTGAAATATGGTTTTCTCAGGGTATATGCCCAGTAGTGGGATTGCTGGGTCATATAGTAGTTCTATTTGTAGTTTTATAAGGAAACTTCATACTGTTCTCCATAGTGGCTGTATCAATTTACACTCCCAACAGTGCAAGAGGGTTCCCTTTTCTCCACACCCTCTCCAGCATTTATTGTTTGTAGACTTTTTGATGATGGCCATTCCGACTGGTGTGAGGTGATACCCCATTGTAGTTCTGATTAGCATTTCTCTAATGATTAGTGATGTAGAGCATCCTTTCACGTGTTTGTTGGCAATCTGTATATCTTCTTTGGAGAAATGTCTATTTAGGTCTTCTGCCTAATTTTGGATTGGGTTGTTTGCTTTTTTTGTTATTGAGATGCAGGAGCTGCTTGTAAATTTTGGAGATTAAACCTTTGTCAGTTGCTTCATTTGCAAATATTTTCTGCCATTCTGAGGGTTGTCTTTTGGTCTTGTTTATGGTTTCCTTTGCTGTGCAAAAGCTTTTAAGTTTCATTAGGTCCCATTTGTTTATTTTTGTTTTTATTTCCTTTTCTCTAGGAGGTGGGTCAAAAAGGATCTTGCTGTGATTTATGTCACAAAGTGTTCTGCCTATGTTTTCCTCTAAGGGTTTCATAGTGTCGGGCCTTACATTTAGGTCTCTAACCCATTTTGTGTTTATTTTTGTGTATGGTGTTAGGGAGTACTCTAATTTCATACTTTTACATGTACCTGGCCAGTTTTCCTAGCACCACTTATTGAAGAGGCTGTCTTTTCTCCACTGTATATTCTTACCTCTTTTATCAAAGATAAGCTGACCATATGTGTGTGGGTTTATCTCTGGGCTTTCTATCCTGTTCCATTGATCTATATTTCTGTTTTTGTGCCAGTACCATACTGTCTTGATTACTGTAGCTTTGTAGTATAGTCTGAAGTCAGGGAGCCTGATTCCTCCAGCTCTGTTTTTGATTCTCAAGATTGCTTTGGCTATTCGGGGTCTTTTGTGTTTCCATAAAAATTGTGAAAGTTTTTGTTCTAGTTCTGTGAAAAATGCCAGTGGTAGTTTGATAGGGACTGCACTGAATCTGTAGATTGCTTTGGGTAGAGTCATTAGTGATTGCTTTGGGTAGAGTCGAATTATAGAATCCCTATAATTTGAATCTTGGTGTGTTTAATGTTGTCCCAGAAGTCTCTGAGACTGTCCTCAGTTCTTTTCATTCTTTTTTCTTTATTCTGCTCTGCAGTAGTTACTTCCACTATTTTATGTTCCAGGTCACCTATCCATTCTTCTGCCTCAGTTATTCTGATATTGTTCCCTCATAGAGAATTTTTAATTTAATTTATTGTGTTGTTCATCATTGTTTGTTTGCTCTTTAGTTCTTCTAGGTCCTTGTTAAATGTGTCTTGTATTTTCTCTATTCTATTTCCAAGATTTTGGATCATCTTTATTATTGTTATTCTGAATTCTTTTTCAGGTAGACTGCCTATTTTCTCTTCATTGGTTAGGTCTGGTGGGTTTTTACCTTGCTCCTTCATCTGCTGTGTGTTTTTCTGTCTTCTCATTTTGCTTAACTTACTGTGTTTGGGGGTCTCCTTTTTGAAGGCTGCATGTTCATAGTTTCCGTTGTTTTTGGTGTCTGCCCCCAGTGGCTAAGGTTGGTTCAGTGGGTTGTGTAGGCTTCCTGGTGGAGGGTACTAGTGCCTGTGTTCTGGTGGATGAGGCTGGATCTTGTCTTTCTGGTGGGCAGGTCCATGTCTGGTGGTGTGTTTCGGGGTGTCTGTGGCCTTATTATGATTTTAGGCAGCCTCTGTGCTAATGGGTGAGGTTGTGTTCCTGTCTTGCTAGTTGTTTGGCATAGGGTGTCCAGCACTGTAGCTTGCTTGTCGTTGAGTGAATCTGGGTGTTCATGTTGAGATGGGAATCTCTGGGAGGTTTTCACCGTTTGATATTATGTGGAGCTGGGAGGTCTCTTGTGGACCAGTGTCCTGAAGTTGGCTCTCCCACCTCAGAGGCACAGCACTGATGCCACACTTGAGCATCAAGAGCGTTTCATCCACACAGCTCAGAATAAAAGGGAGAAAAAATAGAAAGAAAGAAAGAAAGAAGATAAAATGAAATAAAAAATAAAGTAAAATAAAATAAAAAGTTATTAAAATAAAAACAAATTATTAAGAAAAGAATTTTAAAAAGTAAAAAAAGAGAGAAAAAAAAAAAGGACAGACAGAACCCTAGGTCAAATGTGAAAGCAAAGCTATACAGACAAAATCACACACAGAAGCATACACATACACACTCACAAAAAGAGAAAAAGGGGAAAAAATATATATCTTTGCTCCCAAAGTCCACCTCCCCAATTTGGGGAGGTTCCTTGTCTATTCAGGTATTCCACCTATGCAGGGCACATCAAGTTGATTGTGGAGATTTAATCCTGAGGCTGCAGGGAGAGATTTCCCTTTCTATTCTTTGTTCTCACAGCTGCCGGGGCTCAGCTTTGGATTTGGCCCCGCCTCCACGTGTAGGTCGCCAGAGGGCGTCTGTTCTTCGCTCAGACAGGATGGGGTTAAAGGAGCCACTGATTCAGGGGCTCTGGCTCACTCAGGCCGGGGGGAGGGAGGGGTGCGGATGCGGGGCGAGCCTGCGGCGGCAGAGGCTGGTGTGACGTTGCACCAGCCTGAGGCGCGCTGTGCTTTCTCCCGGGGATGTTGTCCCTGCATCCCGGGACCCTGGCAGTGGCGGGCTGCACAGGCTGCCCGGAAGGGGGGTGTGGATGGTGACCTGTGCTTGCACACAGGCTTCTTGGTGGCAGCAGCAGCAGTCTTAGCATCTCATGCACGTCTCTGGGGTCCGCGCTGTTAGCCGCGGCTCGCGCCTGTCTCTGGAGCTCCTTTAAGCAGCACTCTTCATCCCCTCTCCTCGCGCACCAGGAAACAAAGAGGGAAGAAAAAGTCTCTTGCCACTTTGGCAGGTCCAGACTTTTCCCCGGACTCCTTCCCGGCTCGTCGCGGTGCACTAACCCCCTGCAGGCTGTGTTCACACCACCAACCCCAGTCCTCTCCCTGCGCTCCGACCGAAGCCCAAGCCTCAGCTCGCAGCCCCGCCCACCCCGGCAGGTGAGCAGACAAGCCTCTCTGCCTGGTGAGTGTCAGTTGGCACCGGTCCTCTGTGCAGGAATCTCTCCACTTTGCCCTCCGCACCCCTGTGGCTGCACTCTCCTCTGCGGCTCCAAAGCTTCCCCCTCCGCCACCCGCAGTCTCCACTCGCGAAGGGGCTTCTAGTGTGTGGAAACCTTCTCTCCTTCACGGCTCCCTCCCACTGGTGCAGGTCCCGTCCCTATTCTTTTGTCTCTGTTTATTCCTTTTTCTTTTGCCCTGCCCAGGTACGTGGGCACTTTCTTGCCTTTGGGGAGGGCTGAGGTCTTCTGCCAGCATTCAGTGGGTGTTCTGTAGGAGTTGTTCCACATGTAGACGTATTTCTGTGTATCTGTGGGGAGGAAGGTGATCTCCTCGTCTTACTCTTCCACCATCTTCCCCCTCTCTCATAATTGTGTTTTCTAAATATGTGATTCTGTGTCTCTTTTGTCATTTAGTTCATGTGTCGCAATTTTGATATTCCACCTATAACTGATATCTTACGATAAGTCTCTTTTTCTGACTTAGGTCACTGAGAATGATCATACCTAAGTACACCAGAGTTGCTGCAACTGGCCTTATTTCATTGATTTCATGGCTGAGTTATATTCCATTGTACATAAGTATCACATCTACTTTATCCATATTTTCCTTCCAAGGAAATTTAGGTTGTATCCAAGTCGAGGCTCTTGTATACTGACCAGTACTAAAAGTTGTAGTGCCTGTGTCCTCTCGAGTTTTGGGTTTCCCAAGATATACGCCCATGAGAGGAAGTGCCGTATGCTCTGTAGCTTTGTTTCTTAGATATTTTGGGGAAACACAAAACACTTCTCCAGAGTGCTGTTGGCAATTTACCATCCCACAATTAGCTTAAAAAGGCTACCTTTTCTTCAACCTTATCCTGCATGTCTGGTTTTTACACTTTGTGAGGGTGGCCCTGTGGACTGATGGGAAGTGATACCTCTTGGTAGTGTTTATTTGCACCGTGGGCCGGCTTCGTTGGCCAAAAAGGGTGTATGCATTTTTCCTGAATAGGAAAAACGCATATGCCCTCTTTGGCCAACGGCATCATTGAAGAAGTTCTGCCTCTTTCCATGTGCATTCGAGGCGAGACCAATCTCCCTCTTGAAATCCCGTTCCTACAATTCTGCCTTGCTTTCAAGTCCTTTTTTGTTACTTACCTCAAGGCATTTTTCCAAGTTAGGTATCTTTTACAATCCTGCATGATTGTGAATTGCAGTGCCCCTGAGCTCCACTTTTCAAATTGTTTCTTTGGGAATTGGAGGAACAGCAGGATTGCTTCAAGCCCTTTTCCAGTTCAGAGGGCAAGCTGAGCCTTTGGTTAATTCCTCTTCCTCATTGGAAATTAGAGTGGCATGCGCCTGTCCAAACACTTTGGCATTGTCTCTCATTGTTCCCCCATTCCTGTTCATCCTCCAGACAAATTCCAAACTGTGCAAAAGAGGGTGTTGTAGGTACAGACTTCCACAAGTGGGGAGTTTTTTAGGAAAGACGCTGGAGGTGGGAACCCAAACACCAGGAATTGAGGTGGTTTTTCCAAACTCTTCCTTTTCTGACGGGGTAACAACCTCAGGGTGTCCCTGCATGTTTTAGCTGTATAAAGGGTTGCCTGAATCTGGAGATTTGGGACCCGTGGAATCAGGACCAGGCAGTATTACTCTAAGGGGCTGCATTTGCTGACTCATGTTCACCAAGCCTCTCAGCCCCATGAGTGTCTAGCCTTAGGTCCCATCCAGCTGTGTGTTTTGATATGGTCAATCCAGGTTGCCTCCCAGACTCTGAACGAATTGTGTAAGAACTTTCCTTTCATTCAGTGTCTTTTTTTTTTGTAATTTATTTTTATAATGAGGAGTAGCTGATTTTCAGTGCTGTGTTTCTTGCTGCTGTACATCCACTTGATTCACGTACAGAGATATATCGATAAATTCTTTTTCAGATTCTTACCAGTCATATATAATCTTTTCCAGTGTATAGAGTGAGCTGAGTTCAGTCCTTTGAGGTTTAGAGTAAGTCTTGTTGATTCCCTATTTTGTCTATGGAATGGTATGTGTGCTCATTTCAAACTCCTGGTTTATGCCTCACGGCAACCGGCCTTTGCACTCTTGCAGTCCATAAGTGAGTTTTCTAAATGTGAGATTCTGTGTCTATTTTGTCATTTAGTTCATGTGTAGCAATTGTGATATTCCATCTATAACTGATATCTATGATAAGTCTGTTTTTCTGTCTTACTTATGTCACTGACAATGATTGTACCTACGTACACTCGAGTGGCTGCAACTGGCCTTATTTTATTGATTTCATGGATGAGTTATATTCCATCGTACATGCGTATGACTTCTTTATCCATGCTTTCCTTCCAAGGAAATTTCAGTTGTGTCCAAGTCAAGGCTCTTGTAACAGACCAGCACTACACGTTGTGGTGCCTGTGTCCTGTTGAGTTTTGTTTTCCCAAGGTATATGCTCATGAGTGGAAGTGCCGTATGCTCTATAGCTTTGTTTCTTAGATTTTCTTGGGAAACAATACATTTCTCCAGAGTGCCGTTGGCAATTTACTTTCCCACATTTTGACTAAAAAGGCTCCCTTTTCTCCACGTCCTATTCTGCATTTCTGGTTTTTACTCTTTCTGAGGATGGCCCTTGCGACTGATGTGAAGTTGATTTGCACCGCGCACCTGTTTGCTTAGCCAAAAAGGGCATATGCGTTTTTTCTGAATATATTCATGTAGAACGCATACACCCTTTTTGGCCAACGGCATCGTTGAAGAAGTTCTGCACCTTTCCATATGCTTTCTAAGTGAGACCAATCTCCCTCTTGAAATCCGGTTCCTGCAGTTCTGCCTTGATTTCAAGTCTTTTTTGGTCAGTTACCTCAAGGCACTTTTCCACATTAGGTATCTTTTTCAATCCTGCAGGTTGAGAATTGCAGTGCCCCTGAGGTCCACTTTTCAACTTGTTTCTTTGGGAACTGGCCACAAAACAGCAGGATTGCTTCAAGCCCTATTTCCATTCCAAGGGCAAGCTGAGCCTTTGGTCAATTCGTCTTCCTCATTGGAAATTAGAGTGGCATGTGCCTGTCCAAATACCTAGGGCTGTCTCTCATTGTTTCCCCCCCCGTTCCAGTTCATCCTCCGGACAAATTCCAGACTGTGCGAAAGAGGATGTTGAAGGTACTGACTTCCCCTAGTGGGGAGATTGTTAGGAAAGAGTCTGGAGGGGGGAACCCGAGCACCCAGAGATGAGGAGATTATGTGCCTTTTCTTAAACTCTTCCTGATGCGACGTTGTACCATCGTCAGTGTGTCCCATGTATGTTTTAGCTGTACGAAGGGTCCCCTGCACCTGGAGATTTGGGAACCATGGAATGGGGACCAGGAAGTATTACTCTAAAGGGACTGCATTTGCTGATTCATCCTCACCATGCCTCTCAGCCCCACGATTGTCCAGCCTTAGGGCCCATCCAGCTGTGTGTCTAGATTTGGTCAATCCAGCTTGCATCACAGCCCCTGAGTGCCTTTTGTAACATTTTCTCTCTGTCTTTTTTTGTTTTTGTTTTTTTTGCAATTTATTTTTATAATGGGGTGTAGCTGATTTTGAATGCTGTCTTTCTTGCTGCTGCACGTCTACTTGATTCACTTACAGAGAGACATCCATAAATTCTTTTTCAGATTCTTACCAGTTGTATATATTCTTTTCTGGTGACTAGAGTGTGCTGAGTGCAGTTCTTGTGCTATAGAGTAGGTCTTGTCGATTACCTATTTGGTCTTTGGACCTGTATCTCTGCTAATTTCAACCCTCTAGTTTATGTCTCACCCCACCCCACCTTTCCCCTTTAGCAGCCCTAAGTGTGTTTTCTGAATGTGTGACTCTGTTTCTGTTTTGTAATTTAGTTCATGTGCAGCCATTTTTAGATTCCACCTATAAATGATACCTTATGCTAAGTGTCTTTTTGTGTCTGACTTATGTCACTTAGAATGATCGTACCTAAGTCCACCCGAGTTGCTGCAACTGGCCTTATTTCACTGATTTCATGGCTGAGTACTATTCCATTGTACATAAGTACCATATCTTCTTTATCCATTTTTTTCCTTCCAAGGATATTTATATTGTTTTCAAGTCGAGGCTCCTGCAAAAGTGCTGCACTAATATTTGAAGTGGCTGTGTCCTATCGATTTATGGTTATCCCGAGATATACACCCAGGTGTGGAAGTGCCGTATGCTCTGTAGCTCTATTGTTTTTTTAATTAATTAATTAATCTTTTTTGCCTGTGTTGGGTCATCATTATTGCACGTGGGGTTTCTCTAGTTGCAGGAAGTTGGGGCTACTCTTCGTTGAAGTGCATAGTCTTCTCATTGCAGTGTCTTGTCTTCTTTTGGATCCCGGGCTCTAGGCGTCAGGCTTCAGTAGTTGTGGCACACGGGCTCTGTAGTTGTGGCTCACAGGCTGTAGAGCACAGGCTCAGTAGTTGTGGCGCGCGGGCTCAGTTGCTCCACAGCATGTGTTATCTTTCCGGAACAGGGCTCGAACCCGTGTCCTCTGCATTGGCAGTTGGATTCTTAACTGCGCCACCAGGAAGTCCCTGTAGCTCTATATTTTAGATTTTTAGGAAACATCATACCCTTCTCCAGCGTGGCTGTTAGCAGTTGACATTCCCACCATCAGTGTAGCAGGTTCCATTTTCTCCACATCCTCTCCTCCATTTCTTGTTTTTACACTTTGTGAGGATGGCCATTCTGACTGGGGCAAAGTGCTACATCTTGTAGTGTTGATTTGTACTTCCCGCATGTTTGGTTGGCCACAACGTTCGTATGGGTTTCAACCTGTACACCCTTTTTGGCCAACTGAATCATAGGCAGTGTTGAGCAGCTTTCATGTGCTTTAACAGCGAGCCCAATCTACCCCTTGCAATCCGGTTCCTGCAATCCTGCCTTGTTTTCAAGTCCTTTTCAGTTACTTACCCCAAGCCATTTTTCCACGATAGTTGTCATTTACAGCACTGCAGGCGTGGTGGATTGCAGTGTCCCTGAGCAACTGTCTTCAACTTGTTTCTGGAACCGGCCACAAAGTGACAGGATTGCTTCAAGCCCCATTCTGGTTACAGGGCCAGCCTGAGCCTTTGGGAAATTCCTCTTCCTGATTGGAAATTAGAGTGGCATGTGCTGTCCAAACACATAGAGCTTGTTTCTCATTCCTTCCCCCCCTCCCTTTCATCCTCCCGACAAATTGCAAGCTGTGCACGACCAGCTGTTGAGGGTGCTGACTTCCCCAGGTGGGGAGACTCTAAGGAAAGAGGCTGGAGCAGGGAACCCCTCCCCCAGGACATGTGGAGATAAGGAGACTTTTCCAAACTCTTCCTGCCCATTCGGGCCCCCACCTTCTGGGGTTCTTTCCGGACACCGCGGGGTTTCCAGCAGTGTGGGGGCTCTGGTGCCACCCTGGAGGGAGCAGCCCTGCTACCTGCGCCTACAGCGCCGCCTGCTGGTCTCTCCATCCTCCCGCCGGGCACAGTCTTCCACTTTCCCCGCTGCCTCAAATCATCCGTCTCCTCACTGTCCTGTGATCAGCCCCTCGTCCCCACCGCCATCACCCCCGGCTCCACACCCCTCCTCCAGCCTCAGGGATGACCCAGGACTGGGCTCCCCCGCCTGCCCACCCTGGGTCTGTGTCCTCAGTCCACGTGTGCAGACAGGTGAGGATCCCCTCCAGAGGCTCCCAAACGCTTCACCCCTACATCCTCCCCGGGGTCAGTCCATGTCCTGTCGGGGTGTTCCACCCCCACCAAGCCCCCAAGTACATGGCAAGGGCAGGCATCAGGCCTGCTGCGTGCACTGCTGTGCGTCCTGCTGTATACACAGACATGAGCCTGCCCCAGGGTGCAGGAAAGGCAGCTCTACCTCGAGACGTGGGGAGAGGGGCTGCCCACAGGGCAGATGTCCGCTCTTGGCTCACCAGGCAAGGGCAGCCAGCTTCTCGCTCCTTGGACCTTTTCTCACCCAGCCTCACCATGACCCGGCTTTGTTCCCACCCCTGTTGTCCCTCCATTGGCCACGCTCTTGTGAGCAGAGCAGGACAGTGTGGTCTGTGGTCACAGGCTGAGATGCACAGACACTGGCTGACCCGCATGCACCCATGCTGACCACACGGAACAGGCACTGCACCAGGGTCTGTGCGGTGTGAGTTCACCTGCCCACAGAGAGGCCGGGTCTCTGTCCTGGCTCCAGAGGTCACCTTAAGTCTGACGGGAGTGTCCGTGCTCCATGGGCCTCGCTCCAGGCTGGTCTGTACTGACGGCGTGATACACGGTGGGGCTTCCTGAGTCCCCCGGGGGCTGGAGACCAAGGTCAGGCACATGGCAGTCCTCACATTGACGTGACAGACCCCAATAAACCCTGCACTTCAGGACTCGGGTGGGCTTCCCTGGGCTGCCACAGCCGAGGACGCTAGACTCTGCTCATCCCCCCTGTCCTCACTGATTTTAACTTGCATCCTTCAAACCCTAACAGCTTCAGGGACTTCTGGGGGCCTCCAAGAGAAAAGAAGCCAGGGAGGGGGTCTCTGGGTCCCCGACTCTGCAGTTGGGGTCAGAAATCAGTGGGGAGGATCTTGGGGCACTGGAATCTGAAGGGCCCCCCTACCAGGGGAGGGGTAGGAGACCCTGGGTGGTAGTTAAGCTGAGGCCAAGGCCTTTCTGGGTAGGAAGCATCCTAGCCCCAGGGATCCCTAAGAGGCCGGCTCCCTCCTCCCCTCAGCCCCCAGGCCTGGTCCCTGCTCTGAGAAATTCCCTAGGGTGGGGTCCTGGTGCTGGAGGTGCCCTGATGCTGTGGCCTCCTGAGCCTCCATGGAGGATAACGGAGGTGGGGTAAGACTTGTTCACAGTAAGGGAGCTTCTGCCAGAACAGAGCCTGGGTCTACTGCCCCCGAACCCAGGTGCACTGGGGCAGGAATGTGAGAACGAGTCTCCCTCCCCTCCCAAGACACACAGGACACATGGGCACTGGTCGCTGGACTCACACACAATATTAAAATCTCCTGCTTAGGCCTGATGGATGAGAGACACTATTTAAAGACTATTATTGGGCCAGGGGGGCCCAGGGGGTGAAGTTGGGTGTGGGGAGAGTTAGGAAATCACCCAAGGACACGCTCTCCCTGCAGCGACCCCGCAGGTGAGCCCAGGTGGAGGTGGACCCATCAAGTCAGAGCCCACATTCAGGGTCTTTTGGGGACAAATGGCCAAGCACCCCCAGTACTTGCCTCCACCTGCTGCAGTTAGGGCCTGCCCTGACTTCTTCATGGTAAAATTCTTACCCTTCCCAGAAGGCCTCTTGGGGGCTGATGGGATGGGGGTGTCCATGGCAGGACTGGAGGGTCTGTGGTGGGCTGGAGGCCATGTGGCAGGCAGGAGGGCTCACATCGAGCCTGCCGGTCTACACCTCATGGTCATAGGCCCGCACAGAGTCCACCAGGCTGTGGATGTGGTAGAAGGTGCAGAGGTCTGGGGACCGGTCCAGCCCATTCAGGTGTCTGACCACCGAGTGGTCAGTGTGGAGTATTCACAGGGAGCCCTGGCTGTGCTCGTACCCTCCCAGGAAGGACATGTCAGCATGGTCCCTGGAATGACTGGGAGGTCAGCCAGAAGCATCCCCCACCCAACCTCACTGTTACCACAAGAAACAAGAGACAACTCCGTGAGGAAACACAGAACATCACCAGCTTGATGCTGTCCTGAGGAAGGTCGGCTGGCATCTGGGAACTGGGTGATATAGTGAGTTGAATGGGGGGTGTCCCCCAAAAGTTATGTCCGCGTCATGCCCCCCAGAATCTGAGAAAGAAACCTTATTTGGAAGTAGGGTATTTGCAGGTATAATTAGTTACGGATCTGGAGATGAGGTCATCCTGGATCCAGGTGGCCCTAAATCAGTGACAGTGTCCTTCTAAGAGACAAGAGGAGAGACACAGACACACAGAAGACACCATGTGAAGAGAGAGGTAGAGACGGGAGGGATGCAGCCACAAGCCCAAGGACTCCTGGAGCCCCCAGAAGCCGGAAGAGGCAGGCAGGACCATCCCCTGGAGCCTCCAGAAGGAGCGTGGCCCTGGGACACCTTCTTCTCAGAAGTCTGGTCTCCAGGACTGAGAGAGGACAGGTTTCTTTTGCTCTGAGCCTCCGTTTGTGGTCTTTTTTCACAGCTGTCCCAGGAAGCTAATGCAGCTGGTGAGCAGCTCCCTGGCCTGATCTAAACCCTCCCTCCTCCCATTAGGGGCAGCCCCCTGCACCTGTGCTGTGTGCACAAACCATGTGGTTCATGCTGAACCCTGGCTCCCCTTCTGGACACTGGCATTTTGGAGGGTGAGGGCAGAGAAGACCATGTGACAAGCCCCCAGCCAGGTGCCAAGCCTCTAATGAGATTCCCTGTGGGGACAGGGTTGGGGGTAACTGTCGTGGTTCTGCCCTTCATCGCTGGGGGAAGAGACACCCTAGAGACCCTCGAGGGAAGGAGGGGGCATGAAGGTCATGAGGTGACTGGAGCAGGGGCCCTCCCTCCCAGGCATCCCTATTGCATTCTGTGACCCATCTCAGCTGTGAGGACACAAGCCACAAGCATGTGCTGGGTCCTGTGAGCCTCCCAGCTGGTAGCTGAAGGTGAGGGGAGCCCTGCAGACCCCAGCCCTCTCCTCCACATCTAGTAGGTGGAAGACCCACTTCTCCTTGCCATTCCAGAAGCGGTTCTGGGCCTGTCCTGGGAGGGCTTCAGGGGTTATGTAGGCTGAGCCCCTGTTGCTAAGTCCTCACTTCCCCACAAGAGCCTCCAGAGCAAGCTGTTTGCCCTGTTGCCTGAATGACTGCCCACCAGTTTTCTCAGGAAAGAATCGGGAGTTTCTGTAGCAGCATCTGCAGGCAGCTCTGCATCTGGACTCATGTTCACATCTTCTGTGTAAACACCGAGAACCTTCCCTGACACCTGTCCCAGCTGACCATCTCTGCATGCCGAGCACAGGCCCCAGTGAGGGCATCAGACTGACCGCCTGTCTCAGCCTCTTCTTGTTGTCAGAGCTGCTGCAGGCCCTGCTCAAAACCTGTGCACCCAGCTTTCACAGGGCTGTCCTCCACCCCCCAACTTCAGCAGGAGTTCACCTAAGTATTTAAGTTAAGGGGTCCAGAGATAAGAAAGGAAGCGACAAACAAACAAACAGATGGAACCAGCTGGGACCAAGATGGCAACGAATGTGACCTCCAACCGACCCCAAGTCTCATCACATGTTGAATTTACTATACCAGGATATTAAGTGACACACCTACCAGTGGCCATGACTGGACATGAACAACCAAAAACAGGTAAAAGGAGGTGGTACCTCACCCCCTTGGAAAAAGCCCTGACCCTTACTTGGAAGGCCTCTTCAACCCATCATTAGCCTCACTCCTCCTCCCTTTGTCTTTACTCTTTAAAATTAAACCACTCTCAGAAGAGCTAACACCTATCCTTCTCAAACTCTTCCAACATATAGCAGAGGGAGGAACACTTCCAAACCCATTCTACGAGGCCACCATCATCCTGATACCAAAACCAGACAAGGATGTCACAAAGAAAGAAAACTACAAGCCAATATCACTGGTGAACATAGATGCAAAAATCCTCAACAAAATACTAGCAAACAGATTCCAACAGCACATTAAAAGGATCATACACCATGATCAAGTGGGGTTTATTCCAGGAATGCAAGGATTCTTCAATATATGCAAATCAATCAACGTGATGCACCATATTAACAAATTGAAGGAGAAAAACCATATGATCATCTCAATAGATGCAGTGAAAGCTTTTGACAAAATTCAACACCCATTTATGATAAAAACCCTGCAGAAAGTAGGCATAGAGGGAACTTTCCTCAACATAATAAAGGCCGTATATGACAAACCCACAGGCAACATCGTCCTCAATGGTGAAAACCTGAAAGCATTTCCACTAAGATCAGGAACAAGACAAGGTTGCCCACTCTCACCACTCTTATTCAACATAGATTTGTAAGTTTTAGCCACAGCAATTGGAGAAGAAAAGGAAATAAAAGGAATCCAAATTGTAAAAGAAGAACTAAAGCTGTCACTGTTTGCAGATGACATGATACTATACATAGAGAATCCTAAAGATGTTACCAGAAAACTACTAGAGCTAATCAATGAATTTGGTAAAGAAGCAGGATACAAAATTAATGTGCAGAAATCTCTGGCATTCCTATACACTAATGATGAAAAAACTGAAAGCGAAATCAAGAAAGCACTCCCATTTACCATTGCAGAAAAAAAATGTATATATAACTAGCAATAAACCTACCTAAGGAGACAAAAGACCTGTATGCAGAAAATTATAAGACACTGATGAAAGAAATTAAAGATGATAAAAATAGATGGAGAGATATGCCATGTTCTTGGATTGGAAGAATTAACATTGTGAAAATGACTCTACTACCCAAAGCAATCTACATATTCAATTCAATTGCTATCAAACTACCACTGGCATTTTTCACAGAACTAGAACAAAATATTTCACAATTTGTATGGAAACACAAAAGACCCCGAATAGCCAAAGCAATCTTGAGAACGAAAAAAGGAACTGGAGGAATCAGGCTCCCTGACTTCAGACTATACTACAAAGCTACAGTTATCAAGACGGTATGGTACTGGCACAAAAACAGAAAGATAGATCAATGGAACAGGATAGAAAGCCCAGAGATAAACCCATGCACATATGGACACCTTATCTTTGATAGAGGAGGCAGGAATGTACAGTGGAGAAAGGACAGCCTCTTCAATAAGTGGTGCTGGGAAAACTGGACAGGTACATGTAAAAGTATGAGATTAGATCACTCCCTAACACCATACACAAAAATAGGAACAAAATGGATTAAAGACCTAAATGTAAGGCCAGAAACTATCAAACTCTTAGAGGAAAACATAGGCAGAACACTCTATGACATAAATCACAGCAAGATCCTTTTTGACCCACCTCCTAGAGAAATGGAAATAAAAACAAAAATAAACAAATGGGACCTAATGAAACTTCAAAGCTTTTGCACATCAAAGGAAACCGTAAACAAGACCAAAAGACAACCCTCAGAATGGGAGAAAATATTTGCCAATGGAACAACTGAAAAAGGATTAATCTCCAAAATTTACAAGCAGCTCATGCAGCTCAGTAACAAAAAAACAAACAACCCAATCCAAAAATGGGCAGAAGACCTAAATAGACATTTCTCCAAAGAAGATATACAGACTGCCAACAAACGCATGAAAGAATGCTCAGCATCACTAATCATTAGAGAAATGCAAATCAAAACTACTTTGAGATATCATCTCACACCAGTCAGAACGGCCATCATCAAAAAATCTAGAAACAATAAATGTTGGAGAGGGTGTGGAGTAAAGGGAACACTCTTGTATTGCTGGTGGGAATGTGAATTGGTACAGCCATTATGGAGAACAGTATGGAGGTTCCTTAAAAAACTACAAATAGAACTACTATATGACCCAGCAATCCCACTACTGGGCATATACCCTGAGAAAACCATAATTCAAAATGGAATCATGTGCCAAAATGTTTATTGCAGCTCTATTTACAATAGCCCAGAGATGGAAACAACCTAAGTGTCCATCATTGGATGTATGGATAAAGAAGATGTGGCACATATATACAATGGAATATTACTCAGCCATAAAAAGAAATGAAATTGAGCTATTTGTAATGAGGTGGATAGACCTAGAGTCTGTCATACAGAGTGAAGTAAGTCAGAAAGAGAAAGACAAATACCTTATGCTAACACATATATATGGAATCTAAAAAAAAAATGTCATGAAGAACCTAGGGGTAAGACAGGAATAAAGACACAGACCTACTAGAGAATGGACATGAGGATATGGGGAGGGGGAAGGTTAAGCTGTGACAAAGTGAGATAGTGGCCTGGACATATATACACTATCAAATGTAAGGTAGATAGCTAGTGGTAAGCAGTCGCATAGCACAGGGAGATCAGCTCGGTGCTTTGTGACCACGTAGAGGGGTGGGATAGGGAGGGTGGGAGGGAGGGAGACGCAAGAGGGAAGAGATATGGGAACATATGTGTATGTATAACTGATTCACTTTGTTATACAGCAGAAACTAACACACCATTGTAAAGCAATTATACTCCAATAAAGATGTAAAAAAAAAATTAAACCACTCTCTCTAGGTGGGTAAGAAGTTGATCTGTGAACTCAGTTCCCGCTTCTCCATTCTTTGGCCACTGAGTAGAGCCTGTGCTGTGTTGGTCTCGTCTTTGGTTCTGTTATTTGCCTACTTGAACCCACGTGGAAAAAGGAAACCTTCTCTGCTGAGGCAGAGCGCCTCACAGGCTGGGGCCTGAGCAGGGTCCACGTGACTTCACTTGGTAACAGTCTGTAAGGGGACGGTGGTCTCTGCCCGTGGGGTGGGGAGGGAACACCTACAGCCACAGCACTGGCTCTGTGGATGGCACGGCCCCTCATGGGCCTGGACCGTGTGCTCTCGTCCCCCCACGCCTGACACCCCCTGACAGTCATGACGTGGTGACACTGGCTGCTGGGCGTCCAGTCAGGACGGACCAGAGGCAGCACCTTGTGCCAGGTGAGACATGCCTTTTCATGGGCAGGGGACATAGGAGATATTAGGACTTTGTCTAGAAAACAAACCAAGCGGCTAGAAGGTGATCTGAGCTGTGGACTTGAAACCCACGTGTGCGGTGAGGGCTCCCACTGGACACTGGCTCGGGAGCTTCCGCACAGGCGAGACCACACCCGTGCTTCCCGCCCGACCCCTCCAGGCCTCCCTGTGGGCACAGCTGGGCCTGCACCCCTCAGGATCCCCGACCCAGAGCCTGGAGGGCTGATGCTGCCAGGGCCTGGGGACGCGAGGGGTCCCTCCACCCATGCTGCTCGGCCCCTCCTGCCCAGTCACCAAGGGAGGGAAGCTCTGTGGAGTCTGAGGCCCGGCACAGGCAAAGCTCGCATCCCCCCCCGGACCCCCGGCCCCGCCCTGCTTCCGCAGGCCCACCGCCTGCCCCTCCCTGTGCCCGCGTCCCACCCACCCCCATTCCCGGTGTGGACATCCACGTGCACAAGCCGCCCCGTGTCCTGTTCCCACATGGGACACCCCCATCCCTGCTTCTCCCTAATGAGGGCCTGGACCCCGAATGTTCTGGGCAGGAAAAGGGCTGAGGAGGCTGCCGGCCTGTCCCGCCTGCCTCCCGGGGGCCCAGACACAGGGCTCGGGGCTGCTGGGCCTTGAGGTCTGGATGCTTCCAGGTGTGGGATGAAGCTGCCACTGCCCACTGGAGCTGCTCCTTCCGAAATTTAGGAAACAGGGGGACCCACCAAACCGAGCCCGTCCCCAGGCTCTGCTGCAAGTCTGTTCGGATTTGCTCTCCTGATCCTGAAGACAGACCTGCGGGAAACAGGGCCTGCGATTCCCATACTGACGGTGTTCTGTGGAATTTCCACTAGACCCCTTCCTACCCTGTTCTGAGTGAATTACTAGTCAGTCCATGCTACCCTCACCCCATGAGCAGACCAGGAAGCTGAGGCTCCGAGAAGCCAAGTAATCCAGCCGGAAGCACAGCTGTGGGACCACGGAGTGGGGTCTGCACCCGCCGCCCGCCCAGGGGGACTGCCCACTCCCTGCAGCTTCCACGCCTGTTCCCCTCGCCTCCCTCCCCGGGCCAGCTCACAGAGCCTCCTCCTGGGGGGACTCACTTACCTTCTTCTAACAGGATCCGTCTCACTATCCTGTTCTGGGATCACCCGGAAGCTTGTCACTCTGAAGTAGAATCAGCCTCACGTCACCAGGGCAGTTTTCCTGGATCACACTCACCACCTGTACGTCCACTCCCAGCTCAGACCCAGAAAAGCCCCCTCGGCCCCAAGCCCCATGGCTCTGCCTGGGCTCCCACCTCCTCCTTCCTGATCTGTCCCTCTCATGTCCCCTGCAGCGTCACCAGGAGCTCCCACCTGCCCCAGGCAGGCTGTCTGCTCTGCCCTGGGGAGGCCTCCGTGGTGTCAGGTGGACGACACAAGAGGTATCCGTGGGGCCTCCGTCACGCAGCACAGTGGCCAGCACCTGCTTACTGACCTCATCACTCTAGATGGACAGGGGTTCAGGGGGCCTGTGGCATCTCCTGCTTCTCATTTCATCCCAGCACTGCCCACAGGGAAGTTGATAATCAACTCTGTGCCAGCTGCACAGAGAGGACGCTCATACACATGCCTCCCTCCCAGCACACGGGGCTATTGTGGCCAAGCCCCTCCCAGGATATGGAGCTCACCTGGACAGGTACCCAGCAGCCCCAGGGTTCTCGTTGTCAGGCCCCTCCCAGGATATGGAGCTCACCTGAGAATGTACCCAGTGTCCCTGGGGCTCTTGTGGTCAGGTTCCTCCCAGGATATGGAGCTCACCTGGACAGGCACCCTTAGGGCTGGGCTTCCAACTGACCCCTCAACATTCTGGTGTCCAGCCTCTGCTTTAGGATTTCTGGGGCCCAATGCTGACTCTAAGGGCTCTGCAATCCAGTCTCTGTTGGCCTTTAATGAGATCCGCACTTCCAGGATCCTACAGAGCAGGGTCTGTGTGACTGTTTTGTTGCTTCTGCAAAAAATGACCACAAGCTGGGTGGTTTAAAACAACAGGAATTCATCCTCTCCCAGTCCTGGAGACCAGACATCTGAGATCAAGGTGTTGCAGGATAGAAGTCCCTCCAGAGATGCTAGGATAGGGCTCTTCCTGCCTTTTCCAGCTTCTGGGGGTTCCAGGCATCCCCAGGCTTGTGGCTGCATCCCTCAGATCTCTGCCTCTATCTTCACGTGGCTTCTTCTCTGTGTCTGGGTCTCTCCTCTTTTGTCTCTCATAAGGACTCTCTCAACTGGATTGAGGGCCATCCTAACCCAAGATGACCTCACCTCGAGATCCTGAACTACATATAGAAAGAATTTTTCCCGGATTCACGTGTTCTGGGAGCGGCACATCTTTTGGGGCCAGCATTCAACCCATTGTGTATAAAATAACCCTCATTTTAGGAGATTACCAGGGTCCCATATAGACTGACACAGACAGCAGCCATGTGGGTGGGGGTCTGGGCAGAGTGAGGACCCTGGAATCACCTGGAAAGGATGAAGTCCTGGCTGCATTAGGTGAGCTCTTCCACCACGGAGCCCGTGGAAACAGCCACTCCACTCTGTCCGTGGAAGGGGACCCAGTGCCGAGTCCAGAAATGGTTATATTGCAAAGCTGGCTCTTCTGGGATTTCATCATCAATAGCATCATGTAACCAGTAACTACGGGCTTGGGGAATCGGTTTCTGGCACGTGATGACAGCACTGTCACTTTAGGCTCATTAAGCCTAGAATAGGAATGTTTGAAGGAGAAGAGTTTGGGAGATTGCAAAGCTTGGTTGTCAAGGAAACTGAGCAGTTTGTCAAGGTTGTCAAGGAAACTTCCTCCTTAAACTGAAGGCAGGGTTGGGAGAGCTGAACTCCAGGGATCTTTTAAAGGGGCTGCTCTGAAGCACCATCACCTGAGAGGTGGTCTCAGCATGAGCTGGGGTTTGAGAAGAGTGTGATGAGATTAAGTCTGACTTTCTGTGACAGCTGGAGAGGGGTTTTTAAAGCACCTTGGCTTTTAGGGCAGAAGTTTGTTGCTGGAACAAAGTGTCTCCCAAAACTGGGCTGGAGCTCAAGATGTGTCTGTCCCCTTCCTGTGAGAGTCCAGGGCAGGTGGTTGTCAGGTCCCAGGCTCTGTCCCCCTTTTTCCTCCTCCCTACTTCCAGGTGAGGGCTCCAACCAGCAGGGTGGGGTGACCAGGTGGGCATCATGCCCTCCGTCCTAGGATGCAGGTTGGCCAAGGCCCTCACCACCTCCATCCCTTCCCCTTGGTAACACGAGACACTACACCCCAGCTGGAAGGGGTGGGAAGGCTGGGAGGTGCAGGGTAGCTGTGAACAGGAAAAAGGGAAATGGGTTCTGATGGGCAGCTGCACAGCTCTGCTGTGAGGGTCACCTGGACGCTAGCACATAGACTCTGGGTCCTGTGAAGCTTCGATGCTTTGTGGTTCTGGAAATCCTATAGGAGACGGTCCACAGCAGGTGAAGCTAATGCTCTCAGTGGAGGTGGTGAAGCCAGAGATCTGCAGTTCAGACTGAAGGTGCTGATGTGGGCGTACATACAGGACAAAACCATCTCGTGTGAATGGATTTCAGGCACGTTTAACATGAATGCAGCCATGTTAATGCCTAGCATCTTCTATCTTGTGCCTCCCCTCAGGGACCCCCTCCTCAGTTCCTGGGGTTCCTGTAACTCACATACAGGGGGATGGAGAGTGGGCTCTGGACAGTCTGAGCCCTGAGTTACCCTGCGTGTGAGTCTGCTCAGGACCGCCGTAACAAATAGCACAGACAGGGCAGCTTGGATAACAGACCTATCTCCCAGTCCTGGATGCTGTCGGAGATCAAGGTGTGTGCATGCTGGCTTCTCCTGAGGCCTCTCTCCTTGGTGCTTAGACAGCCATCTTCTCCCCAGGTCCTCACATGGTCTCCCCCTGTGCTCATCTGTATCCTAATCTCTTCTTGTAGGACATCAATCCTATTGGATTAGGATCCACACTGTGACCTCATTTTTACCTTGATCACCTCTTTAAAAATCCCATCTCAAAATACTGCCACATCCTGGGGTCCTGGGGGTTAGGGATTCAGCATGTGAATTTGGGGGGACGTGACTGAGCCTATACCATCCTCCTTAGGAACCAGGTGTGCCTCAGTCCTTCCTTCCCTCAAGTCACACGAGGTGATGTAATGGCTCAAGGAGAGGCCACTCGTGCAGAGTTTGTGTCCCAGCTGGGGACCCTTCTCTGCTCTCTCTGATCAGGCCGTGGCAGTGCCTGCCCCGTCCTGAGGTGAGCAGTTCTGGGGTTTCCTGCCGTGTCGCCCGGCCTGCTGACGTGCTCATTGTCAGGGAACTCAGGAGCCAGCAGCCTAGTGGGGATGCCGGGGACTCTCAGGGCCTTGGCAGGTGTCTCTCCCGGCAGATACCCTAGCGAAAGTTGGGAAACATTTGGGGGATTACAGGTGGGAGAGAGTCAGTCTCGTTCATGCTTCAGAAAGACCAGGTTGGGGTGGGATGTGAGACGCACTGTGCGGGCAGGGAGCTTTGTCAGGCCTGATGAAGGAAGCAGGCACCAGATCGGGCTTGGGCCAGGGCTGTGGGCGTAGAGGGGAATTAGTGTGGGAACTGGCCACAGACTGTTGTCGAAGTATCAGCTTCCTTGTGCATGGAGGCTGAACAGAAATTCGGAGACAGGGATTTTGGAGGGAGAGAGATGGCTTTATTTTTCTGCCAGGCAGAAGGGAAGATACAGCCGGCTAGAGTCTCAAGAACTGGGCACTCCTCCTTGAGAATCAGGGAAGATTTTATATGTGGGGCTCTCACCGTTGGAGCATAGGATAAGGATAAAAGTAGTGAAGGTCTTGCATTCCTCCTTTCCTTTGCATTAGTTCAAAACAGTCATGAGGTGGATGGACCTAGAGTCTGTCATACAGAGTGAAGCAAGTCAGAAAGAGAAAGACAAATACCTTATGCTAACACATATATATGGAATCTAAAAAAAAAATTGTCATGAAGAACCTAGGGTTAGGACAGGAATAAAGACACAGACCTACTAGAGAATGGACTTGAGGATATGGGGAGGGGGAAGGGTGAGCTGGGACAAAGTGAGAGAGTGGCATGGACATATATACACCACCAAATGTAAAATAGATAGCTAGTGGGAAGCAGCTGCATAGCACAGGGAGATCAGCTGGGTGCTTTGTGACCACCTAGAGGGGTGGGATAGGGAGGGTGGGAGGGAGGGAGATGCAAGAGGGAAGAGATATGGGAACATATGTATATGTATAACTGATTCACTTTGTTGTAAAGCAGAAAGTAACACACCATTGTAAAGCAATTATACTCCAATAAAGATGTAAAAAAAAACAAAAAAACAGCCACAGTTGGCGTCAGGCGCCCGGTAATTGGGGTCCAGCAGACTGGTAATTGCATCCGTTTGCCTCTGGTTTATCGGCCGATGAACTTGTTTCTGAAATGAAAAACTGGGGGGTGATTTGTTATGAGGGGCATATAGAATGTAAGTGCTGGACATAATAAGGTTAGGGAATGAGAGGCAGGGGATGTAACTCTCACAGAGTTAGGGGTGATGGGTGCTGAATGTAAATTACATAGTGTCAGGGAGTGAGGTTAGCGTTGTAAAGTACAAATCTAGTTACTACAAATGAGTAACAAAGTAAAACAAGGAGTGATGAACTCTTTCAGGCCAGGTTATGTTTCTTCTCTAGTCTGTTCACAGTTCCCTTTGTTTTCCTTGTTCTCAGGGGAAGGAAAACGTCATTTCTACTTTTGCTGCAAGAAGACTCTGGAGGAGCAGATGACAGTCACTGGGGCACAAGGAGGGTGGGAGCCTGGGAGGCCCCAGTGTTACCGAACAAAACGTGGGTCCCCTTGCCTGAGTGCAGTAAAGCCAGTCTACTGACACCGGGTGTGGTGAAGGAAAGTGCAGCTTTAATTGTCAAAGTGCCAATACAAGGAGGCCAGGTGGCTTGTGCTCTAAAACCCCAAGCTCCCTGAAGGATTCCAGCAAAGCAATTTCAAAGGCCAGGTGAAGGAGGGGTGTCGCAGGGTATGTGATCAGCTGGTGCACAATTCTCTGGTTGATGGTGAGGTAACAGGCGGTTAACATTATAAATTCTTAGGCGCCAGAAGCTCCGGGGCTACCTGTTCATGATCATCAAGTAGTTAATTTCTTCCACTTGGTGGTGGAGGAAGCGTGCATCAGATACTGTTATCCGGGTACTTCAGAGAGGAGCTACAGCAGAGCATGTGGGGGAGGGGTCTGTCCTGGGAAGGCCCCTAGGGTCCTGCTCGGTTACACCCGGTGCCTGGGCTCAGCAACCTGGGAAGCTGGGGCTGCTCCTGGGAGTGGGGAGCTGCAGGCCCAGTCCTCTGAGGGGCCTGTTAGCCCCCAAGGTGAGATGGGGATGCAGCGGCTGGACAGAGGCGTCTGGCCTGGGGGAGGGGTCCAGCCTGGAAATGTCACTGGAATCATTGCAGGGAGGGAAAGGAAAGGCCAGTGGGGGCAGGTAGATCACAGCAGACTACGTGCAGGTGAGTGTGGTCCTGTTGGAAGCAACTCAGAGCCAGAAAGGAGTGGCCATCGGGCTCAGCTCCATTCTCCTGTCCCTTTGTAAAACCGCTGTGTCAGAGTTTGAGACACCGCCAGGAGACGTCTGGGCTCAGTGCTGCCATGGCTTCATCAAAGTGGCCCAGGGGGAACAGAGAACCACTGCAGGCCCCGCCCATGTCCGCACTGGGAATTAACCCCATCGGGGCTCCTGGGCTCACAGACTTCAGGGAACCTCTGTCCTCTGGACCAGTCTTCCTCCCTCCTCTCACCTGCTGGTCAGAGGCCCAGGAACCCCCAACATGGCTCCACTTCCAGGGCCTGGATTCAGAGGCCCAAGAACCCCCAACCTGGCTCCACCACCAGGGCCTGGATTCTGGGACAGCTTAGGGATAAGAAGACCCTCATGCTCCTTTATCCGCCTGGGGATGACAATGTCTTAAAAGCTGCAGTTAACTGATTATGGAGGGCTGAATGTTTCCAGCAGGTATGGGTGGAAAGATGGGGTGGGAAATTCCTATGTCTGCAGGGTCTTCCCAGCATGAAGATCTGTGTTTCCCCTGGCCAGTCAACATCCTCCCAGGAAGCCCAGATCCAGGATTTACGAGGGCAGAGGCTCTCCCCTTGCTTATCTGTAACTTCCCACTCCCACAGCAAGGCTGTGGCTGGCTCCCTGGCTCCCACCATCTGCCATTTATCTGTGCATTGCTCCTTTCCAGGTTACATGTGCAGAGGTTTCAGAATTGTTGGCTACTACAGCCTGGAAAGAACTTCGTAGAATAAAGCCCACTGTTTATATACGGTCCATTTTGCCTTTAGTCTACAGATTCCATTCATCTCCAAAGGTGACTTAGGTCAGCACCTTTTACCCCATCCCCTACAGTGAGTTGTTTCCATATATTTCTAATACAGTTAGATTCTGTGACATTATGTATTCCATCCTGCAACACTCCTACATCCTAAGTAACTAAATTTGAATAGATTATGATTGACCCCCTGGGCTATACACATCTGTGGGCTTAGACAAATGCATAGTGACAGGTATCCACCCTAGAGTATCACATGGACTACTTCAAACCCCCCACCCCATGATCTGCTTATCATCTATGTAGCTTTGCCTTTCCCGGAATGTCATCAATGGGGTCATACTGTGTGCAGCCTCTGCAGACTGGATTCTTTCACTTAGCAGTATATACTGAAGATTTATCCATGTCTTTCCATCGGTTGGTGGTGCATTCCTTCTGCTGAGTAGTATTCCACTGAATGTGTATGGGAGGAAAAACAATTTTCCCTCTACTTTTCTAGATTCTTGGTTGAGGCCCCCCTGCCTCTGTAATAAAAGACAGACTACCAGGAGAAAAGCAGAAGTTTAATAACATATATACCTTGTGAATACAGGGGGGGATACCATGGAAAACTGAGTCACTCCCTGAAATGACCAAAACCATCCCCTTAAATGCCATCTTCAGCTAAAAACAGAAGGAAGATGCTGGGGAAGGGGGGAAGACCAGTTATGGCAGGTTATCAAGCAAAGCACAGTAAACAAGGGTATGATTGTTTGCACATTTAAGTCAGGACTTCTCCATTGAAAAGAGTTACTTAAGATTTAATTATCCTTCTATTTTTGGTGCAAAGAGGGACATACCCTTATAAATGGAGATTTCTCTATTGTAAATGTCCTTCATAAAATGGCAATCTGTTTTCTGAGATTTTTAAAAATAAATTAATTTTTTTATTTTGGGCTGCATTTGATCTTCGTTGCTGCGTGCAGGCTTTTCTCTGGTTGTGGTGAGCAGGGGCTACTCTTCATTGTGGTGCGTGGGCTTCTCATTGTGGTGGCTTTTCTTGTCGTGGAGTACAGGCTCTAGGCATGCAGGCTTCAGTAGTTGTGGCACACGGGCTCAGTAGTTGTGGCTCACGGGCTCTAGAGCACAGGCTCAGTAGTTGTGGTGCACAGGCTTAGTTGCTCTGCAGCATGTCAGATCTTCCAGGACCAGGGTTTGAACCTGTGTTCCCTGCATTGGCAGGCAGACTCTTAACCACTGAGACACCAAGGAAGCCCTTTAAAAAAAGAAAGCAGACCAATAATCCTTATGCCAGAGAGACATATTTTGGGGTGGCATATTCTACTCGCCTTGACATGGATGTACCCCAATTTGCTTACGCATTCATCTTTTGAAGGATATCCTGATTGCTTCAAGTTTTTAGCCATTATGAAAGTGCTGCTGTGCATAATTGCATCCTTGTTTGCATTTGGACATAGATTTTCAAAGCAGTTGCCTAAATACTGGAAGCATGATTGTTGGATCCCAATGTGGACTTGTTTAGCTTTGGAAAAAACTGCCAAATTGTCTTACAAAGTGGCAGCACATGCATCCCCCCAGCTATAAGGGAGAGTTCCTTTTGTTCCTCACTCTCTAGCAATTGGTACTGTCATATTTTTGGAGCTTAGCAGTCCTAATAAGTGTGCTGTGATATCTCATGATTTTAATTTGTAATTCCCTAATGGTGTGTGATGTTGAGCTTGTTTCTGTATGAGTTTTACTATCTGTATATCTTTTTTGGCGGGATGTCTGTTCAGATCATGCTGTTCACGTTCATGCTGAGAGGAGCCCTGTCTCCTCAGGACCTGCTGGGGCTTTGGCTTCTGGAACATGTGGGGCTGAGTCCACGCTTAGGGCCAGGCTTCGGGACAAGCCGGGGTCGGGTCCACACTAACAGAAGCTGGGTCTCCTCAGGACGCGCTGGGCCTTCAGCTTTGGGACACTGTGGGGCCAGTTCATGCTGACAGGAGCCTGGTCTCCTCAGGACCTGCCGGGTGGTGATGCCGCTGAGGGAAAAGGTGAGGGAAAGTGGGCAGAACGTTCCTGTTTGTGGCTGGCCGCTGAGGGTGTCTGTCTTCAGAGGACCCAGGAGAGGAAGGGCTTGATATGGAAAACTGGGTTTTTGGCCCCTTTTGTGTGTGGTGTAGACAGAGTTCAGTGTAGTTCTTTGGCGAGTGGCATCCGGTTTGCCCAGCACCGTTTATTGAGGGGACTGTCCTTTCCCTGGTGTATGTTCTTGGCTCCTTTCTTGTGAATTAACTGACCACATGCCTGTAGGTTGATTCCTGGGCTCTCTGCTCTGTTCCTCTGGTCTGTGCACCTGTTTTTGTGCCAATTCCACACTTTTTGGGGACTGTAGCTTCGTAATGAAGTGTGAAGTCAGGTAGCGAGATGCCTCCAGCCCATTCTCCTTCCTCAGGGTGTCTTTGGCTCTTCTGGGTCCTTCGTGGCTCCACACACAACTTAAAGATTGTTTGTCCTGTTTATATGGAAAATGTCATTGGACTTTTGGTAGGGATTGCATTGAATGTGTACATTAATTTGGCTAGAATGCATATTTTTTTAATTAAAAAAAATTTGGGTCACACCATGTAGCATGCAGGATGTGGGATCTTAGTTCCCCAACCAGGAATCGAACCTGCCCCCCCTGCAGTGGGAGCGCAGAGTCCCAACCCCTGGATGGCTAGGGAAGTCCCACCTTAGAATGCATATTTTCACAGTATTCTTTTTACTCATGAGCACAGGGTATCTTTCCATTTATTTTTGTCTGTTCAGTTTCCCTTATCAGTGTCTTCCAGTTGTCAGTGTGCAGGTCCTTCACGTCCTTGGTTAAATTTGTTCCTAGTTATCTTTTTGGGTACAATTGTAAGTGGGATTTTTTTTTAATTCTTTTTCTGATGGTTCATTATCAGTGTATAGAATCACAAATGATTTTTGTGCATTGATTTTTCTCTTTTTTTTTTCGTATCCTGCAGCTTTACTGAATTCATTTTTTAGTTGTAACAGTTTTTTGGTGGTTGAATGTGGAAAACTAGAATTCAGAAATCCCACTGTTTCATCTACATCCAGGTCATCCACAGCACCCAAGACATAGTGGCTCCCAATATAATCTTCCCATGGTGCCTCTTGTAGTATGTGGACTCCTACAAGGGTGATTGGCATCCCCACTGTGGGTGAACTGGATCTGGGTAGGGCTCGGCCTCTATAACAGAGTTTGATATCTGTATTTCTGACGTGGTATGACATGGTTGTTTTGATAAGTACTTTATTTTCTAGTAAATTTCAAGTGTATAAAAAACTTTAAATAGCAGTATAAAGTTTTCCACCTTCACAAAATACTCCAGTTTGTTTTACCCTGTGAGAGTGGGAGGGCCACTCTCCCAGGGAACCAGCACATAACCCCAAAATGAGGAGTAATTATGGTTTCCACATTATAATCCTATCCAGAGACCCGCTTCAACTTTCACCAGCTGCCCCAGCTTTGTGGAAATGTATTTTTCTATTCGAATCCAGTTTTCTCTTCTTGGAACCATCACTGGGGCTTCTCCTCACTTTTAAAACCTTGCTGGATTGAAAGTGTACAAGATGAGCATGATCTGGGTGGGTTTTCTGTATGGCTTCTTTCACTTAGGATGTTTTCACTGTTTATCCGCATTGTAACATTGATCATTATTTCATTCATTTTTTCCATTGTGATTAAAAACACATAACATTTACCATTTAAACCATTTTTTAAAGATTTTTTTAAAAAATTATTTTATTTTTTATTTTTTGGCTGTGTCGGGTCTTTGTTACTGAGCACAGGCTTTCTCTAGTTGGGGGCGAGCGGGGGCTACTCTTCATTGCCGTGTGCAGGCTTCTCATTGCGGTGGCTTCTCTTGTTGCGGAGCACAGGGTCTAGGTGCATGGGCTCAGTAGTTGTGGCTCACAGGCTCTAGAGAGCAGGCTCAGTAGTTGTGGTGCACGGGTTGCTCCGCGGCATGTGGGATCTGCCAGGACCAGCACTTGAACCCGTGTCCCCTGCACTGGCAGGCGGATTCTTAACCACTGTGCCATGAGGGAAGCCCCATTTAAACCATTTTTAAGTATCCAGTTCTATGGCATTAACTGCATTCACATTGTTGTAAAAATATCCTCACCATCCATCTCCAGAACTTTATTTTCCCCATGTGAAACCGTAGCCATTAAACACTAACTCACCTCAACCCCTGGCAACCTTATTCTACTTTGTCTTTGAATTTGACTTATCTGGATACCTCATACTAGTGGAATCATAGAACGTTTGTCCTTTTTGTGTCTGGCTGGTTTCACTTAGCATAATGACTTCAGGGTTCATCCACATTGTAGCATGTGTGAGGATTACCTTAGTTTTAAAGGTTGAATCATATTCCGTTGTGTATATGCTACACTGTACTTATCCATTCATCTGTTGAAGGATGTGTTGTGTTGCTTCCACCTTTTGGCTATTGCGAATAATGTTGCTATGAATATGGGGTACAGATATCTGTTCCAGTCCTTGCTTTCTAATATTCTGGGTGTACACCCTGGAGCAGAATCAAGGGATCATACATCTTCCATGTTTTTGAGGAGCCACCATACAGTTTTCCACAGCGGCTGCATAATCTTACTTTATTCCTTTATATGACAGAATAATGCAGCTTATGGATCTACCTTATTTTGCTTATCCATTTACCTGCTCATGGACATTTAAATCTTTCCTACCCTGGGCTATTGTGAACAGTGCTGCTATGAATAACTGGTGTACAAGGTTTTGTTTGAACACCTGTTTTCCATTTTTTGGGTATATCTCTAGGAGTGGAGTTGTTGAACCACATGGTAATTATATTTATATTTTTCAGTAAATGCTAAAGGTTTGTACACCTAGACTGTACCATTGTACATCTCAACAAGTAACTTTTAAGGGTTCCAATTTCTCTACGTTGTTGCCAACATTTGTTATTTTTATTTATATATTTTAAATTTTATTTTAAAGTTTATTTTTATTCTAGTGTGTGTGAAGGGGCATCACACTGTGGCTTTAATTTGCATTTCCATAATGACTACTGATGTTTGACATCTTTTCATGTCCTTATTGATCATTTGTATGTCTTGCCTGGAGAGCAGTCCATGCAAGTTATTTGTCTGTTTCAAACATTTTATTGTTTGTCTTTTTGTTGATGAGTTGGAAAAGTCCTGGGTTTATTCTAGGTAAAGAGTCTTATCAGATATATAATGTGTCAATATTGTCTTCCATTCTGTGGGCTGTCTTTTTACTTTCTGGATAGCCTCTTTTGATGCACAAAGGTTTGTAATTTTGAGGAAATCCAATTTATCTATTTTTTCCTTTCATTTCTTATGCTTTACTGTCAAATCTAAGAAACCATTGCTAAATTAGTGGTCGGGAAGATGTAATTCCTCGGTTTATTTGAGAGTTCATTCAGTCATGCCTCGGCACCCACTAGGCCAGGCTTTAGGCCTGGGGCTGAGTCAGTGTGAGGGTTCAGGGGTCACGGTTTAGGGTTATGGGTCATTGTTGGAGAGTCATGGTAGAGGGTTGTGGTTAAAGGGTCAGGGTCGGGGATTAGAGTTTAAGGGTCAGTGGCGAGGGTCTAGGGGTCTGGGGCTAGGGTTGTTAGGGGGTTACAGTTAGAGGTTAGGGTTCTTAGGGTAAAGGTTAGAGTTAGGTTTAAGCACAATTGGCCCTCACTGCCCTCCCCTCTCCTTCTCTCTGAAGCCTCCAGAATGGATAAGACTTGCCCAAGGTCAAACAGGAGTCAAGGAGCTGAGGTCAATAACTGTTTTTCTGGCCTCCATTCCCCCAGTCCTGGGCTCTGAGAGAAGAATGAAATGTCTGTTCTTGTCTCGGACTGTTTCTTATCCAACTCAACCTCTGTCAAGGATTGGGGAGGGTGTCAGAAGTCATGCATCGTTTCCTTCTGCCCTCCTACCTGGGAAGGGTGATGCTGGCCCTACTCTGCCTGGGAAGCCCCAGGTTCCAGCACAGCCCAGACTGGAGGGCACTCAGTGGACATGTGTGGATTTATACAGGACTGGGTGCAGTGGCCTGCCAGCCCCCAGATGCTGCCTTCTTGAGGGCTGGTGGGGTCCTCCTGGCACTGGAGGCACACTTTGTCCCATCTGAGTGGGCATGAATAGATGATCAAGTCTCAGGCAGGACAGCCCTCGACCTCTGACTATCCAGGCAGGCATCTGTGGTCCTCTAGCTCAGTCCAGCCTGGGCATTGTCAGGCCCTCATGTACAGTTACAGAGCTGGCCAGGATGCCGGGCAATTCAACAGCTACCTGAGCGGTGTAGACATTCCTTTGAGAAGTTTCAACTACCAACATGCATGTGGTTGAGAAAAAGGCCTCCCCCTCACAGCCTCATAGGCTGCCAAGAGAAGTAATAATCCTCTAGACATTGGAGTGTGGCCCTGACACAACAACCATACAGCAGACCATGGCCCTGCAATCCTTTGTCCTTTCAGTCATTAGAAACTTTTGACATTCATATTCATTAAGAATCAAAGATATGGGAGCAACTGGACCTCCCAGTGGGAGGTTTACACGGCCGCTGCCATTGTCTTGGAGAGCCATATGCATCCATGTGGTCTCTGAAAAGCCTGCCAATTATGGGTACCATGGCATGCAATAATTCTCGAGTCTCCCGTTACTTCATTGCACAAGACTTTCCTTACCACCCTAGCATTTGGTTTCTTCCTCTTAGTAAAGGAGAGAGAAGAAACTGGAAAAGAAGCAGTATTGTTTTTCAGGGATGGGCAATTAATATGGCCAGGGAGACGGCATAACTCAGGGCTCCCACCTCTCAGGGGCAGGAATGAGGTGTGTGTGTCTTCTGAGGGCACATGGGCTGTTCTGGGCCAGCCTCTGAGATGTGAGGATGTGATGCCCAAGGAAAGAGACTTGAGTTTACCACCACCAATGATCCTGACTTTTCAACAAGTGAAAGACCTTCTTGCAGTCTTGGGAGGGACAGTAAGAGCCCTGGATGAGTAGCTGTAGCCCCTGACCCTAAGTGAACCCCTTTCTTCCTCTTGTGTCAGATTCTGTGCTGTGCAGTGAACTGTCATTGACATAGAATCTGTTGCTTTCTCCCAGCCAGCATCTGTTCTCAGGCCCAAGTGCCTCAGTTTTCCTTTGCGAATTACATCTCACCTGCTTCCAGTCCAAACAGTTACAGAAGGATGACCCCATGTTCCACTCAGCTCGAAGATGGGTTTACAGCCCACATCTAGCCAGTCTCATTTTCCATCTTCTGGTGTTGAGTCAAGGATGAGAATGCAACCCAAGCCAGATCAAAGGCATTTAAAACCATGACTTTCTTGGAATCTAAGAAAAGTAGAAACTCTTTCTCAGAAAATGGATGGTGAGTGGTTGTCAGCCTAGAATTGCTGTTGGCCCAAGGGCAGTGAGAGAGCCTGTGCCTGTGAATAGGGTCCCCCAAAGGCACTGAGTGGGACAAAGTTTTGGATAGAAGCAAGGTCACACTGAGACGGTGTGGGCCACTGGACCTGCGAGGTCCAAACCCATTCTTCAACTTGCCACTTGCGAGTATTAATGTATTTCTACCCTTACAATAAATACTAATTTATTTTACTTCCGTAAGTGTGTCCAGTTGCTGGGAAAAGAGAAAGTCCTGGTTGATACATCTGAGTCAATAATCCCTGACCCTTCCTCAGGTGTCCTCACTGGGTAGGCATGGCTGGGGGAAGTGAAGACACTGGGTGGGGTCATATACTAGGGGAGCTGCCAAACAGCTCTGTCCCTGCTCCTTCCCTGTCCCGGGAGAGGGAAATCCTGGAACAGTGACAGGATAGCCAGTAGGGGAAGAGATTCCTCAGTGATTAATTGGTCTTTTTGTATTTTCCTTAATTTAGGGTTCATTTTGGTAATGTGTTTTTACAAAGAAATCCCCCTTTTCCTCTAGATTTCCAGTTTGTTACAGTAGGTTTCTCTTATTTGACATTTAATTTTTCCTGTCTAATTTTTTACAGAATCATGGCAAATAATGAACAAATATTGATACTTTATTATTAACTGAAGTTCCCATTCATGTTCCCCTTGTTATACCTTTCCTTGTTCCAGGATCTCAAAGGACATGGGGTCATCATGTCTGTTTAGACTCTTCTGGGCTTTGACAGTTGCTCAGACTCTCCTTGTTTCCATGACCTTGACAGCGTGAAGGAGGACTGCTCAGGTACTGTATAGACAGCTGGGCACTGGAATTTGCTTGGTGGTTTTGTCCTGGTTAGGCTTGGCTTTGAAAAAGTAGATCACAGAGGTGAAGTGCTTCCTCTTCACTATATATCAAGAGGACAGGCTCTTAAGGAAACTTCTCACTTATTTTCTAAACTTTGGTCACCTAGCTGAAGTAGTGTTTGTCAAGTTTTCCCACACTGAGGTTAATTTTTTCCCATGTCCATCCTGTGTGTCTTATTTAGGAGGAAGTCATAATGCAGAACCCACACTTGAGGAGAGAGGGGTTAGCTTCACATCCTGATGGACAGCTGAGTGGCTATATACATTGTTTAGATAGGAGATTTCTATTTAACACCATTCATCAAAAACTATGTAATTTATTTTTACTAGTTTGGACAGGTGAATAATTATTGTAAACTTTTGGTTATAATCCAGCACTACATTATTAGACTGCTTAGTTCATTCTTGCTTTGGCTGTTGATAGCTTTTTCCATTTGCTCTTGTTTTCATTTTACATAATTTTCCTTTTGTGGGTTTAGACAATTTTTGGTACTTCTTTACTTTCTGATATTTTAAGATTATCCTGCTTCATATATTTACTGTCTCAGTCCTAGCAGCAGCCCTTTCTTCAAAGAGCCCTGTTCCTTTTATTAGAGAATGGTGTTAAAAACTTACATGTGGGAGCTAAATATGCTCAGCTGACAGTACATCGAAATATATGCATGTGTCCCAGCCTGTGCATATACACATAATTATAAAGATTTCCATGTGAAACTATGTGTAGGCTAAAGAGAGTTAATACCGATATCTCCAACCAGATCTGTTATGACATGGATATTGTAACCTTCTCCCTTTGTTTGACTGTAACATCCCACTCCAGTGGTAAGAAACCTGGCTTCCACCATTTGTCATTTATGAAATTCAGCGCTTGTTCCATCTGACGACTGATATCGTAGTTTCAGTACTGTTAGCTACTGCCCCTCATGGGAAAGAACATAGAGTCCACTGTGTACGTATGGCACATCTTGTCTTTGGCCTACAGATTCTGTACATTTCCAAAGTTAACTTAGGTCAGCCCGTTTGTCCCACTACCAACAGCGAGTTTTTTCATACATTTCTTAATCAGTTAGCTTCTTTGTTACATTCTGTATTCCAGTCTTTGACACTCCCATATCCTAGGTAGCTAAGTTTGGATAGATTGTAACTTACTTGTTGGGTTGTAAAGATCTGTGGGTGTAGCCAAATGCATAGTGACAGGTATTCACCACTGAGGTATCATATGGACTATTTCAACCACATATTCCGTAAACTGTTTACCGTGTCAGTTTTGCCTTTTCTAGAATGTCATATAAAGGAGGTCATACAGTGTGTAGCACTTCAGACTGGATTCTTTCACTTAGCAATGTAAGTGTTAGATGCATCTTTTTTTTTCCCCACGGGTTGATGATCCATTCCATTATATCTCTGAATACTATTGCATTGCATGTATGTGAGAGGAAAAATAATTTTCCGTCTACCCTTCTATGTTCTTTATTGAGATCTCCCTTGTAATGAAAAAGAGAAGAACTGGAGAAAACAATCAGAAGTTTAATATATACCATGCATACCTCCTGTATACTTGAAAGATACCCAGGAAAACTGAGCCACTCCCTGAAATGGCCCAAGCCGTTACCTTAAATGCTATCTTCTGCTGAGAACAAAAGAAAGATGTTAGGGAATGGAGGAAGCCATTCAAGGGATGTTATTAGTCAAAGCCCAGTAAACAAGAGTATGGTTTTTACACAGATTTACATCCAGGCCTATTTCATTGACAAGCTTTTTTTTTTTTTTTTTAACATTTACTTATTTGGCTGCGCCGGGTCTTAGTTGCGGCCTGTGGAATCTTTAGTTGTGGCATGCGGGCTCTTAATTGCAGCATGCGGGATCTAGTTCCCTGACCAGGGATTGAACCCTGGTCCCCTTCATTGGGAGCATGGGGTGTTAACCACTGGACCAGCAGGGAAGTCCCAACAAGATTTTCTTGATATTTAGTCATCATTCAATTCCTGGTCCTGAGAGGGACATAAACTTACAAATGGAGATATCCTTAATAAATGTAAATTTACCTCCTAAAAGGGCATTTTCTATTTCGTTTTGAAAGATCCTCCTGGGTCTGCTGCTTCTTAAATTAATCAGTCCAAAATAATGTTTTTGTCAAATGGGCATATTTTGGGGTGGTATATTCTGCTCCCCTTGACATGTTTGTGCCCTAATTTGCTTATGAATTCATCTACAGAAGGATATCCTAATATCTTTAAGTTTTTAGCCATTATGAATAGAACTGCTGTGCATTACTTGATGCTAGTTTGGGTTTGAACACAGTTTTTCAACGCAGTTGTCTAAATACAAGAGGTACACTTCTTGGATCCTAAGGTGAGACTTTTTAGATTTGGGAAAAACTGCCAAACTGTCTTCCAAAGTTGGTTGTAACCGCATTCCACCAGCATCTTGAGTATATTCTTGTATGCTTATTTACTGCCTGTTTATCTTCTTGGGCCAGATGTGTGTTTCAATCTACCAAATTTTAATGGTGTTATTGGCATAATTTGAGTATAAATCCTTTAAGATATGTGTTTTGGAAATAGTTTCTTGCACTTTGTGGTTTGTCCTTCGGTTTTCTGAATAAGGTCACCAGACCCAAAGTCATGTAGATTATATATTTTTCTTTGCTAGGATTTTTATAGTATGGTAATTTAAATTTGTCTATGGGTAATTTTGAGTGAATTTTGGTTTAAGTTGTAAAGTTTGTGTCTACATTCATTTCATTACATATGGTTTGTAATTAATTGCTCCTTAACCATCTTTTGAGAAGATACAGTGAGACACTTGGCTCCATTTCAGTTTGGATTTCCAAACTTAGTATATACAGCAGAACTGCCTTCCGGATGAGGCCTCTGGGTTTGTGAGTGCGGCACTCCCGGCACTTCTCTGATGTCCCACAGGGGGCGCCGAAACCACCTGTCTGACCCTGGGGCACAGGTGCACCCTGCCCACAGACTTTGCTCTGTGACAAGCAGACAGGAGCTTTGTCTCCTGTCAGGGCTTAGGTTTCTGGACCATGAGGCATTGTCCACACTGACAGGAGCTGGGTTTTCTCAGGAGCCACTGGTGAGGAGACTCCACAGGAGGAAAAAACGACCAAGTGTGGAAAATCTTCCTGTGCAACTGACTGCTGGGTGGGTGGAGTGCGTCTTCAGGGGACTCAGGAGAGAAAGGGTTTAATGTGGAATACTGTGCGCTTTTAGTTAGTTTTGTGTGCAGTGTAGATGGTGACCAGTGTCGTTCTTTGGAGTCTGGTGTCTAGTTTTCCTGGCACTGTTTGTTGATGGCTTTGGGTTGAATAAACCTTTTAATAATAGTAATTTTTCTGATGCATGAGCATGGAATATTGTTTTCTGTTGTGTCTTCAATTTCTTTATCAATGCTTTATAGTTTTCTGAGTATAGGTCTTTCATGTCCTTGGTTAAATTTATTCCTAAATAGTTTGTTCTTTTTGATGGAATTGTAAATGGGATTGTTTTCTTAATTTTTCTTGCTGGTGGTTCATTATTAGTGTATAGAAACAAAACTGATTTGTGTATATTGATTCCATATTTTGCAACTTTACTGAATTTATTTTTAACATATTTTTGAAGTAGTGTGAAAAATTGCAATACTAAAATCTCGCAGTTTCTACTGCACCCCAGGTAATCCACAGGATCCAAGACATGGTAGCTACTAATATACTCTTCCCACGGTACCTCTTAATACTATGTGGACTCCTACAAGGGAAATAATTATCACAACTTTGGTTGAACTTTGTCTGGGTAAATCTTGGCCTCTATAACAAAATTCGATGTCTGTCTTATCTGATTTTCTGGCATGATACTGACCTGGTTGTCGATAAAAGTAATTTACTTTCCAGTAATTTTAAATGTACAGAAAAGTTTCGTTAATGGCAAAAAGTATTCGCATTTGCCACTTCACACAAAATGCTCAGTGTGTTTTGCCCAAGGAACCAACACATAACTCCTAAGTGAGGAAATCCTGATGTCCACATTATAATTTAACACTCAGCCCCATTTCAATTTTCACCTTCTGTCCCAACTGTATGAAAGTGTCTTTTTCCATCCTGATCCAGTTTTCTTTTTCTGGAACCATTACTGAGTTTCCCCCTCATTTGGACAACCTTGATGGATTTGAAGCAGACAAGATGGGTATGGGATCTAAGTCGCCTTTTCTGTATGGCTTTTTTCACTAAGAATGTTTTTAATGTTCATTTTTGTAACAAATAACAGCGCTACACTTTCTTTTTCATTGTCATTAAAAATACAAAACATGACTTTAGCATTTAATTCACTTTACGTATACAGTTTTGTGGTATTAACTACCTTCATATAATTGCACAAACAAGTTAACTAACAGGTGTACCTCCTGTGTGCATGGGAGATACCCAGGAAATTGAGTAACACCCTGAAACGGCCCAAGACATCACCTTAAATACCGTCTTCATCTAAAAGGATAAAAGGGAAGGCTATAGTTGTTTCTGTCTACATTCATTTGATTGTATATGGTTTCCAATTGATGTATAACTAGTTGTGGAGAAGTCATGGGATAGTTGGCTTCATTTCAGTTTGAATTTCCAAATTTAGTGGATTCTGCAGGCTTGATACAAGGTTTACAAACTTCATATTGGATCAGGACATCCCATGGTGTAACTGGTATTCATAGTTTGTTCAACAATTAAAGTTTTGTGTGATATGAGTTCAGCCTGGAGTAATCCAGCTTAGTTTCTGTTAAACATTTGTCCCAGGATGAAAGGACAAGAGAAATAAGGCCTACTTTATAAAGGTGCCTTCAACCTAATTGATATGGAAGTATAGTTGACCTACAATGATGTGTTAATTTCTGCTGTACAGCAAAGTGATTCATATATATATACGTACATATATACCTATTTTTCATATTCTCTTTCATTATGGTTTATTACAGGGTATTGAATATAGTTCCATGTGCTGTACAGTAAGACCTTGTTTATCCATCCTATATATAATAGTTTGCCTCTACTAACCCCAAACTCCCAATCCAGCCCTCTCCCCTGTCTTCCCCTTGACAGCTACAAGTCTGTTTTCTATATTTGTGAGTCTGTTTTTGTTCTGTAGATAGGTTCATTTGGGTCTCATTTTATAATCCACATATAAGTGATATCATATGGTACTTGTTGTTCTCTGTCTGACTTACTTCCCTTTGTGTGATAATCTCCAGGTCCATCCATGTAGCTGCAAATGGCATTATTTCATTCTGTTTTATGTCTGAGTAATATTCCATTGTATATATGTACCACATCTTCTGTATCCATTCATCTGTTGAGGGACATTCAGTTTGCTTCCATGTCTTGGCTATTGTGAATAGTGCTGCTGTTAATGCTGGGGTGCATGTATCTTTTCGAATTATAGTTTTGTCTGGATATGTGCCCAGGAGTGGGATTGCTGCTTCATATGGTAATTCTATTTTTAGTTTCTGAGGAACTTCCATACTGTTTTCCATAGTGTCTGCATCAATTTACATTCCCATCAAGAGTGTAGGAGTGTTGCCTTTTCTCCACACCCCCTCCAGCATTTATTTATAGACATTTTAATGATGGCCATTCTGACCACTATGAGGTGATAACTCACTGTAGTTTTGATTTGCATTCTTTAATAATTAGTAATGTGGAGCGTCTTTTCATGTGCCTATTGGCAATCTGTATGTCTTTGGAGAAACGTCTATTTAGACCTTCTGCCTAGTTTTTGATTTGTTTTTCTTTTTTGAGTTGTATAAGCTGTTTGTATATTTTAGAATTAGGCTCTTGTTGGTCACATCATTTGCAGGTATTTTCTCCCAAACTGTTAGCACAGTTTCTGGAACAACTGGATACCCACATGCAGAAGAATAAAGTTGGATCCTTACCTCTCCCCACCCCGTAAACAAAATCAAGGCAAAATGGACCAAAGGCCTAGATGTGAGAGCCAAAATTATAAAACTCGTAGAAGAAAACATAAGAGTAAATCTTCATGACCTTGGATTTGGTCATGATTTCTTAGATCTGCTACCAAAAGCACAAGCAACAGAAGACAAAATAGATGAATTGGACTTCCTCAAGATGAAAAGCAGTTGTGTATAAAAGGAGCAAGGAATAAGATAATCCACCATCCAAAATGGCACAAGATATTTGCAAACCATGTATCTGATAAAGGACTGTAGCCCACCAGCCAAGCCCCCAGTGGGCCAGTGGAGTGTCTGTGTGGCCCCTCCTGTCCTCGGTGATCAGGGGATTTCAAGCCCCACAGCACCCAGGGTGTGGACACTGGTCATCCTCAGCACCCTCAAGGAGTGAGTGCTGGATGGTTTTGAGCCCAGATGCACTCCCATTACTGCCCTCAAAGGCTGAAGGCTTCAGCATGCCTCCAGAAGGACACAGAGTATTTGCAAGTCTTTGAGGACCAAGGGGACAGTCTTCACTTTTTGGAAAGGGCATCTTATTATTTCACAGCATGACCATTTTCAATCTGGCTCTCAGGGGTGCCCTCCCACCTTCTTGATTTCTCTGAAAGTGGCCATGTTGGTTTGGCTGTCCCCAGTCCCCACACCAGGTGACAAGGCCAGTGGGGCCAGACCCTGGTGGTCCTTAGCTTCGTTGGAGACTAACCCAGACTCTCAGCCTGAGATTAAACGTGGACGCCCCTGCTTCTCTCCATCACCGATTCTCATCTCCTCCTCTGTCTCTCTTCCTATTGCTTTTCAGTCTCAGATTTACCTGATGGCCACCACTCACAGCTCCCACAGAGCCCAGAGATTTCTCCTTGAAGGAAAAGTTCTGGAAAATCAGAGAGATAAATAAAGGATGCAGCTGATTCCTGCCTTGTGCTGACGCCCAAGAGGGTGAAGAGAGTGAATATTTTCTCATTAGAATTTTATTTTATTTTATTATTTATTTATTTATTTTGCAGTATGTGGGCCTCTCACTGCCGTGGCCTCTCCCGCCGCGGAGCACAAGCTCTGGACGCGCAGGCTCAGCGGCCATGGCTCACGGACCCAGCCGCTCCGTGGCACGTGGGATCCTCCCAGACCGGGGCATGAACCCACGTCCCCTGCATCGGCAGGCGGACTCTCAACCACTGCGCCACCAGGGAAGCCCTCATTAGAATTTTAAATCCTCCATGTAATAGATCATTGGGGGGACATCGAGTGTCTTCCTGCTCATTCTAATAATGTCATTCCTGAATTTTAATGTGGTAAATAATTTAAATTATAAATATGCTGAGGGGGATATCCATTTAAAAAATGTTAGAGGTAACTCCAAGGGATTTACAACGAACTAGAACACAAAACTCTGTGTCCAGACACTGACTGAGAGATTCCTACCCTGAGCCGCAGTCCCCTGGAGGGCGAAGTGACCATGACTCTCCTCCCGCAGGTGAGCCTACACAGGCACATCCCACGTGGGACCACTGCATCACAGAATCTTAGAGTGGCCAATGGCAGGCAGCTGGCTAGAGATGCGGACAAGAGAAAACTGCCCAGCAGCCTAGGACAACACCGGGGTGAGGCCTTAGGATGGGCCAGTGTCAGAGCCTCAGAGATAACTTGAAGAGACAGTTCAGGCTCTTAAGGACATCGTCAGAGATGTACTTAGGGACATATTTAGGGCCTTAGTTATGGACAGGATCAGGGCGTTATTTAGTGACAGCTTAGACTATTAGGAACAGTGTCAGGGCCTAAGTTAGGGACAGTGTCAGAGCTTCAGTTAGAGATAAGGTGAGAGCCTTAGTTAGACACAGTTCAGGTTGTTACTTAGGGATATCTTCAGGGCCTTAGAGCCAGCATCATGGCCATAATTAGAACCAGTGTCAGGGTGTTAGTTAGGGCCAAAACTAGGGTGTTAGTTAGGGAAAGAGTCATGTCATTAGTTACAGACAGTGTCAGGGTTTTAGGTAGGGACAGCAGCAAGTCCTTAGTTAAGAAGAGTGTCAGGGCCTCACTTAGGGGCAGCATCAGAATGTTAGTTAGGGAGAGTCAGGACTTTTGAATGTCAGATTCTGAGGTAGAGACAGCATCAGGACCTGAGGTAGGGACAGCATCAGAGACTTACCTAGGGACATATTCAGGGCCTTAGTTATGGACAGGATCAGGGCGTTATTGAGAGATACATGCGGCTATTAGGGAGAGCATCAGTGTGTTAGGGAAAGAGTTGGGCATTTTTATAGACAGTGTCAGTGCCGCAGGTAGAGACATCATCACAGACTTAGTTAGGAAGAGGGTCAGGGCCTTGGATACGGACAGTGTCAACCAACAGTGAGGGACATCTAAAGCTATTAGGGACACGGTCAAGGCCTTAGATTGGGCCAGTATCAGGGCTGTAGTGTCTACCAGTGCCAGGGCATTAATGAGGGACAAAATTAGGGTGTTAGTTACGGAAAGAGTCAGGTCAATAGTTACAGTTTTAGGGCCTCATGTAGAATCAGCATCAAGGTTTTAGTTAGGAAGAGCATCAGGGCCTCAGTTAGGTTCAGCATCAGAACGTTAGTTAGGGCCAGCAACCGGGCCTTAGTTAGGGACAGTGTTGTCAGGCCCTCAGAGATAACTTGAGGACCTTTGTAAGAGATAGTTTAGGCCGTTAGTTAGGGACACTTCAGAGACTTTCTTAGGGATATATTCAGGGTCTTAGTAATAGAATCAGGGTGTTATTTTGTGACTGCTTAGGCACAAAGAGACAGCATCAAAGCCTAAGTTAGGGAGGGTGTCAGCGTCTTGGAGATAGTGTTAGGGACTTTGTAAGTTATAGCTTAGGGCATTAGCTAGGGACAGTGTCAGGGGCTAATTAAGGGCAGTGTCAGAGACTTAATGAGGGACATCTTCAGGGCCTTAGTTATGGACGGAATCAGGTCCATACTTGGGACCAGTGTCAGGCAGTTATTTAGGGTCAGTGTCAGGGCCTTCTGTAGAGATAGCATCAAGGCCCTTAGTTAGGAAGAGGGTCAGGGCCTTAGGACAGGGTCAGAGACTTACTTAGGCCCATACTCAGGGCCTTAGTAATGGACAGGATCAGGACCACAGTGAGGGACATCTAAGTCTATTAGGGACATTGTCAGGGCCTTAGATAGGATCAGCATCAGGGCCGTAGTTAGGACCAGTGTCAGGTCATTATTTAGGGACAAAATTAGGATGTTAGTTAAGGAAAAGGTCAGGAAATTAGCTACAGACAGTGTCAGCTTCTCAGGTAGAGACTTCAGGGTCTTAGTGAGAGCATCAGCTTCTCAGGTAGGAACTGCATCAGGCCATTAGTTAAAGACAGTGTCAGGCCTTAATTAGGGAGAGTGTCAGGGCCTCAGAGAAAACTTGAGAACATTAGTAAGAGACATTTCAGGCTGTTCGTTAGGGACATCATCAGGGCGTTAGTTATGGACAGGGTCAGGGTATTAGTGAAAGACAGCTCAGGCAATTAGGCACACAGTCAGGGCCTTGTTTAGGGGAAGCGTCAGGGAGTAGTTGGGGAAAGAGTAAGGTTGTTAGGTAAAGACAGACTCAGGACCTTAGTTAGAGACACTGTCAAGTTCTTCCTTGGGGACACTGTCATGGCCTCATTTAGGGTCTTAGTTAGAGATAGTGTCAGAGACTTAGTTATGGACATCTTTAGGGCCTCAGTTAGACGTAATTTGAGGGCCTTAGTGAGAGACATTTTGGGTCATTAGTGACATCGTCAGGACCTTAGTGACGTCTTCAGTACATCATTTATGGGCCGCATCAGGGCATTAATGAAGGACAGATCATGTTATTAGGGAGCGTGTCAGGGCCTTAGTTAGGGACTATATCAGGGCCTTTGTTAGGGAAAGACTGAGGCCAGTTAAAGACAGACTCAGGGCCTTAGTTAGAGACCCTCTCAGTCCTTAGTTAGGGAGAGTGTCAGGGCCTTGGTTAAAGATAAGTTGAGGGCCTTTGTTAAGGACAGCCTCAGGACCTCAGGAACAGCATAAGAACCTTAATTAAGGTCAGTGTCAAGGCTTTAGTTAGAGACAGTTCAGGGCAATAGTTAGGGACATAATCAGGGCCTTTGTTAGTGACAGCCTCAGGCCTTAGAGACAGCATCAGGACCTTAGCTAGGGAGAGAGAGAAATTCATAGTTACGGAAAACTCACGCCATTCTAGACAGCTCAGGGCCATAGTTAGTGTCAGGGTCAGGGCTTGGTAGTGAAATCAAGCAGGGCCCTGTGGGGCTCCTGGGCATGAAAGCCTTTCCCATGTCTCCTGTTTCCTGTTTGTTGGGAATAGGACCCAGGCTCCACGAACTTCTCTGAGTTCCAAAGGGCAGATTCCAACAGTTGCTAATCAAGGAAGGGAGGAGATGCAGAGACAAGGGAGGAATCATCAAGAAACAATAGTGCAGCCTTGGGGCAGGATCCTGGTTCTGCCTCAAGGGATGTACCTAAGAATATCTTTGGGCTCTTTACCAAACTAAAACCCCCATAAAATAGAAGATTTTAGTGTTCTTCACTCCAAAGAAGCTCATTAAGAGACCATCTGAGGCCAGATTAAAGGGAGTTAAGGCCCTGTGCACACACTAATCCTTAGGAGCAAGTGTGTCCTTAATCCATTGCTGTAAAACTCCTCACCACATCCTCCTGAATTGAGACACACGATTTTTGAGGGCACGAATTTTCTGTGTCCCCCTTTGGCAGCCAAAGCAGTAAAGCTATTCTTTTCTACTTCCTCCAAACGTCTCTTTGAGATTCGATTCAGCACTGGTGCACAGAAGTCGAGTTTTTGACATCAAATTTAGTACCCAGTGTGGGGCTGACTTGGGGATGGCCCCTGTGGGTCCCCTGAGTTGATCGGACAGTCTGAGATTTTCTCCACGCCAGCCTCTTTCAAGTGAGTGTAGGGTTGGGGAATTCCTTTAGAGGCCAGAACACCTGGGACCCTTGCCTGGAAAGGCCGAGCCCCAGTCATCCCAGCAGGTAGAACTCTGGGACAGGAGTAGATGGTGAAAGAGGGACCACCCTAGCAGCTGTCAAGGCTGTCTTTGCCTTGAGGACATTCCTCTCTTCCTCCTGCCTGGACTGCCCTGAATGTCCTACTCCAAGGGATTATTTAGGGGAACCAGGAAAATAGCATTTGGGATGTTGCAAGAGCTCAGCCAGCATGTGGTAACTCCCCTGGCATGCACTCTGAGGTCCTTTTAGCCCTGTACATTTGGGGGTACCTTGGTTCCCATTTGTGTGACTTTTCATTCCAGGAAATCTCATTTGGAAGGTGCACCCCTTGGACAGAGGTCACAGGCTAAGTTGAGACTTGGAAGCTGATTTGAGTCTTGTGCTGTTTGGTTTTGGGTTTCTGGTTCCTTTGGTTTGAGGCTTCCGTTGTTGGTTAGGATTTTGTTTTGTTCTTAGTCCGCATGTCAGTGTTCCATGGTTCAAACATAAGAAGTGCTTCTTCTTCAGTTCCATCTGATAGCCAATGGGCAAAATCCTAGCAGACTGGTCAACCTATAGTTGTAAACCTAAGACTAAGAAAAGAATAAAATTCTATTGTAATTTTGTCTGGCCAATGTATGGATACATTCTTGAAAATAAGGAATGGTGCTTTTTGAATGGTAGCCTAAATGACTATAGTATCCTTCAGCTAGAGTTATTTTGTCACAGGAAGAGAAAGACAAAAGAAGTTCCATATGTTCAAGCATTTATGAAGCTACGTAATAAAGAAAGTGAGCAGCTAGGTAACAGGCTGATGGTACAAAGAGAAAAGAAAGTCCCTTTGTAGTAGAGCTGGTTGTGTCTGAATGAGGAAAAAAATAAGGGGTAACATAAGATGGATACAGAAGGTGATGAACATTTGTGAAAAGGGAACACTGAGGAAAGAGTTGTGCATGACCGGGATTTTCTAAGACGGATTTTGTTGGAAGTGGGTTAGGTCAAGCCTGGATTTGGTTTCTCCCTCCAAAGTTTTCTGGGAATGCTGCTTTCGATAACAGCTTGTGAGTTCCTTTGCCTGTGTCTGTGATCTCTTTTTTTGTTTGAAATCTCTTTACTTTGGTTCAGTGAATAAGTGTTGTTTGGCCAATTCTAACAGTTCTTTTGATCTCCAGCTAACTTTGAGCTGCTTTCGAAGGCCCTTGAGCCATCTCAGACAGAAATGTGTGATTACTATGTTAAATTACATTGAATTCCTAAAAATCTAGTATGTCCTGGTAAATGTTTATCAGTCATAATTCTAGTAATTTTTAAATGTTGTATGTAATAACAATCATGGTTTCTTTTGTCATTTATATTGTGATCCAATGTTTAACCATGACCTTTTAAGTCTTTATGTGATTTATAGATAGCTATTGTTGTGCTCTTACACTCTGCGAAAGTGCTCCATCTTCAAGAAGATCTATGTGAAGGACCTTTTGGCAAACACAGGTCTCTGGTAAATTTCATATCATAGTGCCAAACTGGGTAAGAAATGAAAAATCTTAATGGAGAATCTGATGGCTTCATAAAAAGTTAACAAAAAGATTGGTTACTGAGTGAACTGCTGAATGTGGTTATAATGTTTTTGTTTTTTTGTTACTGACTTTGATCTGTGTTTTCCAGACACAGAGAAGTCCTTCCCCTCAAGCTACTTAGGACTTGGAGCAATTGGATAAATGACACCTCTGTATTTATGAAAGTTACTGTGTTGGCTTCATTTTGCCCTGATGTTTAAGAGGAAAGGAAAGTTACCTAGTGAAGTTATCAGAATGTAATTACTCATGATGTATACTGTTTGCTTTATGTCTGCTGCTAAAAGCACATATACAATGCTTGTGTGACAGTTGGGTATGAACAATAAAATGTATGGCCTATATAAAGCGTTTTCTCATTAACATACCTCTGAGCATGTTCACGATACCTGATCAGTATTCCCCAATGTGGATTAACTAGGCAAATATAAAGGAGGTCTAGCACTGAGGGACATGATCTGCACCTGGGCCAAACAGCTGAACCATTCTGGCACTGAGGGATTGACATTTTGACCATCAATGCTTTCTATTGAAAGACTTGTAATCAAAAGGGAAATATCTTTCACGTATTGAGGTGGTGTGAGGAAGTCACTCTGGCTTATACATGGTTTAACTTAAATTTTACTGACCAGAAGTGGCTGTCTTGTGGTCTTTTATATATGAATTGTACATCTGCTTTGGCATTGAGGAGGGGAATGCATTCGACAGTCAAAAAGGAGAGACTATGGTTCAGATATCCAAGGTAAACCTAAGTGACAACTGTAGCTGTGATTTAGATGCATTCTTGTATTTGGTTTGTTTGTTTCTTTTCTTTTTAAGGTTTTTTTTTTTGATGTGGACCATTTTTTAAGTCTATTGAATTTGTTACAATATTTGTTACAAATATTACAGTTTGTTTCTGTTTCATGTTTTGGATTTTAGGACGCGAGCCATGTGGGATCTTATCTCCCTGCCCAGGGATCAAATGGGCACCCTCTGTGTTGGAAGGCAAAGTCTTAACCACTGGACTGCCATGGAATTCCTCGCATTCCTGTTATGTTGAACTTGAATTTCTGAGCTATATCAGACTCGGGATGCCACTAGCCATTCTCAAAACCATGTCTGCTGGTAGCTGCAAATGTAAGTTTTCAGGAACTAGTCTTTTAACTATTAAATTTCAAATAATGACATTATATCAGATACTAATAGAAAGATGAGACATATGTGTAATGGTCAATAGCTCCTGTTATGGATACATCAATACTACATCAGAAGTTAAAACCTACTTAAGTAGAATTAGACAACTGGCTACGAAGTCTCTCTGAAGTGCCAATTCCAGACCAGGTTTCAGACTTACTCTCCTGAGTTCCTAAGGGAATGAGATCTATTTTTACTATTAATTTTTCAGTTGTTACCCCTCCTATTTTAACTGGATTGGTTGCACCAAAATGGGGGACCAAGGGACTGAGATCTTAATCATATGAGTCTCAGGTACAGGACTCGGAACTCAAATATTTCTAACTTGGTATCCATTCCCCTAGATTTAGGCAGGACTATGCCCCATTTCAGCAGGAAGTAACAAGAGCAGTAGTCACCCTGTTCCCTGAAAGATGTTGGGAAAGATAAAAGTGAAGTGGGGGTTAAAACCGAGTCCCCTTAGCCGAGTTCCTGTGTCAAGTTTATGATTAATGTCTCAATCTGAAATGATTATTTCTTTTCTTGTCAAAATTCTGTTCTCCTCAAGACTGAGGAGTATCCAGAAGAGGAGGAGTGAAACTGAGAGCGACTCTGTGGTCTCCGGGGCACAGAAGCCTTTCTGTGTGCCTCCTAAGTTGTTTTTAGGGAATAGACTAGAGACTCCAGGGCCTTATCTGAGTTCCAAAGGGCAAATTCGAACAGTTGCTAATCAGGGAAGTGAGAAGATGCAGAGACAGGGAAAAACAGTCAAGAAACAATAGTGCAACCTTGAGGCAGGGTCCTGGTTCTGCCTCAAGGGATACACATAACAATATCTTTGAGATCCTTAAAGAACTAAAACCCCCAACAAATGGAAGATGTTAGCATTCTTCAGTCCTGAGGAACTCATCAAGAAACCACCTGAGACCAGATTAAAGGCGTGCAGGCCCTGCATACACACTGATCCTTATCAGCAAGCACACCCTTGATCCATCGCTATAAAACACCAAATCCACCCACATTGGGACACACAGCTGTTGAGGACATGAGCTGCTGTGTCCTGCATTGGCTGGCAGAGTGATAAAACTAATCTTTTGTATTTCTCCAAAACACTGTTCTTGAGATTTGATTCAGAACTGGTGTAGAGAGGCTGATTATTCAGTATCAGTTAGGTACAGAGTCAGGCAGTTAGTTAGAAACAGTGTCAGGTCTATAGTTATGGAAATCCTCAGGGAATTAGGGAGGGACAGACCAAGATATTACAGACAGCATCAGATCCTGAGTTCGGGAGAGTGTCAGGGCATGACATAGGACCAGCATCAGGACTGTAGTTAGGATCAACATCACGGTCTTAGTTAGAGTTATTGCCAGGACCTGAGTTAGGAAAAGTGTCAGGGCCTGACTTAGGGACAGCTTCAGGGCCTTAGTTAGGGACAGAGTCAAGACCTGACTTAGGGACAATGTCAGGGCCTGAGTGAGACCTAGCGTCAGGGTCTTAGCTAGGATCAGCATCAGGGCCTTAGTTAAAGACATTGTCAGGGCCTGAGTTAGGCACAGCAACAGGGCTTCAAAGGGACAGCCTCAGGGCCACACTTTGGGATGGCAGCAGAACTTTAGTAGGGACAGCGTCAGGACCATGGTAAGAGATGGATCAAGATATTAGCTCAGGATAGAGTCAGCACATTAGTTATTGACAGCAGCAAGGCTGACGTTAGAGACAGCTTCAGGGCCTTACTTAGGGACAACGTCATAACATGAGTTACACCAACATCAGGGCCTAGGGTTAGACTAGGGTCAAGGTCTTTGTTAGGGACAATGTAACGACCAGTGTTAGACCTAGCATGAGGGCCTGAGTTAGGCTGAGCTTCAGGGCCTTAGTTAGGGACAGCCTCAGGGCCTCACTTAGGGACAGCATCAGGGCTTACTTAGGGACAGTGTCAGAACGTTGGTAAGAGATAAGTCAGGATATTAGCTCAGTATAGTGTCAGGATTTTAGTTATTGACAGCAACAGGGCCTTAATTAGGGACAGTGTCAGGGCCTGAGTTAGGACTAGCATCAGAGCCTTTAAAGGTACAGTGTCAGGGCCTGAGTTAGGACTAGTGTCAGGGCCTTGGGACTAATTTCAGAGCCTAAGTTAGTGACAGAGCTTTAGATAGCATAAGAGGCAAGACATTAGCTAGGGACAGGGTTAGATTAAGGTCTAGGGATAGTGTCAGGAAATGAGCTAGGGATAGTGTCAAGACCTTAGTTATTGAGAGCCTCAGGGTCTTATTTAGGACCAGTGTCAGGGCTTCAGGTAGGGAGAGCGTCAGAGCCTGATGTAGGGAGAGCGACAGGGCTTGAGTGAGGCGCAGCGTCAGGGCCTTAGCTAGGGACAGTGTCAGGGCATGACTTAGGAGCAGCATCAGGGCCTTTGTTGGATCAGCATTAGGGTCTTAGTTCAAGACATGATCAGGGCCTGAGTTAGTCACAGCGTCAGGGCCTCAGTTAGAGAAAAGCTTCAAGGCCTGTGTCAGGGACAGCCTCAGGGCCTTATTTAGGGACAGCATCAGGGCTGACTTTGGGACAGTGTGAGGACCTTGGTTAGAGAAGGGTCAGGATATTAGCTCGGGAAAGCATTAGGACTTTAGTTATTGCCGGCCGCAGGGTCTATATTAGGGACAGATTCTGGGCCTTACTTAGAGAAAGTGTCACGGCCTTAGTTAGGACTAGTCAGGGCCTTAGTTAGGGAGAGTATTAGGGTTTAAGTTAGGATAAGATGCAGGACAGAGTCAGGTTCCAGGCCAGGGATAGTGTCAGGAAATGACCTAGGGAGAACGTGAAGACCTTAGTTATTGAGTGCCTCAGGGCCTCAGTTAGGACCAGCGTGAGGGCCTTAATCAGGACCAGTGCCAGGGCTTGTTGTACGGACAGTGTCAGAGCCTAACTAAGGTATGGCAACAGGATTTAAGTGAGGCCTATCTTTAGGGCCTGAGTTAGGGACAGTGTCAGGTCATGACTTAGGAGCAGCGTAAGGGCCTCTGAGGATCAGCCTCAGGGACTTTATTAAAGACATTATCAGGGCCTCTGTTAGGGACAGCGTCAGGTCCTCACTTAGGGACAGTTTCAGGACCTTGGTAAGACATGGGTCAGGAAATTAGCTGAGGATAGTGTCAGGACTTTAAATATTGACGGGAGCAGGGCCTTAGTTAGAGACAGTGTAAGGGCCTGAGTTAGGACTAGCATCAGAGCATATAAAGGTACAGTGTCAGGGACTGAATTAGGTATAGTGTCAGGGCCTTAGTTAAAGACAATGTCAGGGCCTGAGTTAGGACGAGCCTCCAGGCCTCAGTTATGGACAGGTTCATGGCCTTGGGACTAATTTCACAGCCTTAGTTAGGGACAGCATCAGGGCTTTAGTTAGCATAAAAGGCTTGACATTAGCTAAAGACAGGGTTAGTTTAAGGTCTAGGGATAGTGTCAGGAAATGACCTAGGGATAGTGTCAAGACCTTAGTTACTGAGAGTATCAAGGCCTTATTTAGGACCAATGTCAGGACTTCGGTTAGGGAGAGCGTCGGAGCTGGACTTAGGGAGAGCGACAGGGCCTAAGTGAGGCCTAGCGTCAGGCCCTTAGCTGGGGCCCCTGTCAGGGCATGACTTAGGAGCAGCATCGGGACCTTTGTTGGATCAGCATTAGGGTCTTCGTTAAATACATGATCAGGGCCTGAGTGACACCTAGCGCCAGGGCCTTAGCTAGGGGTAGTGTCAGGGCACAATGTAGGAGCAGTATAAGTGCCTCGGTAGGATCAGCATCATGGGCTTTGTTAAACACATGATCAGGGCCTCTGTTAGGGACAGCCTCAGGGCCTCACTTAGGGACAGCATCAGAGCTTACTTTGGGACATTTCCAGACCTTGGTAACAGATGGGTCAGGATGTTAGCTCAGGATAGTGTCAGGACTTTAGATATTGATGGAAGAAGGGCCTTAGTTAGAGACAGTGTCAGGGCCTGAGTTAGGACTAACATCAGAGCATTTAAAGTACAGTGTCAGGGACTGAATTAGGTGTAGTGTCAGGGCCTTAGTTAGGGACAGTGTCAGGGGCTGAGTTAGGATGAGCATCCAGGCCTCAGTTATGGACAGGTTCATGGCCTCAGGATGAATTTCAGGGCCTTAGTTAGGGACAGGATGAGGGATTTAGTTAGCATAAGAGGCTTGACATTAGCTAAAGACAAGGTTAGGTTAAGGTCTAGTGATAGTGTCAGGAAATGACCTAAGGGTAGTGTAAAGACCTTACTTACTTAGAGCATCAGGGCCGAGTTTTGGACAGTGTCAGGGGTTCAGTTAGGGACAGGGTCAGAGCCTTAATTAGGGAGAGAGACAGGGCCTGAGTGAGGCCTAGTGTCAGGACTTTAGCTACGGACAGTGTCAAGGCATGACTTAGGAGCAGCATAAGGGCCTCAGTAGGATCATCCTCAGGGACTTTTTTAAAGATATTGTCAGGGCCTCTGGTAGGGACAGCCTCAGGGCCTCACTTAGGGACAGAGTCAGAGCTTACTTTGGGACATTTCAGGGCCTTGGTAAGACATGGGTCAGGATATTCGCTTAGGATAATGTCAGGACTCTAGATATTGATGGCAGCAGGGCTTTAGTTAGAGACAGTGTCAGGGCCTGAGTTAGGAATAGCATCAGAACCTTTGTTAGTTACAGTGTCAGGGACTGAGTTTGGAGTAGTTTCAGGGACTTTGATAGGGATAGTGTCAAGGTCTGAGTTAGGACGAGCCTCCAGGCCTCAGTTAGAGACAGGTTCACGGACTCGGGACTAATTTCACGGCCTTCGTTATGGACAGCATCAGGGATTTAGTTAGCATAAGAGGAGCCATAACTGAAAGCAACCTGAAGGCCAACACAAGCGGATGCAGAAGTGAACCATGCACGCTCCTCTGAAGGAATATTCCACAGCAATTGAGTACATTTTGTTTAAAGTTTGTAAAACTATAAAAATTATTTTTTAAGAAAACTACATTCACAAGATGAAAGAATCACGTCCCAAGAAACTCTTTTGCTAGTCTCGACATTAGCTAAAGACAAGGTCAGGTTAAGGTCTAGGGATAGTGCCAGGAAATGATCTAGGGATAGTATCAAGACCTTAGTTACTGAGAGTATCAGGACCTTATTTAGGACCAGTGTCAGGACTTCGGGTAAGGACAGCGTCAGAGCCAGGCTTAGGGAGAGCGACAGGGCCTAAGTGAGGCCTAGCGTCAGGTCCATAGCTGGGGCCCCTGTCAGGACCTGACTTAGTAGCAGCATCAGGGCCTTGTTGGATCAACATTAGGGTCTTAGTTAAATTCATGATCAGGGTCTGAGTGAGGCCTAGTGTCAGGGCCTTAGCTAGGGACAGTGTCAGGGCATCACATAGGAGCAGCATAAGGACCTCGGTAGGACCAGTTTCAGGGGATTTGTTAAAGACATTATCAGGGCCTCCGTTAGGGACAGCCTCAGGGCCTCACTTCGGGACAACATCACAGCCTGACTTAGGGAGAGAGACAGGGCCTGAGTGAGGCCTAGCGTCAGGCCCTTAGCTGGGGCCCCTGTCAGGACATGACTTAGGAGCAGCATCAGGGCCTTTGTTGCATCAGCATTAGGGTCTTAGTTAAAGGCATGATCAGGACCTGAGTTAGTCATAGCATCAAAGCCTCAGTTAGGGATAGCTTCAGGGCTTGATTTAACGACTGCCTCAGGGTTTAACTAAGGGACATCGAAAGGGATTTCTTAGGGACAGTCAGGACCTGATTACAAATGGGTCAGGGTAGTGTCGCGATTTTAGTTGTTCACAGCTGCAGGGCCTATATTAGGGACAGATTCCCGGCCTTAGTTAGGGACAGTGTCAGTGCCTGAGTTTGGAATACTGTCAGGGCCTTACTTAGGGACAGTGTGAGGGCCTGAGTTGGGAGTAGTGTCAGGGCCTGAGTTAGGGACATTGTCAGTGCCTGAGTTGGGACTAGTGTCAGGGCCTGAGTTCGGAGCAGTATCAGGACCTGAGTTAGGAATCGTTTCCGGGCCTTATTTAGGGACACTGTCAGTGCCTGAGTTAGGAGTAGTGTCAGGGCTTTAGTTACAGATAGTGTCAGTTCCTGATTGGGAGTAGTGTCAGGGCCTTAGATAGGGACAGTGTCATTGCTTTAGTTAGGAGTAGTGTCAGGGCCTTTGTTAGGGTCAGTGTCAGTGTCTGAGTTAGGAGTAGTGTCAGGACCTTAGTTAGGATCTGTGTCAGTCCTTGAGTTAAGAGAAGTGTCAGGGCCTGAGATAGGGACAGTGTCAGGGCCTGAGTTAAGAGTAGTGTTAAGGCCTTAGTTAGGGAGAGTGACAGTGCCTGAGATAGGAGTAGTGTCCGGGTGTTAGGTAGGGACAGTGTTAGGGCCTGAATTAAGGTAGTTTCAAGGCCTTAGTTATGGAGAATATCAGGGCCTGAATTAGTAGTAGCATCTGTGCCATTGTTAGGTATTGTAACACTGCCAGAGTTAGGAGTAGTGTCAGGGCCTTAGTTAGGAACAGTGCAAGTGCCTGAGTTAGGAGTACTTTCAGGGCATTAGTTAGGGACAGTGTCAGTGCCTGAGTAAGGAATAGTGACAGGGCCTTAGTTAGGGGTACAGTCAGGGCCTTAGTTAGGATCTGTGTCAGTCCTTGAGTTAACAGAAGTGTCAGGGCCTGAGTTAGGGACAGAGTCAGTGCCTGAGTTAAGAGAACAGTCAGGGCCTTAGTAAGGGAGAGTGTCAGTGCCTGAGTTGGGAGTAGTGTCAGGTCCTACTTAGGGACAGTGTCATTGCTTTAGTTATGAGTAGTGTCAGGGCCTTAATTCGGGACAGTGTTAGGGCCTGAGTTAAGAGTAGTGTCGAGGCCTTAGTTAGGGAGAATGACAGTACCTGAGATAGGAGTAGTGTCCGGTTCTCAGTTAGGGACAGTGTCAGGGCCTGAGTTAAGAGTAGTTTCAAGGCCTTAGTTATGGAGAATGTCAGGGCCGGAATTAGTAGTAGCATCTGTGCCATTGTTAGGTATTGTATCACCGCTTGATTTAGGAGTAGTGTCAGGGCCTTAGTTAGGGACAGTGTCAGGGCCTGATTTGGGAGTAGTGTCAGGGCCTTAGTTAGGATCTGTGTCAGTCCTTGAGTTAAGAGAAGTGTTGGGGCCTGAGTTAGGGACAGTGTCAGGCCCTGAGTTATGAGTAGTGTCAAGGCCTTAGTTAGGGAGAATGTAAGAGCCTGAATTAATAGTAGCATCTGTGCCATTGTAAGGTATTTTATCACCGCCTGAGTTAGGAGTAGTGTCATAGACTTAGTTAGGGACAGTGTCAGTGCCTGAGTTAGGGATTCTGTCAGGGCCTTAGTTAGGGGCAGTGTCAGTGCCTGAGTTAATGGTAGAGTCAGGGCCTTAGTTAGGGAGAGTGTCATTGCCTGAGTTGTGAGTAGTATCAGAGTCTTAGTTACGGACAGTGTCAGGGCCTAATTTATGAGTAGTCTCCGGGCCTTAGTTAGGGACAGTGTCATTGTCTGAGTTGGGAGTACATTCAGGGCCTTAGTTAGGGAGAGTGTCAGTGCCTAAGTTGGGACTAGCATCAGAGCCTTTGTTAGGTACAGTGTCAGGGACTGAGTTACGAGTAGTGTCAGGGTCTTAGTTAGGGACAGTGTCAGGGTCTTAGTTAGGGACAGTGTCAAGGTCTCAGTTCGGTGTAGTTTTAAGGCCTTTGTTAGGAACAGTGTCAAGGCCTGATTTAGGCCAAGCCTCCAGGACTCAGATAGGGACAGGTTCACAGCCTTGGGACTAATTTCAGGGACTTAGTTAGGGACAGCATCAGGGATTTATGTAGCCTAAGTGGAGCCATACCTGAAAGCAACCTGAAGGCCACCACATTCGGAGGCAGAAGTGAACCATGCACGCTCCTCTGAAGGAATATCCCACGGCAGTTGTCATTTTGTTTAAAGTTTGTAAAGCTATAAAAATTATTATTATATATATTATTTTCGGTACGTGGGCCTCTCACTTTTGTGGCCTCTCCCGTTGTGGAGCACAGGCTCCAGATGCGCAGGCTCAGTGGCCATGGCTCACGGGCCCAGCCCCTCCGTGGCATGTGGGATCTTCCCGGACCGGGGCATGAACACATGTCCGCTGCATCGGCAGGCAGACTCTCAACCACTGTGCCACCAGGGAAGCCCTAAAAATTATTTTTTTAAGAAAACTATATTCACAAGATGAAAGAATGATGTCCTAAAGAATCTCTTTAGCTACCTCGACATTAGCTAAAGAAAAGGTCTGGTTAAGGTCTAGGGATACTGCCAAGAAATGACCTAGGAATACTGTCAAGACCTTAGTTAATTAGAGCATCAGAGTCTAATTTAGGACCGGTGTCAGGGCTTCAGGTAAAGACAGCGTCAGAGCCTGCCTTAGGGAGAGCGACAGGGCCAGAGTGAGGACTAACGTCAGGGCCTTAGCTAGGGACAGTGTCAGGATGTGACTTAGGAGCAGCATAAAGGCCTCTGTAGGATCAGCATTAGGGTCTTCATTAAAGACACTATCAGGGCTTATGTTAGGGACATCCTCAGGGCCTCGCTTAGGGAGAGTGTCAGGGCTAAATTAGGAACAGTTTCAGGACCTTGGTAAGAGTCGGGTCAGGAAGTTAGCTCAGGAGTCAGGACTTTAGATATTGACCGCAGCAGAGATTTAGTTAGGGACAGTGTCAGGCCCTGGCTTAGGAGGAACAACCAGGCCTTAGGTACGGACAGTATCACAGCTCGAGATTAACTTCAAGGCCTTAGTTAAGGATAGCATAAGAGCTTTAGTCAGCATAAGAGGCACGACATTTGCTGGGACAGGGTCAGGTTACGTCTAGGGATAGTGTCAGGAAATGAACTAAGGAGAGTGTTAAGTCCTTAGTTACTAAGGGTATCAGGGCCTTATTTAGAACCAGTGTCAGGGCTTCAGATACGAACAGCATCACAGCCTGACTTAGGGAGAGCAACAGGGCCTGAGTGAGGCCTAGCGTCAAGGCCTCAGTTAGGGAAAGCTTCAAGGTCTGAGTTAGGGACAGTTGCAGGTCTTCACTTACGGACAGCAACAAGGCTTTCTTCGGGACAGTGTCAGGACGTTGGTTAGTGATGAGTCAGGATATTAGGTCAGGATAGTGTCCAGATTTTAGTTATTGCCAGCAGCAGGGCCTATATTAAGGACAGATTCTGGGCTTTATTTAGAGAAAGTGTCAGGGCCTTAGTTAGGGAGAGTATTAGGGTTCCACTTAGGATAAGATACAGGACATTAGATCGGGACAGAGTCAGGTCCAGGCCAGGGATACTGTCAGGAAATGACCTAGGGAGAGCGTGAAGACCTTAGTTACTGAGAGCATCAGGCCCTTAGTTAGGACCAGCATGAGGGCCTTAATCAGGACCAGTGCCAGGGCTTGATGTAGGGACAGCATCAGAACCTAAGTAAAGGATAGCAACAGGGCCTAAGCGAGGCCTATCTTTAGGGCCTGAGTGAGGGACAGTGTCAGGGCATGATGTAGGAGCAGCATAAAGGCCTCTGTAGGATCAGCATTAGGGTCTTCATTAAAGACATTATCAGGGCCTCTGTTAGGGACAGCCTCAGGGCCTCACTTAGGGACAGCATCAGGACTTAGTTTGGGACAGTTTCAAGACCTTGGTAAGACATCGGTCAGGATATTAGCTCAGGATAATGTTAGGACTTTAGATATTGACGGCAGCAGGTCCTTAGTTCGAGAGAGTGTCAGGGCCTGAGGTAGGACTAGCATCAGAGCCTTTGTTAGGTACAGTGTCAGGGACTGAATTAGGAGTAGTGTCAGGGCCTTAGTTAGGGACAGTGTCAGGGACTGAGTTAGGAATAGTGTCAGGGCCTTAGTTAGGGACAGTGTCCGGGTCGGAGTTAGGTGTAGTGTCACGGCCTTTTTGGCGACAGTGTCAGGGCCTGAATTAGGACTAGCATCAGAGCCTTGGTTAGGTACAGTGTGAGGGACTGAGTTAGGAATAGTGTTAGGGTGTTAGTTAGGGACAGTGTCAGGGCCTGAGTTAGGAGTGGGGTCAGGGTCTTAGGGTCAGTGTCAGGGCTTCAGGTAGGGACAGCATCAGAGTCTCACTTAGGGAGAGCGACAGGGCCTGAGTGAGGCCTAGCGTCAGGCCCTTAGCTGGGGCCCCTGTCAGGGCATGACTTAGGAGCAACATCAGGGCCTTTGTTGGATCAGCATTAGGGTCTTAGTTAAAGACATGATCAAGGCCTGAGTTATTCACAGCGTCAAGGAGTCAGTTAGGGAAAGCTTCAGGGCCTGAGTTAGGGGCAGCCTCAAGTCTTCACTTAGGTACAGTGATGGGGCTTTCCTAGGGACAGTGTCAGGACCTTGGTTAGTGATGGGTCAGAATATTAGTTCAGGATAGCGTCCGGATTTTAGTTAATGCCAGCAGCATGGCCTATATTAGGGACAGATTCCGGGCCTTATTTAGAGAAAGTATCAGGGCCTTAGTTATGGAGAGTATTAGGGTTCCAGTAAGGAAAAGATGCAGGACATTAGCTCAGGACTGAGTCAGGTTCCAGGCCAGGGATACTGTCAGGAAATGACCTAGGGAGAGCATGAAGACCTTAGTTATTTAGAGCATCCGGGGCTTAGTTAGGACCAGCATGAGGGCCTTAATTTGGACCAGTGCCTGGGCTTGATGTATGGACAGTGTCAGAGCCTAAGTAAAGTATAGCAACAGGACCTAAGTGAGTCCTATCTTTAGGGCCTGAGTGAGGGACAGTGTCAGGACATGACTTAGGAGCAGCATAAAGGTCTCTGTAGGATCAGCATTAGGGTCTTCATTAAAGACATTATCAGGGCCTCTGTTAGGGACAGCCTCAGGGCCTCATTTAGAGACAGCATCAGGACTTACTTTGGTACAGTTTCAAGACCTTGGTGAGATGTCGGTCAGGATATTAGCTCAGGATAATGTTAGGACTTTAGATATTGACGGCAGCAGATCCTTAGTTCGAGACAGTGTCAGGGCCTGAGGTAGGACTAGCATCAGAGCCTTTGTTAGGGACAGTGTCAGGGACTGAGTTAGGAGTAGTGTCAGGGCCTTAGTTAGGGACAGTGTCCGGGTCAGATTTAGGTGTAGTGTCACGGCCTTTTTAGCGACAGTGTCAGGGCCTGAATTAGGACTAGCATCAGAGCCTTGGTTAGGTACAGTGTCAGGGACTGAGTTAGGAGTAGTGTCAGGGCCTTAGTTAGGGACAGTGTCAGTGACTGAGTTAGGAATAGCATCAGAGCCTTTCTTAGGTACAGTGTCAGGGACCGAGTTAAGAATAGTGTCAGGGCCTTAGTTAGGGTCAGTGTCAGGGCTTCAGGTACGGACGGCATCAGAGCCTGACATAGGGAGATGGACAGGGCGTGAGTGAGGGCTAGTGTCAGGAACTTAGCTAAGGACACTGTCAGGGCATCATGTAGGAGCAGCATAAGGGCCTCGGTAGGACCAGTTTCAGGGGATTTGTTAAAGACATTTTCAGGGCCTCTGTTAGGGACAGTCTCAGGGCCTCACTTCGGGACAACATCACAGCCTGACTTAGGGAGAGCAACAGGGCCTGAGTGAGGCCTAGCGTCAGGCCCTTAGCTGGGACCCCTGTCAGGGCATGACTTAGGAGCAGCATCAGGGCCTTTGTTGGATCAGCATTAGGGTCTTAGTTGAAGATATTATCAAGGCCTGAGTTAGTCACAGCGTCAAGGCCTCAGTTAGGGAAAGCTTCAGGATGTGAGATAGGGACAGCCTCAGGTCTTCACTTAGGGCCAGTGACGGGGCTTTCTTCGGGACAGTGTCAGGACCTTGGTTAGTGATGGGTCAGGATATTAGTTCAGGATAGTGTCTGTATTTTAGTTAATGCCAGCAGCAGGGCCTATATTAGGGACAGATTCCGGGCCTTATTTAGAGAAAGTATCAGGGCCTTAGTTATGGAGAGTATTAGGGTTCCAGTTAGGATAAGATGCAGGACATTAGCTCAGGACCGAGTCAGGTTCTAGGCCAGGGATACTGTCAGGAATGACTTAGGAAGAGTGTGAAGACCTTAGTTATTGAGAGCATCTGGGGCTTAGTTAGGACCAGCATGAGGGCCTTAAACAGGACCAGTGCCAGGGCTTGATATACGGACAGTGTCAGAGCCTAAGTAAAGTACAACAACAGGGCCTAAGTGAGGCCTATCTTTAGGGCCTGAGTTAGGGACAGTGTCAAGACATGACTTAGGAGGCATAAAAGCCTCTGTAGGATCAGCATTAGGGTCTTCATTAAAGACATTATCAGGGCTTCTGTTAGGGGGAGCCTGAGGACCTCACTTAGGGACAGCGACAGGACTTACTTTGGGACAGTTTCATGACCTTGGTAAGACATCGGCCTGAGTTCGGACTTGCCTCCAGGCCTCAGATAGTGACAGGTTCATGGCCTTGGGACTAAATCTTGGCCTTAGTTAGGGACAGCATCAGGGATTTATTTAGCATAAGAGGAGCCATACCTGAAAGCAACCTGAAGGCCAACACATGTGGATGCAGAAGTGAGCCATGCACGCTCCTCTGAAGGAATATTCCACAGCAGTTGACTACATTTTGTTTAAAGTTTGTAAAACTATGAAAATTATTTTTTTTAAGAAAACTATATTCTCAAGATGAAGGAATCATGTCGTAAAGAATCTCTTTAGCTAGTCTCGACATTAGCTAAAGACAAGGTCAGGTTAAGGTCTAGGGATAGTGCCAGGAAATGACCTAAGGATAGTGTCAAGACCTTGGTTACTTAGAGCATTAGGGCCTAATTTAGGACCAGTGTCAGGGCTTCGGGTAGGGACAGCGTCAGAGCCTGACTTAGGGACAGCGACAGGGCCTGAGTGAGACCTCGAGTCAGGGCCTTAGCTAGGGACAGTGTCAGGGCATGACATAGGAGGAGCATAAGTGCCTCGGTAGGATCAGCATCAGGGACTTTGTTAAAGACATTATCAGGGCCTTTCGTAGGGACAGCCTCATGGCCTCTCTTAGGGAGAGCGTCAAGGCTCACTTAGCGACAGTTTCAGGACCTTGGTAAGAGACAGGTCATGAAATTAGCTCAGAATAGTGTCAGGACTTTAGATATTGACAGCAGCAGAGCCTTAGTTAGGGACAGTGTCAGGCCCTGATTTAGGACGAACATCTTAGCCTTAGGTAGGAACAGTGTCATGGCTTCAAGACTAATTTCAGGGCCTTAGTTAAGGACAGCATAAGGGCTTTAGTTAGCATAAGAGGCACGACATTTGCTAGGGATAGTGTCACATTAAGGTCTAGGGATAGTGTCAAGAAAGGACCTATGGATAGTGTCAAGACCTTAGTTACTGAGATTTTCAGTGCTTTATTTAGAACCAGTGTCAAGGCTTCAGGTAGGGACAGCATGAGAGCCTGACTTAGGGAGAGTGAAAGGGCTTGAGTGAGGCCTAGCATCAGACCCTTAGCTGGGGACACTGTCAGGGCACGACGTGGTAGCAGCATCAGGGCCTTCATTGGATCAGCATTAGGGTCTTAGTTAAATACATGATCAGGACCTGTGTTATTAACAGCGTCAGGTCCTCAATTAGGGACAGCTTCAGGGCCTGATTTAGTGACAGCCTCAGGTTTTCACTTATGGAAAGTGACAGAGCTTTCTTAGGGATAGTGTCAGGACCTTGGTTAGAAATGGGTCATGATATTAGGTTAGGATAGTGTCCCGATTTTAGATGTTGCCGGCAGCAGGGCCTATATTAGCGACAGATTCCAGGTCTTAGTTAGAAACAGTGTCAGGGCCTTAGTTAGGTATACTCAAGGCCTTAGTTAGGGAGAATATTAGGGCTTCAGTTAGGAAAAGATACAGGACATTAGCTCGGGACAGAGTCAGGTTCCAGGCCAGGGATAGTGTCAGGAAATGACCTAGGGAGAGCGTGAAGACCTTAGCCATTGAGAGCATCAGAGACTTAGGACCAGTGTCAGGGCTTTAATCAGGGCCACTGCCTGCACATGAGATATGGACAGCCTCAGAGCATAACTAAGGTACAGCAACAGGACCTAAGTGAGGCCTATCTTTAGGGCCTGAGTTAGAGACAATGTCAGGGTATGACTTAGGAGCAGCATAAGGGCCTCGATAGGATCAGACTCAGGGGCTTTATTAAACACATTCTCAGGGCCTCTGTTAGGGACAGCCGCAGGGCCTCACATAGGGACAGCATTAGAGACTGACTTAGGAGAGTGACAGGGCCTGAGTGAGACCTAGCGTCAGGGATTCAGCTAGGGACAGTGTCAGGGCATGTCTTAGGAGAGCATAATGGCCTCGGTAGGATCAGCCCTTGGTCCTCGTTGAACACATTATCAGGGCCTCTGTTAGGGAAAGCCTCAGGACCACACTTAGGCACAGCGTCAGGGCTTAATTTGGGACAGTTTCAGGACCTTGGTATGACATGGGTCAGGATATTGGCTCAGGATAATGTCAGGACTTTAGATATTGATGGCCGCAGAGCCTTAGTTAGAGACATTGTCAGGGCCAGAGTTAGGAATAGCATCAGAGCCTTTGTAAGGTATAGCATCAGACACTGAGTGAGTGGTGTCAGGGCCTTAGATAGGGACAATGTTAGGCCATGACGTAGGAGCAGCATAAGGGCCTCCATAGGACAAGCCTCAGGGGATTTGTTAAAGACATTATCAGGACTTCTGTTAGGGACAGCCTCAGGGCCTCACTTAGGGGCAGCGTCAGGGCTTACTTAGGGGCAGTTTCAGGACCTTGGTAAGAGATAAGTAAGGAAATTAGCTCAGGATAGTGTCACGACTTTAGATATTGACGGCAGCACTTAGTTTGGGACAGCATCAGGCCCTGATTTATGACGAACATCCATGCCTTAAGTAGGGACAGTGTCACAGCCTCGAGACTAATTTCAGGGCCTTAGTTAAGGACAGCATCAGGGCTTTAGTTAGCATAAGAGGCATGATATTTGCTAGGGACCGGGTCAGGTTAAGTTGTAGGGATAGTGTCAGGAAATGACCTAAGGATAGTGTGAAGACCTTAGTTGCTGAGAGTATCCGGGCCTTATTTAGAACCAGTGTCGGGCCTTCAGGTAGGGACAGCATCAGAGACCGACTTAGGAGAGTGACAGGGCCTGAGTGAGACCTAGCGTCAGGGCCTTAGCTAGGGACAGTGTCAGGGCATGACATAGGAGCAGCATAAGTGCCTGGGTATGATCAGCTTCAGGGGATTTGTTAAAGACATTATCAGGACCTATGTTAGGGACAGCCTCAGGGCCTCACGTAGGGACAGCATCAAGGCCTACTCAGAGAGAGTTTCAGGACCTTTGTAAGAGATGGGTCAGGATATAAACTCAGGAGAGTGTCAGGACTTTAGATATTGATGGCAGCAGGGCCTTAGATAGGGACAGTGTCAAACTTTTAATTAGAACTAGCATCAGGGCCTCTGCTGGGGACAGTTTCAGGACTGGATTTAGGATGAGCATCTAGGCCTTTGTTAGGGACAATTTCAAGGCCTTGGGACTAAATTCAGGGCCTGAGTTCAGCACAGCATAAGGGCTTCAGTTAGCATAAGAGGCAGGATATTTGTAGGGACAAAGTCAGGTTGAGATCTAGGGACAGTGTCAGGAAATGACCTTGGGATAGTGTCAAGACTTTAGTTACTGAGAGTATCAGGGCCTTAATTAGAACCAGTGTCAGGGCTTCAGTTAGGGCCAGCGTCAGAGCCTGACTTAGGGAGAGTGACAGGGCCTGAATGAGGCCTAGTGTCAGACCCTTAGCTGGGGACCCTTTCAGGACATGACTTTTTAGCAGCATCAGAGATTTAGTTAGCATAAGAAGCTTGACATTACCTAAAGACAAGGTTAGGTTAAGGTATAGGTATAGTGGCAGGAAATGACCTATGGATAGTGTGAAGACCTTACTTATTGAGAGCATTAGGGCCTTTGTTAGGAACAGCGTGAGGCTCTTAATCAGGACAAGTGACAGGGATTTATGTACGGACAGCATCAGAGCCTAACTAAGGTACAGCAACAGGGCCTAAGTGAGGCCTAATTTTAGGGCCTGAGTTAGGGGCAGTGGCAGGCCATGACTTAGGAGCAGCATAAGGGCCTTTTGTAAGATCAGCATTAGGGTCTTCTTTAAAGACATTCACAGGGCCTCTGTTAGGGACAGCCTCGGGACCTCAGTTAGGGACAGCGTCAGGTCTTTCGTTGGGACAGTTGTAGGACCTTGGTAAGACATGGGTCAGGATAGTAGCTTAAGATAATTTAAGGACTTTAGATATTGATGGCATGAGGGACTTAGTTAGAGACAGTGTCAGGGACTGAGTTAGGACTAGTATCAGCACCTTAGTTAGGTACAGTGTCAGGGACTGTGTTACGAGTAGTGTCAAGATCTTAGTTAGGGACAGTGTCAGGGTCTGAGTTAGGTGTAATTTTAAGGCCTTTGTTAGGAACAGTGTAAAGGCCTGAGTTAGGACAAGCCTCCAGGCCTCAGATAGGACAGGTTCATGGCCTTGGGACTAATTTCAGGGCCTTAGTTAGGGACAGCATCAGGGATTTAGTTAGCATAAGAGGAGCCATAACTGAAAGCAACCTGAAGATAAACACAAGCGGATGCAGAAGTGAACCATGCACGCTCCTCTGAAGGAATATTCCACAGCAGTTGAGTACATTTTTTTAAGTTAGTAAAACTGTAAAATTTAATTTTTTTAGAAAACTATATTCACAAGATGAAAGAATCACATCCTAAAGAATCTCTTTAGCTAGTCTCGACATTAGCTAAAGACAAAGTTAGGTTAAGTTTGGGCCTTAGTTAGTACTGGTCAGGGCCTTAGTTAGGGAGAGTAGTAGGGCTTCAGTTAGGATAAGGGGGAGGACATTAGCTCGAGACAGAGTCATGTTCCAGACCAGGGATATTGTCAGGAAATTACCTAGGGATAGCATGAACACCTTAGTTATTGAGTGCATCAGGGCCTTAGTTAGGGCCAGCATCAGGGCCTTAATCAGGACAAGTGCCAGGGGTTGATGTTCGGACAGCATCAGAGCCTAATTAAGGTACAGCAACAGGGCCTAAGTGAGGCCTATCTTCAGCGCCTGAGTTAGGGACAGTGTCAGGGTATGACTTAGGAGTAGCATAATGGCCTCTGTAGGGTCAGCATTAGGGTCTTTGTTAAAGATATTATCAGGGGCTCTGTTAGGGACAGCCTCAGGGCCTCACTTAGGGACAGCGTCAGGGCATACTTTGGGACAGTTTCAGGACCTTGGTAAGACATGGGTCAGGATATTACCTCAGGATAATGTCAGGTCTTTAGATATTGATGGCATCAGGGCCTTAGTTAGTGACAGTGTAAGGGCCTGAGTTAGGACTAGCATCAGAGCCTTTGTAAGGTACAGTGTCAGGGACTGAGTTTGGTGTAGTGTCAGGGCCTTAGTTAGGGACAGTGTCAGGGCCTGAGTTAGGCCGAGCCTCCAGGCCTCAGTTAGGGACAGGTTCATGGCCTCGGGACCACTTACAGGGCCTTAGTTAGGGACAGCATCAGGGATTTATTTAGCATAAGAGGCTCGACATTATCGAAAGAAAAGTTTAGGTTAAAGTCTAGGGATAGTGTCAGGAAATGACTGAGGGATAGTGTCAAGACCTTAGTTACCTAGAGCATCAGGACCTAATTTAGGACCATTGTCAGGGGTTCAGGTAGGTACAGCGTCAGAGCCTGACTTAGGGGGAGTGACAGGGCCTGAGTGAGGCCTATCGTTAGGGCTTTAGTTAGGGACAGTGTCAGGGCATGACTTAAGAGCTGCATAAGGGCCTAGGTAGAATCAGCCTCAGGGGCTTTGTTAAAGATATTATCAGGTCCTCTGTTAGGGACAGCTCAGGACCTCACTTAGGGACAGCATCAAGTCCTTCTTAGAGACAGTTTCAGGACCTTAGTAAGAGATGTGTCAGGATATCAGCTCAGGATAGTGTCAGGACTTTAGATATTGACAGCAGCAGGGCTTTCATTAGGGAAAGTGTTAAGGCCTTAGTTAGGACTAGCATCAGGGCCTCTGTTAGGTATGGTGTCAGGGTCTGAGTTAGGAATAGTGTTATGGCTTATTTAGGGAAAATGTCTGGGCTGGATTTAGGATGATCATCTAGGCCTAAGTTAAGGACAGTATCACAGCTTTGGGACTAAATTCAGGGCCTGAGACAGGCACAGCATAAGGGCTTCTGTTAGCATAAGAGGTAGGGCATTAGCTAGGGACAGGATTAGGGTAAAGTCTTCAGATCGTGTCAGGCAATGACCTAGGGATAGTGTCAAGACCTTAGTTACTGTGAGTATCAGGGCCTTATTTAGAACCAGTGTCAGGGCTTCAGGTACGGACAGCATCAGAGCCTGACTGAGGGAGAATGACAGTGCCTTGTTTAGGGACAGGGTCAGGCCAACAGTGAGGGATATCTAAGGTATTAGGGACATTGTCAAGGCCTTAGATTGGGCCAGCATCAGGTATGTAGTGCCTACCAGTGCCAGGGCATTAATGAGGGACAAAATTAGGGTGTTAGTTAGGGAAAGAGTCAGGTCTTTAGTTACAGACAGTTTTAGGGCCTCAGGTAGAATCGGCATCAAGGGCTTAGTTAGGAAGAGCATCAGGGCCTCAGTTAGGTTCAACATCAGAACGTTAGTTAGGGCCAGCAACAGGGCCTTAGTTAGGGACAGTGTTGAGGGCTTCAGTAAGAGAAAGTTTAGGCCAATAGTTAGAGACACTTCAGAGAATGTCTTTAGGGGTATATTCAGGGCCTTAATAATAGAATCAGGGTGTTACTCTGTGACCACTTAGGCACTAAGGGACAGCATCAAAGCCTAACTTATGGAGAGTGTCAGCATCTTGGCGATAGTGTTAGGGACTTTGTAATTTATAGCTTAGGCCATTAGCTAGGGACAGTGTCAGGGGTTTATTAAGGGCAGTGTCGAGACTTAATGAGGGACATCTTCAGGGCCTTAGTTATGGACAGAATCAGGTCCATACTTGGGACCAGTGTCAGGCAGTTATTTAGGGTCAGTGTCAGGGCCTTCTGTAGAGATAGCGTCAAGGCCCTTAGTTAGGAAGAGGGTCAGGGCCTTAGGACAGGGTCAGAGACTTACTTAGGCACATATTCAGGACCTTAGTAATGGAAAGGATCAGGACCACAGTGAGGGACATCTAAGTCTATAAGGGACATCGTCAGCCCTTAGATAGGATCAGCATCAGGGCCGTAATTAAGACCAGTGTCAGGGCGTTATTTAGGGACAAAATTAGGATGTTAGTTAAGGAAAAAGTCAGGAAATAAGCTACAGACAGTGTCAGCTTCTCAGGACCTTAGTGCCATTTTCAGTACATCATTTATGGGCCGCATCAGGGCATTAATGAAGGAGAGCTGATGTTATTAGGGACCGTGTCAGGGCCTTAGTTAGGGACTTTGTCAGGGCCTTTGGTAGGGATAGAGTGAGGCCATTAGTTAAAGACAGACTCAGGGCCTTAGTTAGAGACGCCTTCAGTCTTTAGTTAGGGAGAGTGTCAGGGCCTCGGTTAAAGATAAGTTGAGGGCCTTTGTTAAGGACAGCCTCAGGGCCTCAGGAAGAGCATAAAGACCTTAATTAAGGTCAGTGTCAAGGCTTTAGTTAGAGACAGTTCAGGCCAGTAGTTAGGGACATAATCAGGGCCTTTGTTAGTGACATCCTCAGGCCTTAGAGACAGCATCAGGACCTTAGTTAGGGAGAGAGATAAATTAATATTTAGGGAAAGCTCACGCCATTCTACACAGCTCAGAGCCATAGTGAGTGTCAGCGTCAGGGCCTGGTAGTGAAATCAAGCAGGGCCCTGTGGGGCTCCTGGGCATGAAAGCCTTTCCCATGTCTCCTGTTTCCTGTTTGTTGGGAATAGGCTACAGGCTGCACGACCTTCCCTGGGTTCCAAAGGGCAGATTCAAACTGTTGCTAACCAGAGAAGGGAGGGAATGCAGAGACAGGGAGGAACCGTCAGGAAACAATAGTGCAGCCTTGGGGCAGGATCCTGGTTCTGCCTCAAGGGATGTACCTAAGAATATCTTTGGGCTCTTTACCAAACTAAAACCCCCATAAAATAGAAGATTTTAGTGTTCTTCACTCCAAAGAAGCTCATTAAGAGACCATCTGAGGCCAGATTAAAGGGAGTTAAGGCCCTGTGCACACACTAATCCTTAGGAGCAAGTGTGTCCTTAATCCATTGCTGTAAAACTCCTCACCACATCCTCCTGAATTGGGGCACACAATTTTTGAGGGCACGAGTTTTCTGTGTCCCCCTTTGGCTGCCAAAGCAGTAAAGCTATTCTTTTCTACTTCCTCCAAACGTCTCTTTGAGATTCGATTCAGCACTGGTGCACAGAAGTCGAGCTTTTGACATCAAATTTAGTACCCAGTGTGGGGCTGACTTGGGGATGGCCCCTGTGGGTCCCCTGAGTTGATCAGACAGTCTGAGATTTTCTCCACGCCAGCCTCTTTCAAGTGAGTGTAGGGTTGGGGAATTCCTTTAGAGGCCAGAACACCTGGGACTCTTGCCTGGAAAGGCCGAGCCCCAGTCATCCCAGCAGGTAGAACTCTGGGACAGGAGTAGATGGTGAAAGAGGGACCACCCTAGCAGCTGTCAAGGCTGTCTTTGCCTTGAGGACATTCCTCTCTTCCTCCTGCCTGGACTGCCCTGAATGTCCTACTCCAAGGGATTATTTAGGGGAACCAGGAAAATAGCATTTGGGATGTTGCAAGAGCTCAGCCAGCATGTGGTAACTCCCCTGGCATGCACTCTGAGGTCCTTTTAGCCCTGTACATTTGGGGGAACCTTGGTTCCGATTTGTGTGACTTTTCATTCCAGGAAATCTCATTTGGAAGGTGCAACCCTTGGACAGAGGTCACAGGCTAAGTTGAGACTTGGAAGCTGATTTGAGTCTTGTGCTGTTTGGTTTTTGGTTTCTGTTTGGTTTTTTGCTCCTTTGGTTTGAGGCTTCCGTTGTTGGTTAGGATTTTGTTTTGCTCTTAGTCCACGTGTGAGTGTTCTATGGTTCAAACATAAGAAGTGCTTCTTCATCAGTTCCATCTGATAGCCAATGGGCAAAATCCTGGCAGACTGGTCAACCTATAGTTGTAAACCTAAGACTAAGAAAAGAATGAAATTCTATTGTAATTTTGTCTGGCCAATGTATGGACACATTCTTGAAAAATGAGGAAAGCTCGTCTTTGAATGGTAACCTAAATGACTATACTATCCTTCAGCTAGAGTTATTTTGTCACAGGAAGAGAAAGACAAGAGAAATTTCATATGTTCATGCATTTATGAAGCTACGTGATAGCTAGGTAATAGGCTGATGGTAAAAGAGAAAAGAAAGTCACTTTGTACTAGAGCTGGTTATACCTGAATGTGGAAAAAAATAAGGGGCAACATAAGATGGATACAGAAGGTGATGAACATTTGTGAAAAGGGAACACTGAGGAAAGAGTTGTGCATGACCGGGATTTTCTAAGATGGATTTTGTTGGAAGTAGGTTAGGGCAAGCCTGGATTTGGTTTCTCCCTCCAAAGTTTTCTGGGAATGCTGCTTTCGATAACAGCTTGTGAGTTCCTTTGCCTGTGTCTGTGATCTCTCTTTTTGTTTGAAATCTCTTTACTTTGGTTCAGTGAATAAGTGTTGTTTGGCCAATTCTAACAGTTCTTTTGATCTCCAGCTAACTTTGAGATGTTTTAGAAGGCCCTTGAGCCATCTCAGACAGAAATGTGTGATTAGTATGTTAAATTACATGGAATTCCTAAAAATCTAGTATGTCCTGGTAAAGTTTTATGAGTCATAATTCTAGGAATTCTTAAATGTTGTATATAACAGCAATCATGGTTTCTTTTGTCATTTACAGTGTGATCCAAGGTTTAGCCATGACCTTTTAAGTCTTTATGTGATTTATAGATAGTTCCTGTTGTGCTCTAACACTTTGCAAAAGTGCTCCATCTTCAAGAAGATCTACGTGAAGGACATTTTGGCAAGCACAGGTCTCTGATAAATTTCATATCATAATGCCAAACTGGGTAAGAAATGAGAAATCTTAATGGAGAATCTGATGGCTTCATACAAAGTTAACAAAAGGATTGGTTACTGAGTGAACTGGTGAATATGGTTATCATGTTTTTGTTTTTTTGTTACTGGCTTTGATCTGTGTTTTCCAGACACAGGGAAGTCCTTCCCCTCAAGCTACTTAGGACTTGGAGCAATTGGATGAATTACAGCTCTGTATTGAAATCTGTATTTATGAAAGTTACTGTGTTGGCTTCATTTTGCCCTGATGTTTAAGAGAAAAGTTACCTAGTAAAGTTATCAGAATGTAATGACTCACGATGTATCACTGTTTGCTTTAGGTCTATTGCTAAAAGCACATGTGCAATGCTTGTGTGACAATTGGGTATGAATAATAAAATGTATGGCCTATACAAAGCGTTTTCTCATTAACATTCCTCTGAGCATGTTCACGATACCTGATCAGTATTCCCCCAATGTGGATTAACTAGGCAAATATAAAGGAGGCCTAGCACTGAAGGACATGATCTACACCTGGGGCAAACAGCTGAATCATTCTGGCACTGAGGGATTGATATTTTGATCATCAATGCTTTCTATTGTAATCAAAAGTGAAAAAAAAGAAAACTCTTCATGTATCAAGGTGTGAGGAAGTCACTCTGGCTTATACCTGGTTTAACTTAAATCTTACTGACAAAAGTTGCCTGTTTTGTGGCCTATTGGATATGAATTGTACATCTGCTTTGGCATTGAAGAGGGGAATGCATTTGACAGTCAAAAAGGAGTGACTATGGTTCAGATATCCAATGCATTTGACAGTCAAAAAGGAGTGGCTATGGTTCAGATATGGTTCAGATATCCAACTATGATTCAGATATTCAGATATCCAATGTAGATGTGATTTAGATGCATTCCTATATTTTTTGTTTGTTTGTTTTCCAAGTTTTTTTTTTTTTTTTTTTTTTTTTTGCTGTGGACCATTTTTTAAGCCTATTGAATTTGTTACAATATTGTTTCTGTTTCATGTTTTCAAGTTTAGGTCACGAGGCATATGGGATCTTAGCTCCCCGCCCAGGGATCAAATGGGCACCCACTGTGTTGGAAGGCGAAGTCTTAACCACTGGACCACCAGGGAAGTCCCTGCATTCCTGTATTGTTCAACTTGGATTTCTGAGCTATATCAGACTCGGGACGCCACCAGCCATGCTCAAAACAATGTCTGCTGATAGCTGCAACCGTACGTTTTCAAGGACTCCTCTCTTAACTATTAAATTTCAAACAATGATGTTAGATCAGATACTAATAGAAAGATGAGACATATGTGTAGTGGTCAATAGCTCCTGTTATGGATACGTCAATACTACAACAAAAGTTAAAACCTACTTAGGTAGAATTAGACAACTGGCTACAAAGTCTCTCTGAAGTGTCAGTTCCAGACCACGTTTCAGACATATTCTCCTGAATTCCTAAGGGAATGAGATCTATTTTTACTATTAAATTTTCAGTTGTTACCCCTCCTATTTTAACTGGATTTGTTGCACCAAAACGGGGGACCAAGGGACTGAGATCTTAATCATACGAGTCTCAGGTATAGGACTTGGATCTCAAATATTTCTAACTTGGTATCCATTCCCCTAGATTTAGGCAGGACGGCACCCCATTTAGGCAGGAAGTAGGCAGAGTGGTCATCACCCTGTTCCCTGAATGATAAAAGTGAGGTGTTGATTAAGACCGAGTCCCCTTAAAACCGATTTCCTGTGTCAAGTTTATGATTAATATCTCAATCTGAAATGATGATTCCTTTTCTTGTCAAAAATCTGTTCTCCTCAAAATTAGGGAGTATCCAGAAGAGGAGGAGTGAAACTGAGAGAGACTCTGTGGTCTCCTGGGCACAGAAGTCTTTCTGTTTGCCTCCTAACTTGTTTTTAGGGAATAGACTAGAGACTCCAGGGCCTTCCCTGAGTTCCAAAGGGCAAATTTGAACAGTTGCTAATCAAGGAAGTGAGGGGATGCAGAGACAGGGAAAAACAGTCAAGAAACAATAGTGCAGCCTTGAGGCAGGGTCCTGGTTCTGCCTCAAGGGATACACATAACAATATCTTTGAGATCCTTAAAGAACTAAAACCCCCAACAAATGGAAGATGTTAGCATTCTTCAGTCCTGAGGAACTCATCAAGAAACCACCTGAGACCAGATTAAAGGCGTGCAGGCCCTGCATACACACTGATCCTTATCAGCAAGCACACCCTTGATCCATCGCTATAAAACACCAAATCCACCCACATTGGGACACACAGCTGTTGAGGACATGAGCTGCTGTGTCCTGCATTGGCTGGCAGAGTGATAAAACTAATCTTTTGTATTTCTCCAAAACACTGTTCTTGAGATTTGATTCAGAATTGGTGCAGAGAGGCTGATTATTCAGTGTCAGTTAGGTACAGAGTCAGGCAGTTAGTTAGAAACAGTGTCAGGTCTATAGTTATGGAAAGCCTCAGGGAATTAGGGAGGGACAGACCAAGATATTACAGACAGCATCAGATCCTGAGTTCGGGAGAGTGTCAGGGCATGACGTAGGACCAGCATCAGTACTGTAGATAGGATCAGCATCACGGTCTTAATTAAGGTTATTGCCAGGACCTGAGTTAGGAAAAGTGTCAGGGCCTGACTTAGGGACAGCTTCAGGGCCTTAGTTAGGGACAGAGTCAAGACCTGACTTAGGGACAATGTCAGGGCCTGAGTGAGGCCTAGCATCATGTTCTTAGCTAGGATCAGCATCAGGGCCTTAGTTAAAGATATTGTCAGGGCCTGAGTTAGGCACAGCAACAGGGCTTCAAAGGGACAGCCTCAGGGCCACACTTTGGGATGGCAGCAGGACTTTAGTAGGGACAGTGTCAGGACCATGGTAAGAGATGGATCAAGTTATTAGCTCAGGATAGTGTCTGAATATTACTTATTGACGGCAGCAAGGCTGATGTTAGGGACAGCTACAGGGCCTTGGTTAGGGACAGCGTCAGAACCTGAGTTAGATCAAACATCAGGGCCTAGGGTAAGACTAGGGTCAGGGCCTTTGTTAGGGACAATGTCAAGGCCAGGCTTAGGCTTAGCCTGAGGGCCTGAGTTAGGCTGAGCTTCAGGGCCTTAGTTAGGGACAGCCTCAGGGCCTCACTTAGGGACAGCTTCAGGGCTTACCTAGGGACTGTCTGTATGTTGGTAAGAGATAGGTAAGGATATCAGCTCAGGATATTGTCAGGACTTTAGTTATTGACAGCATCAGGGCCTTAGTTAGGGACAGTGTCAAGGCGGTACTTACGACAAGTGTCAGAATCTTTGTTAGGTACAGTGTCAGGGCCTGAGTTAGGAGTAGTGTCAGGGCCTTAGTTAGGGACAGCATCAGGGCTTTAGTTAGCATAAGAGGCAAGACTTTAGCTAGGGACAGGGTAAGGTTAATGTCTAGGGATAGTGTCAGGAAATGAGCTTGGGATAGTATCAAACCTTGTTACAGAGAGTATCAGGGCCTTACTTAGGAGCAGTGTCAGGGCTTCAGGTAGGGACTGTCAGATCCTGACTTAGGGAGAGCGACAGGGCCTGAGTAAGACCTAGTGTCAGGGCCTTAGCTAAGGACAGTGTCAGGACATGACTTAGGAAGAGCATCAGCGTCTCAAAGACATTTTGAGGGTCTGAGTTAGGTACAGCGTCTGGGCCTGAGTTAAGGAAAGCCTAGGGCTTCACTTAGGGAGAGTGTCAGGGCTGACATAGGGACAAAGTTAGGACCTTGGTTAGAGATAGGTCAGTATATTAGCTCAAGATAGTGTCAGGACTTTAGTTATTGATGGCAGCAGGGCCTATATTAGGGACAGCTTCCGGGCCTTAGTTAGAGACAGTATCAGGGCCTTAGTTAGGATTAGCCAGAGACTTAGTTAGAGACAGCATTAGGACTTGGGTTAGGAAAAGAGACCAGACATTAGCTAGGGACAGGGTCAGATTACATTCTAGGCATAGTGTAAGGAAATCACCTAGGGATAGTGTCAAGACCTTAGTTATTGAGAGCATCAGGGTCTTATTTAGGACCAGTGTCACGGCTTCAGGCAAGGACATCATCAGAGCCTGAGTTAAGGATAGCATCAGGGCCTTACTTAGGGAAAATGTCAGGGCCTGAGTGAGGGGTACACTCAGGGATTGAGTTAAAAGCAGTGTTGGGGCCTTAGTTAGGGACAGTGGTAGGGCATGACTTAGGAAGAGCATCAGGGTCTCAAAGGCATTTTGAGGGTCTGAGTTAGGTACAGCATCTGGGCCTGAGTTAGGGACAGACTCAAGTCTTCATGTAGGGACAGAATCAGGGCTTACATAGGGACAGTGTCAGGACCTTGGTAAGAGATGGGTCAGGATATTAGCTCAGGATAGTTTCAGGATGGTAGTTATTGAAGGCAGCAAGGCTGATGTTAGGGACAGCTTCAGGGCCTTAGTTAGGGACAATGTCAGGGCCTGAAATAGGCCTAAATTCATGGCTTGACTTAGACCTAGCTTTAGGACATGAGTTAGGACTAGCATAGGGCCCTTTTTAGGGGCAGTGCCAGGGTCTGAGTCAGGTGTAGCATCAGGGCTTGAGTTAGACCTAGCGTCTGGGCCTGAGTTAGGTCTAGCTCCAGGACCTTAGTTAGAGATAGTTTCCAGGCCTTAGTTAGGACTAGCATCAGGGCCTTTATTAGGGACAATGTCAGGACTAGAGTTAGGGCTAGTGTGAGGGACTCATTTAGTGACAGCCTCAGGGCTTACTTACGGAGAGTGTCAGGGCCTTGGTAACAGAGGCACCAGGACATTACCTATGGATAGTGTTGGGATTTAGTTATTGACGGCAGGAGGCCCTAGGTTAGGGACAGAGTGGGATCTGAGTTAGGACTCGCATCAGGGCCTGAATTAGGACTAGCTTGAAGGCTGTAGTTAGGGACAGTGTAAAGGCCTGAGTTAGGACTTGTGTCAGGGCCTTCGTTAGGGACAGCACCAGGGCTTTAGATAGCATAAGAGGCAGGAAATTAGTTAGGGACAGTGTCAGGTTAAGGGCGAGGGATAGTGTCAGGAAATGAGGTAGGGATAGCGTGAAGACCTTAGTTATTGAGAGCATCAGGCCCTTATTGAGCACCAGCATCAGTGACTTATTCCGGACCAGTGTCAGGGCTTCAGGTAGGGACGGCGTCAGAGCCTGACATAGGGAGAGCGACAAGGCCTGAGTGAGGCGCAGTGTCAGGGCCTTAGCTAGGGACAGATCAGGTCATGACAGGAGCAGCATCAGGGCCCTTGTAGGATCAGTTTTACGGTCTTACTTCAAGACGTTATCAGGACCTGAGTTACTCACAGCGTCAGGGCCTCAGTTAGGGATATTTTCAGGGCCTGGGTCAGGGACAGCTTCAGGACCTTATTTAGAGACAGCGTCAGGGCTGACTTAGGGACAGTGTGAGGACTTTGATTAGAGATGGGTCAGGATATTAGCTCAGGATAGTGTCAGGACTTTAGTTATTGTCAGCAGCAGTGTCTATATTAGGGACAGCTTCCGGGCCTTAGTTAGAGAGAGTGTCACAGTCTTAGTTAGGACTAACCAGGGCCTTAGTTAGGCAGAGCAATAGGGTATCAGTTAGGATAAAAGGCAGGACATTAGCTAGGGAGAGGGTGAGGTTAAAGTCTAGGGACAGTGTCAGGAAATGACCTAAGGATAGTGTCAAGACCTTACTGAGTGTATCAAGACCCTATTTAGGACCAGCGTCAGGGCTTCAGGTAGGGACAGCATCAGAGCCTGACTTAGGGAGAGTGACAGGGCCTGAGTGAGGCCAAGCATCAGGGACTTAGTTAGTGACAGTATCAGGGCATGACTTAGGAGCAGCATCAGGGCCTTCGTAGGATCAGCGTTAGGTTCTTAGGATAAGAGGCAGGACGTTAGCTAGGGACAGAGCCAGGTTACAGGCTAGGGATAGTGTGAAGACCTTAGTTATTGAGAGCATCAGGGCCTTATTCATTTCAGGACCAGTGTCATAGCTTGATGTAGGCACAGCATCAGAGCCTGACTGAGGTACAGTGACAGGGAATACCTGAGGACTCTCGTTAGCACCTGAGTTAGGGGCAGTGTCGGGGCATGACTTAGGAGGAGCATAAGGGCCTCGTTAGGATCAGCATCAGGGTCTTTGTTAAAGACATTCTCAGGGCCTTTCGTAGGGACAGCCTCTGGCCCTCGCTTACGTACAGCATCAGGGCTTACTTAGGAACAGTTTCAGGACCTTGGTAAGAGATGGGTCAGGAAATTAGCTCAGGGTAGTGTCAGGACTTTAGATGTTGACAGCAGCAGGGCCTTAGTTAGGACAAGCCCCAGGGCCTTTGTTAAGTAGAGTTTCACAGCCTGAGGTAGGAGTAGTATCAGGGCCTTAGTAAGGGACAGTGTCAGGGCCTGAGTTAGGTGTAGTGTCAGGACCTGACTTAGGACGAACATCTAGGACTTAGGTAGGGACAGTGTCACAGCCTTGAGACTAATATGACGGCCTCAGTTAAGGACAGATTCAGGGCTATAGTTAGCATAAGAGACACAACTTTAGCTAGGGTAAAGTCTACGGATTATGTCAGGAAATGATGTAGGGATAGTGTCAAGACCTTAGTTACTGAGAGTATCAGGGTCTTATTTACAACCAGTGTCAGGGCTTCAGGTAGGGACAGCATCAGAGCCTGACTTAGTGAGAGAGACAGGGCCTAAGTGAGGCCTCTCATCCAGTCCTTTGCTGGGGACACTGTCAGGGCATGACTTAGGTCAGCACCAGGGCCTTTTGTGGATCAGCATTAGGGTCTCAGTTAAAGACATGATCAGGGCCCGAGTTAGGCACAGCATCAAGCCCTCAGTTAGGGATAGCTTCAGGGTCTGAGTTAGGGTCAGCCTCATGTCCTGAATTAGGGACAGCGACAGGGCTTTCTTAGGGACAGTGTCAGGGCCCAGGTTAGAGATGGTCAGGATATAAGCTCAGGATATTGTCAGGACTTTATATATTGAATGCAGCACGACTTTAGTTAGACACAGTGTCAGGGCCTGAGTTAGGGCTAGCATCAAAGCCTTTGTTAGGTACAGTGTCAGAGCCTGGGTTAGGAGTAGTGTCAAGGCCTTAGTTAGGGCCAGTTTCAGGGCCTGAGTTAGGATTAGTGTCAGGGCTTTAGTTAGGGACAGTGTCAGTGCCTGAGTAAGGAATAGCATCAAAGCCATTGTTAGGTATAGTGTCAGGGCCTGAGTTAGAAGTGGAGTCAGGGACAGTGGCAGGGCCTGAGTAAGGTGTAGTGTCAGGGCCTTAGTTAGGGACAGTATCATGCCCTGACTTAAAATGAGCATACAGGCCACAGTTACAGACAGTGTCATAGCCTCGGGAATAATTTCAGGGCTTTACTTAGGTACAGCCTCAGGGCTTTAATTAGAATAAAAGGCATGACATTAGCTATGGACAGGGTCAGGTTAAGATCTAGGGATAGTGTCACAAAATGACCTATGAATAGTGTCAAGACCCTAGTACTGAGAGTATCAAGGCCTTATTTAGGACGAGCATAGGGTTTCATGTACGGAGAGCGCCTGAGCCTGAATTAGGGAGAGCGACAGGGTCTGAGTGAAACCTAACGACAGGGCCTTAACTAGGGACCGGGTGAGGGCATGACTTAGGAGAAGCATCAGGGGATTTGTAATATCAGCATTAGGGTCTTAGTTAAAGACATGATCAGGGCTTGAGTTAGACACAGTGCCAAGGCCTCAGTTAGGGATAGCTTCAGGGCCTGAGTTATGGACAGCCTCAGGGCTTCACTTAAGGAGAGCAACAGGGCTTTCTTGGGGACAGTGTCAGGACCTTGGTTAGAGATGGTTCAGAAAATTAGCTCAGGATGGTGTCAGGCTTTAAGTTATTGCCGGCAGGAGGGCCTATATTAGGGACAGCTTCCAGGCCTTCGTTAGAGACAGTGTCAGGACCTTAGTTAGGACAAGCATCAGAGCCTTTGTTAGGTATCGGGTCAGGGCCTGAGTTTGGAGTAGTGTCAAGGCCTTAGTTAGGGACAGTGTCAGGGCCTGAGTTAACAGTAGTGTCACAGCATTATTTAGGAAGAGTATCAGGGCCTGGCTTAGGAGTAGTGTCAGGGCCTTAGCTAGGGAAAGTGTCAGGGCCTTAGTTAGGGACAGTATCAGGGCCTGAGTTAGGAGTAGTGTCAAGTTTCCTTAGAAGGGAGAGTTAGGATATAGTCAGCACTCAGACTCTGACACTGTCCCCAACTAAGGCCCTAATAACACTCCTAACTCGGGCCCTGACATGATACCTAACAAAGGCTGTGATGCAAGTCCTGACTTAGGCCCTGACACTGGCCCTAACTAAGGCCCTGACACTACTCCTAACTCAGGCCCTGACACTATACCGAACTAAGGCCCTGACACTGTCCCTAACGAAGGCCCAGACACTCCTCCGAACTCAGGCCCTGACACTGTCCCTAACTAAGGCCCTGATACTATTCCTAACCCAGACACTGACACTGTCCCTAACACAGGCCCTGACACGATTCCTAACATAGGCTCTGATGTTAGTCTTAACTAAGGCCCTGACACTGGCACTAACTAAGGCCCTGACACTACTCCTAACACAGGCCCCGCTAGTCCTAACTAAGGTCCCGACACTATCCCTAAGTCAGGCCCTGACACGATTCCTAACATAGGCTCTGATGCTAGTCCTAACAAAGGCCCTGACATTGTCCCTAAGGCCATGACACTGCACCTATATCAGGCTCTGACACTGTCCCTAACTAAGGCCCTGACCCTAGTCCTAATTCAGGCTCTGACACGATACCTAATGAAGGCTCTGATGCTAGTCTTAACTAACCCCCTGACACTGGCCTAACTAAGGCCTTGACAGTACACCTAATCCAGGAACTGACAATGTCCCTTACTGAAGGCCTGATACTACTCCTAACTCTGGCTCTGACACTTGCCCTAACTAAGGCCTTGACACTAGTCCTAACTGATGCACTGACAGTGTCCATAACTAAGGCCCTGACACTATTCCTACCTCAGGCCCTGACACGATATGTAACGAAGACTCTGATGCTAGTGCTAAGGACCTGACACTACTCCTAACTTAGGCCATGACACTACTCCTTCCTCAGCCCTGCTAGTCCTAACTATGGCCCCGAGACTGTCCCTAACTCAGTCCATGACATGATTTCTAACATAGACTCTTATGCTAGTCCTAACTGAGGCCCTGGCACTGTCTCTAACTAAAGCCCTGACCCTACTCCTAACTCAGGTGCTGATACAATACCTAATGAAGGCACTGATGCTACTCCTAACTAAAGCCCTGACACTGTCCCTAACTAAGGCCCTGACACTACTCCTAATTCAGGTCCTGACACTACTCGTAACAGAGGCCATGACACTGACCCTAACTAAAGCCCTGACACTACCCCTAACTCAGGCCCTGACAAGATTCCTAATATAGGCTCTGATGCCAGTCCTAACTAATGCCCTGACACTGTCCCTAAAGAAGGTCCTGACACTACTACTAACAGAGGCCATGACACTGACCCTAACTAAGGCCCTGACACTACTCCTAACTCTGGCCCTGCTAGTCCTCACTAAGTCCTCGACACTGTCCTTAACTCAGGCCCTGACACGATTTCTAACATAGGCCCTGACATTACTCCTAACAGAGGCCCCAAACATTCCTCCTAACTCAGGCCTTAACATGATCCCTAACATTGGCTCTGAGGATAGTCCTAAATCAGGGCCTGACCCTGTCTCTAACTAAGGCCATGACACTACTACTAAATCAGGTCCTGACACAATACCTAACGAAGGCCCTGATTCTCATCCTAACTAAGGCCCTGACACTGTCCCTACCTAAGGCCCTGACACCACTCCTAACACAGGCCCTGACATGATTCCTGACATAGGCTCTGATGCTATTCTAAACTAAGGCCCTTACACGGGCCATAACTAAGGGAACTGACACTGTCCCTAACGAAAGCCCTGACACTACTCCTAAATCAGACACTGACATTCTCCCTAACTAAGGCCTTGACAATACCCTTAAGACAGGCACTGACACTGTCCGTAACTAAGACCCTTTCACTACTACTAACTCAGGCACTGAAACTCTCCCTAACTAAGGTCATGACACTACTCCCAACTCAGGTACTGACCATGTCCCTAAATAAGACCCTGAAACTACTACTATCTCTGGCACTGACTCTGTCCCTAACTAAGGCTGTGACACTACACCCAACACAGGAACTGACACTGTCACTAACTAAGGCCCTGAAACTGCTTCTACCTCAGGCACTGACACTCTCACTAACAAAGGCCTTGATAATACTCTTAACTCAGGCACTGACACTGTCCCTAACTAAGTCCGTGACAGTACTTCCAACTCAAGCACTAACCCTATCCCTAACTAAGGCCCTGAAACTACTCCTAACACAGAAACAGAAACTAACCCTAACTAAGGCCATGATACTACTCCTAAATCAGGAATTGATATTCTCCCTAAATAAAGCCCTGACACTACTCCTAACTCAGGTCCTGACCCTGTCTCAAACTAAGGCCCTGACACTACTCCTAACTCAAGCACTGACGTTGTCCCTAACTAATGCCGTGACACTACTCCCACTCGTGTACTGACACTGTCCCTAACTAAAGCCCTTACACTACTCCTATAACAGGCACTGACATTGTCCCTAACAAAGGCCCTTACACTACTCCTAAATCAGCCCGTGACACTACTCCTAGCTCAGGCAATGACAGTGTCCCTAACTAAGGCCATGACACTACTCCCAACTCATGGACTGACACTGTCTCTAACTAAGGCCCTTATACTACTCCTAACTCAGCCTGTGACACTACTCCTAACTCAGGCAATGACAGTGTCCCTAACTAAGGCCATGCCACTACTCCTAAATTAGGAATTGACACGCTCCCTAACTAAGGCCCTGAAAATACTCCTAACTCAGGCACTGACACTCACCCTAAATAAGGGCTGACACTACTCCTAACACAGGCCCTGACACTGTCCCTAACTAAGGCCCTGACACTACTCCTAACTCAGTCACTGACACTGTCCCTAACTAAGACTCTTACACTATACCTAAATCAGCCCGTGACACTACTCCTAACTCAGGCACTGACACTGTCCCTAACTAAGGCCATGACACTACTCCTAACTCAGGAACTGACACTGTAACTAAGGCCTTGATACTCTTCCTAAATCAGGCACTGACACTCTCCCTAACTAGTGCCCTGACACTACTCTTAACGCAGTCAGTGACACTGTCGCTAACTAAGGCCCTGACACTACTGCTAACTCAGGCACTGACACTCTCCTTAACTAAAGCCATAACACCACTCCAAAGTCAGGCATTGACACTGTCCCTAACTAATGGCCTAAAACTACTTGCAACTCAGGCACTGACACTGTCCTTAACTAAGGACCTGACATTACTCCCATCTTAGGCACTGACACTGTCCCTAACTAAGTCTGTGACTCAACACCCAACTCAGACACTGACACGGTCCCTAACTAAAGCTGTGACACTACTCCTAACTCAAGAATTGACACTGTTCCGAACTAAGGACCTGAAACTACTCCCAACACGGGGACTGACACTGTCCTTAACTAAGGACCCGATATTACGCCCAACATAGGTAGTGACACGGTCCATAACTTAGGCCCTGTTTCTACTCCTAAATCAGGTGCTGATACAATACCTAACGAAGGCACCAATGCTACTCCTAACTCAGGCCCTGACGTGGTCCCTAACTAAGGCCGTCACACTACTCCAAAAACAGGCCCAACACTACTCCTAACTAAGGCACTGACACTGTCCCTAACTAAGGCCCTCATACTCCTTCTTACTCAGGCACTGACACTCTGCCTAACTAAGGCCTTGACAATACTCTTAACTGAGGCACTGACACTGTCCCTAACTAAGGCTGTAATACCACTCTAAACATGGGGACTGACACTGTCCTTAACTAAAGCCCTGACACTACTCCTAACTCAGGGACTGACATTCTTCATAACAATGGCCCTGACACTACTACTAACTCAGGCACTGAAACTCGCTCTAACTAAGGTCATGACACTACTCCCAACTCAGGTACTAACCATGTCCCTAACTAATGCCCTGAAACTACTGCTATCACTGGCATGGACTCTGTCCCTAACTAAGGCCTGGACACTACTCCTAACTTGGGAACTGAAACTTTCCCTAACTAAGGCCGTGAAACTACTCCTAACTCAGGCAATGACACTCTCCCTAACAAAGGCCTTGATAATATGCTTAAATCAGGCACAGACACTATCCCTAACTAAGGCCCTGAAACTACTCGCAACTCATAACTGACACTGTCCCTAACTAAGGCCCTTACACTACTCCTAACTCATCCCGTTACACTACTCCTAACTCAGGCAATGAGAGTGTCCCTAACTAAGGCCATGACACTACTTCTAACTCAGGAACTGATACTCTACCTAACTAAGGCCCAGACACTATTCTAAACTCAGCACTGACACTGTCCCTAACTAAGTCCGGGACACAATACACAACTCAGGCACTGACACTGTCACTAACTAAAGCCATGACAATAGTCCTAACTCAAGTAGTGAAACTGTCCCTAATTAAGGGCCTAAAACTACCCCCAAAACAGGGAATGACACTCTCCTTAACTAAAGCCATGACACTACTCCTAACACAGGCATTGACACTGTCCCTAACTGAGGGCCTGAAACTACTCACAAATCAGGCACTGACATTGTCCCTAACTAACGTCGTGACACTACTCCAAACTGAAGAATTGACAATGTCCCTAAGCAAGGGCCTGAAACTACCACCAACACAGGGATTGACTCTGTCCTTAACTAAGAACCTGATACTACTCCCAACATAGGCAGTGACACGGTCCGTAACTTAGGCCCTGTTTCTACTCCTAAACCAGGCACTGATACAATACCTAACAAAGATACCGAAGCTACTTTTAACTCAAGCCCTGACACTGTCCCTAACTAAGGCCGTCACACTACTCCTAACACAGTCCCAACACTCCTCGTAACTCAGGCACTGATACTGTCCCTAACGAAGGCTCCGAGACTACTCCCAACTCAGGCACTGACACTGTCACTAACTAAGGCCCTGACACTACTATTAAATAAGGCACAGCCACTGTCACTAAGAAAGGCCCTCACACTACTCCTAAGTGAGGTCTTAACACTATGCCTAACTCAGGCACTGAGACTGTCCCTAACTAAGGCCATGGCACTACTCCTAACTCAGGGACTGACACTAACCCTAAATAAGGCCCTGACACTACTACTAACTCAGGCTCTGACACTCTCCCTAACAAAAGCCTTGACAATACTCTTAACCTAGGCACTGACTATGTCCGTACCTAAAGCTCTAAAACTACTACTAACTGAGGCAGTGACAAAGTCCCTAATTGAGGCCTTGACACTACTCCACACTCAGGCACTGGCACTGTCCCTAACTAAGGCCCTTACGCTGCTCCTAACTCAGCCAGTGACACTACTCCTATCCCAGGCATTGACACTGTCCCTAACTAAGGGCCTGAAACTTCTCAAAACTCACTCACTGACATTGTCCCTACCTAAAGCCGTGACACTACTCCTAACTCAAGAATTGACAGTGTCCCTAACTAAGGGCCTGAAACTACTCCCAACACAGGGACTGACACTGTCCTTAACTAAGGACCTTATACTACTTCCAACATAGGCAGTGACATGGTCCATATCTTAGGCCCTGTTTCTACTCCTAAATCAGGTGCTGATACAATACCTAATGAAGGCACTGATGCTACTTCTAACTCAGGCCCTGACAGTGTCCCTAACTAAGTCCGTCATACTACTCCTAACACAGGCCCAACACTACTCGTAATGCAGGCACTGACACTGTCCCAAACTAAGGAACTGACACTACTCCCAACTCAGGCACTGACACTATCCTAACTAAGGCCCTGACACTACTCCTAATTCAGGCACTGAAACTGTCCCTATAAAAGGCCCACACATTACTCCTAACTCTGTCCGTAACTCTACTGCTAACTCACACACTGACACTTGTGCCTAACTAAGGACCTGACACTACTCCTAACTCAGGTACTGACACTATCCCTAATTAAGACCAGGACGCTACTCCCAGGTCAGGAACGGACACTCTACCTAACTAAAGTGGTGACACTAATCTTAACTCTGGCACTCACACTCTGCATAACTAAACTCTTGACAATACTCTTAACTGAGGCAATGACACTGTCCCTAACTAAGGCCCTGACAGTACTACTATCTAAGGCACAGATACTGTCCCTAAGAAAGGCCCTCACACTACTCCTAACTCAGGTCTAACACTACTCCTAACTCAGGCACTGACACTGACCCTAACTAAGGCCATGGCACTACTACTAACTCAGTGACTGACAGTATCCCTAAATAAGGCCCTGACACTTCTACTATCACACACCATGACACTACTCCTACGTCAGGCTCTGACACTCTGCCTAACAAAGGCCTTGACAGTACTCCTAACCTAGGCACTGACTATCTCCGTAACTAAATCCCTAACACTTCTACTAACTTGGGCAGTGACAACGTCCCTAACTGAGGCCCCGACACTACTCCACACTCAGGCACTGGCACTGTCCCTAACTAAAGCCCTTATGCTACTCCTAACTCAGCTTGTGACACTATTCCTAACTCAGGCAAGGACACTCTCCCTTACTAAGGCCATGAAACTACTCCTAACTCAGGAACTGACATTCTACCTAACTAAGGCCTTGACATACTCTTAACTGAGGCACTGACACTGTCCATAACTAAGGCCCTGACACTACACCTAACTCAGCCCATGACACAACTCCTGACTCAGGCAATGGGAGTGTCCCTAACTAAAGCCATGACACAACTACTAACTCAGGAACTGACACTCTACCTAACTAAGGAGCTGATATTACTCCTCAACTAGGCACTGACCCTCTCCCTAAGGCCCGGTCACTATTCCTAACTCAGCACTGACACTGTCCCTAACTAAGGGCCTGAAACTACTCCCAACTCTGGCACTGACCTTGTCCCTAACTGAAGCCGTGAGACTATTCCTAACTCAAGAATTGACAGTGTTGGTACATAAGGGCCTGAAACTACCCCCAACAAAGGGACTGAAACTGTCCTTAGCTAAGGACCTGATACTACTCCCAACATAGGCAGTGACACGGTCTGTAACTTAGGCACTGTTTCTCTTTTTAAGTAAGTCTCTGATACAATACCTAATGAAGGCACCGATGCTACTCGTAACTCAGGAACTGACCCTGTACCTCAGTAAGGCCATTGCACTACTCCTAACTCAGGGACTGACACTAACCCTAAATAAGGCCCTGACACTACTACTAACTCAGGCTGTGACACTACTCCTACCTCAGGCTCTGACACTCTGCCTAACAAAGTCCTTGACAATATTCTTAAACTAGGCCCTGACTATGTCCGTAATAATAGCCCTAACACTACTATTATCTCAGGCAGTGACAATGTCCCTTATTGAGGCCCTGAAAATACTACACACTCAGACCCTGGCACTGTCCCTAACTAAGGCCCTTACACTACTCCTATCTCAGCCCGTGACACTACTTCTAACTCAGGCAAGGACACTCTCCCTTACTAAGGCTATGAAACTACTCCTAACTCAGAAACTGACACTCTACCTAACTAAGGTCTTGACATACTCTTAAATGAGGCACTGACACTGTCCCTAAATAAGGCCCTTATGCTACTCTTATCTCAGCCCATGACACTAGTCCTAACTCAGGCAATGACAGTGTCCCTAACAAAGGCCATGACACTGCTTCTAACTCAGGAACTGACACTCTACCTAATTAAGGTGCTGATATTACTCTTAAATCAGGCACTGACACTCTCCCTAACTAAGGCCCGGACACTATTCCTAACTCAGCATTGACACTTTCCCTAACTAAGTCTGTGACGCTACTCCCAACTCAGGAACTGACACTGTCCTTAACTAAAGCTGTGACACTACTCCCATCTCAGGCATTAACACTGTCCCTAACTAAGGGCCTGAAAGTACTCCCAACTCAGGCACTAACATTGTCCCTAACTAAAGGCGTGACACTACTCCTAACTCAATAATTGACACTGTCCCTATGCAAGGGCCTGAAACTACCCCAACACAGGGACTGACACTGTCCTTAACTAAAGACCTGATACTACTCCCAACATAGGCAGTGACATTGTGCGTAACATAGGCCCTGTTTCTACTCCTAAGTCAGGAACTGATACAATACCTAATGAAGGTACTGATGCTACTCCTAAATCAGGCCCTGACACTGTCCCTAACTAAGACCTTCACACTACTCCTAACACAGTTCCAACATTCTCATAACTCAGGTACTGACACTGTCCCAAACTAAGATCTGACACTACTCCTAACTCAGGCAATGACAATTTCCCTAACTAAGGCCCTGACAGTACTCCTAATTCAGGCACTGAAACTGTCCCTAAAAAAGGACCTCATATTACTCCTAACTCTGGCTCTAATTCTACTCCTCACTCATGCACTGACGCTGTGCCTAACTAAGGCCCTTACACTACTCCTAACTCAGGTACTGACACTCTCCCTAAGTCCAGGACGTTACTCCCAACTCAGGAATGGACACTGTCCCTAACTAAAGCCGTGACACTCATCCTAACTCTGGCACACACACTCTGTCTAACTAAGAGCTTGACAATACTCTTAACTGACGCACTGACATTGTCCCTAACTAAGGCCTTCACACTATTCCTAACTCAAGCCATAACTCTATTCCTAAATCAGGAACTGTCTTTCTCCCTAACAAAGGCCCTGATATTACTCCTAACTCAGGCACTGACGCTCTACGTAACTAAGGCCTTAACAAAATCTTAACTGAGGCACTGACACTGTCCCTAAGGCCCTTGTAATACTCCTAACTCAGGACATAACACTATTCCTAACTCAGGCACTGACACTGTCACTAGTTGAGGCCCTGACACTACTTCTAACTAAGGCAGAGACACTGTCACTAAGAAAGTCCCTCACACTACTCCTAGGTCAGGTCGTAACACTATTCCTAACTCAGGCACTGACACTCTCCCTAAGACCAGGAAGCTACTCCCTACTCAGGAACGGACACTTTCCCTAACTAAGGCCGTGACACTAATTCTAACTCTGGCACTCACACACTGCCTGACTAAGGCCTTGACAATACTCTTAACTGAGGCACTGACACTGTACCTAACTAAGACCTTCACACTATTCCTGATTCAAGCCATAACACTACTCCTAACTCAGGAACTGACTTTCTCCCTAACAAATGCCCTGATACTACTCCTCACTCAGGCACTGACACTCTACCTAACTAAGGCCTTGACATACTCTTAACTGAGGCACTGACACTGTCCCTATTGCCCTCACACTACTCTTAACTCAAGCCATAACACTATTCCTAACTAAGGCACTGACACTGTCACTAACTAAGGCTCTGATACTACTACGAACTAAGGCACAGACACTGTCACTAAGAAAGGCCCTCACACTACTCCTATGTCAGGTCTTAACACTATTTCTAACTGAGGCACTGATACTGCCCCTAACTAAGGCCATGACACTACTCCTAACTTAAGGACTGACACTATCCCTAAAAAGGCCCTGAACTACTCCTAACTCATGCTCTGACACTCTCCCTAACAAAAGCCTTGACAATACTCTTAACCTAGGCACTGACTATGTCAGTAACTGAAGCCCTAACACTACTACTAACTCAGGCAGTGACAACGTCCCTTATTGAGGCCCTGACACTACTACATACTCAGGCACAGGCACTATCCCTAACTAAGGCCCTTACACTACTCCTATCTCAGCCTGTGACACTACTTCTAACTCAGGCAAGGACACTCTCCCTTACTAAGGCTATGAAACTACTCCTAACTCAGGAACTGACACCCTACCTAACTAAGGTCTTGACATACTTTTAAATGAGGCACTGACACTGTCCCTAACTAAGGCCCTTACGCTACTCCTATCTCAGGGCGTGACACTACTCCTAACTCAGGCAATGACAGTGTCCCTAACAAAGGCCATGATACTACTCCTAACTCAGGAACTGACACTCTACCTAAGGCGCTGATACTACTCTTAAATCAGGCACTGGCACTCTCCCTAACTAAGGCCCAGACACTATTCCTAATTCACCACTGACACTGTCCCTAACTAACTCCGTGACACTACTCCCAATTCAGGCACTGACATTGTCCCTAACTAAAGCTGTGACACTACTCCTAACTCAAGAATTGACACTGTCCCTAAGCAAGGGCCTGAAACTACCCCCAACACAGGGACTGACACTGTCCTTAACTAAGGAACTGATACTACTCCCAACATAGGCAGTGAGACGGTGCATAACTTAGGCCCTGTTTCTACTCCTAAATCAGGTGCTGATACAATACCTAACGAAGGTACTGAAGCTAGTCCTAACTCAGGCCCTGACACTGTCCCTAACTAAGGCCTTCACACTATTCCTAACTGAGGCACTGACACTGTCCCTAAGGCCCTCATAATACTCCGAACTCAGGCCATAACACTATTCCTGACTCAGGCACTGACACTGTCACTAATTAAGGCCCTGACACTACTTCTAACTAAGGGACAGACACTGTCGCTAAGAAAGTCCCTCACACTACTCCTACGTTAGGTCTTAACACTATTCCTAACTCAGGCACTGACAGTGTCCCTATCTAAGGCCATGGCACTACTACTAACTCAGGGACTGTCACTATCCCTAAATCAGGCCCTGACACTACTACTAACTCAGTCTGTGACACTACTCCTAACTCAGGCTCTGACACTCTCCCTAACAAAGGCCTTGAAAATACTCTTAATCTAGGCACTGACTATGTCCATAACTAAAACCCTAACAGTCCTACTAACTCAAGCTGTGACAACATCCCTTATTGAGGCCCTGACACTACTCCAAACTCAGGCACTGACACTCTCCTTAACTAAAGTCGTGACACTACTCCTATCTCAGGCATGACACTGTTCCTAACTAAGGGCCTAAAAATACTCATAACTCAGTCACTGACATTGTCCCTAACTAAAGCTGTGACACTACTCCTAACTCAAGAATTGACACTGTCCATAAGTAAGGGCCTGAAACTAACCCCAACACAGGGACTGACACTGTCCTTAACTAAGGACCTTATACTACTCCCAACATAGGCAGTGACACAGTCTGTAATTTTGCCCTGTTTATAATCTTAAATCAGGCGCTGATACAATACCTAATGAAGGCACTGATGCTACAACTAACTCAGGCACTGACACTGTCCCTAAGTAAGGACATGGCATTACTCCTAACTCAGGGACTGACACTATCCCTAACTAAGACCCTTACACTACTCCTAACTCAGCCCGTGACACACCTCCTAACTCAGGTACCGACACTGTCCCTAAATAAAGCCATGACAATAATCCTAACACTGGCACTCACACTCTGCCTAACTAAGGCCTTGACAATACTCTTAAGTGAGGCACTGACACTGTCCCTAACTAAGGCATTCACACTATTCCTAACTCAAGCCACAACACTACTACTAACTCAGGAACTGACTTTCTGCCTAACAAAGGCCCTGATATTACTCCTAACTAAGGCACTGACAATCTACCAAACTAAGGCATTGACATAACCTTAACTGAGGCACAGACACTGTCCCTAAGGCCCGCACACTACTCCCAACTCAGGCCATTACACTAGCCCTAACTCAGGCAATGACACTGTCACTAAGTAAGGCCCTGCCACTACTACTAACTAAGGCACAGATACTGTCACTAAGAAAGGCCCTCACATTACTCCTAACTCAGGTCTTAACATAATTCCTAACTCAGGCAGCCAAAAATAAATAAATAAAAAATAAAGTATAGAATCTTCAAAAAACAACAAAAAATATCTATAAAGAATATTACAAGAATAGAATCACAAGCCAGTTTCTCCTTTGAACATGCATATAAAATGTGTAAAGAGAAGCACAAACTACATCCATGGTATGTAAAACAATCATATATCAGAATCAAAGTAGCTTTATTCTGGCAATGCAAGGTTGCTTTAATGTCCAGATGTGAAACTGATCCCAGGAATGAATTAGAGTGGGAGAAAAGTCATTTAAAACTGAAATCTTGGGACTTCCCTGGTGGTCCAGTGTTTAGAACATGGCGCTTTCACTGCTGGGGCCCTGGGGTCCAATCCCAGGTCAGGGAACTAAGATCCTGCAAGACATGAGGCAGGGCCCCCCCTCAAAAAAAAGGAAAGAAAGAAGTCTTAACCAGGAGAAGCACAAGATCGAATAAACATAACAGGTAACACCTTATGAAAAGTAGGTGAAGATTATGGAATATTCTAAAATTTAAAACAAAAAGAAACTTGTAAAGATTCAAAAGGATGTGAGAAATATTGTACATAGGCAAAAATAAAATGAAATAAAATATACAAATGATGGGAGCCCAAAATTCCAGATGCCCAAGTCCTGTCTCTGAAGATTCTCATTCAATGGGTTCAGGATTTCCTCCTTATTTAAAAACCTACAGGTGACTCTGGTACGATTCACAGACACAATGTAAAGCTTCTCTTTTACAGGAAAGAATACCAGATTATTTTGTTATCTTATAGTTCTACTAACAGGTTGTACTATTGACGGATAAGTGTGCTGTGAAAATGCACCCCCACTAGGGATAAAAAAGGAACTAGTAGTCTCTACTGCTACTTGGTGGCAGCACGCATGTATTGCAAGGGCAATTATTGTAGCAATCCAAATTAGTGGAACATTTTAGAATTGGAAGACGACATACAGATCATCTAGTCAAGCTTCCAACTATTATAGTTGTGAAAACTAAGGCCCATATAAATGAAATGATTTATCTCCAAAGAGCATTAGTGAAAGTATGAAATAAAAAATATCTCTGAACTTTTAATTTAGTGCTGTTTTTATTAATCTCAAGTATTAGCTTAAACTTCAGTGTGACAGATTTGGGATTGAATTCTTGCTCACGTTTACTGATTGCGTGTCTTTTAGTAAGTTACTAAAACACTTTTTTTTTTAAATAGACGTATTTAATTATTTATCTTTGGCTGCCTAGGCTCTTCGTTGCTGTGCACGGGCTTTCCCTAGTTGCGGTGAGCGGGGGCTACTCTTTGTTGCAGTACGCGGGCTTCTCATTGTGGTGGCTTCTCGTTGTTGCTGAGCACGGGGTCTAGGTGCGTGGGCTTCAGTAGTTGTGGTTCACGGGCTCTAGTGTGCAGGCTCAGTAGTTGTGGCATATGGTCTTACTTGTTCCGTGGCATGTGGGATCTTCCCGGACCAGGGCTCAAACGCGTGTCCCATGCACTGGCAGGTGGATCCTTAACCACTGCGCCAACAGGGAAGCCCTACTAATACACTTTTAACTTTGCTTTTCACGTATGTAAAATGGTGAGCCTTGACTGATACAGAATATGAGATAACCTAGCACTGTTCTTAACACATATATGTAGTTAAAATTTTTTGGCTCTCATCCCTCTTAAACAGCCTCTATCCTCTTAATAATGAATGTGCCTTTCAGCTAGCAGAGCACCCCTGAGCTGACCACATTCTGGCAAGCAATATAGGATTCTTTTTCTTACTGGGGGTTCTTTATACCTGATATTTGAACTGCACTTAAACATGAACAACTCTTGTTTATACTGTATTAATGAATTTGATAGATGAATTTTAGAAAGTAATATGCAGGAATTGAGCTGCCTACTCTCAAGAAATATACTTCGATAGTGGTGGCTAGAACAATAAACAGTGTTTGGACAGGGAGTCCATATTGGATGTGAACTTCCTGTACTCCCATTCGTCTATTAAGAATAAAGAGAATCCTTTCAAAATGTGTTTTAAAGGGCAGTTATTTCTTTCTGCCTCATTTAAGTTACCTGCAAGAAAAAGACAATCTCCTGCATCCTTGTTTAATAGGCTTTTAATATAAAGCAGATAATTTTTTGCAACATTTCCCAAACTTTTCGTTATCGAATTGGCTGAGGCTTCTCAACGATTATCATTTCACAACAATATCTCCATCTTCAGCTTCTTTCAATGAATTTGCCTAATAGATGTGCCATTAAAACAGAGCTTCACTCTCAACGTATTTTTAATTTTGTATTCAAAGGGTATGAAGGATTCAGCCATAACAGTGAATGGATTTCTGATACATGCTACATGATGGATGCAACTAAGTGAAAGAAGTCAGGCACGAAAGGCTACATATTGTATGGTTCCATTTATATGAAATGTCCAGCAGTGGCAAATCCATACACACAGAAAAGATTCTACATTAGTGGTTGCCAGGGGTTTGGAAGAGAGGGAAATAGGGAAGGACTCCTTAAAATGGGTGTAGGTTTCCTCTTGGTTGATGAAGATGTTTTGCAGCTCGGCAGTGGTGATAGTTGCACAACATTGTGACAGTAGTAAATTCCACTGAATGGTACAGTGACTTGTAAAATGATCCAAATGGTGAATTTTGTGTTATGTTCATTTTACTACAATAAAAAGGAGAAAGAATTCGGGAAAGACTTAGAGTTTGGGAAACTAAGGTGAACTGGTCAAGAAAAAGATAACTCTTCTGTTCAGTTCTCTCTCAGCTCTCCCAGTGCACTAATCCTCAGCAAAAAGTAGCCTGAAATTGTAGACGATAGTCATTCAACACCGTCCAGGGAAAAATAAAACCCAACTGCTCTTCTTTAGCACACGTATGAAAGGTTAACTTGCTGCTCAGCCACGTGGACATTCATGAAGACGTTTCATTTTAGGTGTCCTCTACTTCAGTACTTTACTCACAGCTCATTCACACATGTAGGCAACAGCATTCATTAATTCGATGGAATCTGCAGTGCTGGTTGTGGTCAGTCTTACGAAAAGTAAAGGAAAGTTGGTGCAGAAGCCAAGGGAAGAGATTTTCAACACAGAGACGTTGTTTAAGATCTAACTCGGCTTGGCGGTCACATAGATAAGGATTGAGAAGTAGTCCCCTGGACTTGTCAACGGAGAAATCATTGTGGGCTTGAAGGAGATCAGTTTCATGACAGTAGTGCGGCAGAAACCAGATCACAGTGTAGATGGGAGGGGAGCAATGGGGGGGGCAAGTCAATAAATTGATGGCGTAGGGAAAGCAGGGAGGGGTGGATAGAAGGACAGGAGAATAGAATGAAGGAGGGCATTTCCTTGTGGCTCTTTAATCTGGCTGGGAGGGGTCAACAGAGAAGGAGAGCGTGAAGATGTAGGAAGAGAGGGTGGCATCCCGAGCTCAAGGAGGACTGGCCCCTGTCTTCAGCTCCCACCAGCTGGATATTCCCTTCCTCTGGCTTTCCACGTAGGCTGTGGAATTTGCTCCTTCCCTCCTTGGATCAGCTTCCCTGGATTCTTTCGTCCTCTTCTTATTTCTCAGCACATCTTGGTCACACATTATGTGAAGACAAACAAGTCACTACTGATGGTTAATCTTCTTGAAAAATCCCCCAGGCAGGTACCATTTTGGAAAACTACATATTGTTCCTCAAAAAGCCAAAGTAGCCCATTTTTCCTCTCTCATTGGGAGAGATTGCTGTTTCTTGCAGAACCCGATGAAGAGGGTGACTTGCACTTAGGAATAACGTTGCTTGAAAAGTGCAAAAGGTGAGGTAGTTTGGCTATGAGGGGCCTCTGAGGCCTGAGACTTCCTGAGAGATGGCAGACTCACAGCTCCCATTTCCCTCTGACCCTGGGCTGTGAGCTCATCAAATGAGATGGTAAATAAAGTCACTGACATGGTTTAAAGGATAATTTTGTTCTCTCTTGTTCACTCAGAGCAAATTTAATGGAATTTGTGTACAACATATGGATGAAATATCCATAAGATAGGGCTTGATTATATCCTCATGGTTCCCCTTCCCTTTTCTACATCTGGCCCCTTTAGTTCTGCGGACTTAACCTCACACCATCAATCTACCCAGTCGGTCTGCTGAGCATTTCTTCCTCCTTCACATTTGGTCGGTGTCGTCACATTGTTCCTCACTGCCGCCTCCTGCAGTAGCTTTTAGGTCCAGAGAGGTTGGTTCACCATGAGCTAGTAACTGTCAACTCCCTGGACAGGTGGAAGTGACTTGGCAGCCGGGATGCGCCCACCCTGAGTTCATTATACCAATGAGGGTCAAGGAGAATGGGGATGCAGCTGGTCTGCAGAGCCCCGGCAGTTCCGAGACACATGCTCCTGGATCCACACCTTGCTCCATACCCAGCCTTGCCTTTCTTTGTTCTCTCTCTTGACTCCATCCAGGTTTCTGTTCTCCTTGTCCCTTTGGGGAGGGGGGTAAGTACCAGCCCAGGTGTAGTCCCCCAAAACTTCCTACTTCCAAGCATTATGTAGGCTTGTATATCCACTTGCTTGGTTTGCCCTGGCATTCGTGATATCAAGTTGAGTGGTTTCTGCCCTAGGCTCTCTTTTTTGGCATCCTTCCTTGCTGAAATGTCAGAGGAAACCATTGAGAGGGCATAACTGCCAGTTGACCCGAGAGATGGACCCGGGCAATCAGAGACTCCTCAACCCCTCCCCTGACCTTGGAATATACATTCTGCCTGCCATTCCCACAGCGGGCACCATTTTCAAGATCTCAGTCTTGAGAGAGTAATGTGTTCTTGAGACCATGTGGACAGTATACGTGAGTGAACCCTGTTAAGGTCTCTGTGTAAACTCAAGATCCCGGCGTGGGGGAGTGCTGAGATCTATTCATCTTTCAGCTGACAAAGGCAAGACTTGTAAGCAGGTTCCCTTGCTTGTTAAAACTGCCACTGACTAGTCTGGAGCAGGCTGCCTCTTTCTGCAGTCTCTCGTTGCCCTCTGTGTATAGGGGCCAGTTTTCACACCAGCAGATAATCTTATGCCCAAGAGAGGAGACGTACTCTTGGCTGTCTAGGACTAGGGAAGCATGTGTTGTTATTCAGGAGCTGGAAGCTTCAGCATGACAGGAAAGAATTGAACAATCCTGGTCTCCCCGTCACTTGACCTTTTTTAAAACTTGTTTCTTTGGCTTGCTTCATTGCTTCATTTCTCCCTCCTGGGGCTGACATTGTCTGTTATGTATCACGCATGTGACATGTAGAAGTTTCAGAACCCAAAATCATATAGATCAGTAAAAATGTATATATATATATATATATATATATATATATATATATAAACCTATTGAAACTCACACTGGGCATAATTCATATATTCCAAAATCAGTTTGACCCTCTGCTCATGAGATTCTTTTTATGGTATGTCCCAGCAAATCTGGGCTTCCATCCCCAATAAATTTTGGGGTTGGAGGACACAAAAGCTTTTGCTCAGACCTAAATTCTGTCTGAAAAAAAGGGAAATATTATAAGCCCTTTGTAACCTCTCCAAGAGCAGAAATGATTTACAGCTGTGGCATTGAACCATAATTCCTCGATCTCATTTGAAAAGAGTCCAGTTAGAAACAGTGTCTTGATTTTTGTTTCTTTTGTTTCTTCCCTGTTTTCTTGTCTTGCTTACCAACAATCTATTGTAATTCATGAGTTAGTATGGCAGCAGGCTGAGTGTTCCCTGGAGCTCATTAAATGAAGTGTTTTTCCTAAAATGACGTTTGTCTCCTTGTTTTCAGCCCCTCTTCTTTCCTCTGCCCTTGACTATAACCAGAGCTCAGCAAAAGCTGACTGGCTTTGTGCAGACCTTACTTAGGCTCAGCCTTTTTTTCTTCATTATTTTATTCATGGCTCCTCCATTTCATTGTTTGCCTTCTCGAAATGTGTTGAAATCTCTCTGTGGTTGATGACTTCCAAAATGTCTTGGCTTTTATTGGTTGATTAATTTTGGTATTTCTACAGTTTTATTTAAATATGGTTTCAGGAGGAACAGAAAGTAAATATATTTCCTAGTCTGCCATCTTGAGCTGAAAATCCATGTGGATTTTAACATCCAATGTTCCCATGGGAAAAAATCCAACCTTGGCATTAATAGATGTAACACTCAAGATTTCAGCTTTTCTTGAGCAATCACTGAGGATTTAATATATGGTCATTTCTAATGGGGAAATAATAACTATCTCATGGGGTTGGATGGCTCAGCATGGTTCTATGACATGTCCTTTGTATCTGGAGTAGAGTTGATTTACAATTTTGTGTTAGTTTCAGGTGTACAGCAAAGTTATTTAGTTATACATATATCCATTCTTTTTCAGTTTCTTTTCCCATACAGGTTGTTGCAGGATATGCAGTAGAGTTCACTGTGTTATGCAGTAGGTCCTTGTTGATTATCTATTTTATATATAGTCGTATGTATATGTTAATCCCAAACTCCTAATTAATCCCTCCCTCCCTTCACCTTTGCATAGCACAGAATCTTAAAAGGGAAAGTTCAGGGTAAGCTCCTTGGAGGAGGTGCCATCCTTTCTAAGGATATGTAGATGCTCCTGGGTTGACCAGAGGGAGCTGTGTATGTCCAAGTTTGAGAAATGTAAGAAAATATGGGAAAACTAAGGTACAGGATTGGAACTCAGGGTTTGGGAAAAAAATGAGAGCTGATACTGGTTATGTAGTGGGGCCACACAGAAAGGGGCCTTGTTTGTCGTGTCAGAAGTTTGGATGTTTATCCTGAAGGCTGTGGGAAACGCTAAAGAACAATGAGATGGACTTCTGGTTTAGAGGCTCTCTCGGACCTCCATGTGGAAGGCAGTTGATTGGGTGCAGCGTGAATTGTAATCTAAGGGTCCCACTTGAGTTATAAACGGTTACACTGGATTTTGGAGATCAGAGACAGAATGGGTGGGGCCTGGTGAGCAGTTAGAAAAGGTAGGGCAGCAAGCCTGGGTGACAGTTTACAGCTTCATCTTTTTGTGAGATACAGAGCACAGTAGGAAGGGATTGGGGGTGGGGAGAGGATCTTACTTGATCTTCAGTGCTTTAGATGGGCCTGGTAGACAGGTCAGGGTCCAAGGTAGAGATCTGGGCTTTTTGGGAGGACAAATGTTTGAAGGTATGGGAGAGACTTAGGTTACCCACGAGGCAATACAAAGAATCATAGGCCTAACAGTTTTTTAAGTGGGTATATTTGAGGATGTTTATAAGCTGTGAGAAAGTAGCCAGCAGAGGAAGGGTGTGAAGATCTAGGAGAGGAAATGATTGTTCATTTGTTTTCAAAAAGCTGAAAACTTATCATGTGCCTGGCCCTTTTCTAGGATCAGGGGTTCACACAATCTGTTATCTCCTCTGCAAGGACAGTTCAACTCATCCCCTGGTGAAGAGAAGTCAGATTATTCTTTGCATCCTATTCAGTTGTAGGAACTGTTGTGTACCTCTGAAGGGACTTTACTTAAGCAGAGTAATAAGTTAGAAATCAAAGAAATTATAGCTGGAAAGGACCTGAAAGTCCACGGTACTTTATTTTGCCACATATTTTACATTGAATGTAACAAAAATTTATTGTTGAGCCCTTTCTCTTCAGAGTTCCTTCACTGAACTTCCTTATGTATTCAATCCAGTGGGTCCAGCTTGTAGATTTTGGCCTCCTCCTAAATTTGCTTCTTCATCCATATTACATTTTGCCCAGACTATGGCAGAAACTCCTGGGTGGTTTCGCGGCTCCTGGACTCAGTTCCTCCAAGTTCATCTGCCTACTCGTGTTGAGTGATCTTCTAACATAAAAAGCTATGCCTAAAATAATGCTGCTAATGGCTTGCCCACACAGAGTTAGTGCATACTGGCCACCCAGCCTGTGCTCTACATGGAGGCGTGTAGTCTGCACTGTGCTGGGCCAAGCCTCATGGGGCTCTTTGGCCCTGAGGAAGGGGAGCTTTTTGTGATCACTCCCTTTATCTAATTGGTCCTTCAGCAGCGGGACACCTTTTTCTAATCAGCAGAGGCACCCTTACTCAGCCAGTGGTAGTCCCAGGCCTCATCACCTGTGGGATACAAGCCATGCTCTCTCCCAGGCTTGCTTTGGCCAGCTCCTCTATTTTCATTTCTGTCTCTTTTCACACTTGGACCCCTGGCCTTTATTAATCCCCACCTGCAGTATTTACAGTGCCCAGCAGGTGTCAGGCTTTAGTATCTTTGCACAGGTGCTCCGTGTGCAGTTAATGCACCTCCTACTCCAACTGTGCATACTCTCATATTTCTAGATTCTACTTCAGGGTTATCATGAAGCTGTCACTTAGATATAACTTTTTGCCTCCATAGGAACCTCTGTGCATAAAGGTTTTGATTCTTTATCTCATGTGATTGAAATTTTGAGTTTATACATCTTCCTCCTTAATGAAGGCTTTAAGGGCCGGAGTTGTTTCTTATCCTTAGCACAGAACATATTCTTTTTTTTAATTTAGATGCTTTTTAATGATGATAAAATGTATGGTTTAAATCACTCTTTTTACAATAATTTTTGTTTAGGTTGTGACAGAAATAAAGTTTACAGAAGTCGTGTTCCTGCGATAAGAAATAAAGATGTGACCTTGCAGTTGTTTAAATCTCTTAAATGCTGTGTAAGTCGTTGGGTGCGCTAAGGAACCTGGAGCTAAATGGGCTAGTTCTGAGAGAGAGAGACTTAGCTATGTTAACAAAGGTAAGCCTTCATTGTGTCCTGCCAACATTTGATAGTTGCTTTTGGGGCAAGCTAAACCAATAAAAGTTTAAACTTTTTCTCTCCATTAAAGGGATTGAATAAATTGGCCACTTTATCAGCACCTCATGCCTGTCACATTAATGGCTGAACTAGAAAATCAGAAGGATCAGCACAGGTTTTATTTTCTTAATCCTTACCTCAAGGTAAAAAAAGGTCAATCCCGAACTGAACCCCAAGTTTAGGTCAGGAAGCCCTCCGGTTCCTTATAGTATCTCAGAAATATGGGAAAGTAGAAAGGAGCGATAAAGTGTAGGGCAGATTAGCCTCATTTTCCTGTGAAGCTTGAGGAGAGGGAGGGAGGAGGTGGATGACCATGGGCAGTTGGGCAGGTTGTGCACTGTACAACACCATAAGTGTAGAGCGTTTGCATATATTATTAAGACAACTTTCTGACAGATGGAAATATTGTCTTGAGGAAGTACCTTTTTCTGTTTCTCTTAGAGAAGTGTTTCTCAATGGGGGTGATTTTGTCCCCTAGGGGATATTTGGCAATACCTGGAGACACTTTTGGTTGTCACAAGTAGCTGATGTGTTACTGGCATCTAGTTGGTAAGGACAGGGATGCTGCTAAACATCCTACAGTGCACATGGCAGTCACACATAACAAAGAATTACCTAGCTCAAAATGTCACTAGAGCCAGGGCTGAGAAACCCGGGTCTAGAGGATGAAGGTGAACCTCCCTGTCTCTGGTGTCCTTTCCCTGCTTGTTCTGGAGAAATGACTGCTGGAGAGGGAGTGAACCATTTCTGACTCTACATCCAATATGCTCCAGCAGCCTGTAGTACACCATGTACTCATAGGGCCAGTGTGCCTGGAGGAACCCAAGGCTACCTGATGGCAGAGCTGTGGATCAGGGTGACAGCCAACATGGGAAAAGCCTTCCTGCCTCCAGGTCCTCGGTTCACCAGGCCCAGGTGTCTCTTCCTTCCATCCATGGGCCTCTGAGATGAACCAGCTTTGCTTGTCTCTCCTAAGCTTCCCAGGTTGTGAGTCCTTGCCTCTCAAGAGTGGGGCACAGTATCTTCAGGTTTGCTTTCCACGCTGCCTCCTGAGCCAGTTTTGGAAGGTTTTTGGATGATCAGTTGGGGGATAACAGGTAGAAAATTGAGACAAAACAGGGAACTCCGAGACTGGTGACTGGGTTCAAATTCCAGCTTTTCCACATGTCAGATATATGGCCTTAGGCAATTCACTGAGCGTCCCTGTGCCTCAGTTTTCTTGTCTGTAAGATGGGGGTGAGAATAATAGTGCCCACTTCATAGGGGTATGGTAAGGATCGAGTTAGTATTTGGCATGTAGCAAACAACATGTAAGTGGTAGGTGTTCCAGGCCTCATTCCATGTTAATTTTTGGTATCTGTATGAGTTTGCTATGGCTGTCATAACAAAACACCACAGTCTGTGTAGCTTAAACAACAGAAATTTGTTTCTCACAGTTCTGGAGGCTGGAAGTCCAAGGTCAAGTTGTCAGCAGGGTTGGTTTCCTCTGAGGCTCATGAGGGAAGAGCCTGTTCCAGGCCTCTCTCCTTGGCTTGCAGAGGACTGCCTTCTCCCTGTGTCCTCACATGGCTTTTACCCTCTGGGCAGGCTTGGTGTCTCTCTGTCTAATCTCCAATCCTTATAAGGACACAAGTCAGATTGGACTGGGATCCACCCTAATGGCCTCATTTTAACTTACTCTTTAAAGGCCTGATCTCCCAATACAGTCACATGCTGAGGTACTGGGGTTTAGGGCTTCATCCTATGAATTTTGGTGGGGACACAACTCAGCCCATGACACCTGACAAGGACCTGGTAACAACACCAACATGGTTCTAACCATCTTTAGCTGTGATACCAGACACAAAAAATAGCCAGGACAGACCTTGAGAACATTACTCTAAGTGAAATTAGAGAAAGACAAATACTGTATGATCTCACATATACGAATCGAAGAAAACTGAGCTCATAGAAACAGAGAACAGCTTAGTGGTTGCCAGAGGTGGGAGTAGGGGGGGTGGGAAAGGTGGTCAAAAGGTACAAACTTGCAGTTATAAGAGAAACAACCCCTGGGGATGTAATGTACATTGTGATGACTATAGTTAAAAATACTGTTTTCTTTTTTTTTTAACATCTTTATTGGAGTATAATTGCTTTACAATGGTGTGTTAGTTTCTGCTGTATAACTAAATGAATCAGCTATACATATACATATATCCCCATATCTCCTCCCTCTTGCATCTCCCTTCAACCCTCCCTATCCCACCCCTCTATGTGGACACAAAGCACCGAACCATACTGTTTTTTAATTTGAAAGTTGCTAAGTGTATAGATCTTAAAAGTTCTCATCACAAGAAAAGGATTGTAACTATGTGAAGCGGTAAATGTTAACTAAACTTATAGTGGTAGTTATTTTGCAATTTATACACATATCAAATTACTATGTTGTACACCTGAAATTAATATAATATTATATGACAACTATATCTCAGTAAAATGGGGGGAAAAAAGGAATCCAATACCTCAGGTATAAAGCCTCCCTCCTCCTTCCCTCTCACATTCCCAGGAAGGCCTCAGGCCCGGGCCTTACACCTGCCTTGATTATACTCCTATTAACTGTGTCAGTAAACGGTAGGTGCTTCCCTTCCACACCTTCCTTTGCTTGTCATTGGAGAATATGCTAGAGTGACACTATGAGAGTGATCACATATCTCCGATTTTCTGGACAATTGTGGTTTCAAAAATTCTGTCCACTTGTCCATCTAAGAACACTGGTATTTTTCATACTAAAGGTTCCAAAATGTGGTTCAGAAATCATGGTCACGGTGCCTGCCATACCAGGATGGCAACTTGGAGGGCTGGGGGGGGCATGGCAGGTGGCAGGTGAGGAAAGCCAATAGCCAGAAGGAGGAGAGGACAAAGAAAAAGACCCAGGAAATTTGTACTCTAGAACAAATTCCCAAATAGTAATAGTTTACTGTAGCAGGAAGTCCTAGCCTCTGGTTTACTGGTAAATCTAGTCCTCAAGGAGTACAGCAGTCAGAACATTTAATACAAAATTTCCTAGCTCTAAAACGGAAATATTAATACCTGCTTGTTGTGTTTGGAAGTTATTTCAAAAAGTAATGCTAATATCAATAAAGCCCTTTATAAATGAGCTAAAGGAACTCGACAAGCATTACTTTTTTTATTTTTCCATCACTCTTCATAGCTGCCAAGCAGTAACGGCTCTATTTGTACTGAATCCTGGAAGTGTCTCTGTATCCTGGAAGTATTGCAAAGATCGTCTTCACACCTGCAAAATATTCCTGTACCGTGTACACAAATGATTATGGCTCTGTTCTTGGGCCTCATCTAGGAGCTACTGCATGTGAGGATCAAATTGATACACATTAGGGCATACTCAGCGGTCTTTGGCAAAGGCCTATAGATTACTTCGCTATTCAATTTGTTAATTGGACAGCAGAGCCTGAGTGGAAAGAACAATGCGTTCGTCAGTTGGGAAAACTCCAAGTATCAACAGATACAAGCAAGGCAATCTCACTGTGCAGGTTGATTAGAACCGGGTTTGTATTTTGGACAAAAAAACTCTATGATAGTCTCCCAGTCATTAAGTATCTCTGCTGTAAGAGAAAACTGGGGCTATTAACTTCTCCAGATAGAAGCCGAAGGAAAAGTGATTGTTTCTTTCATAAGCAGAAGGGAAGGTTCTGCTCAATAAAGATCAATTAAACATCTCTGTTAAAAGACTGCTTGGAGCTGGTGCCAAAGGAAATTCCACTCTATTAATCTGTGCTCCCTCCAGCCCTCCCCACCTCTGTAGCTTGCACTGGGGAAAATTTTAAGAGGACACTGGCTATTGTAAGCTTTATAAGGTGACAGTAGCTCTCACATCCGTGGCTGAATGATCTTTAATGCTGAGTGACTTTTCATGCATTTAGCAGGAGTATTCCCAGAGGATGGCAGGCAAATCAAACGCTCCTCTGAATTCAGCTGAGCATCAGTTATCCTCCTCATGAGGGAGTAAAAACAAGAATATAACAATAGGTACCTGGAAAAATGATATGGTGGTCCGAGCTACTAATTCCCAGGATGCAGGAAGAGTTTTGGGGGCCCTCGAAGATCCACTGCATAAAGAAAACCCTCCACAACCTCCACCAGCATCTTATAGTTACCCCCTCATTCTTGTCCTTTAAAATACAGTGTGTCTTGTACATTAAAATACAGTGTGCTTCTACTCTATGGCTTAGACTGCATCCTCTCATGTAAATTCCATCTATTCTTGCTTTCTGAGCTCCCATATGGTTTTCTTACACTTCAATTATAATACCTGCCTGAAGTTAATTTTCCAAACGTCTGTCTCTCCTCCAAGATGTAAACTCCTTGTCTATCTTTTCATCCCCTATCACACATCTGCCCCCAATATCTGGTTTGATGCTTTGCATATGACAGGTGTGTTGAAATAAGCCTGCAAGTTGGTCTTGGGTAAACATTACTGCAGTTGGTATCTTGATAATCACATTCCTGAAAGGTGGGCTGTGCACACTGGCCTGAGCCACATGAGAATTCAGACAGAATGAATGAATATGGATCTAAAGGGACACATCCATCTATATTTAAACCCAGAAGTTATTGGAGTTAAAAATCCCCAGCAGTAATTCCGACATCAAAGTCCTGCACCTCTCTGTAATAGTTTTCTATTGGCTTGTAACAAATAAGTACAAACTTAGCAGTTTGCCGTATATAACTTTATTATCTTACAGTTTCCATAGGTTAGAAGTCCAGTCATGGCATGGCTGAATTCTGTGCTGAGCTGAGAGTCTCTTCGGCTGATGTCAAGGCCTTAGCCAGGGCTCCAGTTCTAATCTGGGGCTCAGTGTCTGCTTCCAAGCTCACACTGGTTGGAAGAACTCAGTTCCTTATGGTTGTAAGACTGAGCACCCCTGTCCTTGCTGGCAGTCAGCAGGGGTGCTCTCAGCTCCTAGAGGTCACTCACCGTCCTTGCCACATGCCCCCTCCATCTCTAACTCCAGGAACGGAGATTCTTCTTCCATGTTGAATCCTCCTCTCCCTTTAATTCTGACTTCTCTACCGCTGAATTCCAGACTCAGGTTTAAAGGCCTCCCTTGATTTGATCGGGTCCATCAGGGTGATTCCCCTATCTTAAGGTCAACTGATTTGGGACCTTAATTGCATCTGCAAAATCCCTGCAAAGTAGCACTTAAATTAGTGTGATTGGATCATTGGAGGAAGGTGTGTGTTCAGCAGGGGATGTCCATCCTAGAGGCAGTGTTAGAATTCCACCTACTGCACTCACCAATGCCAAAGTGAAAGCTTTGCTTCTCTGCTGGTGCCTGACTTACGTCCTCCCCTATGTGACAGAGGATGTCACAAGCCTGCATTTGACATTAAAAATGCTGCTCCCTAAAGAGGGAGGGAAGACACAGCCTTGACTTTATCCTCTTGATGAGAGTGATGTTTCATGGTGTTGGAAAGATTTTCATTGGGTCAATTGCCTGATTGAGACATAGTCTTAGTGAGGTGACAAATAGCAGGCATTAATGTCTCTTTTTTTAATGGTATGATGAATGGTCTAAGAGAAGGGTCAGCAAACTGTAGCCAGCCGCCTGTTTTTGTAAATAAATTATTGGACCACAGCCAGGCCAGTTCATTCATGAATTTTCTCTGGCTCCTTTTGCGTTGAGTATGAGTAGTTGTGACAGAGACCTAATAGTCCACAAAGCCAAAAATACTCCCTGGCCCCGGCCACCCCTGATCTAAGACCATTCCCACAGTCCTCTAATGGTAAGAATCACCTGGATCATTGGTTAAAAAGACAATTTCTGGGTCCAGTTTGGAATCCCTGAGTCAGAATCTTCAGGGTAGGGGCTTTGGGAATGTAGAGTGAACAAGCTTCCCAGGTGACTCTTATCCCCAGGGAACTACTGGTCTCAGGTGTGCCTACCTACCAGGTAAGGAGGAGGTTTTAAAAGAGGCAGTGGGGGTAGGGTTGGGGGGAATTTGCCTTGGAGAGCACAGGCCTCGCGGTTTCACTGCTTGGACTGCATCCCAGCTCCGCTTCTCCCTGAGCTTCGCCACCTCAGGTAAGTGACTTTTAACCCTGTTTCCTCTGCTGAGAAATGAGAGTAACGGTGCCGTGCCCAGTTGGCAGTGTGTGTATATACGTTGAGAGCCTAATACAATGCTGGTAGTGGTCACCCTCACTAAGAGGAGCAGCGCCGTGTAAACACAGAAGACCCCACTGTGGAGATATCTCCTAAACAAGACAGGCCCAGCAGGGCTTCTCAGTAGTCCCCAGTGTAGAGCTGTTTTCCTCAGAAGGAAAAACTCCTTAAAGGAATCTCCCATTACGTTCAGGACAGTATAAGGCCCTTTAGAAACTCAATTCTCCACAGAATGCTGAGTATTGCAAGAGGTTATCATTGGCTGTTTTTTGGATATACTGAGTTTGCAAAGGAATATTTAATTTCATGATTGAAAACTCTGGTACTTAGCACGAGACATATATATATATATATATATATATATATATATATATATATATATATATTCTGTTTCTGAGGTTAATGTTTTTAAAAACTCTTTGCCTGATGAGATCAAGCAATTTCAGCCATTCTTGTAGCTGTTGAAAGACAGTTTTTAGATAAATTGCCCATAAATCCTTGCAAGATACAGGACCCAATAATACTTCAGGTTACCAGGGAGTTTCATATTTTAATAAAAGGGAGGAAAAATCAATCTCGAATCTTTTAGTCCGATGACCAAAGAATTGCTCCATTCATTTTGTTCAGCTACTCAGGTGGGTATGCAGTTGATCCTGATTTGATCTTACTTAAAGTTTACTTTTTCTGGGAAGTATTAATTCGAATATAGTATGGGTAATACTGGAATACTAGAGCCTCTTTAAAGCCACTTTACACAGCTTGTGTAAACATCCTAGGGTAGTTTCCTCTTAACGTTTTCACAAATATAGAACTTGAGTTTGCTGTATGTTTGCCTCTTTTTAACAGAAGAGGGAAGTAAAGACTTGACTAAACAGTGTACTTAAAACCCAGGCTAGAGGGAAATGGATTCATATTCTTAGAGGAACAGGTAAACAAAAACAGGGTGAATTCTGCCAGGTATGAATTAGGTTTGTGAAGGAAGGAAAAAAAAGCACAATTGGCAAGTGAGTGTGCTTTGCTGATTTCCTTATTTTTAAACTTAGTTTTAAAAGAAAGTACCAGTGGGACCCGAGAAAAACGAATCTGCAGAGGGCAGGGGAAGGGGTATTCTTCATTTTTATTACATGCAGTGTTGGAATTGTGCTGTGCCCTGAAACACAGCTGGATAAAAAAGGTAGTTCAGGGTCTGCCTGGATTAACTCTGGATTAACTCCCTAAGCAAATTTCTAGGTTGCCAGGCCAGCTGGCTGAGCTCCAGCCTGGTGGCTAGTGATGCCGTGTTATTCCTTTCTGCTCACCTCAAGGTGGAAACCCGGAGGTGCTGACGACCAGTAGCTGCATGGACCCCTTTTGGGATGTCCAATGCTGAAAGATTCTCTTAGGCTCATGTCTCCTGTGCAGATGCTCCCCCATACCCGCCCCCCCCACCCGCCAAGCTCCCAGAGTTCCCATGGCTCACACCTGGTGCCAACCAGCAGCAACAGACCTGCCTGGAGGCCCTCGTGAAGGCCTGGTGCTCAACCTGAAAACCTGCTGCCAATAGAGAATTCAGAGGAGCTGCTCCTAATGGGGAGCCATCTTGGCTAGAGGCTGCTTATATCTTCTGTGGGCTTTGCCTCCGTGGTTTCCAAGGGGGCAGATGGGAGCTGCTGGGCCTTATTTGATGGGAGGCATGAATATCTGGGCTAGGTTCACCTCAGAGATTCATTGTTTTCCTGATAGGTATGAGTGATAATTTTTGTTTGCTTTGTTTTGTATGTGGGCGGTATGATGGAAATAATTGGGGATGGTAATCATTAGAGTCAGCTGAACTGAGTTTGCTGTCACTTAGCAGTGTGATCTTGGACAGGTCTTTTAACCTTTCTGGTCTCCATCTGTAGAATGGGAATTATAATACTAGTCTCATTTTCCTCTGAGACTGTCATGAAGAGACAGTGAAACACATATACGAAAGTGCTTTCAGAATGGCAGTGTACTCTGTATACAGTGTGTGTGGCAGATAGCAACCCAGTTTGAATTTCAATGAGCTTCAGAACTGTGATTAACAAGGCAAGCAGAGCCAGGATGGGGTGAGGCCATCCGGGTGGGTAGGGCGCTAAGTGAAGGAGGCGCTCCCTCACGGGGGTGTTTACATGCGGCTCTGAACCAGCCAGACGCTGAGAGTCAGTGTCTCCTTAAATTTTGCACTGTAGTCACCCTGCTTGCCTCACCCACATCCCTGTCCTGAGTGAAAGTAAACTACATGCCCATGAAAATTATACATGTGATACCCTTTTGTTGTAACAAAGTCCAGCAGTACCTAATTAACCTTGACATGTTACCGCTGGGACAATTTCTGGGGTGTCTTTCCTGGCGTTTTTCATACATGTACAACCTTAAACTAGCTTTTGTTCTCACCTCATGGGCAGCACAGAAACATGGGGAAGAAATACTGACCTCAAAACCTCATGCGTGTTCTAGATCTTTGTCATGGGTGTATTTGTAGACTCTGTGGAGGGGTCACACAGCACATGACACGGCAAAACACGTGGAACGTATGTCACCCAGCCTTCTCTCCCGCACACCAAGTCTTCAGTAGCTGCTCCAGGACCTTCCCCTCCCCCGTCTTTAAAAATTCCAGGTACTTCTTTTCTTCCATCTCCTGGCTGGCTGGCTGGCTGCCTGCCTCTCATCCACTACTTCCTCTCTCATCTCTTCTCATGAAGACAAATGTGGCCATTTGAGGACTCTTTATCTCTCTTACTGTCTCCCAGATCAGTTCCATAAAGGATCTGGGTGGTTAAAAAAGACTCCCCTTCAGGCATGGGTATGAGGGAGAAAGGTTGTCAATAGCTCCATAGGTTTTGTTCCTGACATATAATATCCATACGTACCTCTCCCCGGCCCCTCATCCACACTTTTGAAATGTGACCACGCTGTCCCTAATGTCTTCTAACTCAGCGGCCCCCCACCTGTTCGGCAGCAGGGACGGGTTTCGTGGAAGACAGTGGTTCCACGGGGGAGGGGGGCTCAGGTGGTCATGCAAGCGAAGGGGAGCGGCAGATGAAGCTTCGCCAGCCTGCCCGCCGCTCACCCCGGCTCCCAACAGGCTGTGGAGCCCTGTTCTAACTGCCATTGTGTCACCTCACGATGCATCGCACAGATCTCCAGTGGTACTGCCGAGCCGACGTCATTGTTTTTAACAGCTGCCTGTGTTCTACCCTGTCAGTGTGTCATAATGTAACCCCTTCTGTACTAGGAGATGTGTGTTTCTCCTTTTTCACTCTTGCAAATAATCTGCATTGAAAATCCTCCTACACTTTTCCTTGTGTGCTTAAAAGTTTAATTTGCTGCGTCAAACAGGATGATGTGCATTTTGATAGCACATGATGGGAAGGTTGATTGTGAGCACGGCATGGGCTCTGTCCCTGGTATTTTTCTTCCTGTCCAACCTCCGCTAGATTCACCTTCACATACAGTTTTCATTTACAGCTTGAGGGCTGTAAGTAACAACTGTAAGAGTTGTTTCTCTAAAATACCCTGGGTAAGATATCGTGTATGGCACCAGTGTGACTGCTTTGGGAATGGTAGCTCCCAAGAGGAATGAGATGTTTTCCCCACTCCATATGAACCATCCTGCAGTTTGGCCTGTGGAAGCCTCGGGGTGCTTGAAGGCGCAGGAGAGGGAGATGTGTGGACCCAGCGCCGCCCAGTGGCCGCTGAGAGGACGACCGCCTTGTTTGCAGGCTCAGGCACCAAATCCCTAGGAACTCCTAGGAATGCTTGAGGGGCATTTTACTGGAGGCTGAAGTCCTGCATGAACAACAGGGAGATGGGAGCTAGTGACATTTGGGCTACTGTTAAAGTGACTCCATGTGTAGCCATAGGCCGGCGCCTGGGGCAACTCAGGTGACTGTTGCTTTGGAGAGAATTTGCGTTTTATGGCTCACATGGTATCTACAGATATTAGAACGAGACAGCGGCAATATGCCAGGAGCAAGTCGTTTCTGGGCAGTGCTTATCTGACTCTAGGGACCTCTGCCATAACTCTGTGGTCCATAAGTTGGGAATCACTGAGATGGGATATTGGAAAGTTAAGTGCAAATGAAATCATTAACTCAATGTCAAGGGGAGCGTGCTCTTTAAAGGAATCCTGGGGTGAGTTCTCACCAAACGGAAGGAACACCCGGTTGCTCCTATTCAGGATGCTAGAATGACTCCCTAATGTAACAAATCAACTTCTCTGGGCAGCTTGTTACCCCTTCATAACGAGTCCCCACCCTATAATGAGCCCTGTTTCCTGTGGCTCTGATCAGGGCAGGTGCTGTCACTGCTATCGGCAAAGAGAAGGCTTCTAAGTCATTGCTTCTGCTTTTTGTACCTCCGTGAAATGCCACCTCTGCCCCTTTAGTAATCTAAAACCTACCATCTTTCCTGCCCTTCTTAACACCCACTGTTCCAAGTCCTCTCAGCAACTTGGGCTTTTAGTGACTTTGGATTTTGTGAACTCCTGAAGCTTTTACACTTGGTGTCAGACATTTGCTGTGGTCTCCGTTTCGGGTCTGTCACATGTCTTCTCAGCTAGACTGTGACTTCTGACATCAGTGATGCTTCATGTTTTCATAGTTCCTTGAAGGGAGATGCTGGACACAAAATAGTGTAATATTTCAGTGACTTGCTGCGTGATAAAACAATGAAAGCCTTTTTGTAAACAGAGATCTTCGTATATTAGATCTGCTTTATGTAGAAATTTTAAAAAATCTTTCATTCATTCAGTCACGCATACACACGCATGCACACACACACGTACACACGCTCATACAGGGCTGGTCACAGGTGTAGGTGCATAGCCTTCCGCTTAGAACAGAGATGTGTTCCTGCAAAAAGCATGCCTACCAATGTGGACAGTCAAGCTGATGGCTCATAAAAACGGAGCCAATCTGCTTGGATCGAGACTGGGCATCCAGACCACGTGGATCACGTGTCCACTTTCCCAGGCCTGGTGTGCTGCTCGGAAAACACTTGTTGGGTGAGTCGTGGTCATATATCTATTGGATTCAGCTCTGCTTCCTCTTGCTCTGTTTTGTGCTGACTTTATGTGAACAGTGGATTGCTGACCTCTGGGTTAAGAGGAGTTATTTAATGCACACAGGCCAATGGACAACAGCTGACTCTTGCATGTTCAGGGGATCTAATATCTTGGGAGGATTTATACCAGTTACTTAACTGCCTGAATACCAACCTTCCTATTATCTTTATGATAAGGTGAGCTTGGGTCTCACGTTTATCCCGAGAAGACAGCCTTATCCAAATCATCTATATTTTAGCAGGCAGTACCAAACTTCAGGCCTCAGAAACACGTTTTAAATAATTCTTGCCATGCCATCTATTTTAAGTATCATTAAAAATCCACTTTCTTTTAAAAATATGTGTGCAGATTTTGTGAAGCCTATAACAAGTCTATGAAAAACTGATTATTTTCCCATGGGTATAGGTTCCGATTTTTATTCTGCTTGCCAAATGAAAAATCTAGTATGCGTGGGCCCTTTATCTTATTTATGCCCTCTGAATAGAATCACCATGTTCCCAAACAAAGAGAAATGGGTCACTCGGCTTGAGTCGCCTGATCCCTTCCTGTGGTGGGCAAAGGAGTTTGTGCAGCGCTAAGCTAGGAAGCATGGATTTCCCTTTCAAATACCTCGTTTTCTTACTCTTTGCCTTTCAGTCAGCTCCATGTAAACTGGGTCAGAATATAACATGGGTGCTGAGGTGAGTTTCGGTTGCTGGTGGAATGTGCGTGTGATGGAAATAGGTCACTTTAGGACCCAAGGAGGATGCAGAGAGAGGTTTACAGTCAAAGATAATAATCGTTCTGTCCTCTAGTTAGCATTCCTGTTTTTTTTCTTTTTTTTTAACTGAACAATATGCGCCAATGGCCCCCACGTACTTTCGTCTCAGTTCTCTGGCCCTCATTGCTACAAGCTGGTTATGGCGTTGGCTGCTTTCCCAGCACTCATTCTCTCCCTGATCATGAACCATGGCTCAGCACCCTGGTTGAGGGATAGGGAGGGACGGGGTATCATCATGCTCCCCTGTGCCTAAGTCTCTTCTGAATTACTCCCTCTCCACCCTTCGTTCTGAGAGTCCTGGATACTTGTTAAGCCCCCAGAACAGACAAGGTGGGGGAATTGGGCACCTTGTGCAGGTGACAGTGGCATAGATATAGCGCCTCACCCATAACTAAGGTGGGAGTAGAAACAGCCTTCTGAGCTGGGGTGGCGGGTGCGCACATAGCTCTCACTTCACAAACAAGGATGAAATAGGCAACACACAGAGGCTCGAGAGACTGTCATGATGAGTAACTCTGAGTACAGGGGGCCGGCGGTGCTCTGTAAGCTTGGACACTTACACTGGGGCTACATTGTGGACGATCTCAAGGACCGTGGTGGTGAGTGTGAACTGATTCGGCCTTGAGGAGCCAGGAGGGTTTTTCAGCTGGAGACTTTTGAGAGTGTGATTTGACCAGAGGCTTTTGAAATTGTCTTAAAGAGAATTGAGAATTTGTCCTGTTTAGTGTTTTTAAGCCTTTGCTTTGATGATCTCCCCGAGGGGCTGTTCTGGTGGGAGGATCTGGGGAAAGAAGCCTAGAGGCTGGGACCTTGGGCTCCTTTCCCACTGATTCAGCAGTTCTGCCTCTGTTTTACTTCTTGAGCTGCTAGGTAAGAGTCCTTTCATCAGTCCTTTCCTCCTTTCCCCCCTTCCTGTGGTTAAACACATAAGTTGGAAAATTTTGTTAACTGTTTTTAAGTGTACAGCTCAGTAGTGTTAAGTATACTCATTGTTAAATAGATCTCCAGACTTTTTCCTCTGGCAAACTGCAACTCTAGTTCTCTTTAAATAACAATTCCCCCTTTTCACCTCCCTCCAGCCCTTGGTAACCACCATCCTACATTGTTTCTATGAATTTGACTAGCCAAGTAAGATTTCTTTTAAAAAAGCAATCAAGCAGCTGAGAAGGTTTGATAGACTCCTGATGTATCCATCATTCCTCACTGTCTGCCCCTGACCCCCAGACAGTGAGGAAACTGAAATCCCAGAGGTCCTGGGAGGCCAAGGTGGCCACACAATGCAGATGTTAATCACATGGATACTTAAGCCAGAGTGCCAGGTTCAGATTTTGTTCTGATGCTCTGTATGTGACCCTGGGTTAGTGATTTAACTCAGTGCCTCAGTTTGCTCATCGGTTAAAGGGACACAATGGTAACAGAATCTGATTTATAGCCTTGTTGTGAAGATTAAGTGAGGTCATCTATATAAAGCCCTTGGAATAGGGCCTGACACTTATATACGTGTCTGCTATGATTGTTAAGTGACTTCCTAGCATGACACAGTTCCTTTTAAGGAGAGCTGTAACTTTGGGCTTCCGTGGTGCATGTCTTTTGAGTTTCCACTTAAAACTGAATAGATAGATAGCTTTGACTGGCAAGATTTCCTCCTACACAGCCCTATCTCTCATCTAGGGCATGCCACTGATCTTGAAGAAGGCTCCATCAATATCTTAATCCTCAGGGAGAAAGTCATGCAGTTCATATCATACAGCACAAGAAGGACAGTTATCCAGTGGCATTAATTCAACAAATATTTATTGAATGCTTTGATGGAAGGACACCTGGGGTAGATGCTGGGGACACTGAGCAAACCAGCCCCAAATCCCTGCTCTCGAGGAGCTTGTGTTCTCTTGGGGCAAACCTTTGTAATGCAGCCCTTTTAATAAATGAAATGTTTTTCCTGAACTCATCTAGCTAAGGAAGATGAAAAGTTTGCTTAAAAATATTCAGGTTTGGAAATGAATGCTCTAGACCTGTTGCTGATGGTGCCTTTGAAAACTGGTTCATAAAAATAGATACTAAAAATGGTGTAGAAATACTGGTGATTTCAGATTTGAGGCGATTTTTCAGATACAAAGTTAGCAAGTCAGTTTATCTCCAGTGCTTATTCTGGGCTTGCATTTTCAGTACAGCCCCTCATACTTAGAACTCGGTAAGGACAGCATAAGACTCACTTTACCTGTGCTTCAATCAGATGTCAGGAGGAATGTGGAATTCCTCCTACATACGCCTCTCCTGGGCTTCCTCCTTTCCTCCTCAATGTGGGCAGATGACATTCAGACTCAGAGGAAGCAGAAACAGGGGTAATGCAGTTGGGACTGATCTTCTAGAGGGAAGAAAATAGGAATTGCCGTCACAGGCTGCTGGGGCTTTCCAGCTACAAGAAAAGATCTGTGGTACAGATACCATGCTGCTTGCTCCCTCTCTAGCTATTTGGGTCATAGCCGGTGCTGTAAAGTACAGCACTTCTTTCTGAGGTCCTACAAGTACTTCATTGGTAGGTACTTCCCAACACAGCATTTCCAGGGTGCCACTGCTAGTCAGTCAAGGTTGTTGGGTGATAGGCATCCCATGTACTGTTAGAAACTGCTGGGACTGGTGTGGTGGCCTTAAAGCTAAGAGACACAATCACCAGCAGCCGTGGCCCATTGTTCATTGTCCACTATCCCCACTTCTTTCCCATTAAGAGACTGCTCTTTTGTTCAGGTAGGGTGGAGAATTCTTGATCTTAGGGAACAGGGGCCCCTCTTTTAACCCGAAGGGATGAAGCATGGAGGTCTGGGCCAGTTGTAATAAACCCATTCCCAAACCCAAACCCATCCTCCTTTACAACTCTAAGTGTCAATGTGACACTGGCCAACGAGTCTGGTAGTTTCTAGGAAATATTTTTTTTAACTTTCCCATATAGGACTTCCCTGGTGGCGCAGTGGTTAAGAATCCACCTGCCAATGCAGGGGACACAGGTTCGAGCCCTGGTCCAGGAGGATCCCACATGCCATGGAGCAACTAAGCCCGTGCACCACAACTACTGAGCCTGTGTGCCACAACTACTGAGCCCGTGTGCCACAACTACCGATCCCGTGTGCCTACAGCCTGTGCTCCGCAGCAAGAGAAGCCACCGCAATAAGTCCGCACACCGCAGTGAAGAGTAACCCCTGCTCGCCGCAACAAGAGAAAGCCTGCATGTAGCAATGAAGACCCAAGGCAGCCAAAAAAAAAAAAAACAGAATTCCCATAAAAAAAAATTCCCATATAAAGGCAGAATGTAATGAAGTAGACTTATGCCCCTCCTTCTTCCCAAGGTGGAATGCTATTGTGATGATACAATATCTGGAGCAGTAACAGCCAATTTACAACTCTAAGTTTAAAAAATATATGTAAATCAGAGAAACCAGGTGAAGCCTGACTGGCAGGGACTGCCTGCTCCCAGGTTTCCTGTTCCATGAGACGATTAGATGTCTTTATCACATGTGTTAATCTGGTTCTGTTACTGGAGACTGGGAGGATTCTAACTGATGCAGCATTTTAATACTCGCCTTTGAGATTAGATGCCCACATCACAGATGGGTTTCCATTATTGTGACTATTATGTAACCAAGAGAACACATGGCCTAAATGTACTGAGTCATCTGACTTTTGACACAGGATCATTGGACTTTAGTGCTGGGGGAACAACTTTAGAGAACTTCGAATCCTGGGTTTCCTACCTTAGGTTCCGTGAAACTTGCAGGCCTGTAAGTCACTTCCACCTAGAAGGGTTCCATGCCCAATTAAGTTTGGGAACCCCTCCTATGACATCCCCCTCTCAGAGGAACAGGTTGTGTGTCCATAGTTCCATTCCATCTGTCACAGCTTTTGTTCAGGACCCCTTTGCTTGCTTGTTTGGACCTCTGCAGTAGCCTTATTTCTGGTAACCCCACATCCCCTTATTCCCCACTGTCTTTGATTCATCTTACATGTTACCTGCATTCACTCATGGCTGAGCACATGCTGGATGCTGGCACTGTTCTAGTTGCTGGGGATACAACAGTATCCTGCCTTCGTGGAGCTTATATTCTAGTCAAGGGAGCGATGTAGTAGCAAACAGAAAAATACAGAGAGAAATATGCAGTACAGTAGAGAATAAAAGCTTTGGATAAAAACCAATCAAGGAAAGGAGAATATGTACAACTTTGAATAGAGTTTCAGTGCAGACATTTCTGTGAAGGTAACATTGAGGTGGAGGCCCAAGGAAAAGCTCTCTAGGGAGAGGGAACAGCATGTATAAAGGTTCTGAAGTGGGAGAAGATTTGTGAAAGAATGAGAAGGAGAGAATCATGGAGTGGAGGGAGGAGAAGAAGTACTGGGACCTGTGGTCAGCTGAGGAGTGGAGACCAGTCAGGTGATGCCTGCTGGACCCCTGCAGGGACATGGCTGTGCTGACGGAGGTGGGATGTGTCATGGAGGTTCTAAGCAGGGGAGTGATGTTAACTGACATATATTTTAGAATGATTTGTCTGCTTGCTGTGGTAAGAGTCGATTATGAAGGTGGTGCCGGAAGGGGAAGTAGAGGAGACCCAGTCGCAGGTCACTGCAGTAATGCAGGCAAGAGATGATGGCTTGGACCCCAGGTGGTTGCAGGGGGAGAAGTGAAAATAGACTGGATTCCAGATGTATTTTTTAAAAATATTTATTTATTTATTTATTGGCTGCATCGGGTCTTAGTTGTGGCATGCGGGATCTTTCGTTGTGGCATGTGGGCTCTTGGTTGCAGTGCATGGGATTCTCTTTAGTTGTGGCCCACAGTCTCATTAGTTGTGGCACGCAGGCTCAGCTGCCCCACAGCATGTAGGATCTTAATTCCTTGACCAGGGATCAAACTGACATCCTCTGCATTGCAAGACGGATTCTTAACCACTGGACCACCAGGGAAGTTGCTCCAGATGTATTTTGAAATTAGTGACAGGATATCATGACAAATTGGACATACTTATGTGAAAATGTAGGATCAAGGGTGATTGTAAGCATTTTTTTTTTCTTTTTTTTTTTGCGGCACACGGGCCTCTCACTGCTGTGGCCTCTCCCACTGTGGAGCACAGGCTCCAGACGTGCAGGCCCAGCGGCCATGGCTCATGGGCCCAGCCGCTCCGTGGCACGTGGGATCCTCCCGGACCGGGGCACGAACCCGCGCCCCCTGCATCGGCAGGCGGACCCTCAACCACTGCGCCACCAGGGAAGCCCTGTAAGCTTTTTTTCAACTATGCAACTAGAAGGATGGACTTGCCTTTTATATGATGGGGAAGACTCTGGGAAGAGCAGGTTGACAGGGGCAGACAGGAGCTCAGTCTTGGACAAGCTTGCGATGCTTGTTAGACATGTAAGTGGAGATGTTTAGTAGTCACTTATGTATAACCACTTGTGATGCACATCTGGAGTTCTTGGTCGACCTACAGGCTGAAAAGGCAGTCAGCAAATCCATTGTACTAAGTGCAGTGAGACTGGCTGAGAACACCTAAGAGTTAAGGGTAGGTGGAGAAGAGAAGGGGTACAAGGACTGAGTCCTGGAATGCTCCAGAGTTTACAGATCGGGGGTCAGTAAGAGCCTGAGAAGGAGCAGCTAGAGGGAAGAGGAAGAATAAGACATGGAGGAAGCTGAAGACATTTCGAGGAGGATGGAGTGATCAGCTGGGTCACATGCCGCTGAGGACTGAGAAATGACCTGGGATTTAGCAAGGAGAGGTCACTTATGGGATTCACAGGGAAGCCTTGGTGGAATGGTGAGAGCAAAAGTCAGAGTGGAGCAGAGGAGAGGGACAGTGAGTCTAGACAAGTCCTGGAAGGAGTTTTTCTGTAAAAGGAAGACAAATGGGGAGGTAGCTGAAGGGGAAAGTGGGTCCAAGAGAATATTTTGTCACAGCAAGAAGTATACTGAGCAAAATTAAATGGGCAAGGAAGATTTTATTCAAGCTATTGCAATAGGGAAGAGAGGCCAGATCTCAGTCTGAGCCCAACTCAGCTGAAGCAGAGGGTGGTAGTGTTCTAAGGGCTGTAGTGACAGGGAGCTCTAGGCCATCCATGTTTGCTAATTGGTTTTACCCCAAGGAAAAGTAAATTTCTCATATCTCAGTGATAGGAGGGAGTTTTACAACTTGGAGCAAGGTTCCCACTGAGGTTAGGCTCCTACCCTTTCCCTTTTCATAGAAAAGGGATGATGAAGGTGCTGTCCCCTTGAATTGTATTTCAAGAGAAGTTTCGCAGGATGTGGAAAAAACAGTCCTGGGCTGAAAACCAAGAGGCTTTTAAAAAGATGTATGTACTTTTTAAAGGGGGCAGGGAGAATTTACACATTTTCTAAAGAAAATGCTTTAAGAAAAGGGAAGTCAGGGAGAATCCTATCTCAAGTTTAGTCAGCTTGAGGGGATTAAGGCTATCTTGGCCAGTTTCTAAAACATATATAATCTTCCTATTAAATTTCTGACATCTTCAGGATAATCAAGACTCTTTCCTAGTCTGCTACAGCCTCATCTGTATCCACCCTGCCTCTTCCTGAGGCCTACTGATACCCCCAGCACTGTTGGCTGTGTCTGAACCACTCTAGAAAGTGTTGTGCAGCCTTACCTCTTCTGACCTGTTCCTCTTCTCTGGGTACCTTTCAGGGCCCTCCCTGTGCAGGGCACAGTTCTTTTCTCATCTTCACTGTGGGACTCTCCCTGAGACTAGAGCATTTTATTTCTGATACTTGGCATGCTATGCAGCTAGTGTTTATTTTGAGCACAGGTCTTACAGCAGTTTCCACTGCCTAAGAAGTATGTGTGATACAAAGGAAGTAATTGCCTATGTTTCTGCTTAATGGCAAGAATTTGATTCTGAGTCTGTAAGCCCTCCTAGGACTATATTTAATAATTTGGCTACTATGAAATATGCTGGTTGAGATCTCATGACTTTGAGGCTTCACCACCATATGGATTCTGAGTAAGTAAGTTCACAAATGATTCCTATTTTAGATTGTATGATGATACACAGCCGTGCCAGAGCCAGTTTCTATTCCCCAGCTGTGTGAGTGTGTGTAACTCCACGAATACAGACTGACAAGTTGGTTTAATATCACCTCGAGAGAGGGCTCTGGCTACAGAGTTGTTGGACTGATGATGTAATACAGCTTTGCAGGCTGTAATAGGTTTGGCAGGAGGTTTCATGGGGTATGGGGCTTTAGGGTTCAACTTTGGAGCCCCTGAGAAGGGCTGATGCTTTCACCTGTAACTGTGCTGGGGGTTCCCTATGATTAGAGCTTCAGACCTTTGAATGGGGCTAGGGAGGGAAAACAAGGCTTTAGAGTTAGCAGGAGAAGATGAACATGAAGAAAAAAAAACCAATAAGTGGTCACAGAGCTGGCAAGAGTGAAGGAAATAACGAGACAGAATTAGTTCTTACTGACAACTTGAAATTGCCTGAAACATTATAAAAATCCATCAGCCTGTGAAAAGCAGACTCACAGTGACCACTGGATGGTGTGATATTTGCAATTTTTCTGGACACAAATTTAGAGAAGCCAGCAGAGATTTAGCCTAATAAATAGATTTTGGCTGGTGCAAAGGTTTTGAAAAGAGGGCTCAAAATTAGCTTCAACCAGAGTTCTCTTCCTCCAGCAATCTTGAAATCAGTAGAACTGAAATTGGTCAATTACCCATTTTTCCCTTCAAATATCTGTTGCTGTTTTGCTGTCCTTACAATGAATTATAAAAAGTCGTAGTGTCTTTTCCTATTGAATGTTCCTTTGTGGGTTGCTTCTCTGCTTTTTATCCTCTCTAATGGCATTTAACAGTGTTAGCGTGGCCCTCAAATTTTTTTTTTTTTTTGGCCCTCAAATTTTTGATTAGTAGCATAAGAGTTTCCTGTAGTTAAAGTTACTCTTCTAACAGTTGCAGTGGTTGCTGAGCATATAGGAACTCCTCAAGGAGTTTCAGTCTCTAGGAAGAGGCAGATGATCAGCCCTCAACTTCAATAGGTTCAGAGAGATGTTTATATTTGGTGGCTAAGTCTTGGCAGAGCAGGGATAGTGTAGGGTTCCTAACTTTATCCCCCGAATGTCGGTAGATGGAGCTTTGCTCAATGGTTAAAAAAAAAAAAAAAAGGCTCCCAAGGAGATGGATGTGTTGAGAAAGGGAATTTCAGACACAGGGGACAGCAAGTACAGAGTCGCAGGAGTATGAACAGATCTCCAGGTTTACGTGATGGCCAGAAGGTGGAGGGCTGCGGGTCGAAGTGCCAGTGGAGGTGGCTCAGGTCGGGAAGGGCGCCCTCTGCAGGCCACGTGGAGCAGCGCAAGTTCGTGCACACAGCAGGTGCTCACAAGTCCTTACCACGTGGCTGAAGGAAAGAAAGGAAGGACTTCAAAGCAGGGAGGCCCCTGATTAGATTCGTTTTAAATTTCTCCTGCCTGCCACTGTGAGGAATGGTCTGGAAGTGTTGAGTCCGGAAGAGAATCCTCACGAGGTGGGGGGATAGTGTCCCCCAAGGGACACTGGGTAACGTATGGAAGTGTTGTAGGTTGTTATAACTTGGGGCTTGTTACTGGCATCTAGGTACACATCTTAGAATGAAGAGGACAGCTCCTACCCCGACCCCCCCCCAAATTATCCAATCCCAAGTGCAGATAGTGCTGAGGTTGAGAAAGCCAGGTCTAGAATGAGAACATCCTTAGCACACAGGTTGTAAATTTACTGAAACTACTACTGAAATGTATAGAGAAAATGTTTCTTAAATTTGCTTAGAGCTGGTCTGATATTCCTCAAGAGCCCCACTTACCAGGTTGAAGGAAAAAAAATTAACGCTATTAAGTCTAATGTGGTTTAGAACTTGGTAGGATCCAGTAATTGTAAAGTCCCTTTAGAGTGTGATCAGTCTTTGGGAGATAATTGCACAGTCTCTTCTATTGCCATATCCCCTCCTTCATTTTTCCTGATCTTCTCCAATTTAGTATCAGAGTTTATGAGGGGGGCTCATGGGGGCTCATGAGATCTCATGGTGCCTGGAAAATTCTTTGAGAAGCTCAGGGACCACTGCTGGGTAGAACTGCCATCCTATGATTTTCAACCTAGACTGGCCCAACAATATATTTTTTTTGTTTACATATTTGGGTTCCATGTAAAATTTTGAGAAAAGGGGTGTTCTGCTAAAAAAAAAAACAAACAAACAAACAAACAAAATGCTGATCCAATACACCTTTGAGGCCATCTGCACTGGAATGTGAATTAAAGGCTTAGACTGGTGTCCTGTGACACATAAAGGCATTTTTTTGGGTATCATGACATTTGTTTCTAGGTGTTGTTCCTGAGAATTGGGCTGCCCAAACCTTTTAGTCATGTGCAATTTTGTCATCATCGTGCAGATGTGGATAAAATCTTTTCATCATGGTCAATATGTTCTTTACAAATGTAGCAATTTCTCATTGAAAACTGCCCTCCTGAGGGAACATAATAGATTTCATGGTTCCCCAATGAAGAGGGAAGGTGCTAACTAGCTGCTGTGTGGCTCCAAGTACATCATTATAGTAACTGTTTCCCTTTAAGGAATTAAGAGCTAGTATCACAGCCTTAAAATTCCCTTTTTGTATCAATAAAAAGACATTTTCACACTTGCTCTGTGAATAAAGTTTCTTCAGTAACTCCTTCTGCATGGCTGAGTCTCCTCTGTTTCATCTGCGAGATTAGAGGACAGTTAGATGAGAAAAGTCTTTTGGAACAGGGCTGCAAAGGGTTTATGATGAGGCATTAATAAGTGCCAATTACCATGAATATAATAGCACTCCATACTTGTTGCTTGCTTACTATGATCTCAGCATTGCTCTAAGCACATCTCATTTGTTAACTCGAATCCTCACCACAGCCCTACAAGTAGGTGCTGAGACGGGGAACCGAGATGTGAGGAGGTCAAGGTCACACTTGACCGGACTCTGATTCAAACCCCTGTGGCCTGGTTCCAAGGTCCAAGTGCTGGGTTTTCTGTGTGTACTGAATTTTCTCTCTGGTTTAATGCTTTCTGAGTCAGGATCATCCATCTGCCTACACTAGAAAAGCAACATCATGTCATCAGTGTCCTTAAGCAAAGATTAGAAACACTTACATCTCCCTGCCTTGCACTTTAAATATCTATTAGTGGGGTTTGGTGAAAATTATTCTTCTAGATATCGAGCTGTAAGCTCCAGAACTCTTCCCACTTTATGACTGTCCCATTGTCATGGGTCATCTACCCTGGATTTGTGTGGCTCAGGGACGGGGGTCTAGCAGGGCATTGATGATTCATTCATCCATTCAGTTAGCAAATACTTCAAGTCCATGATGGACACAGCACGTGCCAGCATTGTAGGGGTTACAGAGAGATATGCCTGCTTCTTCCAGAAGGGTTTGATGTCAATATATTTGTTAAAGAAGGAGGACACATTTATTAAGCACCAACTGTGTACCAAGTACTGTGCTAGGCATCTTACGTCTGTTCTCATTGGATTCCTCTAACAACCTTGAGAGGTAGGTACTATCTCCATCTGATGGGTGGAAAACAATCTCAGAGACTGAGGCAATTGTTTAAGGTCACACAACCAAAATAAGGGCAAAGCTAGGAATCAAACCCTGGAGCAGATTAAAAAAGAAAAATCTTTAATGAGATCTGTTATGTACAGATCTCCCCACATCCAAAGAAAAGAAGAACGAGTTAGTTCTGGAGAACAGTGTTTTTTTTCAAACCACTTTCCATGGAATTCGTTCCAGAAGTTGTTTCTTCCAGGGGTGGTGGAGGGGAACCAAATTGTTTGGTAGTCCAGTGTGAGGAGTGCCGTTTTCTTCTCAGTGGTCCACAGTGCTCATTAGCACGGCGAGGCCCCCAGAAGTACTGCAGAAGGAAGTTTTTTGACTTTGTTTAATCCATACAGTGTTGCCAAACTTCAAGGTGATCAGCAGAAGACCAGCTTGGGAAATTGTGATTTGAAGGAAGGAAGCCTTAGGGGGAGAAGCAAGAATATGGATAGACTACCACTGGATAATTAAAGCCTCCTTGGGTCACATTAGAGGCTGAGGGAGAGGGGATCCAAACCGTGCAGCACAAACTCTTCTCTGCCAGGAGTAATTTTATCTGTAAGGTCACATTTGCTGCCTGTTTTATATGTGTGTGTGTGTGTGTGTGTGGTGTGTGTATATATATATATATAAATTTTCAATTTATCTGTTGGTTGAGGTACAATTCTGAAAGCATCAAACTCACCTTTTAAAGTATACAAATTTGGTGGTTTCAGGATATTCATAAGGTTGATATAAGGATATTCATAAGTACAACCATCACTCTGATTCCAGAACATTTTCATCACCACCAAAAGCAACACTGTACCCATTATAGTCACTCCCCATCCCTCTCCACCCCACTGCCTGGCAACCGCCAATCTACTTCCTGACTCTGGGTTTGCCTATTCTGGACACATCATATAAATGGAATCACGTGTGGTCTTCTGATGCCTGGCTTCTTTTGATTAGCCAAATGTTTCAAGGTTTACCTGTGTTAAAAGTATGTATCAGTACTTCATTCCCTTTTATGGCTGAATAACGCTGCACTGTTGGGTATACCATCTTGCATTTGCCGTTTGAGAAGGAAAGATGGTAGTCGGAGAGGACCCTGTCTTCTCTGCGACTGGGGAAGGGTGTGAGGTGGACAGCTATCGTTTCTGCCCCTCTGTTCCTTGCTCAGAAGCTGTATAAAAGCTGATCCTCAGGCCATGGCTGGGGAACCAGGCCTGGTCCATCAGAAGCTTGGATCCAGTTCAGGTATGTGACCCAAGCCGCATCTGGATTGGTTGGAACAGAGGCCTGTCCCTTGGCTGGGGTCGCTGCAGGACAGTGTGCTAACCTTTGTCAGCACTTGCAGAGAATCTCCCTGAGCGTGGGTGTGACATAAAGGAAAGCAGGGGTCTTGTAACCTTACCTGAAACAAGTGGGTCGTGTGAAACATTTAGGTGGTGTTTGACTGGTAATGTTAACCAGCAGAATGTTTAAGGTGGGTAGGGCTGACTGCTCTCTAACCTGGTTCCAGATGATAAGTACAACCGGTCTCACACAAATTCTCTCACGTATACAGACAGCTAATAAGTACATTGAAGTGCAAGCAGGAGCTGCGTGGGTTGATTTACTCTATTAGCTTTATGAATTTAAACATCCTGATTGTTTTAGGTCCGCAGTAAAGAGTCTGACTTCCTTTTTTGATGTTTGCTGATAACTTGTAAGCCTCTTTTTTTCCTCTTCCCCTCCTGTCCCACGTGTGGGTAAGCAGGTCAGAAAGCCTGGGTGCTCCTTCCTTTGGTGAGGGGGTGGGATTCAAACCACACACCCCTTTCCTTGTGCAAACTCTCTCCCCATCCCCACCTCCTAATCACAGTAAGAACCCAGGCCAGTCTCTTTTTTCTGTCTTGACCTCCGAACCCAGTTTTGGGTGGGAGTCCATCCTGTGTCTGCAGAGTGGCCACATCAAGGTCTTTGCGTGGAAGGTTCGCTTGAGGCAGAGATGATGGTATCCCAGAGGCAAGATTCTTTTCCATGAAGATCAGCATAAATAACTAGAAATCTTCCAAACCCATGGCTTGGCACATACCTGGTTAGGGATTAAGACCTGGGAGGGGATCACCAGGGGTAAAAGCCATAGGTCTTGCAGAAATGATAAGCAAACATTATTCTTGCACGGGGAGGGACGTCTCAAAGATTGGCCAGTCCACATACCTTGAATATCTTTAACTTGACCATTAAGAACTTAATCGTAAGATTCATCATGTTAATTAGCCTCTGTCTTCTTACTCTCACTGCTAATTGGCAAAGCCTTGGTGTCGACAGAGATTTGGATAATAGAACTGTGTAGTTGTCTCTTGTAGGTTCCCTTGTTTTGTATAATGTTTCTCTTTTTTTGTATAATGGCTACAGATTGTCCCTAGAGTTGAAGCTTAACCAACATAGACATGATTTCATATGTCTGTGCTGAAGCATTTGAAAATTACAGATGTTGGGCTTCCCTGGTGGCGCAGTGGTTGAGAGGTCCACCTGCCGATGCAGGGGACACGGGCTCGTGCCCCGGTCCAGGAGGATCCCACATGCCACAGAGCGGCTGGGCCCGTGAGCCATGGCCACTGAGCCTGCGCGTCCAGAGCCTGTGCTCCACAACGGGACAGGCCACAACAGTGAGGCCGGCGTACCGCAAAAAAAAAAAAAATTACAGATCTTCTAACACCTGACCTTTGTAGAGATCCTGGGTCCAGTTAAACCTGATGCTAGATCTTTCTGTGAACTTGACAATTACATGAGCCAATCAATTCCTTCATGTTTCAGCTTAAGGTGGTATGAATTGGGTTCCTGTCAGTTACTCCTAAAATACTTCTGAACAAAATAGAGTGCTCGGAATTCAGAGTGGAGGGTGGACAGGCCACAGGAGAGCCCAGGTAAGCTGGCAAGTGTTCCAGCAAACAGTCTTGTGGGGCTAGTCAGTCTGGCCTCCCAGGCGGCAATCTGGAGGCCGTGAGGGAACATGTTAACACATATATACGGAATCTTAAAAAAAAACAAACACATGGTTCTGAACAACCTAGCGGCAGGACAGGAATAAAGATGCAGATGTAGAGAATGGACTTGACACGGGGAGGGGAAGGGGAAGCTGGAATGAAGTGAAAGAGTGACATGGACAGATACACACTCCCAAATGTAAAATAGATAGCTAGTGGGAAGCAGCCGCATAGCACAGGGAGATCAGCTCGGGGCTCTGTGTCCACCTAGAGGGGTGGGATAGGGAGGGTGGGAGGGAGACGCAAAAAGGAGGGGATATGGGGATATATGTATACTATAGCTGATGCACTTTGTTATACAGCAGAAACTAACACACCATTGTAAAGCAATTATACTGCAATAAAGATGTTAAAAAAAATGTCTGTTTGCTTCTTCCCAAGCCCAAGCCCCAGCCTCCCCTCAAAGACCGAGAATTCATTAAAAAAACAAATCTGGGAAGTTCCCCAAGGAGCCCTACCGGAGGAACAAGGAAAACATCCATTGTAAACAGCAGGTTTGTCTTCTGACGGGTTTTGTTTGCAAATGATAACAATTCCAGGTAATTTTTCATTTCAATCGGAGGAGCGGGTATTAAAAAGAGAGGCGGCGTGAGGGAGGAGAGGGAGAACGAGGGCCAGCGGATCTCCACGTGCCGCGTGCACTCCCGGGTCTACAAGGGAACAGGGGCGCGGAGGGCTGGGCAGTGCCTCTCACTCCATCAGGCGAGATCGAATTGTGGCTGCTCGGCCTGTTGACAGATGCAGCTTCTACAGAACCGTTTCTACAGCCCAGAGAGAGGGCTGCGTGATTAATGCCTCCAGCTGCCATGTGCCCCATTATCTGTGCATGTGCATAACTTAATGGTTCAGGACAGGGGACAGAGGATGCTTAATTGAACGTATAGCAGGCCCTTGATAGCTGAAGAACTGTCCTACAGCGATTCAGCGAGATGGCTATGATTTCAGCATGTCGTTAAAATTCTTACTTAGGATAATTTTTTTTTTTAAGGAAAAAGAAAACAACAATGCCTGAAAGCAAGCAGGGATTCCCCCCACCACTTCCCCCCCGTTCACCGCTTCCTCCCTAGGCAAACGGAAGTGTTGTTTCTGACAGCAGTTAGATGTCTGGAGACAGCTGGGAGGGCGGGTTCACACTCACCTCCTTCCTTCATCTCTCCTCTCCTCCCAGGACCCCCAGGGATCTTCCCCTCTCCCACTCTGAGTTTGTCTCCTCTGGTTCTTTTTGTTCCCTCCACCATCTGCCCCTCTGTGCTGTACTTTATGACCCATTTGCCATCCTTCCCCCTGGAGCCCCCGGCCTCTAGCTGAAAGGGGAGTGGGGAGTAGATTGCTTAAAATCAACGAACAGCCTAAACTGCTTTCACTAGGAAACACTGTCCGTTGCATTACTTGCTAATGAATATTGTTAAACTAATCTGTCATTCGTTTTCTAATTATGTGTCACCAGGCATCACAGTGGCAGCTGAGGTGACTGCTGGTGAACAGTTTTCCTCCTTGAATCCTGTTTTTTAAAGTAAGAACTACTAGGAATGATTAGCAATAATCTGAACCTGGTAAGCTTTCCCCCCCTTTCCCCAGTCTGTCAGCAATTTTTCTCCCCGATGTTTATAATACTACCAGGATCTTATCACTACCGGCCTCACCAAGCTGCTCCAAACTTGGGACAGCCCTACTTCTGAAGTCTTCAGCTCCACTGAGACCACAGCTTCCCATCATTTCCTGTCATGGTTTTGTGGGTCTGGAATTTGGGCAGGACCCAGCATGTTGCACAGACTGGGTCAATCAGTGCTAAACTGGTCTGGAGGGTCCTGGTGGGTTTTGCTCACATGCCTGGCCCCTTGATGGAAGGGACTAGATGGATGCGGGGCTCAGCTGGCCCCCTGCTCTCTCTGTGTGGCCTCTGCCTCACCATGTGGTCCCTCCAGCAGGGTAGCTGAACTTCTCCTACCGTTGCCCAAGGCTCCAAGAGAGTATTCCACAGACCAGAAGTAGAAGCTGCCAGCGTCTAATGGCCTGACCTAGAAGCTCACATAGCATCATTTCTACCATATTCTGTTGGACAGTGCAGTCAGGGTCTACCCAAACTCAGTCTACTCCTAACTTGAGCTGTTGAGTGCATCCCAGAAAACTGCACATCCCTACCAAGTGGCCCCTCTGGAAGCAAGTGGGTTCAGATCTCAGTTGGGTCATCAAAGCTGCCTGGTCAACCTTCTCTTGTGTTTGATTTCTCTCCCTTCCTGTGAGAGTTATAAGAAACGTTTACCCCCTCCTGGAATGCCCAGGGTAGCTCTTCCTCTCGCAGGACCTCATTTGATCTAATTCTTAGCAGGTGGCCTTGCCTTCTGTTTCTCAGAGGTATGAACATTCTCTGTCACTTGGACACGTCTTTTTCAAACCCCTGTCTCAGAGACGTCCTGCCCTCCTTTCAGATTGGCCCTACCGCTGTTTGCACCCTTCATTTCCACACTTTTCCTCAAGGTCTGACCAGTATTAATCATTCCTTCTCTGGGTCCATTCTCTCAGCCTAAAAACATGCTCAATCTTGTCGTGGAAATACTAGTGCTATCAAGTCCTTGGACCTTCCTGACAAAGGTTACCAGGGGCTCCTGATCACGGTATCCAATGGTGGATCTAATTTTTAGTCCTTACCTTGCTTGGTTTCTCTGCACAGTTCACCACTCCTTTCCTCTCAAACTTCTTTTTTGGCCGCGCCATGCAGCTTGTGGAATCCTTAGGGACCCAACGCAGATCAGTGGTGGCCTGGGGGTGGAGGGAGGGAAGGACTGCAAAGGAACACGAGGAAATTTGGGGGGTGGGGTGGGAATATTGTGTGGTTTGACTGTGGTGGTGGTTTTCCATGAGTGTAAGTATCTGTCAAAACTCATCCCCGTTGTCTGATGGATGCAGTTTACTGTGTGTAAATTACACCTCGATAAGGTTGACGCGCCCCCAAATCAGATGGGGGAGCGGGGTCAACAGGCCTAGACACATTGGTCTGTCACTAGTAGACAAAACTGAGTCATGACCCTGCCTGCCCACCAGACTGTCACTCTGAGCTTGAACCCAAGGCCAGCCCGAGCCCTCCCTCCCAAGCCAGGCTCCTTGGGAAAGAGCAAGAGGGGTGTCCCAGTAATAGGAGTGGGTGGGCAAGGGAGAAAGGGGGAGCATGTGGGATGCTGGACTCTAGTCAGTGGCCATCCAGGTGCTTTTTCTTGTGCTCTTATGTAACCTTCCTCAGCGGCCTTCGGGTCAGGCATACCAGACCCATTGTCACCGGAGGATTAGGTGTAGCATGCGGGATCTTAGTTCCCTGAGCAGGGATCAAACCTGTGCCCCCTGCAGTGCAAGCACTGAGTCCTAACCACTGGACGGCCAGGGAACTCCCTCCTCTCAAACTTTTGCTGGTTTCAGAATCGTTTTACGGTTTTTTTTTTCCTTGACTTCTCCCTTCCTCAGATGTTAACATTCCCCTGAAGTCTGTCCTCGGGTCTTTGCTCATGCTGTCTGCTTTCCCTCCATGGTGCAATTCGTGGGCGTGTCAATTGCTGTCTAATCTGAAGACCCTCAAACAGATCTAGCCCAGATCCCTTTCCTCAGCAACAGGCTTATATATATAGAATTACCCACTAGACATCTTGGCCTGGATGTCCCACAGACAACTCAAACTTACATATCCAAAGTAGGACCTGTCACCTAAAGAAAAGCGCAACCTAAACGACAGATCGATTTCTTAGCCTGCTTCGAGCCTTCAATCCTTGTCCTCCTTTTCCTTGCTTTTCACATTCACTTAATCACTAACTTGTGTTGATTCCCTCTCCTAAGTATCACTCATCTTGCCTTCATATCGATCCTTATCATCTGGTCAGGATGATGACAAATAGGTAAATGGCTACCTTTCTCTTCATCTCCTCTACCGTTATTCTGTTATCCACACAGCCACCAAAGACATGCTTCTAATCTCAAATTTGAATAAATCATTGCCCTACTCCTGATCCTTCAATGACTCCCCATTGTCTAGAAATTAAAGTTCAAACTTGTAGCCTGGCATAGTAAACACTTTCTGCCACCCAGCTTCATCCCTCCATTCCCTTCCTCATGCCCTACGCTTCAGCCTCATTCCTGTTTTATGTTTTCTTACCTTTGCATTTGATGTTTTGTTCCTGCCTGAAATCCCTCCCTCCCTCTCTCATTAGGCAATTCCTACATACACTCTAATTCTCCACTTAAGTTTCTGTAAGAGATTTTAGATCTTACTCCCTGAAAACGTTTGACCATGTCTAGAGAAATTCTTTTTTTTTATTTTTTTTTAATTTTTATTTATTTATTTTTATTTATTTTTTTATTTTTTAACATCTTTATTGGAGTATAATTGCTTTACAATGGTATGTTAGTTTCAGCTTCACAACAAAATGAATCAGTTAGAGAAATTCTTCATTGTCACAAGTTGGGCATGATATCAATCAGGGCTGCTGCTAAATGTTCTATAGTATAAAAGACAGCTCCCCACAGCAAAGAATTCCCTGGCCTAAAATGTCAGTAGCGCTGAGGCTGAGAAACTGTTTTAGGTCAGTTTTCATTGTGCTACTATTCCTTGATATTTCTAAGTTTTTCCTGCCTACTGTACTGGCTGTTCTTGAAACTCTTATCAGTCATTTACACTTTAGAGTTAATGAGGCTTGGTTGGTTTCTTCAATAGATTGATTGGTAAAGGAAAGTAGCTTAATAAAGAGACAGTATGCAAAGGAAGCACTACAGTTCTTGCTCGTCTCGCAAGCTTACCCTCTTCCCTTCTCTAGATGTTCAGATTCTCCCTTTTCTTCTTTATAGTCACAAACACTTCTCAGAACATCTCCAGGCAACCTTTATTTGCCTTAGTTTACTAGGACTTCTAACAGTGAAGCTCAAGAGGAGAAGTGCTACTTACTAGTTTCTTGGCTTCAGGCTCCATTTCCACTCTTCCATGCTCTCCTGTGTATCGTGGGAGGCTACAAGAAAACTGCATTTCTAGAATCCCCCTGCCCAATGGCTTCTAGTTACCTTCTACAAATTGGAGGCACTGGTAGGAGATTAGGAGGCATGAGGAAGGAAACAATATTTTATGTGCTTCTGCGGTGCAGCAGAGATGACAGTGGTGGTAGACAAGTCTAGACTCTAGGCATCCTGCCTAGGCAGTGGGTATTCCAGCGACAAAGCACCTGTAGACTCTGGTTCCAGTACAAACCATGACTGCTGTGGACAAGTTTAGACTCAACTTTCTGCAAAGATACCCAGGCTGTTCTCCCAACAACACCAGCATGGAATGTTCTGGCAATGGTGTACGGATCGTGGACGTTGAGTAACATTTTCCTTTTGTTCCTCCAGTCCTAGGATGGGAACAGCTTCTTGCAATTACTGGCCTGTGGCTAAGTTCACCTGGTCACTTTTCTCTCTGTCGGCTCTTTCCAGATATCTGTTTCCTGTATTAACTTTCCTGTCTGCAATACCTACAGTGGCTTCCGTTTTCCTGATGAGACATGGAATGGTACAGCACTAGTATGGCACAATCCCATTCCCAGGAATTTTTCATTTTTCTGGGTTCTTGAGGTTTAGGTTAATCACTATAAAATTTTACTTCCTGGAGATTAGGGTGTGAATCCTGGTAAATAGGGTGTTTGAACTCCAACATAAAGAGAAAAATGGTCTCTTGCCGAGGTAAGATGTTAAAAACTTTTCTGATTGAGAAGGGCTTCAAAGCAAGATTCCCCTACCTCACTTCCATAATCTTATTCTTTTTAACATCTTTATTGGAGTATAATGGCTTTACAATGGTGTGTTAGTTTCTGCTTTATAACAAAGTGAATCAGTTATACATATACATATGTTCCCATATCTCTTCCCTCTTGCGTCTCCCTCCCTCCCACCCTCCCTATCCCACCCCTCCAGGCTGTCACAAAGCACCGAGCCAATATCCCTGTGCCATGCGGCTGCTTCCCACTAGCTATCTACCTTACTACGTTTGTTAGTGTGTATATGTCCATGACTCTCTCTCTCCCTGTCACAGCTCACCCTTCCCCCTCCCCATAACCTCAAGTCCATTCTCTAGGAGGTCTGCGTCTTTATTCCTGCCTTACCCCTAGGTTCTTCATGACATTTTTTTTTCTTAAATTCCATATATATGTGTTAGCATACGGTATTTGTCTCTCTCTTTCTGACTTACTTCACTCTGTATGACAGACTCTAGGTCTATCCACCTCATTACAAATAGCTCAATTTCGTTTCTTTTTATGGCTGAGTAATATTCCATTGTATATATGTGCCACATCTTCTTTATCCATTCATCCGATGATGGGCACTTAGGTTGTTTCCATCTCCGGGCTATTGTAAATAGAGCTGCAATGAACATTTTAGTACATGACTCTTTTTGAATTTCGGTTTTCTCAGGGTATATGCTATCCCACTATTTCTCAGTAGTGGGATTGCTGGGTCATATGGTAGTTCTATTTGTAGTTTTTTAAGGAACCTCCATACTGTTCTCCATAGTGGCTGAACCAATTCACATTCCCACCAGCAGTGCAAGAGGGTTCCCTTTTCTCCACACCCTCTCCAGCATTTATTGTTTCTAGATTTTTTGATGATGGCCATTCTGACTGGTATGAGGTGATATCTCATTGTAGTTTTGATTTGCATTTCTCTAATGATTAATGATGTTGAGCATTCTTTCATGTGTTTGTTGGCAGTCTGTATATCTTCTTTGGAGAAATGTCTATTTAGGTCTTCTGCCCATTTTTGGATTGGGTTGTTTGTTTTTTTGTTATTGAGCTGCATGAGCTGCTTGTAAATTTTGGAGATTAATCCTTTGTCAGTTGCTTCATTTGCAAATATTTTCTCCCATTCTGAGGGTTGTCTTTTGGTCTTGTTTATGGTTTCCTTTGCTGTGCAAAAGCTTTGAAGTTTCATTAGGTCTCATTTGTTTATTTTTGTTTTTACTTCCATTACTCTAGGAGGTGGGTCAGAAAGGATCTTGCTGTGATTTATGTCATAGAGTGTTCTGCCTATGTTTTCCTCTAAGAGTTTGATAGTTTCTGGCCTTACATTTAGGTCTTTAATCCATTTTGATCTTATTTTTGTGTATGGTGTTAGAGAGTGATCTAATCTCATACTTTTACATGTAGCTGTCCAGTTTTCCCAGCACCACTTATTAAAGAGGCTGTCTTTTCTCCACTGTACATTCCTGCCACCTTTATCAAAGATAAGGTGTCCATATGTGCATGGGTTTATCTCTGGGCTTTCTATCCTGTTCCATTGATCTATCTTTCTGTTTTTGTGCCAGTACCATACCGTCTTGATAACTGTAGCTTTGTAGTATAGTCTGAAGTCAGGGAGCCTGATTCCTCCAGTTCCTTTTTTCTTTCTCAAGATTGCTTTGGCTATTCGGGGTCTTTTGTGTTTCCATACAAATTGTGAAATTTTTTGTTCTAGTTCTGTGAAAAATGCCAGTGGTAGTTTGATAGCGATTGCATTGAATCTATAGATTGCTTTGGGTAGTAGAGTCATTTTCACAATGTTGATTCTTCCAATCCAAGAACATGGTATATCTCTCCATCTATTTGTATCAACTTTAATTTCTTTCATCAGTGTCTTATAATTTTCTGCATACAGGTCTTTTGTCTCCTTAGGTAGGTTTATTCCTAGGTATTTTATTCTTTTTGTTGCAATGGTAAATGGGAGTGTTTTCTTGATTTCACTTTCAGATTTTTCATCATTAGTATATAGGAATGCCAGAGATTTCTGTGCATTAATTTTGTATCCTGCCACCTTACCAAATTCATTGATTAGCTCTAGTAGTTTTCTGGTAGCATCTTTAGGATTCTCTATGTATAGGATCATGTCATCTGCAAACAGTGACAGCTTTACTTCTTCTTTTCTGATTTGGATTCCTTTTATTTCCTTTTCTTCTCTGATTGCTGTGGCTAAAACTTCCAAAACTATGTTGAATAAGAGTGGTGAGAGTGGGCAACCTTGTCTTGTTCCTGATCTTAGTGGAAATGCTTTCAGTTTTTCACCATTGAGGATGATGTTTGCTGTGGGCTTGTCGTATATGGCCTTTATTGTGTTTAGGAAAGTTCCCTCTATGCCTACTTTCTGCAGGGTTTTTATCATAAATAGGTGTTGAATTTTGTCAAAAGCTTTCTCTGCATCTATTGAGATGATCATATGGTTTTTCTCCTTCAATTTGTTAATATGGTTTATCACATTGATAGATTTGCATATATTGAAGAATGCTTGCATTCCTGGAATAAACCCCACTTGATCATGGCGTATGATCCTTTTAATGTGCTGTTGGATTCTGTTTGCTAGTATTTTGTTGAGGATATTTGCATCTATGTTCATCAGTGATATTGGTCTGTAGTTTTCTTTCTTTGTGACATCCTTGTCTGGTTTTGGTATCAAGGTGATGGTGGCCTCGTAGAAGGAGTTTGGGAGTGTTCCTCCCTCTGCTATATTTTGGAAGAGTTTGAGAAGGATAGGTGTTAGCTCTTCTCTAAATGTTTGATAGAATTCGCCTGTGAAGCCATCTGGTCCTGGGCTTTTCTTTGTTGGAAGATTTTTAATCACAGTTTCAATTTCAGTGCTTGTGATTGATCTGTTCATATTTTCTATATCTTCCTGATTCAGTCTTGGCAGGTTGTGCATTTCTAAGAATTTGTCCATTTCTTCCAGATTGTCCATTTTATTGGCATAGAGTTGCTTGTAGTAATCTCTCATGATCTCTTTTATTTCTGCAGTGTCAGTTGTTACCTCTCCTTTTTCATTTCTAATTCTATTGATTTGAGTCTTCTCCCTTTTTTTCTTGATGAGTCTGGCTAATGGTTTATCAATTTTGTTTATCCTTTCAAAGAACCAGCTTTTAGTTTTATTGATCTTTGCTATTGTTTCCTTCATTTCTTTTTCATTTATTTCTGATCTGATTTTTATGATTTCTTTCCTTCTGCTAGCTTTGGGGTTTTTTTGTTCTTCTTTCTCTAATTGCTTGAGGTGCAAGGTTAGGTTGTTTATTCGAGATGTTTCCTGCTTCTTAAGGTGGGCTTGTATTGCTATAAACTTCCCCCTTAGAACTGCTTTTGCTGCATCCCACAAGTTTTGGGTCGTTGTGTCTCCATTGTCATTTGTTTCTAGGTATTTTTTGATTTACTCTTTGATTTCTTCAGTGATCACTTCATTATTAAGTAGTGTATTGTTACCCTCCATGTGTTTGTATTTTTTACAGATCTTTTCCTGTAATTGATACCTAGTCTCATGGCTTTGTGGTCAGAAAAGATACTTGATACAATTTCAATTTTCTTAAATTTACCAAGGCTTGATTTGTGACCCAAGATATGATCTATCCTGGAGAATGTTCCATGAGCACTTGAGAAAAATGTGTATTCTGTTGTTTTTGGATGGAGTGTCCTATAAATATCAATTAAGTCCATCTTGTTTAATGTATCAATTAAAGCTTGTGTTTCCTTATTTATTTTCATTTTGGATGATCTGTCCATGGGTGATAGTGGAGTGTTTAAGTCCCCTACTATGAATGTGTTACTCTTGATTTCCCCTTTTATGGCTGTTAGTATTTGCCTTATGTATTGAGGTGCTTCTATGTTGGGTGCATAAATATTTACAATTGTTATATCTTCTTCTTGGATCGATCCCTTGATCATTATGTAGTGTCCTTCTTTGTCTCTTTTAATAGTCCTTATTTTAAAGTCTATTTTGTCTGATATGAGAATTGCTACTCCAGCTTTCTTTTGGTTTCCATTTGCATGGAATATCTTTTTCCATCCCCTTACTTTCAGTCTGTATGTATCTCTAGGTCTGAAGTGGGTCTCTTGTAGACAGCATATATAAGGGTCTTGTTTTTGTTTCCATTCAGCTAATCTGTGTCTTTTGGTGGGAGCATTTAGTCCATTTACATTTAGGGTAATTATCGATATGTATGTTCCTATTCCCATTTTCTAAATTGTTTTGGGTTCGTTATTATAGGTCTTTTCCTTCTCTAGTGTTTCTTGCCTAGAGAAGATCCTTTAGCATTTGTTGTAAAGCTGGTTTGGTGGTGCTGAACTCTCTCAGCTTTTGCTTGTCTGTAAAGGTTTTAATTTCTCCATCAAATCTGAATGAGATCCTTGCTGGGTAGAGTAGTCTTGGCTGCAGGTTTTTCTCCTTCATCACTTTCAGTATGTCCTGCCACTCCCTTCTGGCTTGTAGGGTTTCTGCTGAGAGATCAGCTGTTAACCTTATGGGGATTCCCTTGTGTGTTATTTGTTGTTTTTCCCTTGCTGCTTTTAATATGCTTTCTTTGTATTTAATTTTTGACAGTTTGATTAATATGTGTCTTGGCGTATTTCTCCTTGGATTTATCCTATATGGGACTCTCTGTGCTTCCTGGACTTGATTAACTATTTCCTTTCCCATATTAGGGAAGTTTTCAACTATAATCTCTTCAAATATTTTCTCAGTCCCTTTCTTTTTCTCTTCTTCTTCTGGAACCCCTATAATTCGAATGTTGGTGCGTTTAATGTTGTCTCAGAGGTCTCTGAGACTGTCCTCAGTTCTTTTCATTCTTTTTTCTTTATTCTGCTCTGCAGTAGTTATTTCCACTATTTTATCTTCCAGGTCACTTATCCATTCTTCTGCCTCAGTTATTCTGCTATTGATCCCATCTAGAGTACTTTTAATTTCATTTATTGTGTTGTTCATCGTTGCCTGTTTCATCTTTAGTTCTTCTAGGTCCTTGTTAACTGATTCTTGCATTTTGTCCATTCTATTGTCCATTCTATCTCCAAGATTTCGGATCAACCTTACTATCCTTATTCTGAATTCTTTTTCAGGTAGACTGCCTATTTCCTCTTCATTTGTTAGGTCTGGTGCATTTTTATCTTGCTCCTTTATCTGCTGTGTGTTTTTCTGTCTTCTCATTTTGCTTATCTTACTGTGTTTGGGGTCTCCTTTTTGCAGGCTGAAGGTTCGTAGTTCCTGCTGTTTTTGATGTCTGTCTCCAGTGGCTAAGGTTGGTTCAGTGGGTTGTGTAGGCTTCCTGGTGGAGGGGACTAGTGCCTGTGTTGTGGCGGATGAGGCTGGATCTTGTCTCTCTAGTGGGCAGGTTCACGTCTGGTGGTGTGTTTTGGGGTGTCTGTGGCCTTATTATGATTTTAGGCAGCCTCTCTGCTAATGGGTGGGGTTGTGTTCCTGTTTTGCTAGTTGTTTGGCACAGGTTGTCCAGCACTGTGGCTTGCTGGTCATTGAGTGAAGCTGGGTGCTGGTGTTAAGATGGAGGTCTCTGGGAGATTTTTGCCGTTTGATATTATGTGGAGCTGGGAGGTCTCTTGTTGACCAGTGTTCTGAAGTTGGCTCTCCTACCTCAGAGGCAGAGCCCTGCCTCCTGGCTGGAGCACCAAGAGCTTTTCATCCACACGGCTCAGGATAAAAGGGAGAAAAAGTAGAGAGAATTAGTAGAAGTATGAGGAAAGAAAGAAGGAAAGGAGGGTAGGAAGGAAGGAAGAAAGAAAGAAAGAAGCAAAGAAGGAAAGAAGGCAAGAAGGAAAGAAAGGAGGGAGGGAAGGAGGGAGGAAGGAAGGAGGGAAAGAAGGAAAAAAGACAGAAAGAAAGAAGATACAGTAAAAATAAAATAAAGTATAATAAAGTTATTGAATTAAAAAATTCTTATTTAGAAAAAAAAGGGACGGATAGAACTTTAGGACAAATGTTGGAAGCAAAGCTATACAGACAAAATCTTACACAGAAGCATACACATACACCCTCACTAAAAGAAGTAAATGGGGAAAAATCATAAATCTTGCTGTCAGAGACCACCTCCTCAATTTGGGATGATTCGTTGTCTAAAGGAGGGAAGGAAGGAAGGAAGGAAAGAAAGAAAGAACGAAGGTAAAGTATAATAACGTTATTAAAATTAAAATTGATTATTAAGAAAAAAATTTAAAAAAAACCATGGACGGATAGAACCCTAGGACAAATGGTGGAAGCAAGACTATACAGACAAGATCTCACACAGAAGCATACACATACACATTCACAAAAAGAGGAAAAGGGAAAAAATCATAGATCTTGCTCCTAAAGTCCACTTCCTTAATTTGGGATGATTGGTTGTCTATTCAGGTATTCCACAGATGCAGGGTATATCAAGTTGATTGTGGAGCTTTAATCCGCTGCTTCTGAGGCTGCTGGGAGAGATTTCCCTTTCTCTTCTTTGTTCTCACAGCTCCCAGGGCTCAGCTTTGGATTTGGCCCTGCCTCTGCGTGTAGGTCGCTGGAGGGCGTCTGTTTTTTGCTCAGACAGGACGGGGTTAAAAGAGCCGCTGATTCGGGGGCTCTGGCGCACTCAGGCCGGCGGGGAGGGAGGGGCACGGAGTGAGGGGCGGGCCTGCGGTGGCAAAGGCCGGCGTGACTTTGCACCAGCCTGAGGCGCGCTGTGCGTTCTCCCGGGGAAGTTGTCCCTGGATCCCGGGAACCTGGCAGTGGCGGGCTGCACAGGCTCCGTGGAAGAGGGGTGTGGAGAGTGACCTGTGCTCGCACACAGGCCCCTCGGTGGCGGCAGCAGCAGCCTTGGCGTCTCCCGCCCGTCTCTGGGGTCCGCGCTTTTAGCCGCGGCTCGCGCCCGTCTCCGGAGTTCCCTCAAGCAGCGTTCTTAAACCCCTCTCCTCACGCACCAGGAAACAAAGAGGGAAGAAAAAGTCTCTTGCCTCTTCGGCGGGTGCAGTCTTTTCCCCGGACTCCCTCCCGCCTAGCCGTGGTGCACTTACCCCTTCAGGCTATGTTCAAGCCGCCAACCCCAGTCCTCTCCCTGCGCTCCGTCCGAAACCGAAACCCGAGCCTCAGAGCCTCAGCTCGCAGCCCCACCCGCCCCGGCGGGTGAGCAGACAAGCCTCTCGGGCTGGTGAGTGCCAGTCGGCACCGATCCTCTGTGCGGGAATCTCCCCGCTTTGCCCTCCGCACCCATTGCTGTGCACTCCTCCGCGGCTTCGAAGCTCCCCCCTCCGCCCCCCGCAGTCTCCGCCCGCGAAGGGGCTTCCTAGTGTGTGGAAACTTTTCCTCCTTCACAGCTCCCTCCCACTGGTGCAGGTGCCATCCCTATTCTTTTGTCTCTGTTTTTTCTTTTTTTTTTCTTTTGCCCTACCCAGGTACGTGGGGAGTTTCTTGCCTTTTGGGAGGTCTGAGGTCTTCTGCCAGCGTTCAGTAGGTGTTCTGTAGGAGTTGTTCCACGTGTAGATGTATTTCTGGTGTATCTGTGGGGAGGAAGGTGATCTCCGCGTCTTACTCTTCCGCCATCTTCCACCTCCAGCAGTACCTGCTTTGACAATCTTGCCTGCGGTATTAGCATGAAATAATTACGCGGGAGCCCGAACAGCCTCATTTACTTCATCCCATAATCATGTACCAAGCAGGCATCTTTTCTGAGAAAATACTGAAAACTTCTTATGCCTTCCTTCCTACCATAACTAGAAAACAATTCAAACTACCCTCGCTGTCCATAGTGAGGTCCTTGGCTCTGCTGTCCCCCACCCCACGCCAAACACTCACATGCTTACCATGCAGGCTGCTTTTCTGTTGTTCAAATACTGAAAGCTTGTACCTGACTTTGGGTTTTTATATTTGCTTCCCAGAAATCCTCTGCCTCTAGATATTCTCGTGGTTAGATCTTTACCGTTCAATTCTCAGAGTTAATACCACCTCTTCAAAGATGATTTCATTAATGTTTCTGTACAGAGTTGTTCCCTGCTCCAAGTTATTCATCACTCCAAGTTATTCTCCACTCCATAATTCTCTTTAGTGTTTCATAGTTCATATTGCTCTATCAGCATCGGAAATTACGTAATTTTTTTACTTGTTGATTATCTGCCTTCTACCACTAGGATGTAAATTCTCCGAAGACAGGGAGTTTACCTGTTTGCCTTTATGGCTTTATCTCCAGAGTTTAAGGTGTTCTGTAGAAGACAGTAAGTGCCTAACAGACAGTTGCTGAATGACTTGATTACTGTCCTCACTGTGCTTTCTATTCGGTTCAGCAAGTGTTGATGGCGTCTGCACTCTGTGGATGGTACTGTGGTGAGGGGCAGAGGACACCGTGCCTCTCAGCTAGTGTTCAGTGTGGTGAGAATGGGGTCTGTCAATAACCACGAACCCCTCCCCAACAAAAACCAGTTGCTACTCAGCACTCACAATATGCCGGGTACTTGGCTAAGTGTCTCCAGACTTCATCTCATTCAGTCCTCTCAACATTTCATGACGTAGGTATGAATCACCCCATTTTACAGGTGAGAGAACTGAAATCTAGAGGGGTTGCAATTACCCTAAGTCATGCAGGGAGTACACGTCGAAGCCCCAGACTGAACTTAAGTCGGCCTGAGTCTAAAGCTGTACTTGTTACCACTTTACAACACATGTGTTTTCAAATACCTTACTTTGCTTTTCAGGATACTTGTTATATAACAGGTAGGATTTGATTCGTTAAATCACCTTCTCAATTTGAAAGAAGTAGATGAGGGAAAGAGAACTTTCCTGTTGTGAGGCAAGGATGTGTGTTAGCTAAAGAATAAGGATTCCTGCGAATGCTGGGTTCTTGCCCTTGACTTTATTGTTAATTCAGATGTTAACTGCTAATTAACCTCTGTCACCTCACATAGTTACCTTTTTTTGTGGTGAGAACACATGAGATCTACTCTTTTTGCACATTTCAAGTCTATAACACACTGTTAACTATAGTCACCATGCTGTACGTTAGATCCCCGGAAAAAGATGAATTACAGGGAGTTACAGACTTAGATGTAAACAAGGATGGAAAAGAGGTTTTATTTGTCCCCTGCCCCCTGCTTTCTATTTAAATGTAGACTTTGAAAAAAGTGAGAGGGTCCAGCATTTACTTTCATACATAAACTTAAAGTGCGTGCATGAATGAATGAAGCAGGCTACATAGCTGCTTGTGTTACTGCAGGTAGGAGCACAAATGAAAAGCAAAGAAGTTATTAACAGGACCAGATGAACAGCATATCTCTTTTCTTGGCAGCTCAAAGAACCTTGTGCACAAAAACGCATTTATCTTTGGAATGACCCTTTGAGAGTGGTATCCGGTTAACATATTACCCTCTGATTTGTTAGGGCCCACACATAGCTTTTTGTTTCTATTCACAGGAGATCCTAGATAGGTCTGAACAAGCCCATGATGAATGCCAGACCTCATGTACACAAAGATTCTAATAAGAGAGAAGTAAACAAACAACAAAGCAAGCATACTTGTTATTGAAGTAAAACACGGTTTTTATCTTTTGAATAAAAAAATCACTACCCTAGTTGTCATATGAATGAAGACCTAATTCAGTACACTGTTTTCAGAGTCCCTGCCCGTGGCATCCCCACCAGACCAAGGTATCTGCCAGGACCCTGCTGTGCAGACCACGTGGCGCCTCATTGTCCAGCTGAGGAACAAAGGTTTTGTTATGAGGTCCTGCGTATCCACACACAGGGTTTTCCTTGCTCATTCATCCTATGCCATTTCAGGGCTATGGAATCCTCTGGTTTCCAAGTTAAAGCTCACCCTTTAATCCTTGAAACCTTGGAAGTGGCAGCCACCCTGAAAATCATGTGCTATGTTTAGAGAACTTTTCCGAGGTGACTTGGGAGACCACTGATGTCCCAGCTCTAAAAGGGCTTGTGGCTCTGCCCGCAGCAGTCTGACATGGTGGGATAAGTGCCGACTGTTTTAGGTGCGTTAGGTATGGAGGGCTGGCAGTGTTCAGGACAGAAGACTTCCTCCCTGCTCCCACAGGCTGTGGGCTGAGAAGTTAGCCAAGGCTTCCTCAGGGCTGCACTCTTTTCTGTTCCTCATGGTCACGGTGGCACGGCTGACAGAGATGAAAAAGGAGTGGCTCCCCATTTGTTTCATGAAACACTCCTGTATTTTCCTCCTCTGTTCTCATCAGAGGCCCAGTGGAGTGTGATGTAAATCTCCAAAGACAGGCAAATGGGGGGGCAAACCTGCACCTCCCAAAGCAAGGGGGCTGAACTGCAGGCGAAGGCACATTTTCTCACCATCTCACCAGGATGGGATTGGGGTGGGTGGCATAGCCAGAGACCCAGTCCCTGACACAGTACAGAGTAGAACCTGAAACAGCATGCCACTTGAAAGGTTAAGGAGTTCTCCTAAATGTCTCTAGATGGAGAGAGACTCTGGAACTGAAAGTGCAGTTGTCCTTGGAAGTCTTTCTATAATCCGGGTAGTTACTCTTTGCTGCTCAATGACAGTAGAGCTGATGCCACTTCTTATGATGAAACAGATTGTCTCCCTCGGGCACAAGTGTCCAATCATTTCGACTCCTCATTAGAGTGAGCCATACAGGTTGCTGGTGACAACCAGTGTCTTGTTTTTTCCCAGAGAAGGGGAGGTCAGGAACTCCTTGTCTGAGTTTTCAGGCTTGGCCCACTTAGATGGTTCCAGAAGCCAGGATTTAACCTAAGTCAGTAAGGCAGATGGTGGAAGGCCTGGTTTAAGGGTATGGCTGTTATTCAGCCCCAGTGATGGTGGCTTTTTGGGAATGTGAACCCAGCATTGCCAGATCTTTTGAATTTTTCCAGCAGCAGCCGGAGTTCCAGGTTTTCATGAAGGCAGACAACTCAGATTATATATATACACGTACTTTAAGTGCTTTCTTTTTCCTTTAAGCACTTTTGAGGGCACATTGCTGACCAGTCCTAGAGTAGCCCCCTTTCCCTGTTTATTGCTCATGTGAAAGAATCTTGTGAGCTTTTTGATGATTGGAAGTAAGCTGAGGTTGCAGACATGCAGAATGCCCCAAAGGTTCTGTCTGTTCTTCATGTTTATTGTGATGGAATCCAAATGATAGAAGCTTGAGGTTAAAAAGTAGGGCATGACATCTGGTCTAGCTAATCCCTCCAAGGTACCATGTGGGAACTTGGGATCTGAGTGAGATTCAGCAGGACTGCTGCTTATATGGCCTTTCCATTGAGTAACACAGTATACGGTGCTCCTTGGAGTTATGTGGTGGGAACCACACAACTGCACAACCATCCATGTTGGTTTAGTATCATAGAGGTTCCTTCTGCCAGTGTTGGGTGTTCTATGATGGACATACTTCCTCTTTCCCATAGCCTATGGCCCCTAACCTCGGGGCTAGGTCCTTTTAATGCTTTCCTTTCTCCTGAAGTTCCCACCTCCCTTCTCTTCCCAAACTGTGGCTTTCCCCAGATTCCTCCATATTTTGACCTACAAAGTTGGGTAGAAATCAGAGCTGTGCCCCTCCTCCTACCTATTTTCACTTTTAGGTTGGGGTGAGACTTAGAATTCCAAGAATGGTGGAGGAAAGAAAGGAAGTCAAGGTGGCCTTGACACCTGGTGGTGGCTTAAAATGTTTTTTGCCCTCTTTTAGTTTCTATGGAGATCTGAAAAAAATTAGGTATCTCTACTGTAGTATTTAATACTTGGCCACTAAGTCAACTTATGAGACACATCTCCCACATCTGCATAACTTGTAGGTCTTATTTTGTTAAGAGAGCATGTGTATACTTTGTGATTTCAACTTGTATTACAAATTTGCCTGGGCACTATGTATCAGTCAGGGTCCTGGAGAAATCAAATGTCATATCCTAATTGGATAATTTGTGATGAGTTTGATAAAGGGATTATTTATGTGTGGAGCAGAATCACAGGCAGTTGTGCCATCTGCTGGGGCTAGAAACAGTGGGTTGTTTGTGGGGCTCTGTTAGCACTACCCTCAGTGGAGATACCAACTTGTGGAGCCAGGTTGTATGGAAGTGGCTAATGACAGGAGACTGCCAGCCTGTGGTGGCCCTGCAGAAGGAAAGCCAGAGGGATAAGTGTTCCAGCCTCGTTCTCCTGTCTACTGTCTGTTCGCTCTGTTGGCCAAACCCAACTGGAACTTGTCAAAATAGATCATACGGGTGACAGCGTGCAAAGGCTGGAGAGGGGGTCTGGAGAGGCATATGGAAGATATCGAGAACAGCATTTTAAAATATCAAGGACTTCCAGACAGAGTAATGAGATGCCAGTTTGATGTGTATTCAGGTGAGTGTAATTCTTAGTTCTAGTTTGAACAGACTAGTATGGAAATGCTATCTCAACAGAAGGATTTGAATAAACACAATTAAAGGAATGAAATACATGACAGAGGGTTAACCTCATGGTTGTTTATAAAATTCAACAAATATTTATTGAATCCTTACCATGTCCCTAGTGTTGTGGTCATCTTATTTATGAACCATATTGGTATCACTGTAATAAACGGCAGGATTAAATGATATTTATGTGAGGTTCAACTGGCGCTATCTTTCCTTTGTAAACTTGTTTGGATAAGAGATTGTCCATCTGCCCTTCAGGTATTATGTAGAGTGATTCTTCAGTATGAACCAACTTCTATACTGTTGCTATTCTATAGGAGAATGGTTTCTAGGAGCATATAAAGTAATTTTTTAACAGTTCAGTTATTAATTCAAGTTTTAATTCATGGAACAGACATTAAAATTGCACTTAGAGTTATTAAAATTGCACTTAGAGTTATCTCCTTGTAAAATGGGGATTAAATGAGATAATACATATATCTGACCCTTTGTAAGCTCTTAATGGAGGTGAACTGATTTGGGATAAAAGAGAAACTGCCAACCTCCCTACCCTGAAAATTCAATGTTTTCATGTTTCCTTATTCTCTTTTAAACCTTATTCTTGTGCCTGTGTAATTTGTGCATGTTAGGCTTTTATTAGCAAGCGAAAGAAGCCCAAACTTCAGGTAGCATTAGGAGTGAGGTCATCAGGACATTGTTTCCATTTCTTTGTCTCAAGAGGTCTGCCCTTCTTCAGAAGGCTCCATCCTCAGGCTGGCTTTCTTCAGGGGATATAAAAGGCTCCTCCTGTTTCAGGCTTCACACCTACATACCGTATGTCCTGGTCACCTTCGGCTGCCAGAACCAAATACCACAACCATGGGAATTTATCTGTCATCACTCTAGAGACTGCAAGTCCAAGATCAAGGTGCCAGCAGAGTCAATATCTGGTGAGGGCTCTCTCCTTGGGTGCAGACTGCTGCCTCCTCTTTGCCCTTACATGGCCTTTTCTTGCTGCCTGTGGGTGGAGAGAGAGAGGAAGCAAGCTCTTTGGTGTCTGTCCTTGTAAGGGCACTAATCCCATTAAGGGCACCCCACCCTCATGACCTCCTATAAACCTAATAACCAACTGAAGGCCATATCTTCCAATGTAATCCCATTGGATGTTAGGGCTTCATGTGAATTTGGGGGTGGGGGATGCAGTTCAGTCCATAGCACTGGACTTGCCAGACAGGTCTTCTCCCCCAGCTGTCAAACAAAAGCTCTGTCTTCACTTTGAGTGGACTAGACGAAACCAGCCAGTGCAGATAGGGAATGCCACAAACTGATTAGCTGGGTTTTTGCCCACAACTGATAGAATCATTGTATCAAAGGATGGGAGGATGAGATGATTTGGACTGGCTTGTATTGGGGGTGGGGGAAGTTATGCCGAAGCAGCATGGCTGCCACCCAAGGCGGGAAGGGAGGCGTCAGCAACATACCCTACGTTTCACTCATCTCTTCCCCTATTGTTGGAGAGTCAGCTTGTTTTCAGTGATTCCTGTTCTATAACATAACTAAATTGAATTTCGAAATTTCGCATGAAAGAGCATTAATGTTGGGTTCTCAGAAGTTTTGTCTGACATGCTCAGCAGTGGTTACTGCTTAATGGACAAAAGCTAGTACTACTGAAACCAAGTTTTCCAAAAAATCACTATTACTACAACTGTGAAGCCCTTGCCTTCCATCTAGTCTCACCATAATGAAATTCAGTCACGGCATGATTTTTGAGCTGCCTTTCTCAGGTCACATTTTTCTACAGAATGTGTTAGTGGATAAACAACACATTGAAACTCAGCCTCTGCTAGTGATCAGTGTCATGCTAGATACTCTGGAAAATAAAAATGTGTGAAGGCTACTGTCTAGGTTGGGGAAGAGGACTAATCACATGGAAATGTTGACCAAAACAAGCCCATCCTGAGTGTGTGATAAAAGAAGATTGGAACAATAGAAATTTAGAAAAGATCCCAGTGGATTGAACTTTAGGGGGCTTCATGGTGGAAGTGGCACTTGAACTGGGCTCTGAAGAATGGATATGCAGGTTCTGGTAGGAAGAAGGATCTGGGAAGGGCATTTACCAAAGGGTGAGACTAAGTGCTGGCGTGCTGTGCTGGGATCCCTGAGAAGTCAAACTGGAGTGGCAATCATGTGCGGGGGAGAGGTGGGACAGCGGGGTGATGGGTATTTGTTCTTTCCTGTATCTCCTCCAACTGGCTTTCCTCCCATTCTAAAACATCTTTTGGGGGTACTTTAAATTGCTTAAAAAAGGCAATATGTGAAACGTGAAGGTTGGAATCATTTTAGAGTCCTTGCGCTCAGTGGACACCATCTTAGGAGAAGGTCTCATTAGGTGACAACCTTCTTTCAGTTTTTGTTTATTCCTTGGATATTTTTATGAGTTTATAGGCACATCTCAATAAAGAATGTAAATGGCACCTCCTCTCGTTGGGAGGGGGGGCGTCTCTGTCCTCTGCTGATATTTAGTCCAGAGTCTAACTGAAAAAACATGAAGACTACAGGGCAGAAATGATGGAAATTGAAACCAGGAACTAAATGCAGGAGTGGAGGGCAGGTGGATTCTGACAAGTTAAGAAATTAAAACAGTTCCATAGATTCTAAAGTAAACCTATAGTTATGGGTTAAATTAAAATTGATATTTTTCATTGTCAGTATTTAGGTGGAGTTAAACTTTGGGGATATTAAGACATGATACATTTATATTGATTCTTCCAATAGGCTTTCCCTAAAGCATAATAAAATGTTATATGCACAAATGTGTATATGTATAAGTAGATGTTTTCCAACATTGTTAGAAAATGAATTTTAATTTACTGAAGAATCATCTTTCATGCTTATTGCTTGAAATTTTGAATTTAGATATTTTTTACTAACTTCTGGAGATGTCTATTTATAATCACATCTTGAAAATTTTCTTAAAAGTGGCAATATATGTGTCTGCATCTAAGGCATGCCACAATGACTCTGGTTCAATGTTATTGCTTTGGGTTCTTTGATTTACTGTCCAATGGAATGCCAAGTCTGGTTATATTCTAAACAAATGAATGGTCAGTAGAATTTATTCTCCTAAAATTTTTGTTGGGTTTATATGAAGACTGGCATCTGAGTAGTCATTGGAAGTAAAGTATTTTGTGAGGAAAAATGGCTCAGTGTTCCACCTGATAGGAAAACAGGCAATTGTTCTCAGCATTTAATATAGGTGAAACTTTGCTATCCTCATCTTGATTGTGACATGTTCCATTTACACAAGTGTAATTCAGTTAACTGTTTGTTAGTTTATTTATATATTTGTAGTTTTTAAACCTCTAATAATTCTGATGTAGTTAAATTGCCAAACGTTATTTTGGGGGTTGATGCCTTAGGCCTTTCTCTAAGGTGCCTACTTTTCTCCTAATCCTCAAATTTTTCTCAATCCTAGCCCTTAAGTCTCTCTTGGCTCCCTGCTTCTCTCCTTCTTCTGACTCAGCTCATTATTATGAGCTCACCTTTGGCTTCTTTAGCAATGTGGTGGTTATGAATGTACGTTTAGGAGTCTAATCCAGTTGCATCACTTTGTTGCTGTGTGATCTTGGATAAGTTACTTAACCTTTCTGTTTCTCCGTCAGTGAAGTGGAATCCTAATAGAACCAATCTTACTTTTGAACAGTAAGTGAGATAATGCATGTGAAGTGCCCAGCACTGTGACTGACCCCACAGTAAGCATGTATATTAGCCAAGGTAGGCTAGTTGTATTATTGTAACAATCAACACAGGACTTAAGTGTCTTTAAAACATACACATTTATTTTTCATTCACCTAATGTTGGCTGTGGGTCTGGGAGACTCTTCCAAGGGTTGGCTCAATGGTAAAGGCTGCTTCGACCTCGTGGCCCCTCCATCTCAACACATATTTCTGTGATCGATGATGTACGTGGAGGTGAGTGGAGGGTCTCCCTGTCAAGTGCTTTGGCTCAGAAATGACACATATCACTGCCCCTTAGAACCAGTTGGCCAGAACTAGTCACGGGACCCAAAGGTAAAAGAAGCAAGAATGTAATCTTCCCATGTGTCCAGAAGGGGATGAGCCCCACACTCGATGTCGCCATAGATGAAGAAAATGTCACAGTACACAGTGCAGCCGTATACCAGGCAAATGTCCTCCGGGAAGTCGACTGATGTTGGAGCCACAGAAGTTTGAAGTTTTACATTAGGCCTTAAGGAGACCTTATGTTTTTCATTTGTCTTCAGAATTGAGGGTTCCATATGGCCTGGGTAGTCTCAAATAATGGCCTAAATTTAGAATAAGGCTGATATTTCATAGAAAATACATGAAGGATAAAATGAGATGATTTGTAGTGGTTCTGAGAGATTTGGTGCTGGTAATGAGGGTGCGGGTGTGACGATTATTTATCCAAATCCCACGTGGCATGGTTCACTAAGGACATGGTGGCATGCGCCACTAATGCGCATGGTGGACATGGTGACATGCGCCACTAATGGGGGCTGGCCGGAGAACCCCATTCACTGTGTGTCACTAATAATCCTGTTCGTCAGGGCTGGGTCCACTAGACTGCTTTTGGGGTGACACGAAAGGAACTGGCATTTCTTGGAAATGTTGAACCCTTTTTGGTGCCGAGTGGAGAAGTCCCTCTGTCAGCGCTGATTTTGTTTGGAACAAAGGTGTCAAGAGTGTGATTATTCCTTATCAGCTCAGGGAAAGGAATCGCTGAACATGGAGAACTGGAACAGAATTGCCATAGAAACCGAGATCCCTTGATTTTTAACATCAACTCATATAATAACTTGCTGTGAGAACTTGGGCATGTCACATAATTTTGTTGGACCTATTTCTTTTATTAAAAAAAGAATAAATACTACACTACTTTGGAAGTTTAATGGGAAAAGCAGATGAGAAAAATGCAGCCCCTTAAAAAGCATGAAGGTAGTGGAATGGATATTTTTCTTGTTACAAAGGAAAATATTTTATTATAAAATTTTGGAAAATATGAATATGGGTAAGTAAAACTTCAACATGAAAATCTTAAAACCAAACAGAATGCCACCACATAGAGATAATGGCTGTTAATGAATGGGTGTATGTCTTTCCAAGAGTTTTATAATCTACTCTTTCTATATAAAGTATACTTTCAACATCTTTTTGTTTTGTTATGTGTTTTAAATGGATGTGTGGTATTCCACCAAATGAAGATAAATGGTAAAACCAGTGTCCAGTTTACAGTTATTTTAGGTTATCTTCAGTTTGCCTGGCTCTAGTGGCTATTTAGAACTTCCCCTTGTCTGCTGCCTGTCACCTGCATGGTCAGGATAGGATTTCCCTTCTCCCTCCCCACCCCAAATCAGCCCTGCTTGGTGTAAACTAACCCAAGGTGGCCCCATGCCCTCTTGCCACAGGGACTGGTTCAGGAACAAGCACGGAACCGCAGTTAATTCCGCTGGAATGAAGCTCAGTACGTTCTATGTGTTCTGTGGCTAGGAAAAGGGGGAAAAAATCCTCTCCTCTAACAGCTGCAGCCATTAAAAAAAAAAGGCACGTGGAAGCCAAGTTAAGAACAAAGTCTGCACATGGAGGAAGGCAGAGCTGGGAGAACTGGCAGAGAAGCCCAGGTAGAACCATGGTGGAAACTCGAACTACGACTGAACCTTTCAGTGGGTGAACCAGCAGACTCCCTGTTTTACTGAGCCCAGTTTGAGTTGAGGTTCCTGTTTCCTGAAACCAAAAGCATCCTACTTGACACATCCATTTAAAACAGCACTGCAACAAACATACCCAGTTAAATCTTTGTGCCCATTCATGACTTTTTCCTTTGCCTATATTTTAGTAGAATTGTGCAATTAGGGTGTGTGTGTTTGGCCAGATTCCCTTGAATTCCTTTTTACAGTTTTTATGTTCCCACTGGCTTTGATGTGCTTTCACTGCCACAGTAGGTACCTGGGACTCTTTTTGAGAAAACTGCGCTTGGGCTACTGGAGTTTGTCTGAACACCTGGAGAAACGGAAGTGCCTGAAGGTTGACTGTGGTGCCTGGAAATCACTCTGGTGTAGCCCTTAGCCAGTGACGGATAGATGAGGGGGTAGGAAAGCCCAGCTCCTTGGCCCCAGCTCTGAGGCACACTTGCACTTCAGAGTGGTGAAACTACCCTCTGCAGGACCTGCTGGGTGTGTGTCTTTGCGTGGCTTCATCTCGTCTCTGTTCTGCTTCCCCCCTCCATTTGCCAGTCTCCCTGGGAACATGTGCACGAATCCTCATCTCAGGGTCTGCTTCTGGGGAGTGCAATCAAAGCCAGCTTGTGAACGATCTTCAGGTTTCTGATGGCACAAACATTTAATGGAAATGATTAAGGGCTAGCACGACTGCTAGTCAGATGGGACGTTACGATGGTCTGGCCGGTGATATTGGATCTCAGGTACATTGGGAGGTAGATGAAAAAGGGAAGAGGCTTCACAGCTTCTGACAGTGGTTTGCCGAACACACATGAGTGCAATTTTGAAACTGGCTTTGGATCGCTGAATGAATGTGTCAGCTCTTCCTTTGGGAAACTGAATATTATCCTAACAGAGCTCAATATTACGGTCTTTTTTTTTTTTTTTTTTTTTTTTGCTGAAGTCTAAATCCCCTTCATTTAATGCCATCCCATTTTCCTTAGTTATAGTCTATTGCACCATCCTCAAAACCCTTTATACTTGGTCCTAACGATTCTCGTTTGATAAAAGACAGGCTGCTCTTACATTGGAAAATGCATGAGTCACCCTGCAGGAGAGAGTGATGGGGAGGAGGGTAATGGCATATAAAGCCCTGCGAGGGGCTCTTCCGGACGGCGTCTCCAGCTCCCGTGTGCTTGGGTTGGTAACATTAGTGCTGTCCTTGAGTCCTCTCTACCCTTCACAAATATCTTCTCTTCATCCTTCCAAAGTCCCTCTTGTCCTGCCCTTGCATTTCCATTGTGATCATGTGCTTTGGTTCAAGTTCACACCATTTTTTGGGAACTGAATTGTATCCCCCCTGCCCCCGCCAATTCCTGTGTTAGAGCCCTCACCTCTAATGTGACTGTATTAGGAAATAGGGTCTTTAAGGAGGTAATTAAGGTTAAATAAGGTCATAATGGTGAGGCCCTAATCAGACTGGACTCGTGTCCTTATAAGAAGATAGAGACATCAGCAGTCTCTCTCTGTCCATGCACACACACAGGTAAGACCATGTAAGGACTCAGTGAGAAGGCAGCTGTCTGCAAGCCAGGAAGAGAGGCCTCAGAAGAAAGCAACTCTGCTGGCACCTTGATTTTAGACTGCAGAATTCCAGAACTTTGAGAAATTAAATTTCCTTTGTTTAAGCCTCCAGTCTCTAGTATTCTATTATGGCAGCCCAAGCACACTAAATGGACCATTTTTTTTTTTTTTTTTTATTTTATTTATCTTTTCATACAGCAGGTTCTTATTAGTCATCCATTTTATACACATCAGTGTATACATGTCAATCCCAATCGCCCAATTCATCACACCACCACCACCAGCCCCCTGCCACTTTCCCCGCTTGCTGTCCATATGTTTGTTCTGTATATCTGTGTCTCAATTTCTGTCCTGCGATCCAGGTCATCTGTACCATTTTTCTAGGTTCCATGTATATGTGTTAATATACGATACTTGTTCTTTTCTTTCTGACTTACTTCACTCTGTATGACAGTCTCTAGATCCATCCACATCTCTACAAATGACCCAATTTCGTTCCTTTTTATGGCTGAGTAATATTCCATTGTATATATGTACGACATCTTCTCTATCCATTTGTCTCTCGATGGGCATTTAGGTTACTTCCATGACCTGGCTATTGTAAAGAGTGCTGCAGTGAACACTGGAGTACATGTGTCTTTTTGAATTATGGTTTTCTGTGGGTATATGCCCAGGAGTGGGATTGCTGGATCATATGGTAATTCTATTTTTAGTTTTTTAAGGAACCTCCATACTGTTCTCCATAGTTGCTGTATCAATTTACATTCCCACCAACAGTGCAAGAGGTTTCCCTTTTCTCCACACCCTCTCCAGCATTTGCTGTTTGTAGATTTTCTGATGATGCCCATTCTAACTGGTATGAGGTAGTACCTCATTGTAGTTTTGATTTGCATTTCTCTAATAATTAGTGATGTTGACCAGCTTTTCATGTGCTTCTTGGCCATCTGTATGTCTTCTTTGGAGAAATGTCTATTTAGGTCTTCTGCCCATTTTTGGATTGGGCTGTTTCTTTCTTTAATATTGAGGTGCATTAGCTGTTTATATATTTTGGAGATTAATCCTTTGTTGATTCGTTTGCTAAATGGACCATTTTATGTTGTTTTTTTCCCCCAGGAGAACAGTACCTATAATAGTAGACTGGCATCCTGGTCCCCAGGTCATTCTGGTTCAGTTAAATTCTTAAAACAGCACTCACATCTTACCTCACACTGAAATAAATCCTTCTGTAGCACAGAGTGAGTGGCACAGAATGGAGCTTAAAAGATTTAGTGGGCCATCATGCTCTCTTTAACCCACCCCTCAAACCTGCCTTATAGCATCTTCTTTCTCTGCTTCCCAGTCCAAACCCTATGTTCCAGTCTTTTCCCTGACCCCCATTTATAGTGCCCACTCCTTCCTTGCCCAGTTGGAATTTTCTCTAGCTTCCGTGCCAACTGTCCAAACCCCATCTGTTCTTCAGGGTCATCCTAAGCCTTACATCTTTGGGGCCTATTCTCAACTTTCCAGCCAACCTCTGCATCACTCTGGTACTTCCTGCCTTTGCAGAAATTTGACAGAAAGAGAGGAGGGGATTGGAGGCACTGTGCCTAAGATCTCAGGTGGATGAGATTCTTCCCTGCAAGCCAAGTGTCTGGCTGTAAACAATAACTTCAGGGCCTAAACAGTGAATAGAGGGATAGAAAGTGACTTGACTTTGGTGTATGTATGTGTTTATACCCATATATGTGAAGTCTGTGTTCTTGGAGTAGAGCCCCATTCATTTAGAGAAAAAAGAGCCTGCTCCAAATTCCCCATCTGGAACTAGAAAGTTTGTCCTTAATGAGGCACATGTATAACACAGGTTATAGATTAAGACTGACCTGAAGAGAGCACACTGACTTTCGTCTAAGCACATCACACGTCAAAGACAGCTAGACGTGGAAGAAATCCAGAAATCAAGTGTGGGATTTCCCAAACTACAGTCAGTTACTAACCACATTAATAACTGTTTTAAACCTTATTCACATTGCATCAAAGGGATGCTTTGATGCACTGCTGAGGTCTTCTCAGCAAAGCTCACGGGAATTTGGTATATGAGGATCCACAATAGCGATCCATTTCATCGGTGTCAATCTTTCTGGACAGTTTGGGTGGAAAGGACAATTCCTGAAGGTGCGATACCTTCACTGCATGTACTAGCCTTGGGTCTTGCTTGTGTGTGTGTCACCGACTTTAGCCTTGCTGTAGCAATAATAGCTAAGATACTGTAGAGCTGAGAGGCTATTTAAGTACTTATAGATATATACATAAGATAAAAGCGCCTAACTTTTTTCTACCTATTGCTTACTTTCCACAGCGGTGTACACATCACACTTTAGGAAACAGTGATGTAGTCCAATTTGTCTTCTCATTTGAAGATGAGAAATGAAGGTCTGGAGACCTTTCATTGCTCAAGGTCATTCGAGTGTTTAAGAGCAGGATGCTGGGGTTCCTGACTTCCAGGGAACCTAACTTTTCTCTGAAATTATACTGCCACTTAATCTATTAGCAATACATAGAACAAATATTGGTGACCTCATGGCATGCCAGCCCTCAGGTGAAATGGAGATCTGTGATTGGCTCTCCTCTTAAACTTTTAAGAAATGGGAGTCTAGGGAAAAAAAAACCCCAAAACAGTCATGCAAACACTCACTGGGCTGGAAGGCAGCCCATGGTCGTCTAACTCAGTGCTGGGCTGAACCCTGGATCGTCCAAGGAGGGTCTGGGAGGCCTCTCTGCAGGCCAAGAAGTCAAGGCATAAGGGGGAATCAGGCAGGTTTGCTTCTGTGTCTTCATGTTATTTTCATGTAAGATAGCACTAAAAATTTCAAAAGTAACACTGGAAATGTGCTGTGCTTGTCCATTTTCATCTTATAGATAATGACATGAAGGCTCAAAGGGGGATCATGTTTTTCTAGTTAATAACAGACAACATTCCTCATCCAGCATTCCTATAGCTTAAAAAAGCAATAGAGGCAAGTGGGTCTATGAACGTGGGGTTTGTGGTCACGCAGATTTGAACTTGCATCCCAGCAGGGCTTGAATGGAGTTTTTCTCTCCAAATTAGGCAAATTGTTTCTCCAAGACTCATGGGGTGGTCAGTGTTGTTATAGGGGAGTGAGGTAAAAGCATTTTCCTCACCATATCCTGCCCCAGACATGTTATCTGAAAGGAAGGAAGGAAGGAAAAATGGGAGGGATATATGGAGAAAGAGGGAGGAAACAAAGGTGGCAGAGAACATTCCTCGCTTGCCAACAGAAATGTTGACTAATCACTCTGGTTCATATGTATTTTCTGCATTGGGAACACTTATAGTTAGGTTTCAGGGCTCTGAACTCACCAAATTGGGGAATTTGTCATTAAAAGGTCCTTTTAAAAAGCACAAGTGCCCCAAAGTTTAATGGCATTAGATTTTGGCAATGATTTCTTGAATATGACACCAAAGGCACAGGCAACAAAAGGAAAATAGAGAACTTGGACTTCATGAAAATTTTTAAAACTCTGTGCATCAAGACCCTATCAACAGAGGAAAAGGGCAATCACAGAATGAGGAGATGTTTGGAAATCACATATCTGATAAGGGATTAATATCTAGAGTGTATAGAGAACTCCTAAAACTCAACCACAAAGCAAACAACCTGGCTAAAAAATGGGCAAAGGACTTCATTAGACATTTCTGCTAAGAAGATACATAAATGGCCCATAAACACATCAAAAGATGCTCAGCATCACTGATCATTAGGAAAATGCAAGTCAAGACTACAGTGAGACACCACCTTACACACATTAGGGTGGCTACTGTGAAAACAAAAAATAACAAGGGTTGATGAGGATGTAGGAAATTGGAACCCTGTGTACTACTGGTGAGACTGTAAAATGGTACAGCCATTGTGCAAAATATCATGGTGGTTCCTCAAAATTAAAAGTAGGATTACCGGGGAAGATGGCAGAAGAGTAAGACGCGGAGATCACCTTCCTCCCCACAGATACACCAGAAATACATCTACGCGTGGAACAACTCCTACGGAGCACCTACTGAACGCTGGCAGAAGACCTCAGACCTCCCAAAAGGCAAGGAACCCCCCACGTACCTGGTTAGGGCAAAAGAAAAAACTAAACAGAGACAAAAGGATAGGGACGGGTCCTGCACCAGCGGGAGAGAGCTGTGAAGGAGGAAAAGTGTCCACACACTAGGAAGCCCCTTCGCGGGTGGAGACTTCGGGAGGCGGAGTGGGGGAGCTTGGGAGCTGCGGAGGAGAGCACAGCAACAGGGGTGCGGAGGGAAAAGCGGACAGATTCCAGCGCAGAGGATCGGGCCGACCGGAACTCACCAGCCGAGAGGCTTGTCTGCTCGCCCGCCGGGGCGGGCGGGACTGGGAGCTGAGGCTCCGGCTTGTGTCGGAGCGCCGGGAGAGGACTGAGGTTGGCGGCGTGAACACAGCCTGCAGGGCGTTAGTGCACCGCGGCTAGCCGGGAGAGAGTCCGGGGAGAGGTCTGGACCTGCCGAGGAGGCAAGAGACTTTTACGTCCCTCTTTGTTTCCTGGTGCACGAGGAGAGGGGATTAAGAACGCTGCTTGAGAGAGCTCCAGGGACGGGCGCGAGCCATGGCTGGGAGTGCGGAGCCCAGAGACAGACAGGAGACGCTAGGGCCGCTGCTGCCGCCACCAGGAGGCCTGTGTGCGAACACAGGTCACTAGCCACACGCCCTTCCGGGGAGCCTGTGCAGCCCGCCACTGCCGAGGTCCCGGGATCCAGGGACAACTCCCCCGGGAGAACGCACGGCGCGCCTCAGGCTGCAACGACACGCCCGCCTCTGCCTCCGCAGGCCCGCCCCACACTCCGTGACCCTCCCTACCCCCCGGCCTGAGTGAGCCAGAGCCTCCGAATCAGCGGCTCCTTTAACCCCGTCCTGTCTGAGCAAAGAACAGACGCCCTCCGGCGACCTACACGCACAGGCGGGGCCAAATCCAAAGCTGAGCCCCTGGGAACTGTGAGAACAAAGAAGAGAAAGGGAAATCTCTCCCAGCAGCCTCAGAAGCAGCGGATTAAAGCTCCACAATCAACTTGATATACCCTGCATCTGTGGAATACCTGAATAGACAACCAATCATCCCAAATTAAGGAGCCCTGTGGATGAAAGGCTCTTGGTGCTGCAGCCAGGAGTCAGTGCTGTGCCTCTGAGGTGGGAGAGCCAACTTCAGGACACTGGTCCACAAGAGGCCTCCCAGCTGCACATAATATCAAACAGCAAAAATCTCCGAGAGATCTCCATCTCAATGCCAGCACCCAGCTTCACTCAACGACCAGCAAGCTACAGTGCTGGACATCCTATGCCAAACAACTAGCAAGACAGGAACACAACCCCACCCATTAGCAGAGAGGCTGCCCAAAATCATAATAAGTCTACAGACACCCCAAAACACACCACCAGACATGGACCTGCCCACCAGAAAGACAAGATCCAGCCTCATCCACCAGAACACAGGCACTAGTACCCTCCACCAGGAAGCCTACACAACCCACTGAACCAACCTTAGCCACTGGGGACAGACACAAAAAACAACAGGAACTACGAACCTTCAGCCTGCAAAAAAGGAGACCCCAAACACAGTAAGATAAGCAAAATGAAAAGACAGAAAAACACACAGCAGATGAAGGAGCAAGATAAAAACCCACCAGACCTAACAAATGAAGAGGAAATAGGCAGTCTATCTGAAAAAGAATTCAGAATAATGATAGTAAGATTGATCCAAAATCTTGGAGATAGAATAGACAATGGAATGGACAAAATGCAAGAATCAGTTAACAAGGACCTAGAAGAACTAAAGATGAAACAAGCAATGATGAACAACACAATAAATGAAATTAAAAGTACTCTAGATGGGATCAATAGCAGAATAACTGAGGCAGAAGAACGGATAAGTGACCTGGAAGATAAAATAGTGGAAATAACTACTGCAGAGCAGAATAAAGAAAAAAGAATGAAAAGAACTGAGGACAGTCTCAGAGACCTCTGGGACAACATTAAACGCACCAACATTCGAATTATAGGGGTTCCAGAAGAAGAAGAGAAAAAGAAAGGGACTGAGAAAATATTTGAAGAGATTATAGTTGAAAACTTCCCTAATATGGGAAAGGAAATAGTTAATCAAGTCCAGGAAGCACAGAGAGTCCCATATAGGATAAATCCAAGGAGAAATACGCCAAGACACATATTAATCAAACTGTCAAAAATTAAATACAAAGAAAACATATTAAAAGCAGCAAGGGAAAAACAACAAATAACACACAAGGGAATCCCCATAAGGTTAACAGCTGATCTTTCAGCAGAAACTCTGCAAGCCAGAAGGGAGTGGCAGGACATATTGAAAGTGTTGAAGGAGAAAAACCTGCAACCAAGATTACTCTACCCAGCAAGGATCTCATTCAGATTTGATGGAGAAATTAAAACCTTTACAGACAAGCAAAAGCTGAGAGAGTTCAGCACCACCAAACCAGCTCTACAACAACTGCTAAAGGAACTTCTCTAGGCAAGAAACACAAAAGAAGGAAAAGACCTACAATAACGAACCCAAAACAATTAAGAAAATGGGAATGGGAACACACATATCGATAATTACCTTAAATGTAAATGGACTAAATGCTCCCACCAAAAGACACAGATTGGCTGAATGGATACAATAACAAGACCCATATATTTGCTGTCTACAAGAGACCCACTTCAAACCTAGAGACACATACAGACTGAAAGTAAGGGGATGGAAAAAGATATTTCATGCAAATGGAAACCAAAAGAAAGCTGGAGTAGCAATTCTCATATCAGACAAAATAGACTTTAAAACAAAGACTATTAGAAGAGACAAAGAAGGACACTACATAATGATCAAGGGATCGATCCAAGAGGAAGATATAACAATTGTAAATATTTATGCACCCAACATAGGTGCACCTCAATACATAAGGCAAATACTGACAACCATAAAAGGGGAAATCGACAGTAACACATTCATAGTAGGGGACTTTAACACCCCACTTTCACCAATGGACAGATCATCCAAAATGAAAATAAATAAGGAAACACAAGCTTTAATTGATACATTAAACAAGATGGAGTTAATTGATATTTATAGGACATTCCATCCAAAAACAACAGAATACACATTTTTCTCAAGTGCTCATGGAACATTCTCCAGGATAGATCATATCTTGGGTCACAAATCAAGCCTTGGTAAATTTAAGAAAATTGAAATTGTATCAAGTATCTTTTCCGACCACAACGCTATGAGACTCGATATCAATTACAGGAGAAGATCTGTAAAAAATACAAACACATGGAGGCTAAACAATACACTACTTAATAACGAAGTGATCACTGAAGAAATCAAAGAGGAAATCAAAAAATACCTAGAAACAAATGACAATGGAGACACGACGACTCAAAATCTATGGGATGCAGCAAAAGCAGTTCTAAGAGGGAAGTTTATAGCAATACAATCTTACCTTAAGAAACAGGAAACATCTCGAATAAACAACCTAACCTTGCACCTAAAGCAATTAGAGAAAGAAGAACAAAAAAACCCCAAAGTTAGCAGGAGGAAAGAAATCATAAAAATCAGATCAGAAATAAATGAAAAAGAAATGAAGGAAACAATAGCAAAGATCAATAAAACTAAAAGCTGGTTCTTTGAAAGGATAAACAAAATTGATAAACCATTAGCCAGACTCATCAAGAAAAAAAGGGAGAAGACTCAAATCAGTAGAATTAGAAATGAAAAAGGAGAAGTAACAACTGACACTGCAGAAATACAAAAGATCATGAGAGATTACTGCAAGCAACTCTATGCCAATAAAATGGACAACCTGGAAGAAATGGACAAATTCTTAGAAATGCACAACCTGCCAAGACTGAATCAGGAAGAAATAGAAAATATGAACAGACCAATCACAAGCACTGAAATTGAAACTGTGATTAAAAATCTTCCAACAAGCAAAAGCCCAGGACCAGATGGCTTCACAGGCGAATTCTATCAAACATTTAGAGAAGAGCTATCACCTATCCTTCTCAGACTCTTCCAAAATATAGCAGAGAGAGGAACACTCCCCAACTCATTCTACGAGGCCACCATCACCTTGATACCAAAACCAGACAAGGATGTCACAAAGAAAGAAAACTACAGGCCAATATCACTGATGAACATAGATGCAAAGATCCTCAACAAAATACTAGCAAACAGAATCCAACAGCACATTAAACGGATCATACACCATGATCAAGTGGGGTTTATTCCAGGAATGCAAGCATTCTTCAATATACGCAAATCAATCAACGTGATACACCATATTAACAAATTGAAGGAGAAAAACCATATGATCATCTCAATAGATGCAGAGAAAGCTTTTGACAAAATTCAACACCCATTTATGATAAAAAACCCTGCAGAAAGTAGGCATAGAGGGAACTTTCCTCAACATAATAAAGGCCATATATGACAAACCCACAGCCAACATCATCCTCAATGGTGAAAAACTGAAAGCATTTCCACTAAGATCAGGAACAAGACAAGGTTGCCCACTCTCACCACTCTTATTCAACATAGTTTTGGAAGTTTTAGCCACAGCAATCAGAAAAGAAAAGGAAATAAAAGGAATCCAAATCGGAAAAGAAGAAGTAAAGCTGTCACTGTTTGCAGATGACATGATCCTATACATAGAGAATCCTAAAGATGCTACCAGAAAACTACTAGAGCTAATCAATGAATTTGGCAAGGTGGCAGGATACAAAATTAATGCACAGAAATCTCTGGCATTCCTATATACTAATGATGAAAAATCTGAAAGTGAAATCAAGAAAACACTCCCATTTACCATTGCAACAAAAAGAATAAAATACCTAGGAATAAACCTACCTAAGGAGACAAAAGACCTGTATGCAGAAAATTATAAGACACTGATGAAAGAAATTAAAGATGATACAAATAGATGGAGAGATATACCATGTTCTTGGATTGGAAGAATCAACATTGTGAAAATGACTCTACTACCCAAAGCAATCTACAGATTCAATGCAATCCCTATGAAACTACCACTGGCATTTTTCACAGAACTGGAACAAAAAATTTCACAATTTGTATGGAAACACAAAAGACCCCGAATAGCCAAAGCAATCTTGAGAACGAAAAATGGAGCTGGAGGAATCAGGCTTTCTGACTTCAGACTATACTACAAAGCTACAGTAATCAAGACAGTATGGTACTGGCACAAAAACAGAAATATAGATCAATGGAACAGGATAGAAAGCCCAGAGATAAACCCACGCACATATGGTCACCTTATCTTTGACAAAGGAGGCAGAAATGTACAGTGGAGAAAGGACAGCCTATTCAGTAAGTGGTGCTGGGAAAACTGGACAGCTACATGTAAAAGTATGAGATTAGATCACTCCCTAACACCATACACAAAAATAAGCTCAAAATGGATTAAAGACCTAAATGTAAGGCCAGAAACTATCAAACTCTTAGAGGAAAACATAGGCAGAACACTCTATGACATAAATCACAGCAAGGTCCTTTTTGACCCACCTCCTAGAGAAATGGAAATAAAAACAGAAGTAAACAAATGGGACCTAATGAAACTTAAAAGCTTTTGTGCAGCAAAGGAAACCATAAAGAAGACCAAAAGACAACCCTCAGAATGGGAGAAAATATTTGCAAATGAAGCAACTGACAAAGGGTTAATCTCCAAAATTTATAAGCAGCTCATGCAGCTTAATAACAAAAAAACAAACAACCCAATCCAAAAATGGGCAGAAGACTTAAATAGACATTTCTCCAAAGAAGATATACAGAGTGCCAACAAACACATGAAAGAATGCTCAACATCACTAATCATTAGAGAAATGCAAATCAAAACTACAATGAGATATCATCTCACACCAGTCAGAATGGCCATCATCAAAAAATCTAGAAACAATAAATGCTGGAGAGGGTGTGGAGAAAAGGGAACCCTCTTACACTGTTGGTGGGAATGTAAATTGATACAGCCACTGTGGAGAACAGTATGGAGGTTCCTTAAAAAGCTACAAATAGAACTACCATATGACCCAGCAATCCCACTACTGGGCATATACCCTGAGAAAACCATAATTCAAAAAGAGTCATGTACCAAAATGTTCATTGCAGCTCTATTTACAATAGCCCAGAGATGGAAACAACCTAAGTGTCCATCATCGGATGAATGGATAAAGAAGATGTGGCACATATATACAATGGAATATTACTCAGCCATAAAAAGAGACGAAATTGAGCTATTTGGATAGACCTAGAGTCTGTCATACAGAGTGAAGTAAGTCAGAAAGAGAAAGACAAATACCGTATGCTAACACATATATATGGAATTTAAGAAAAAAAATGTCATGAAAAACCTAGGGGTGAAACAGGAATAAAGACACAGACTTACTAGAGAATGGACTTGAGGCTATGGGGAGGGGGAAGAGTAAGCGGTGACAAAGCGATAAAGAGGCATGGACATATATACACTACCAAACGTAAGGTAGATAGCTAGTGGGAAGCAGCCGCATAGCACAGGGAGATCAGCTCGGTGCTTTGTGACCGCCTGGAGGGGTGGGATAGGGAGGGTGGGAGGGAGGGAGACGCAAGCGGGAAGAGATATGGGAATATATGTATATATATATAACTGATTCATTTTGTTGTGAAGCTGAAACTAACATACCATTGTAAAGCAATTATACTCCAATAAAGATGTTTTAAAAAAAATAAATAAATAAATAAAAATAAAAGTAGGATTACCATATGATCCAATTCCACTTCTGGGTATATACCCAACATAACTGAAAGCAGGTTTTGCAAGATACTTTGTATACCTATGTTCACAGCAGCATTGTTCACAATAACTAAAATGTGGAAGCAACCCAACTGCCCACTGACAGATGAATAGATAAGCAAACAGGGTGTATACACAACAGAATATTATTCAGACTTAAAGAGGAAGTTCTGACACAGGCTACAACATGGATGAATCTTGAGGACATGATGCTACCCTACCAGTCACAGAAAGACAAATGTTGTCAATTCCACTTGTATGAGACACCTAGAGTGGTCAAGTTCATACAGACAGAAAGTCGAATGCTGGGCACCAGGGGCTGGGGGTAGCAGTTGCTGGAGGGCAGACAGTTCCAGTTTTTCCAGAAGAAAAGAATTCTGGAGATTGGTTGCCGCACAACGTTGAATGTCCTGAACGTTTCTAAACTCTACACTTATAAGTGATACGATGATACAGTTTTTTTTTTTTAACATCTTTATTGGGGTATAATTGCTTTACAATGGTGTGTTAGTTTCTGCTTTATAAAAAAGTGAATCAGTTATACATATACATATTGATGATACAGTTTTATGTGCATTTCACTACAAGTAAAAACCAAACATGGACATTCCTGGTAGCGCAGTGGTTAAGAATCCGCCTGCCAATGCAGGGGATAGGGTTTGAGCCCTGGTCTGGGAAGATCCCACATGTCGCGGAACAACTAAGCCCGTGCACCACAACTACTGAGCCTGCACTCTAGAGCCTGCGAGCCACAGCTACTGAAGTACATGCACCTAGACCCCGTGCTCTGCAACAAGAGAAGCCACCACAGTGAGAAGCCCGCTCACCGCAACGAGGAGTAGCCCCCGCTCGCCGCAACTAGAGAAAGCCCATGCACAGCAACGAAGACCCAACGCAGCCAAAAATAAATAAATTTTAAAATTAATTTTAAAAACTATTTAAAAAGTAAAATACCAAACACAAGTGGCCCTTGGAGACACAGTAAATATTTTTGTCGTTCACAGTTTAGAGCTGCCTCATTGTCAGGGTGCTAGTCTTCAGTCAACTAGCTGAGACCTGGTACGGAGGGGATGGGAACTTCCATGAAAGAGCTTCTGAAGCTAAGTAGCCTGGTTCATTTCCTAATTTCTTCAGCGAATATCTGAGTGCTTGCTGGAGCCAGGCACTGTACTTGGTCCTCGAGATAGACAGCTGTGAAAAAATTATACAGAGATCCTTGCAATCTGGCAGTGAGAGGTGGGGTAGGGAAGGACCCGCAAATAAAAGCATGGAAGTTTTTAGCATGTTACCAGATGATGTAGGTTACGGGAACAATAAAACATCAAAGCGAAAGAGGGCTACCCTAATTAGAAGGGGACATGTGGACTGACCGGAGAGAGCAGCCCCTGTAGATATGGAGAGAAAGAACATTCTAGGCAGAGAGAATAGTAAGTGCAGGAGGCTATGGGGAGGAAGCTGCCAGGAACAGCCAGGGACAGCACGCCAGTGTGTCTGGAAGAGCTTGAGGGAAGGAGAGGGACGGTGTGTGTGTGTGTGAGAGAGAGACAGAGAGACAGAGAGAGAGACAGAGACAGAGAAGTGGGGAGATGGGAAGGGGGAGAGAGGGAGAAGACTGCTTTTATTCGAATCCAGATGGGAGCCTCTGAAGGGTTTTGAGCTCCGAGCAACACGATCTGACTTGGGACTTACCAGGATCACCACGACCGCTGTACCTAGAACGGATTGAATGGGAGGGGGCAAAGCAGAAAAACGCATTTGAAAGGGGTGCACAGAAGGGGAGAGCAGGGCTGGTGGGACCTGAGGGGAGAGGTTTTCTGTCTCTTGCAGGGTGCCGGCTAGGGTCTAGTCTGGGAGTGGCGCCCCGCTCCCCGTCTGCAGCACTCTGCTCTCCTCACCTCCTGTAAACGGAGGCTAAGTGCATCCTTGAGGCTCTCCCAGAGAGTTGATGGCCTGCCTGGGACAGTCCTGAGTCACAGCCCCTTGGCTGTCACCAGCTCCAGGGATGCTCCTGTCCTGAGCATTAACCTCCCTCAGGGGGAGTCCTCATTCTCCAGGGAGGAAATGGGTATCTCACTGCTGCGGGCTCTTAACTCCTGTAAAGCTGCAGGACAAATGACTTCCCTGAACATGCTTCATGCAGGGAAGAATGGGTAATCTCAGAGAAGAGAATAAAACTTCTCAAAACTCCGAACCAGGGGATTGCAGAGAAGCTCGCTGTCTTCCCACTTGGCTGTGTGTGTGTGAATCGGAGAAGGAGAGGGCGGGCACCGACTTGGGTCTCGGTTCGCCCCCGCGGACCATTCTTCCAGGGCAAGTTTTTCTTAGCATCACTCGATTTCCTGAAGTGGGAGAATGAATACCCAGTGTAGAAAAGGGGGAAGAAAAGCATGTTAGTTAGCATGAAATATGGTCACCTGATGACTTGTCCATTATGTATTTGAGGAAGCGGAGATTCTGAAGACCTTCACCTACTCAAGGAGAGGAAATTGCCTCTGTCTAGACCAGGACCTCTTACTTTTGCCACTGGTGACATTTTGTGTCCGATAATTCTTTGCTGTGGGCTGTCCTGGGCATTGTGGGATACTCCTACAGTATCCCTGGCCTCTGCCCAGTGGACGCCAGCAGTCCTTCCCCAGCTGTGACAGCAGAAATGCCTCCTGAACTTGTCAATTGTCCCGGGGGCGGGGAGCTGGGGGGAGGGGGGCAGAGTTGCTCTGGTTTGAGAGCCCCTGACCCAGGCTCAGCAGGCACATGGGTGAAGTCAAGACTGTGTATGTCGTGTCCTCTCTGGCTAACAATAATCGATGGAGTTAAAACTAATAGTGGCTTCTGCTTGGTCACTGGGACAGCAGAGCATTCACTGTTCTGCCTTGAGAGAACAATTTTCCTGTGTTTTAACTAATAAGGCCCTTGTGATGGCTGGTTTCTGAGCACCCCAACTAATAAGCATGTCTATAAGGCAAAGAAACCAAAACCAATGTCCTCCCTGATTGCCAGGGAGGGGGCATGTTTTCTTTCCCCTCCATCTCCTGGATCCATGCAGTAATTAGCCAAAGTAAAATGAATATTAACTCATGCTTAATTGCCTTTACAGCATACTCGCCAGCACTGATGCACTAGTGCTAAAGCAATTTTTTTTTAATAAATTTTTTAAATTTTATTTTTATTTTTGGCTGCCTTAGGTCTTTGTTGCTGCGCCTGGGCTTTCTCTAGTTGTGGTGAGTGGGGGCTACTCTTCGTTGTGGTTCATGGGCTTCTCACTGGGTGGCTTCTCTTGTTGCAGAACACGGGCTTTAGGCGCATGGGCTTCAGTAGTTGTGGCACGCAGGCTCCGTAGTTGTGGCACAGGGGCTTAGTTGCTCCACGGCGTGTGGGATCTTCCCGGACCAGTGTTCGAACCCGTGTTCCCTGCACTGGCAGGCAGATTCTTAACCACTGCGCCACCAGGGAAGTCTCTAAACCAATTATTTTTTTAACTCTATGGCTTTAAATAATCCTTGGCTCTGAAATTCCCTGTACCCCTCAGCTACGTAACCACAGGCCACTCTGCCCTAAATCCTTTTCTTATACTTTGTAGCTTTTTAAGCAAGGCCCCTCTTTAGGAAGACATAATTCCTTCTCTGTAGAAAACATGAAAGACCTGAACAAATCAAGATTTCTCCATGGAGAATTCAGCTAGTCCTGTGCTTAGCTCCGAACAAGGAAATCCATGTCTACACCAAGCACGCCATTACCCGGACCAATGCCTGGATTGAATAACAAGCAAATTATTGTGCTTTTAATTGTACCCTGCTCGGTCACAAAGCACGTGTGAGAGAGGAATGTGCCCAGCTTCTCCAGGAGAAACAGGTCAGGCCTCTAATCTTCCTTTGCTGTCGCCTTCCCCTCCCCCTTTCCAATCCTTTCTCTTCCCAGCAGAGCAGAGGGGAAAAAAAGAGACAGCTAAATTATGTTTAAAATGGAAGAGTCTAAAAGAAGAAAAATGGTGGTCAGTACTGACTTGGGAGAGGATGAATTATCTATCCGCAGCCTCTGCAGTGTGGCCCATTTGAGGACAATCAGTGTTCTCACCGGCTTGCTGGAGGGCGATATCTGCGAGCCTAAACCAGGCTCTCTCAGCCTCAGCACGACTTCTGGGTGGGATTGGATGCTTCTTTGCTGTGGGCCTGTCCTGTGATGGAAGGACTTTTAGCCTCGCGTAAGCTGTGACCATCCAAAGTGTCCCAAGACAATTTCAAATGTCTCCTGGGTGCAAAATTGCCCCCGGTTGAGAACCACGGCCCCAAGCCCTTCCATATTGGGATGTACTTGCTCTCTCTCCCATTCTCCCCGCCCCCCCCCGCCCCCATACACAAAACCCAAGAAAATCATGGTTCCTGTGTTAAAACTGGGGAGATCAACGTGCTCTTCATGTAGGTAGAATGAGCGGAAAGGAAAAAGACACTGACTTGTGTGTAGTCAGGAGGCAGAGTGGGAACCCCCTCAACGCCAAGACTGAAAAGAGTCTTAGGATGTGGGTGTGTTTCTGGCTCCCTCTGGGAAGTGGCAATGCCCCTGGTTGAACAAACCAACTTTCGAACGCCTCTACCCTGTGCACTTTGGAATCGGGCTTGCTGTGGGCGAGATGAGGAGTGATGGCGAGGCTGCAGAGATGAAGGTGCCTGTGAAGGTGCTGACTGTCTCCTCCCACACTACTTGGGACAGGGGAGAACAACCCAGCTTCAGAGAGATACCCATTGCTCAGACAATGACGATCCTGTCTTGGACTTAAACATCGGGATGAAAGAGGGCTACTGACAAGACAGACGTTGTGCAAGCATGGGGTTGCACTTTCATTACAGACATTGAGGCAAACATTTCACTCCTGGTGATATAAGACCTCCCTATTTTTAGGAACTTACAAGAAGCATTATTGCTTGTCCTTACCGGCCAGAAGGAAAGGCGGGAGAACGAGTACACTGCAGTGAGACCCCATCTCCACTAGATGGCGGTGTACTTCTTCCTCAGAAGCCAAGCGGGCCGCGCTGCGGGCAGTTCCTTGGCCTAAGCAAGACAAGGGCCACTCTTCTTTGGAGACAGGCGTCCCCTGTCATTGTCGGCACAAACAGCCCCAAACAATTGCACTGACCACACAGCTCTAAGCCACGTTCCAGGGCACTGCCGTCTGTTCAGGAGTGAATGCTGGGAAAATGAACCACGCTGCTAATTTGCTTGATTGGGGGGAAAATAAGATCTCAAGTGACAGTGGGTGTAATTTATTTTTCCAACAAGAATAGGGGCAAAGCCATTTCATCCCCCCCCCCCCAAGTGCTACCATAAATGAAAGCAATCACCTAATTAGTCCTGAAGTACTAACTGGCAGGGTAAAGATCTGCTGGAAGTCAAGCTGAAGTGGGGAGTCTGGAGAAAGGGATGTGATTTCTGCAGGGGAGGAGGGGAGGGGTAGGGCGGGGTGGGAGGGGCGGGAGAGGAGGGGAAGGCCTGAAGCCCATTGTGAGGCCCTGCGCCCCTGTGGTCTGGGGGCCGTGCTGGCCCTGAACCTGGGAGAAAAAGAGGCTCAGTGATATCTTCAGGCCGTTCATTTTGTGCAGGAGAATGACTTTATGAAGTGAAGGAAAAAGAGCCTGTTGGAGAAAGTCTATCCGAGAGTTTCTCTGAAAATGCTACAGATGGAGATGAACTGGCTTGGGAAGGAGAGCACAGCCCTGTGGCGCCTGGCTACCCCGCTGCTGGTGGACCCCCCAGGAAGGTTCTGTCACGGAAACGACAGGCAGATCTGAAACCAAGCTGGGCTTTACGTCATTAAGAAATCCTCCAAAGGAATGGAATAAAGGCCTCCTTTCACACTTTGGGGTTTGCATGTGTCCTGAGGAAGCGCCGCTTCCCCAGCTGAGACAGCGCGCTGTCCCCGCGACCCAGTGAGCGGCCCTCGTCCTGCGGGGAAAGCAAAACAGCAGCGGGGTGGGTGCGCGCCCAGAGCTGCCCCTCTCGCAATTGATTTGTTCAGGGATGACTTCTTGCGTTCTAGTTAGATGTGACTTTAATCGAAGTGCTTTCCTAAGGCGATTTATCACAACTGTGAACCGTCAGTTTACACAGCTGCTGCTCTTTTAGGGAAACGCACAGGCTCGGGAGGCGGAGGGGCCGGCGCGGGCTCCCCTCTTTCCCACGGACCGGCCCGCGGACCCCTCGCCCACCAGAAACATGTGCGCCGCGTCCTCAGAGGCCGCCGCTTCGGTGCTCGGGCTCCTCTGCTGTTTCTGGCTGCTGAACAGCCATCTGCTCTCTCCTGGGAGGGGCAGCTGGTTTCCTTTTGGGGCGCTCCCCTTCTCCCCGTCTCAGCTCCTGCAGCGGAGACGAGGCTGCCCCTCTCTCCCTGCACGCTGTGGGCTGGGTGTGCAACCCGGCTCGGGCCACAGTCCCCCACCGTCCCCGCCGACCCCGCTCGGCGCCCACCACAGCCGGCAAAGCCCACGCGGAGCGCCCAGTTAAAGCTGAACCTTAGGTGAAAACCACGAGTTTTTAGGGTGTCTTCAACATTGCATGCAACATACTTCTACTAAAAAAAATTACTGTTTATCTGAAGTTCAGCTTTAACGAGGCGGGCATCCTGTATTTTGTCTGGCAGCCTTCTTGGTTCTAAAGAAAATGTTTGTCCAGAGCAGGTCAAATTGGAATCAGCCTAGGACTTTTAACTGGAGCTTTGGGGAAAAAATACTTAAAAGGTATCTGTTGGGACTGCTAGGCTTGTAGGATTCATGCTTGCAACTGCTGGGAGCCAGCTTTGCTATCATGTGGGGAGAGCTGCTTGAACTAGAAGCCAACACCACAGAGAGCAGACCTATTTCATTTGAACAGGTGGATCCAGCTGTTCTTGAAGCTGGCCTGGTGGGTGGTAGAGGTCAGGGTGCTGATGGCCAGGAGGGATAATAATTTCCTACCCCTCAAATCTGGGAAGTGAAAACAGCAGGGCTGAATGTGCCCACGGGGCATGGCTTCTGTTCAACTGGAAGAGTGGTGAATGGCTATTGGGTGACAAAAACAGTCGGTCTACTATATTCTTACTTTGTTTGCTAATTGTTTTGCTGCATGTAAAGTCTATTCTGTTGCATTAGCTCTTGTTCATGACATCATGTCTGGAGACAGGGTCTGATAGACTTACATGTGGAATTGGAGACTGAAATTTCAAATCTGCCTCTGCCTGGTTGAGTGGCTTTAGGGTCCTCGTAACCTCTACAAAGTTGAGTTTCTAGGTCTGAAACCTAAGGACAGAGGTTATCGTAATCCATTTGGGCTGCTATAACAAAATACCAGAGCCTGGGTAGCTTATGAACAACAGAAATTTATTTCTCAGTTCTGGAGGTTGAAAGTCTAAGATCAGGGTGCGAGCAGATTCACAGTCCGGTGAGTATCCTCTTCCTGGGACACAGTTGGCATGTTTTCTCTGTAACCTCCCATGGGAGAAAAGTCGAGGGACCTCTGTGGGGTCTCTTTTATGAGGGCACTAATTTTGTTCATGAGGGCTCTACCCTCATGACCTTATCACCTCCCAAATGCCACACCTCCTGATACCATCACCTTGGGGCTTAGGATTTCAACATATGAATTTTGCAGGAGGCAAATGTTAAATCTATAGCACAGGTACTTTCCCCATAGGATGGGGGAGAGGGAAAGTATGTAAGCACCTGTGACAGGGCCTGGTGTGGAGTAGGTGCCCCATACAGATGTTATTACAAAATATTGAGTATAGTTCCCTGTGCCATAGAGGAGATCCTTGTATCTATTCTGTGCCTTCTTTGAATGACCGTAGCACTTGTTGTCTGTATCATTTTTATATCTGTTGTTGCTTTGTGACTGAAAATGAGAAATTTCTATTTGTTCATGTCCTGGCCCTTACTTAAAAATGTGTTCATTTATCTATTTCATATTTATTGACTACATCTTAGACACCATGTTAACTGTTGGTTCTAGATGTTAGTAAAATATAGACCTTCCTGCTCAAAGGGTCACAGTATTTGTGGGAAAACAAAAAAATGAACAACCTATGTCTCAAAGAGCTTTGTACTTCCCAAAGAGAACACACCTCGTAGGTACAATAAATACATGTATCATACGTAAATGTATAAATAGTTAATGGGATTATACACCTGAGATAACTGCTTTTCTATTCTGAGGAAATGATGATGAAATTTCACCAGGAGCTCAATACCACTCTGAGAATGAGGGCTTAACCCCCGTCCTGACTCACTGCATCGCTTTCTTATATGAAAATAGACAAGTCTGTACATACTCTGTATAAAAAGGCTTATCTGGCATGAATTTCAGATAGCAAGAAGAAAACTTCAAGAGGTTCAGAGAAGCATCCAGAAGCTCAGATGATTGTCTGGCACTAATACAACTTGCTTGACAGGAAAATAGAGGTGTAAGTCTCAGAATTAGATGATCTTTTAAGAATTTCAAAACCTCCTGCTCTTAATTGGAAATCCTAGAAGAATAGCTTCTTTTAAAATGTACTGATAATATGCTTTACAGCTTAATATTCAGAAGCCTATGCTTTGGCTAAGTGAGCTTCAGGAAGGAAGGAAACTTGTGGTTTAGTTCCATTTACTTTGGAAACACTGGTTCCAAACATCTACTTCTGTGCTCAGTCATCTTATCATCTGTAAAATGGAGGCAACTCTAAGAAAACATAGTTACAGAGATGTTGCACAGCTTCATGTGTCATCGTCTTCATTTGTTTCAGAATACCAATAACATCTAAGCTACTACTACAAAAAGTGCAATGTTATTTGGGGTCATCTAGTGCAGCTCTGTCAAAGTAAAGAAAAGGAAAGGGACCTAGAATGACTATAATTTTCCCAAGAGGACACTATTATTTTATTGTAAATCTGGGACAAGAACCCTGATCTCTTTGATCCCATTCCATTGTTCTTTCACTGGATTCTGAACAAACCAGAGAAATAAAGAGAAATAAAACTCCTGTGTGCTGTGTCACTTGTACAGGACATGGCAAGATTGGAATTGGAGCTCTACATATTAAGAGGTATCTGGGAAATTCTTCAAACTAATTGAGATATATACCAGGTACATAGAAAACAGTATGTTTCCTGAAGATGATTCTGTGTCCCCTGCATCGGCAGGTGGACTCTCAACCACCGTGCCACCAGGGAAGCCTTAAGGAGATGTTTTAAGTGAGGCTATTATGTGATTTTCAGACACCACCATATGTAATTGACTATATACTATCCCATTACAGGAATAACTTCCAGTACTCATACTGACTACTCTACTGACTTAACTAGCACAAGACACAGAAGCATAAGGACAAAAACCACCTTACAATATAGCCATGTCTTGCACTTCACAGCTCTCAAAGCATGTGCGTTTGAAGAAGAAAAAAAGAACTGAAAAGTACAAAACCAGAAGCTATTCTGTGGAAAATTATTTCAATCATCAGGCATGTGAAAGATAAGTCGAAGATTCAGTTCTCATCAAAGCTTAGTCAAAACAGAAATTTTCTTCTGTCAAGAATATACTCCAGGGGCTTCCCTGATGGCGTAGTGGTTAAGAAGCCACCTGCCAGTGCAGGGGACAAGGGTTCGAGCCCTGGTCCGGGAAGATCCCACATGTCGCGGAGCAACTAAGCTGGTGTGCCACAACTACGGAGCCTGCGCTCTAGAGCCCGTGAGCCACAACTGCTAAGCCTGCGAGCCACAACTACTGAAGCCTGCATGCCTGGCACCCGTGCTCTGCAACAAGAGAAGCCACCGCAATGAGAAGCCTGTGCACAGCAACAAAGAGTAACCCCCACTCCCTGCAACTAGAGAAAGCCTGCGCACAACAACGAAGACCCAACACAGCCAAAAATAAATAAATAAATAAAAGAATATACTCCATCAATAATGTGTGTAATGGAATGGTGTGAATGAGTATTTTATCAGAATTCCTGTAATGCACAAACCTATAGCAGTACTGAAATCAGTAAAGGATTTATAATCGTAAATATTTATGAGGAAGTAATCCATAGAGGTTTTCTCAAAGTTAACAATGAAAATTAATGTGACATTATCAATAATAAATTGTGAAGCTGAAATAAACTTTTCTAAACTATTAATAACTAAAAGCAAATTCTAATCAACCATGTTACAAGAAATCTATGTCTATAAACTACAAAGCTTATTTCTTAAAATTTTATTTCAAAAATACATAAACTGTCGTTTGAGGAGGCAGTTAAAGAATATGTAGCTAAAAGAGTGGGGAAAAAGTTTTATAGAGACACATCTGGCAGTAGTTAATTTTTAAATGTTATTTTTCTAGATTTTGTGATAGCTATAGTATTGATATTTGAAAGCATTTAAAAAATTGTAATTTGAAGATTTGCTACTTCCAGGTAGAATAAAATATTTTGAAGCAAAACAACGTTTCCACTGAGAAAAACAAAAAAAGCCAAATAAAATAGCCAGCATTCAATCAAAAAGTTCTAGACAAACCAAGAGATAGAATCATGACTAAAATTCTAAGAAAAGAACAGATAATACAAAAATATTTATATAAGATATTGTATATCTTTATCAGGAAAGGTCTTTATCAAGAAAAGACTTTAAAATCATCAGAATTAATATTATATTTTATTTATTTGTATATTATATTTATATATAGATATTTATATATTTATATAAAGAACTTAAAGATAAAGCCCTAGTTAAGGGAGTGACAATAGCAGTAGCAGTGGGAGTGAAAAGAAATGGTTATATTCAAGCATATTTTGTCAGGAAAAGTCCAAGATGAAATGTCTGACTGCATACATGGGATGGATAGACGGAGTGGGAGAAATCAAAGTTAACTATAGAGGTTCTAGTGAAGATGGGGTTGCCATCACCCAACCCAAGGGGTTGCGATCATCCTCAAGGTCTAGGAGACTCAAAGGGAAGGTCATGGTCAGAGGCAAAGTTAATTGGTGGGAAAATAAGACTCCCAGTCTCTCCATCTCCTTATACCAGTTTTTTTTTTAACATCTTTATTGGAGCATAATTGCTTTACAATGGTGTGTTAGTTTCTGCTTTATAACAGAATAAATCAGTTATACATATACATGTGTCCCCATATCTCTTCCCTCTTGCATCTCCCTCCCTCCCACCCTCCCTATCCCACCCCTCTAGGTGGTCACAAAGCACCGAGCGGTTCTCCCTGTGCTATGTGGCTGCTTCCCACTAGCTATCTATTCCTTATACCAGTTTTGTTTTTCTGCTCATATATGTAGCAGCATTTCATTCAAGGGGAAAGTCATTGATCTGACTGGTCAAATTAAACAACATAGTTCAAGGCACATTTACAGTGGTTAGTTCCTCCACAATTTAGAAAGTCACATTCACAATTTCCCTCTTCCTACGCTGCGGAACACATTGGCCATTCCTCCAAAGTTTCCACTCCACAGAGTGGACCAGAGATGACGTTAGCCCAGAACTGAGAGCTTGGCATGAGATGGTGTCAGCCCCACGTAGAGCTCTGGCATAAGTTATAACTCAACCCAACTCTACAGAGAGATCTGCATGGAATCCTGGGAGTAAACTCAGCCATTATGTGATTCTGTTTTTCATTTGCTTTTCTTCCTTGCTTAACTTTTCCTGGCCACTCTGACAAACAAACTTTCAGGCATTCCTGGGCCACTCACTAACTTTATTCCATTTAATGTCATCCAGATTCCCAAGAAAATTACTAACTATAAGGAGGGAAATTTGGAACATGGTGAGTTTTAGATGCCTGAAATATGCAGGTCATTGAATCCAGTTAAGTAGCAAATTATCTGGATCTCAAATATGCCAGTAGAATAGCAGACTAAGCTCAATTTAATGTACTCTTACTGGAGACACACGTAAATTCTGGGTCAATTTTGAAAAAGTTAAAAGCAAATAGCTGAGATTAAAAGAAAGAAAGGAACACCTGCATGTTTCAGAAAGTAACAGAGAAATTAAATCCAGAGAAAGAAGAGCGGACTGATGTCTGTGGGTTCCATTCCTTACTATAGGCCTTATGTAAATAGGGGCTGGAGCTAGAAATCTAACATTACCTTGAGGCCAGGAATTTAGACTCAGGATGGAACAATATTGAGAAGTTGGTACAGATATCCTACAGAAATTTCATGAGGAACTGCTTAGTCCATTAAGAGGGCCAATGGAGGTGGTGAGGAAGATTGATATCTCTTGAAAACCTTCAGGTACAGAAAACATCAACACCTCTGAAAAGTAGGCCTGTCCTTCCCAGAGTTGTGATGGCCAGGTTGTCACTAACCTGTAAGGCCCTGTATGAATCAGAAACTGCAAGGAGAGTAATTCAAAGAAAAACAGATGCAGGATGGGTGTGGCAGTAAATCCTAGGACCCTATCAGAAACAAAATTAAAACCACTCTAAAGGGAAATTTTAACAAACCAGAGCAGATAGTATCCTAACCAGAATAGAATAATAATTCTGAGGAAGTTACTTTAGTTATTTAAGTAATATTCAATGCATTTCCATGGCCAGGCCCTTTTGACGAATTCTAAAACATATACAAACAATTCGTTTACATCTTATATATCCCACCATCCAGAGCAAAATTCACTTAAGTACTGTACTGGTGGAAATTGGGCAGTACTATGGAGACAATGAAAAGGTGTTTACCATCTAAAAACGTGAAGGTAAGAAAGATAATGTCTAATTTTTAATTATCCTGTGGTTTATTGAAATCTTTTGGAAACCCAAAATAGAGAAAACCTAGGAGGCAATGAAGACTTAAATATTTAGAGATTTATCAACTCATCTATAAAAGCTTTATTAATCTCTTCTTTTAATAACATTCCTGAGAGGTATAAATCTGTCCAGTGATAGGGTTGGAGAAGCCTGAGAGAATTTCAATTGTTTACTATTCTTGGTCAGCTATTAAGACCTTTCAGGAGTATCTTGATTTTCATAGCATCATCCAACAAAAAGCAGGATATTTTACAGAAAGTCCTGGTCCACTTTTTGGCTTGCTTTTGTGTTTATGTTTTTGGTTTTCTCACGTTGGGCCGTACATTAAGCTACCTATTGCATACTCCCTCATTCATGCATGCATTCATTCAAACAATATTTACTGAGTTGAGATTTTTTATTAACACTCAATAAATGATGTTTAGATGAATGAATGCACTTTTTATCAAAGTAAGTGTAAGTACTGAGAAAAATTACAGAATGTATGATCCCAGCCCCACAAAAGCGTATAATTGTGTTGAGGATATAACATATGCTGATGAAATAACTAATATATCATATTGGACAGTTTCTAAGTTCAAAAATGAGTTTTTATAAATAATCAGAGCCTAAGGAGGACAAAGAAGGGACAGTTCATTATGGGTTGACTCTATCAACAAATGTACGTTTCAGATGAGATTTGAGATTGACCTTAAAGAAAGAAGAGGACTTAGATATATGAACAGAGAACAAAAAAGGCATGGTGATAGCATGTGCATAGATAGTGTGGCCAATATTTATGTTCTTCATTAAAGATAGTCAGAGATAACCCAAAGGTAACTGTTTCCATGGGTCCATTCTCAGTATCCAAACAAAACGGTAAATCCTATCTTAGTAAAACTAATGAAAAACACAGTCTTTAACAAAGACATTGTGAAGGAAAGGGGGAGAGAAAGGCTTGCATCCCACACCACACAACAAAACTTATTTAATTATTCGTTTCATTTTCTCCCTCTGAAAATTTCCTCTCCCTCTCTCTGTACGTCTCTCTTCTCCCACATCTGGCCACACTCTACCAGCCACCTTTCCAGATCTTTTCAGAACTCTCCATCCTAGTTTCATTATGCCACAAGTTAAACATCTCACAGGTGAGATGCATCCTCATCACTTATTCCACAAAGACAGACAAAGGACACTTCTCAGGATCACGTTTCTTGGAAGGAAGAGGTCACGAAGAGTGATTATAAATAATATAAGGTGGAGAGCAGTGACTTAAAATACCATTTTTCCTCTTAGAATGTGAATACAGGGAACTTTGGGAAATTAGAAAATGTAGAAAGGATTCATTGATAATTATTTATTTTCAATGAATAAAATAAAATGTAATAATACGGCTAAACTCTGACAGATTAACTTTTTCAAATGTTGCTTTCACACACCTTCACTATTGGGATGTTTGATAAACTCATCTTTCCTTCTTCACTTTCTTCTTTCTTTGCAGATACTGGCACCAAACTTTCAAACAATAAGAACCTTCCCATAAGTCCCTTGCCAGGCAAGATTAAGGTATAACAATCCAAACAGATTTTTGAAGAAGATAAGTGGCTGAAAGCACAGGAAAAGAACTGGGTTTCTCTTTTTCAACAGTCACATAATGAGTAATGTGGGAATTGGCTTAAAAAGTCTCTCTCCATGAGGTGCTAAGGTTAAGATTAGAACTTCTGAGGCCAGAAGAGCAAAATAACTACAACAATCCACATATTTTCAAGAGCCGCCGTTTGGATGTGAGGGATTGATTTTTCCCACTATTGTTTCAGCAACCCAACTGGTGTCTTTATTAAATGACATAAGAGAATACAGTGTGGCCAAGAAGGCTTAGATTCCCTTAGCCCCAAGTCAGATATTCTCAAGTGACTCTCCACTCAAATTAAAAAGAGAGATTTACAAGAGGAAACTGGATACAACTAAGTGTACTTTTATTTCAACGCTTTACCTGAATGTTTTGTTTTGTTTTCAGTTCTCCACTGAAGTTGCCTACATTAATATATTTTTAAGAACATTTCCTTAAGTTGAAGTATTCAGTCAGTATATTCATCTACTATAATTGAGAAAAGCCAAATGACTTAGGCAAATTCATTTCTATATTGCCACAGCAGTGTATTGTGAACTAAATAACACCTGGCAGTTCTTTACTCAGATACTAACTCAATTAGAAGGCAGACCAAGGATACCTACCCATTCAGGGAAGGAAAGGTCACTTAGCCTCTGTAGCTGTCTTAGGTCTCTTATCATCACAGTAACAAATTGAAGACTAAAAACCATACTATCATCTCAATAGATGCAGAAAAAGCTTTTGAAAAAATTCAATATCCATTCATGGTAAAAATTCTCCAGAAAGTGGGCATAGAAGGAACATACCTCAACATAATAAAGGCCATATATGACAAGCCCATAGCTAACATACTCAATGGTGAAAAGCTGAAAGCATTTCCCCTAAGATCAGGAACAAGACAAGGATGCCCACTCTCACCACTTTTATTGAACAGAGTTTTGGAAGTCCTAGCCACAGCAATCAGACAAGAAAAAATAAATAAATAAAAGGACTCCAAAATGGAAAGGAAAAAGTAAAACTGTCACTGTTTGCAGTTGGCATGATACATAGAAAATCTGAAAGACACCATCAAAAACCTATTTGAGCTCAAATATGAACTTGGAAAATTTTCAGGATACAATAGATTTCTATATATAAATTTTGTATTTCTATACACTCACAGTGAACTATCAGAAAGAGAAATTAAGGAAACAATCCCATTTACAATCGCATAAAAAAGAATAAAATACATAAGAATAAACCTGCCTAAGGAGGTAAAAGACCTGTACCCAGGAAACTATATGACACTCATAAAAGAAATGAAAGATGACACAAAGAGCTGGAAAGATATACCATGGTCACGGATTGAAAGAATTAATATTGTTAAAATGACCATCATACCCAAGGAAATCTACGGATTCAATGCAGTCTGTATCAACATATCAAGGGCATTTTCAACAGACCTAGAACAAATAATTTTAAAGTTTGTATGGAAACACAAAAGATCCTGAATAGCTAAAACAGTCTTGAGAAAGAAGAACACAACTGGAGGAATCATGCTCCCTGGCTTCAGACTGTGCTACAAACCTACAGTAATCAAAACAATATGGTACTGGCACAAAAACATCGACCACTGGAACAGAATAGAGAGCCCAGAAAGAAACCCATGCACTTATGGTCAATGAATCTATGATAAAGGAGGCAAGAATATGCAATGGAGAAAAGTCTGGGCTTCCTTAGGGATGGTTTCATCAATTGATTTGTTTTCTTAAATGGACCATACTTTTCCATGTCTTTGTATACCTTGTGATTTTTTTGGTTGAACATTTGGCTTTCAAATATTATAATGTAGTGTCTGTGGATATCAGATTCTCCCACTTTCCCAGGGTTTTCTGGGCTTTTGATTGTTGAAGGCTGTAGTAGTCGTTTTGTTTAGGGACCTTTCCAAACTAGTTTTGTAATGACTGTACTCCTTATCATATGTAGGCACTGAAGTCTCTGTTCCTTTAGTTCATGTTTAGCTAATGTTTTGACAGAGATGTCCTTGAATTCCTGCACCTAAGACAAAAAAAAAACAAATATACACAAGCACATCCACATGCACACTCAAAACCACACACCTCTCCCCATTGTGCAGATTGCTGGATCAGTCCTTCAATATTTAGCTGACCTGCACTGAGTTCAGGGCGCTGCCCATGGTAGAAGCTTAGAGCCTCCTCTGGTTTTTTCAGAACATGCATCTTATCTTGAGTATGCGTGTGGCTTTCTTAATTTCTTTGGACACATGTACTTTTTGTATGTTCTAAGTTCCCAAAGAATCTCCCCCAACTTTTGCTCCTGCATCTTATGTGGTCTATTGTATTTCAATGCACAGTCTTCTGCCCCAGCCATCTGTGCTTTGTTAGTTCACCTTGCACTTTTTTTGAGCAATGACTGCTGTTTTTCCAGACTGTGTTCCAAGTTAGCTAAGACAGAGATAAGCATCTTGTGTCAGTCCTTCAGGTAGCTCCCAGACAGGTTAGAACAGATACACACAGTAATCCAAGAGTATGGTCTCTTCTGCTCCCTTCTGAAGCAGGATTGAGGGTCCCATACTAGGAATGGTCTGCTGCTACTTTAAGCCTATCACTGCATTAAGACTCCACCACTTTAAGACCATCACTACACTAACAGTGGACGGGGCAAGGGCAAGTAAAAATGCCACAAAGCTTTCCTGCCATTTTCAAATTGCCTCTTGCCTGGTTCAGTATGTGTTTGGTTGCTGTAAATCTTTGCCTGATTTCAGGACTAAGAGAAACTCAAGGAACCCCACAAGAAGAAACAGTATAATCAAACTCTCAGATGCCAAAAGACAGAGAAAGAATCTTTTCTCCCAAAGGAGGAAGAAAAAACAAATTTGTTACAAAGCAGGGATCCTCAAAAAGATTCATAGCTAATTTCCTATCTGAAACCACGGAATCAGGAGGCCAGATATATTTAAAGTGCTGAAAGAAAAAAACTGTCCACCAAGAATTCTATATTTGGCTAAACTGGTTTCAAAATTTAGGGAGAAATTAACACATTCCCAGATGAACAAAGGCTGAGGGCGTTTGTTTTACAACTTCCTACCACTGCCCTATGACAAATGCTAAATTGAGCCTTCAGGTTGAAATGAAAGGACACTAGACAGCAACTCGAAGCTGTATAAAGAAATAGAAATCTCCAGTAAAGATAAATACATGGGCAGATACTAAAGCCAGTATTGTGCTACTGGCTTGTAACTCTACTTTGTATTTCTTACATGATTGAAAAAACAAATGCATAAAATAATCATAAATCCATGTTATTGGGCTCACAAAGTATAAAGGTGTAATTTGTGACAACAATAATGTAAAGAGGAGGAATGGAACTATAGAGGAACAGAGTTTCTGTGTACTATTGAAGTTGGTTTCAATTCAAATGATATTGTTTGAACTTTAGAAGGGTAAATGTAATCTTCTTGATAACCACAAAGAAAATATCAATAGACTATATGCAAAAAGAAATGAAAAAGGAATTGAGTTCACTATAAGAAAATCGGCTAAGCACAGAAGAAGTCAGTAATGGAGTAAATGAGGGGCAAAAAATGCATAAGACATACAGAAAACAACCAGGAAACAGACAGAATTAAGTTCTTCCTCATCAGTAATTTTTGAAAAAGTAAGTGGATTAAGCTCTCCAATAAAAAGATAAATATTGGCAGAATGGACTTTAAAAACAACCATAATCCAAGTGTATGCTGTCCACAAAAGCTCACTTGATTTCAAGAGACACAAATTGGTTGAAAGTTAAAGCACAGAATAAAATATCCCATGCAAATAGTAACAAAAAGAAAGAGAGAGAGAGAAAAAGAAAGGAAGGAAGGCAGGAAGATAGATCTGGGATGGCTACGTTAATATCACACAAAATAAACTTTAAATCAAAAACTATCACAAGAGGAAAAGGAGGCTTTTCCTTGAACTTGTTATATGTTGATAACAAGTTCAATCTATCAAGAAGACATAACAACTATAAACATATATGTACCAAACAACCCCCAAATATGTGAAGCAGACATTGACAGAATTGAAGGAAGAAATAGATAGTTCTAAAATAATAGTTGGAGATCAATACCTTGCTTTCAATAATGGATAACACATCTAGACAGAAGATCAGTAGAGAGGTAGGGGGACTGAATAACACATTTAACCAACTAAACCTAACAGCCATATTTAGATCACTCCACTCAACAACAGCAGAATACACATTTTTCTCAAGTACACATGGAACATTCTCCAGGAAAGACCATATGTTACACCACAATACAAGTACAAATACATTTTTAAGAAATTGCAATCATACAAAGTATCTTCTTTAGCCACAGTGAAATGAAGGTAGAAATCAATAACAAAACCATTGGTAGCCATTTCCCATCATGCCTGCCACACATGATATAAAGCAATGAAGGGAAAAACATAATTTACCATTTAGAAAAGTGGGAAAGAGGACATATCATTGACACAGAGTGTGTGCTGTTTCCTGTTGTCAGGGATAGAAATAAATTAGCATCATTTATTCATTAGCGTGTTAATTTCTTGGTCAATCATTGGGCAGCCAGTGTTTCTGCCTGATGGGAAGATTTCCTATACTCAGTGTTGAGTGGAGACAACCTTGAAAGGGACATTTAAAAGGATTATACTGTGATGGGCTTAGCAGTACGCTTCCTCCTATGCCAGTATTTAGGCTGGGGTATTTCCATGGAGTGTGTACAATCGTAGGCCCCAGGTCACCAGAATTTAGTTGGATTCGTTTTGTTAATACATTCCCTCAGTACTTTGTCTTTTATTTGACTGTTGCATTTACTTCATTCTTTATTATCACTGCAAAACAACTTTGTTTTCTGTTCAGATGCCAAAAAGTGGATATCAATACCTCCTGAGTTTTACACATCACAGATCTGTTTTACATATCAGAGACAGAGACAGCAACTATTTCCAGTGACTTTGAGACATACTTTGAACATGTGATTAACATGTTGAGTGTTGAAATGTGTGTCGAGCTCATTATACTTGCTCTAAAAGGTTTCAAACTGCACAGATTTAAAAATCTTTTTCTTTGAATAGTTTTCCTGTGCTGTCCCTTTGTGTCAGACTGTTAATGTGAAGTCTGGCATCTTCAAATAATGTGGCTTTGTAACCAATTATTTACATGTTGTTTTATCCACAGAGAATCTTTTTTTTAAACAAATTTATTTATTTTTGGCTGTGTTGAGTCTTTGTTGCTGCACATGGGCTTTCTCTAGTTGGGGCGAGTGGGGGCTACTCTACATTGTGGTGTGCGGGCTCCTCATTGCTGTGGCTTCTCTCTTTGTGGAGCATGGGCTCTAGGCGCTGGGGTTTCAGTAGTTGTGGCACGCAGGCTTCAGTAGTTGTGGCTCATTGGCCCTAGAGCACAGGCTCAGTAATTGTGGCACACGGGCTTAGTTGTTCTGTGGCATGTGGGATCTTCCCAGACCAGGGCTCGAACCCATGTCCCCTGCACTGGCAGGCGGATTCCCAACCACTGTGCCACCAGGGAAGTCCCCACACAGAGAATCTTAAGGTCAAACATACAACTCGATTAACTACACGTCCTCCTGTTCACATTTCCCTCATCTTTTCTTCATCTTCTGTCTATGTTTCCTTGGCCCTGTTTATATTAAGTGCTTTTGCCATTATATTTGATTGTCTGTATTCTAGTGAGTTACCACAATGCTTTATGAGACATGGTAGGATATAAATGCATTTAAGTAATATATATGTATGTAGTTTGCTTGAGTGCAGTGTTTTTTGTTTTCTGTACTGAATTCATTAGCATGGGTCTGTATAAAATTTAGCATAGGTCAATATGTAATTTGTAAACTAATAAGGTCTTAAAAGTGAGGAATTAAGTCTTTTAAATTTAATTATTTATTGTAAAGAGCAGAATAGCATACATAAACAGGTGCCTAAGGAAAACTTTTATTCTAATATGGAACTCTCATGAACACCTATTTTTTTTTCTTCTAATGGTATGATAGTAGGCCATTTGATTATTTCTATTTTTATGGCTTTAACTTTAGAACAGTGAAATATTCGTAAATTTTAAAAAGTATTTTTCTTTATTTGATGGGGGTGGGATACTGGAGAAATGAAAGGTCAAACACCTATTGAGGAATCCATACTTGTCTATATATTGTGTACTTTTATTTCAATAACTGATTTAAAATTCCTAAAAGGATGCTATAATAAGTTATTATGCCATTTTACAGACTGAATTAAGTGAATTTCAGGGAAGTATGAAACTTGCCTAAGGCTATCCAGCTGCCAAGCGGTAGAAGTGAGAATTAAATCCAGGTATACCTGTCGCCAAAGTTTCTGCTCATCTCTTTACATCATCCACTTTTAATAGCCAATGCTTTCCTGCTTACAAATATGACTGAGGTTTCCAGACAGTCAACATTCCTTTTTAATCAGATAGAAAAATTCCTGTTGATTCTCTAAAGACATATTCCTTTTCCATTAAGTGACTTTAGTTGTTCAAATAATACTTCCAGACAGTAGTAATCATACAGTTGGAGACTAAGAACAGAACTCAGGGATGTGTCTAGCAGTCAGTAAAGACCAACTGGGCTCACTGATGATATTTACGGTCATTTCCTCTAGACTAACATAATCTTATTAATAAGACCCTAATAATTCACAGTACTGCCCTTGCCTGATTGTTTGTTCTTCTCCCTCTATCACTCTCTCTTTCCCCATATTATTATTATTATTGGCAATTTTTGGTGAATTAAATTCAGGGATTAATATTCAGGAGTACTAGTCACAAAAGCAGAGAATCTTAGCTCACACCAAAGGAAGAAAATAGAGAAAAAGTATAAATTATATGAATACACACACATATACACATGTGCCAACTATATGTTGCATTTCTCCAAAATCTATTCGGTATCTGCACATTTATTGTATATTAGCAGTAAGACTAGAAATGAGCGTAATGCTCTGTTTACAAGGCACAGAAAACAGACCCAAATATGGAAATTACTAGCAATGAGAATGGGGAAGAAAGACTACAACAAGGAATGTAGATGATATTTTTGTTTCCTAGCTATGATGCCAAATATTGAACTTTCAACTTGAGACAAGGAGGCCATAAAAAGTTGTATTAGCTTCCTAGAGCTGCCATGACAAAGCACCAGAGACTGAGGAGGTTAAACAAAAGAAATTTACTCACTCACAGGTCTAGAGGCTAGAAATCTGAGATAAGGTGTCAGCAGGATTGATTTCTTCTCAAGTATCTCTTCTTGGTTTGTAGATGCCATGTTTTCCTTTTGTCTTCCCATGGTCTTCTCCCTGTGCAGTCTGTGTCCTAATATTTTCTTTTTATAAGGACACCAGTCATATTGGATTAGAGCCCACCCATTTGACCTCATTTGACCTCAGTTACCTATTTAAGGGCCTTATCTCCAAATACAGTCATATTACCAGGTATTGGGGGTTAAGGCTTCCACATATTAACTTGAGCAGGACACAATTCAGCTGATAATAGAAGATAAGAGTAATTTAAGCAAGTAAGTAACTATTGTTTACAGTGAGTTGCTTAAGGATATGAATTTACTCAAGAAAAACAAGAAGAAATTACATAACACTTTACGTTATACAAAGATATTAAATTAATCATCATAACATCCTGTGAGATGGGCATTAAATTAGACTAAGCAAGATGAAGCAACTTATCCAGAATCGTATAGTTGGTACTTTCCAGAATTTAAACCAGGTATTTTCCCAGTTCCATTCTATGTTATATTTTCATTTCATTATTTGAAATGAATTTTGAGTCTTCATTTTCCTTAGTTTCTGAAGTTATATGGGGATAGAATGGAGTTGGATATTTTCAGTGACATTCACACATGGGGAAGGAAATTGAGTCCAGAAGCTTCAGCAATGTTTCCATGGAGAGCACTAACAACAGAACCAGAAACACTGTTATCCTTTTGGTTCAGTGATCTTTCCTGAAGCACTACAAGAATCAATTTTAAGAAGCCCAATGTTTTCCAAACTTTCACCAATGGGCTCTGTAGGGTCCTCTAACAGTATCTGAGAGACTAACTAGTTTTACATTCCAAGCCACTTAAGACAAGGAGTTCTGATTTTTCTCTGTGAGGAAATCAAGTGACAATCATAGATGGTGATTTAGGATAGTTTCTTCAGGGCCCAGGCAAAACCTAATACACAGTAATAATCATTGTTAACTGCATCTTTGACAAGGATTAATCAGGTATCAAAGAGGTCTATAAATTGGGAGAAATTATGATCAAGGAGAAACATAGACCACAGATATTTAATTAATGCTCAATTATTTATGAGTTTAACTTTGGTTAACCTAATTTTCCTTCTTCTAGACAATTTCCAATTCATCTCCACAAAGAGACCAGAATAATCACCTTCCCATACAAGATTTATTGTGTTCCTTTAATTTAAAGCATACAGTGACTTCTACATTCACTCCACCAAGTTTTGCTAGGAAGAAAAGGAGACATTATATTTTGTCTTGAATTAAATGTGCCACCATACTTGACTTAGCTCATCCTACTGGAAGCACTTTGAGGGAAGATTCTACAGGCTTGTCTTACATCCCCTATGGAATCAAGCCAAGGGAATCACACACAGTTACAGCTGGAAAAACATTTGTTCTGGGTTAATACTTTTAGCCTTTACCACCAAGACTTTATCACGAAGATCTATCTTTACAGTCTCTAAACAGGAGACCTTCTTGCCTTCCCTTTTCATATTGACTAGGAAGGTAAAGGGAAGAACTGAGAAGTACCCAAAGTCAACTAGCAGCCAGCACAGATAAATCATCTGTGGAGATATTGTTTCTTTCAAAAGATATAAACATAAGAGGAAGTCCTAGTGTTTGAAACAACTGTGCATAATAAAATTCCATGAAAACCTAGAAATCCAGATGCAGACCAGTAACATATTGGTTAAATAAGCTGTTATGTTCATGCAATGGACAAGTGTACATACATTAAGAAGAACAAGATACTCTTTTCTATGAGATTCTCTTTTCACTGAACTCATCAATGCTGCAAAAACAATATTACATAATACTTTCTTTAACATTATATCAGGCATCCTCATCTTGTCCTGCATTTATTGCCAGTGTTACTAAAGCCTATCACTTACCTCTTTCTCTTTTAGACATATAATTTCTTCTTATTTTGGAAGCATTCATCAATCCCTATTGTACTCTTTCTTTTAAATTACAAATGAATATTGAATTTTATAAAATATCTTTTGGGGGATATTTCAAGTGATTTTATACTTTTGCTCTCCTTTGACCTTGTTATATGGTAAATTATATTTTGTTATTTTATATTATGCTATTTATTATATATTGTATTCTGTTTACTAATTACATTTATTATATTATAATTACATTATTTTTAAGGTAGCATTTTGTTTTAGATAGATAAAACAACCAGTGGAATAGGAAGCATCTTAAAATTAGATGTAAGAGCATAAGGGAGTTGAGATTAAAATAAAATTCACGTTTTGGATCAGTAGCAAAAATTATTCAACAAAAGTGGGAAAATATGGCTATCATAGAATTACTAAATTCTAGATACAGCAACTAGTTGAAAGTTAAAAAATAATGAAAGTGTAAAAGTATCAGAAACCTGGGAGACTTGAAATAAATTATTCATGAGGAATACCTTTCTAAGATACAAAGAAAAAAGGATACATTTAATTATATAAGAATTAAAATTTTCCTCATGGCAAAATGCACTACAAAGGTCAGAAAACAAGCAAAACAAATTGGGAAATATATTTAGAAATGGATATGCTTCTTTACAACTTTTGAGAGAAGCGCATGTTTCTTTTTCCTTTAACCTGTTATGTGGGTATTAATCTATAATGTAGGTGCATGGTTCCTTTCCTTTAACCTGTATGTGAGATTTAATCTATATGTTAAGTGCATGGTTCCTTTCCTTTCATCTGTAATGTGAGTGTCAACATGGGGCACTGTTTCCAAGCACAGACTTTGGATGTTCTTGTACTGGTCCCATCACTGACCATCCACAAAAACTTATAAATGTTGCTTTACTTTCCTGGGGCTTAGAGTCTTAGCTAAGAAATGGAAGCAAAATAGAACTTTCCTCCAGGGATGATAGAAGGTTTAAAGGAGTAAATATGTAAGTGACTTAGCACAGTGCCTAGTACAAGAGAGATCAATATAAGTACTTACCAATTTTTTAAAGAGACAGATGAAAGAAATAAAATGTGGTGATTTCAATCTATTGATATATATTCTTGACATTAAACTACCTTTTCATTCATTGGATGACCTAACTTGCTCATGCTTTTTCTTACTCTAGTGAACTTGGGTAGCTAATACCATAGTTAAAAATTTTTGCTTTTATATTTACAAGTAAATTTGACCTGTAAATTTCTTTTTCCTTACAGTCCTAATCTATTTTCAGTATTAGGATTATATAGACTTCATAAGATGAATAAAGGAGTATTCTTCCTTTGCTACTCTCTAGAAGTTTTTCTTTGTTGATATTGATGTTATCTGTTTAATAGAAGTTGGATAGAATTCACCTCCCAAATGATCTGGCCGGGTCTGGTATTTTCTTGGTGAAAGCTTGTAAACTATTGACTTAATTCCTTTACTGGTGCAAGAACTCCAGTACAAATTTCCTCTTGTGTCAGTTTTGATAAACTTTAGGAGCTAGGAAATTGTCCACTTTACAGAAATGTTCAAATTTACTTGCATTTCATATATTCTGTTTGTACTCTCTGCTATAACATTGTCCTGATTCTGTATATTATTTACTTACGTTTTTGTTTTGCTTAATCAAAGTGTGTTTTTTTTTAAATCTTTTCAAAGAATATTCTTTTGACTTACTAGATCACCTCAATTTTATACTTTTTTCTGTTTTATTAAGTTCTGCTCATATCTTTATTGTCTATTTTTTCTATGTTCTCAGGTTTATTGTTTTACTCTTCTGATGTCAATTAAAACACTTGGTTATTACTTTTAATAAATCTTTTTACTTATAAATAGTTGAACTTTTTGAAGATTCCAGCTTAGTTGTAAGTATCTAAGGGTCAGCTCCTCCTCATAGTTGCTGGCCTAAGGCCTAGTTCACCTTATAGCAATGTATATATTGACATTTTTTCCCCTCGACTTTCTGTGTTTTGCTACTTCTCACTTTTCTTTGCAGAGAAGCCCTTTGAAATACACTTAACTTATTTTACAGCCAATAAGTCTTTAAAATACTGTGTATTTTTTTAGGATAAATCAACTTATATAATTAGGCAGGAAATATGATCTGCCATATTTTTAAAAACAGCATAATTTCACTCTTCTCCACGATTAATCTGCTGTATTACAAGACCTTTGAGTTTTTAACTTTATCAATGACATGTACCTTAAAAATGTTTTAAAGATCCTACCCAGTCTTTTAAAACTTTCTTGCTCCTTGTTTCAGTTCTAGTTTTATGTATATTTTCTGCCTGGCACCTGATTATTCCAACATCTGATGGATGGCCTTGGGAATTTAATTCTGCTATTGATTGTTTTTGCTGATTCTCTCCACTTGTAGCTGATTTCTTCATTATTGTGTAAATTTAGATCATGAGCTCACGTTTAGCTAAACTTTATCTGTGGGAACGCTATAGACCTGTGTTGAAGGTCTGCCTCTCCAGAAAGGGTTTAGTTTTGTGTTTGGAATACCACCGATTTGGGAGCATTTTAAGTTAATTTCTTAGCTTCTGTTTGCAAGACCGGAAATAAATTTGCAACCCAAACACTGTGTACACAGATCTGCGGTTCAGAATTCTCAAGATTTCCTACCTGTTTCCTACCCAGAGCAGAGGCCAAGAGAATTTGTTCTTAGTGTCCCTTTGCCAGCAGATATTTTTTTTTCTCCTGGCACACCCTTTCATTAAAGGTGAAGCTAGGGATAGATAGGTTTAGTTCTAACTTCCCATCTAGTAGGGATGGAGTCTTACCTCCTGCCTCCCATGTGGTCATGGCCATTTAAAAACAAGTCTCTATACCAGTGTCATTCAACTACGGCCTGTATTCCAAATCCAGACAGCTGCCTATTTTTTATGGCCTATGAGCTATGAATAATTTTCACGTTTTAACTAGTAACATTTTAAATGGTTACCTAAGTACCTAAATAATATCCTCAATTTTAACTCTTTGGTCTACAAAGCCTAAAATATTTGCCATTTGGCTCCATAAAAACAGGATTTCCAGCTTCTGTTCTAAGCTAGCAAGATCTTCAATCCACTCTTAATAGAGCTATCACTCTCACACATGGACCACCCTTCCTTCATGGGTCCTGGACATTTCAACTGCACACTTCCAAAATCAACCACGCACTTAAAAATAAGTTGTGTACATTTAACCTAGCATACCTAACTCTTTTCTTTTAGGAGAGTTTTTCAAGTAATCCTGCCCACAGTATTCTTCAGAACTTCATTAATAATGGCAAAAAATTGGGCTTCCCTGGTGGCGCAGTGGTTGAGAGTCCGCCTGCCGATGCAGAGGACACGGGTTCGTGCCCCGGTCCAGGAAGATCCCACGTGCTGTGGAGCAGCTGGGCCCGTGAGCCATGGCCGCTGAGCCTGTGCATCTGGAGCCTGTGCTTCGCAATGGGAGAGGCCACAACAGTGAGAGGCCCACGTACCACACACAAAAGAAAAGGCAAAAAATTAAAACAACTTAACATTCAACAAAAATGGGAATTGTTCATAACAATTATAGAGGCACATACAGTAGAAAACTATAAACTGTTATTGAAACAGTGAGACATAACTTTTTATTCTTAAAGAACTATGTTTATTTAGGTTCCTTTTGTTTAAATAACTATATTTCTGTGTATGTATGTATACAGTCATGTATTTATATACACATACATTATTTGTATGATATATTTATATAAACATATGAAATACATACCTATACACATACCTCTGATTTATATTTGTATACATACACAGGAATATCATTATATATTACATATTTATATACATTGAACTGAAAGCTGGTGGTATACATATATGTCGTGTATAAATGTGTGTCTACGTGCATGTGTAGAAAAGCAGGTTGAGAGATATGGAAGCATGAGTTAGGGTTCAAGATTTTAAAAGTAGTTATGTGTAGGTAGTGAGGTTAAGGCCCATTTGATTGGAAATATTGCATATTTTTACATCAAGTGTTGTGATGACCAGATTCCTATGTAAATAAAATTATAAATAGCTATACATACTCGTATGTGTAATGTATAATTAAAAGATATATAGTTTTATATATGTATTATATTTATATTATATAATACAATTATCTTATACTAATACATTATATATTGTGTTATATAGAACATATTAACTATAGTGTATTATATCAGATAGTAATAATTATATATTTCTATATTATGATATAATTGTTTTATAATCAATATTACAGGCTATATCATATTAATATTATGAACATATTAACCATATAAATACATTTCATTACTCATATATTTTGTATATAATATATGCTAGGCAAAAATCTATATTAATATAATACATAATTGTTATACATGAATATAAATATTAGTATATTACACTTATACATCAATATAATATTTAATATTGGTATATTTATATTATTTTTAATATATACATAGCTAATGCTCTTTAAAGCCATCTGCTACAAGTAGAATAAGACCAGGAGTAGGGCCAAAGCAAATTGTAAAAATATTAGATTACTTATATTCATTTATATGTCATTTTCCTGGAATCTGCACCTGACTATTAGAGAGGACACACAGCAAAATCAACAAAAAGTGCCCAGGACATAGGATCCTTTATTCATTGGAACCTCAAAGGAAACACAGTGCTATTCAGTCCCCCTTCAAAGAGCCAAGAGCAAACCTTGAAGCACCCAGTAAAAGTCAATTCAAACAAAAAAGCTTTTCCACTTAAACTGGAAAAAGTTAAGTTCCCAAGAGACCCCCTACATCAACCACTGAAGCTCATTTGGCAGTAAAAACAATAATGTTCACCAAACAACAAGAAACGCAAAACAATAGGAGTTTTACCAAAAACACAAAAAAGCAGCTAATTAGTGTCTTTCCTCTTTGAAAGAAGGGGGTGGGAAGTGGGCAGAAGACCTGATAGGAAAGATAAAAAGAAAAGGAAAAGGAAAATAACAGTTTCCAGTTTGACACTCAAGCTGTCTTCTGCATCCATTTCGTCAAGACCACCAAGTTAATGTGGAGACTTTTTCCTCCTTCCCTTTTCTTTTCATGAGACTGATCACAACCAGCACGGCAGATTCCATCGAATTAAGGAATGCTGTTGCCTACATGTGTGAATGAGCTGTGAGTAAAGTACTGAAGTAGAGGACACCTAAAGTGAAACGTCTTCATGAATGTCCACGTGGCTGAGCAGCAAGTTAACCTTTCATACATGTGCTAAAGAAGAAGAGTTGGGTTTTACTTTATTTACTTTTCCCTGGACTGTGTTGAATGACTATCATCTACAAGTTCAGCCTACTTTTTGCTGAGGATTAATGCACTGGGAGAGCTGAGAGAAAACTGAACAATAGAGCTGTCTTTTTCTTGACCAGTTCACCTTAGTTTCCCAAACTCTAAGTCTTTCCCGAATTCTTTCTCCTTTTTATTGTAGTAAAATGAACATAACACAAAATTCACCATTTGGATCATTTTACAAGTCACTGTACCATTCAGTGGAATTTACTACTGTCACAATGTTGTGCAACTATCACCACTGCCGAGCTGCAAAACATCTTCATCAACCAAGAGGAAACCTACACCCATTTTAAGGAGTCCTTCCCTATTTCCCTCTCTTCCAAACCCCTGGCAACCACTAATGTAGAATCTTTTCTGTGTGTATGGATTTGCCACTGCTGGACATTTCATATAAATGGAACCATACAATATGTAGCCTTTCGTGCCTGACGTCTTTCACTTAGTTGCATCCATGATGTAGCATGTATCAGTAATCCATTCACTTTTATGGCTGAATTCCCTGATCCTGTTTTCTTCATACTGTTTGAATAACAGTTGGCCCAACACAATTCTGGTGCCTGTTTTCTAGCTCTGCCCTGTAGCTCCCTAGTTTCATGACACGGGGCAGCATAGAAAGAAAGACCCAAGGAAGAAAACAGCTAAGATGAAAAGGAAAAAAACATTTCTCAAGAGAGCCAAATCTAAGCTAGATCCTCTCTAGGGCTAGAATATCCAGATCTGCTCAGGATGGGGATTGATTGTCAATCTCAAGAGTGGAAGAGTCAAAAAGAGAGCAGACCCTCAGAGGGCACAGTGTAGGGCCTCATATGCTTCCCTGATCATGTTAAGTATTCCACCCTTGGCAGAAGGGCTCTTTTAATGCCTGACCCTGTATCTCACTGGGTAAAGTAATGTAGTAGCAAGGAAGGGGAAGTCTGGAACTCTCTGTTAAAGTGGACCACCATTTTCTCTGTGTTAACACTAAGTCTTAACTGTATCAACACACAAGCCTCTTCTGTTTTTCTCTATACGAAATATTATACCACATTTCATTTTCTTTCTTCAAAATCAAATGCCTAATTTCTTTGTTACAACCATTCCTCTGCTTTTCCTATCCAGTTATACGCATCAGAAACCTGGGCTCCTTTTGGGTACATTCTCCTCCTACACACTGCAGCTAATCTATTATTTATAAATTTCTTAGACAAATAATGTTGAGTTACACTATGTCTTGGTAACTAAGAATAATACTGTGTAAAATTCTAATTCCCTACACCAGATATTTTTACGTATGTAAAACAGTTATTATATTAAGCAATCTGTAATTGGTAAACCAGTATATTCCTCACATAATCTGAGATTTGCATATTCTAGTTCCTTCCAATTCTTCACCTTTATCTTGTGTACTTTCTTGCCTCTTCAAGCACAGTATATTTCTTCAAGCTTCTCTAGTGCAGAAAGCTCTTTCAGACACTTAGACATCATTGAAAAATGTTTCTTCTCCCTGAAAAGCCCACTCTCCTCAACAATGCACTCAAACTTCAGTAAAAACATTAGTCCCTCTCAAAGGATTTTTTTTGTTAATTTTTATTTCATTTTATTTTATGTTTTTTTACACTTTTATTGGAGTATAATTGCTTTACAATGTTGTGTTAGTTTCTGCTGTATAGCAAAGTGAATCAGCTATATGTATACATATATCCCCATATCCCCTCCCTCTTGCACCTCCCTCCCAAACTCCCTATCCCAGCCCTCTAGGTGGTTACAAAGCACCGAGCTGATCTCCCTGTGCTATGCAGCTTCTTCCCACTAGCTATCTAGTTTACATTTGGTAGTGTATATATGTCAAGGCCACTCTTTCACTTAATCTCAGCTTAACGTCCCCCCACCATGTCCTCAAGTCCATTCTCTATGTCTGTGTCTTTATTCCTGTCCTGATCCTAGGTTCATCAAAGCCATTTGTTTTTCTGATTCCATATATATGTGTTAGCATATGGTACTTGTTTTTCTATTTCTGACTTACTTCACTCTGTATGACACACTGTAGTTGATCCGTCTCACTACAAATAACTCAATTTCATTTCTTTTTATGGCTGAGTAATATTCCATTGTATATATGTGCCACATCTTCTTTATCCATTCATCTGTCGATGGACACTTAGGTTGCTGCCATGTCCTGGCTATTGTAAATGGTGCTGCAATGAACACTGTGGTACATCTCTTTTTCTAAATTATGGGTTTTCAGGGTATATGCCTAGTAGTGGGATTGCTGGGTCATATGATAGTTCTATTTTATTTTTTTAAAGAACCTCCATACCGTTCTCCATAGTGGCTGTATCAGTTTACATTCCCACCAACAGTGCAAAAGGGTTCCCTTTTCTCTACAGCCTCTCCAGGATTTGTTTGTAGATTTTTTGATGATGGCCATCGTGACGAGTGCGAGGTGATATCTCATTGTGGTTTTGATTTACATTTCTCTGATGAGCAGTGATGTTGAGCATCCTTTCATGTGTTTGTTGGCAATCTGTATATCTTCTTTGGAGAAATGTCTATTTAGGTCTTCTACCCATTTTTGGATTGGGTTGTTTATTTTTCTGACATAGAGCTGCATGGGCTGATTGTACATTTTGGAGATTACTCCTTTGTCAGTTGCTTCATTTGCAAATATTTTCTCCCATTCTGAGGGTTATCTTTCCATCTTGTTTATGGTATCCTTTGCCGTGCAAAAGCTCTTAAGTTTCATTTGGGTCCCATTTGTTTTTATTGCTATTTCTCTAGGAGGTGGGTCCAAAAGGATCTTGCTGTGGTTTATGTCACACAGTATTCTGCCTATGTTTTCCTCTAAGAGTTTTACAGTGTCTGGAATTACATTTAGGTATTTAATCCATTTTGAGTTTGTTTTTGTGTATGGTGTTAAGAAGTGTTCTAATTTCATTCTTTTACATGTAGCTGTCCAGTTTTCCCAGCACCACTTATTGAAGAGGCTGTCTTTTCTTCATTGTCTATTCTTGCCTCTTTTATCAAAAATAAGATGACCATAAGTGAATGGGTTTACCTCTGGGCTTTCTATCTTGTTCCATTGATCTATATTCCTGTTTTTGTGCCAGCATCATAATGTCTTGATTATTGTAGCTTTGTAGTATAGTCTGAAGTCAGGGAGCCTGATTCCTCCAGCTCTGTTTTTCTTTCTCAACATTACTTTGGCTATCCAGGGTTTTTGTGTTTCCATATAAATTGTAAAATTTTTGTTTCTACTTCTGTAAAAAATGCCATTGGTAGTTTCATAGGGATTACATTGAATCTGTAGATTATTTTGGGTAGTATAGTCATTTCCACAATGTTGCTTCTTCCAATCCAAGAACACGGTATATCTCTCCATGTGTTTGTATCATCTTTAATTTCTTTCATTACTGTCTTACAGTTTTCTGCAAACAGGTCTTTTATCTCCTTAGGTAGGCTTATTCCTAGGTATTTTATTCTTTTTGTTGCAATGGTAAATGGGGGTGTTTCTTTAATTTCTCTTTCAGATTTTTCATCATAAGTGTCTAGGAATGCAAGAGATTTCTTTGCATTAATTTTGTATCCGCTACTTTACCAAATTCATTGATTAGCTCTAGTAGTTTTCTGGTGGCATCTTTAGGATTCTCTATGTATAGTATCATGTCATCTGCAAACAGTGGCAGCTTTACTTCTTCTATTCCAATTTGGATTCCTTTTATTTCTTTTTCTTTTCTGATGGCTGTAGCTAAAACTTCCAAAACTATGTTGAATAACAGTGGTGAAAGTGGGCAACCTTGTCTTCTTCCTGATCTTAGAGGAAATAGTTTCAGTTTTTCACTATTGAGGATGATGTTGGCTGTGGGTTTGTCATATACGGTCTTTATTATGTTGAGGTAGGTTGCCTCTATGGCCACTCTCTGGAAAGTTTTTATCATAAATGGGTGTTGAATTTTGTCAAAAGCTTTTTCTGCATCTATTGAGATTATCATATGGTTTTTATGCTTCAATTTGTTAATATGATGCATCACATTGATAGATTTGCATATATTGAAGAATCCTTGCATTCCTGAGATAAACCTCACTTGATCATGCTGCATGACCCTTTTAATGTGCTATTGGGTTCTGTTTGCTAGATGTTGAGTATTTTTGCATCTTTGTTCATCAGTGATATTGGCATGTAGTTTTGTTTTTTTGTGACATCTTTTCTCGTTTTGGTAGCAGGCTGATGGTGGCCTCGTAGAACGAGTTTGGGAGTGTTCCTCCCTCTGCTATATTTTGGAAACGTTTGAGAGGGATATGTGTTAGCTCTTCTCTAAATGTTTGATAGAATTCACCTGTGAAGCCGTCTGGTCCTGGGCTTTTGTTTGTTGGAGGATTTTAAATCACAGTTTCAATTTCAGAGCTTGTGATTGGTCTGTTCATATTTTCTATATCTTCCTGGTTCAGTCTTGGAAGGTTGTACTTTCCTAAGAATTTTGTCCATTTCTTCCAGGTTGTCCATTTTATTGGCATAGAGTTTCTTGTAGTAGTCTCTCATGATCCTTTGTATTTCTGCAGTGTCAGTTGTTATTTTTCCTTTTTCCTTTCTAATTGTGTAGAATTGAGTCTTCTCCCTTTTTTCCTGATGAGTCTGGCTAATAGTTTATCAATTTTGTTTATCTTCTCAAAGAACCAGCTTCTAGTTTTATTGATCTTTGCTATTGTTTCCTTCATTTCTTTTTCATTTCTTTCTTATCTGATCTTTATGATTTATTTCCTTCTGCTAATTTTGGGTGTTTTTTTTTCCTCTTTCTCTAATTGCTTTAGGTGTAAGGTTAGGTTGTTTGGATTTTTCTTGTTTCTTAAGGTAGGATTGTATTGTAATAAACTTCCGTCTTAGAATTGATTTTGTTGCATCCCATAGGTTTTCGGCCATCATGTTTTCATTGTCATTTGTCTCTAGGTATTTTTTGATTTCCTCTTTGATTTCTTCAGTGACTTCTTGGTTATTTAGTAGCATATAATTTAGCTTCCATGCACTTGTATTTTTACAGATTTTTTCCCTGTAATTGATATCTAGTCTCATAGTGTTTTGAAAAGGAAAGATACTTGATACAATTTCAATTTTCTTAAATTTACCAAGGCTTGATTTGTGACCCAAGATATGATCTATCCTGGAGAATGTTTCATGTGCACTTCAGAGGAAAGTGTATTCTGTTGTTTTTGGTTGGAATGTCTTATAAATATCAATTAAGTGTATCTGGTCTAATTTGTTCTGTAAAGCTTGTGTTTCCTTATTTATTTTCATTTTGGATGATCTGTCCATTGGTGAAAGTGGAGTGTTAAAGTCCCCTACTATTCCTGTGTTACTGTTGATTTCCCATTTTATGGCTGTTACCATTTGCCTTGTGTATTGAGGTGCTCTTATGTTGGGTGCATAAATATTTACAGTTGTTATATCACCTTCTTGGATTGATCCCTTGATAGTCTTTATTTTAAAGTCTATTTTATCTGATTTGAGAAATGCCACTTCAGCTTTGTTTTGATTTCTGTTTGCATGGTGTATCTTTTTCCATCCCCTCACTTTCAGTCTGTATTTGTCCCTAGGTCTGAAGTGGGTCTCTTATAGACAGCACATATATTCGTTTTGTTTTTGTATCCATTCAGACAGTCTGTGTCTTTTGGTTGGAGCATTTAATCCATTTACATTTAATGTAATTATTGATATGTATGTTCCTATTACCATTTTCTTAATTGTTTTGGGTTTGTTATTGTAGGTCTTTTCCTTTTCTTGTGTTTCCTGCCTAGAGAAGTTCCTTTAGCATTTGCTGTAAAGCTGGTTTGGTAATGCTGAGTTTTCTTAACTTTTGCTTGTCTGTAAATCTTTTAACTTCTCTGTTGAATCTGAATGAGATCCTTGCTGGGTAGAGGAATCTTGGTTGTAGGTTTTTCCCTTTCATCACTTTAAATATGTCCTGTCACTCCCTTCTGCCTTGCAGTGTTTCTGCTGGAAGATCAGCTGTTAACCTTATGGGCATTCCCTTGTATGTTATTTCTTGCTTTTCCCTTGCTGATTTTAATATTTTTTCTTTGTATTTAATTTTTGATAGTTTGATTAATATGTGTCTTGACATGTTTCTCCTTGAATTTATCCTGTATGGGACTCTTTGTGCTTCCTGGACTTGATTATTTCCTTTCACATGTCAGGGAAGTTTTCAACTGTAATCTCGTCATATATTTTCTCAGACGCTTTCTTTTTCTCTCCTTCTTCTGGGACCAATGTAATTTGAATGTTGGTGTGTTTAATGTTGTCCCAGAGGTCTCTGAGACTGTCCTCAATTATTTTCATTCTTTTCTCTTTATTCTGCTCTGTGGCTGTTATTTTCACCATTCTATGTTCCAGGTCACTTATCCATTCTTCTGCTTCAGTTATTCTGCTATTGATTCCTTGTAGAGAATTTTAAATTTCATTTCTTTTGTTGTTCATCATCATTTGTTTGCTCTTTAGTTCTTCTAGGTCCTTGTTAAATGTTTCTTGTATTTTCTCCATTCTATTTCAGAGATTTTGGGTCTTTACTATCATTACTCTGAATACTTTTTCAAGTAGACTATTTCCCTTTCATTTGTTTGGTCTGGTGCGTTTTTACCTTGCTCCTTCATCTGCTACATATTTCTCTGTCTTCTCGTTTTGTTTCAGTTACTCTGTTTGGGGTCTCCTTTGTGCAGGCTGCAGGTTCATCATTCCTGCTATTTTTGTGTTTATCTCCAGTGGGTGAGGGTGGTTCAGTGGCTGTGTAGGCTTCCTGTTGGAGGGGACTGGAGCCTGTGTTCTAGTGGATGGGGCTGGATCTTGTCCTTCTGGTGGGCAGGGTTCCATCCGGTGGTGTGTTTTGTGGTGTCAGTGAACTTAGTATGATTTTAGACAGCCTCTCTCTTAATGAGTGGGGTTGTGTTCCTGTCTTGCTAGTTTTTTGGTATGGGGCATCCAGCACTGGAGCTTGCTGGCCATTGGGTGGAGTTAGGTCTTAGTGTTGAGACGGAGATCTCTGGGAGAGCTCTCGCCAATTAATACTACATGGGGCTGGGAGGTCTCTAGTTGTCCAATGTCCTGGACTCGGCTGTCCCTCCTCAGAAGCCCAGGCGCAACACCTGGCTGTATCACCAAGACCCTGCCATCCACATGCCTTGAAAGAAAAGGAAGAAAAAATGCAGATAGAACCCCAAAACAAATGGTCAAAGCAAAACTAAACAGATAAAATCAAACAAAGAAACATACAGACGCACACACTCATTAAAAGAAAAGACAAACAAGCAAACAAAAAAACCAAAAATAACAGAAAAACGAACAGACAGAACCCTAGGTTAAATGGTAAAAGTAAACCTAGACAGACAAAATCACACGAAGAAACATACACACACACACACACACACACACACACACTCTCATTAAAAGAAAAAAAAGGAAGAGAGCAACCAAACTCATAAACAAATCCACCAATGATAACAAGCACTAAAAATTAAACTAAGTTAAGCATAAAACCAAAAACAAATCAGATGCAGAAAGCAAACCCCAAATCTACAGTTGCTCCCAAAGTCCACCACCTCAATTTTGGGAACATTTATTGTCTATTCAGGTATTCCACAGATGCAGGGTTTATCAGGTCGATGGCAGGGATTTAATCCACTGCTCCTGAGGATGCACAGAGAAATTTCCCTTTCTAACCTCTGCTCACACAGCTCCTGGGGTTCAGCTTTGGTTTTGGCCCTGCCTCTGTGTGTAGGCCACCCTCAGGTATCTGTTCCCTGCCCAGACAGGAAAGGATTAAAGCAGCGGCTTATTAGGGCTCTCTTGATCACTCAGGTCAGAGAGGAGGAAAGGTATGATAGTCATAATTGGAATGCAGGGTGAGCCTGCAGGGGGAGAAGCTGGCGTGACATTGCAACAGCCTGAGGCGTGCCTTGTGTTCTCCTGGAGAAGTTGTCCCTGGATCATGGGACACTGGCAGTGGCAGGCTACACAGGCTCCTGGAGGAGTGTGGTAGTGTCCTGTGCTTGCACACAGGATTTTTGGTGGCAGTGGCGACAGCATTAGTGGTCCGTGCCTGACTCTGGGGTTGCACACAGGATTTTTGGTGGCAGTGGCGACAGCATTAGTGGTCCGTGCCTGACTCTGGGGTTGCACACAGGATTTTTGGTGGCAGTAGCGGCAGCATTAGTGGTCCGTGCCTGACTCTGGGGTCTGAGATGATAGCTGCAGCTCATGCCCATCTCTGGAGCTTGCTTAGGTTGTGCTCTGCTGTCTGTGGGCACACAGAGCAGGAAGCGCCTCTCCTCGCGCATCCCGAAACAATGGTTTCTGGCCTATTAGGCAGGTCCAGACTTTTTCCTGGACTCCCTCCCGGCTAGCTGTGGTGCACTAACCCCTTCACACTGTTTTCACTCCGCCGACCCCAGTCCTCTCCCTCGGATCTGACCCCCGATCCTCAGCTCCCAGTCCCCAGCCCCCCGGCGGGTGAGCAAAGCGTCTCAGGCTGGTGAGTGCTGGTCAGCACCGAGCCTCTTTGCAGGAATCTCTCCGCTTTGCCCTCTGCACCCATTGCTGCACTCTCCTCCGTGGCTCTGAAACTTCCCACACACACACCCCGCCCCCGTCTCCGCCAGTGAAGTGGCTTCCTAGTGTGTGGAAACTTTTCCTCCTTCACAGCTCCCTCCCAGAAGTGCAGGTTCCATTGCTATTCTTTTGTCTCTGTTTTTTCTTTTTCCTTTGCCCTCTCCAGGTACATGGGGATTTTCTTGCCTTTTGGGAAGTCTGAGGTCTTCTGCCAGCGTTCAGTAGGTGTTCTGTAGGAGTTGTTCCACATGTAGAAGTACTTTTGATGTATTTGTGGGGAGGAAGGTGATCTCCACGTGTTACTCCTCTGCAATCTTGAAGGTCTCTCTCAGATTTTTTCTTAATGGAAAACACGTTTGTTCTTTCACTCTTAGTCTCATAAAATACTATACATTTTTTGGATAGTATTCATCACAGAAAAATATGTTATTGTGAGATTTTATTTCGCATCTCTCTCCTCAGTACTTTGTAAGCTCCATGATAACAAGAATCAAATTTCCTAATGAATACCTAGTACTAAATTTGAAATACATAAGCATCTTGCTAAGATAGGAATTCAAAAATAATTCTATTGAATAATACTGATTTTGTATAAAAATATTTATAGAGGCATTACTTACAAAAGCAAAGGACAATAAAAAATGTAAGTATAAAAACTGGGGAAAGATGGAGTAAATTAAAGTTTACACCTAGGATTGAATTCCAGTCATTCACTACACATAGTGTTTCAGAAGAAATATTTAACAACATTAGTATTCTCAAGCATGAGAAAACATTATACTGTTTTGGTTATCATTTTCCTCTGGGCACACAACCCTCCCTATTGACAAAACTAAAGTGAAATAGAATATTCTTATCATGAGCTGTCCAGACACTGAAATAAATACCCAGTGTAATTTTTTGCTCTTCAAGGAAACCTGAAGTCACATGGCTAAGTACCTGAATAGTCCAGAAATGGAGTACAGACATATATAGACCATCCAGTTTTACAGGAGGTTATCATAAAAGAGGACAGAATGGAGGAAAAAGCACTTAGTTTTCTGTAAAACTAGGCCACAGAGATGCTTGATGTATGGAATTACTGTGGATACACCTGGAAAACTGTCCTGTGTCCATTGGGAGCTGTGTCCATTGGGAGCCAGTCCTCTGACATGGCTCCCAATGGTCCAGTGATAAGGTGATTTATCTTCCTTAACTGTACACAAAGTGGTAAAAAGCATGATAATTACAATAAAAAACTCCCTTTCGTAAAGGTGGACAACGGGAAAATATGCAGTTGTCTATAATATACTTTACATGTTGGACAGGGATACAAAAACTTCCTGTTCTGTCAGTGAAGTGATTTTCATAGCTTGTGAATCAGAGAGCTTTTATTCTCCTCTCTCAGAGTATAGCCATGTCTGTTGTCTCTGTGACCTTAGAGTGGACAGTGTAAAATTTCTTTTCCGGGTCTGCACAACTTTAGCAACCTACTTTCTGTAGGTGAAAATTCTTGGGACTAGTGTTTACTTTAGAAGGTTTAGCAATCATATACTCTAACCAGGCTTGGGGTCACTTTGGTATACATTTCTTTTAAAACTAGTTATACAGTCTACTTGTTTTCAATTAACTGCATGAATACTAATACACAATCAGCAATTATTTGGGCCTATGAATCTGGAAGTTTCTGGTTTATGATAACAAGCTCTGTGCTCTGTCTGTGCCATGAGACCTTAATGTAACACTTTCCTTTCCTCTTGGTCTCAGTTACCAGGTGATTTAACCAACTGCCTCTGGCACGAATATCGCTGCTTTAGACAGCTGTATCTTCACAATAATCAGACTGTGCCCTTCATCAGTCACACAATGCTTTACAGGAGGTGCTTGGAAGAGGTTTTGGGGGGACAAGTGTTTTGTTCTAATCTTATTTTCTCTCAAATTCCCAAACGTTTAGAGTATCGTTCTTACAAGCCTTAGCTTTTCTAAATTATCCAGGCCCCTGATTACTAAACTTCCAAATGTTTTGATTATAATCCATAAGTGAAGATGACCTCTCTTAGCAGAGACATATTTTTCTCGCTCAGATTTCATATGAGTCACTTGCAGACAAAAGTTTTCTCATATTTAAGGTGTTATGTAATGCCAAAGAAAAGATTCAACCTAGTTCAATCTCATAAATATTTCCTACTAGGATTCAGGATGACTCAGCCATCATCAAAAGTTGACACATCTCAATATACAATAGGCAATAGTTAAACAGAACTTTTCTGTAGAATAACTAGTATTTTCAGATTCCTGTGACAGAAAAATATTATCCTTATTGCCTTGTAACAATTTTACTCAATTCCATATTTTAGAATGTTATTTTCAGATTTCCATTTCTAACACAAATATTTTATTCATTTAGGATGCTGACTCAAGGAACTCTGATTCAAACAGCTTAAATATGATTGCTATGATTAAGCTGATACAGAAGAAGTCTAGGAGAAAGACAATCTTCAGAATTTATCAATTTAGGAGCTCATTAGTATTATAAAGCCTCAAGTTTTACTATCTCTCAGCTCTCCTGGCCACAGTATTGATGCCACCCTAAAATTGGTTCTGTACATACTTGTAGAATTACTTCCAAGAATGATCATGATTACCTGCATTTTCCTTCACATCAGTGATAGAAGAAGAAATGTTTCTGGAAATCATTGCTAATTACAGAGAAATGATTTTTCCAAAAGCAAATTTCTTTATGATTCTCTGTGATCTGAATTTCACTACATTTCTATTCCTGAAAAAAAAAAAAAGATCACTGACAAGTAGAATGACAGCTTAACCAGAATGTTTGATGAATGGCACGTTATTGGTTTCCAATGTGTCATCCACAGCCTATGGATATCCAAGCTGCCTGTGGGAAGGTTGATATCTAATCAAAATCAGAGTTGTATGTAAAAGGAAGCAATGCTATGGCTTAAGTAAACAACCATATCTACTGTGAGGACACTAGGAAATTACTGGATTTCTTGATAAAAAAATGTATTAAGGCTTAGGACATGAAGATTGATAGAACTGATGGAAATATAAGAGCAGTACTACCCCATAGGTAAATACAGTAATCATAGGGACTCCATATATAGTTTTTCATGATTACAAGACATTCGGGAAATTCAACTAACTTTAGATGTATTTTCTTTGGAGAACTATGTTGTATTTCTTCCTACATTGTTTTACTATATTATTAACAGATATTGTTCCCAAGAACACACATTAATAGCTCTACTACATACAAATCTCATATTCTTAGAGTCTGTTTCCAAGGGAATTCTATCTGCTACAGAATCTGATTGGGCCAATTAGATATTATCGCATTATCCACTACATGGTGTTTCTAATAGGATGAGTTTCTGATGATGAATAAACTCCTGGTCTTCCTTATTCCTGTCTGTACATGGTGGATTTTACCAAGGTGCTAAAAAGAAAACAAAATTGATATTAAGAATATAAACATACCTTTTACAAAATATATAAATAAGTGTATTAGAGTAGGTCTTAAAAAGAATACCAGTCCACAGTATTACTAGAGAGAGGATAAAATAACATAAAAGTTAATACATTGCTGAGACTGTAAGACGATAAGGCAGGCAATTAAGTTCTCCCACCAAAGAAATAAAACACAAAACAATAAAAATAACAAAAGATGACTTGTAATCAGAGAAGTGATTTTAGTCAAAGAAATCTGAGACTGTCTTAGAGGAAAATTCAATATCAGTTTAGGAAAAACTGACTAAATCATGGACTTTTGCTAAGTTGGGGATGAATCTTACACCTGTATATTAAGTGCAGAGTCTTACTGGGGGCTAAAACAGGAGGGTACAAAAATGTGCCTATCACTAATGGAAGGCTGTAAGAAATCATATTTTTATGCTGTGGCTGGGGGTTAATAATAATATGTCCTGCATGTTTGCAATTACAGATCTCACTTGGGTCTGAATTTCAAATTAGAAGTAGATCTCTAATCATAAAAATCATATATTGATAAATTGAAGCTGAGCTCAAGATAGTTTCCCAGGTTAATAGTGTTCCTTGGAACCCAGAAGAAGCACATTTAAACCTATTTTAGAGGAAATTATTCTCTACTTAAGCCCTCAGAATTTCAACAAACTAAATTGAAAAAAAAATGACCTCAATATCAAATATGAACTATAGATGAAATGAAGTCAAACATAAATAAAAGTCAGCTAAAAAAAAGAACTGATATACATACCATGTCTTTCAATAAATCCAGTGATTTTTGAAAATTCAGTTCTAAATGTAAAGAAATTATATAAAATATTTTATAAAATAAAGACAAAATCAAGAAAAAGTCTAGATCTATTTGCAAAATATCCAATGAAGTTCTTAAGAAAGAAAAATGTTAAAATTAAAATCACAATAAATACATTAAACATGAGATTTAATTTAGCTAAATAGACAATTATTATTATTTATTTATGACATACCCAATTTAACAGGACATAGAAAGTCTGAAGTAGAAGTGACAGAAAGAATCTAAGGGGAGAATACTGATCAAAAAGAAATGGATTTAGTTATAATAATATCAGAAAAAGAAGTCAAAAATACTATCAGGGATTAAAAGATATTTACTATGATAAAATGTATGAATCATTAAGAAGACCTAGTAACTCCAGCTTCTCAAGCTTCTATAAATATAGCAACTCAGTCTTCACAAGGGAAAATTGAAAATCCACAAACTGGGAAATGTTCTCACACTTCTTTCACTTAATGCTATGTCAAAAAATATTTATAGATATAGATAGGTAGATGACAGATAGATGAATGAATGGATGTGTGTGTGTGTGTGTGTGTGCACGTGCACATGCATATGTGTATCTTATAAGAGTCTTGAATCAGCAACTGAATTATTGAATCTGACACTGACCTGGAGTAACATTCAGACACTTCAAAAACATCTAGATAAGTGGTCTGAGGTATCAATAACATCTATTAAACAGAAATGATACCCTCTCAAGTTGTTAGCATGAGAGATATAGAGGTCAGGTGATAAACTGAGTTCTGACCCAAGCCCAACTCACAGTGTGCTCACTGGTTCATAATGAAATTTGTGGATATTTATCCCATTCCTGATATATAAGTGGAAAAAACACAGTTAGTGATAGAACACCCCTTGTCTTGCTTTTCAAATTTGTGTAGGAAAGCCAAACGAAACTAAACTGAACTTGTCTCCCATTCCAACAAGCTTGAAATCAACAGCAATGCTGCATTTCTGGAATTATTGAAGAGATGTGTATTACTGTCAAAGATACGAAAAATGTAGTAGTTGTGATTCCTAGATATCCCCATTTAATTTTCTTACATGGCTTTAGCACAACAGTGATGGATCATGGCACATAAACATGGACTCCTGTATATTTAACAGGTGGTAGCTTGACTTTGAATTGAAACTGCTATGTCTACATATGATACCCTGACTAGAAAAGCTTGTCATAGACGTTATCATTGGAGATTTAGGTGTGCATCTATTGGTTTGGAAAACAATAAATATGTAAATTTTCAATCTCCATTAAGTGTGTGTGTGTCTATGTGTGTGTGTTTATATGGTAAGGACCAAGGACGATAGTTCCACCTTCATGGTTTTATATAAGTATTATGTCAACTCTCTTGCTTTCTATATAATACTGTTTATAGGGCATTTATGATCTCAATAATCCATAGAAGATACCAGTAAATTGCTATATTGATTACATCAGAGTGCTCATTTAACCCCTTTGGGTCCCCACGGGAGTGGAGGAAGACTGGACAGAGAGGGAGAAGGGGCCATTGAAGGTACAGTATTTACTATGGGATTTAACTCCTCAAAGGCCTTCCAGTAGCTTCAGATCTTCTCAAGAATCCTTCATGTCCTGCTGGTTTGCAGCGAGTGGCTCACAGCTTCAAGGCCTCCTCTGCCAGATGGAGAACTATTTCAAACATCCTGCCTCTATTTTGTACTGTAGCGATGCAGACAGCAAACCTGACACCATTTTCAGGTTCTAAAGAGAAATTCTAAGTACCTGAAAGACTGAGGATCATGGTGGCTTTTATTTAAGATGTGGAGATAGAGAGCACACACCTGGACTTGGGCCTGCAGCAGCACCAAATTGCACCAAGAGTTCCCTTTATTTTCTCTCGCATCTCTGTTTCTCATTTTCTCTCTGCTGGATTAGCCACGGGGACTCCAAGTTCTTCATTGTGTGGTTCTGGTACCAAGATTCTCCTGGGAATTATAAAGCTATTCACCTTCTACATCAAGCACTTCTTATTTTTTCCCCAGCAACATAAGTCATCCTTAAGAGGGGTCAGGGTGCTAGCTCTTAAATATATTTTAGGCATCCCTTTGTACATTAAATTCTCTTTCGGAGACTGCTCCTGACATGGGGTTCACCGTGCTCCCAGCTGGCCTCCTGAAGTTCTGCCCTGCCTTCCCCACCAGGTACAGTTCAGGAGCTGCCTACCTCAGGGTGATAGGTTCTCTTCTAGTTGCTTTATTCCTTTCCGTTTTACATTTAGAGAGTATAATTGGAATACATAAACTTCTCTGTGACCAGAGCTTTATTTGCAACCCACAGGTTTTGTTATGGCATATTTTCATTATCATTCAATTAATAAAATTCTAATTCCCATTGCGACTTTATCTTTGACCTACATAATGATCAGAAGTATGTTTTTAATATCCAACTATTTGGTAAAATATTGGTTGTATAGTTTTAAATTTCTTGCTTATTCGGAGTCTTGTTTTATAACCAGAATGTAGTCAATTTTATAAATGTGCCATGCGCACCTAAAAATTTCTGTGTAATATATATATTCCATCATTGTTGGTCCAGTGTTTTATGTAAATTTAGGCCAAAGTTTTTAATGATGGTATTCAGATCTCCTATAATCTGCTGATTTGTTGCTGTGGTTCTATGTTACTGATCTAGGTAATTCAGATTTTTCTATTTCTACTTAGATTTTTGGAATTTCCCTTCATATATTGCATTGAAGTTTAGATTTATAATATATTCCTTGTAAAGTAACAGTGGGTTTTATTATCCTGCCTTATCGCCAGTGATACTTTTTGCTTTCAAATCTATGTTAACATTAAAAAATCTTTAATTTTGCTTACTGTTGTTATGACATGATTTTTGAATCCTTTCATTTTCAATCTGACTCTTGTCTCTTGTAGGTGGCATAGAATTCGGTTTTTTGTTTGTTTCAATAATCCTTGTCCTTTAATTTGAGTATTTACAGTTAATGTATTTTCTTATAGACCGTTTACTCCTTGTTTACTATTTGTCCCACCTTGTTATGTTCCTTTTGCTCTTCTTTTTTCCTTTGAGATTTCTTCAAATTCCATTTTCCCTTGTATTAGCTTGTTATTTTTGCATAAGTAACAGTTACACATGTACCATGACTTATTAGCTCTTTTACTGCTTCTCAAGCAATGCTGAGATCTTAAATTTCTTTTACTACTTTTTCCTCTTCCATTTGTTTTAATGCATTCTAATTTTTGATATATTTTATTATTACTCTTTTGTGCTGTTAGATTTTATTTAGGTTTATCCACTTATTTATCCTTTCTGTTATACATAATTCTTTATAAAGTCCTTATTTTCATCTGTGATAATCTTCCTTCTGCCTGCAGGTCTCCCTTTATAATTTAATTCAGTCAGTTCTGATGAGAAAATATTTTCTAAATTTTGTTTGTCTGCAAATTTCTTTATTTCATCTTTCCTTCCAAACAACATTTTCTCTGCCTCTAGAATTCTCAATGGGAAGTTCTTTTCTTTAGCACTTAAAAATGTTATTCCATTATTTTCTAGTATCCATTCAGTTTCACTGAGAAGTAAACTGTAATCTTAATCCTATTGTTCCTTTGAAAGTAATCTCTCTCTTTTTCGCCTGGCTGCTTCTAAGATGTCATATTTTTCTTTGCCATTCATGAATTGTACTGCGGTGATCTTAGGTGTGGTTTTCTTTGTATTTGTTCTTGTTGCGTTTTTTTAGTGCTTATTGAATTCATGGCTCCATATATTCTTTTTAGTTTTAGAGAACTCTCAGCTGTTAACATTTCTGAAATATTGTTTTCACCCCAATCTCGGTCTCCTTTTTTCTTTGGACTCCAGTTTACACATATGATAAAAATGTTTACTGTGGCCCATATGTCTCAAATGTGCTTTTGTGTCCTTTTTATTCTTTTCGTTTCCCGTGCTTTAGTCTTAATATTGTTACTACTCTATCTTCCAGTTCACTTACCTCTCTTTACCTGTGTCCAATCCACTACCGAGTTTTAAATTTCATATAATTTTTAATTCTATCAGTTCAACTTCAATCAGTTTATAGTTTCTAGTTGTCAAGTTAAATTCTTCACCTTGTCATCTATTTTCTTGAACTTGATAATATTTACCAAAATATGTATGAAATTTAATGTTTAGGTCATCTATGATTCTGATTCTGTTTTGTTTTTTATTCTAATTCTCCTTTTCTTGGTAGTCTTGGTTGTTCGTCAGTGAATACCAGATTTGGGATATGACAAGTTGTAGAGAATCTGAATGACATTACAGTTGCCCTTTGAACAACCTGTGTTTGAACTGCACAGATCCACTTATACATGGATTTTTTTTTTCGATAAGTAATACAGTACTACATGATCTGTGGTTGGTTGAATCCTCAGATTCAGAACCACAGATAAGAAGGGCCGACCATAAATTTATATGTGGATTTTTGACTGCACAGGGAGTCAGCGTCTCTAACCCCTACATTGTTCCAGGGTCAACTGTATTTTCTTGAGGAGAGAATTTCCTATTCTTAGGTAGGGAGCAGAGGGGAAGATCACCTCAGTCACTGGACCAACTGCATACTCACTTTCCTAATTTTTAAGATGGACACACGAAAAAAAGTTCCACCTGTATATGCCACCTAACTCAAGCTTTTGGTAAGGATCATATGAAGTAATATGTGAGTGTCCTCTAAAAATTATAGGACTTTAAAACATTACTTTGTAAATCTATCTTACTTTTTTTAATATGAAACCTTTTAGGAATACCACAGTATGGTTGAAACATATTGGAGTTTAGGTTCTGAAATTTAGGATTCACATTTTATTGGACTTACCATGAGCCTTTCTTATAATTGATGCCAATAATGAAATAAATAAGGGAAACTACTGTAATCATGCAAAGTAATTTTAAGTTGTTATTAGAAACAAAATTATTGTGTTATTCTATGTCAGAAATGCTGATTATAATATAAGCAATTAAACAGTGTTGTATTAATAGAGGATAATTGTATTCAGTAAATAGAACCCTTCTCATATTAAAAGGTAGAGTATGATTGTTTTGGGGGGCATTGAACCATGAGAATTTCCATCAAATTTATTTTAAATGGAGCAAAAACTTGCCTGAAAAAGTCCTTATATATGAGTGCATAAAAATAATATAGTTTCAATTTCAAAACACAATTTTTTTAATTTGGGTTATTTTATTTCTAAGAAACCCTTATTCAAGTTTCAGTCACTATATTTCTATATAAAAATCACAAGTGACATGTGTTGCTTCTGCCTAGATAATTTAACAGAGGGAGTGCCTTTAACTCTCTCTCTCTATCTCTCTGCTCCCCCACCCCCTGCATCTGCCAGCTGGATGTCATTTCCTAAAAAACAAAAAAATCAGCAGCTGTATGCTGAGGATGATCCGGTATCTACCATCACCACTGACTTGCTTTGGACTCTTATGTGACCCAGGAGTAAATCTATTTTGGGGTTAAGCCACTGAGAGGTGGGGGTGACTTATTAAAGCTATTGGTATACCCTAATTCTTAAACACCTTATCTTCATTTAATCAACAAATATTTACTGAGCATCCACTAGGTGACAGGCACCCAGGGGAAAGGAGAGGACAAAACAGACAAGATTCTGCATTTACAGGGCATAGCTTGTGTGGAAGATACAAACATATATTTATGTAATCAAAATAATTTTAGATTATGACTCAACCCATGAAATAAGTAAACCAGGTTATAGAGTAGCTTGGTATCCTTTGCCGGAGCAAATGCATTGTTTAGCTACAAGGGGACTTTGAACATAGCATATAAGTGATAGGTCTAGTAAAATAAGTATTTATTGAATTGAAATTATTTAATCTCTTCTGGATGAGCCACCATTCCATTTGTAGCAAATCACAGCTGTCAGACGTTTTCTATCCTTCTCTTTTCACCCTGTATCTCCATTCTAGAAGTGATCAGTGAGCATCTTTCTGAAGTCTTGCAGAGATGTAGAATGGAGCAGCAGGTGAAATATTAATTTCAGGATATGGGATATGGGAACTGGCTAGAAAAATATCAAAGATTGGTCATTTTTTCCCATACTTCCATAGTTCCACAAATATACCTGTTTACTGCCCCAGAGCTTAGCTAAAAGGGAGAAAAGGAAAGCAGGAATATATACTTCAATTTTGTAGTTACAGACGGAGGAAAACTAAACATGGCTCTAATTGTGATGTGGGAAAATTTGCCTTTTTTTTTAACCACAAATTTTTTGTTTATTTTTATTTATTTATCTTTTTACCACTTACACCCTGTTGTTTTGTGGACTTTCATATGAAATGTTTGAGACAAAAAATATTTTAATTGGAGATAGGAATAATTTTGTTTCCCTCATTCTGGATGGATAGTGACATAAAAAATTATCTTGTATTTGGACAATTACTTTTATAAAGCCAGTGACTGTTATCATATGACTGGCATTTAGGTAGAGATTTCATTTTAAGTGCTCTCTTGTGGAAAGAAGGAACACATTATTGCACTGCAGGTTAGAGTTGGTGCTTCTTCATTTAGAAAGCTATTTTACTAGATTCTCCTTTGGACCAGTTAGCTGAGAACCAAGTCTTTGGCTTTGCTGCCAGCAAATAATAGACTCTACAAGGATTGTTTTTAAATCATTTTTCATCTGACAGAAGTGTCATGTTAACATTGTCAACTGAAAAAAATGTGCAGCCTAAAAGTTGAGAATTATGTTTTATTTGGTGGACAAAATTGAGGACTTAAGTTGGGGACACAGCATCTCAGATAGCTCTGAGAGACCGTTCAGAAGAGGTAAGGGAGAAGCCAGGATATACAGGACTTTGCAACAAAGACCAGGCAGTTTGAATGTGAAAAGATTACTGTTAATTAAAGAAAACCAGGTATCTCAAGTTAAGGAATTTAGTGCTTTTCTGTGTATGGGAACATGCAAACGTCAGGGCTCATTGAGATTATTCCTTTGATATGCATCTCAGCTATCTGGGGCCAGTCCTGTGCTTTCTCATCCTGAGTGTCCTCAGGATGCACCTTCAGGGGGTGGCTGTAGCAGTTGACTGGTAGATGGCAGGCATCCTGTTTCTATCCCGAGTTCCCTCAGGGCTCACCCTCAGGCTGCTGTAATGTAATGGCTTGAGGCTGCAACATCCTTTGTTTACTGATATGGAAGGCAACATTTTTTTTCATTGATAACATTAAGTTCAAAAAGTTGTTTTTGTTTAAATCAGTTTATATACTTATAGTATTGAGATGAATATCGCAGTCCCCCAAATAAAGGATATCAACTCTCTTGGCAAATGTATTCTGTTTTTCTGGTAGTATATGGATATTTATTCATGAATATTTGATAGTTTAAATATATTTTGAATGCTCATTAAATATTCATATATTATGCATTCATTGTGTGATAAATTTAATACATGTTAAAATGAATACAACTTTCAATTGAAATAAACTACCTGCAGGTCTCATCCAGAAGCTTTGGTTTTATAGATTGCCCATGTAAGAGGAAAAATCTCAGAGTGCTTGTGGATTCGTGAATGTCATAAATTTCACTGGGAAGAACTGTTCAAGTGCTTCTGCCTGTGGAGTTAATGGCTGGCCTACTCCTCAGCTCCTGCAGTGCCAACCCCTATAGCCCCGAGCCTACTGTGTCCACAGAGTGGGTCTTTACTGAATGTGTAAGTAGACCCTGAGCACTCGCTGTGGGCAGCCTTGTGATACAAAGCCTCTTTCTCAGATTTAACAAAAGATGCTGCTGTGAGGAAAGGTGTTAAGAGGTAGGGGAACATGAAGTGTGATAGTATAGTAAAGTTCATTGAATGGTGGTCATGGGGATTTTCTTATTTTATTATTTGCCTATTCTTGTATAGTAACAGAACTCCTTATTTTCTTTTGGGAACCACTCTTCCATCTCTCAATCAGGTGGTTTCTGCATGCTTGACACCCACAGTTCCCACCCCCCATGGCTCACAGGTGGTCATGTGACTCAGACCTGGCCAATCAGAGTACCACACACCGTCCATAGTGCTTAATCCTCGGTGTTTAATACATGCAAAACCATTGAAAACCTAGAGAATTCGTTTTAATTTTTATTTCTTCTGGAATTATTAGGAAATATGTTGAATCTTTCTGCTGCAATCACTAGCTGTAAGAATCACTTGAATCTAAGAGTCATTGGGGAACACCTTTATTACCACAAGGATTTCGAGTATCTGAAAGGGTGAAGATAACAAAGAGGAAAACGGATTTAAGAAAGACAGAGATGGAGTTGTGTGACATAGTTGGAATCCATAGATTCAGAGTGCCTGACATTTCTCCTGTTCTCTATTATTTCCATTTAGTGTGTGAGCTCCTTTGAGTTTTCAGCATTACCTGCAACTGAAAGCCTCACTCATACAAGAATGTTTTGTTGCCTCATCTTGAAACAGGATTGGAAATGGAGCAGTGTTTTCTGTTCAGTTTTAGATGGGTTTTTTTCACTATTTTTTTGCTATTTCAAAGTAGTTTCAAATTTACAAAATTTGCAATAATAAAAATAGTGTGAAGAAAAACCATTGTTTACACAGACTACCCAGCTTTACCTGTCTTAACACTCTAGCCAATTTGCTTTGCCATCTATTCTTTATCTCCCTCTCTCTCTCCTCCTGTTTTTCTCCATCTTTCTCTCTCTAACATATATATTATAACATGTTATAACATATATATGTCTTTGTGTATATATATATACACACACACATATACATGACATACACACACCACATACATACACACATATATGTATATATGTGTATCTATATAAACACACAGAGTATATATGTAAGTAATTATATATATACATATATACATATGCACATAATATTTTGAGCTATTTTAGGGTAAGTTACACATGTATAATAGTTTGACCCTTTATCCCTAAATATGTCAGTGTGTGTTTCCTAAGAATAGGGTTACCCTCTTACATTTTCACATCATAGTACAGTTATCAACTTTATACATTTACATGAATATAATCCTTTAATCTACAGTGCATCTTTCAATTTTGTCAGTTTCTTAATAATGTCTTTATAGAATAACCCCGACCAACTCCTCCAGGAGACAGTCAACTGGGTCTGTGACGAAGCTCCAGTTAAAACTCTAGAAACCAAAGCTTAGGTGAGCTTTCCTGAATGCAAATTCTTCATGTCTATTAGCACACGTCATTGATGAGAGGAGTTAACACTGTCCATGACTTCACCAGGAAAGGACAGCTGGATGATCCATGTTTGGAGACCTTCTAAAGTCTACCAATTGCATTTTTTCCTTTGTCTGATTTTAATTGGTATTCTTTCATTGTAATAGGCTATAGCCATGAGTATAATAGCTTTCAGTGATATTTGTCAGTTTTTCTAGAAAATTATTGAAATGGCGGGTGGTCTTGGGGATCTCTGAACTTGTAATTTGTGTCAAAAGTGAGGGTGATTAGGGAAATGCCCAGACTCTTTAGATGGTGTCAGAAGAAAGGGTGGTATTGTGGACAGTTCTCTAGCATCACAGTATTACATTGACCTGCCCCCGCCCCCTGCCCCAGCTATCAGAAGTGCCCTGTGGTACCTCAGACACCTGGAAAAGGTCACCAAACTTCAGTTTGCTTACACTGAAATTGCCTTTACTGGGTGGGTTCTGTAATTTAATCTCAAACAAAAGATTGCTCTCAAAACACAAGCCTATTTCTTTTGTTCTGAGGGTATTTTAATAGTTGTCTCCAAAAGATGTGAGGACATGTACCATATGACCTGCTCTACTAGATAGCCTAATGACAGTTTTGGGAGAAAGCTTTCTGGGTGCAGCTCTTATTACCTCATTGCTGACTTTATGAGTTAGTGGGAGGTAAGGAAGAGCAATTGGATAGGATAAGACATGCTGGGTTTAAACCAATTTCTACCCCCCAAAACACCTTTGGAGACTTTTCATACTATAATATAGCACGTGCTTGAGAAATATTTAATATTTTTCCATAGTGAATCTTGCTAGTGAGGGAGGGAAATACTACTAAAAGGAATAGCAGTCTAAAAATTGATTCAAACAAATGTGCCATTAGAAGCATGCAGTTAAAGTAGTGAGTAAAGATGTGATGCTTTATTTCTTACAATTCTTTCTATGAACATCCATACTTTAGGACCATAAAAAGGATCAATGGATGTTCTTTCTTTTTTATTAAATTTGTAAGTCATTGGAAAATATACAAGTCCACACTTCTTTGCTCATATCCCGTTCATCTGTGAGAGAGGGTGAAAATAATGCCTCAAAATGTTTCCCATCTTTGTCAGAGTCATATATCCTATTGATTGCTTGTTTCCAACAAATGGTGATGAGCCATAAACTCTAAAGCCCTCCATGCCCCATCTCCTTAACATTCTCCTCATAACAACCAGAATCAGGTCCATTCTATCTGCTTTTGTGATTTTAATCATTAGTTTGTAACTTTAATACCATCCATTTTGCTATCAACACGGTAGGTAAGGGTTTTTTTGGATGAAGAAAAATGAACCTTTTGCATTTTAAAATTGCATTTAATAATTTAGAACCACCATGGGTTTCTGTTCTTAGAAACTACAACCAGATCTCATATCGGCAGATTTGATTATTGAAAGCACAGAGTAAAGTTGCATTATAATGTATAAAAATGTTGATGAAGAGCAATGGAGTGCTGTGTGGTACAGCTTTGATTTACAGATCAACTAGGGTGGCCAGTTATTGATCATTACCTGTGAATTATTGGTACCCTGAGATCAGTGAAATGGTTTCTTTTCAGCTTGTCTCAGTTTACACTTCCTTCAAAGAATGCAGGTTTTGTTTGTAGGACTGTCTTTGTTTGACTTCCCTGAAACCTAATGGTTCACAGTACTTGTTAGAAGAGGATTCTATTTCATCTTGATATTTTAGGTAAATAAAATGTCTCCTTGGAAGGGAAGTCTTTCCGTTCAGTGTAGTAGTATTACCCCTTTGTATCAGATTCTTGTAGGGTCCTGGTTCTTTTAATATGAATTTGCCTTAATCATGTAACTACCTTTCCCACTTTTCTTGACCAAGTGACATTAGAGGTATTCTTTTCTTTTCTTCCTTCCTTCCTCCCTCCCTCCCTCCCTCCCTCCCTCTCTCCCTCCCTCCCTCCCTCCCTCCTTTCTTTCTTTCTTTTTTTCTTTCTTTCTTTCTTTTTCTTTCTTTCTTTCTTTCTTTCTTTCTTTCTTTCTTTCTTTCTTTCTTTCTTTCTCTTTCTTCCTCCCTCCCTTCCTTCCTCCTTCCCTCCCTCCCTTCCTCCCACCCTTCCTTCCTTTTCCTGTCTTTCTGTCTTTCTTTCTATCTTCTTTCTAATGTGAAAAAGTTGTCAAGTGACAATTAAAACCATCATTATTTCACCCCAAATCAGAACCTTGAAACCACTTTTGAGTATACACTCCCCTTTACTCTTCTTGTGCAATTAGTTATCAAGCTGTATTGATAGTTTTCCTTGATATCTCATCAGTCTTTCCCCCCTTATTCTAATTGTTGCTACCATAATTAAGCACTTGCAATAATCAGCTATTTTCACTATCTGGAGTCCTGGCTCTCTATAATACATGATGTTCTCCACTTATAAATTTCAACTGAAGTTGAATGTAAAATACTACAATCAGATTTTGATCTGATTTTTAGAGGAAATCTATGATTAGAAAAAAGTTAAAGATTCCTTCTGTAAATCATCTTCTGGCACATTGCTTTAAATTTTTAACATTATTCTATACAAGTCTGTATGGATGTTCAGAGTGGACAGCTCATCTGTGCAATAGGATGTTTTATTCTAGATCAAAGAACAATTGCCACTCTTAGTATGTGAGATATTTTAATGGTTATATTTAAACAGTTTCTTTTCTTTAAAGTTTTTGTTGTCTATTCAAAATCATCAGTGAACTCAAATGCCAATCAACAGGGGCTTGGTTGAATCAATAATGCTGTATCTGCAAAGTAGAATACTATGTAACTATTAAAAGAGATAAATCTACCTGGCTTAACATAGAAAAATCCCCAAGATGGATTGTCAAATAAGAAAGCAAGCTATGAGGGATTTTAGAGTAGATACACAATTTAGTTGAGAAAATAAGTATGTGTTTACATATGTACATCTGTATGTGCAGACAAAGTTTGGAAGGCTATACCCTATTTTATTAAAACAGCTACCTCTTAGAAATAAATGTAAATAGATTTTTAAAAATTTATACATTTAATTACTGATTGCAATTTTCATTAGGAGCTTGTATCACTTTTATATGCAAATTTGAAAGAAAAAAATGACATATACCATGAGCGTTTGTAACTATATAAGCAAGTCTAAAGTTAATATTCAAAGCTCCTCATAATTTAGCCTCTGCTGATATTTCCACCATTACTGTTCACTTTGTTAGGATCAGTTGCAGTTTGCTTCTGGTTTACTAACTCTGTTTTGGCCAAAGCGATCTCCCTTTTCCCGAATATGCCTCATGTGAATGTCTCTGAACACCTTAATTCACAGGGATGAATCCTGGCCTCCTTTACATGTTAGCATGTGTTCTTGCATCATGTTTTCACATACCTAACACTCCTGCCTACCGATACCAAGAGCAGAATTGTCTGAATGACAGGGATTGTGTACCACTGACATTGTTTTCTCCAGATCCCTGTGCAACCTGTAATTTACATAATTTATTTAGATTACCCCATATTTTCTTTTTTTTACATGTTTATTGGAGTATAAATGCTTTACAATGTTGTATTAGTTTCTGCTGTACAACAAAGTGAATCAGCTATATGTATACATATATCCCCATATCCCCTCCCTCTTGAGCCTCCCTCCCACCCTCCCTATCCCACCCCTCTAGGTCGTCACAAAGCACCAAGCTGACCTCCTTGTGCTATGCAGCAGCTTCCTACTAGCCATCCATTTTAAGTTTGGTAGTGTATATATGTCAGTGCTACTCTTTCACTTCATCCCAGCATCGTCTGCCCCCTCCCCTGTGCCCTCAAATCCGTTTTCTATGTCTACATCTTTGTTCCTGCCCTGCCACTAGGTTCATCAGTATGGCTTTTTAAAATTCCATATATATGTGTTAGTGTACGGTATTTGTTTTTCTCTTTCTGACTTGCTTCACTCTGCATGACGGATTCTAGGTCCATCCACCTCACTACAAATAACTCAATTTCGTTCCTTTTTATGGTGGAGTAATATGCCATGTATATATATATGCGCCACATCTTCTTTATCCATTCATCTGTTGATGGACACTTAGGCTGCTTCCATATCCTCACTATTGTAAATAGAGTTGCAATGAACATTTTGGTACATGACTCTTTCTGAATTATGGTTTTCTCAGGGTATATACCCAGTAGTGGGATTGCTGGGTCATATGGTAGTTCTATTTTTAGGTTTTTAAGGAACCTCCATACTGTTCTCCGCAGTGGCTGTATCAATTTACATTCCCACCAACAGTACAAGAGGATTCCCTTTTCTGCACACCCTCTCCAGCATTTATTGTTTGTAGATTTTTTGATGATGGCCATTCTGACCAGTGTGATGTGATACCTCCTTGTGGTTTTGATTTGCATTTCTCTAATGATTAGTGATGTTGAGCATCCTTTCATGTGTTTGTTGGCAATCTGTATATTTTCTTTGGAGAAATGTCTATTTAGGTCTTCTGCCTATTTTTGGATTGGGTTGCTTGTTTTTTTGATATTGAGCTGCTTGAGTTGTTTGTATGTTTTGGAGATTAATCCTTTGTCAGTTGCTTCATTTGCAAATATTTTCTCCCATTCTGAGGGTTGTCTTTTCGTCTTATTTATGTTTTCCTTTGTTGTGCAAAAGCTTTGAAGTTTCATTAGGTCCCATTGGTTTATTTTTGGTTTTATTTCCATTTCTCTAGGAGGTGGGTCAAAAGGGATCTTGCTGTGATTTATGTCATAGAGTGTTCTGCCTATGTTTTCCTCTAAGAGTTTGATGGTGTCTGGCCTTACATTTAGGTCTTTAATCCATTTTGAGTTTATTTTTGTATATGGTTTTAGGGAGTGTTCTAATTTCATTCATTCACATGTAGGTTGTTTGTTTGAGATGTTTCTTATTTCTTAAGGTAGGATTGTATTGATAGAAACTTCCCTCTTAGAACTGATTTTGCTGCATCCCATAGGTTTTTGTGTCATCATGTTTTCATTGTCATTTGTTTCTAGGTATTTTTTAATTTCCTCTTTGATTTCTTCAGTGATATCTTGGTTATTTAGTAGTGTACTGTTTAGCGTCCATGTGTCTGTATTTTTTGCACATTTCTTCCTGCAATTGATATTTAGTCTCATAGCATTGTGGTTGGAAAAGATACTTGATACAATTTGAATGTTCTTAAATTTACCAAGGCTCGATTTGTGACCCAAGATGTGATCTATCCTGGAGAATGTTCCATGAGCACTTGAGAAGAATGTTTATTCTCGTTTTTGAATGGAATGTCCTATAAATATCAATTAAGTCCATCTTGTTTAATGTATCATTTAAAGCTTGTGTTTCTGTATTTATTTTCATTTTGATCTGTCCATTGGTGAAAGTGGAGTGTTAAAGTCCCCTACTATGATTGTGTTACTGTCGATTTCCCCTTTTATGGCTGTTAGTATTTGCTTTATGTATTGAGGTGCTCCTTTGTTGGGTGCATAAATATTTACAACTGTTATATATTTTACTTGGGTTGATCCCTTGATCATTATGTAGTGTCCTTCTTTGTCTCTTGTCTTTGTTTTAAAGTCTCTTTTGTCTGATATGAGAATTGCTACTCCAGCTTTCTTTTGATTTCCATTTGCATGGAATATCTTTTTCCATTCCTTCACTTTCAGTCTGTATGTGTCCCTAGGTCTGAAGTGGGTCTCTTGTAGACAGCATAAATATGGGTCTTGTTTTTGTATTCATTCAGCCAGTCTGTGTCTTTTGGTTGGAGCATTTAATCCATTTACCTTTATGGTAATTATTGATATGTGTGTTCCTATTCCCATTTTCTTAATTGTTTTGGGTTTATTATTGTAGGTCTTTTCCTTCTCTTGTGTTTCCTGCCTAGAGAAGTTCCTTTATCATTTGTTGTAAAGCTGGTTTGGTGGTGCTAAATTCTCTTAGCTTTTGCTTGTCTGTAAAGGTTTTAATTTCTCTGTTAAATCTGAATGAGATCCTTGCTGGGTAGAGTAATCTTGGTTGTAGGTTTTTCTCCTTCATCACTTTAAATATGTCCTGCCACTCCCTTCTGGCTTACAGAGTTTCTTCTGAAAGATCATCTGTTAATCTTATGGGGATTCCCTTCTGTGTTATTTGTTGTTTTTCCCTTGCAGCTTTTAATATTTTTTCCTTGTATTTAATTTTTGATAGTTTGTTTAATATGTGTCTTGGCATGTTTCTCCTTGGATTTATCCTGTATGGAGTTTTCTGTGCTTCCTGGACTTGATTAATTATTTCCTTTCCCATATTAGGGAAGTTTTCAACTATAATATCTTCAAATATTTTCTCTGTCCCTTTTTTTTTCTCTTCTTCTTCTGGGACTGCTATAATTCAAATGTTGGTGTTTTCATGTTGACCCAGAGGTCTCTGAGACTGTGCTCAGTTCTTTTCATTCGTTTTTTCCTTATTTTTCTCTCCAGTAGTTATTTCCACCATTTTATCTTCCAGGTCAATTATCTGTTCTTCTTCCTCAGTTATTGTGCTACTGATTCCTTCTAGAGTATTTTATTTTCATTTACTGTGTTGTTCATCATTGTTTGTTTGCTCTTTAGTTCTTCTAGGTCCTTGTTAAATGTTTCTTGTATTTTCTCCATTCTATTACCAAGATTTTGGCTCATCTTTACTATCATTACTCTGAATTCTTTTTCAGGTAGACTTCATTTGTTTCTTCATTTGTTAGGTCTGGTGGGTTTTTACCTTGCTGCATTATCTGCTGTGTTTTTACCTTGCTCCATCATCTGCATGATACTATGTATAGTATCATGTCATCAGCAAACAGTGACAGTTTTACTTCCTCTTTCCAACTTGTATTACTTTTATATCTTTCTCTTCTCTGATTGCTGTGCCTAGGACTTCCAGTACTATGTTGAATAATAGTGGTGAGAGAGGACATCCTTGTCTTGTTCCTGATCTTAGAGGAAATGCTTTCAGTTTTTCACCACTGAGAAAGATGTTTGCTGTGGGTTTGTCATATATGGCTTTTGTTATGTTGAGGTAGGTTCCTTCTATGCTCACTTTCTGGAGAGCTTTTATCATGAATAGGTGTTGAATTTTGTCAGAAGATTTTTCTGCATCTTTTGAGATGATCATATGGTTTTTATTCTTTAATTTGTTGATATGGTGTATCACATTGATTCTTTTGTATATATTGAAGAATCCTTGCATCCCTGGAATAAGTCCCACTTGATCATGGTGTATGATCCTTTTAATGTGTTTTTGGATTCTGTTTGCTAGTATTTTGTTGAGGATTTTTGCATCTATTTTCATTGGTCATATTGATCTATAATTTTCTTTTTTGTGTGATATCTTTATCTGGTTTTGGTATCAGGGTAATGCTGGCCTTGTGGAATGAGTTTGGTATTATTTCTCCGTCCACAATTTTTTGGAAGAGTTTTAAAGGATAGGTTTTAACTCTTCTCTAAATGTTTGTTAGAATTTGCCTGTGAAGCCGTCTGGTCCTGGACTTTTGTTTGTTGGAAGGTTTTTAATTATAATTTCAATTTCATTACCTATGATTGGTCTGTTTATATTTTCTAATTTTTCCTGGTTCAATCTTGGAAGGTTGTAATTTTTCAAGAATTTGTCCATTTCTTCCAGGTTGTCCATTTTATAGGCATATAGTTGCTTGTAGTAGTCTCTTTTGATCTCTTTTGATCTTTTGTATTTCTGCGGTGTTGGTTGTTATCTCTCCTTTTTCCTTTCTAGTTTTATTGATTTGAGTCCTCTCCCTTTTTTTCTTGATGAGTCTGGCTAAAGGATTATCAATTTTTTTTATCTCCTCAAAGAACCAACTTTTAATTTTATTGATCTTTGCTATTGTTTTTGTCATTTGTATTTCATTTATCTCTGCTCTCATCTTTATGATTTCTTTCCTTCTACTAACTTTGGGTTTTCTTTGTTCTTCTTTTTCTAATTGCTTTAGGTTTAAGGTTAGATTGTTTATTTGAGATTTTTCTTGTTTCTTGAGGTGAGCTTGAATTGCTATGAATATCCCTCTTAGAGCTGCTTTTTCTGTCCTATAGGTTTTGGTTCTGTCCTATAGGTTCTGTCCTATAGGTTTTCTGTCCTATAGGTGTTTTCATTGTCATTTGTTTTAAGGTATTTTTTAAAATTGCTCTTTGTTTTCTTTAGTGATCTGTTGGTTATTTAGCAGCGCACTGTTTAGCTTCCATATATTTGTGTTTTTTACTGTTGTTTTTTTTTTCCTGTAATTGATTTCTAATCTCATAGCGTTGTGATTGGAAAATATGCTTGATGTGATTTCAGTTTTCCTGAATTTTCCAAGACTTGACTTGTGACCCAAGGTGTGATCTATTCTGGAGAACAGTCCATGTGCAATCAAGAAGAAAGTATATTCTTCTACTTTCGGGTGGAATGTCCTAAAAATATCAGTTAAGTCTCTCTGGTCTATTGTGTTATTTAAAAGCTTGTGTTTCCTTATTTATTTTCTGTCTGTATGATCTGTCTGTTGGTGTAAGTGGGGTGTTAAAGTCCCCCACTATTATTGTGTTACTGTATTTTCCCTGTTTTTTGGCTGTCAGCATTTGCCTTATGTATTGAGGTGCTCCTATGTTGGGTACATAAGTATTTATAATTGTTATGTTTTCTTCTTGGATTGATCCCGTCATCATTATATAGTGTCCTTCCTTATGTCTTGTAACAGTCTTTATTTCAAAGTCTATTTTTTCTAATATGAGTATTGCTATTCCATCTTTCTTGTGATTTTCATTTGCATGGAATATCCTTTTCCATCCCCTCACTTTCAGTCTGTATGTGTCCCTACGTCCAATATGGGTTTCTTGTAGACAGCATATATAAGGATCTTGTTTTTGTATCCATTCAGCCAGTGTGTGTCTTTTGTTTGTGGCACTTAATCCATTTTCATTCAAGGTGGTTATTGATATGTATGTTACTATTACGATTTTCTTAAATAATTTGGGTTTGTTTTTGTGGGTGTTTTTCTTCTCTTGTGTCTCCCACTTAGAGAAGTTCCTTTAGCATTTGTTATAAAGCTGGTTTGCTGGTGCTGAATTCTTGTAGCTTTTGCTTGTCTGTAAAGATTTTGATTTCTTCGGGCTTCCCTGGTGGCACAGTGGTTGAGAGTCCGCCTGCCGATGCAGGGGACACGGGTTCGTGCCCTGGTCCGGGAAGATGTCACATGCCGCAGAGCGGCTGGGCCTGTGAGCCATGGCCGCTGAGCCTGCGTGTCCGGAGCCTGTGCTCCGCGTCGGGAGAGGCCACAACAGTGAGAAGCCCGTGTACTGCCAAAAAAAAAAAAGCTATGAAAGCAAAACCTATGGATGGAGACCTACATGAAAGATGGAAGAGTATAATAATGGCCAGAGTACATTATTCTGGCAGAAGCAACAGCCCTTAAGGAGGACAACTTTATAAATTACAAATTGGATTTAAATAGACAGGGAATTGAAAGTGGGGACATTATATTCTGCAGAAGATGATGGACAGGAGAGAACAAAGAAAATAAAACTGAGATTGTTAACAAAATACAATGCTAAGCATATAAGTTAGGACTGATTCCTTAACTTTCATTTTTATTAATGACTGGGTGAGTATAGATTACTGACTACACAGAACCAAGCCTGGGAACACATTTTACATTTATGATCTTTGTGCCTAAAACTAGATTCTCCTGCAATTTAATATGACACTAGGACAATGACTGGCCAAGTTTTAGATTAATCACTCCTACACAAAGATTTTTCATTCATATAATCTCAAACAAATACTGTGTCATCAATTAAGTTCCAGATCCTATGCACTCTGGCTGAAGATATAAATATCTTGCAAGCCCAGCGTCACTTTCCTCTTTCTCCGGTAACAAATCACACTTTCTATTATGACAATGGCCCCAGTTATCGGCCCAGGAATAAACACTTGACTCAGGAAGAGCCAATTAAAGCCCTCCTTTAGAGTTGATCAAGAGCTTTAAGGTTAGAGTATTTCAATCTTATGAAATTTTTGTAAAACAAAATTATTTCAAAATCTACTAATTCTTCTTTAAGTTCTAGAAACTGCATTCTGTGACTAAGAGGACAATTTATTTGCTGTCGTTTCTGCTCTGCCCACTTTATGTTTCTGTTATTGTGAGATAAAGGCAGTGGGGAATGGCAAACCAATTCTGATTCATTCAACACGTGAGTGCTTCTTAGGTACAAAACACCATTCTGAACATTGTCCGAGGTAAAAAGATAAATAATACCTACCCCTTATAATACCTAGCCCCTTACCCTCAAGGATCTTCCAGCTTAGCAAGGGAAATAAAACATGCACACAGATGACTGCAACAAAAAGAAGATAATGATTGCTGCCAGATGTTTGGGGAGAATGAGTAGAGCAAAGAGAGAACACAGAATAAGGCAACATTCAACAGTCAGCCAAGAACTATTTGTTGAGCAATTGCAAGCTGTGACCTGGAAATGGAAGAAAACATAGATCTTCACATAGGCAGGTGAAAACTCAAGTGTTATTACTTGTAACACAGCTCTTCAAATATATTTTTTGGCACCAAGTGCCTACTAAATAGCCTTAAATTAAAAACTAAATAAGAATACAGTCGCTATCAAATATAGCCTGAGGTACTGATGCCTAAATACTAGGATCACAGTATTTGTGTTCCCAAGGATGCCTTTCTATTGCTTTGCTTCTTTTCCCCTTTCCAAATTAGCTAATGCTGCCTTAACAGGATATCTATTTCATTTGTTCCAGCCTTTTTGATCCAATGTATTGAATAGTAGAATAGGTGAGTTACAAGAGGATATTTTGACTTCAAACAACAGAAATAAAATACTTTATAATTGAAAAAAAAGAGGCAATCTTTCAGGCACATGTGGATCCAGGAGTTCACATGTTTTAACCAGGTCCCTTTCTCTCTTCCCCACCCCTTCTTCTCTCTGCCTTTTCTCCTCTCTGGTATCTCTCATTATGGGATTCAAATATTTCCCTGTTTATGTGGGAGCTTCTGGCACAGCTGCGGGCTTATGCGCTCGCAGCTCCAGGGCTGGCTGGAAGGGGCGGGCGCATCACAGCATAAGGTTGCACAAGGTGTGCACTTATATAGCAGGGCATCACATCTATGAGTGATTGATGATCACATTGTATACAGGGGTAGCTTCGCGTAGTTTTTACATCACTTTTCTTGAAGATGGCAGTAAAATGGTATGTTTTTACAAAATCAAATAGTGTAACATTGTCCAAAAGATATACATAAAGCATTTAGAGGAAGGAGGCTCCTTTTTCTTTTAACTCTGGCACGGATTGTCTATTGGACAGTGGTAACCCTATGTCATCAACCTCGTTACTCCAGCAGAAGTCCAGGGATTAGCCCTGCATAACTCTTGTTAGCCTCTATTCCCTTCCTTGAACACTGTAGCCAGAAGGTTTTTTCCTCCTCAAACCTTAAGTATTGAAACCTGGAGGAGGGGCATGTCTGAAAAGAAAATGATGGACTGGACTCTCCCTAGAAGGAAGATAAATGGGTGGTCAACAAGAAAAAAAAAATCCTCTGTACCAGGAAATGTTTGAAGTGTTGTTTGGCTATCAAAAAACGGGTGCCCTACACATAAAGCAACAAAGGATATTGGTCTAAAAAGAACACCATGGCCAAAGGTGCATGGCCTATTTCAACAGAGGATTTGAAAGTTAAAAGTTAACCTGTAAAACATTCAATTCAATGTCATCATTTTACAGATGGGCAAAGTAAAACTCAGGCACAGGAACAGAAGTGCCAAGGTCAGACAGGTGGTTGGTGGAAGAGACAACCAACTTCCCAACTTCTGACTTTTTAGGTGCGTGTGTGTGTTGTTTTGTTTATGTGCAAGGACATTTTTCTTTAGTACACTAACATTACAACAGAAAGTATAGTCTTGTTTTGGTTTTCTCTGCGCCCTCAATTCTGTATAAGACAGTTTCGCTGCACTCCAACAGAAAGGCTCAGCAAGAGTAGAGACCACCATAAGCAGTACACGTGGGCACCAAGGGCAGATACATTGCCCTTCCTTGTGTAGGAACTAGGGCCACTTGTTGCTTTAATGGGCCAAGTTTGGGCTGGACCTGCAGGAGGGGACACCTTTGATAAACAGCTTCCTAACTGCACTACAACCTGCTCTGGCATCCTGATTCCACTCCCCAAACCCCCCAAATCTTCAGCCAGAAAAAAAAAAAAAAAAAAAAGAATGGATCACTGGATCGATGAGGAGATTTCTGTCTGCTCCTCCTACTGTCACCTCTTTCTTGCTATTTCCTGCCCGAGGAAACCTGACATCAGCCCAAAAGCATCTCTGGAAATGGGTAGGAGGGAGCCTGTCAGCGCCAGAGAAGAAAGTGCGCTCTGCAGAGTTCTCAGTTGTTCCATCTTCGCGATGAAAGGAAGAAAAGGAGCGAATCCGCCACAGATTTACTGGAGACCAGGGTTACTTCATCCGGCTCCGGCCACAGTAACCCCTGAAGACCAAAGATGCATTTCCATTCCCAGCATTTCTTGTTGGCGTCTTTCCCTACAGGCTAGCCCAGTGCCTGGCCCCGGAGAAGTCTCTGCGTAAAGGTTCTTTAGGTCATAAATCAGGCTCCTGTGTGTATGTGTGTTTTTCTTAGGAAAAACTGGCACAGACGAATTAGCAGTAGAGACTGGGGTCTCCCTACTACCCTTCACGCTTGGCGGCATCACCTTCGACTACCTCGCATTCTCCGGGCGCTGACAGCCCCGGCTCCGGACCTCAGGGTTGGAAGCAGTCAGCCCCAGCTAGAACCGCCCTGTCCGGGGCTGATGCCACCCTGTGCCTAGAATGTGCGTGTGGGTGCAGGCGGGCGAGCGAGCGGCTTCTACAGTGAGACCGAAGCAGGAGCTCAGCCTTCGCCTGCGACCTGCAATCCCGATTCCCTGGGGACCTCGAAACTCCCAATCGGAGGTACTCCCCCCCCCGCAGCCGCCCACCCATTCCCTCCCCCCTTACCTCAGCACGCAGCCCCTCCCTGCGTGATGATACAAAACCGTGGGGAGGGTGGGCGCTGGGAAGGGTGGGGAGAGCCTGAGAGCGAGCGAGGGTGGGAGGGAGTGGGCGGAGGAGGAGAGGGAGCCGAACGCGCATTTAATGCGATAGGCATCCTCGCTCTCTCCCCAGTGCTGGGCTGTTGGAGAGCTCGAGCTGCTAGCCACCGAGCGCGAGCTCGAGCGCGGCGCGCTGGCCGGGGAACCCGAGAGCGCACGGCGCCCCAAGCTGGCAGGCGCCGCGGGAGCCCCCACACTCGCCGGCTGCCCTTCCCCGGGCGCCCCTACCCTCCTCGCCCGCAGGAGACCCTGGGCTTCCCCGGAGGAGCTCACCCCAAGGGGCCAGGACTCCGGCGAGCCCGCCACCGTCCCCTCGAGTGCCGCCGCCACCACCGCAGCCGCGGGAGCAGCATGGTCCAGCTGGGGAAGCTGCTCCGCGCCCTGACTTTGATGAAGTTTCCCTGCTGCGTGCTGGAGGGGCTTCTGTGCGCGCTGGCGGTGGCGGCGCGCGGCCAGGAGATGTACGCCCCGTACTCCATTCGGATCGAGGGGGACGTCACCCTCGGGGAGCTGTTCCCGGTGCAAGCGAAGGGTCCCAGCGGAGTGCCCTGCGGCGACATCAAGAGGGAGAACGGGATCCACAGGCTGGAAGCGATACTCTACGCCCTGGACCAGATCAACAGCGATCCCAACCTGCTGCCCAACGTGACGCTGGGAGCGCGGATCCTGGACACTTATTCCAGGGACACTTATGCGCTCGAACAGTCTCTCACTTTCGTCCAGGCGCTCATCCAGAAGGACACCTCCGAAGTGCGCTGCACCAACGGCGAGCCTCCGGTTTTCGTCAAGCCCGAGAAAGTAGTTGGAGTGATTGGGGCTTCGGGGAGTTCGGTCTCCATCATGGTAGCCAACATCCTGAGGCTTTTCCAGGTAGGGGGGCGCTCCCTCCGGGGCAGAGCGCGCCGTAGCTCCCCGCGCTCTTTATCCTGAAGGCTGGCTTGGACTCCAGGGGTGCGGGGTCTGGTCAGCCTTCGCTCATTTCCACCCTGGAGATCCTGCCGAATCCCTCCCACCTCACCCGAGGAGGTACTTTCCCTGCTTGATTCATTTCCCTTCCATCTCTCCCCTGTCCGCGCTCCACTCCATCCGGCTTGACATTCTGGATTTATGGCCCCATTGACAAGAAACAGTCTCCGAAAAACAAGACGATGATTTAAATGGGTTTGCATTAGAGTGAAATATGGTTCCAAAACAGGCTTGTAAAAGTGCCGGGCTCCTGTGAGAGCCACTTAGGCGCAAGGAATATGAAAGATGAGAAGACGCCTAGAAACTAGGCATTTCTCAACTCTCCAGCTTCCCTGCCCCAAGCCGCCTGACAAGCTGCAGCTCCCTTGGAAAATTTCGAGAAGAGCTTAGGGAGGCAGTTCTTAAACCGAAGGCTAGGTCTTCACCTACATTTGGACGTGAATTGCCCATTTCGCTTGGGTTGGATTTCCCGACCTGTAACCTGTCTCTGCGAGGGTATGGGGCGGAAGGCGTGGGGACTGTCCTCAAGCGGGGAGAAGCCACCCGCAGACGTGCCCCCAGGTGATTTGCTCTGGGCAGTTGTTTACACCGTCTAAACTGCCTTTGCGATCCGGCCACTGGCAGGAGCCGGGCGATCCGCTTTCTACTCCTGCCAGCTCAGAGCCCGGAGGTGAGCTCATGCTAACTGCGAAACACAGTCGCTTTTTCTGCACCCACCCGGTGCCCATCCTTTCCCACGACCTCCCTAACGCAGCCCCCAGCCCCAGTCCTGGGTTTTGAGGACGATTCTCAGAGCCAGACAAGAAGGCGCCTGGAGGGAGGCAATAGGGTGCGCTGAGCAAGGCCGGGCGGTCCTCTAGCTCCGGGTGCAGGCGGGCAACGGCGGAAGATGCGAGGACGGCGGATCGGACCCGCTGAGCGGTGGGCGGTGCTGCAGTGCTCTCTCACCGCCTGCTCCCGCAGCCTCGGCCCCACGGCTCCTGTGCCGCCCTGGGTATAGATGGATGGCTTCTGGATGAAGAAATTGAGTTTCAGGGTCTGCGTGATTATGGGTTCTCTTGTTTCTCTGTCTTTCTTCCTGTGTGTCTCTCTCGTTGTGTCTCTTTCTCCCTGCTTTTTTTTTTTTTTGTCTCTCTGTTTTTATGTTCTCCCTTTCAATTTCTGCCTCTCTTTTCCTTCTCTACCCCTATCTCCAAGTTTTTTGTTCATCTCTGTCTTGAAGTGATCCTTTCCTAATGCACAGCTCTCTCCCTGCCTGGTAGGACCCAAGCTCAGATAGTCCCTTCTCCAGATGTTCTGGCTGACCCTTATGCTCCCTGTAGCTAAAAAGTTGGCTCCCTCTCAAGTGCCTTTCCTGAAGCATGTTGGGTTTCTGGAGGGGACTCCTTGTGAGAGTCAAGCTGTCACTACATCAGCACCCAGGGGTATGAAGTTTGTGTTTGTGCCAGAAGGAGGGGTGCCTGTCTAAGGCTGCAGTCTGGTATGGCCCCTCTGAGCCTCTGAGCATCCCTAGCACCTGTTGAGTATGCCACCTCTAGATGTTTGCAAGGCCAAAAGTGCTTCTGGGCAGCCTTCACTTTGAGGTAATGCTTTCAGGAAGAGCCTGGGTTGTTGTAAGCAAAACCCAGAAGCACTTCCTTTACCTCTGAGCTTAAACTAGAGAACCTGAGGAGGCAGCGCTGCAGGGAGGATGAGGCCAGAGGTCACCTGAGAACCACAGGGGCAACTCACAGTATTTTTACTGGAGCTCTGGGGGTTGAAGGCACATTTGCTGTTTGACATTTTAAAAATTATTTTGGTGCCTTCACTTGGAGCTTGGGCAGTACTGCAGATGGGCCTGCCTGTTGAAAAAAGAGTGAAATCTTAAAGTCAAGAGAGAGCTTGCAGACTAGGCTGAAGGATTGTGTTTGCTGAAAAAGATTCCAGGGGGAGCTGATTCCTTCTCTGGTGTGTGGATCTGAGGCACTTGCAAGAAAAGAGAACGCTTGCCTTATGCCTAGTTCCCCCGTTCCCTGGGCTGGGAAGGAAAGGAACTGAATGCCAGCATTAGCAGTGTGCGTTGGGACCAAAACCATTCAGAAAAAACACTGTCATTTTCCTCTAATTTGCAAATTGCAGCTATTCATGTTGGATTAAACAGCTGAGGGAAAAGAGCCCCCAGTTTTCACCTGCATTTATTGAGAAGAGGCTGGTAGTAGGAGGGATGCACCAACTTGTAGCTTGTGCTGCAAGCTGGATATAAGCTTGGTGTGAGCATCCTGGTTAACCACTGCCCATGTTCAAATATACAGAGATAGATTTCCAACAATCTCTTCCAGTATCCTTATTTTTGCATGTGATCTTAGAAGCTCCTGGCATGTAAGTCCAGTCCCCAGTTTCCCAGCCTCTGTAAACCTGCAAAATGAATAGAGAGAATAGTGGAACTCAGACCTATTGTTCAAAGACACAGTCACTTTAGGGAAAGAGGAAAAGAACGGGTAGGTGAATCTTCTCTGGGATTACAGGGTTCAGCTCAATGAAGACTGTCCTGTATAAAAGAAACTCCTCTAAATGGTTGAATTCTTAGCTCTCCGGAGATTTGAGTTTTCTTTTCCCCAGTCCCTGTGGGTTGCTGTGGGGAATGTGCCAAACCTATCATTTGAGATAAAAATTTATGGTGAGGTAAGCTTCTAGGCTGGGGGAAGGAAGACTTAGTGACTGAAATGGGGGATGCTAAGCACTGGGGGGCAGGAAGGAACAAGGACCTAGTAATGGATGTAACAAATGCTGCAGCTGCCAGCAAAGCCTGGATTGAAGTTCCTTCCTGCAAATGAGGACCCGGGCAAGAATGACCACTCAGATGTAAACAGTGTCTCTGACTGGGAATTCTCATCTGCCTGCCGGTGGGCCAGAGCTGAGCAAGTCCTTTCTCTCCTCTGTATGCACACTGAGTTGGTTAGTAAGTGACATGTCACAGGACATGAATCATATTCAGTGGATCTTTCAAATCCAGGAGTTTGAGGCTAATGAAATTAGTGTGTGGCCAGGGCTCTGCCAACTAGAATTAAGTCACTGCAGCCACCCTGCAATGCATTTTCAGCCTGAAGGGAGCATCAGGGGGGAATTTCGGGAGATTTTTTTCTGAGCCTGTACAAAATAATACTCTCCTAATGCTAAGAAAGATTAAATGTAAATTAATATTGACTACGAGTAACATATTTAAAAAATAATCGCCGAGTGGGGGATGGCTTAAAGTGGAGAGATTATATAATATGGTGTCCAAAGAATAAATCTCCTCTGACCACTGTTTCATGGGCTATAAGTAAGATATATTACAATGGAAAGTAATGGGAACGTTTTTATTCAAGGCTTCTCTGCTATTGACTTGAGAGCAAACACTCTGAGAGTATAAATTACTCTTGCTATGTGCTGACTCTGAATGAACAATATTTCATGTGCAGTGACATGGTCTAAGCTATAGACTTGGAATTGAATGGCATCTGTTTCAATTGTTTTGTTCTCTCAAGAGCAACTAGATAGAAAAAAGTGGTCAATTTGACCCTTGTGGGAGCGTGTTGCAAATCTAAACCTGTGTCCCTCATACCATAAATTAAATACATTTGTAAATTTGTAAGTGTTTTCCTTCTGTTCATTGATGCTTGAGTATAATCTCAAACTTTGGGAGCAACATTTTATACATAAGTACTTGGTTTTCTTCCTTTTTTCTTTCTCTTTCTCCTCTCTCTCTCTCTCTGTTTCTATCTCTCTCTCTTTCTCCATCTTATGTAATTGGATAGAACTGGGCACCTAGGATGATGTGGTGTCACTATAGTGGGATTTTTTTTTAAAAAAAAAAAACAACTCTAACTTACCCTTTTAAAAATTTCATAAATACAGGTGTCAGTGCCATTTGGAATAGTCTCTATAACAATTTCTGTCTCCACATTTACTGTGTTTCAGCAAATTTACCTAACAGATGGTGAGTGGGCAATTTTTAAAGGGGCATTTTTTAAAAGAGCGGAGAGGGAAGGAATAGAGACAGGCACATTCTACATTTGAAGTTACCTCCACGTGTATTTTATGTATGTATACCCATACAATTAAGAAGTCTTTGGATGTTTTATCTTCAAGAATAATTCAGATAATGGATTACTTGAATTATCATAAACATTTAGGGTTTAACAGATTTGTTACATATAGACGTTGTATCATGGATTTAAAAGACCATAGCCAGCGGGCAGCGGCGGGCGGAGCGACCGAGGGGCGGCGCGGGCTGGGCGGCGGGTGCGGGGGTCCGTGCTTCCTCGCGGTGGAGGGCTGGGGTTCGCCGGAGACGCCGGGTTGCTCCGCGTTGCCAGGTTACCGAGCGCGTGCCCCGCGCCCGCTCTTCCGCCCGGGCCGCCCTCGGCGCCGCCTGAGCCGCGGTGCGGGCTGCGCGGGGCGCCGGTTCCGCGTAAGCCTGGGTCGGGCGCTGCGTGCGGGACTCTCGTCGCGCGTGGACAGGGAGCGAGCGTGCGGGGGACGTAGGGCGCCGACCTGAGGCTCCCCGGCGCTCCGGCTCCGCTCAGGGCGCCCGCTCAGGGGCCTCCGGCGCGAGGCCCCCTTTGTGGTCAAGATGGCGGCGCCCAGGCGGGCCGCGCCGAGGTGAGCTGGAGCCGGGCCCGGAGAGTGGCGAGTCTGCCACGCCCAGGACTTGGACCCCGGGCTGGTCTCCCGTCTCCCGGGGAGCGGCGGGTGAGTGGGCGCGGCCGCGCGTAGGTCTCTCTCGTGGGGTGGTCAGCTCTCCGTGCGTCCGCGGACTTCTGTCGTCTGATAGATCTGGGGTGGCCTAGGTTGGAGGCGAGGGTGCTTGATTGGGGAAACCTGAGGGGTTTAAGGACTCTGTTGGGATCGTTTCAGACCCCAGCAAGAAGCTGAGCAAGTTTCTTCCTGACTCTCTTCCCGGCTAAGTTTTCTCGCTTCTCTGAAGGCGCCAGGTTTTCTGAATCACCTTGTTACCCGGGGGGATACAGTTGGTGGTTCTGACCGTGGAACGTAGGACCCGGCGCGGGGAAGCCTGAGCTGGTTCTAGTTACTTTGTTTGCAAAGCACTTGTCTTGTCTTTGGAATCTTTGTGTATGTAACCAACGTTGGGAAGAGCCAGCGTTTTCTCCTCCAAAACACTGCGAGGGGTAACTTTATACGTAAGAAACAAGTGGGCGTTCACATCCATCTCTTTTCCAGCCACTGAGTTTTGGTTGTGTTTCCTTTCTTTAAGTTTGTCTCGTTCTGAAGTGATAACAACAACAACAAAAAAGACCATAGCCAATTACACAAAGTATACTCTAGTCTCAGTCCTGCCATTAATTAGCTTAAGTCATTTAATTTTTCTAGGCCTCATTTTTCTCATGTGATGTTTTTTCATTGAAAAAGTATAGTTTCTAGAAGTCTCTAATCTCTGTGTCATAGTTCAGCTTGGAGAAAACCTGTTCTTATCCAAACTCCATGACATTGTATTTCCAGCTCCAACTTTGGACTTTGAGTGAGTTGGGGGCAACTTTTTAAGGATATTTTCACACAGCTTTTTTAGTTAATATCAGTCTAGCTGACTTGTCATACTCAGACTTTCTCCCATATTCTTTTACCAGTGTGTTCCTTAGTCATATATATAAAGACTGTTGTGGGAAAAATGACCTCCTGGGTCAGCTTACTGCTGATCCTATTCAGTGGAGTGAGAATTTCCATGGCACTGATTAAAACAAATCCTGAATTTCATGGACTTAAGATAGCAGAGAGGGGCTTCCCTGGTGGTGCAGTGGTTGAGAGTCCGCCTGCCGATGCAGGGGACACGGGTTCGTGACCCGATCCGGGAAGATCCCACATGCTGCGGAGTGGCTGGGCCTGTGAGCCATGGCTGCTGAGCCTGCGCGTCCGGAGCCTGTGCTCCGCAACGGGAGAGGCCGCAACAGTGAGAGGCCCGCGTACCGCAAAGAAAAAAAAAAAAAAAAGATAGCAGAGAGGCTAAGAGGTTTGAAGTTAGACATCCCCAAGTGTGAATTCTACTGTGACCCTCTTCTAGCTCTAGAACCTTGAGGAAGTTGCTTAAACTTTCTGATCTTCACTACTAGTTTCCTCATCTGTATCTTTTTCAGGACTATTTATCAAGCATCTTCCTGTTCTCTATGCTTGGACGTATCAATGAATAAATTAGACAAGAGCCTTTGCCTGCGTGCTCCTTCTTGCATGCTTTCTCCCTCCTTACACTCTCGTGTGGAAACGGATGTTATAAATAAATTCTATGCTTTGTCACAGGTTGATGGGCGCTACGGGATAAGGAAAAGGATGTGAAGCTCACTGAAGAGGCTTGGGTTGGGAGTGCTGGAGGAGTGTACAGGTAGGTTCTGATTTTAAATAGGGTAGTCAGGGTGGATTTTATAAGTTGACATTTGAGCAAAGACTTGAAGTGAGGGAGTTGTCAGAATGTATGAGGGGGAGACCACTCCCTGGGAGCAAGAATAACCAGTCCCAAAACTCTAAGGCAGAAATATGCCAGGCAGCTTGGAGGAATATCAAGGAGGCCACCCTGGCTGACTTAGTCAGTGGGGAGGAAGAGACAGCAGGAGGGCTGTAGGTCGGATATGTGATGGGATGGATTGGGTAAGTCCTGGGAGGCCATCACATGCATTGTGTCTTTTACTCTAAATGTAGGCAGCCAGGGGCAGGATTTCAGCCGAGGTGTGGCATGAACTGTCTCTTGTTTGAAAAGCATAACTCTATCTGTGGTCTTGAGGATGTGGGGAGAGAGTGGAGTCAGGGAGAATCTCGGGAGGTGACTACAGGATCCTCGAGGTCTATGTTGGTGTCCTGCACCAGGCTGCTAGCGGCTGGTAATTCTCAGAAGTGGCACATTGGGAAGGTTGTGACAGCATTTCATGGTAGATTGAATGCAAGAATGGAAAGGAAGAGGGGGTCAAGGGTGAATTCGAGATTTAGGGCCTGGGGAACTGGAAAGGTGTGGTTACTGTCACCTAAGATGGAAAAAGTTTGGGGTAGAGCATGTTTGGGGGATTAAAGACCAGTTTTGGAGGTATAAGATTTGAGATGTTTTCGTGACGTCCAAGTAGAGATGCTGAGTACACAGTTGGATACACAAGTCTGCAGTTCTGAAGAAAGATCTAAACTAGAGATACACTTTAATACAATGGAGATATTAAGAATAATTACATGGAAGCGCTATTTTAAAGATAAAATGAAGTAATGCAATTAGCCCTCTGTCTTCTCAAAACATTTAATAACTGTTAGCTAAAATAATTACCTGAAACAAAAAAATACCTATAGTTTCTTTTGTTGTTTGCAGTAAAAGTGAATAAAACGTCACAATTATTTTAATAGTATTTGTGACACAGTAGTTGTAGTTAAGACACCATGACTACAAACATTTACAATAAACCTTTCGATCTCCTACTTTTCACTCTGATAGGGTACTTGGAACCATATTTTGTAAGGTTTAAGTTAGTTGTTATAGGGTACCTCTTTAATTAGAAGTAATTCTGAACTGTCTAGTTCCATGCAGTTTTATATACATATATGTATAATTATTATTTTATGATTTATCAAACTCAGTTGAAAATTTGCATCACTGATATACATTAGAATTTAAGCATTTACCCAGGTATTCAAGGAAAAAAATGTACTTGTCTTGTAATTTCCATAGGGGTACTTACTTTCACATCTTCCCTTCACTTTGCAATTGAAAACATGGCAGGGGAAATATTATCTTACTGGTCTTTGAGTTCCCCTTAGCTATCTGCAAGTCTTTAAACAGCCTTTGTGGCTTAACCAAAATTCTCTTCCATCTTCATTCCACTAACAGATATTGGTCTAAGCATGTACTTATACTAAAAAATGCATGACCACGTTGTCTCTACACATCTATAATTTTATGTTAACACTATCATTATGTAAGCTATACTTTAATTGTAATTATAACAGATTTTATGTCAACACACATCCATTTCTAGTGTTCATCTGATGTTCAAGGGGAGAGCAGCATATCGTAAATTTTATCAAAATATAACATCTGAAGAATAGAACAGAGGGTAATTGTGTAATTCTGTATTCACTCTAACTAAGTTCAGTGGAGTTGGCATAATAGAATTAAGATGAAAAAAAAAAAGACATTGAGGTACCATGGCTCCCTCTCCTAACACACCCTTTTCGTATCCGAGAGCAGAGACTCGGCACCTTTCTGTACAGAAATGGAGACAGGAAGAGGCCAGAGGATGAATGACAGGCACGAATGAGGTGGAACTTGAAGAGCAACATGGAAATGAAATACTTCTTTTGTATTTGGTAGGTGGGGAAAATGTACCAGTGTGTATGCCTACTGGGACCACGTTTTCCAGAACAGTTAAGCCCAGTGTCAACTATGCTGTCCCACCTTCCTTGTAAGTAAGTAGGAACATACTGTTACTTGAATCTTTACTTCCTGTTTCTTGATACCTGGTTGAGAAGATTATCACAGGAACTGCATCTTGTTAGCAAATACACTGTTTTGAAATGATTGACACTCACTGAAGAGTGGCAACTCCAAGCTTGCTCTCTCTTGATCTTGGACTATTTAAGTCTGGAGTGTAGGAGTGGGTTATGGGGAAAGACCATTGGAATTCTTATGTCTTCAGCATAATGGTTATAGCATAATGGTTAGGAGTGTAGGTGCTGGTTCAAATCTCTGCTTTCCACTTGCTAACCATATGAGCTTGGGCAATTTACCTGATTACCTGAACCTCAATACTCCTGCCTATAAAATGATGTTAATAATATTTCATCCTCATAGACTTGTTTTCAATGTTAAAATGAAGTCACTTACACCAAGCACTTAATACAATGCCTAGAGCATAGTAAAGTCTATTATTATTACTATTACTACTACTACTACTACTATTATTATTATTACTATCACGATGCCAGGTGCTATTTTTCCTATTCCTTATTCCATTATCTTCTGCCCTGTCCCCCCATTTCTGTCTTGTTTCTGTACAAGGGTAGGTTTGTCACAGAGCATTTTCTTTCCCTAGTGTCTGACTCTTAGTCATCAAGGTGACTGGTCCACGACCCGGCATTCATTGCTACTCGTTGAAGCAACCCATTTTGAGAAGGGGAGTTGGATATTGATGCCAAGTTGGGTCAATGAGAGAGAATTTTCTCTCTTCTGCACTCCGAGCGCTAAGTGAAATATTCAGGCCTCAGAAGGAGAATCAGGCAAAGGGCAACATGCTTAATTTCATACCTTAGTGATTAAGAACAAGTCAGACAGGCTGGATTTGAACTCATTTCCGTCATGTACTGACAACGGGATCTTAGGTGCATTTGTAACCCCTCTGAGGCTCAGTCAACATCTGAAAGAGACGAATAACATTATCAGGACCTAGCGTATAGCCTCGTTGTAATAAGTGAGTAAATCCTTTTAAAGCGTTCAGCACGTTGTTTGGCATATAAACACTTAATAAAATATAGCTTCTTTGACTACTCCCGCTGCTAATATTATTAAGTAGCTGAGCAGATCCGAGGCCCATTTTTTTCTTAGATTGCACATAATCGTTTGGACAACCAGCTCACATTGATCAACCGTTGCTTATATATAAACCCCCATGAACCCAAAGGTGCTTTAACTCTCTCGCAGTCAGAGCCTGTTCTGGGGGCAGAAGCAACACCGGCACTACCCCCGTCATCTTTGCCTTTATTGTCACTACACTCGCCTGCCGTACTGAGCACTTTCTGTGTGCCAGGCACCAAATTTAGCCCTGCGTATGCACTATATCGTGTAGTTCTCACACTCAGGTGGGAGACATTATCATCATCTCCAATTTTCAGATAAAGACGCTGAGGTGTTGGAAAGGTAAGAAACTTGACCCACAGCAAGAGATGGAGCCGGAGTATTCAAACCCTTCTCTCTGACCTCAAGAACCCTTAAATATTAGCCTACTACTACATCCTGGTAAGAAAATCTGCTTCCAGCCACTCTGGTGAGAGTAGAAATGATTCTCAATCCCCACATTCCTCTATTGCCCATGCCATCCTAGCCTCAGGACCAGGGGGGAAAGGAAGTGATCTCTTCAAAGAGCAGCCAAAGGGAGCCTTCTCCCTTCTGCCTTTTCATAATCAACTAACCAATATTTTACTTCCTTCTTAAGAGTCCCCACATGTTCCTTTTGGTACTTAGCTTGGCGTTTTAGAATTCTGACATTCTGTACATGACTCATCCACTGTATTTCATGTTAATTTATTGAGGTCAAGTATAGGGTCTTACTCATCCTGAAGTCCAGTTATCCCCTGTCGCATCTAACTCTGTTCTTTTCTTCTTGTAGGACATCTGCAGATATTTATTTGAATTTCGTTGAATTGTTCTCATCAATAGTACATTAAAAGTTATACAGAAAGGGCTTTCTTATAAGGAAAACCATCTAAATAGATTTCTAGCTGTTTACTTTTTATAGCACTATTATAGAGATTATAGATCTCCAGGTAATATTTTTTATATTGAGTTCTTCATATCATCTTATTTTTACATATAATGATAAATCCGAATTTTCTCTATCAAAGCTCCGAGACTTCACTGGCTTGTAACTTAGCTTGTTGATTATGTGTTGTTGACTTTTCCATTTACAATGATATTTGATCCTGGTAAGGATGGGGCTGGGTGGGAAGGTACATCTTAGGGCCATAAATTGGTTTTGTAGAGAACTAACATAAAGCTCTAAAGTCTCATCATATTTCTGCAGAACTCATGAATCATTTTATTATAATTCCATTCATTCAGGGAGTATAAAACCATTTTCAAATTGTTATTCCTAATTTGTTCATCTTCTCTTCCTTAGTCTTAGTGAGAAGAGAGCAGGCTGAATGGAAGAAAGTCATTACGACCACTGGGGCCACTAGGGTAGGCATCAGTCCCAGAGTTTTGTTTTCATCTCTCCGCTATTAATATTGGCTAATGTCTTGAGTGCTTACTTGGTGCAAATTACTTAGCCGACCATGGCAAATGGATTGTGTCATTTCATCCCCTGATAGTCATACAATTAATGTATGTATTATTATGATATCCCATAATGCATAAATGGAACAGAGCCTCAGAAGTAGTTATTTGCTCATGAAAATATGGTAGATGTGGAATTTGGACTCAGGTCTGATAGACTCCTAAATCACTCCTAGTGATTTTTACCACTAAATTAAAGTTGTATACCTCTGGAGAGTAGATAGTTTCTAAAATTTCCTCAGCTGTAACGTTTTATAATTAAATTTTTGTCTGATTGCAAGCTTAACAATTAAGATGGGTAGGAAGGCATGCCAGCCTGTTGAATGGAATTTCCCTGAAATAAGCCTGTTTTATGACACCAGTTCACTCATTCATTCATTCAGCATGTATTGAATGTTTGCTCTGTGCAAAGGCATTTTAGGCATCACAGTGGAGTGAGCGCCCCTTCCATAGACTCTCCTGCAGCACTCAGAGAAGTCTTGGACTGGTTTGCCTGTTATGGAATGGGGCTTGGTGATAGAAGCCTGGTTTGTCCTGCACTGATAAAACTAAGACATACTCATATGAGTTTATAGGCATCTTGAAGCTGTGGGATAGTAACACACATGAATCTTACCATTTTTGCCTGGGATTAATGATATAAAGGCTTTGGATTTGGGTATGGAAAATGGGTGCAATTATGGGCGTGTTGGTTCTACATATATATGGACATCACGTGTCATCAGCCTGCAGCTACCTGCCATTCCTCACTACTCCTTTTCACAAACCAAACAAGTACCTTCTTACCTCTCCTGTGGATAAGCTCTTGACAGTGGCACTAGGGCCTCCCTCAATAAGTACATCATTGGCTAAACCAGTGGTTTCTCAGATATGCTCATTGAACAACCCTTAAGGTGGATTGACATTCCGCTGCCTAGAATAGAATATGGTGTTCTTTAGAAATCGGGGGGAAAAAATAGGCCACCAGATGTACTTTCTTTAATTTAAATCGTTTATATATATGTGTATATATATATATATATATGAACAGTTGTTATATATGTGTATGTATACTTGTTCATATATATGAATGATTTAAAATTGAAGATATATATATGTACATATATTTGTGTATAAATATATATAAATACACACACATATGTATATAAATATACACACACACATATATATGTATATTTAAATTTTGGCTTCTGTTAGCAAGTAGTAAATTAAATTATTAGCAGATCCATACTGCAGGGAAATAACCAATCAGATTTCATTCAATAGCTTGCTTTTTTGTAGATTTATGGTTGTGATTTTATATCTGCAGGTATGTTTGCTGAAGAAAATATTTCTACCACTTTTCACAAAATTAAATTCATTTAATACCAATGCAGCATGTCTCAAATGTCTTAATACAGTTTTAATCTTGAATCACATCAGAAGTATGAAATTAGAAACATACCCCAAAATCATTTGAAGATATAATTACTTTCATTTCCCTTATACTTTTGAGACTTTTGAAAAATAAGTATTTAGTTGTACTTATCTGTTTCTGTCTCTCTAAGGATAGCAAACACTGAAACACAATTCTTTTTAAAAGTCAATATTAAAAATATATTGTCCAAGATGATCAAAACTAAGGAAGTGGCAAAGAAATTCAAAAATTTAAACTTTCAAAGGGTGCTTTTTTTGTGAATGTGTAGTACTTGTTCTTCTGAAGGAATTAATCTTTTTAAAAATTTAATTAACTTATTTTTTATTGACGTATACTTGGTTTGCAGCGTTGTGTTAATTACTGCTGTACAGCACAGTGACTCTGTTATACATAGGTATATACATTCTTTTTCATATTCTTTTCCATTATGGTTTATCACAGGATATTGAATATAGTTCCCTGTGCTATATAGTAGGACCTTGTTGTTTAGCCAATCTATATATACCAGTTTGCATCTGCTAATCCCAAACTCCCAGTTCATCCCGCTCCCACCTGCTTTCCCCTTGGCAGCCACCAGTCTATTCTCTATGTCTCTGATTCTGTTTCTGTTTCATAGATAGGTTCATTTGTGTCATATTTTAGATTCCACATATAAGTGGTATCATGGTATTTGTCTTTCTCTTTCTGACTTACTTTGCTTAGTATGATAATCTCTAGCTGCATCCATGTTGCTGCTGCAAATGGCATTATTTCATTCTTTTTTTTATGGCTGAGTAGTATTTCATTGTATATATGTACCACATCGTCTTTATCCATTCATCTGTTGATGGACATTTAGGTTGTTTCCATGTCTTGGCTATTGTGAATATTGCTGCTGTGAAGATCAGGGTGAATGTGTCTTTTTGAATTATAGTTTGGTCTGGATATACGCCCAGGAGTGGGATTGCTGGATCATATGGTAGGTCTATTTTTAGTTTTCTGAGGAACCTCCATACTGTTTTCCACAGTGGCTGCACCAACTTACATTCCCACCAACAGTGTTGTAGGAGGGTTCCCTTTTCTCCACACCCTCTCCAGCATATGTTATTTGTAGACTTTTTAATGATGGCCATTCTGACTGGTGTGAGGTGGTACCTCATGGTAGTTTTGATTTGCATTTCTTTAATAATTGGCAGTATTGAGCATCTTTTCATGTGCCTATTGGCCATCTGTATTTCTTCTTTGGAGAAATGTTTCTTTAAGTCTTCTGCCTATTTTTTGATTGGGTTATTTGCTTTTATTGTCTTCAAGTCGTATGAGCTGTTTGTATATTTTGGAAATTAAGCCCTTGCTGGTCGCATCATTTGCAAATATTTTCTCCCATTCTGTAGGTTGTCTTTTCATTTTCATTTGTTTCCTTTGCTGTGTAAAAGCTTGTAAGTTTGATTCGGTCCCCTTTGTTTATTTTCATTTTTATTTCTATTGTCTTGGGAGACTGACCTAAGAAAACATTGGTATGATTTATGTCAGAGAATATTTTGCCTGTGTTCTCTTCTAGAAGTTTTATGGTGTCATGTCTTATGTTTAAGTCTTTAAGACATTTTGAGTTTATTTTCGTGTATGGTGAAAGGATGTGTTCTAACTTCACTGGTTTATATAAGGCTGTCCAACGTTACCAACACCACTTGCGGAAGAGACTGTCTCGTTCCCATTATATATTCTTGCCTCCTTTGTCAAAGATTAATTGTCAAAGATTAACTGAGGTGTGTGGGTTTATTTCTGGGCTCTGTATTCTGTTCCATTGATCCATATGTCTGTTTTTGTGCCAATACCATGCTGTTTTGATTACTGTGACTTTGGAGTACTGTCTGAGTCTGGGGTGGCCATGCCTCCAACGTTGTTCTTTTTCTTCCGGATTGCTTTGGCAATTCTGGGTCTTTTATGGTTCTGTATGAATTTTAGGATTATTTGTTCTAATTGCGTGAAAAATGTCCTGGGTAATTTGATAGGGATCGCATTAAATCTGTAGATTGCTTTGGGTAGTATGAGCATTTTAACAATGTTAATTCCTCCAACCCAAGAACATGAGATGTCTTTCCATTTCTTTGAATCATCTTCACTTTCCTTTATTAATGTTTTACAGTTCTCAGCATATAAGTCTTTTGCCTTCTTGGTGAGGTTTATTCCTAAGTATTTTATTTTTGGGGTTGTGATTTTAAAAGGCATTGTTTTTTTACATTCCCTTTCCGATATTTCATTGTTGGTATAAAGAAATGCAGCCAATTTCTGTATGTTAATCTTGTATTCTGCTACCTTGCTGAATTCGTTTATCAGTTGTAGTAGTTTTCATGTAGAGTCTTTAGGGTTTTCTATATGTAGTATCATATCATCTGCATATAATGACAATTTTACCTCTTCCTGAAGGAATTAATCTTGAAGTTCTACTAAGACGTTTGGGATACCTGTTTTAATGAGCCACTACTTCCTGCCTGAGATTGCACTATGCACCAGAGATTCTAGAATTAGCATAATAAAACTAATAATGCAAACAACAACAACAAATCTTCACAAACCTTCCTTGCAAGGAAGTAAAGTCCACTGGAAAAGCAGACAAGTGAAACACACATTCAAAATGGCAGTGATTCTCAAACATTTATGTGCTGAAAAATCATGACAAGCATGATAACCAGGGCAATTACTAGACCCCTTCTCCAGCTGGTCAGGTGTAAGGTCCTGTAACTCTATTTTTGGTGAATGCCTCCAGGAGAGTCTGAGACAGATGTTCTCAGTTGTCGTCGACCTTTAGTGTGCATCAGATTTGCCTGAGAATATCGTTAAAACACAGATTGCTGGGCTCCAGTGCCAGAGTTCTAACCAGTTCCCAGGTGTGGCTGATATTGCTGGCCCAGGGACCACATTTTGAGAACCACCTTTCAAAACTCTGCAGTATGCGATTGTGTGTGTTGTGAATGAGACGGGCCCAGAGAACCAAAGGAGGGCAAAGGGACTCTGCCCTAAATTAGCCAGAGGTAACAATAGCAGCTAGAATTGATTGACCCAAGAAAAAATTATAAGAACTTTACCTGCATTTGCTCATTTAATCCTTTCAGTAAGGTACATAGGTGCTACTTAGTGTTCCTCTTTTACAGGGGTGTCCAGAGAAGGTAACTACTTTGCCCATGTCCTAAACTGGTAAGTAACAGATTAAGAATTCAAGTCTAGGAAGTCTGATTCCAGAGCCCACACCTCTACCCTTTCTGCATGTAGAGAGGAGTAAAGGGTTGTCAGTGAAGCCTTCCTGGGGCCCCTGGCCTCTGAGTGTAGATAAAAGGATGAGTGGACATAAAGATCATTATTTGTGTGTGGTGGGGGTAGGGGAGGAAGTATCAGGGCTTCCAGAAGAGCCCATCCTCCCCATACATCTGCTATAAGCAAGTCTGATGATCAGGAGTCCGGAACATGAGTATGACTATGGGATACGGAGAAGGGTTCTAGAACCCTGAGGTTAGAGTTCTGGATCAGTTAGTAGGTGACAGAAAGTGAATGAGTGATTTCCCTTACTTTCCACGGGTAGCAGGAAGTTTGGAGTTAGTCCCTCTAGCGTTAGTCCAGCCGCTGAAGGGCATCACCAGGGGACTGCGTTGCTTAGCTCTTCCAGCTTCCACATCTCTAGCACGTCCACATAGCTTCAAAGTGACCCCAGAATCTCCAATAGTGTTCCAGCAATTTGGGCAGGAAGAAAGAAAAGGGAAAAAAAAAAAGGAATTAAGTAAGAAAAAAAAGGCAGTGTGTAAATCAGAGAGCAAATTTTTTACCACAGATGGTCAGCAGACTTGCACTTAGATCTCATCAGCTCGGATTTTAAACTGGCCACCTTAGCCTTAAGGATAATGGGGTCTCCTAAACCAGGGCTCTGATAGTAAGGAATAAGGAGAGAGTGGTACTGATTAGCAGTGCCTGCTGTCCCAAACAAATATTATCCCCAAACTATTTTTTTATCCTATATTTTACTTTAAAGAATGAAGGGGAAACATTATGTATCTGTAAATAGCCTTTTAGAAAGGGTACAATTATATAGTTATACAACCCCCTGGAGGGCTCCTTTCTTCTAAAATCTCTTTAAAAACTGTTCAAGGTTAAGGACATTTTTATCTTAATTTAGTAACTTGCAGTGGATTATCTTGGAATGACATCTCTCTCTGCAGATGTTCTGTCAGGCTTTAGAAAATTCTAGAAGTGGACAGAGAAGTGTTATGGTACATGTATTTGCAATATGCACGTCTTTGAAATGAAATCCATTTAGGGACCAAAAGGCATTTCATGTCTTTGCTATACATTTTCACATATTTGCCTTTCCAGAATTCCTTTGAGCAAATCTGTTAGATGTAACCCATCTGTTTCTCCCATCTGAATTCTTTATTACTAAACATTCTTCAGTATGCTCTCACTCCCCTCTGTCAAAGGCGTTTCTCTGGGTCCTCACCCTTCTCATCTCATATGTGAATGTGTATCTTAAACTGGAGCAACAGTCTGCTATGACTTCTCCATAACTTGAAGAAACCGTCTTTGTGGGAAAAAAAGTAGACTTACTAACTTAAAATGCGCACAATGTTTCTGAGAATTAAAAACTAAGATAAAAACATAAGCAATGGAAAAAACTTACAGTTGATCCTTTTCAAATACTTTATTTTACAGAGAAGGCAACTGAGGTTTAAAGAAAAAATGCATTAGTTAAACACTAAATAATAAACCTTAAACCTCAGTGGAGCAACACATGGACGGTTCATTTCTCACTCACTCAGGAGTGTAGTATGGACTTTGGTGGTCTGAGGGTCAGTTTTCTGCTCAGTTATTCAGGGACCCACCACCTTCATCCAGTGGCTCTACGTTTGTCCTAAAAAGGAAAGGAGAGAGGAAGCTGCAAGCTACAATTATCAACTCGTTATCCTTCAGACATAAACTCTTCAGGTCACCTCTGGTCACATTCTTTGGAATAGAACCATACCCAGATGCAAGCGGAGATGGAGAATGTTGTTCCTATCTTGGTCCTAGTGATGCCTCTACAGGCTGGAGGAGCTAATTAAAGTGTAGTCAACAGCTCGTTGTTTCTGCCACAATGAGTGATTAGCCTAAGACTGTGGATTAATTATGTGTGTGTGTCACATATACATATAATACACACAAACATATATATGTGTGTGTATATATACATTTTTTAGCAAGAGTTGACACATGGGGCTTCTGCCGTATCAAAAGAGTACAAAATGCCTCTTGTTGCTTTTTCTTAATTGAAGTTGACTACTACTATCTATTTCCCTTCATTTTGCTACCTCCCCCCCGCCTTTCAGTATTATATGAAAATTCTGAAAGAAATAATTTCAAAGTTTCCAGTGCTTTTTTTTTTTTCCAGTGCTTTTAAAGGTAATAGAATACTCAGACCTTAACAATTTTCCTGTGTGAAACTTTTGCCAGACTAAAATAGTTAACTTATGAAAAGAGAAAATAAGCTGATTTTTTTTTTTTTTACACAAATACCCTGAGCCAGGGTGGAAAATAAATGGAAAATTGGAGGAATTTAGATCCTTTTGTTGTAAATTTAAATATTTTTAATTGTAAAAATAATACAGGCTCATTGCAGAAACTCCAAAATTGAAAGGATTTAAAGAAAAAAGGAAAAATAACTCAAAATCCCATTTCTGATAAATCATCTCTGTAACATTTTTGAGGGTATCTTTTGAAACTTTTTTGTGACGGGGTGCATATAAATACAATGCAAGTATAAAATACCTTTAATTATTATATCAAACTACAATACAGTTCTATAAGATTTTTATTTAGTAATATAAGTGATGATTACTCATCACCTAATAAAAATCTGCAGCATCATTTTTAATGGTTAACAGCATTCTATTATTTATTTAACCAGTCCCTACTGTTCAACATTTAGATTATTCCTGTTTTGCTTTGCTAAACAATGAGACAAGCATCCTTGTTCATATGTCTTTGAGCATTTGTTTATTTCCTTAGAGTGGACTTCTAGAACTTGAATGGCTGGTTGTCAGTTCTGGTACATACTGACATGTTGTCTTCCAGAAAGGTTACCATGCTTTTTATTTCTACCAAGAATTTAACATCCAGTGTGGTTTCTTACACACACTCATCAGTACCAGTATTATCAATATCAATACCAGTATTATCAAATTTTTTAAAACTTTGTCATTCTAGTCAGTAAAATATGGCACCTGAATTATTTTATTTGTATTTCTTTGATTAATAATAGCAAGGTTGAACATATTTTCATATCTTTATTGGCTGTTAATACTTTATGTTTGTGACTTTATGACATCCATTTTTCATCGATGTATAACAGCCTTTTATATATCAATGTGTTTATTTTGTTTGTTGTAAATGCAATTTTTTTCTCTTCATTTATTAATTTTTATTTTGTGTGTGTTGAACTTTTTTAATACTGTCAAGTCTATTCAAAAACCCTTTAATGAACACAACAAATGTGGAAAATCAGTCATTCTCCTGCATTTTGTAATCAATTTATTTCCTTTTGGGCAGTATGGAAATGTAAGTTCTTATTTCATCTTATGGTTGGAAAGAATCTATTCCCTTGGAAAGGGATTATAGTCTCCATGATGCAGTAATGGGAGATTTTATAGGGTAGGCAGGGTCTACAGAAGAAAAAACCCTAAATCACACTCCATTGGTGGTTGCCTTATTTATAAAAACGGCATTTGAGGTTGTGTGACTGCCATCAGGTAAGCAAAATTAATTTTTAGCATGAAATACTCCTATCAGCAAGAACAGCCTAGGATAGGCTAGCAGTAAGAAGTGAGGGGTTATGGGATTGGGGCATAGCCTCTGTTTCCTCCAATGCAGCTGGAAATTTAAACTCTGGGGCTCCTGCTTGATCCAATCAGCCCAGCTAGTATGTGTTGCCAGGTAGGGTGAATAGACTCAGAGGTACAAGAGCTCATCCTTGGTCCCCTCTGGAAATGAGCAGAGAATACTGTGTCAAGCAGAGGTGATCAGTCCATGGTCTGGAGACTTGGATCTCCTCACATAGTCCTTAAAGTCAGGGTGAGACAAAATGCCAATACAAATTATATTGATGACAGTATCAATGAGGTGACATTGAGTCCTTTGACCCAACGTGTGTCTGCAGTGTGCCATCCATTAGTAAATGGGCAAAGCCATTTGACAGATCTATCTGATACAATGAATGAATGTGACACTCATATTTTGAAAAACTGAAACTGTATCCATTTGTCAAGAACAGTGGCTACTTGTTCTGCTTTATTCCCCCTGGTAGAACTAGATAGCATTGCAGACAGTAAGACGTTCCGGCATTTCACCCTGGAGTAGCCCCAAAACTGAAGAAGCTGTCTTATCGGTAGTTAGCTCCTTGTCACCAAGAATATTAAAGTAGATTTGTATGATTAGCAAATTAAAGAGACTGTAGTGCCTACCACTACTGTAGTCACTAAGGCACCCAAGTTATTCTAAAGAAATCCTAATAATACATTAGGACCGTTTTGAATATTTTTATTTGATTAGCCATAATCTTCTAGTTATAACATCCATCACCATCTTGACCACTGAAACTTGGCCTTCTTTTCTTACAGCCTAGCCCTGTGGTCTTGGGCTAATCACTGACCTGCTTAGATACAATTTTCTTCTCTATGAAATAGAAACAATATTATATGCTTTGAAGGACTGCAGGAAGATGAGCTGTAATGTTTATCAAGTGCCTAGTAAGTAGCCTGGCCCATAATAAATACTTGGCTAATTGTAGATGTTAGTTTTATTTCCAAACATTGCTCTTTACTTTTGGAACTCTAAAATTTGTTTTGAGAGTGGAGGACTTGTTGTTTGGATTCCTCTAACACTCTCTGTATATTCTGTACTTCTATCCCTACATCATTTATATTAATGGAATAAATGATCTTTGGTCTGGTGATTCCAAGGTGACGAGGAGCTAAGTGGAGGTTCAGTATACACCTGGAAGTATGGATTTTCATGCCCAGTGCAAATGTGGGAAAGGCATTATTCCCACATTATAAAGGGGGTAAAGACCTCCAACTTGAGGAGACTCTGGGTTGAGAGATGAGAGATTTATAGGTACTGTGTTTATCCTACAGGGTACCACAGGGGCTTTTATGTTGTGTAGCAAGAATTTGCACCTTATACCCTTGTAGTTAGAAGTAAAGCATACCACATAACTAATATCTAGTAAGCATTAGAGTTAGAATAAATACCATTTATTTAACGTTTCCTTTGTGTTAAGCATTTTACAGTTACAACATATGGATGGATACTATATTGTAATGGTTAAGAGTGTAGTTTTTTGAGCTAGATAATCCTGGATTGGAATCTCGTCTTTATTACCTCTTTTTTTTGTTTTATTGAGGTATAATTGACAAAATTGTAAGATAGTCAAAGAGTATATCATGATGATTTGATATACATATGCGTTGCAAAAGGATCCTTCCCATCACGTTAATTAATACATCTAACAACTCATGACACCTTTTTCCTTTTTTTCTTTTTGTGGTGAGAACACTTAAGTTCTGTTCTCTCAGAAAATGTTAGTTATACAATACAGTATTATTGACTGTAGTAACTATGTTATACAGTAGATCCTCAGACCTTATTCATCCTGCAGCTGAAAGTTTGTACCCTTTTACCAATCTTCCCCTCTTTTCCCCACCCACACCCCAGCCCCTGGCAACCAGTTTTCTACTCTCTCTTTCTATGAGTGTGGCTTTTTTTCTTTTTAGATTCCATATATAAATGATATCATTCGTATTTATCTTGTCTGGCTTATTTCATCAGCATAATGCACTCCTGTTTCATCTATATTGTCACAAATGAAAGGATCTCCTTCATTTTTTAAGGCTGAATAATATTCCATTACCTCTTAAATGAGTGACTTTTGGTACATTGTTTACACTTTCTAAGCCTCAGGGTTTCTTTTCTTCTGTAAAAAAAAAAAAATATATATATATATACTAACAGGTTATTTTCTGATATGTGGAATGTTTGTTGAATCAACAAATAATTAGTTGAGATCATAAATGTGACACTTAGCACTGTATTAACATTTATTAATACTCTCCCTGTTAATTTCTACAATAAATTGTATAATAAGTAACAATAATAATAGTACTACTAGTAGTTTTAGAAAATGCATAGGATGTGCCAGGCATCATATACTGTACTACCCTCCTTCATGTGTACCACAAGTTACATGTGGATATCATCTTCCACGTTGTTTCCTTTAAAGAAAATTGAAGCTCAGCAAGATTGAGTAGCTTGCTCCAGGTATGAACTCAGGTCTGAATCACTCCACATATAGGTTCTTAATTACTCCATGTCTTTAATTCCACATCTGCATTTGTTTGTTGTTGTTTTTAACTTTTCAAGCATCTGATCTGAAATTCCTTTCTCTTTGGGGAATTTTCCACTTTGTGGATCTTGATGAGAAACAGAGCCTTCCTCTCGTTATACAAGCTGAACATGTCAGATACACTGTTTACTCACATGCTCAGTCTCCCTTACAGATGGAAAACAGTCGGGCGACCTCGGGTTGGCCAACTGCACTCCTCTCTTGGATTTTGAATTACAAATAAATGATGTAAAGAAGCAAGGCCAGCAGTGCTGGGTCAACCTCCTGTTTCCTGTTCCTGCTTGGTAGCAAGGCCAGCTAGGACTTATAACATCACTTTGGCCTGATCCTATAATTGCAATAGCATAGCCTTGGCTTTCGGTTGTTTAGTCTGCTTCTAGTTACTGAGACCTAACCATAAACTACCAAAAGTTTCCTTTTCTGCTCAAATTAGCCGTATCTGGTTCCTGATGATTACAAATAAGACCTTTCCTGATATACAATGGTGACCTACTTATCCAGGCAGATGTAACATCGTCCTGGCAGGGACAGAGGGCAGGCAAGTTCCTTGAACAGCTGAACACGAAGGAAAAGACCTAAGAAGGAAGAATTGAAGCCAGTTCTGCTTGTGTTATAATTCTACCCGCAGCTGCCTCTGCTTCACAGACCACATGCTAAGGACCGTGTCCCTTCCCCTGTAACAGACGAGCAAAGTAGACCCAGGCCTTCCAACCCAGAGACCAGCTGAGCTGTACCGTGGACAATCTAGGATGTGAAAGACTTCACTCAATGTCTTTGTCACTTGACACGTTGTTCCTCTCTTTGGGAAGTAGCTTCTTTGTGTGACAAGAATATGCTAAACCAACACTTAAGTGGACAGAGGTGAAAGATGCCAAAATTAGCTACAGAAAAAAAGGCTAAAGACTTGTATTTTCTGTTATTTGAAGGTGTTAAGACCCCACATAGAACATGAGTCCTTTAAAGGAAAGTTGTGAATGGCCCAGGGAATGTTGAATTTCCATGTGGCAATATGTTCTTGATCGGTCATGATGATGGTGATGGTAGCATCAGTAGCATTTATCAGTGTTTCCTGGGTGAGAGGCACTTTATCCTAATGACCTTTTATCCCCATGACGACCCTGTGAAGTAGGAAATACTGTTTCAGCATCTTCAGGGTTTTTCTTTCTTTCTTTTTTTTAATCAGGAATTTATCCTAGATCACAGTTGGGTGGTAGAACGACCAGAACTGGACACTAGCCTTTCCTGAATTCTCAGAGTGTGATCTTAGCAGTTGTATTGCCTGATGCAGAGCCATGTAAATGTTGCCAAAGCAATGAAACGTGTACCTATTTCTAACAGATTCTAACTCAAGCTCTGGGGTTAAGTGCAGAGCAGTTGAGTGTGATTGTCTTTACAGACAGTAGATAACTTAAGAGAAGTTGTTTAAAAAGTATATTTGCATATTGCACTACACTGTCATATCTGTGATTGGTTAGCTATTGAGTAACTAACACAAATCCCAATCCCATCTCTAATCTCATTCATCTCCTGTATGATATTTGACCTAATTGAGGCAGTTTTTTTTTGTTCTTTCCCACAAACACACATCGAACATCCAAAACATGCTTACCATTTGTGAGCATATTCTCTTAGTTATTTAGGAGTTGAGTAAGAGTGAGAGGGAAGGGCTTCCCTGGTGGCGCAGTGGTTGAGTGTTCTGCCTGCCGATGCAGGGGACGCGGGTTCGTGCCCCGGTCCGGGAAGATCCCACATGCCGCGGAGCGGCTGGGCCTGTGAGCCATGGCTGCTGAGCTTGCGCGTCCGGAGCCTGTGCTCCGCAACGGGAGAGGCCACAACAGTGAGAGGCCCGCGTACCACAAAAAAAGAAAAAAAAAAAAAAGAGTGAGAGAGAAAAAGACACATAAATATGAAATACGGTCATCATTTTTTTAATATCCTTTATGTTGTTAATCCCTCTTAGCATTTACTGCCATTCACTCATTTGTATTATTTGGGGTATAGCAGTTTATTCACACAGCATTTTTACATATGGCTTATCATTTGTATTCTATTTTAATAACACTAATAATTATAGACTATCGACAAACTCATCAGACCCTACATATTCATTTCAAAATCATGAAAATAAGGTGGAAAATGAGGTGTAAAGTGGAAAATCTATGTGTATGTTTTCATTGGTGGAATGAGCAGCTACCTGAATATCACTCCTTTAGCTTTTCCTTCAAATGGTGTACTTTTTCCTCCATGCATAGGAGTCACTTCCATTAGGTAAACAGTAGTCTTGAGGGCAAACCTCAGAAGTAGAAACAGGAGAACTTTTCAGTTATGGTAAAATCAAACATATTTTTCTTCAGTAGTGAAAAAAAAATTCTTCATGAGAAGTTCAACCACCGTGAGTTCCATGGTGAAAAACTTTCCCCTTATAGATGCAACTTCCCCCAGAATCCTGAGAAATGTCGGTAGTAGAGAGGGGTGTTGCATACACCTGTTTCATTTCCCTCTGACTTTTCCTTCTCCTTTCTCTATTGACATTAAAATCTATAGTGAAAGCACATAGTAAGCAGTCTAGGACAATTGATATGACATTTGATCTAAATCTCCAAAGCCTATTTTAGATGGGGATGCTATGAGAGTCACAGGAGGGGAAAAAATCTAGAATTATTCTTATGTGATCAAATGTACTAAAATAACAAAAGCAAATCTTATTTCTAGATAATGAAATAGCATTCCTTATATGATGTCATATTATGGCAGAAAAGAAATATATGTGTCTATTTTCTTCTATATTAAAACTGCTAAGGAGTGGGGACCGATGAACTAAATCAATTGTTTTGGGTTCAAGTTGTAGTTTTTAGTAGCCATGCTTCTTAGCAAGTTTTCAGAAGCAAATGTAGTTCGTTTACTATCACCACTAAATGTGCAATTGTGTAGATTTGTGGGGAAAAAATCATTTAAAATGATTTGTGTAAATTTATCTATTCATATTATTATTCTCCCCAATCAAAATCTACTATATACTATGTTTTTCTTCTATAGCTTAAAAGGGGAATGTATGTGGAAACTTATTCAAATATTTATTAGGTGTCTACTAAGTGCCAGGCACTCTACTAGGCAGTAGAGATGTTGTATTAGAGGTGGAAAATGTCCTTGACCTCCAGAACTGATACTCTTGTAAGAGAAATACTGGGTCAAACTAAGTCAACAGTTTCTTTGGCTACAGAGCTTTTCACGAGTCTTGTGAATTGTGAGTCTCTGATAAGGAGATGTAGTGGACAACAGATCCCAAATTTACTTGAAATCTTTTCCTTCATGGACTGTCTCATAGGATTTATGATCCACTGAACACACCTTGAGAGACACTAGTATTCTGCAGTGGTTAGTTGTTTTCTATTAAACAACTATATACTGAATCCATGATATTATTATCTGGATGTTTTGGAGGATACAATGATGTACATGGCCACTGTGATGATAAGGGGGTCCAGTTTAGTTAAGAAGAGAAACCAGACATATATACACACTAACAAACGCAGTAAGGTAGATAGCTAGTGGGAAGCAGCCGCATGGCACAGGGATATTGGCTCGGTGCTTTGTGACAGCCTGGAGGGGTGGGATGGGGAGGGTGGGAGGGAGGGAGACGCAACAGGGAAGACATATGGGAACATAGGTTTATGTATGACTGATTCACTTTGTTATAAAGCAGAAACTAACACACCATTGTAAAGCAATTATACCCCAATAAAGATGTTAAAAAAAAAAAAAAAAAAAAAAAAAAAAAGAAGAGAAACCACAGGAGTTATAACTTAATGTAACAAAGAAATACACACACATATACATATATTTATATGTAAATTACTATTTATATAGTATACAATGTCTTCTGAAGAAGATAAGAGTTGTTTGTAACTTGGGATCTCACAGGAGGTTTCACAGAGAAGGTAGACCCTGAGCTGGGCAGAATTTCAGTAAGTTAATTTGGTTCTGACCGTATGATAAAATCAGGTATTTGCACTGGTCAATCTGACCTTGATGGAACAGCATTCCATTTGCAGGGAATAGTGTGATCAAACATGCAGTGGTGGAGATTGCCATCAGATTGTAATATTCCAGTACCTGGAAAGTGTTGACACATCTGCTTTCTCCACGGTCTAGAAAAGTGAATCTCAAGTGAAATGCAAGTATAATGGAGGCCAGTGCTCTTTGCTTTGTACACTGCTTTGATTCTACAACATGCAACAATGTAGTGATCTGTTTCAGATTGTCATTATTCGAGAGGGTTCTTAGTAACAGGAGTGGAAAAGGAAGACCTCTCTTCCTGTGTTTCTGCCCTATGCTCTTAAGCCAGAAAAGGTACCAACATCACTGACCTGACCTTGTCTCAGGTATCTATCAGGATCTACTAGAATCATTCTAGTGAAAGGTAACTAGACGTCCAAAGGACTCAAAAGATACACTATAACCTTTGTATACTTTATATACCTGGTGAAACAAAAATGTCACCTGAGTGGTCCCCTTCCCTAGAAATACCAGTATGTTTTTCCAGTGCATGGCAGAACTTTGCAGGTAAAACTGGGATAAAGGTGAAGAACAGTCTTAAAATTCTAGTCCTTGAACAGCACCTAACACACAACAGGTTTTCAATAATCTTAGCAACAGTATTCACAAATAATGACCATCAGCGTAACTGCTCTTTCGTGCCAAAATACATTACCATATTACTTTTTTTCCTTCAGCTTTACAACTTGGGTTCTATTATTGTTTCCATTTTACAGATTAGGAAAGTGAGGCTCAGAGATGCTAAGTCACTTGGGCAAGGTCACAGAGCTTGTAGGAGATAAACCTGCACCCTTACTGTTGGATCCTACAAACCAGACCATAATTTAAGTCCTTCAAACTATACCTCAGAACATTTGAGTAAATTAATGAATAAATCCTCCTAGTCAGACTGACCAGATCATTATATTAGGTTCAGCTGTAAGTGGAGGAAAGTCATAATCATAGTTGGACAGTTAATACAGTAATTTACTTGCTTTGAATTTTCTAAATGATGTTTAGCTGGTAGTTTCATGATGATAACCATCGAATAAAAACAGGCATATTTTTGGTGTGTGGAATAAGATCTCATATTGAGTGAAATACATATTGATTCCTAGACCTATATGACGTGAGTAACAGATGACATTGAGATGCCATCTAGAAGTACTCCTGTGCAGTTCATCATGTCAACCCAGCTAATAATTTTAGAATGTTCAGAGTGAATAATATATGCAGCCATAAAGCATATTTCTAATCAATGCAAATAATGTTTTTCCTATGCTAAACCCAGAGTTAAGTTATAACACGCATCATAAGATTAATGTGCCATTTTTTCTTCATCACTTTGCTAAATTACTTAGTCTGGAAACCATTCAGAAGGTTGCGAATTGGGGCTGAGCAGTAGTAGTGAGACTGTACCTCTGATGATGAAACTATTTCCACCCCGACCCCTACCGCTCCCTTCTTGGGAAAGAAGGCAACATTTCTCCTAGAAAAAGTCACAGGTTCATAAGCTGGCTTGTATAATACGTTTGGAGGAATAGTGTGTCTTTTAAGCAGAGCCTATCTCGGCATATAAAATAATTTTTACCTACCATTTAATGAAATTAACACTCACTTTGAGGCTAGGTCTTTTGCCATTTGACTCCTGTATCACGTCTATGGATATATTTTTTTCTTGAGACGAAGTGTGAACCTAATATAGTATCCATCATTCAGTCTATCTAGCTGATGTACATCATCTGAAGCACAAGCTCCCTGAGGCCAGGCACTTTATCTGCTCTATCAGTGTAGCCCTGATGCCTAGTGTCTAGCTTTTGGAGATTCTTAATAAACATTTGTACTGAATAAGGTATGTATATGGTGAGCAAAAGTTGGCTTCCCATTTTACCGTCAAGAGTACCCCACTCATGTTCTGTGAACACTGGATAGCAGGATCTTACTATGTTATTTTTCTGTTCCCTTTGCAAGTTTCCTGAAAGGGCATTCCTGTCCTTAGAATGTCCATCTCCTCCCATCTTCCTGGAGAATAACTCTTCTTTCTTAAATACTTAGCCCCATTATTGACTCTTTAAGATTGAATGTATTACCTCCTTACAAACAGAAAAATGCAGTGGTTTTTTTTTTTTTGGACATTTATCACCAGAAAATTATTCTAACACCTGAAATTCTGGACCTAAAATGCCTGGACTAGTGGTTCTCAAAGTCTGGTACCCAGACCAGCACATCAGCTGCACGTAGGAATTTTTAGAAATGAAAGTCTTGGGCCCTGCTCCAGACCTACAGACTCGGACACTCTGGGGGTGGGCCCACTACCTGTTTCAGCAAGCTCTCTTGGTGATGCTGATGCATACTCAAGTTGGAGACCCACTGCTTAGACCTAGAACTTAAGGTTTAGGCTTTGGACAGATCTGAGTCCTAAACACTACTGAGACACTGGAGTGACCACGAGCAAGTTACTTCTGGGAATCTCTTAGCATCTGTGTGCCTTGCTTAGCTAATAGTGATTTTAATTAATTAGAATAATGCACACGGTGTACTCAAGAGAGTAACCAAAGCATACTTTATGTTCCATAAATTCTAGCTGTTTACCATTATCATCAATCAGAGCTTACTGACACGTCCTGAAGACATTCTTCTAATAAGTGTAATAATGTGGTTTGTAAAATTAACAGCTTAGAAGAGCATATTACGAAGTTCATCAGACAGGGTCTCAGCAGGAAATCAGGGGTACATCAATAAGGATAAATTGAGCCCAATGTAGAGAATCAAGAGATAGTGTAGTGCCCTGGGTTCAGTAAAAGTGTGGCTACTTTATAGGAGATGAAAGAGAAAGGAAGACTTGCTGGAGAGAGAGTCCTCCCCAAAGATGCTGTGACGCCCCACAGAGAAGCACTATACGTTAGTTGGGGGATGCGGCCAACTCCCAGCAATTTGGCAAGAATTAATACCCTAACTTCACTCCCCTCCTTCATTCCCTACAATCTTCTATTGGTACTCTTCATTGGTGAGCCAAACAGAAGCCAGAGCAAGGACACTTACTAAGATAGGCCATGCAAGCCATCCATATAGAGTTGGGTGGAGAAAGGATGTGGAAGGGCAAATAGGACATATTTCCCGCAGGTGGTGAGCGAGCTGTAAAATCACTTGCCCTTCTAACATCATTGCCATTGCAGGAGCACGGAGGAGCAAGTGGTTAGTTCTGACTTGGCAGATCCAGGAGACTGCAGGACAGAACTGGTATATGAGTTGGGCTTTAAAGGTAGATTTGAATTTTAATGGAGAGTATGGAGTAAGAAATGGTGAAGAACCAAGGGAAAGGGAGATTCATTGCAAATGGAGAAAAGAAAAGTGGCATAAAGACAAGGAAAGTCAAGACTTATGGAAGAAATAGCAAATACTCTGCGTGTGACTGGAGCAGAGAATGGGTAGACGAAGGCTGGAAGTTAAGATGAAGTCATCCTTGAATACCATTAAAGTTTCCTCCTTTAACCTCAATTTCCACCTTCTACTCGCTTCACTAACATTGGAAAATTAAAAGTGAATTTGAGTGGGCTGGTGACAATGGCAGTATGAAGCAAAAAGAAGAGAATAAGAGTAAAAAATTTAGTAGTACCTTGGTGAAGCTGGGTAAATGATGGGTGGTGGTGTCACATCAAAGCATGGGCAAGTGATTGTGACAAATACAGGCTTATTTCTTGACTATATGACTTCAGTTAAGGTACTTAAGCCCTCTAGGCTGCAGTCTCCCAACCTGTAAAATGGGGATAAAACCTCACTTCCTCCAAGGTTTCTGTGAGGATCTAATGAGCAATGGAAGTAAGAGTTGAGTCCAGTAATCAGTTTTTAATACATATAAACTAATGTGAGGATAAGGGTAGGAATACTTGCTATCATTTATTGAATACTTATTATGTGTCCAATATTGTGCTAGTCTATTTACATATCTTTTCTCACTTAGCTTTCTTTTCTCTTATCTGCCTTTCTATAGGCAAGAGATAACTGATGGCTCAGTTATGAGGAAACCCAGTTGTGAGGAAAATGTCAGAGGGAAAATGTACCAGAAAGTTAATTCCTAATGGATCTGTCAGCCTTAAACAGAGCATGTCTGTGCTAAAATGTGTTAAATATCTGTGCTAAAACTACTTAATTGGACAAGTTTTGATAAAGTATTAACTTAACGAATAGGCATAAACAGCTTGGAGCTTTTTGGAGGGTATGTGGTAATATTAGTATTGGTGTGATGACTTTTGAAAGTTCTATGGCGTATAGAAGTCAAAAAGAAGACCCAGAAAGGGGGAAAACTCTCTCTGAAAGTTATTGGGGAAGTCTGGCTAGTAAGACTCCAAAAGGGAGAATCAGTAAGAGGCCAGGTTATTCATAGGCCTTCTAAGAATGTGTCCATGAGAAATATTTACAATGATTGGATGCCGGAATAAAGGAGAACACTGGCTCCATAAATGGTAACTTATTTTATACAAACAGGCTAATGATAAAAATAATGAAAATCTGATGGATTTTTGAGAGTTTCACTGACCAAACTGAGACAAAAGTACATAACAGCTAGATGCTGATAGTTTTAATCAGTTCACTTTGGAGTCAAGTAAAGATAGCACCTGAAATGGTAAGGGACGTTTATGCAAGGTCACAAAGATTTTTGGTGGTGCATTTGGGATACAAACCCATTTCCATAAGAATTCTTTCAGAAGTCAAATGTTTGCTTGTCAAAAATAGCAGGAACTTACTTCCAGGAAAAGTTCCTAAGAAAAAATAATTTGAGTAATGAAGCACACTGATGTAACAGTTAATTTAAGAACCCAGAAATAGAGGTAAAGAGTAAAGCAGTTATGGGTTAAGAGTCTGCATAAATTCCCCTGGAAGGGGGATATGGTCAGAGATGGCAATTTGAAAACAGTGAGTCACCAAAAGTAAAAGTTTAAATTACAAGCTGTTTTGGGGGTCTTCAAGAGAGATTTTATAGATTGAACAACAGCAGCAGCAAGGATAAGATATAACGCTGTCATGTAGACTGCAGCCTGAAAAGAAAGCATTGCAGAGAAGCCACATCATCCTGAATTTATATTTCCGTGCATTTGAACAGATTGGAGAGCAGTAAAGTTGTTTTAAGAGCGAGTGATTTAAGTCAGCCAGCTTGTGAATAATACGAGATATTTTTGCATTTACATTAACTTATGTCCATAAATAACGAACTTTAACAATGAACAAAATCCATAATCCTGATAATGCTAAGAAAACTGGAAAGGTACCTTTACCTTGAAAAGACAGGATAAAGAAGACAGCATAGAAATTTAGGGAGATTGCAGTTTTGGAAAAATCATATTAACATTTATTAGCTGCTACAGCTTTGAAATGTGATGATTTAAAGAAAGAAGTAGACTGTTGATTTCTAAAAGGTAATGTGTTGGCTGAAAGAGAAGAGAATCTTGTTGAGACCTAAAGTGTTCTTTTAAGGATATATTTCAATGTCATTTCAAAAAATAAACACATTTCCCATAACAAAACAGTGAGGTTAATGGAGTAATGCAGGTGAAAGCTTTTTGGCCCAAAGGAGTTCCATCCTTTGGAACAAAGTTTTATTGTTAAACACACCATGACCCAGGCCTGTGAGTGCCAGCACAGTGGCTGTTTTTACAAGATCTGGTACAATATTCACAGTAGTTCTGGCCTTAGCACTAGGCAAGGATCATTCTTTTTGTATCTTCCTGATTGCTTCCTCTACAGAAATGGGATAATCCCTCCTCTTCTAAACTGGAAAGTAGTTTCTTCCCTCAATAAAACTAGTTTCTTCTCCAGGTTGAGCTTTTCCAACTCTCAGAGGTCTAAAATGAATGATATGAAACATACTATATTTGCATCTATTTTTATTTAAGAGTTATCTAAGGAGATTTATCTAATTAAATAGGAATTTCCTAACAGATGCCAAAATAAACAATCAACAAGTTTTCTTTAAAGATCATATATATTATATAACAAATCCACCTAAGAGTTAAAATATAAGTAGGTATACAATTTAACTATTTGAAGATAATTTTTCTTCTTACCACTGAAGCAATAAGCAGGTAGTAGTACAATTTGGGGAAAACAATATTTCTGGCTTTTGTTTGTTTTATTTTAATTTGTGATATTCATGAGATCTTTTGTGAAGCCTTTGGGTATATAGTAAAATTAATGGGTTTTTAACTTTGTATTGACTCGTATTTTTGTAGGTTTTAAATTTTCTTCTGGCTTTAATTTATACTATCTCCTTTTACTTTTTCATTTAGAAATAATGTATTTTTCTCAGGATTGCAATCTCAGTGCAGTCCTCTACTTTTCTATTTGTTGGACGTTCTCTTAGACATCTACATTTTTGTCTAGTTAGTACATTTCTAGTTTTTTATATAATTGATAAGAACTCTTTAATCTTATGAATTCTTTATATTTTCTCTTTGGAGACAAGATTTATAGGGATTTCCTTGGGCTTAAACTAGAAAGAAAAAATTTGCATTTGAAATGTTGAAGGCTTTGTTACAAAGTGGGTTAACATTATATGTATGTTTGAAATAAACTCCTTCAACCAGAGCACCTAGCTGTTAACCTCCAGATTAATATCTATCATAAAATATGTGCATGCTTCCAACACATGGCATTGCCTCCTATTACTGCATGTCCAGGAGAAATTGTTTTGTCTTGTAGCAAAAGGCATTAGCTCTTTGCACATTTTTTTTTTTTAAATGACAGCTATCCAAAAATCAAGCTGAACCCTTGTATGTGAGGGCAGAAAAGGACAATTTTTAGACGGGTCTAATATCCAGTTGTACCTTTCAGTCACTTAGAGAGAAGGCTTAGACCCCTGAAGCCCAAAGTCACAGGTTTTTTAGGATTATGGTGGTATATACCTCCAGTTTATAGAAAAAAAATGTGTTGTAGAAAATCCAAGTTAAATTAGGACTAAAATCCAAGTTAAATCTAGAACTAAAGTTTTACTGCCCCAAATACTTGTAAACTCTAGGTTACTGCTCTGTTGTCCATTTCATCAGTTGCAGAATATTCAAGTTAGTCTTTCAGTGCTAACAAGAACATAAAAATGCATTATGTCTAAAAGCAGAGCATGATTGCCAAGCCAGATCTGCGCATTACCTGAGAGTTTGGGGGGCCACCTAAGCGGCATCTACTTGTTTGCTACTGACCTTCAGTTAGACTTGCTTAAGAATTGTTACAATGTAATAACATACACCCTTATGTACTCTTGAGTTTATTGAAAACACACAGCAAATGTGCACACACACACACATACACACCAGCACACCAGCACGCACCTACTCTAGAGCCTAGCATTTTAAGAGTCAGAACTTTTTATTTGCTTCTGGATTAAGATGGACCCTGTATTTCCTCAACATGCTAATTAGAAACTCTATAAACAATTCAAAACCAGCTTCTTAAAATTCTGTTTTACAAAAATTGATGTTAAATATTGTCCTCAGAGAGTTCTACTCTGACTTTTCAAATTGTTTTTTTCTCCCTTCATGGGATAAACAGTTAGGGTTTCTTTTTCTTTGTTTTTTAATCTCTCATTGTAAAAAATTCTATCTTAAAAGCTGATTTATTATTTCTTCCTTTGCATGGATGACATGGGAACAAAGATGATATTTCATCAGTCTTGTTTTTATTTAAGTTGAAAGGTTATATATTTCTACTATCTACTGCAATAATGCTAAATATTTTTATAGTGCTTGTAAATCTTATGACATTATTTTTTTAGTTTGTATTTAAGGCATTTACTCAAAAGGGACCATATGCCTCAGTTCATGTCACTCTATCATCAGTGTGTATGGTCACTCTATTTTCTAATACTTTTAAGATTGGTTTTGGCCCCGATGTTCCTCTGCCAGATTTATTTCCTTTATTTTCCCCTATATAGCACCATTTGGGCCATTTAATATGTAATTTCCCAACTCACCTTTCATAGTTATTTTAAACATATGTATATATTTGAAATACTGAATTGTTTTGTATTTTCTAACTTTTGCAAAAGTAGTATCGACTAAAAATCATATCCTATTCTTTTATTTTTTTCTACACAAAATTATTGTTTTAAAATTTGTCTATGTTGCTTCATAGAAATTATTGCTTCCGGCCACTGTCTAATATTCCACCATATGTTAATACCATGTTTTGCTTATCCATTACCCTGGTGATACATACTTAGGCTATTTTCAACACTTTATGTCCACCATAAAGCATTAATACACTCTTTTCACATGTCCCCTTGAGTAACAGTGCAGAGTAACAGTGCAGCCGTGGAATGGCTGAGGTAGAAGTCATATATATGCCTTATTTCACAGATTCCTCCCCAGAATAGCTGTACCATTTTCCCCTCACCAGCAATACTTGGAATTTTTCTCTTGCCATATCCTTTGTCACCACATGCTGTTAATCTGCATTTTTAAGAAGTAATCAATTTATTTATTTTTGGCTGCATTGGGTCTTCGTTGCTACACTCAGGCTCTCTCTAGTTGCAGCGAGAGGGGTCTACTCTTCGTTGCGGTGCGCAGGCTTCTCATTGCAGTGGCTTCTCTTGTTGCGGAGCACAGGCTCTAGGCGCGCGGGCTCAGTAGTTGTGGCTCCCAGGCTCTAGAGCGCGGGCTCAGTAGTTGTGGTGCGCAGGCGTAGTTGCTCCACGGCATAATTTGCATTTTAACTTCTGGAAATTTGGCATGTGTGGATTCATGTGAAGTAAGGTGTTTTAATTCTGCATTGCTCTGATTCTAGAAAAGTTAGGTCTTCATATACTTTCTTGCTATTCATGTTTTCCATTCTATGAATTGCCTATCATGACCTTTGCTCATTTTTCTATTGAGTATTCAGTGTCTTTAGAGATGTAGAAGTTTTTGTATTCAGATTTTGAGTCCTTTATTGGGTTTTAGATAATGTATATGTCTTCTACCCATCAACTGTTTTTCAGTCTGACTTTGGTATCCTTTATTGTACATAAAGTTCTAATTTTTTATTAAAGTACAATTGATTTACAATATTATGTTAATTTCAGGTGTACAACAATGGTGTTTCAATATTTTTATAGATTATGCTCCATTGAAAGTTGTTATAAAATATTGGCTGTATTCCCCATGCCCTACAATATATCCTTGTATCTCATTTATTTTATATATAGTTGTCTGCACTTCCTAATTCCCAGTCTGTATCTTGCCCCTCTCGCTTCCCTCTCCCCACTGGTAACCACTAGATTGTTTTCTATATCTGTGAATCTGTTTCTGTTTTGTTGTATTCATTCATTTGTCTTATTTTTTAGATTCTACGTATAAGTGATATCATTACAGTATTTGTCTGACTTATTTCACTAAGCATAATACCCTCCAGGTCCATCTATGTTGTTGCAAATGGCACAATTTAATCATTTTTTATGGCTGAGCAGTGTTCCATTGTGTATATATGGCACGTATTCTTTGTTCATTCATCTGTTGATGGACACTTAGGTTGCTTCCATATCTTGGCTATTGTAAACAATGCTGTTATAAACACTGGATGTGGGTGCATGCATCTTTTCAAATCAGTGTTTCTGTTTTCTTCAGATCTATACCCAGGAGTGGAATTACTGGATTATATGGTTGTTCTGTTTTGTTTTTGTTTTTATTAACATCTTTATTGGAGTATAGTTGCTTTACAATGGTGTGTTAGTTTCTGCTTTATAACAAAGTGAGTGAGCTATACATATACATATGTCCCCATATCTTCTTCCTCTTGTGTCTCCCTCCCACCCTCCCTATCCCACCCCTCTAGTGGCTACATCAGTTAACATTCCCACCAACAGCGTACCAGGGTTCCCTTTTCTCCACATCTTCGCCAAGGCTTGTTCGTTTTGTTCTTTTTTATGATAGCCATTCTGACATGTGTGAGGTGATCTCTCATTGTGGTTTTGATTTGCATTTCCCTGGTGGCTAGTGATGTTGAGCATCTTTTCATGTGCCTGTTGGCCATCTGTATGTTTTCTTTGGAAAAATGTCTATTCAGCTCTTCTGCCCATTTTTTTTAATCAGATTTTTTATATTAATAAATTTATAATTTTAATATAGTTAAATTCATCACTTTTGCTTCATACAATGTATGCTTCTTTATTTTTCAAAGATCTATTTCATCTCTTACCCTGAAATCACAAATATATTACCTTGCAATTTCTTTTATTCTCTCTAGATTTTATTTTTCACATTTAGATATTAAAACTGTTGTATTTTATTTTTGTACATTAGGTGGAATTATATAACATAATGGTTAATAGAATGATTTCTGTGGGGTTTAAGTTCCAGCTCCACCATGTACTTCTTAGGCTAGTCATTTTATCTCTCATACCTCAGTTTTTCCACCTGTAAAATGAGGATAATAGTTTATGCCTTGTGGATTTTTTTGTGACGATTAGGTGAGCTATATAGGACTGGGTACAACATAAGTGATATCACTAGGTTAAGATCCAGTCTCATATCTCTTTTTAAAATGAGACTGTTTCCCCAAAAGCTGTAATTCAGCTTCCTCCATTGGACTATGATTCCATCTCTTTCATGTGCCAACTTCCTATCTGTATATAGCTCTATTTCTAGGCCACCTGTTTGATTTGTTTTCTTGTTTGCCGTTTCTTCCAAGGGCATCACACAGTTCTTATCTATCATGACTTCTCAATATATCTTAATGTATAGGGCACATTCTCCATTTTGAGCTTATTTTTCAAAACTACCTTAGCTGTATGGAGAACTTTATTCTTCCAGATACTTTTTATTTTATTTTATTTTAATTTTTTTATAGGAGATAGAGCAATCTGCTCTTTTTTTTCTTTTTTGGGGCTGCATTAGGTCTTCATTGCTGCGTGCGAGCTTTGTCTAGTTGCAGCGAGGGGTGGGGCAGGAGGCTACTCTTTGTTGTGGTGCACAGGCTTCTCACTGCAGTGGCTTCCCTTATTGCGGAGCACAGGCTCCAGGCTCGTGGGCTTCAGTAGTTGTGGTTCGTGGGCTCTAGAGTGCAGGCTCAGCAGTTGTGGTGCACCAGCTTAGTTGCTCCGTGGCATGTGGGATCTTCCTGGACCAGGGATTGAACCCATGTTCCCTCCATTGGCAGGCGGATTCTCAACCACTACACCACCAGGGAAGTCCCCCAGATACATTTTAGAATCACTTTTTTATGCTGTCCCTCAAAAAAAAAAAAAAAAAAAAGCTTGGCCTTTTATTGCAGTTGCATTTAATTTTATGGATTAATATAAGGACATTTATATTTTTATAGCAAGTCATCTCATCCATACCTGTGATATATATTTCTTTTACTCATGTGTCCTCTAATAAAGTTTTCATTATGAAGGTTTTCTGCATAATTTATTAGGTGAAACCCCATACTTTCTATAGGTTTTGTTACTATGGTAAATTCATCTTGTATTGTATCTAGATATTGATGCTATGGAGGAACACAATTGATTTTGGTGTATTAATTTTTTTCCAGCCCCTATGTTGAGCTCTTTTCTTAGATTTAATAGCTTATTGATTTTCCTGTGTTTCCAATGAAATACATAATCAAAACAATCTATAAATATGACATTTTTATCTATATTCTTCTAAACCTTCTCTCTCTTTCTATTTCTCTCAATACACAGCTCCAAAAAGGTCAGTTCCAATAGACCAGTAATGTTAGAAATCTTCATCTCAATTCTCTCCTTAAAGGAAATGCTAATTTTTTTAAAAAATTAGTAGTATAATAATTTTTGTTAGTGTATACATGTGCCATGTATTTTTGGTATATAACCTTTATCAAGGAAAGATAGTTATTATTTGGATCTAGTTTTATAAAATTTACCCTACCCAATAGATTTTGAACCTCATGGGATGCTTTTTATCTCCTCTATCTAAAAAGAATGATGATATGATTTTCTCCTTTTTTTTAACTAATACAGTGAATCACATGAATTGATTGGCTGATACTGAACCAACCTTGCATTCTCAAGGATAAACCCACTTGACCAAATCGTATTAGAGTATAGATTAGCTTTTGCTGTATTACAAACCACCTCACAACTTAGTGGCTTAGGGAGATCAGCTTGGTGCTTTGTGACCACCTAGAGGGGTGGGATAGGGAGGGTGGGAGGGAGGGAGACACAAGAGGGAAGAGATATGGGAACATATGTATATGTATAACTGATTCACTTTGTTATAAAGCAGAAACTAACACACCATTGTAAAGAAATTATACTCCAATAAAGATATGAAAAACAACAAAAAACTTAGTGGCTTAAAATAGCAATTACTTGGCAATTTGGGACTGGATTCATCTGGGTAGTGTTTACTTTTGGTTTTATCTGGGCTCCTTCGTGCAGTTTTAGTCAACTGATGGATCAGCTCAGTGAGAGCTGGTCTGAGACAGCCTCACTCACAGGTTTGGTGGTTGGCATGGACAGTGGGAGCACCTGGTCCACTTGTCTTCAGAACCTAGTGGGCTAGTCCTCGGCAACTGAGCCATCAAGCTCTTTTGCTATTGTCTCATCATGTGGGTTGAGTATGCCAAAGCCCAGTCCTGCTGAAGTGGTGACTCAGGAATGAGGGTGTCAGAAGGGGATTGTACCATAATTTTTGAAACATCCTATCACAATGTTTTTAATATACCTTAAAACTCCGTGGAATAATAGTGTATTTAGGTTTTTGACTTATATTTTTAATAAGGAAAATTTGATTGTAATGTTTTTTTATATTGCCCCTGTTTGGTATAATATTCTTCTTGCACCTCTAGCCCCATTATTCTAGCTTGGGGTACTTAAAATGTATTGAAGGGGATAGAAATGAGTATTGCATCTTAAATAAAATAGTCGTGGACAAGTGGTTCCCACTTATCACTGAGGTTGTTCAAAGGCTGCACTCTCACAGTGGACTATTGAACCCTTATGCACACCAAGCATTACGTCTCACTTACACCTTACTAGCATTCTTGTGCTGGTTCCTTGATTTTAATTTAAAATGTAATAAGTACTTGAAAAAATACAAAGTAAGAAGCAAAAACCCTCCATCACCCTAGTCTCTTTCCCTCACAGGGGAAGCAACTATAAAGTTAAGATGTCAATTTAAAAATATTTACAAGATGAAAATGATTCTTAAAAGTCCCTGGGGGCATTTAATCATTGAAGGGTATGCTGAAGAAGGTAAGTAACAGTTTGACCTCCAATCCAGAGACTATTGGCAATAAGTGTAAACAGTGCTCTAACAACATGGCCTAATAGAACTATAGAACTAAAGAAAAAGCTAGGATTAGGATTATTGGGTCCAAATTCACATTGTTCATAATGAAGAACCTTAAAAATCATGAAATATTGACTGATCTCTAATTCTAAGTCATTCCAGAATGCTATTTTCTATGTCAAAGAGTGGAGTTTGAGAGAGAAATAAGAAGGAATAAAGTCCAATTTGGTTTTAAAGAATCACGGAGAAATGAAGATTGTTTCTTTCATAATTTCCCTGTAGATAGAGCTCTTCTATGAGTGACTGTTTCACTAAAGCAGGGAAATACAGGGTGTTATCCAGAAAATCATATCAGTTTACTTCCAGTCAGTCCTCTTCTGGGCAAACACATCTTTAACTTCATTTGTATTATATAGTATTTTAAATTATGAATTGTTTTGTCTTCTCAGGTCAGTTTCTTCTAGCCACGTGGGTTTGTTCTCTATTTATTCCTTCCTTCTTCCCTCTCTTCCTTCTTCTCTCCTGTACTCCCTTTTTTATTAGTGAATTGGAAAGACGATTTCCTTATATATGCTAAACTATGCAATAGCAAAACCCCAAAATATAACTAACATTTTATGAAGAAGACAATAACGAAAAAAATTATAGTGGAAAAATCTTAGGAAACTGGAAGGAATTTGGGGGTCTTTCTGTCTCGAAGTAGATTTGGAATGTGCATTTCAGGCTCTCTTTTATAATGCAGGGTTGCTAGTTGAGCCTTTATTTTGTTTCCAGAAAAACAATCAGCTTACATATTTTTTTTAAACAAGGTTTTCTTCACCTTTGGAAATTAGTAATGATTAAAAAGAATATTATACAGTTAAGTGATGTCTAATTTTTTTCCTCATGAGTTCACCGTACTTCAGGTTATAGCCCTGATCTGTTTAATCCTCCAACAATCCTGAGAGGGAGCAAAGGGGCAGATGTTCTTTCCTCATTTCACAGATGAGAAAACTGAGGTTCAAAGATTCAAAGTGAGGTTAAGTGCTTCTGCCAAGGTCATTCTCTGAGGTGAAGCTGGAGCCAGGAATAGCACCTCATCCTCTTGTTTTCTCTCATGTGATTCTCCATCCGCTGACCCACTCTGACTATAAAAACGCACTGTACCAGGCCTCACACAGTCCGTGAAACGTCCTTTTAGTAGGACACTATGGTAGTGACAAGATTGAACAGATACAAAGAATGCTTTAAAAAAGGACCTGTCTTTTTTGTTGACTCCATCCCATAAAATTCCACAGCCACACTGCATGAGAAACATGAGACATCCATTAAGATCATGTTCCCATTAGTTCCCCAAAACTAGCTAGAATTAGATTTTGCAGAAATTGAAGACACATCTTGTGGCCTGACTGCTGAAAATGAGTGTCTCGGGAGTCAGAGAGGCATTGCTGCTCAACGAAGTCAAGAATGCCCTTTGCTAATTGTTTCTCCTCCATTTCTGAGGGAATTTAAATTCATGATCGGCACCATATATTATACTTCAATACTGTTCATCATCCATCTTGTACGTATTTGCAGGAAAGAATGTTGCCCAAGTCATTATATCCCGCCATGATTCACAGTCGTATGACCTTAGGTGGCAGCTCAGCAGGAGCTTACCGGTGCCTTAAGTCATCCCTGTTGTGGACATACAAGAGCATGACCTCTGACTTCCCAAGCTGTCTCTTCATGAAATGAAAATGGAACTGAGAGTTTAGGGGAACGTTTTGAAAGTGTCTGGCTCTTGTAGTCATCTAATGAGGTCCTCATTTCTAGCTGCTAAGCATGCCCTTTAATTGGTGGTCACTCGAAAATCAATGATAATATAACTGTCCAACTCTTTGGAGCTATTTTTCTCTCTTCTTTCTATCCTGCAAGTACACGATAAAAAGCAACCACCCATTCAGCCATTATCTTGTGTCACTTACTATTCAGAGATCAGTCTTCCTTTATGTGCTCCTTCAGGAAAGACCTGGGTTGTATTTTTCACTTGCCTTTCAGGCAGAGAGTAGAGTCCTTGGCACAGATTAAGTCCTCAAAAATGTTAGATGGGTGGATGGGGGGGCAGTGGATTGCAGCACATGAGCAACTACAGTAGCGTTGTGATACATGACAAGGAAATGACCTCAGTTGGGGAAATAAATGCCTAGCACATATGCCGCCACTTTCCCCTTCCATCTGCATTACAGTCCTTACTAATCTATTATGACATTTTTCCCCATTGGGTCTAGACATGACCTCAGGATCCTTGTAGAATATAAACAGTCCTGTGCAATGTAAACCTTGTATAATGTAAACAATGCTTTACTGTTTGATTTGAGTTGGGACACAAGAAGAATCCTATTTTCCGTCCATAACATAGACGTTGGGAATAATAACTAATGCTCATGTAAACATATAGATTCATAGGATAGAAAAAATAATTTTTAAGAAATGACCTAGTACAGACTCAGGGGGAAAATATATGTTAACTTGATTATAGAAATTTGGTTCAGCCACTCAGCTTCAACCTTCAAAAATCATGTCACTTTTTATTTTAAATCAACATATGAATCCAAGGTATAGCAAAATAAACCATTAACCTTGCAGAACAGGGCCCTTCTAGATACGATCTCGTTAGGACCTGATCCTCCATGGTTGTATCTACACAGAGGGGTAATGCCAGTCCCCTACTGGGAAGTTGAATTGGAGGAAGAGATAGACATAGAGGTACTATGGATAATTCTAGACTGACATGGTCATCAAGAAGTCCTATGAAAAATAATTTCTGGTGAGTATAGAGTAAATCAGCAATGAGAAATGGAGAGGATTGGAATTAAGTAGACTCATCACTAGTCCGTGGTTATTACCAGTGTACCAGTTTAGCAATGAATTACTCAAGGTAATTGATGCTAGGTAGTATAACAAACACTCCTGAAAGCCAAGTGTCTTAACTTAATATGTTTATTTCTCTTGTCAGAGACCCGTGTGAATTAGGTGGTTCATTCTTAGCAGATTGCTTTCAAGTAGTGAATCAGGAACCCATGCCCCCTCCACCTTGAGATGTTGTCTTAAATGCATGACTACCTAAACTACAGCAGAAGGGAACATGGGCAATCATGCATAATATCTCCTGACCAGGCCTGAAAGTGGTAGACCCATACCCTTTCAACAAGAATGCAAAAACTTGACCTCTGCCTGGCTCCAAGGGAGGTTAGAAAAGGTTTTGTTCTGTGTATCCAGGAAGAGGAGAATGAAATGCATCTCACTGTCTCATCCATAGCTGAAGGCAGGTAATCTGTGACAGAGAGCAATGTTTGCAGATGGTGATACATGAAGATTGAGGAAGATTGATTTCTCAGTCATTGAGGAGTACTGTTCCATCTAACTGAGTTCGGAATGGTAATAAAGTCATCCACTGAAAACTTACCAATCTAGTTTGTGTGCAAGATATTATGAATTATAGTCTTACCATTAATTTAGCAGACCCACAAATATTTACATCTACCAAGCACCGTGCTGGCAACTGCAGCTTACCAGTACTTCTTTCCTGGGCCCTGGATAATTTCCAGTAGTTGGTATCAGGATCTAAGCTATCCACTTGATGTGACACTAGTCCCCTTGTAGCCCTCTCACAGGAGCCTTTAACCATTCGTGGCCAAAAACAAAGGAAATGGGCAAGAGTTACTGCTCTGCTTATCAGAAAGTGTCTCCTAAAGTCTTGTCTCCTAAATCATTTTTCTGGCCCCTTTATAGTAATTCTTTCTTTATTCACATTTCTTGGCCTACTGAACACTATAATCAAATCCTCCCTCAATTTTCTTTTTCCTGAAGTATATAAAACTACATTTTCTTCAGCCTTTTTTTAAAAAAATGATAATTATCTTGTTTATTTGTATTTGGAAAATCTAATGAGATCACATATTTAAAAATCACATACTATCAAAAGATAGATAGTAGTAGTAATTCCTTCTGGAATATTTTTCCCCCTCATCCAACCAATGTTAGGTCCCTTACCCCCTTTCTTAGCAACTTTTATTAATTTCTTATGTGTCTATCAGAAGTTTTTTGTGGCAAAGGTACATGTGTATGTTTCAGAGGTTACTGTTGTCATGAATTCACAGAAGCCAGAGCCTGGAAAGCATTAAGTGGTCCTGAGCACCCCATTTCCAATGAGAGAGCGTAGCAGTGCTCAAACGGCTGGGTGTCCTATAATTCAACTGAATTCTGGCACTATCTTCCTGTAGATAGCATCAGATCTCACATGTTAAGGGCTCAGTCCAGCAGGAATGCACACACACACTTCAGGTGCCAGTCACCAAGTATATGTTGTCACCTGTGCTTCTGACCCTTGTACCACAGATCAGAGGTTCCAACGACCCCCTTCTTAGCTTTAATTAATTTGCCCAAGTGACTCATAGAACTCACAGAAATATTCTATTAACTAGATTAACCGGTGTATTATAAAATGATAAAACTCAGCAACAGCCAGATAGGAAACATGTATAGGACGAGGTATGGGGAGAAATCATGGAGCCCACTCTCCCCAAATCTCCATGTGCTCACCAACTGGGAAGCTCCCTGAACCCTGTCCTTGGGGGTTTATGGAGGCTTCAGTACACAGGCGTGACTGGATAACTCATTGGCCATGGGCGATTGAGCTCAGTCTTGAGTGGCTCTTCCCTGCCCTGAGGGCAAGGGGGTAGGACTGAAAGGTCCAACCTCTAATCACAAGGTTGACTCCACAGGCTGCCCGCTCCCATCCTTAGGTGCTTTCTAAAGATCACCTTGTTAACATAACAAAAGACACCATTATCATCTCATCACTTAGGAAATACCAAGGGTTTTAGAAACTCTGTGGCAGAAACTGGGACAGAGACCAAAAATATAATTCTTATTACTCCTAAAGCACAGTTATCTAGGTAAATGTTTGTATCACCCCAAACAGGCAGTAGTCACCAGGGAAAATAAGTTAATTGCCAGTCTTTTCTATTAATTTTTAAAAATCAGATTTAAGAAGAGAATTTTTTTAATGGCCAGTGAAAATGTCTCTTAGTTCAGCTCTTGCCCTTTTCTACTTATTATTTATTTTTTCAATTTTTAGTTTAGTTTTGAAAAGTGTCTTTAAGTTATTTTAAGGTTAGAACCGAACCTTCCAGGGTTAAAAAAATATTGCATCTCTTGAAAGAGATTATTTTAGACTTAGTGAAATGGATTTGATGCTAGAAAACATGTGACATCATACATTTGACCTTTTTGAAATGATTTACATTATATCAGCTACACAAAGTCCAGCAACTGTAACCAAAAAAAAGAAAAAAAACCCCTACTAATTAAGGCAACTTTGCAGATTGATGGCGTTAGATTATCAATTAAGATCTCAGTTTTAAACCAGATTTTTCCTCTAAATAGTGATCCAAAGAACACTAGTTTTAGGGTCAGTCTAATTAGTCAGACAGCTTCCTAATTGTTTAGCGCCTTCACTTGAAGTTTGTTAAATATTTTGAATATCACCTATGCTCCCATGGGACATTAGTGAATGTGAAGTCAACAAAAAAGAAAAAAAATGTAAGAAAAAGGATTTTGTAGTAAAATAAACTTGAGAAATCCTGGGTTCAGTAAATTTAAACATGTTTCGTGACTGCAGGACTTTTGAGATGTGGAATGAGCTATAATGTGCTCTGTGAATTTCACTGTTAAGTAGAGTTTGGTCTGAAGTGTTTTTAAACTTTATTTGGCTCTACAACCCTTTGTCAGTGGAACATTTTAAAGGCCTCTTTGTTTCTAGCAACTTTGGAAAATGCTGTTCTGGTCTCAGTTAAGCCCTTGAAATCTTAGCATTTGGAAGGAGATCCACACACAAGCTCATCCAATTTCTGGTACAGAAATCTACCATGTATCCATGCTATAGGCTCACTCAGCTGTGGATGAGTATTTTGATAACAAAATGCTCACTTCCCATAAATCAGCTGATTCTATAGTCGGAATGCTGGTCTGTTAGGAGGTTTTAACCTTTTAAGTGCCTTTTACTATTAGAAAATTTTAAGTTTTAAAATTTTGTCTATTGGACCTAGATCTGATCTCTGGATTAAGATAAGTCCTACTCAAGTAAAAGAATCCTTATTTTTCAAGGATGATTTGTACATGAAAAAAAAAATCCATATACTTAAAATCATCTGTAGTGACTGAAGAGTAATTGAAAATACATTTGAAAATAATTTTCATTTGAAATTTATGTCAAAATATGTTATTATATAAACGAATCCAGTATATTTTCTCTTATAGCCAGTAAAATTTAGGTTAAATTTTAATTAAGCACAAGTGCCACAATTAAAAAAAAAGAATTACATTTTGTTTTGAGTGATTATTTCAGCAAAACTGGTTTATGGGACAGTAAACTGTCCTTCACTGCATGTTCAATGTCAGCAGCTCAAACAGGCTAATTCTGGTAAAAATTCAACAGTTTTCCAAGGCCTTCTCTTAATTATTTGATACTCAATTGTTTTTTCTTTTACTTCTATTGTATCTCTTTTTTAAATTGTTAACTACACATTCTCATTTATCAATGGCTTTGTATGTTTAACCCAGCAGATCTCTGGTATTATTTACAATGGCTTCATGATATTATATCTTTAAAATTCAGAATTTCACTTTAAAGTTGAATTTTATTTCTATTATACGGTATTATGTTTATGTTATGAATCCATCAGTGAGTAATTTGCTGAAACAGGATGATCAGTTTGCTGACTTAGAAGGGCTGGAATCTATAGACACCTTAAAATTAGGATGTAGATAACGAATAGTTGGATGACAAGAAACCCTGTTATATGAAAACAGGGATAATGAGTGTTCCAAATCTTATCTTTTCTGTTCTTACTTTTCTCCAAAGGTTAGCTCTAGAGTCCTTAATTCTCCATTCAGTATTAAATTATTGACTATTTTGCCACAACTACTGAGTCTGCGCTCTAGAGCCTGCGAGTCACAGCTACTGAAGCCTGTGTGCCACAACTACTGAACTCCATGCACCTAGAGCCCGTGCTCTGCAACAAGAGAAGCCACCAAAATGAGAAGCCTGCACACCGCATAGAAGAGTAGCCCCTGCTCACCGCAACTACAGAAAGCCCGCGTGTAGCAATGAAGACCCAACACAGCCAAAAATAAAATAAATACATTTATTTTTTTAAAAGTGGATGTATTTTAAAAAACCCCAAAAGGTCCTACTGTATAGCACAGGGAACTATATTCAATATCCTGTAATAAACCGTAATGGAAAAGAATATGAAAAAGAATGTATATAAATGTATAAATGAGTCACTTTTCTGTGCAGCAGTAATTAACAGAACACTGTAATTCTATACGTCAATAAAAAATAAAATTTAAAAAAACTGCCATAAAAAAATCACAACAGAAGGGGGACTTCCCTAGTGGTCCGGTGGTTAAGACTTCGCCTTCCAATGGAGGGGGTGAGGGTTCGATCTCTGGTTGGGGAGCTAAGATCCCACGTGCCTTGTGACCAAAAAACCAAAACATAAAACAGAAGCAATACTGTAACAAATTCCATAAAGACTTTAAAAATAGTCGACATCAAAAAAAATCTTTAAAAAAATCACATAAATCAGAAACAAATGAAACATAATAAAGTCCATACATTAAAAAAAAAGAGCATGGGTTCTGGTCACATCCCAGCTTCCCACTTACTTACAGCTGTGTAATTCTGGGCAACTCACATAATGTCTCCTCAGACTCCTCATCTATAAATGGGGATGGTAATAGTTCCCTACCTCATAGTGTTGCTGTAATCCATAAACACTGTTAAGTGCCTTGGTAAATTGTTTGATGCTCTCTGGTTATTGTGAATTAAAATATGTCAATGGCTTCTGGCCATACGATTTATAATAGTTTGACAGTTAACCAAATGGTAAAACTATTCCATTTATTATTCCCATCTCTTTTTACCCCTTACCCTGTTTTGTTGTTTATGTTTTCTCCCACCACAGAGTGTTAGTTCCAGGAGAGCAAAAGCTTTATTTTGTTCACTGCTGAAAGCAATAGCACCCAGAAAAGTACTGTACATATGAAGCCCTCAGTAAACACTAGCTGAATGAATGGTGCAAACTGTCACAAGGAAAAATACACCAAAACTTTCATTATAATAAAAAAGTATAGATAAATCTTTCTCTAATGGCTTCCAGTCAAGTATTTTTAAACAACATATGCTATAATAAAAACATAAATAATTTATTAAAATTTGAAGGCAAAAACATAATTTTAAAAGATTTTAAAAGATTTAGACCTATGTTAGGCGTGATGGAATATGGATGCTTTCTGGAAATTCACAATCAGATCCAAGAGTATCACTTTCAGAATGTTCTAGTAGACTGAGTTTACTTTTAGTTGTCTTTGAAGAAACAGTCACTATTGTACTCTCTTTCTTAACAGAAATGTGTTTTTTCGAAGACTCACTTCTAATTGGTTCATTAAGCAAAGAATTATTTTGCCCAATTCCTTTGCTTTTCTGCTTTACAGGTGAGTCAGAGCAGGAATGCAGGTCCTTCCCAGGTTGTTTCTTAGCAGAGTAGTTTTTGGTATATTATGCTCTGGTCATTTTCTCTGAAGAAGACCTGCTATTTCTAGGTAATTCCTCTTCTTTTCTTTGACTTCCAGTTCCAGAAATGACGTCTGCTGAAGGAGAACATGTTCTAGCAATGAAATCTTCAAAAGACTCCTGCCGCTGCTCTGTGACTGCGACCCCCAGCTTGTCTTTGGAAGTTTCTAAGGCCTCCTGAGTAGAGACTGGAACATGGAAGGAGTCGACAGGCAAAGGAATCCCAGCATCACCTGTAATTTTCTGAAACTGGAGGGAAAGACAAAAGACAAGGCAAAAATTCAGTGATGAACAAAGCCAACCATTAAAAAGTAGAGTTCAAAACTTCAGTGTTACTCTGTGATCTTATTATTAACACAGTCAATTGATTATTCAGAAGATTTCAGAGCCAGTTTTTCTCTAATTATATCCTGCCAAGTGATTCTCAGCTTAACCTAGCTGTATCCAAGGCTATGTCCGCTACATTTTCAGACTTTGGTGACTGGGGTAGTTATTACCCATTTCCTTCCCCTCACTAAAAATAAAACCCTACTCTGTAAGAAAATTAATTTCTTTGCTATCCCCCAGGCACATGTAAACAGTATATAATATAGTTTGTGACCAGACTGTCAGTTCCCAAGACCAGTCAGTTCCTAAGACCAGTCTGAGATTGGCTGAGCTGGGCGAAGGGGGCTCCAAGTGAGGCTGGAGGAAAAGCTGACAGGTTTCCCCTCCCATTCCCATGATCAGGTGAGTCACTGTAATATCTTACGTATCAGCTATGTCAAGATTACTTATTTTAAAAATTATATCAGTACGTGTACCTCCATTAGTGTTCCTTCATTGTTAAGCTGACTGCATACAAATAGAAACCTAGATAAAATATGAATAGAACAGACATTTATACAACTTAAAATTTGGGATATTTTCTGTAATGTTTTCTTTCTTCATTAAGGAGAGTTTGCTTTAACTCATACACTTTCTAAAGAACTTCCAGTTTTCTTATGTACAACAATACAGTATCATGAAACGGGCCCACATTTACTAATCTCAGATTTGGAGAGGACTCCAGAGTCTTCTAGCTCCCGAGCACGTGAACTATTAGAGACTGACCATTATTATTTTCTCTCTGACTTGGTCATTTCCTTTTTGCTAATCACTCTTAGAATCCTTAAGTGCTGTCCTCTCCACTTACTTGGAGATTTTGCGTTGGTCCTGGGGCACTCTGCTTTGACTCTGATTTTTCTTCTTCAAGTGCCTTCTTTTCTTCTTTAGGTGGACTACTAACAGTAGAATTCATCTGGGGACGACCTAGTAAATGAAAATCTGACTGATCTATACCAGCCATTGTGGCCAGCTGCCCAAGCCTGGACCAGAGGAGGAGAGGAGAAAAGATAAAGGTTATTATAATCACAGAAGAGCAGTTTAGATTTCCCCAGACCTACAATCATGAAATACTTCTAAAATCTTAAAAGCCAACATCCTACTCCATACTACAAGCCTCTCTCTCCCCCAAATTCTCAGCCCTTTCCAGATTCATCCTCTAGGAGACATCCCACTGTCTCACTAGCAGCTTCAACATGTACCGTGCACCCCGTCCACTGCCAGTCACACCTCCATTCCCACACTTCTTTACCACCTTTACTCCAGTTTCCAAGAATGTGTTTGTTCCTTCCTTCCCAACACCAACTCATTCACTGACAAAACACCACTCCATCAACTATCAATCTCCACTTCCCTCTTTCAGCAAAATTGCTCACGGTTGAGAACCACTGACCTATATCTTCCCTGCAGATTAATAATAATTTTTATGTCTAAGACAAAAATAACTTTAATTCAAACTTATCAAACAAGCAAAGTAAATGAAAGATAGGAAAATTCTTATCCATTCCCGAATATTTTCAATGAAAACTGCTTTCAATTTAGTCTTTACAAAAAACTGTACCTACTAATTACTCTGTCTACAGGTTACTCTTTTATAATGGGCTCCCCACTCTACCAAAGCAGGCTCCCCTATTTGCATTTCTTAAAAAATTTAATTCCTCCTTTTAAAACGTCAACTATATTACCTATAATTACACTAAATTTGGCTAAATATGGCCACATAAGTGATGAAAATTGCTCCAGTTCCTCAGCAAACTACCATTATAGTCGCAAAGAGAAGAACGCCATGAAGAGAAATGAACTAACCCAGCATCTTTAAGGAGATCCAAGAAAGCATGGAACTTCTGAAAAGAATTCTCAATGCTGCCCAAAACACCTTCATCATCCAGGATCATGCTTGTGGACATGAAGGGCTTCAGACAAAGAGAAAGTTACATTTCTTAACTGGGCATTTTCATGTTCTAGCTATAAAAGAAGACGGAAAATGTCTGACATGATTTTTTTCTCATTGTCATCAAAAGTAGTCTTGCCTAGTTTCAAGGAACAAAACTAAAACACTCAAAATGTAATTAATCTGTAATTAACCTAACTCTCCACCAGTAAAGACAGAGACCATTATCACATAATAACCAAAACCCCCAGGCACCCAACAAAGTTTCCTATATAACGCTTAGGTGGTATATAAGTAAACCAAAGTTATCGTTTTATTAATGATCTTTCACGAAAGATCACATTTCTAACTGGTTCAATTCATAATGGAGCCTCATTCCACATCAGAAAATTACCTGCTTTAAGTTTCCCTTAAATTAGAAAGTGAATTATAGAATCTGATCTGAACAAAACATATTACAACTCTGCTGAATGTTAAGAATTAACTTTAGTGAACAAAATATCTAATGCTTACGTTTAAAAGTCCTAAATCATACCCAACCCAATTTATTAAATGTACGATCACCAATGTTTTCTTTGGCTCCTTCAAAATATTCACTCCCGTGCACTCTTCCCCTTCCGCTCATCACCTATGCACTTAAAACCCCCTATAAGGTCAACTCCAGTATTTCTCAGAAAGGCTGTTATGTTCATGATGCCCCTTTTGCCTTATATAAGCAGGTGCTCACCATTTATTGAATGAGTGTCCGCCAATCCAGTGGATATGCACTTTGAAAAATTCCTCCCTACGCTCAACCTCTGATAAAGTATATTTAGAACTTTTTAGATTATGCCCTGCTTTCATGCACATTACCTAATGTAATTCTTATAGTATATATTTTTATCTTTCATTGCATTCTTAGAAGTTTTCCAATATCTTAAATTTATTTAAATGATTCACTTTCCTAATTCATTGCCAGGAGAGTCTCATCATGTCTTTTATGCTACTGTATATATAGTATATGCACAAGAAGTGCTTTCTTGAATCAAAGAATCATGAACAGATCATAAGCTAATGTCATAAAGCGCATGTGGGCACACACACATACACACACACACACATACACACACACACACACAACGAGATTTTCATATTTTTAAAAACATGCTTTCTGGAATATAGATCATATGATCACTAAATACCAGTAAATGCAAAAGTCCATATGATACAACCAATTTGCAACATATTACAGTTATAAAGTTTACAAACTATGTGTATATGGATTAAAATCAAATCGAAATAAAACCAAAACACTCCCAAAAGTATAAGCAATTGTTTACTTCATTGACTCATTTATCAGCCTTAAGTCTTATTACTCTTTCCTCCTTTAACTGCTTTAGGCACTCCTCCAGTTTTTCCTAAACAAACAGAGTAAATGTTATAACTAATTCGTAGTATAATATCCAAAAGCCTTTCCAGCTATAGGACTCATCAGGATTTAGGGGCAGAGCCAGAAGTGAACTCAGATTTTAGTCTGCTACTGGTAATATCGTACCATGCTAGTGAAATGAGTTATCAAAATCTATCAAATTAGCATAGTAAAGATTTATTTAAATTCCACTTTTTCCAACATAAATTTGTGGCAGCCCACCATAAAAGGCATATACGTATAACATAGCAAGTCAGAAATAGTTAAGAAGAAGAAAGAAAAGTTCTATTTTTATTTGTGGGTCTCTTTATAGTAGGAACTCCTATTAATGAACATGCTTAACACACCTGAATTGCATAATTGCAGATTCAAAAGCATTTTTTTTTAAAGTAACCACTTTATTTTATTTTTTTTATTGCGGTACACGGGCCTCTCACTGTTGTGGCCTCTCCCATTGCGGAGCACAGGCTCCGGACGCGCAGGCTCAGCAGCCATGGCTGACGGGCCCAGCCACTCCGCGGCAAGTGGGATCTTCCCCGGATCGGGCATGAACCCGTGTCCCCTGCATCGGCAGGCAGGTGGACTCTCAACCACTGCACCACCAGGGAAGCTCCCAAAGTAATCACTTTTAAAGCAATTTACAGTCAAGCACTGTTCCTGGAGTTCCCTGGGCATTAAATCTAATCATCAAAACCCTAAGAGGGGGCTTCCCTGATGGCGCAGTGGTTAAGAATCTGCCTGCCAGTGCAGGGGACACGGGTTCGAGCCCTGGTCCAGAGAGATCCCACGTGCCTCGGAGCAACTAAGCCCGTGTGCCATGACTACTGAACCTACGCTCTAGAGCCCCCGAGTCAAAACCACTGAGCCCGCGTGCCACAACTACTGAAGCCTGCGCGCCTAGAGCCCGTGCTCTGCAACAAGAGAAACCACCGCAATGAGAAGCCCGCACACCACTACGAAGAGTAGCCCCCGCTCGACGCAAGTAGAGAAAGTCCGAGAGCAGTATCAAACACCCAGCGCAGCCAAAAACAGATAAATAAAATAAATTTATTTAAAAAACAAACCGTACGAGGAAAGAACAATCACTAACTCCATGTTATTTTACAGATGAGGGAAACAGAGGCAGAGAAGTAGAGTAAGTAGAGCAGCACAGCCAAGGTCACACCACTAAGTAGCAGAGCCACACTGTGGACTCAGGAAGCTGGGTGCCATTCCTGCTCACGGAGGTGGTAGTCTTCCCATTCACCAAGGTCACTGAAATAAAATGAACACTGATAAACTCCCTTAGGAGTTTCAGGAAATAAGACACTTCGGTCCGTGAAGTGGGGACACTGCTTGCAATAGGCAGAATTCTAACAGAGCCCCTAAGACTCCTACTTACTGAAGTACACAAACCTTCCACTTATCCAATCAAACTCTAAATCTAGGTGCTGCAGTGAAGGGATTTTGCAGACGGAATTAAGGTTCAAAATCAGTTGTTTTTTTAAGATGGGGAGATTATTCTAGGTGGATGTGACCTACTCAGGCACCCCATGAAAAGGACCTGAACTCTTCCTGAATTGAAGTACAAAAGGGACAAGAGGGAGACTCTCCATTGCTGGCTCTGAAGAAGTCCAATGGTGTGGCAGGGAAGGCAAGTGAGAGGCCTCTAGGAGCTGAGACTGTCCCCCGAATGACAGCCAGCAAGGAAATGGGGACCTCTGTCCTGCAACTGCAGAATCTGAATTATGCCAACAAGCCGAAGAATCTCGGAGCCATTCTTTCCCAGAGCCTCTGGATGCTAACACAGCCAGACTGACATCTTGATTTCAGCTCTGTGACCCACACAAACTATGGTGAACATCCAACGTTTGGGGCTCAATGTCTTACACTTAAATTTCACGTGCTTTAACACTCTCAGGAGGGAACTCACATGTTCCCGTGTGGATCTGAGCAGGAAACCCAGTCATGCTGTGCCTGGACTTCTGACCTGCAGAACTGTGAGCTAGTCAAATAGGTATTGTTTTCAGTCAGTAAGAGTGTAGTAAAAGAATCAATATCCTACTCAACCTCCAGGTTCGTGAACAAAATAAATGACTGTCATTGTTTTAGGCCACTGTTTCGGGGTGGTTTCTTATGCAGCGATAAACAATCAGAATTCCTATACTTATGAAAACAGTACGGTATATTTATACCTTTTAACTGCTTTGAACAATCACTTAAAGAATGAGGAACTCTATTATATGCCATCATTGGGAGAGGAACTGGTATCACTTTCTGGAGAGTAACTCTTGGTACCTAACAATAATCCTACATCAGGGGTTTACCCTAAGGAAATCAAAGATGTGGGCAAAGATTTATCTACCAACATGATGTCATAAGATTGTTTATAACCAAACCCTAGAAGAAAGCTAAGAGCCTCCAAATTGGGACTGGTTTAAAGAAAAACAGCTCACCGTCTGAAGGAATGCGCCATGAAGCCACTAAGAAAAGAATGACAAGAGGTCTCAACCAGAGTTAATGAATGGGCTTCAGGAGTTCTACATTCATAATATATCTGTGCGTTTTTCCTGGGAGATGATGCAAAAGCTTAATCAAATTGTCTGATGTAGAAGAGTATTTAGTGACATGGCAAAATATTTTTGATACTTTTTTAAGACAAAAGAGCAGATTAGGTGTGTGTACATGCAGAGGTGGCTTCTATTTCCTTCAAGAAGCTGTTCATTGTTTACAAACATTTGCTCAATGAACATATATTTTTATATTCAGAACATGTTTAAAAAACTGAGAGTCTAAGAACTTCAAATTCTTTAATGTTTCATTACTAAAGCCAGTCAAGTTTTCAATGGGGAAAAAGGAAAAAGAAATGCAAAATTCCTCTACTTTTAATATGATGGTTTAATCAATCTTCTAATTGTGTTAGAAGTGTTAAATTTTTGTGAAAAAGTGTATCCTTCTCCTACAAAGTATTCATAATTCATGTCCCTTACATGGAAATATGGAACCAAAAAAGTTAGAAAGTAAAATTGCTTGATATTCTATTACTTAAGTAAGACTAATGATAAGGCTTTGGAATAATTTTCCTTCCTGTCATCTGCTCTCCTTCCTCCCTTCTGTACACTGGCTAGGGTGATTTTTCTGGGACAAAGCTTCCATCATATTGGATATCAAATTTTATGTTCAACTTTTCTCCATTTAACATTGAAATCAATCATTTCTCATATAATCAGGGGATTCATAACCGTGATTTTTTTTTGTGGGCTACAAAATATTCCACTGAGTGGGTTTACTGGTTAACCATTTTACACATTTAAATTCTTACCAACTTTTCAATATTATCAGACAATAACCGTTTTTATGCATGAAAGCTTTTTTCCATATTGAGAATAACGTTCTTACAATAAATCCATAAAAATGAGTTTGAGATCAAAGCAAATGAACATTTTTAAGGCTCTGAGGTACCTGTCTCCAAACTTCTTTCCAAAAGATTTCTGAGATTTTACACTGCCATCAGCGATGTATCACTTGGTATATAACCTCTACTATAACTGTTGGCTTACTTCCTCACTTAGAGTGCAAGTTATTTGAAGATAGGGGTGTATTTTATTAAGTGTTTACCCCCAGCACCTGTGCCTAGCACAGCGTAGACGGTCAATAAATAATTGCTTAATAAGGAAAATCCCTGCCAATACAAGATGTATGTGTGTGAAAGACAGACTGTGTGTTTTTCTCTAACTGGATAGATGAAAACGTGTCATTTTCTTTAATGTGCAATTTTTTTGCTTATAATTAGTAATTAAATTTCTCTTTTAGATTATATTGTAAAAATTCAGATTCTCTGAGGCAAATGGGCCTGGCACTACCCATTAGCTATATAACCTTGGACAAGTTCTATAACTCTAGGCCTCAACTTCCTCATCTATAAAATGGAGATAAGCTCCCATATCACAGAGCTCTTGTGAGGATTACATGAGTTAAAACACATAAAATTAGAAGAGTGCTTGGTACACAGAATATGTTCAATTAATGCTGAATGAATGAACATGCGAATGCAAACAGTAGTGAAGGGCTTAAAATGAAATGGTCTCATCCCACTCCCACATCCAGCACTCAAGAAGCGACCGATTCTTTACGCAGGTTTTTAATTGTAAAATACGATATGTGTACTGAGAAGTGCACAGAACAAAACTGTCAATGTGACAAATAAAAAGAGAATACTTACATAAACACTACTCGAATCTGAAAGTATTGATACTTGTCAGCATCTCAAACCCCCCCCCCCCCATATCCTTTTCTCATCACAAGCTCCTTCCCTCTTCCAGGTTAAACACCATCCTCACTTCTTGACAATCATTTCCTTTAACCTGCATGCATCCCTAACAAAAGAGTTTAGTTTTGTCAACATCTAACTTTATGTAGAGGATCATAGTATGTGAAGTCTTTTCTATCTTATTTCTTTCTCTCAACGTTGGTTTAAAAAATTCATCCACATTGCTGCCTGTAGCTCTAGTTCATTCAATTTTATTGCTGGATTGTGTTCCCACTGTACGAATACACAAAATTTATTTAATTTTTGACTCTTAATGGACATTTGGTTTGTTTTCAGTTTGTGCTAATGCAAATCATGGACAGGAATCCTGCTGTACCGGTTATTCTGGTGCATTTACACAGGGCGGGGGTGAGGGCTGCTGGCTCACAGGCTATTTATGTACCTTCAGTTGATGGAGAGTGCTAAATGCTTTCCAAAGTAGTTGTGTCGATTTATACTCCAGTATAAGCAGGGTAGAAGATTCCCATAGTACTCCAGGTCTACAATACCTGAAACTACCAGACTTTATTTATGTATTTGTCAATCTGATTGGCATGTAGTTTCCTTGGTTTTGACTCACTTTTCTCTTATTAATGAAGTCATACACTTTTCTGTGTTTACTGGCTGTTTGGATTTCCTTTTTCATGAGGTTTACATCAATAGTTATTTTTTATTTATTTTTTTATTACTATTTATTTATTTTTGGCTGTGTTGGGTCTTCGTTGCTGCGTGCAGTCTTTCTCTAGTTGCGGCGAGCGGGGGCTACTCTTCATTGCGGTGGCTTCTCTTGTTATGGAGCACAGGATCTAGGCACGCGGGCTTCAGTAGTTGTGACACGTGGGCTCAGTAGTTGTGGTTCGCAGGCTCTAGAGCGTGGACTCCGTAGTTGTGGCGCACGGGCTTCGCTGCTCCGCAGCATGTGGGATCTTCCCGGACCAGGGCTCGAACCCGTGTCCCCTGCCTTGGCAGGCAGATTCTTAACCACTGCGCCACCAGGGAGGTCCAACTATTGTTATTTTGAACTCTTCTCCATTTCCAAGTAATACTCTTACATGACTATTTTCTCACTAAATTGGAGGCATTATCTGTTCACTTTCTAACTTACTACTAAGTAAGGGTTTAGTTCCTTTACACTCTTTCCTATGTCCACACTGCTCTGTAAAGTTATGTCATCATGAGTAATTCCACTGCTCATGATCTCTTTGACTTGTAGTGATATACTTAAAAACCTACATTGTTGATCAACTATAAACTCTCTCAATGTCACGCTTTGTAAAATGAGGACATTCATACCATCTTCCCTTTTTTCTACCTCCTGTCTACCTTCCAAACCTAGCTTTTACGTTGTCAAAGTTGAAATTTATACTCTGTTCTATGTGCAGTTAAGTCTTCTGTTATTCGAGAGTCAGTAAGGAGTAAGGTTTAAGAGAACAGGCAGAGAGCCTCAACTCAAAGCCTCAATCCAACCTTAAAATAGGTACAGCCTGGGCAAGTTCCTTCCCTGTCTTAGTTACCTGTTCTCAAAAGTGGGAATGGGGCATCCCTGGTGGCACAGTGGTTCGGAGTCCGTCTGCCGATGCAGGGGACACGGGTTCGTGCCCCGGTCTGGGAGGATCCCACATGCCGCGGAGCAGCTGAGCCCGTGAGCCATGGCCGCTGGGCCTGCGCATCCAGAGCCTGTGCTCCGCAACGGGAGAAGCCATAACAGTGAGAGGCCCGTGTACCGCAAAAAAAAAAAAAAAAAAGTGGGAATGATATTAGCACCAACCTCATAAGGCTATTCAGAGGATTAAATGAGTTAATATATGCAAAAACACTTAGAGCCTAATATATACTAAGTACATACTAGTACACAATACATTTCAGTACATACCAACTTAATACTAATACATACTAAGTACAGTTTACTTATTAGTGATTACATGCAAGTTGACGATAAAAGCTGCAAACCAAGACAGTATTGCCATTATTACAATTACATTAATATTGCCCACTGCAGATGTACTGTGTCTCTGTGTACAGACTACACCTTGTTCCATACTGTGCCAGTGTCACTGCCCTTGTGCAGGGTGACCACATACCCCAAGCCGCCTTGGGCTGTTCCAGTTTATACCTGTTGTCCTGATGTTACAGCATTAGAGCGCCTCCTTACACTATTCAAGTGTAAGGAGTTTGGACAAGTTCTGGTTTGGACAACAAATTAGATAGGTGGTCATTACCCCTGTGTGTCACTGAAAAGGGGGACATCTATAGTGTCAAGTTTAAGTGGATTCTTCTCTTCCTCACCAATAGTACGTTAAAAATCAATGATAGTTTAGTTTAGTTTGCTTCATGTTTATGTCCATATAGCCTTTTGTCCTCTGGAGTTCAAGTTCCTTCTCCTCTTCCTCTCCCTCCTCCCTTCCAACAGTGCCTAATACCAAGTAAGTACAATATGCCTCAAGGTGTTTCTCAGCTCTCAATCACACAATCAATAGAAGCCTCTCCACTCTAGACTAGCTGCAATCTGCACCGAATCCCCTATTACCTTCCTTCTTGGTTTATTGCCTCATTTTGCTGGATTATTTCTATAAATAGCTTAAGGTGTAGCACAGGAGGCCAATTTTTCAAATTTCTTTTGTGTACAAAATATCTTCTTCAGCCTCCACTTATGACTGATAGTTTGGCTGGATACAAACCCCTAGGGTGAAAACTATGTGCCTGAAAAACTTTGGAGGTATCTTTCTAATGCCTTCCAGGATCCATGGTGCTGATGACAAGTATGATAAGGTCAGATTTTAACTCTTTTTTTTAGGTGGCCAGTATTTTTCTCTCTGGAATGGATGTATCCTCTCAGTATTTTATTCTATTTTAATTTATTTTTTCAGTATTTTAAAGTTTCACAATGAAGGGTGCCTAGGTATGAGTCTATTCTTGCTCATCTTGCGTAACTGTTTTCAATCTGAGGCCTGATGTCTACTTTCAGCTGTGGGGAATTTTGTTGCCCTTTGACAGCTTCCTTCCATTTTTGTTCTGGGTCTGGAGTTTCTAATAGTAACATGTTGGATCTCCCAGATGCAGCCTCTCTAACGTATTTCTATCACATTTTCCATTGTGTCTTTCTTTTTTATATACTGAGAAGTTTTTTAAATTCCTACTGAATTTATTTCAGCAACCATATTTTCATTTCCAAGAGACCTCTCTTGCTTTCTGACCATTCTCTTTTTAATTAACACCCTAATCTTATTTTATAGCTTTTTTATAGCTCTTTTTAAACCTCTCTCAGGATACTAATTAGGGTTTTTTCTTAAATTATTTTGTTCCCTAAATTGTCCCTGGTCCTACTAGGATACGTTTTCACTCTTTTTCTCCCTCTCACGTTGGAAGCTTTACTCAACTATCATGCAAATGACAGTTATTTTCTATTTAAGAATGAGTGCAGAAAGCTCCCTGAAGTCAACGATTGACTGGTTTCTTATGCAGGAAAAAGCGGGGAGTAACTGTAATAGGATCTCCCCCAAACACAATTTTCTAGGGTGTAAAAACTCACACTAGCTGCCCTAGTTCTTGCCAGTTTCACTGGTTTCAAAATGAAATCATCTCATTTCAGGAGTGTGAGGGCGGGGCTGGGAGTCCACTCCTCCAAACACAACCCTTCAATGAGCTCCCCTATTCAGTCACACTTTTAACTAACTCCACCCTCTCTCCTACATGCGCATCTGAGCATGGGCCTACTTCTGCAGGTGGGGTCAGAATCCTCCTCAGCTGCAGGTGGTCGCTGTGCATATTCTAGGTGATGCTTTCCCTCTGTTCTACTGCTTCAGTTTCACACTCTTCCACTTGTCTTCCGTCTTTCAAAACTATGTTGAAACCTCTTGATTCTTGTGGGCTTATATACTTAAACCCTTTGATACCATCATTGTAGTGTCTTGTGAAAATGGAGAAGAGCTAAAAGGGTTCTCAGTGCCTTCTGAATCTGCTATTCTGTGGTCCAGTGTTTAAACTTCTTGGTCTTCCCCAGTGTCTATCATTGCTTTTAGAAATACAATCTCCTGGTCTATTCGTGAAGGAAATGAATACATCACATCTAAAATGACAAGGAAGGCGGGTTAGATGCTCTAGGGCCTTGCCGTACTCTGCCATTTACTAATAAACCACTACGTGCTACAAATTGTAGGTGCTCATTTATAAAACGAAAGGGGGTAACCCTACACGAACTATAGATTTCTCCTACTCTAACATTTCATAATTTTCTAAGTTCTTTTCTTAAAATTTCTCTGTATTATCATTAATTTTAATTAAAAAAATAAAAATCTAGCTTTCTCTTTTGAAAATCAAAGAGTAATTCCCATAGTCCTACAATAATGGAATAATTAGTTCTGAAACCTGTCAAGTTTCATGTTTCATATGAAAAGAAAATCACATTAAATAATTTTTAAAAATTAAACATGAACTTTGTAGCACAAAGACAAAGTTCCCCCCAAATGGTGTTCCTTTATTTACTAGAAATGTTCAGCTCTGCATTAAAGTTGAAAAAAAAGAAATATATTATTTTTGAGGTACAAAAATTTCTTATGAAAATCAATTTTTCTTTTCTGTCCATACAAACAAAAGTATGGAATGACATTAGAGGTCAGGTTTAGTTGGTAATAGAATGTAGCTTCTTGATATTTTTTATTTTAGGAAAGGAGAATATCAACATCAAAACTTTTTTTTTACTTTTATTTAAAATGAGGCCATATTTTCCTCTTATAAAAACAGAGTTCAGCTAGACCTGTCAATTTTCTCATCTGTAAAACAAGAACACTGAATCAGCTGACTATATTCATTCAGAACTCAATTTCTTTATCGTATGATCACTAAGGTTCTCCCTAAATCTAATATACTAAGGTTCTAAGGAAAGGAAAATATATTACTAACGACATGTTTTGATTTTTATTTCTTAGAGTTCAAATGTCCACCATTCACCTTGGTCTAAGCTTAAGGAACCATTCAAGGGGATACAATGCAGATGGGAGGGGAAAACAGAACCCTCACACAAGCTGTGCCGTGTTGCAATCAGGCTTCCATTTGAAAAATAACCTTGTCTATAGCTTTAAAGTGATAACTTTGTACCTGCAGTGCTTCTTGTTTCAAACGGATTTTCTCTGGCTCTTCCTGAACACTTTCTGAGGAATCATTGACCTCTTCGATTTCTGAGGAGGAAGGACTCTCTACTGTCACAGTCACAGGAAATTCTGATGGACCTGAGTATCTGAAGAAGAAGATAGGAAATCACAGAGTTGTTACACTAAAGTGCAAAGAAAGAAGACAAGATTGTAAAAAAAGATAACACAAGCCAGATCCAAATATCCAAATATTAGAGGACATTTAACAAAAGTGATCTGAGGTATCATTATTTATAAATGTCTCTCACTGCTCCTTAGTCTAAAACAGGCAGTGACTAAGTAAAATTACAGGAACTTATTTTTGCTATGTTACTGTACAGACCTCTGTTGTACATGGTTAGGATTAGTAATGGGAATTGCCCATATTATTTTATTAAGTTTCTTTCACAGAAGCCAAGTGAAGAGCCAAGGTAAACATTTTTTCTCAGATCAACTTTATACTGCAAATGAAAAATTTATTCTTCACCATCAGACACAAACAGTCTGGAAGAAAATGTAGTTTTTCAGAGGAAAATACATCAGTAAAGGGACTGATGAATAATCAGAAAGTCAACATATCTAAGCTGGGAATAACAGATATTAGAATTTTAAAAAAGAAATCACATACACATACACAACTAAAACTAACCCATCAAAAATTTCATCTTCTCACCACACTTAAGCCAAAACTAGGGTAACAGTAATACAATTCTCCCATCAAGATTCACTGCCACTGCAATGTTGTTCAATAGGACAGTTCCAAACATTTAAAACCTGACCTGGCCACAACCCCATAAAAGTCTACAGATCATAAAGAAGTGTGCTGGGATTATATAACCACGCAGAGGACAAGTCACTAGGACATCATTTTGACAACAAGCAGCAAACCCTGCAGCACAGGAAAACCGTAACAGGAGAACGAGGTGCACACCTCTCTCTCTGGGCATGCAAGGGCAGGACTGACACCCAAGATGCTCTTCTCTCAACCTCAGCAGTGGTGCCTTTCACAGAGCAACTATGCAGTCTCCCAGAACCACTGGGAAGGAGAATCTGATACTGACAGTATTAGCTTGCCATGAGGCCATAAGCGAGGGAATGTGTGTGGCCTTGGTGAGAGAGCAGAGGTTTGGGAGATGTTGCTTTATATTGGTTTTCAGATCAGGAATTTGTACATATAGCCCGCAAGCAACGTTTCTTGAAAACATGTGAACATTCTTCAGTATGAGAGCTCCATGTGAGGGGTCAGAAATGGCACTCAAGTTTGTTTCACTGGGTAACAGCTGATTTGCGGACTGGAAAACAGGCTTCCTTGTTTACAGGCATAACCACAAGGCTGCCAGTTGTGTGCCAAATCCACAAAACTACACAGTTGCATTGGGAGAGCAACCAAACATGTTTTACATGGATTTATTTCAGAGAGGGAAATGCTTCTTGTAAGCCTCTGTCAGTTTAAAAAGCAAGGAGAATGACCATCCACCTTTCCCAATTCAAGTCCTATATATCATAAATATGATAGCTAAACACCAGCAACTGATTACATACATCACGAGCTTTGATGAATGGAAAGCCCCTAAAAAGATATCAACAAAACGAAGTTAGATCTTCATGTAAATACATCACCAGTTAAACCCAGTTAATACAACTATTTAGTATTATGTACAGTATCCACACAGAATTGTGTATAAAAATAAATAAGCTCAAAACAAGGACCTGGAGGGCTCTGCTATGGAGAAAACCGAACAGAATTCAGGGGACTGGCTCGGTAATAACTCTCTGAACTGCTGAGAGGCCCCTTCAGTTCCTATGTTCAGGATGCTTGAGATTTCAGTCTCACTTCTGTAAATGGTGATATTAATCATTCTCTAATTTACCACCCTGTGTGAGGAGGATGGACCTGAGATTAAGTGTCTCAGGAAGAAGATAGGAAACCACAAAGTTGCTAAACTCAAGTGCAAAGACTGGGGATTCAACACTATAGTTTATGCAACAGCAATTCACATTACCATTTGCAAAAAAGTAGTCGGTTGTCCAATGGGGATTACAAACATCCATTTAACATGAGCAACTGAACAGATACTTTACACAGTAACTACTTCAAGTACTATTTAAAATCAATTCTCTTTGTTTTCTTAAGCAATTGTTAATCCCCAATTTCGTGAATACTACCAAGTCAGTCACTTGAAAATCATCTAGAGCAATCTATTTCACTTAGCAAGCCTAAAGCTATAGTTCAACCATTTTATTTACTGTTCTGTGACAAAAATTACTATGAACAGCTATCCCCTGGATAAGAAATCAGGTAAAGCTAGTTTGACTCACTAAATCTGATTTACTGAGTTAATAAGCCAGTTGTTTTAGAATAGGTCTAATGCATAATTTTCATCCATTCTGTATTAAACTATTTTCCATGTCTAAAATGTCTTTTTGCCCATTCGTACGTATCCAAATTCCTACTTCTGTGCTGTAGGGCTTCACGCAACTACACCTGCCTTTAATGAAACTTTTCTCACATGCACAATTGGTGATAATTTTAGTCTCCTCAAGACTCCCACGGGGTTAGCTCTGTTGTGACACTTGAGAAACAACTTGAAACTCCCAATTACTTTTTGTTTTTCTTCCTTAGAGGGCTCATTGGGCAGAAGCCATGTGTGAGTTATCTTTTTTCCTCTATAGAAAGCACCAGAGACCGCTCACATAACAGAAGTTCCAAAATAAAGGACTCTGAATGATTGAAAAAGACAGGGAATGCAAACACGTTACCTGTTGCTTTTTGCACGTTCTGCAGTACGCCACGGCCGGAAACCAGACACACCAGGTGGTAGAGGTTCAGGACCATAACATTCTTTACCAGCAGAGTGTTTCCTTCCATTACTTACAGGTTGCTTTGTGGCCAAGCCTATGTTTGACAAAGCATGAAAAGAAGGAATCAAGATGCACCAAAGGTCTACAGAGCAACTGTCACATGTGTACACTTTGAAAGGAATCAAACAGGCACTTGACAATGATGCCAAGGCCATTAAAAAGAGGATCGTTTTGTACAAAGGTTTTACATAAGCCGGCATTTTTAAAAAATGTAAGTTCTCTACAGTAACAAGTTATTTTAACTAAAACAAAAGTATTGAGATGTGCAGAAATGCAAAAATAAATTTTTAAAATAATCCCGAAGTATGATACGTTTTATGTATTATGCAGAAACACTCAAGTTTACTGAATCTTAGAACACCTTTGGCATTTCTGAATCTCAAGGACACAGAAACACAGATACACCCATGACTTCTGCCAAACAGAATCTTCAGAATTAGACCAAAATTTCAATTTAAGATGAATTTTTCTATGTAAAAACAATAAAAGTTATAAGGCTGCAAGTTGCTGGGTGGTAGGTGAGTCAATGTTGCTCTCCTATAAGCCTGTCAACCTTCACTGTTCCTTTGATTTCATACAGAAATCACACAAAAAAACAAATGAAACCCACTGGATAAAAGAGTGAAATGTGGAGACTTATCCTATATTTCAGTAGTAAAGAGGCAAGTATCTTTATATGAAATATTTGGTTGCAAAAACTAGACCTACGTGTTAATATTTTATTTAGAACAAGCCACATATTAAAATTCACATTTAAATATTTAATTTGAATTTACTGAAGACAAACATCATAGGTTAAAATGGTTATATTTATCCTTCAAAGCTACTATATTTTGTGTTATTTTATTTATTTATTTTAATAGATCTTTATTGGAGTATAATTGCTTCACAATTCTGTGTTAGTTTCTGTTACACAACAAAGCAAATCAGCCATATGCATACACATGTCCCCATATCCCTTCCCTCTTGAGCCTCCCTCCCACCCTCCCTATCCCACCCTTCTATGTCATCGCAAAGCACCGAGCTGATCTCCCTGTGCTATGCTGTTGCTTTCTACTATAGTTTAGCAGCATTAGGATGCTGGGTAAAATGGAGTGTATGTGGTAATATAGGACAAATATTTCATAGAGTGTAGCTTATTGATAATCACCACACGATCCTGTGTGATTTACATGCCTCTTAAAAATATATAGGAGCTCAGTTCATTTTGTGCTATTTTATTGTGTTTTTTAACTTAATTACGGTCAAAAAAATGTTTGTATGCATGTGGTTTGTATGTGTTAGCTTCCTTTACTTTCAGAAACGAATGCAAATACATTTGTATTAAAAGTTTTTTAAATTACACTTTTCTTGTTAGGAGATAAAAAAAATTTCTAATAAAAGTTCCCATCTGTTTTTAGGCATACATCATGACAATATAAATGTGACACAATTCACACCATTATTTCACCCTGTACTCACCAGGATCTAGGTATATACCCAGATACTGATTGGCTTACCTCTATGTCTCCAAATAACTGAGGCAAATAGAAAAAAAAAGCCCAAGAAATAAAATTACTCTTAAAATAGCTCAATGAGTTTGTATATTTCAGTTATATTTCCACTTTGTTTCATCATGCTAAATAAAAAAAAAACGTTTAACTGTTTTCTTCTCATTCCATGATGCCCTATTATATACCACCAGGTACTAATTTTACAGAATTCCTAATATACATGCTTTATTAATATATATATTTCCATTTCTAATATCATAGCAAAAGTCAACTTAGCTATTTTAAGAATACTGTACACATGATATAAATTTTTAATAATAATATCTAATTAGTGTGATACCACAAATCTTAACTTCTTTGTATGTACTATTTGATTATTCAAATATCACTCTCTTGAAATAACAATTGGCAGACAATCATAAGCTTTCTTTTGACTTCATAAACACTCTTAACAACTTATTTAATACACTATTGTCCAAGCAAGTTGATTAACAGAGAATCAAAAACATACATCTTTAAGTAGAAAAAAAAAGCTGTATATGAAGATGTTTACAATAGTTTATTTTAGGTTATTTCCAATTGTTCACCAATTTTTTTTTTTTTTTTTTTTTGCGATACGCGGGCCTCTCACTGCTGTGGCCTCTCCCGTCGCAGAGCACAGGCTCCGGACGCGCAGGCTCAGCAGCCATGGCTCACGGCCCAGCCGCTCCGCGGCATGTGGGATCTTCCCGGACCAGGGCACGAACCCGTGTCCCCTGCATCGGCAGGCGGACTCTCAACCACTGTGCCACCAGGGAAGCCCTTGTTCACCAATTTAAAAAATTGACCAACTCAATGAAACCTTGTGAATACAATGTTAAAAAGTATAACTATGAATCACAGAATTTAAATTTAGTATGAAAAGAATGGCAAATTATATTGAAGTTATGTGGAATTATGTTTATAGACAGCAGGAAGAGAAAATAAAAATGTAAATATTGCTAGATAGGATAATGCAATTAGAGGTGGTCTTTTAAATTTTTCATTTTTATGCTAATACAAGACCTTTATAAAACCCAAAAATCTTCAAACAACACATTTAAAAAAAATTGTGGTAAACTACACAAAACAGAAAAGTTATCATTTTAACCATTTTAAAGTGAACCGTTCAGTGATATTAAGTCAACAAATTTTTAAAACTTTCAGAGGGAACCTGAATAAAAGATGTGTTTTCCATTGGTGATTTTAATGTATCTGGTATATAACTAAAGTCACCAGAAAACTCTTTCTGGGAAATTGGCAGATCATAAACATAAAATATTTATTTTGCTTTATATCAAACCTTATTGTTTTGCTGTTTCAAAATTCAAATTTACTCACAAGAAAGAGTCAGTTTCATATTAGATTTGGTTTCACAAATGCTGCTCCTGCTATTCATTCTTATCACCAAAAAAAAAAAAAAAAGACTATTTGTGACTAACGATAATAAGTTCCAGAAAATAAAAAGTTAAAAGGTTTTCAATCTGCATTTCTGGGAACCTAAATTAAAGCATCACACAACATTTTCAAAAACAGAAAAGCCATTTGATTTGACTAAAAACTTAGTTTTAAGATGGCAGAAAGTACCTTGATAATTTTCTTTTAAGAAAGAAAGAAAAACAAGCCATTAAAGAGAAATTCTTCCGAGCGAACTGAAACATGTTATGTATGTCTGACTTGGCACTCCTTCCATCTGGAGAACTTTTTTGATAATTGCTTTCATCACAGAATGATCTAAAGTAAAATGAATTGAAGTTAGAGTAATTATTTCCCAGTGAGTGGCTATTTCCATTTAAAACCAAAAGCCAACTAATTATTGCTTTTCCCATAAATTTAAATATGAAATCTACATTATGTAATTATACACTTAATACCCCTTTGTGTATTCTAATTTCTTCCTCAGAAACCTAAGATGCCATCTTGCAGACTGCCCACAATGGCTACTATTTTGGCAGCAACAAAGGTCAACTTTAAACATTTTGCATCTAAAGTGGCTTTGGATACCTTTGGATAGAAAGTACAGTCTGAGCACTGTCCAGACACTTAGATACCTAAAGGGCATCTAAGATAACAAATCAAAGTCCTGATATTCCCTCAAAAGCTGCTCCTCCCATCAGCCCCCTTTTTCTAAGTGATACCACCCAGTTGCACACATAATCATCAACGACTTGTCTCCTTGTTACTATTCCCTTCATACCTCACAACTAATCTATCTGCAGGTCTTGTTAGCTACACCCTGAAAACACAACCTGAATTCAACCACTTTTCACTTGCTGCAAACTTCCAACCTAACCTAGGCCATAAACATCTCTTATTTGGACCCCTGTGATAGTCTCCTAACTGGTCTCCCTGTTTCTCTTCTTTATCCTCCCAAGTCCATTCTCTATACCAGGTCACCTTATTCAGATACTATTTGGATCATGCCTTTTTCCAGTTCAAAACCCTCTACTCATTTAGAATAATCCATATCTTTACTCTGGCCTTCAAGACTTTACAAGAGCAGACCCCTGGCTAGCTCCTTGACCTCATGTCACACCACATTCTTCTTCACTCAGTACTCTGCCCAGACTGGCCTTCTTGCTTTTCCTTAAATACTCCACCCACCTACATGCCTGCATACTCATTGCCCCCTTGTCCTGGAATGTGCTTACCCCAGATCTTCCATGGCTTGCTCCTCTCTTCATTCAGGTCTCCATTCAAATGCCACTTCTCCAGTGAAGCTGGCCCCTAACTAACCTGTCCAATGGAGTCCTACCTGCCCCCCTCACTCTTCTTACATTAAGATATTTTTGCACTTCCTACTCTCTAAAATTATATTACTTATCTCTTTACTAATTTCTATCTCAACTCCTTCACTAGAATGTAAGCTCCATGAGGGCAAGACTTTTGTCTGTCTGGTTCACTGCTTTATCAGTAGTGCCTAAACCTGTATCTGGCACACAGAAGGTATTAAAAAAATTACTTGTGAAACTGAAAAATGAATAAAGTACTCCTTGCAAGAATTCAGAGGTTGCACAAGAAGCAAATAATGCTCTTGGTGGAAGCAGGCTTAGTATCTAGGTTCACCTCTATTCAGAGTAGAGATAAGAACAATTTACAAGTATAAATCACTTTAATCAGTAAATTATCTGCTCAAACCATAAGGGAAGTACAACATTAGAAAAGTACTGTTTTCTAGGATACAAACAATTAACAAATTCAAACAATGTGTGTATAGAGAATACACACTAAAAACCTATCATGAAAGTATGATGGTCAAGAACTCTTGCGGTAAAAGGTCAGACAAAAACCAGAACAAATGATCATGAATTCTAGTAGTTCTGGGGCTGAACAACCTACTCATTTAGTCAAAAGGGATCATCGCAAAAGCACAGGTATTAAAAAATATTACATGAAAGGAAACTATCATGAGTCATTTAAGTGTTGAGTGGACCATCACATTAAAATAACTAGAGTCTTTCAACGCCCCATGACATACAGAAATAGCAAGTCAGACATATGGATCTAACAGCATATGATACAACCCTTACAAACTGTCACTACAGAAGAAGGGACACCCGGTGTAATTAACCAACTAGCCAAATGAATACAAACAGCCAGTAAACCTCACCAGTAAATCAAATGAATACAAAATAAAACAAAATGTGGTTATTCTCCTATCAGATTAAGCCAAGATTCTGTAAGAGAAGTCTTTAAAATGTCTATACCCTTTTGATCCAAAATAGTCAGAGATATAGGTAAGGATATATATCAGAGTACTTTTTGTAACTGAAAAACTGGACATACCTTTTATACAAGATCGGATAAGCTATGTGCACTGTGGCATATTCATATAATGGAACACTGAAGGGTCACAAAAAAAATGATGCAGTAAGGCTTCCCTGGTGGCGCACTGGTTGAGAGTCCGCCTGCTGATGCAGGGGACACGGGTTCATGCCCTGGTCCGGGAAGATACCACATGCCGCGGAGCGGCTGGGCCCGTGAGCCATTCCCGCTGAGCCTGCGCGTCCGGAGCCTGTGCTCCGCAACGGGAGAGGCCACAACAGTGAGAGGCCCGCGTACCGCAAAAAAAAAAAAAAAGATGCAAATTTACTGACATGCTAAGATGGTCATACTGAATTAACTGAAAAAAGTTATAAAATTTGGAGTAATCCCACTTGCATAAAAAAGGGAGAGGTACTCATTTTTGTAGTCTTACAGTTTTTAAAAAGTGCTACCAGCCAGTGTTTGTGAGAGGCAGGCTTCATTCACATCCACTCTTGGGGTGGACTACAAATTGGCATAGCCTTTCTGGGTGGTAATTTGGCAATGTGTATGAAAAGTCTTAAAAATATGTCACACTTAGTCATTCCACTTGTAGTACCTTATTCTACAGAAGTAAGCCCGATGGACACAGAGATGTATATATAATGTATTCACATTGTTTCTGACAGGGAAAAGCAAACTGTCTCAATCTAATTGCAAAGAATTGATTAAACTATGGGACATCAATATGATGGAACACTACATGATACCTCATTAAGTGAAAAAAGCAGGAATATGAAATAGCAAGTATACTACAATTCTATTTTTGTAATCTCTAAGTGTACAAATATATTTATAGAAAACAATAAAAAGACTGAGAATATATACACCAAAATGAACAGTGATTATGTCTGGGTGTTAAATTTATAGGTAATTGTTCTCTTGTTACTCTGTATTTTCTGTAAAGAATATATGTAACTCTTAGAGAAAGTTTAAAAGCGACATAAAAGCTATCAGAAAAATGAGGCCTTAAAAAAAGTCCTATCACAACAGTATCATGCCAAAAGCTAAGCATATATTACATTAAAAATTCAGTATTTTCAATTTAAGAATTTACCTCCAAGCCATAAATCCTCACTAAGAGATTCTGCAAAAGCACGAGCACCCAGGTCACCAATGAGCTTGTTGCAGTTCAGAGCGATGCGACTCAAACCAGGCATACAGTCAAGATCAGGTCTCCTGGAACGAAGACTCTCAGCCCAGGTTTCTTCATGCCTTCTGATAGTCTGATACTTCAAAGATTTAATGGGACAAAATTAAGATGTTTCAATAAGGAAACAGGATGTGCCTACTGAGCATGGCTTCTTATGTCAGAGATTTACACACACACATATCACGCATATGTGCCAGGAGAATCAAGCTGAGAAATTAAACAGTCAGTTCTGCTTTAAGAGTCCAGTGACCCACATTCTAGTCGGTCAGTGATTAGATTCCAGCCACTGGATGACCTGTTTTTGAACAGTTATGTAAAGTTGGATAACTCAATTACAGTCTAAGAATTATTTTCCTTATCTTCTAAGTCAGGGAATTGATTCTAAATTCTATCATTGCTGAGGCTCTAAATTTCATCATTCTGTCCTCCAATGGTCTCCAAACACCTGACTGGGCAACCCATAAGAAAACTTTTTAATATGCATCTTATTTTTTAACAAATTATATACACAAAGTTCTATACATATAATTTAGGTACATTATAAACTACACAGATATTTTTTAAATGATACAAAGCTAAATAGGTTCTAATATTTTCTTTTCCTAACTCCTAAGGCATTACTGAATTTTATTTATTTTTAAAAAGTATTTATTTATTTATTTGTTTCTTTGTTTGGCTGTGTTTGGCTGTGCCAGGTCTTTAGTTGCGGCCTGCCGGATCTTTTACTTATTGCATGTGGGATCTAGTTCCTTGAGCAGGGATCGAACACACGCCCCCTGCATTGGGAGCGCAGTGTTAACTGCTGGACCGCCAGGGAAGTCCCAGGCATTGTTTTTAAAACTATATTTACAAAATGGATCTTACATGCTACCTAGGGTGTGGACACAAACTTCAGAGGCCTGGACCATGCACAGCCAGTTTGATGTGCCTTGGGAAGATAATGGTTTGACATTTAACCACAAGTCTTGTCTTAAAGACATTCAATTCTTTATATTCATAAAATCAATTTTGGTAACAGGGAACACTGACTTTAAATCAAAAAAGTCTTGTTACATTCTTGAAAACATAAAAGACTCAAAGTGCCTTTGACACTCTAAAAGCAAAATCATTAGTGTCATTTTCCTATTAACAATGGCTTATAAAAGCTCCAAGCAGAAATAACAGCAATCACTTACACAGTGCTTAGTATGTGCCAAGCACTATTTATACAAATGAGTTCATTTAAACCTCACAACGAGGCATAGACGTTAAGTGATTTGTCCATGGTCACTAGCTATGAAAAGGGAGAAAGGGAATTTGAACCGAGGCCATTTGGCTTCGGCACCCAAGTTCTTGACTGTTCTCTACCCGAGGGGTCAATGGACTTGCCCTGTATAGGCTCAAAGAATTTTTCAATTTCTAAAATCTAAATTTAAACATTTCCAGCTTTGTGGGCTATACAGTTTCTGTTGCAACTACTCAACCCCACTGGCGTAGGCTGAAAGTAGCCATAGCTACCATGTAAACAATGGGTTCCACTATGTTCCAAAAAACTTTCTTTAAAAAATCAGGCGATGGGCTGGATCTGGCCCACCAGCCATAGTTTACCTATCCCTGATCTGCACCATCAAACTATTAAAAAGACTTCATGTCAAATTATTAAATAATTTAGGCCTAAATACAGTAATTATAACCACTGTAAAGTTGTTAAGGCATTAAAAACTGTATTTACAAGTTGCCGATGTAGTGATGTTTATTAGTTTATAAACTACAGCAGCTAATAGACACTTGATTCATTTAAATCTTGAAGACTATAAAGGCATAGTTTCTTCACAGCATCACAATCAATGTTTTCAGTAACTAAAAATACATAGAAGTATTATTATGTATTATATATTAAATCTCCTATTTCTAAAATTAAGTGGACTATCTTTACTAAATGGTAGAATCCCAAACTGAAAACTGGTCTTATTCTTTCAACAAAACGAAAGATGCACTCACAGGTATCAAAAGACAAAAATTAACTGCCATCTGTGTCAATGTATTAATGTGCTTCAATCACATATGTTTTCATGAAAGTTTAAACATAAAATCACCTTTAAGATCTTGGCCATGTAATCTGCTCCCTGCCATGTCAGATTATACCCCGTGAAGTTTACTGTCTTAAGAGTGATAGAGTTCTTTACACCTTGCCAAATAACTAAAAGGAAAAAAAAAAAAACCCACACACACAGTAAGATGAAGAGCCTATACATTTGTCAATCTTGACTTATTTGCTTTTCTTGAGTCAATTGGAGGTTTACAGCCACATTCTTAAAATCATTAACTACAATCTTCCCAAACAGGTAATTGATGAACTGATGCATTCTAAAGCTTGTCAGTAACAAAGTTATTCCAGTTTACAGCAACAGTTTAATTCTATTTAGATACTAAAACTGAATACACTGGATACTGCAAACTTTCTTCCCAACCACTCAGTAAAGTACTACATACTTTTGAGACAAAGGAAAAAAAAGAAAAACCTAAAGAGCATAAGACTCTTCCGATTTTCAGTTCCAATGATACATGCCAACCTTGATGATCAATCAGCGATTTAAATGTCAACTATAAACCCAGTATTTTATTAGCTGCTATGCAGTATACTAGAGCAATAGAAGAGGGAGGACCTCAAACCCTCTGTTTCCTCAAATTGAAAGGCAGGCTTCCTTACCCCTTCAGACCACTAATGGACACAGGGAACGTACACTAATGTTTCAGGACCCCAATCAAGAATCACCTGCTTTGTGATTAGGTCCATCATACACCCTCACCAACACCACTGAGTTTGCTGCTCCTACGGGATGTTACATATATTTCCTATTTGAATACATACCACAGTGCATTATAATTATGATTGCAGATAGATGTTCTAACAATTTAAAGAGAATGATGACTTTTTTGCTCTTTACATCTTGCTATTTCCCTTCCCATAATATTTCTTGAAGAGAAACCATAAAAATATAAAGAAACACAAAAAACAGGAAATATACAAAACGTGTGGTTTGTGGCTTAACACAAACTTAAGTAAGATTAATTCTGACAGTATCCAGCATGACAAACTTGCATGGTACAAATGAGAATGGACCAAGGTTTGAGCAGGTACAGGAGACAATCCACGCATGCACAACACCAAGAAAAGGTAGACAGGAAAAGGTAGACAGACATGGTGTGTAGGAAATCACGAGACCAGTCCGATGGGAAGAGACTTAAACAAGACTGAAACTCACTTTCGAAACCTCCGTCTCCAACTGGACAATTCGCAAGACACAGGTTCACCAAAGTGGCCAAATATTCAATCCCTTTAATGGGGAGGAACAGTTTAAAATTTTATTGCTTTAGTTTGCTCCAAAAGCAACTATCAAAGGTTGGCAGGACACAATGAAGGCTTATTTTTGTTAACATAGTTAAGTCTCTCTCAGAACTAGCCCACTTAGCTCCAGGTTCCTTAGCGCACCCGATGCACTTACACAGCCTTCATGAGCTTTACACAACTGGAAGGTCACATCTTTATTTCTTACCGCAGGAACACGACTTCTGTAAACTTCATTTCTGTCACAACCTAAAGCAAAAATATTGTAAAATGAGTGGTTTAAACCATACATTTTATCATCATTAAAAAGCACCTAAATAAAAAGAAAAAAAGCATCTGCTCTGTGCTAAGGATTAGAAACGACTCCTGCCCTTAAAGCCTTCATTAAGGAGGAAGATGTATAAACTCAAAATTTCAATCACATGAGATAAATAAACATAACCTTTATGCATAGAGGTGCCTATGGAGGCAAAAAGTTATATCTAAGTGACAGCTTCATGAGAACCCTGAAGTAGAATCTAGAAAGATGAGGCTATGCAGAGTTGGAGTAGGAGGTGCATTAACTGCAGAGGGAACATCTGTGAAAAGACACTCAAGCCTGACTCCTGCTGGGCACTGTAAATACTTCAGGTGGGGACGACTAAAGGCCAGGGGTCCAAGTGTGAGAAGAGACACAAAGGAAAATAGAGATGCTGGCAGAAGCAAGCCTGGGAGAGAGCATGGCTTTTATCCCACAGGTGACGAGGCCTGGGACTACCACTAGCTGAGTAAGGGTGCCTCCGCTGATTAGAAAAAGGCGCCCCGCTGCTGAAGGACCAATTAGACAAAGGGAGTGATCCCAGAAAGTTCCCCTTCCTCAGGGCCAAAGAACGCCATGACGGGGCTTCCCTGGTGGCGCAGTGGTTGAGAGTCCGCCTGCCGATGCAGGGGACACGGGTTCGTGCCCCAGTCCGGGAAGATTCCACATGCCACGGAGCGGCTAGGTCCGTGAGCCATGGCCGCTGAGCCTGCGCGTGCGGAGCCTATGCTCCACAACGGGAGAGGCCACAACTGTGAGAGGCCCGTGTACCGCAAAAAAAAAAAAAAGAGCCCCATGAGGCTTGGCCCAGCACAGTGCAGACTACACGCCTCCGTGTAGAGCACACGCTGGGTGGCTAGTATGAACTAACTCTGTGTGGGCAAGCCATTAGCAGCATTATTTTAAGCATAGCTTTTTATGTTACAAGATCACTCAACCCGAGTAGGCAGATGAACTTAGAGGAGCTGAGCCCAGGAGCTGTGAAAGCACCCAGGAGTTTCTGCCATAGTCTGGGCAAAATGTAATATGGATGAAGAAGCAAATTTAAGAGGAGGCCAAAATCTACAAGCTAGCCCCACTGGATTCAAGACATAAAGGAAGTTCAGTGAAGGAACTCTGAAGAGAAAGGGCTCAACAATAAATTTTTGTTACATTCAATGTAAAATATGTGGCAAAATTAAGTACAGTGGCCTTTAAGGTCCTTTCCAGCTCTAACTTCTTTTGATTTCTAACTTATTACTCTGCTTAAGTAAAGTCCCTTCAGAGGTACAGAACAGTTCTTACACCTGAATGGGATGCAAAGAATAATCTGACTTCTGTTCACCAGGGGATGAATTGAACTGTCCTTGAAGGAGAGAGAACAGATGGTGTGAACCCCAGATCCTAGTAAAGGGCCAGGCACACGATAAGTATTCAGCTTTTCGAAAACAAACGAACAATCATTTCCTTTCCTAGATCTTCACACCCTTCCTCTGCTGGCTACTTTCTCTCAGCTTATAAACATCCTCAAATATACCCACTTAAAAAACTGTCAGACCTATGACTCTTTGGATATTCTTGTGGATAACCTAAGTCTCTCCCATGCCTTCAAACACCTGTCCTTCCAGAAAGCCCAGATCTGTATCTTGGGCCCAGACCTGGCCCCTCTACCAGGCCCCTCTAAAGCACTGAAGATCAAGTAAGATCCTCTCCCCACCTCCAATCCCTCTCTACTGTGCTCTGTATCTCACAAAAAGATGCAGCTGTAAACTGTCACCCACGCTTGCTGCCCTCCCTTTTCTAACTGGTCACCAGGCCCCACCCATTCTCTCTCAGATCTGCAAAATCCAGTTCCACCTTTTATAACTTAAGTGGGACCCTTTGATTACAATTCACGCTGCACCCAATCAACTGCCTTCCACATGGAGGTCCCAGTGAGCCTCTAAACCAGAATTCCATTTCACTGTTCTTTGGTGTTTCCCACAGCCTTCAGGATAAACATCCAAACTTCTGACATGACAAACAAGGCCCCTTTCTGTGGGGCCCCACTAGGTTTCCAGTATCAACTCTCATTGCTTTCCCAAACCCTGAGTTCCAGTCCTGTACCTGAGTTTTGCCATATTTTTTTATATTTCTCAAACTTTGACACACACTGCTCCCTCCTGCCACCCCAGGAGCTTCTACATATCCTTAGAAAGGATGGCACCTCCTCCAAGAGCCTACCCTGAACTTTCCCTTCCAAGATTCTATGCTCTGCAAAGGGGAAAGATGGCGGGGAGGGATACATTAGGAGTTTGGGAATAACATATACACACGACTATATATAAAATAGATAATCAACAAGGACCTACTGCATAGCACAGGGAACTCTACTCCGTATCCTGTAACAAACTGTACGGGAAAAGAATCTGAAAAGGAATGGATATATGTATAACTGAATCACTTTGCTGTACACCTGAAAGTAACACAATATTGTAAATCAACGATACTCCAATATAAAATAAAAATTAAATTAAAGAAAAAAGAGATTCTATGCTTTGTAGCACCAGAACTCACTCCTTCCAGAGCACTGACTCCTGTGCTTGTGTTTACTTGCCACCCAGTAGAAGGGGAGCTTACCTAGGGCAGAAGCGTCGTCTCCAGCAGCCCTTGGTTCTGACAACTCATTCAAGTACCAGGATACTTTACACACATAACCTGCTTAATTAATTCTAAGAACCCACAGAAAGAGTGGTTTTTAATGTCATTTTACAAGTGTGGGGATTGTAGCGCAAAAGAAACCTGCCCAGGCCACAGAGAGCATAAGCCCTGGAATTCAAACTCTAAGCTGCCTTCACACTGGTGCTCTTTCCACTATAGGATACTATTGAAAAAAAATTTCTTTTTCCTGAGCCCTGTTTGAATGGAAAGGAAATGAAGCTGGGATATATCAATTTCCTAATCGCTTTGGTCTGTACCAGGCAAAGTCATTCAACACACCAGGTAACATCTGTGCAACCATTAACGACACTCCAAACTGTGCTAAGTGTTCTACATTGTAGAGTCTACAAGCATTAACAGAGTGAGACCTTGTAACCTCCACAGAGAGTGGGTCCTGTTAAGCCCATGCAACAGATGAGAACACTGAGACCTAGAAGCCTTAAAGCACTCGGCCAGGGTCACCGAGCTGGCAGGGGTCCTAAGCCGCACGCCCCGTCTAGTGCACGTACACCCGGGCACTGGGCACCGGTTCTAGTGCCCACCCTCCACCTTGCACCATCTAAAACCCCGCTTCTCAGCGCCCACATGAGGGCCCCTGGAAGCGGGAACTACAAATCTGTCTCGCCAAGCCGTGGCTGGAAGAAACTCTGGATACAGATCACGGGCAGAGGGTGCTCATGAGCGGCGTCCAGTCAACCCCACGGAGGCGGTCGGCGTTGAAGTCCAGCAGCCCTCCCGCAGGGAAGCGCGAACGGCGGGCAGAGGCAGCGAGTCCTGCAGCGCACACAGCTCCTCACAGCGCCAGAAGTCGGCCACGCTGTCGCGGCGCAGCTTCACCGAGTGATCATGGCCGGAGCGTGGCCTCGGGGACGCTGGCTGCGGACACGATGCCCACAGCCGCCTGGCGGTCCCTGCTCGCCTCCCGGTCCCTCGGGCACCCACCGCCCGGCGGCTGCGGCGCCGCAGCGTGGGCAGGACCCACGTAGCAGGCGGAAGACGCAGGGCCACGGGCCCCAGCTACGCCGGCCCCCTCCATGCCACGACCCCGTGACCCCGCATCGCCGGCTGTTGGCGCCGGCCTCAACGCCCCGCGAGACGCGGCGCGGCGGTTTAAACTTCCGGGCGGGACCTTGGGGGCGGGGCTCGAGGACGTCAGCGCACGCCCTGTGCGCCAGCACGCAGCCCCGTCTCCCAAGGGGACCCGGCTTGAGGAGCAGTGGTGGAAGCTTCGAGACTAGGACGGCGCGAAAGGTAGGCGGTGTGGAGAATTTGGGGTTTCGAAAACGCGTTTGCTGACTGATCCAAACAAAAGTGAGACATGATTGTATCAGCGCATTTTAAAAGTAAACTCCCACTAAGTGTCTGTGCTCGCGCCGCCCAGGAGAGAGTGTGCACTTCGTGAGGGACACAGGAAAGGCTGAGTGAACGTTTGCCTGTGGTCCGTTACCTGGTGCGCGGGTGTGTGAATTTCTGCGGAGAGCCCTTAATTTCTGTAGTTTCTGCTGACTTGACACGGTGGTTGGCAAACGGTGACGTGTTCCGTGCATTCAGGACATGATCGTGGTTACTAATAATCACTTTGTTTATTTATTTGTACTGACAACTCCGAGAATTTACTACTGAATATCCACTTTACAGAGGAGAAACTGAGGCGTAGGAAGTGAAGTGACTGAGTGAGAGGAAGGACTCAGACGATTGGTGTCAGTAAATTAACCCTGCAAGGAGGCCGTTAGACCACAGTGGCTCTAGTGATGCGGCTGCTTACGTAAACCAACCAAAATCTAAGCCTGTCAACGCCTCAGGGTGATGAAAACCGCTGAGGACAACCAGTCACAAACCACCAACTAGGCGTTAAAGCCATAGCAAATCAGTCATTTCCTTGCTCTGCTTCTGCCCTTTTAAAATAAACATCTCTGCAGCTCCTGTGGCTGGAGTGCTCCTCACCTCTTCCGCTTTGTGGTGCCTGAATTGAATCTATTTTTGCTCACATAAAGTGTTAAAACTTTAAATATGCCTCAGTTTGTCTTCTAAGATTGGCCGTAGAAGTTGGATTTGTGTCCAGTTTCTAGAGCAGTGGTCGTCCTCTGGTCAGGCCTTAGGCGTTACGTGTACAACGTTCCTCTTCTACCACCACCTTCTGGATGCCTCCACCCACTACCAGCTCCCACGCATCAGATCCCCTAGATGTGGTCAGCAGTGGCTTTTACATGCAACGTACTCACATTATAACATCGCAGACACTCCTGTGTCCTCCAGCCAGTGTGTGAAGTGAAACATTACCATTCCTGTTGAAGAGTCCCTGGTGTGACCACTTTCCCAAACACAGCCACTCCCCAGCTGACCCTGGACTGTATTTTCTTTGGGGTCTGTTTTTCTTCAGATGATTTTCTAGTAATTTATACAAATATGTGAATCTGGATAAACTAATATATTTTACTCTCAATTTCAGGTTGCGTCCTTTGCTCTCCAGCAATCATTGGAGTGCTCTTTTCAATATGTCCACGCAGGGATTCAAAATAACAAAAATGCTTTTGAAAAATAATGTCGTAGGTTGACAGAGTGGTTTATAAATTATAGCATATGCTTATGCTCTTAATTCTTCCTCACAACCCTGCTTATCATGGCTGGAATTGCTGCTACCCCTGTGGGGTCAGCTGTGGGCTGGCTGTAGCCGGGCTGGGGGACTGACGGGGCCACATGCCTCTTATGCCCCAGCTAGTAACTGGGGCTTGTGCTCATGGCGGTAGCAGTGCTCCGAGAGGGAGAGTAGAAGCATCGTGGGACCTAGTTCTGAGCTGGCACACCATCGTTTCTGCTGCCTTCTATTGGCCATGGCAAGTCACCTAACTTTAAGGGTGGGGAAATCAAGTCTGCCTCTTGATGGGAGAAGTTGGAATGTCACATTACAAAGAGTGAGGACACAAGGAGTCAACCTGGAGCTATTTTTGCAATTTGGGATGGGGCTTGTTGCCTTCCTCGAGGAGGACGTCCAAAACCATTTTTCAAACATCTCAGGTTCCTGTAAATCTCCACCTCTGGTTTGGCGACCCATAAAAATTCCCAGTCAGTTTTGGTGAGGGGACACTTGGTGACAGTGTTGTCTTTCGAAATGAGTAGTTCCATTACCGACATTACATTGCTCCCCATACATTATTTATAAGGTTTCCCTGTTTGTATGTGCAAACTATTTGTGTGTATATTTTGAGAAATACATTGTACAGGCCTCTTTTTTATTTCTTCCACACACCCTAGAGATGTCATAGAGGCGGTAAATGTGTCCAACTTTTTGAGAAATTGGAACAATCAAGACTTACCTGTATGGAATGCTGTTAACGATGTCAATTCCCACGACAGTACCTTTCATCTGAGACACTTAGGGACTGTTAACAGATTAAAAGTAGTAAAAGACGCGGATAGAGAGAATTTTCATTATCTTGTGCTCTGAAATCTTGGATTTTCGTTGGTTTGAATGGGCCTGAAAATGTATTTTTTTTTAGTAGGGACATAGAAGCCTCTAGCGGTATTCTTAATAAAGCAAGGTGAGTTATAAGCAATCATCTGATGGAGGGTAAATGTACCACACTCCAGTTTAAGAAAAATACAATATAAAAGTCTTACCATGTTAGAAAATCTTTATATGATCTTTTGTAAAGAAAAAAAAAAAGCTTCAAGAAACATAAAGACATGACACCATATTCAGTTTCAAGTCAGTGACTTGTAAGCAAGGCAAAGCAAAGACAGTCTGATTAAGGCCGTTGCATTGTTCTGGCATTTTTTAGGTCTCACCCATTTCTGTGGCCTTTTTAGAACCTAAGCTTCTAGGGCACAGAGAACTTCATCTTGACGTAGGGCTGAGCAAATGCACGAGCATTTCTCAATAAGTAGGCATTAAATTCTTAGTCCAGAAGGGGCCTTGAGATGCCCTCTCTTTACTCCTTGGTAGAACTGTTTTAACCATCCCGCGAAAACAGATTTTTTTCTTTAAATCTCAAAATTCAGAGATTCCACAATCAGAACTTCCTTCTCATATTGCCATGTGGTCTGCTGTGGGCATCTGTCGAATGGTGTGAACTCTGCGTGGGGAGTCTGGCCTACCCTCGAGGCCCACGGTTTGGGCTGCGGTGGTGCCATGCTGTGCTCAGGGGCCTTCTTTTTTGGAAGTCTGGGCTCCAGTGAGCCTTGGTCATGCTCTTTTATGGAACCTTGGGTGCTAGACCACTCTGACCCTCAGTCTCATTTGCAGGTTCTGGGGAGGATTAAATGAGCTCATGTGATATCCAGGTGACTGAGGCAGAGTCGGCTCGGGATGAATCTTTGCTTCGTTTTCATTAGCTGCGGAGAAGACGATGACAGCTTGGTGCCTCTCCAACTTTAATATGGGTATGCCTCTCTTGTGGATCTTGTTAAATGCAGGCTGGTATTCAGTAGTTCTGGGTGGGGCCTGGATTCTGTGCTTCTAACAAGCTCCTAGGTGACGGTGACGCTGAGGGCAAGGGTTTGGCACCTGCGTTTCTCCCTTTCCGGAAGAGCAGAATGTCTGCCGCACCCCCACCCGAGAGGAGAAAACATCCGCAACGTGACTACTAGGAACCAGCTTCCCTCACATGCAAGGGTCCTGTACCACTGCTCCCAACCATTCTGTCTGAGGCGCAGCAAGCCAAAACACTGAAATGCTGAGGTTTGCAGCAAAGAAGAGGTTTATTCACAGGGCAGCCAAGCGAGGACGTGACGTGACAATAGGTCTCAAATGCGCCTCCCCAAAGGCAAGGGGCTTTGGGTATCTGTGGGATAAAGAGTAAAGAAGCAGGGCAGTATGAGGCATGGGGAGCGTGAGGAAAGGTGATTGGAAAAAGGTGTGCTCATCATTGTTCTGAGCTGGCGTAACTAGGCTACAGGCCTCGGCACATTCTCAGGCTGGAGTTGGGGAAAACAGGAGCAGAATGGAAGATGACAGCGTGTGAAGGAGGTGTGGTGTCCATAGGTTCGGGGTCTGACGTGCTTCCTGCTGAAGCACCGGTGCCCGCCAAAGCAGTGAATGGGGTGCTGGGGAAAACAGGAGCAGAATGGAAGATGACAGCGTGTGAAGGAGGTGTGGTGTCCATAGGTTCGGGGTCTGACGTGCTTCCTGCTGAAGCACCGATGCCCGCCAAAGCAGTGAATGGGGTGCTGGGGAAAACAGGAGCAGAATGGAAGATGACAGCGTGTGAAGGAGGTGTGGTGTCCATAGGTTCGGGGTCTGACGTGCTTCCTGCTGAAGCACCGATGCCCGCCAAAGCAGTGAATGGGGTGCTGGGGAAAACAGGAGCAGAATGGAAGAGGACAGCGTGTGAAGGAGGTGTGGTGTCCATAGGTTCGGGGTCTGACGTGCTTCCTGCTGAAGCACCGATGCCCGCCAAAGCAGTGAATGGGGTGCTGGGGAAAACAGGAGCAGAATGGAAGAGGACAGCGTGTGAAGGAGGTGTGGTGTCCATAGCTTCCATATTAGAGGTACTGCCTGCCTGATCTGAGAGCAGAGAGTGAAAGTGGGAGAGGCTCTTCCTAGATTCTAAGTCCTCTGAATTTATAGCACTGGCTCTGCCTGGCTTTATGACATATCCATTGTAAGTGTCACAGAGAAGGAGCGGGCGGGGCAGGGGGTGAGGCAGGGGTCACATGCAAGCCCAGCTGGTGGCTTAACCCCAGCCCAAAGGCAAAGGGCGGGGCCCCTTCTGGACTTTCTAGTGGCTGGGACGTCTGGCTGTGGGTGGCAGGTGTTTGGCACCAGCTGGGCCACCATGCGGAGACTGTTGGAGACTGTGGAAGCCTCCTCCAGAGCTCACCCTGCCTGGGGACTGGCTCTGCAGGCCCCTCAGCCCTGCGTATGTATCGGCCAGGCCTTCCCCACCACGGGGCCCAGAGGCCAGAGCCTGCTCAGACCTGAGGGCAGGAGGCAGCCAGAGCTTACCAGGCTGTGGGCCACCTCGTCCGGAGACCTCCCCAGCTCCTCTGCGAGATCTGGAGACAGGATCGCCTTCTCCAGGGCTGCTCAGCTGCCAGCATCACCATGAGCCAGGTGGCCAAGGTTTCTGAGCAGGAGATGCAGAGCCCTGATCCGACTGGATGCTGCACCCCACGATGTCCCTTCCTGGCAGATAGGTTCTTTCTTCCCTTCTTTTTTGCAATTTGGTAAAAGAACATTTAAACCTTGGCCTGTCCTTCAGGGTATATAGATGGTAGTGGCTTAGCCGGGATTCGATCCAAGCCTGTGTGGTTCCAGAGCTTGTGCTCTGGACTGTGGTGCCTCCTTATCGTATATGCTTCATGTGTTACTTGTTTTTTTTTTCCTTGTAGTCCTTATGGTACTTAGCCCTAAGTGCCATACCTGTAACAAACAGCTACACTGCCCTGTAGGAGGTCTTCTTTTGTTCAACGCCTGAATTGGTCATCCACCACACTGTGTTCTAATCTCAGAAGATACAGGTCAGGGACCACCAGTTGTCAGCATGGCACCATTCCATATTTCTAATTGAGGCTTGAAGCCCATATTTTCCCTTTGTCTAGTTTGAAGGATCCAGATATGTAAAGATGATATTCTAGATAAATCATGGGCTATCCTGAAAGAAATTCACCAGTGAATTGTTCCGTATGGATTAGAAGCCAGCTTCTCTGGCCTTCCTGGAGTATATCCAGTAAGGCGTCTCATTCATGTCTAGAAAGCAAATATATCATTTATTGCAACTTCAGCGTGGAGCGATGTATTGGTATAAAGTACGATCAACACAATTTGGTCATTGTGAGTATGACAGCTGGGTCCACTCTTTACTACACATATGTAACTCTAGGGATTCTTATGCCCAAGGGAGGAGACGTACTCTTGGCTGTCTAGGACAAGGGAAGCATGTGTTGTTATTCAGGAGCTGGAAGCTTCAGCATGACAGGTAGGAATTGAACAATCCTGGTCCACACATCACTTGACCTTGCTTAAAACTTGTTTCTTTGGCTTGCTTCATTGGAGTGTTTTCTCCCTCCTGGGGCTGACATTGTCTGTTATGTATCACGCATGAGACATGTAGAAGTTTCAGAACCCAAAATCATATAGATCAGTAAAAATGTATATATATATATATAAAAACCTGTTGAAACTCACACTGGGCATAATTCATATATTCCAAAATCAGTTTGACCCTCTGCTCATGAGATTCTTTTTATGGTATGTCCCAGCAAATCTGGGCTTCCATCCCCAATAAATTTTGGGGTTGGAGGACACAAAAGCTTTTGCTCAGACCTAAATTCTGTCTAGAAAAAGGGAAATATTATAAGCCCTTTGTAACCTCTCCAAGAGCAGAAATGATTTACAGCTGTGGCATTGAACCATAATTCCTCGATCTCATTTGAGAAGAGTTCAGTTAGAAACAGTGTCTTGATTTTTGTTTCTTTTGTTTCTTCCCTGTTTTCTTGTCTTGCTTACCAACAATCCATTGTAATTCATGAGTTAGTATGGCAGCAGGCTGAGTGTTCCCTGGAGCTCATGAAATGAAGTGTTTTTCCTAAAATGACGTTTGTCTCCTTGTTTTCAGCCCCTCTTCTTTCCTCTGCCCTTGACTATAACCAGAGCTCAGCAAAAGCTGAGTGACTTTGTGCAGACCTTACTTAGGCTCAGCCTTTTTTTCTTCATTATTTTATTCATGGCTCCTCCATTTCATTGTTTGCCTTCTCAAAATGTGTTGAAATCTTTCTGTGGTTGATGACTTCCAAAATATCTTGGCTTTTATTGGTTGATTAATTTTGGTATTTCTACAGTTTTATTTAGATATGGTTTCAGGAGGAACAGAAAGTAAATATATTTCCTAGTCTGCCATCTTGAGCTGAAAATCCCTGTGGATTTTAGCATCCAATGTTCCCATGGGAAAACACCCAACCATGGCATTAATAGATGTAACACTCAAGATTTCAGCTTTTCTTGAGCAATCACTAAGGATTTCCTATGTGGCCACTTCTAATGGGGAAATTATAACTATCTCATGACGTTGATTTGAGGATTAAATTAGATAATGAACATGAAAATGCTTTGTAAGATTTAAAAATCTGTAAAAATGTTTTTTGTTATTATTTGATTTGTTGCTATTTCAGCTTCACTTGACAGTTGTTTATGACCTTGCCTATGTGAGAAAATGCCCTCTGGGTTATTTTTTTGAAAGCCAGAATGTATTTTTCAACAGCTCAATGGAACTGGCATCATTTGTGAAGGTTAAGGGTGAAGGGGTAAATGTTTCTTGACACCTATCACTTTACAGTGTTTTCAGGAACTAACTGACTCATGTATTCCTCTTCCAAATTTGGTTGAGGACCTCCTACCAGCCACATGCTTTACGTCAGGTGTTGGAAAGCATTTTCTGGATTTTAAATATCTTAGGCTTTGTGGGCCATATACAGTTTCTGTAGCTTCTCCTCCTCTTTCCTCTTCAACAAGCTTTCTAAACGTGAGAACCATTATTAGCTCACAGTCCCCCAGATCCAGGCTGAGAGCCTGATTTGATTCGTGGCCATTATTTGCCAATTCCTGCTCTGCGTCTTCACTGAGGAGGGGGACCATGTTCGAGTAATCCGTTCTTTGAATCAACTGTTGGTCTTCTGGGGCTTGTCCTTGCTCTCCTACAGTCTCTAATCACCGTGGCATCCAGAGAGATCTTGTTAAAACATAAGTCAGATCATGTCACGCAAATTTCTTCAATGGCTTCTTCACAGAAAATGCAAAGTCCTCAGAGTGCCTCCACAGACCTAGAAATCTGGGTGTCTGTTTCCTCTCTGACTGTTTCCTTCTCCTCTCCAATTTGCTCGCTCTGTTTTCCACACGCTGACATCCTTTCTGCTCCTTGGATACTCCAAGCCTACTCTTGCCTCATTGACTTTCTGCCGCAGGCCAGCCACAGAAAGAGGATTTCACCGCCCAGGGTCAGAAGGGAAGGGGTAAGGAACTGAAGTAGCACCGACGAATGGGGTCAGAAGCCCATGGGGTCAGAAGGCTGCAATGAGAAGCCCACTCACCACAACAGAGGATAGACCCCCGCTCGACGAAACTAGAGAAAGCTCGCATGCAGCAATGAAGACCCAATGCAGCCAAAAATAAATAAATAATACATAAAGTATAGAATGTTAAAAAAATCTATAAAGAATATTACAAGAATAGAATCACAAGCCAGTTTCTCTTTGAACATGCATGCAAAATGTGTAAAGAGAAGCACAAACTACATCCATGGTATGTAAAACAATCATATATCAGAATCAAAGTAGCTTTATTCTGGCAATGCAAGGTTGCTTTAATGTCCAGATGTGAAACTGATCCCAGGAATGAATTAGAGTGGGAGAAAAGTCATTTAAAACTGAAATCTTGGGACTTCCCTGGTGGTCCAGTGTTTAGAACATGGTGCTTTCACTGCTGGGGCCCTGGGGTCCAATCCCAGGTCAGGGAACTAAGATCCTGCAAGACATGAGGCAGGGCCCCGAAAAAAAAAAAAGGAAAGAAACAAGTCTTAACCAGGAGAAGCACAAGATCATATAAACATAACAGGTAAGACCTTATGAAAAGTAGGTGAAGATTATGGAATATTCTAAAATTTAAAACAAAAAGAAACTTTTAAAGATTCAAAAGGAGGTGACAAGTATTGTACATAGGCAAAAATAAAATGAAATAAAATATACAAGTGATGGGAGCCCAAAATTCCAGATGCCCAAGTCCTGTCTCTGAAGATTCTCATTCAATGGGTTCAGGATTTCCTCCTTATTTACAAACCTACAGGTGACTCTGGTACGATTCACAGACACAATGTAAAGCTTCTCTTTTACAGGAAAGAATACCAGATTATTTTGTTATCTTATAGTTCTACTAACAGGTTGTACTATTGACGGATAAGTGTGCTGTGAAAATGCACCCCCACTAGGGATAAAAAAGGAACTAGTAGTCTCTACTGCTACTTGGTGACAGCACGCACGTATTGCAAGGACAATTATTGTAGCAATCCAAATTAGTGGAACATTTTAGAATTGGAAGACGACATACAGATCATCTAGTCAAGCTTCCAACTATTATAGTTGTGAAAACTAAGGCCCATATAAATGAAATGATTTATCTCCAAAGAGCATTAGTGAAAGTATGAAATAAAAAATATCTCTGAACTTTCAATTTAGTGCTGTTTTTATTAATCTCAAGTATTAGCTTAAACTTCAGTGTGACAGATTTGGGATTGAATTCCTGCTCACGTTTATTGATTGCATGTCTTTTAGTAAGTTACTGAAACACTTTTTTTTAAATAGACGTATTTAATTATTTATCTTTGGCTGCCTAGGCTCTTCGTTGCTGTGCACGGGCTTTCCCTAGTTGCGGTGAGCGGGGGCTACTCTTTGTTGCAGTATGCGGGCTTCTCATTGTGGTGGCTTCTCGTTGTTGCTGAGCACGGGGTCTAGGTGCGTGGGCTTCAGTAGTTGTGGTTCACGGGCTCTAGCACGCAGGCTCAGTAGTTGTGGCACATGGTCTTAGTTGCTCCGCGGCATGTGGGATCTTCCCGGACCAGGGCTCAAACGTGTGTCCCGTGCACTGGCAGGTGGATCCTTAACCACTGCGCCAACAGGGAAGCCCTACTAATACACTTTTAACTTTGCTTTTCACGTCTGTAAAATGGTGAGCCTTGACTGATACAGAATATGAGATAACCTAGCACTGTTCTTAACACATATATGTAGTTAAAACTTTTTGGCTCTCATCCCTCTTAAACAGCCTCTATCCTCTTAATAATGAATGTGTCTTTCAGCTAGCAGAAAACCCCAGAGCTGACCACATTCTGGCAAGAGATATAGGATTCTTTTTCTTACTGGGGGTTCTTTATACCTGATATTTGAAGTGCAGTTAAACATGAACAACTCTTGTTTATACTGTATTAATGGATTTGATGGATGAATTTTAGAAAGTAATATGCAGGAATTGAGCTGCCTTACCCTCAAGAAATATAATTCGATAGTGGTGGCTAGAACGATAAACAGTGTTTGGACAGGGAGTCCATATTGGATGTGAACTTCCTGTACTCCCATTCGTCTCTTAAGAATAAAGAGAATCCTTTCAAAATGTGTTTTAAAGGGCAGTTATTTCTTTCTGCCTCATTTAAGTTACCTGCAAGAAGAAGACAATCTCCTGCATCCTTGTTTAATAGGCTTTTAATATAAAGCAGATAAGTGTTTGCAACATTTCCCAAACTTTTCATTATCGAATTGGCTGAGGCTTCTCAACGATTATCATTTCACAACAATATCTCCATCTTCAGCCTCTTTCAATGAATTGGCCTAATAGATGTGCCATTAAAACAGAGCTTCACTCTCAACGTATTTTTAATTTTGTATTCAAAGGGTATGAAGGATTCAGCCATAACAGTGAGTGGATTTCTGATACGTGCTACATGATGGATGCAACTAAGTGAAAGGAGTCAGGCATGAAAGGCTACATACTGTATGGTTCCATTTATATGAAATGTCCAGCAGTGGCAAATCCATACACACAGAAAAGATTCTACATCAGTGGTTGCCAGGGGTTTGGAAGAGAGGGAAATAGGGAAGGACTCCTTAAAATGGGTGTAGGTTTCCTCTTGGTTGATGAAGATGTTTTGCAGCTCGGCAGTGGTGATAGTTGCACAACGTTGTGACAGTAGTAAATTCCACTGAATGGTACAGTGACTTGTAAAATGATCCAAATGGTGAATTTTGTGTTATGTTCATTTTACTACAATAAAAAGGAGAAAGAATTCGGGAAAGACTTAGAGTTTGGGAAACTAAGGTGAACTGGTCAAGAAAAAGACAGCTCTATTGTTCAGTTTTCTCTCAGCTCTCCCAGTGCATTAATCCTCAGCAAAAAGTAGGCTGAACTTGTAGATGATAGTCATTCAACACAGTCCAGGGAAAAGTAAATAAAGTAAAACCCAACTCTTCTTCTTTAGCACATGTATGAAAGGTTAACTTGCTGCTCAGCCACGTGGACATTCATGAAGACGTTTCACTTTAGGTGTCCTCTACTTCAGTACTTTACTCACAGCGCATTCACACATGTAGGCAACAGCATTCCTTAATTCGATGGAATCTGCAGCACTGGTTGTGATCAGTCTCATGAAAAGAAAAGGAAAGGTGGCGCGGAAGCCAAGGGAAGAGATTTTCAAGACAGAGACGTTGTTTAAGATCTAACTCGGCTTGGCGGTCACAAAGATAAGGATTGAGAAGTAGTCCCCTGGACTTGTCAATGGAGAAATCATTGGGGGCTTCAAGGAGATCAGTTTCACGAGAGTACTGGGGCAGAAACCAGATCGCAGTGTAGATGGGAGGGGAGAAATGGGGGGCAAGTCAAGAAATTGATGGCAAAGGGAAAGAAGGGAGGGGTGGATAGGAGGACAGGAGAATGGAATGGAGGAGAGCATTTCCTTGTGGCTCTTTAATATGGCTGGGAGGGGCCAAAAGAGAAGGAGAGCGTGAAGCTGTAGGAAGAGGGGGTGGCATCCCGAGCCCAAGGAGGACTGGCCCCTGTCTTCAGCTCCCACCAGCTGGATGGTCCCTCCCTCTAGCTTTCCACGTAGGCTGTGGAAGTTGCCCCTTGCCTCCTTGGATCAGCTGCCCTTGATTCGTTCGTCCTTTTCTTATTTCTCAGCACATCTGGGTCATACGTTATGTGAAGACAAACAAATCACCACTGATGCTTAATTTTCTTGAAAAATGCCCCAGGCAGGTACCATTTTGGAGAACTACCTATTGTGCCTCAGCAAGCCAAAGTAGCCCATTTTTCCTCTCTCATTGGGAGAGATTGCTGTTTCTTGGAGAACCTGATGAAGAGGGTGACTCGCGCTTAGGAATAAGGTTGCTTGAAAAGTGCAAAAGGTGAGGTAGTTTGGCTCTGAGGGGCCTCTGAGGCCTGAGACTTCCTGAGAGATGGCAGACTCACAGCTCCCATTTCCCTCTGACCCTGGGCTATGAGCTCATCAAATGAGATGGTAAATAAAGTCACTGACATGGTTTAAAGGATAATTTTGTTCTCTCTTGTTCACTCAGAGCAAATTGAATGGAATTTGCATACAACATATGGATGAACTATCCATACGATGGGGCTTGACCATATCCTCATGGTTCCCCTTCCCTTTTCTACCTCTGGGCCCTTTAGCTCTGCAGACTTAACCCCACACCATCAGTCCACCCAGTCGGTCCACTGGACGTCTCTTCCTCTTTCGCATCTGGTCGTTGTCGTCACCTTGTTCTCCACTACCGCCTCCTGCAGTAGCTGTTAGGTCCAGAGAGGTTGGTTCACTGTGAGCAAGTAACTGTCAGCTCCATGGACAGGTGGAAGTGACTTGGCAGCCGGGATGCGCCCACCCTGAGTTCATTATACCAATGAGGGTCAAGGAGAATGGGGATGCAGCTGGTCTGCAGAGCCCCGGCAGTTCTGAGACACATGTTCCTGGATCCACACGTTGCTCCATACCCAGCCTTGCCTTTCTTTTTTCTCTCTCTTGACTCCATCCAGGTTTCTGCTCTCCTTGTCCCTTTGGGGAGGGAGGCCAGTACCAGTCCAGGTGTAGTCCCCCAAAGCTTCCTACTTCCAAGCGTTATGTAGGCTTGTATATCCACTTGCTTGGGTTGCCCTGGCATTCGTGCCAACAAGTTGAGTGGTTTAAGCCCTAGGCTCTCCTTTCTGGCAAGAATGTGCCTAAAAAATCTCCACCTCTGGTTTGGTGGCCCCTAAAATTTCCCAGTCAGTTTTGGTGAGGGGACACTTGGTGACAGTGTTGTCTTTCGAAATGAGTAGTTCCGTTACCGACGATACTTTGCTCCCCATACATTATTTATAAGGTTTCCCTGTTTGTATGTGCAAACTATTTGTGTGTATATTTTGAGAAATACATTGTACAGGCCTCTTTTTTATTTCTTCCACACACCCTAGAGATGTCATAGAGGCGGTAAATGTGTCCAACTTTTTGAGAAATTGGAACAATCAAGACTTACCTGTATGGAATGCTGTTAACGATGTCAATTCCCGCGACAGTACCTTTCATCTGAGACACTTAGGGACTGTTAACAGATTAAAAGTAGTAAAAGACACGGATAGAGAGAATTTTCATTATCTTGTGCTCTGAAATCTTGGATTTTCGTTGGTTTGAATGGGCCTGAAAATGTATTTTTTTTTAGTAGGGACATAGAAGCCTCTAGCGGTATTCTTAATAAAGCAAGGTGAGTTATAAGCAATCATCTGATGGAGGGTAAATGTACCACACTCCAGTTTAAGAAAAATACAATATAAAAGTCTTACCATGTTAGAAAATCTTTATATGATCTTTTGTAAAGAAAAAAAAAAAAGCTTCAAGAAACATAAAGACATGACACCATATTGAGTTTCAAGTCAGTGACTTGTAAGCAAGGCAAAGCAAAGACAGTCTGATTAAGGCCGTTGCACTGTTCTGGCATTTTTTAGGTCTCACCCATTTCTGTGGCCTTTTTAGAACCTAAGCTTCTAGGGCACAGAGAACTTCATCTTGACGTAGGGCTGAGCAAATGCACGAGCATTTCTCAATAAGTAGGCATTAAATTCTTAGTCCAGAAGGGGCCTTGAGATGCCCTCTCTTTACTCCTTGGTAGAACTGTTTTAACCATCCCGCGAAAACAGATTTTTTTCTTTAAATCTCAAAATTCAGAGATTCCACAATCAGAACTTCCTTCTCATATTGCCATGTGGTCTGCTGTGGGCATCTGTCGAATGGTGTGAACTCTGCGTGGGGAGTCTGGCCTACCCTCGAGGCCCACGGTTTGGGCTGCGGTGGTGCCATGCTGTGCTCAGGGGCCTTCTTTTTTGGAAGTCTGGGCTCCAGTGAGCCTTGGTCATGCTCTTTTATGGAACCTTGGGTGCTAGACCACTCTGACCCTCAGTCTCATTTGCAGGTTCTGGGGAGGATTAAATGAGCTCATGTGATATCCAGGTGACTGAGGCAGAGTCGGCTCGGGATGAATCTTTGCTTCGTTTTCATTAGCTGCGGAGAAGACGATGACAGCTTGGTGCCTCTCCAACTTTAATATGGGTATGCCTCTCTTGTGGATCTTGTTAAATGCAGGCTGGTATTCAGTAGTTCTGGGTGGGGCCTGGATTCTGCGCTTCTAACAAGCTCCTAGGTGACGGTGACGCTGAGGGCAAGGGTTTGGCACCTGCGTTTCTCCCTTTCCGGAAGAGCAGGATGTCTGCCGCACCCCCACCCGAGAGGAGAAAACATCCGCAACGTGACTACTAGGAACCAGCTTCCCTCACATACAAGGGTCCTGTACCACTGCTCCCAACCATTCTGTCTGAGGCGCAGCAAGCCAAAACACTGAAATGCTGAGGTTTGCAGCAAAGAGGAGGTTTATTCACAGGGCAGCCAAGCGAGGTCGTGACGTGACAATAGGTCTCAAATCCGCCTCCCCCAAGGCAAGGGGCTTTGGGTATCTGTGGGATAAAGAGTAAAGAAGCAGGGCAGTATGAGGCATGGGGAGCGTGAGGAAAGGTGATTGGAAAAAGGTGTGCTCATCATTGTTCTGAGCTGGCGTAACTAGGCTACAGGCCTCGGCACATTCTCAGGCTGGAGTTGGGGAAAACAGGAGCAGAATGGAAGATGACAGCGTGTGAAGGAGGTGTGGTGTCCATAGGTTCGGGGTCTGACGTGCTTCCTGCTGAAGCACCGGTGCCCGCCAAAGCAGTGAATGGGGTGCTGGGGAAAACAGGAGCAGAATGGAAGATGACAGCGTGTGAAGGAGGTGTGGTGTCCATAGGTTCGGGGTCTGACGTGCTTCCTGCTGAAGCACCGATGCCCGCCAAAGCAGTGAATGGGGTGCTGGGGAAAACAGGAGCAGAATGGAAGATGACAGCGTGTGAAGGAGGTGTGGTGTCCATAGGTTCGGGGTCTGACGTGCTTCCTGCTGAAGCACCGATGCCCACCAAAGCAGTGAATGGGGTGCTGGGGAAAACAGGAGCAGAATGGAAGATGACAGCGTGTGAAGGAGGTGTGGTGTCCATAGGTTCGGGGTCTGACGTGCTTCCTGCTGAAGCACCGATGCCCGCCAAAGCAGTGAATGGGGTGCTGGGGAAAACAGGAGCAGAATGGAAGAAGACAGCGTGTGAAGGAGGTGTGGTGTCCATAGCTTCCATATTAGAGGTACTGCCTGCCTGATCTGAGAGCAGAGAGTGAAAGTGGGAGAGGCTCTTCCTAGATTCTAACTCCTCTGAATTTATAGCACTGGCTCTGCCTGGCTTTATGACATATCCATTGTAAGTGTCACAGAGAAGGAGCGGGCGGGGCAGGGGGTGAGGCAGGGGTCACATGCAAGCCCAGCTGGTGGCTTAACCCCAGCCCAAAGGCAAAGGGAGGGGCCCCTTCTGGACTTTCTAGTGGCTGGGACGTCTGGCTGTGGGTGGCAGGTGTTTGGCACCAGCTGGGCCACCATGCGGAGACTGTTGGAGACTGTGGAAGCCTCCTCCAGAGCTCACCCTGCCTGGGGACTGGCTCTGCAGGCCCCTCAGCCCTGCGTATGTATCGGCCAGGCCTTCCCCACCACGGGGCCCAGAGGCCAGAGCCTGCTCAGACCTGAGGGCAGGAGGCAGCCAGAGCTTACCAGGCTGTGGGCCACCTCGTCCGGAGACCTCCCCAGCTCCTCTGCGAGATCTGGAGACAGGATCGCCTTCTCCAGGGCTGCTCAGCTGCCAGCATCACCATGAGCCAGGTGGCCAAGGTTTCTGAGCAGGAGATGCAGAGCCCTGATCCGACTGGATGCTGCACCCCACGATGTCCCTTCCTGGCAGATAGGTTCTTTCTTCACTTCTTTTTTGCAATTTGGTAAAAGAACATTTAAACCTTGGCCTGTCCTTCAGGGTATATAGATGGTAGTGGCTTAGCCGGGATTCGATCCAAGCCTGTGTGGTTCCAGAGCTTGTGCTCTGGACTGTGGTGCCTCCTTATCGTATATGCTTCATGTGTTACTTGTTTTTTTTTTCCTTGTAGTCCTTATGGTACTTAGCCCTAAGTGCCATACCTGTAACAAACAGCTACACTGCCCTGTAGGAGGTCTTCTTTTGTTCAACGCCTGAATTGGTCATCCACCACACTGTGTTCTAATCTCAGAAGATACAGGTCAGGGACCACCAGTTGTCAGCATGGCACCATTCCATATTTCTAATTGAGGCTTGAAGCCCGTATTTTCCCTTTGTCTAGTTTGAAGGATCCAGATATGTAAAGATGATATTCTAGATAAATCATGGGCTATCCTGAAAGAAATTCACCAGTGAATTGTTCCGTATGGATTAGAAGCCAGCTTCTCTGGCCTTCCTGGAGTATATCCAGTAAGGCGTCTCATTCATGTCTAGAAAGCAAATATATCATTTATTGCAACTTCAGCGTGGAGCGATGTATTGGTATAAAGTACGATCAACACAATTTGGTCATTGTGAGTATGACAGCTGGGTCCACTCTTTACTACACATATGTAACTCTAGGGATTCTTATGCCCAAGGGAGGAGACGTACTCTTGGCTGTCTAGGACAAGGGAAGCATGTGTTGTTATTCAGGAGCTGGAAGCTTCAGCATGACAGGTAGGAATTGAACAATCCTGGTCCACACATCACTTGACCTTGCTTAAAACTTGTTTCTTTGGCTTGCTTCATTGGAGTGTTTTCTCCCTCCTGGGGCTGACATTGTCTGTTATGTATCACGCATGAGACATGTAGAAGTTTCAGAACCCAAAATCATATAGATCAGTAAAAATGTATATATATATATATAAAAACCTGTTGAAACTCACACTGGGCATAATTCATATATTTCAAAATCAGTTTGACCCTCTGCTCATGAGATTCTTTTTATGGTATGTCCCAGCAAATCTGGGCTTCCATCCCCAATAAATTTTGGGGTTGGAGGACACAAAAGCTTTTGCTCAGACCTAAAATTCTGTCTAAAAAAAGGGAAATATTATAAGCCCTTTGTAACCTCTCCAAGAGCAGAAATGATTTACAGCTGTGGCATTGAACCATAATTCCTCGATCTCATTTGAGAAGAGTTCAGTTAGAAACAGTGTCTTGATTTTTGTTTCTTCCCTGTTTTCTTGTCTTGCTTACCAACAATCCATTGTAATTCATGAGTTAGTATGGCAGCAGGCTGAGTGTTCCCTGGAGCTCATGAAATGAAGTGTTTTTCCTAAAATGACGTTTGTCTCCTTGTTTTCAGCCCCTCTTCTTTCCTCTGCCCTTGACTATAACCAGAGCTCAGCAAAAGCTGAGTGACTTTGTGCAGACCTTACTTAGGCTCAGCCTTTTTTTCTTCATTATTTTATTCATGGCTCCTCCATTTCATTGTTTGCCTTCTCAAAATGTGTTGAAATCTTTCTGTGGTTGATGACTTCCAAAATATCTTGGCTTTTATTGGTTGATTAATTTTGGTATTTCTACAGTTTTATTTAGATATGGTTTCAGGAGGAACAGAAAGTAAATATATTTCCTAGTCTGCCATCTTGAGCTGAAAATCCCTGTGGATTTTAGCATCCAATGTTCCCATGGGAAAACACCCAACCATGGCATTAATAGATGTAACACTCAAGATTTCAGTTTTTCTTGAGCAATGACTAAGGATTTCCTATGTGGTCACTTCTAATGGGGAAATTATAACTATCTCATGACGTTGATTTGAGGATTAAATTAGATAATGAACATGAAAATGCTTTGTAAGATTTAAAAATCTGTAAAAATGTTTTTTGTTATTATTTGATTTGTTGCTATTTCAGCTTCACTTGACAGTTGTTTATGACCTTGCCTATGTGAGAAAATGCCCTCTGGGTTATTTTTTTGAAAGCCAGAATGTATTTTTCAACAGCTCAATGGAACTGGCATCATTTGTGAAGGTTAAGGGTGAAGGGGTAAATGTTTCTTGACACCTATCACTTTAAAGTGTTTTCAGGAACTAACTGACTCATGTATTCCTCTTCCAAATTTGGTTGAGGACCTCCTACCAGCCACATGCTTTACGTCAGGTGTTGGAAAGCATTTTCTGGATTTTAAATATCTTAGGCTTTGTGGGCCATATACAGTTTCTGTAGCTTCTCCTCCTCTTTCCTCTTCAACAAGCTTTCTAAACGTGAGAACCATTATTAGCTCACAGTCCCCCAGATCCAGGCTGAGAGCCTGATTTGATTCGTGGCCATTATTTGCCAATTCCTGCTCTGCGTCTTCACTGAGGAGGGGGACCATGTTCGAGTAATCAGTTCTTTGAATCAACTGTTGGTCTTCTGGGGCTTGTCCTTGCTCTCCTACAGTCTCTAATCAGCGTGGCATCCAGAGAGATCTTGTTAAAACATAAGTCAGATCATGTCACGCAAATTTCTTCAATGGCTTCTTCACAGAAAATGCAAAGTCCTCAGAGTGCCTCCACAGACCTAGAAATCTGGGTGTCTGTTTCCTCTCTGACTGTTTCCTTTTCCTCTCCAATTTGCTTGCTCTGTTTTCCACACGCTGACATCCTTTCTGCTCCTTGGATACTCCAAGCCTACTCTTGCCTCATTGACTTTCTGCCGCAGGCCAGCCGCAGAAAGAGGATTTCACCGCCCAGAGTCAGAAGGGAAGGGGTAAGGAACTGAAGTAGCACCGACGAATGGGGTCAGAAGCCCATGGGGTCAGAAGGCTGCAATGAGAAGCCCACTCACCGCAACAGAGGATAGACCCCTGCTCGCCGAAACTAGAGAAAGCTCGCATGCAGCAATGAAGACCCAATGCAGCCAAAAATAAATAAATAAAACATAAAGTATAGAATCTTAAAAAAAATCTATAAAGAATATTACAAGAATAGAATCATAGGCCAGTTTCTCCTTTGAACATGCATGTAAAATGTGTAAAGAGAAGCACAAACTACATCCATGGTATGTAAAACAATCATATATCAGAATCAAAGTAGCTTTATTCTGGCAATGCAAGGTTGCTTTAATGTCCAAATGTGAAACTGATCCCAGGAATGAATCAGAGTGGGAGAAAAGTCATTTAAAACTGAAGTCTTGGGACTTCCCTGGTGGTCCAGTGTTTAGAACGTGGCGCTTTCACTGCTGGGGCCCTGGGGTCCAATCCCAGGTCAGGGAACTAAGATCCTGCAAGACATGAGGCGGGGCCCCGAAAAAAAAAAAAAGGAAAGAAAGAAGTCTTAACCAGGAGAAGCACAAGATCGAATAAACATAACAGGTAACACCTTATGAAAAGTAGGTGAAGATTATGGAATATTCTAAAATTTAAAACAAAAAGAAACTTTTAAAGATTCAAAAGGAGGTGACAAATATTGTACATAGGCAAAAATAAAATGAAATAAAATATACAAGTGATGGGAGCCCAAAATTCCAGATGCCCAAGTCCTGTCTCTGAAGATTCTCATTCAATGGGTTCAGGATTTCCTCCTTATTTAAAAACCTACAGGTGACTCTGGTACGATTCACAGACACAATGTAAAGCTTCTCTTTTACAGGAAAGAATACCAGATTATTTTGTTATCTTATAGTTCTACTAACAGGTTGTACTATTGACGGATAAGTGTGCTGTGAAAATGCACCCCCACTAGGGATAAAAAAGGAACTAGTAGTCTCTACTGCTAGTTGGTGGCAGCACGTACGTATTGCAAGGGCAATTACTGTAGCAATCCAAATTAGTGGAACATTTTAGAATTGGAAGACGACATACAGATCATCTAGTCAAGCTTCCAACTATTATAGTTGTGAAAACTAAGGCCCATATAAATGAAATGATTTATCTCCAAAGAGCATTAGTGAAAGTATGAAATAAAAAATATCTCTGAACTTTCAATTTAGTGCTGTTTTTATTAATCTCAAGTATTAGCTTAAACTTCAGTGTGACAGATTTGGGATTGAATTCCTGCTCACGTTTACTGATTGCGTGTCTTTTAGTAAGTTACTGAAACACTTTTTTTTAAAATAGACGTATTTAATTATTTATCTTTGGCTGCCTAGGCTCTTCGTTGCTGTGCACGGGCTTTCCCTAGTTGCGGTGAGCGGGGGCTACTCTTTGTTGCAGTACGCGGGCTTCTCATTGTGGTGGCTTCTCGTTGCTGAGCATGGGGTCTAGGTGCGTGGGCTTCAGTAGTTGTGGTTCACGGGCTCTAGCACGCAGGCTCAGTAGTTGTGGCACATGGTCTTAGTTGCTCCGCGGCATGTGGGATCTTCCCGGACCAGGGCTCAAACGTGTGTCCCGTGCACTGGCAGGTGGATCCTTAACCACTGCGCCAACAAGGAAGCCCTACTAATACACTTTTAACTTTGCTTTTCACGTCTGTAAAATGGTGAGCCTTGACTGATACAGAATATGAGATAACCTAGCACTGTTCTTAACACATATATGTAGTTAAAACTTTTTGGCTCTCATCCCTCTTAAACAGCCTCTATCCTCTTAATAATGAATGTGTCTTTCAGCTAGCAGAGCACCCCAGAGCTGACCACATTCTGGCAAGAGATATAGGATTCTTTTTCTTACTGGGGGTTCTTTATACCTGATATTTGAAGTGCACTTAAACATGAACAACTCTTGTTTATACTGTATTAATGGATTTGATGGATGAATTTTAGAAAGTAATATGCAGGAATTGAGCTGCCTTACCCTCAAGAAATATAATTCGATAGTGGTGGCTAGAACGATAAACAGTGTTTGGACAGGGAGTCCATATTGGATGTGAACTTCCTGTACTCCCATTCGTCTCTTAAGAATAAAGAGAATCCTTTCAAAATGTGTTTTAAAGGGCAGTTATTTCTTTCTGCCTCATTTAAGTTACCTGCAAGAAAAAGACAATCTCCTGCATCCTTGTTTAATAGGCTTTTAATATAAAGCACATAATTTTTTGCAACATTTCCCAGACTTTTCATTATCGAATTGGCTGAGGCTTCTCAACGATTATCATTTCACAACAATATCTCCATCTTCAGCCTCTTTCAATGAATTGGCCTAATAGATGTGCCATTAAAACAGAGCTTCACTCTCAACGTATTTTTAATTTTGTATTCAAAGGGTATGAAGGATTCAGCCATAACAGTGAGTGGATTTCTGATACATGCTACATGATGGATGCAACTAAGTGAAAGGAGTCAGGCATGAAAGGCTACATACTGTATGGTTCCATTTATATGAAATGTCCAGCAGTGGCAAATCCATACACACAGAAAAGATTCTACATCAGTGGTTGCCAGGGGTTTGGAAGAGAGGGAAATAGGGAATGACTCCTTAAAATGGGTGTAGGTTTCCTCTTGGTTGATGAAGATGTTTTGCAGCTCGGCAGTGGTGATAGTTGCACAACATTGTGACAGTAGTAAATTCCACTGAATGGTACAGTGACTTGTAAAATGATCCAAATGGTGAATTTTGTGATATGTTCATTTTACTACAATAAAAAGGAGAAAGAATTCGGGAAAGACTTAGAGTTTGGGAAACTAAGGTGAACTGGTCAAGAAAAAGACAGCTCTATTGTTCAGTTTTCTCTCAGCTCTCCCAGTGCATTAATCCTCAGCAAAAAGTAGGCTGAACTTGTAGATGATAGTCATTCAACACAGTCCAGGGAAAAGTAAATAAAGTAAAACCCAACTCTTCTTCTTTAGCACATGTAGGAAAGGTTAACTTGCTGCTCAGCCACGTGGACATTCATGAAGACGTTTCACTTTAGGTGTCCTCTACTTCAGTACTTTACTCACAGCACATTCACACATGTAGGTAACAGCATTCCTTAATTCGATGGAATCTGCAGCACTGGTTGTGATCAGTCTCATGAAAAGAAAAGGAAAGGTGGCGCGGAAGCCAAGGGAAGAGATTTTCAAGACAGAGACGTTGTTTAAGATCTAACTCGGCTTGGCGGTCACAAAGATAAGGATTGAGAAGTAGTCCCCTGGACTTGTCAACGGAGAAATCATTGGGGGCTTCAAGGAGATCAGTTTCACGAGAGTAGTGGGGCAGAAACCAGATCGCAGTGTAGATGGGGGGGCAGAAATGGGGGGCAAGTCAAGAAATTGATGGCAAAGGGAAAGAAGGGAGGGGTGGATAGGAGGACAGGAGAATGGAATGGAGGAGAGCATTTCCTTGTGGCTCTTTAATATGGCTGGGAGGGGCCAACAGAGAAGGAGAGCGTGAATCAGAGGGTGGCATCCTGAGCCCAAGGAGTACTGAGCCCTGTCTTCAACTCCCACCAGCTGGATGTTCCCTTCCTCTATCTTTCCACGTAGGCTGTGGAAGTTGCCCCTTGCCTCCTTGGATCAGCTGCCCTGGATTCGTTCATCCTTTTCTTATTTCTCAGCACATCTGGGTCATACATTATGTGAAGACAAACAAATCACCACTGATGTTTAATTTTCTTGAAAAATCCCCCAGGCAGGTACCATTTTGGAGAACTACCTATTGTGCCTCAGAAAGCCAAAGTAGCCCATTTTTCCTCTCTCATTGGGAGAGATTGCTGTTTCTTGGAGAACCTGATGAAGAGGGTGAGTCGCACTTAGGAATAACGTTGCTTGAAATGTGCAAAAGGTGAGGTAATTTAGCTATGAGGGACCTCTGAGGCCTGAGACTTCCTGAGAGATGGCCGACTCACAGCTCCCATTTCCCTCTGACCCTGGGCTATGAGCTCATCAAATGAGATGGTAAATAAAGTCACTGACATGGTTTAAAGGATAATTTTGTTCTCTCTTGTTCACTCAGAGCAAACTGAATGGAATTTGCATACAACATATGGATGAAATATCCATACGATGGGGCTTGACCGTATCTTCCGGCTTCCCCTTCTTTTCTACATCTGGCCTCTTTAGCTTTGCAGACTTAACCCCACACCATCAATCCACCGAGTCGGTTTGCTGTGCATCTCTTCCTCCTTCGCATCTTGTTATTGTCGTCACCTTGTTCTCCACTACCACCTCCTGCAGTAGCTGTTAGGTCCAGAGAGGTTGTTTCACTGTGAGCAAGTAACCGTCAATTCTATGGACAGTTTGAAGAGACTTGGCAGCCACTATTCGCCCACCCTTGTTTTGTTATACCAATGTGGGTCAAGGAGAATGGTGATGCAGCTGGTGTGCAGAGCCCAGGCAGTTCTGAAACATATGCTCCTGGATCCACACGTTGCTCCATATCCTGTCTTGCCTTTCTTTTTTCTCTCTCTTGACTCCATCCAGATTTCTGCTCTCCTTGTCTCTTTGGGGAGGGAGTCAGTACCATGTCCAGGTGTAGTCCCCAAATGCTTCCCACTTCCAGGTCCTATGTAGGCTTGTATAGCCACTTGCTTGGGTTGCCCTGCCATTCGTGATAACATGTTGAGTGTTTTCTGCCATAGGCTGTTTTTTCTGGTATCCTTCCTTCCTGAAATGTCAGAGGAAACCATTGAGATGGCATAACCGCCAGTTGACGCGAGAGCTGGACCCGGGCAATCATAGACTCCTCACCCCTTCCCCTGACTTTGGAATATACATTCTGCCTGCCATTCCCACAGTGGGAACCATTTTTAAGAACTCAGCGTTGAGAGAGTAATGTGTTCTTGAGACCATGTAGAGAGTACACGTGAGTGAACCCTGTTAAGGTCTCTGTGTAAACTCAAGATCCTGGTGTATGGGTGCTGAGATCTATTCATCTTTCAGCTGACAACAGCAAGCCTTGCAAGCAGGTTCCCTTGCTTGTTAAAACTGCCACTGACTAGTCTGGAGCGGGCTGCCTCTTTCTTCTGTCTCTCGTTGCCCTCTGTGTATAGGGGCCAGTTTTCACACCAGCAGATAATCTTAATGCTTTGTTTTTTTCGAAGTATGTACAAGTCAAATAATGCTTTTGTGAGGAAAATTATACAGCATTATACAGAGAACGAAACATACACTTTCCATTACATATTTGATGTACTAGTTGGTGTTAAATTGCCATGTTTCTTCACCCGTGTTCTTTGGTCTGTTTTTTTCTTTCGTGTCTGTTTTTCTTCAGATGATTTTCTAGTAATTTATACAAATATGTGAATCTGGATAAACTAATATATTTTACTCTCAATTTCAGGTTGCATCCTTTCCTCTCCAACAATCCTTGGAGTGCTGTTTTCAATATGTCCACACAGGAATTCAAAATAACAAAAATGTTTTTGAAAAATAATGTCGTAGGTTGACAGAGTGATTTATAAATTATAGCATACACTTATGCTCTTAATTTTTCATCACAACCCTGCTTATCATGGCTGGAATTGCTGCTACACCTGTGGGATCAGCTGGGGACTGGCTGTAGTCAGGCCGGGGGCCTGACTGGGCCACATGTCTCTTATGCCCCAGGTAGTAACTGGGGCTTGTGCTCATGGGGGTAGCAGGGCTCTGAGAGGGAGAGTAGAAGCATCGTGGAGCCTAGCTCTGAGCTGGCACACCATCGTTTCTGCTGCCTTCTATTGGCCGTGGCAAGTCACCTAACTTCAAGGGAGGGGAAATCAACTCTGCTTCTTGATGAGAGAAGTTGGAATGTCACATTGCAACGAGTGAGGACACAAGGAGCCAACCTAGAGCCATTATTGCAATTTGGGATGGCGCTTGGTGCGTTCCTCGAGGAGATCGTCGAAAACCATTTTTCAAACATCCCAGGTTCCTATAAATCTCCACCTCTGCTTTGGCAGCCCCTAAAAATTCCCACTCAGTTTTGCTGAGAGGACACTAGGTGACAGTGTTGTCTTTCCAAATGAGTAGTTCCATTACCGACATTACATTGCTCCCCATACATTATTTATAAGGTTTCTCTGTTTTTATGTGCAAAATAATTCTATTTTGAGAAATACATTGTACAGGCCTCTTTTTTTTCTTTCACACACCCGAGACATGTCATAGAGGCAGTAAATTGTCCAAATTTTTGAGAAATTGGAACAATCAAGACTTACCTGTATGGAATACTGTTAACGATGTCAATTCCCGCTACAGTACTTTTCATCTGAGACACTTAGTGTCTGTTAACAGATTAAAGGTAGTAAAAGATGTGGATCGAGAAAATTTTCATTACCTTGTGCTCTGAAAACTTGGATTTTCATTGGTTTGAATGGGCCTGAAAATGTATTTTTTTAAGTAGCGGCATAGGAGTAGGGGAATATCTCTACCTAGAGATAGAAGAGTATACACTTAGAGATAGAAAAGTATACTCCTATAGACAGAAGCGTATACACCTATAGATAGAAGAGTATACACCTAGAGATAGAAAAGTATACATCTAGAGCTAGAAGAGTATACACATAGAGATAGAAGAGTATACACCTAGAGTTAGAAGAGTATACTCTTAGAGAGAGAAGAGTATATACCTAGAGATAGAAGACTATACACCTAGTGAAAGAAGAGTATACTCCTAGATATAGAAGAGTATACTTCTAGAGATAGAAGAGTATAATCCTAGAGATAGAAGAGTATACACTTAGTGATAGAAGAGTATACACTTAGAGATAAAAGAGTATACACACAGCGATAGAAGAGTGTGCTCTTATAGATAGAAGAGTATACACCTAGAGATAGAAGAGTATACATCTAGGGATAGAAGAATATACTCCTAGAGATAGAAGAGTATACACCTAGAGATAGAAGAGTATACTCCTAGAGATAGAAAAGTATACACCTAGAGATAGAAGAGTATACAACCTAGAGATAGAAGAGTATACACCTAGAGATAGAAGAGCATACACCTAGAGATAGAAGAGTATACATCTAGGGATAGAAGAATATACTCCTAGAGATAGAAGAGTATACACCTAGAGATAGAAGAGTATACACCTAGAGATAGAAGAGTATACTACTAGAGATAGAAGAATATACACTTAGAGATAGAAGAGTGCACACCTAGAGATAGAAGAGTATACACCTAGAGATAGAAGAGTATACTCCTAGAGATAGAAGAGTATACACTTAGAAGAGTATACACCTAGAGATAGAAGAGTATACACCTAGAGATAGAAGACTATACACCTAGTGAAAGAAGAGTATACTCCTAGAGATAGAAGAGTATACACCTAGAGATAGAAGAGTATACACCTAGAGATAGAAGAGTATACACCTTGAGATAGAAGAGTATGAACCTAGAGATAGAGCAGTATACACCTAGAGATAGAAGAGTATACTCCTAGAGATAGAAGGGTATACACCCAAAGATAGAAGAGTATACACTTCTAGTATGGACACTCTCCCTTACTAAGGCCATGAAACTACTCCTAACTCATGAAGTGACAATCTATCTAAATCAGGTCTTGACATACTCTTAAGTGAGGCACCAACACTGTCCCTAACTACAACCCTGACACTACCTCTCATTCAGGCACTGAAACTGTCCCTAAAAAAGATCAACGCATTACCCCTAACTCTGGCCATAACTACTCTTTTTTTCTTTGCATTTCGTGGGCCCTCAGTGTTGTGGCCTCTGCCATTGTGGAGCACAGGCTCTGGACACACAGGCTCAGTGGCCATGGCTCATGGCCCGAAACGCTCCGCGGCATGTGGGATCCTCCTGGACCAGGGCACAAACCCGTGTGCTCTGCTTTGGCAGGTGGACTCCCAACCACTGCGCCACCAGGGAAACCCCATAATTCTACTCTTAAATCATGTGCTGACACTGTGTGTAACTAAGGCCCTGAATATACTCCTATCTCAGGCACTGACTCTGTCACTAAGACCAGGACACTACTCCCAACTCAGGAACGGACACTGTCCCTAACTAAAGCTGTGACACTAATCCTAAATCAGGCACTGGCACTCTGCCTAAATAAGGCCTTGACAATACTCTTAACTGAGGCACTGACACTGATCCTAAGACCTTCACACTATTGCTAATTCAGGCCATAACACTACTCCTAACTCAGGAACTCATTATCTCTCTAACAAATGCCCTGATACTACTCCTAACTCAGGCACTGACACTCTACCTAATTAAGGCCTTGAAATACTCTTAACTAAGGCACTGACACTGTCCCTAACTTAGGCCATCACAATAATCCTAACTCATGCACTGGCACTGTCCCTCAAAAAGGTCCTTACTCTACTCCTAACTCAGGCCATGACACTATTCCTAACTCAGGCAAGGACACTCTCCCTTACTAACGCCATGAAACTACTCCTAACTCAGGAACTGACACTATACCTAACTGAGGCCTTGACATACTCCTAATTCTGTCAGTGACACTGTCCCTAACTAAGTTCCTGACACGACACCGAACTCAGCCCGTGACAATACTCCAAAATCAGGCAATGACAGTTTCCCTAACTAAGACCATGACACTACTCTTAACTCATGGAATGACACTCTACCTAACTAAGGCGCTGTTACTACTCCTAAATAAGGCACTGACACTCTCCCTAACTAAGTGTCTGAAACTACTCGCAACTCAGGCACTGAAATTGTCCCTACCTGTAGCCATGACACTTATCCTAACTCAAGAATTGACACTGTCCCTAAGTAAGGACCTGATACTACTCCCAACATAGGCCATGACATGGTCGGTAACTTAGGCCCTGTTTCTACTCCTAAATCAGGGGCTAACACAATACCTAATGAAGGCACTGATGCTATTCATAACTCCGGCCTTGACACTGTCCCTAACTAAGGCCGTCACACTACTCCTAACACAGGCCCAACACTACTGGTAACTCAGGCACTGACTCTGTCCCAAACTAAGGCTGTAACCTTACTCCCAACTCAGGCACTGACACTGTCCCTAACTAAGGCCCTGACTCTACTCCTAAATAAGACACTGACACTTTCCCTAACTAAGGCCCCGACACTACTCCTAGTTCACGCACTGAATCTGTCCCTAAAAATGGCCCTCATATTACTCCTAACTCTGGCCCTATCTCTACTCCTAACACACGTACTGACACTGTGCCTAACAAAGGTCCTGACACTACTCCTAACTGAGGCACCGACACTGTCCCTAACTAAGACCAGGATGCTACTCCCAACTCAGGAACGGACACTGTCCCTAACTGAAGCTGTGACACTAACCCAAACTCGGGCACTCACACTCTGCCTAACTAAGGCCTTGACAATACTCTAAACTGAGGCACTGACACTGTCCCTAAGGCCCTCACACTACACATAACTCAGGCCATAACAGTACTCCTAACTCAGGAAGTGACTTTCTCCCTAACAACGGCCCTGACACTACTGCTAATTCAGGCACTGACACTCAACCTAACTAAGGCCTTCACATACTCTTAACTGAGGCACTGACACTGTCCCTAAGGCCCTCACATTACTCCTAACTCAGGCCATAACACTACTCCTAACTCAGGCATTAACATTGTCCCTAACTAAAGCCATGGACTTGCTCCAAACTCAGGGACTGACACTATCCCTAAATAAGGCTCTGACACTACTACTAACTCAGGCCGTGACAGTACTCCTAATTCAGGCTCTGACACTCTCCCTGAAAATGGCATAGAGTATTATACTCTTACCCTAGGCACTGACTATGTCCATAACTAAAGCTCTAACACTACTACTAACTCAGGCAGTGACAACGTCCCTAATTGAGACCCTGGCAAAACTACACTCTCAGGGACTGGCACTGTCCCTAACTAAGGCCCTTATGCTGCTCCCAACTCAGCCAGTGACACTACTCCTAACTTAGGCAAGGACAGTTTCCCTTACAAAGGCCATGAAACTACTCCTAACTCAGGAACTGACACTTAGTACCTAAGGCGTTGACATACTCTTAACTGAGGCACTGACACTGTAACTAACTAAGGCCCTGGCACTACTCCTAACTCAGCATGTGACACTACTTCTAACTCAGGCAATGACAGTGTCCTTAGCTAAGGCCATGACACTACTCCTAACTCAGGAACTGACTTTCTTCCTAACAAAGGCCCTGATATTACTCCTAACTCAGGCACTGACAGTCTACCTAACTAAGGCCTTGACAATACTCTTAACTGAGGCACTGACACTGTCCCTAACTAAGGCCTTCAAACTACTCCTAACTCAGGCCATAACACTACTCCTAACTCAGGAACTGACTTTCTCCCTAACAAAGGGCCTGATATTACTCCTAAATCAGGCACTGACACTCTCCCTAACTAAGGCCTGGACACTATTATTAAATCAGCAGTGACACTTTCCCTAACTAAGTCTGTGACACTACTCGCAACTCAGGCACTGACGCTCTCCTTATCTAAAGCCGTGACACTACTCCTATCTCTGGCATTGACACTGTCCTTAACTAATGGCCTGAAACTACTCAAAACTCAGTCACTGACACTGTCCCTAACTAAAGCCGTGACACTACTCCTATCTCAAGAATTGACACTATCTCTAAGTAAGGGCCTGAAAATTCTCCCAACACAGGGACTGACACTGTCCTTAACTAAGGACCTGATACTATTCCCAATGTAGGAAGTGACATGGTCTGTAACTTGGGCCCTGTTTCTATTCCTAAATCAGGCCCTGATAATATATCTTATGAAGGCACCAATGATACTCAGAACTCAGCCCATGACACTAATCCTAACTCAGGTATTGACACTGTCCCTAACTAAGGGACTGAAACTACTCACAACTCAGGCACTAACATTGTCCTTAACTAAGGACCTGACATTAATCTCATCTCAGGCCCTCATACTCTGACTAACCAAAGCCTTGATAATACTCTAAACTGAGGTACTGACACTGTCCCTAACTAAGGCCTTCACAGTACTCCTAATTCAGGCCATAACACTACTCCTAACGCAGGAACTGACATTCTCCCTAACAAAGGATCTGATACTACTCTTAACACAGGTACTGGTACAATACTTAACTAAGGCCTTGACATACTCTTAACTGAGGCACTGAAACTGTCGCTAAAGGCCTCACACTACTCTAAATTCAGGCCATAACACTACATCTATCTCAAGCACTCACACTGTTTCTAACTAAGGGCCTGACACTACTACTAACTAAGGCACAAACATTGTCCCTAAGAAAGACCCTCAAAATACTCTTAACTCAGTTCTTAATGCTACTACTAACTCAGGCACTCATACTCTGCCAATCTAAGGCCTTGACAATAATCTTAACTGAGGCAATGACACTGCCCCTAACTAAGGCCTTCACACAACTCCAAACGGAGGCCATAACACTACACCTATCGCAAGCACTGACATTGTCCCTAACTAAGTGCCTGACACTACTACTAACTAAGGCACAGACAGTGTCCCTATGACCGGGAAGCTACTCACAACTCAGGAACGGACACTATCGCTAAATAAAGCCGTGACATTAATCCTAACTCACACACTCACACTCTGCCTCACTAATGCCTTGACAATACTCTTAACGGCGACACTGACACTGTCCCTAACAAAGGCCTTCACACTACTCCTAACTCAGGCCATAACACTACTCCTAAGTCCGGTCTTAACACTACTACTAACTCAGGAACTGACTTTCTCCCTAAGAAGGCCCTGATACTACTCCTAACTTAGGAACAGACACTCTAATTAATTAAGGTCCTGACATACACTTAACTGAGGCACTGACACTGTTCCTAAGGCACTCACACTACTCCTAACTCAGGCCATTACACTACTACTAACTCAGGCCATAAAACTACTCCTAATTCAGGAATTGACTTTCTCCCTAAAAAGGCTCTGGTATTAATAACTCAGGCACAGACACTCTACCTAATTAAGGCCCTGACATACTCTTAACTGAGGCAAGAACACTGTTCCTAAGGCACTCACACTACTCCTAACTCAGGCCATAACACTACTCTTAACTCAGGCACTGACAATGTCCCTAGCTAAAGCCCTGACACTACTATTAACTGAGGCACAGACACAGTCCCTAAGAACAGGATGCTATTCACAACTCGACAACGAACATTTTCCCTAACAAAACCAGTGAAAATAATTCTAACTCAGGCACTCAACCTCTGCGTAACTAAGGCCTTGACAATATTCTTAATGGAGGCACTGATACTGTTCCGAACTAAGACCTTTACACTACTCCTAACTCAGGCCATAACAATACTCCTATCTCAGGCACTGACACTGTCCCTAACTAAGGTCTTCACACTACTCCAAACTCAGGCCATAACACTACTGCTACCTCAGGAACTAACATTCTCCCAAAAAAGGCCCTGATACTACTCCTAACTCAGGTACAGACACTCTGCCTAACTAAGGCCTTGACATACACTTAACTGAGGCACTCACAATGTCCCTAACTAAGACCAGGATGCTACTCACAACTCAGGTAGGGACACTGTCCCAAACTAAAGCCATGACACTAATCCTAACTAAGGCACTCACACTCAGCCTCCCTAAGGCCTTGACAATACTCTTCAAGCAGGTACTGACACTGTTCCTAACTAAGACTTTTACACTACTCCTAACTCAGGACATAACACTACTCCTAACTCAGGTATTGACACTGTCCCTAACTAAGTCCCAGAGACTACCAAAAAATGAGGCATAGACACTGTCCCTAACTAAGACTAGGATGCTATGCACAACTCGGTAACAGACACAGTCCCTAACTAAACCCATTACACTAATCCTAACACAGTCACTCACACTCTGCCTCACTAAAGCATTGAAAATACTCTTAACTGAGGCACTGAAACTATTCCTAACTAATGCCTTCATATTACTCCTAAATCAGGCCATAACACTATACCTAACTCGGAACTGACTTTCTCCCTAAAAAGGAACTGATACTACCCCTCATTCAGGCACTAACACTGTCCCTAACTAAGGCCCTGACACTACTATTAACTGAGGCACTGACACTGTTCGTAAGGCATTCACACTTCTCCGAACTCAGGCCATAACACTACTCCTGACTCAGGTACTGACAATGTCCCTAGCTAAGGCCCTGACACTACTATTAACTAAGGCACAGAGATTGTCCCTAACTAAGAACAAGATGCTATTCACAACTCCGGAACGAACATTGTCCCTAACGAAACCTGTGAAACTAATCCTAACTCAGGCACTCAACTTCTGCACAATTAAGGCCTTGGCAATATTCTTAACGGACGCACTGACACTGCTCCTAACTAAGACCTTTACAGTACTCCTAACTCAGACCTTAACACTACTCCTAACTCAGGCACTGACCATGTCCCTAACTAAGACCAGTATGCTACTCACAACTCGAGAACAGACACTGTCCCTAACTAAACCCGTTACACTAATCCTAGCACAGGCACTCACACTCTGCCTCACTAAGGCCTTGAAAATACTCTTAACTGAGGCACTGACACTTTCCCTAACTAAGGCCTTCATGCTAATCTTAACTCAGGACATAACACTACTCCTAAATAAGGAATATACTTTCTCCCTAACAAAGGACCTGATACTACGCCTAACTCAGGCACTGACACTCTACCTAATTGAGGCCTTGTCATACTCTTAACTGAGGCACTGACACTCTCCCTGACTAAGGTCTTCACACTACTCCTAACTCAGGCCATAACACTACTCCTATCTCAGGCACTGACACTGGCACTAAGTAAGACCTTGACCCTACTACTAAAGAAGGCACAGACTGTCCTTAATAAAGACCCTCACACTACTCCTAATTCAGGTCTTAATGATACGTCTAACTCAGGCACTGACACTGTCCCAAACTAAGGCCATGGCACTACTCCTAACACAGGCACTGACACTATCCCTAAATAAGGCCGTGACACTACTGCTAACTCAAGTCGTGATTCTACCCCAACTCACATCATAACACAATTCCTAACTAAGGTACTGACACTGTCCCTAACTCAGGCCATGACACTACTACTAACTCAGGCACTGACACTGTCCCTCATAAGACCAGGACGCTACCCCCAGCTCATGAACGGACACTGTCCCTAACTAAAGCCATGACACTAATCCTAACTGACGCACTGACACTCTGCCTAACTAAGGTCCGGACACTATTCCTAACTCAGCATTGAAACTGTCCTTAATTAAGTCCGTAGTACTACTACCAGCTTAGGCACTGACACTCTCCTTAACTAAATCCATGACACTACTGTAAACACAGGAATTGACAATGTCCCTAAATTAGGGTCTGAAACTACTTGCAACTCAGGCACTGACACAGTCCTTATCTAAGGACCTGACATTACTCCCATCTCAGGCACTCACACTCTGCCAGTCTACGGCCTTGACAATACTCTTAACTGAGGCACTGACACTATCCTTAACTAAGGCCTTGACACTACTCCAAACTCAGTTCATAAAATTAATGCAACATCAGGAACTCACTTTCTCCCTAAAAAAGGCCCATATACTACTCCTAACGCAGGCATAGACACTCTACCTAACAAAGGCCTTGACATACTCTTAACTAAGGCACTGACAATGTCCCTAAGGCCCTCACAAAACTCTTAACTCAGGCCATAACACTACACCTATTGCAAGCACTGACATTGTCCCTAACTAAGGCCCTGACACTACTAATAATTAAGGCACAGGCAGAGTCCCTAATTAAGACCACGATGCTACTCATAACTCGGGAATGGACACTGTCCCTAACTAAAGCCATGACACTAATCCTAACTCAGGCACTCACACTCAGCCTCCCTAAGACCTTGACAATACACTTAACTGAGGCACTCACACTGTCCCTAACTAAGGCCTTCACACTACTCCTAACTCAGGCCATAAAACTCCTACTAATTCAGTAACTGACATTCTCCCTAAAAAGACCCTGATACTACTTCTAACTCAGGCACAGACACTCTACCTAATTAAGGCACTGAAATACTCTTAACTGAGGCACTGACACTGTTCATAAGGCACTCACACTACTCCTAACTCAGGCCATAACACTACTCCTGACTCAGGCACTGACAATGTCCCTAGCTAAGGCCCTGACACTACTATTAACTAAGGTACAGAGATTGTCCCTAACTAAGACCAGAATGCTATTCACAACTCGGGAATGAACATTGTCCCTAACGAAACCCATGGAAATAATCCTAACACAGGCACTCACCCTCTGCGTGATTAGGGCCTTGAAAATACTCTCAGTGGAGGCACTGACACTGCTCCTAACTAAGAGCTTTACACTACTCCTAACACAGGCCATAACACTACTCCTAACTCAGGAACTGACCATGTCCCTAACTAAGACAAGGACACTACTCACAACTCGATTACAGACACTGTCTCTAACTAAACCTGTTACACAAATCCGAACACAGGCACTCACATTCTGCCTCACTAAGGTCTTGAAAATACTCTTAACTGAGGCACTGACACTGTCCCTAACTAAGGCCTTCACACTACTCTTAACTCAGGCCATAACAGTATTCCTAAATTAGGAACACACTTTCTCCATATCCAAGGCCCTGATACTACACCTAACTCAGGCACTGACACTCTACCTAATTGAGACCTTGACATACTCTTAATTGAGGCACTGACACTCTCCCTAACTAAGGCCTTCACACTACTGCTAACTCAGGCCATAACACTACTCCTAACTCAGGCACTGACACTGTCCCTCACAAAGGCCCTGAGACTACTAAGAACTGAGGCACAGACACTGTCCTTAAATAAGACCAGGACACTACTCCCAATTCGGGAACGGTCACTGTCCCTAACTTAACACGTTACACTAATCCTAACATAGGCACTCACACTCTGCCTCACTAAGATGTTGAAAATTCTCTTAACTGAGGCACTGACACTGTCCCTAATTAAGCCCTTCACACTACTCTTAACTCAAGACATAACACTACTCTTAAATAAGGAAAACACTTTCTCCCTAACAAAGGTCCTGATACTACTCCTCACTCAGGGACTGACACTCTACCTAACTAGGGCTTTGACATACTCTTAACTGACGCTCTGACAATGTCCCTAAGGCCCTCACATTACTCTTAACTCAGGGCATAACACTTCATCTATCGCAAGCACTGATATATTCCCTAACTATGGCCCTGGCACTACTGCTAACTAAGGCACAGACAGTGTCACTAACTAAGACTGCGACACTACTCACAACCCGGGAAAGGACAGTGTCCCTAACTAAAGCCGTGACACTAATCCTCACTGAGGCACACACACTCTGCCTCACTAAGGCCTTGACAATACTCGGAACTGTGACACTGACACTGTCCCTAACTAAGGCCTTCACACTACTCCTAAACCTGGCCATAACACTACTCCTAACTCAGAACTGACTTTCTCCCTAAAAAGGTCCTGATACTACTCCTCACTCAGGCACTGACACTGTCCCTAACTAAGACCCTGAGACTACTGAAAACTGAGGCACTGATACTGTCCTTAACTAAGACCAGGACACTACTCACAACTCGAGAGCAGACACTGTCCCTAACTAAACCCGTTACACTAATCCTAACACAGGCACTTACACTCTGCCTCACTACGGCCTTGAAAATACTCTTAACTGAGGCACTGAAACCATCCCTAACTAAGGCCTTCACATTACTCCTAAATCAGGCCATAACACTATTCCTAACTCAGAACTGACTTTCTCCCTAAAAAGGAACTGATACTACCCCTCATTCAGGCACTGACACTGTCCCTAACTAAGGCCCTGACACTACTATTAACTGAGGCACTGACACTGTTCGTAAGGCATTCACACTTCTCCGAACTCAGGCCATAACACTACTCCTAACTCAGGCACTGACAATGTTGGTAGCTAAGGCCCTGACACTACTATTAACTAAGGCACAGAGATTGTCCCTAACTAAGACCAAGATGCTATTCACAACTCCGGAACAAACATTGTCCCTAACGAAACCCGTGAAACTAATCCTAACTCAGACACTCACACTCAGCCTCCCTAAGGCCTTGACACTACTCCAAACTCAGGCCATAACATTAATGCAACAACAGGAACTGACTTTCTCCCTACAAAAGGCCCAGATACTACTCCTAACTCAGGCATAGACACTCTACCTAACAAAGACCTTGACATACTCTTAACTGAGGCACTGACAATGTCCCTAAGGCCCTCACAAAACTCTTAACTCAGGCCATAACACTACACCTATTGCAAGCACTGACATTGTCCCTAACTAAGGCCCTGGCACTACTAATAATTAAGGCACAGGCAGAGTCCCTAATTAAGACCGCGACGCTACTCACAACTCGGGCATGGACACTGTCCCTAACTAAAGCTGTGACACTAATCTTAACTCAGGCAAACACACTCTGCCTTACTAAGGCCTTGGCAATACTCTTAACCGTCGAACTGACACTGTCCCTAAATAACGCCTTCACACTACTCCTAACTCAGGCAATAACATTGCTCCTAACTCAGAACTGACTTTCTCCCTAAAAAGACCCCGATACTACTCCTCACACAGGCACTGACACTGTCCCTAACTATGACCAGGACGCTACTCACAACACGGGAATGGACACTGTCCCTAACTAAAGCCATGACACTAATCCTAACTCAGGCACTCACACTCAGCCTCCCTAAGACCTTGACAATACTCTTAACAGAGGCACTGACACTGTCCCTAACTAAGGCCTTCACACTACTCCTAACTCAGGCCATAAAACTACTCTTAATTCAGTAACTGACTTTCTCCCTAAAAAGGCCCTGATACTACTTCTAACTCAGGCACAGACACTCTACTTAATTAAGGCACTGACATACTCTTAACTGAGGCACTGACACTGTTCGTAAGGCACTCACACTACTCCTAACTCAGGCCATAACACTACTCCTGACTCAGGCACTGACAATGTCCCTAGCTAAGGCCCTGACACTACTATTAACTAAGGCACAGAGATTGTCCCTAACTAAGACCAGCACGCTATTCAGAATTCAAGAACAGACACTGTGCCTAACTAAACCCGTTACACTAATCCTAACACAGGCACTCACACTCTGCCTCACTAAAGCTTTGAAAATATTCTTAACTGAGGCACTGAAACTATCCCTATCTAAGGCCTTCACATTACTCCTAACTCAGGCCATAACACTATTCCTAACTCAGAACTGACTTTCTCCCTAAAAAGGAACTGATACTACCCCTCATTCAGGCACTGACACTGTCCCTAAATAAGGCCCTGACACTACTATTAACTGAGGCACTGACACTGTTCATAAGGCATTCACACTTCTCCGAACTCAGGCCATAACACTACTCCTAACTTAGGCACTGACAATGTTGATAACTAAGGCCCTGACACAACTATAAACTAAGGCACAGAGATTGTCCCTAAGACCAAGGTGCTATTCACAACTCTGGAACGAACATTGTCCCTAACGAAACCCGTGAAACTAATCCTAACTCAGGCACTCAACTTCTGCGTAATTAAGGCCTTGGCAATATCCTTACGGACGCACTGACACTGCTCCTAACTAAGACCTTTACAGTACTCCTAACTCAGGCCTTAACACTACTCCGAACTCAGGTCAGTGACCATGTCCCTAACTAAGACCAGTATGCTACTTACAACTCGAGAACAGACACTGTCCCTAACTAAACCCGTTACACTAATCCTAGCACAGGCACTCACACTCTGCCTCACTAAGGCCTTGAAAATACTCTTAACTGAGGCACTGACACTTTCCCTAAGGCCTTCAAACTAATCTTAACTCAGACCATAACGCTACTCCTAAATAAGGAAAACATTTTCTCCCTAACAAAGGACCTGATACTACGCCTAACTCAGGCACTGACACTCTACCTAATTGAGGCCTTGACATACTCTTAACTGAGGCACTGACACTCTCCCTGACTCAGGCCTTCACACTACTCCTAACTCAGGCCATAACACTACTCCTATCTCAGGCACTGACACTGGCACTAACTAAGGCCTTGATCCTACTACTAAAGAAGGCACAGACACTGTCCTTAATAAAGACCCTCACACTACTCCTAATTCAGGTCTTAATGATATGCATAACACAGGCACTGACACTATCCCTAAATAAGGCCGTGACACTACTGCTAACTCAAGTCGTGATTCTACCCCAACTCACATCATAACACAATTCCTAACTAAGGGATTGACACTGTCCCTAACTCAGGCCATGACACTACTCCTAACTCAGGCACTGACACTGTCCCTCATAAGACCAGGACGCTACCCTCAGCTCGTGAACAGATACTGTCCCTAACTAAAGCCATGACACTAATCCTAACTGATGCACTGACACTCTGCCTAACTAAGGCCCGGACACTATTCCTAACTCAGCACTGAAACTGTCCTTAATTAAGTCCATAGTACTACTACCAACTTAGGCACTGACACTCTCCTTAACTAAATCCATGACACTACTGTAAACACAGGAATTGACAATGTCCTTAAATTAGGATCAGAAAGTACTTGCAACTCAGGCACTGACACAGTCCTTATCTAAGGACCTGACATTACTCCCATCTCAGGCACTCACACTCTGCCAGTCTACGGCCTTGACAATACTCTTAACTGAGGCACTGACACTATCCCTAACTAAGGCCTTGACACTACTCCAAACTCAGGCCATAACATTAATGCAACATCAGGAACTGTGTTTCTCCCTAAAAAAGGCCCAGATACTACTCCTAACACAGGCATAGACACTCTACCTAACAAAGGCCTTGACGTACTCTAACTAAGGCACTGACAATGTCCCTAAGGCCCACACATTACTCTTAACTCAGGGCATAACACTCCATCTATCGCAAGCACTGATATATTCCCTAACTATGGCCCTGGCACTACTACTAACTAAGGCACAGACAGTGTCACTAACTAAGACTGCGACGCTACTCACAACTCGGGAATGGACACTGTCCCTAACTAAAGCCGTGACACTAATCCTAACTCAGGCACACACAATCTGCCTCACTAAGGCCTCGACAATACTCTGAACTGTGGAACTGATACTGTCCCTAATGCCTTCACACTACTCCGAACTCAGGCAATAACACTGCTCCTAACTCAGAACTGACTTTCTCCCTAAAAAGGCACTGATACTACTCCACACTCAGGCACTGACACTGTCCCTAACTAACACCAGGACGCTACTCACAACTCGGGAATGGACACTGTCCCTAACTGAGGCCGTGGCACTAATCCTAACTCAGGCACTCACACTCAGCGACCCTAAGACCTTGACAATTCTCTTAACTGAGGCACTCACACTGTCCCTAACTGAGGCACTCACACTACTTCTAACTCAGGCCATAAAACTACTCCTAATTCAGTAACTGACTTTCTCCCTAAAAAGGCCCTGATACTACTTCTAACTCAGGCACAGACACTCTACCTACTTAAGACACTGACATACTCTTAACTGAAGCACTGACACTGTTTGTAAGGCACTCACACTACTCCTAACTCAGGCCATAACATTACTCCTAACTCAGGTACTGACAATTTCCCTAGCTAAGGCCCTGACACTACTATTAACTAAGGCACAGAGATTGTCCCTAAGACCAGAACGCTATTCACAACTCGGGAATGAACATTGTCCCTAACGAAACCCGTGGAAATAATCCTAACACAGGCACTCACCCTCTGCGTGATTAGGGCCTTGAAAATACTCTCAGTGGAGGCACTGACACTGCTCCTAACTAAGAGCTTTACACTACTCCTAACACAGGCCATAACACTACTCCTAACTCAGGAACTGACCATGTCCCTAACTAAGACAAGGACACTACTCACAACTCGATTACAGACACTGTCTCTAACTAAACCTGTTACACAAATCCGAACACTGGCCCTCACACTCTGCCTCACTAAGGTCTTGAAAATACTCTTAACTGAGGCACTGACACTGTCCCTAACTAAGGCCTTCACACTACTCTTAACTCAGGACATAACACTACTCCTAAATAAGGAACACACTTTCTCCCTAACCAAGGCGCTGATACTACTCCTAACTCAGGCACTGACACTCTACCTAATTGAGACCTTGACATACTCTTAACTGAGACACTGACACTTTCCCTAACTAAGGCCTTCACACTACTGCTAACTCAGGCCATAACACTACTCCTAACTCAGGCACTGACACTGTCCCTCACTAAGGCCCTGAGACTACTAAAAACTGAGGCACAGACACTGTCTCTAAATAAGACCAGGACGCTACTCACAATTCGGGAACGGACACTGTCCCTAACTAAACACGTTACACTAATCCTAACATGGGCAGTCACACTCTGCGTCACTAAGGTGTTGAAAATTCTCTTAACTGAGGCACTGACACTGTCCCTAATTAAGCCCTTCACACTACTCTTAACTCAGGACATAACACTACTCCTAAATAAGGAAAACACTTTCTCCCTAACAAAGGTCCTGATACTACTCCTCACTCAGGCACTGACACTCTACCTAACTAAGGCCTTGACATACTCTTAACTGAGGCACTGACAATGTCCCTAAAGCCCTCACATTACTCTTAACTCAGGGCTTAACACTCCATCTATCACAAGCACTGATATATTCCCTAACTATGGCCCTGGCACTACTGCTAACTAAGGCACAGACAGTGTCACTAACTAAGACTGCGACACTACTCACAACCCGGGAAAGGACAGTGTCCCTAACTAAAGCCATGACACTAATCCTCACTGAGGCACACACACTCTGCCTCACTAAGGCCTTGACAATACTCGGAACTGTGACACTGACACTGTCCCTAACTAAGGCCTTCACACTACTCCTAAACCTGGCCATAACACTACTCCTAACTCAGAACTGACTTTCTCCCTAAAAAGGTCCTGATACTACTCCTCACTCAGGCACTGACATTGTCCCTAACTAAGGCCCTGACACTACTACTAACTGAGGCACACACAGTGTCCCTAACTAAGACCAGGACGCTACTTACAACTCGGGCATGGACACTATCCCTAACTAAAGCCGTGACACTTATCCTAACTCAGGCAGTCAAACTCAGCTTCCCTAAGGCCTTGACAAAACTCTTAAAAGAGTCACTGACACTGTTCCTAACTAAGACCTTTACACTATTCCTAACTGAGGCCATAACACTCGTCCTAACTCAAGCACTGACACTGTCCCTAACTAAGGCCCTGAGACTACTGAAAACTGAGGCACTGACACTGTCCTTAACTAAGACCAGGACACTACTCACAACTCGAGAACAGACACTGTCCCTAACTAAACCCGTTACACTAATCCTAACATAGGCACTCACACTCTGCCTCACTACGGCCTTGAAAATACTCTTAACTGAGGCACAGACACTGTCCCTAACTAAGGTCTTCACTCTACGCTTAACTCAGGACATAACACAACTCCTAAATAAGGAATACACTTTCTCCCTAACAAAGGCCCTGATAGTACTCCTAACTCAGGCACTGACACTGTACCTAATTGAGGCCTTGTCATACTCTTAAGTGAGGCAGTGATACTCTCCCTGACTAAGGCCTTCACACTACTCCTAACTCAGACCATAACACTACTCCTAACTCAGGCACTGACACTGGCCCTAACTAAGGCCCTGACACTATTACTAAATGAGGCATAGATACTGTCCCTAAGAAAGGCCCTCACACTACTCCTAACTCAGGTCTTAAAACTACTACTAACTCAGGCACTGACACTGTCCCCAACTAAGGCCGTGGCACTACTCCTAACACAGGGACTGACACTATCCCTAAATAAGGCTTTGACACTACTAATAATTCAGGCCGTGACACTACTCCAACTCAGGCCATAACACTACTCCTAACTCAGGCACTGACACTGTCCCTCATAAGACCCAGTACGCTACTCCCAACTCGTGAACAGACACTGAACCTAACTAAAGCCATGACACTAATCCAAACTCTCACACTGACATTATGCCTAACTAAGCCCTGGACACTATTCCTAACACAGCACTGAAACTGTCCCTAACTAATCCGTGATACTACTACCAACTCAAACACTGACACTCTCCTTAACTAAAGCCGTGAAACTACTCTTAACTCAGGCATTGACAGTGTCCCTAAATTAGGGCCTGAAACTGTTCACAACTCAGGCACTGACACTGTCCTTAACTAAGGATCTGAAATTACTCTCATCTCAGGCACACACACTCTGCCAATCTAAGGCTTTGACAATACTCTTAACTGAGGCACTGACACTATCCCTAACTACACCCTTCACACTACTGCGAACACAGGCCATAACACTACTCCTACCTTAGGAACTGAGTTTCTCCCTAAAAAAGCCCTGGTACTACTCCTAACTCAGGCACTGACACTCTACCTAACTAAGGCCTTGACATACTCTTAACTAAGGCACTGAGAATGTCCCGAAGGCCCTCACATTACTCTTAACACAGGCCATAACACTACACCTATTGCAAGCACTGACATTTTCCCTGACTAAGGCCCTAAATATACTCCTAACTCAGGCACAGACACTCTACCTAATTAAGTCCCTGACATACTCTTAACTGAGGCACTGACACTGTTCCTTAGGCACTCACACTACTCCTAACTCAGGCCATTACACTACTACTAACTCAGGCACTGAAACTGTCCCTAAGTAAGGCCCTGACACTACTCTTACCAACGGCACAGAGTCTGTCCCTCACTAAAACAAGGATGTTATTCACAAGTCGGTAACCAACACTGTGCCTAACGAACCCCGTGAAATTAATCCTACTTCAGGCACTCATGCTCTGCCTAAGACCTTGACAATACACTTAACAGAGGCACTTACACTGTTCCTAACTAAGACCTTTAAACTACTTCTAACTCAGGCCATAACACTACTCTTAACTCAGACACTGACACTGTCCCTAACTAAGGCCATAGCACTCTTCCTAACACAGGCACTGACACTATCCCTAAATAAGGCCCTGACACTTGTACTACCTCAGGTCATGACACGACCCCAACGCATGTCATAACACAATTCCTAATTCAGGTACTGACACTGTCCCTAACTAAGGCCATGACACTACTCCTATCACAGGCACTGACACTGTCCTCATAAGACCAGGATGCTACTCCCAAGTCGTGAACGGACACTGTACCTAACTAAAGCCATGACACTAATCCTAACTCACGCACTGACATTCTGCCTAACTAAGGCCCAGAGAGTATTCCTAACTCAACACTGAAACTGTCCCTAACTAAGTCTCTGATACTGCTACCATCTCAGGCACTGAACCTCTCCTTAACTAAATCTGTGACCCTACTGTTAACTCAGGCATGACACTGTCCCTAACTTAGGTCCTGAAACTCCTTGCAACTCTGCTCTGACACAGTCCTTAACTAAAGACCTGACATTACTCCCATCTCAGGCACTCACCCTCTGCCTCACTAAGGCCTTGACAGTACTCTTAACTGAGGCACTGACACTGTCCCTAACTAAGGCCTTCACACGACTCCAAACTCAGGCCATAACACTACTGCTATCTCAGGAACTGACTTTCTCTCTAAAAAAGGCCCTGATACTACTCCTAAATCAGGCACTGACACTCTGCCTAACTAAGGCCTTGACATACTCTTAACTGAGGCACTGGCAATGTCCCTAAGTCCCTAACATTATTCTTAACTCAGGCCATAACACTACACCTATCACAAGCACTGACACTGTCCCTACTTAAGGCCCTGACACTACTACTAACTGAGGCACAGACACTCTCCCTAGCTAAGACCAGGACACTACTCACAACTCGGGAAATATCATTGTGCCTAACTAAAGCCGTGCCACTAATCCTAACACAGGCACTCACACTCTGCGTCACTATGGCCTTGAAAATACTCTTAATTGAGGCACTGACACTGTCTCTAACTAAGGCCTTTACACTACTCTTAACTCAGGCTATAACACTACTCCTAAATAAGGAAAATGCTTTCTCCCTAACAAAGGCCCTGATACTACTCCTAACTGGTGCACTGACACTCTACCAAATTGAGGCCTTGACATACTCTTAACTGAGGCACTGACACTCTCCCTAACTAAGGCCTTCACACTACTCCTAACTCAGGCCACAACACTACTCCTAACTCAGGCACTGACACTGGCACTAAGTACGGCCCTGACACTATTAATAAATAAGGCACAGACACTGTCCTTAAGAAAGGCCCTCACACTACTCCTAACTCAAGTCTTAATGTTACTCCTAACTCAGGCACTGACACTGTCCCTAACTAAGGCCATGGCACTACTCCTAACACAGGCACTGACACTATCCCTAAATAAGGCCCTGACACTTCTACTAACTCAGGTGGTGACACTACCCCAACTCAGGTCATAATACTATTCCTAACTCAGCTACTGACACTGTCTCTAACTCAGGCCATGACACTACTCCTAACTCAGGCACTGACACTGTCCCTCATAAGACCAGGACGCTACTCCCAGCTCATGAATGCACACTGTACCTAACTAAAGCTGTGACACTAATCCTAACTCACACATTGACACTCTGCTTAACTAAGGTCCGGACACTATTCCTAACTCAGCACTGAAACTGTCCCTAACTAAGTCCGTGATACTACTACCAACTTAGGCACTGACACTCTCCGTAACTAAATCCCTGACATTACTGTTAACTCAGGCATTGACACTGTCCCTAAGACCTTCACACTACACCTACCTCAGGCCATAACACTACTTCTAACTCATTTATTGACACTTTCCCTAAGTAAGACCCTGACACTACAAGTAAATACGGCACAGACACTGTCCTTAAGAAAGGCCTTCACACTACTCCTAACTCAGGTCTTAGCACTACTCCTAACTCAGGCACTTACACTGTCCCTATCTAAGTCCAGGATGCTACTCTCAGCTCGTTAATGGACCCTCTCCCTAACTAAAGCCATGACGGTAATCCTAACTCACGGCCTGACACTCTGCCTATGACCCGGACAGTATTTCGAACTCAGCACTGAGACGGTCCCTAACTAACTCCGTGATACTACTACCAACCCAGGCATGGACACTCTCCTTAACTAAAGCCGTGACACTACATTTAACTCAGGCATTGACACTGTCTATAAATAAGGGCCTGAAACTTCTCGCAACTCTGGCATTGACACTGTCCTTAACTAAGGACCTGACATTACTCCAATCTCAGGCATTCACATGCTTCCTAACTAAGGTCTTGACAGTACTTTTAACTCAGGCACTGAGACTGTACTTAAGACCCTCACACTACTCCTAACACAGGCTATATAACTACTCCTAACCCAGGCACTGAATCTGTCCCTAACTAATGCCCTGACACTACTACAAACTAAGGCACAGACAATATCCTTAGCTAAGACCTGGATGTTACTCACAATCCGGGAATGTACACTGTCCCTAACTAAATCCGTGACACTAATACTATCTCAGGCACTCACCCTCTGCCTCACTAAGGCCTTGACAGTACTCTTAACTGAGGCACTGACACTTGTCCCTAAGGCCCTCACACCACACCTAACTCAGGCAATGACAATATCCTTAAATAAGGTGATGACCCTACTTCTAACTCAAGCCTGAACACTACTCCTAACTCAGGAACTGGTTTCTCCCTAATAAAGACCCTGATACTAGTAACTCAGGCACTGACATTCTACCTAACTGAGGACTTGACATACTCTTAACTGAGGAACTGACACTGTCCCTAATGCCCTCACACTACTCCTCACTCAGGCCATAACACTACTACTAACTCAGGAAATGACACTTGCCCTAACTAAGGCCCTGACACTATTACTTAATAAGGCACAGACACTGTCCCTAAGAAAGGCCCTCACACTACTCCTAACTCAGGTGTTAACACTACTCCTAACTCAGGCACTGACACTGTCCCTATTTAAGGCCATGGCACTACTCCAAATTCAGGGACTGACACTATACCTAAATAAGGCCCTGACACTACTACTAACTCAGGCTGTGACACTACTCCAACTCAGGCCATAATATTATTCCTACCTCAGGTACTGACACTGTCCCTATCTAAGGCCCTTACACTAGTCCCAACTCCGGCCATGACACTACTCCTAACTCAGGCATTGACACTGTCCCTACATAAGACCAGGATGCTACTGCCAACTGGTGAACGGACACTGTAGCTAACTAAAGTCGTGACACTAAGCCTAACTCACACACTGACACTCTGCCTAACTAAGGCCCGGACACTATTCCTAACTCAGCAATGATACTGTCCCTAACTAAGTCCATGATATTTCTACCAAGGTAGGCACTGACACTCACCTTAACTATAGTAGTAGTAGCAGTAGTAGCAGCAGCAGTAGTAGTGGTAGCAGCAGTAGCGGTAATAGCAGTAGTACTTGCCATGCACTGGGATAATAGTAGTACTAGTAGCAGGGGTAGTAGTAGTGGCATCAGTAGTAGTATTAGCAGCAGTATTAGTAGTAGCAGTAGTGGTAATAGTAGTTTTATTTGGCATGCAGTGGGCCAGTAGTAGTACTAGTAGCGGCAGCAGTAGTAGTAGCAGCAGTAGTAGTAGTAGCAGCAGTAATGGTAATATTAGAAGTTTTTGCCAAGCACTGGGGTAGTAGTAGAAGCTGTAGTAGTAGTGGTAGAAGCAGCAGTAGAAGTGGCAGCAGCAGCAGAAGTAGTAGCAGCAGATTTGTCCTGCAGTGGGCCATAAGTAGTAGTAGCAGTAGCAGCAATAACAGTAGTAGTAGTAATAGTAGTAGTATTTGCCATGCACTGGACTACTAGAAGTAGCAGTAGTAGTAGCAGTAGTAGCAGCAGCAGCACTAGTAGTAATAGTAGTAGTATTTGCCATGCAATGAACTAGTTGTAGTTGTAGCAGCAGCAGTAGTAGTAGTAGCAGTAGTAGTGATAATATTAGTAGTAGTTGACATGCACTGGGCTACTAATACTAGTAGTGGTAGCAGCAGCAGTAGAAGTGGCAGCAGCAGCAGAAGTAGTAGCAGCAGATTTGCCCTGCACTGGGCCATAAGTAGTAGTAGCAGTAGCAACATAGCTGTAGTAGTTGTAGTAATAGTAGTAGTATTTGGAATGCACAGGACTACTAGTAGTAGCAGTAGTAGTAGCAGTATTAGCAGCAGCAGCAGTAGTAGTAATAGTAGTAGTATTTACCATGCACTGGGCTAGTAGTAGTAGTAATAGTAGCAGAAGCAGTAGAATTAGCAGCTGCAATGTTAGTAGTAGAAACAGTAGTGGTTATAATAGTAGTATTTGCCATGCACTGGACTGGTAGTAGTAGCATTAGTAGTAGCAGTATTAGCAGCAGCAGCAGTAGTAATAGAAGTATTTGCAATGCACTGGACTACTAGTAATAGCAATAGTAGTAGCAGTAGTAGCAACAGCAGCAGTAGTGGTAATAGTAGTAGTATCTGCCATGCACTGGGTTAGTAGTTGTAGTAGAAGAACAAAAATAGCAATAGTAGTAGTAGGTTTGCCATGCACTGGGCTAGTAGTATTGATATTAGTAGTAGCAATTGCAGCATCAGCAGAAGTAGTAACAGCATTAATATTTGCAATGCACTGGACTACTAGTAGTAGCAGTAGTAGTAGCAATAGTAGCAGCAGCTGCAGCAGAAGTACAAATAGTAGTAGAATTTGCCATGCACTGAACAACTAGTAGATGTCGTAGTGGTAGCAACAGCAAGAGAAGTGGCAGCAGCAACAGAAGTAGTAGCAGAAGATTTGCTCTGCAGTTGGCCAGTAGTAGTAGTAGTAGCGGTAGCAGAAATAGCAGTAGTAGTCGTAGATTTGCCATGCACTGAGCTAGTAGTATTGATAGTAGTAATAGCAGAAGCAGCAGCAGCAGCAGTTGTAGTAATAGTAGTAATATTTGCCATGCAGTGCACTACTAGTAGTAGCAGTAGTAGTAGTAGTAGCAGCAGCAGTAGTAGTAGTAATAGTAGCAGTATTTACCAGGCACTGGTCTAGTAGTAGTTGTAGTAGCACCAGCAGCAGTAGAAATAGCTGCAGCAGCAGTAGTAGTAGCATCAGTAGAGGTAATAGTAGTAGTATTTGCCATGCACGGGGCTAGTAGTAGTGGTAGCAGCAGGAGTAGAAGTGGCAGCAGCAGCAATAGTGGTAGCAGCAGATTTTTCCAGCAGTAGGCCAGTAGTAGTGGTATCAGTAGAAGCAAAAGGAGTAGTAGTAATAGATTTACCATGCACAGGGATAGTAGAATTGATACTATTAGTAGCAGTAGTAGAAGCAACAGCAGTTGTAGTAATAGTTGTAGTGTTTACCGTGCACTGTACTACTAGTAGTAGCAGTAGTAGTAGCAGTAGTAACAGCAGCAGCAACAGTACTAGTAATTGTAGTATTTGTCATGCACTATGCTAACAGTAGTGGCAGTAGTAGCAGCAGCAGAAGTAGTAATTATAGTAGTAGTTGCAATGTCCTGGACTACTAGTAGTAGCAGTAGTAGTACCACTACTACCAGCAGCAGCAGTGGTAGTAGTAGTTGTATTTACCATGTACTGGGCTAGTAGTAGTACTAGTATTAGCAGCAGCAGTAGAAGTAGCAGCAACAGTAGTAGTAGCAGTAGTAGTAGTGATACTAGTAGAATTTGATATACACTGGACTTCTAGTAGTAGTAGTTGTAGTAGCAATAGTAGCAGCAGAAGCAGTACTAATAATAGTAGTAGTATTTGCCATGCACTGGACTAGTAGTAGTAGCAGCAGCAGTAGATGTAGCACCAGCAGCAGTAGAAGTAGCAGCAACAGTACTAGTAGTAGTAGCAGTAGTAGCAGCCACAGATGTAGTAATAGTATTTGCCATGCACTGCATTACTTGTAGTACCAGTAGTAGTAGCAGAAGTAGCAGCAGCAGCGGTAGTAGTAATAGATTTGCCATGCACTGAACTAATAGTAGTAGTAGTAGTAGCAGCAGCAATAGAAGTAGCAGCAGCAGTAGTAGTAGTAGCATCAGTAGTGGTAATAATAGTAGCATTTGCCATGAACTGGGCTAGTAGTAGAAGTTGTAGTAGTAGTGGGAGCAGCAGGAGAAGAAGTGGCAGCAGCAGCAGTAAGAGTAGCACCAGATTTGCCCTGCAGTGGGCCAGTAGTAGTAGTAGCAATAGCAGCAATAGCAGTAGTAGTAGTATATTTGTCATGCACTGTGCTAGTATTATTGATAGTAGTAGTAGCAGCAACAGCAGTAGTAGTATTAATAGTATTTGAAATGCACTGGATTACTAGTAGTGGTATTAGTAGAAGTAGTAACAGTAGCAGCAGCAGTAGTAGGAATACTAGTAGTATTTGCCATGCACTGGACTACTAGTAGTAGCAGTAGAAGGAGCAATAATAGCATAAGCAGCAGAAATAGTAATAGTAGTAGTATGTGCAATGCACGGGACTACCAGTACTAGCAGTAGTAGTAGCTGCAGAAGCAGTAATAGTAGTAGTAGTAGTATTTACTATGCACGAAGCTAGTAATAGTAGTGGTAGTAGTAGCAGTAGCAGTAGAACTAGCAGCTGCAGTAGTAGTAGTAGAAACCGTAGTGGTAATAGTAGTAGTGTTTGCCATGCACTGGGCTAGTAGTAGTAGTAGTATTAGTAGTAGTGGTATCAGCATCAGTAGAAGTGGCAGCAGCAGCAGTAGTAGTAGCAGCAGATTTTCCCTGCAGTTGCCAGTAGTAGTAGTACAAGAAGCAGCAATAGCAGCAGTAGTAGATTTTCCATGCACCGGGCTAGTAATATTGATAGTAGTAGTAGCTGTAGTAGCAGCATCAGCAGTTGTAGTAAGAGTAGTAATATTTGCAAGTCACTGGACTACTAGTACTAGCAGTAGTAGTATCAGGAGTAGCAGCAGAATCAGCAGTAGTAGTCATAGTAGTAGTATTGTCGATGCACTGATCTAGGAGTTGTAGTAGTAGTGGTAGCAGCAGCAGAAGAAGTGGCAGGAGCAGCAGTAGTAGTAGAAGCAGATCTTCCCTGCAGTGGGCCAATAGTAGTAGTAGAAATAGCAGCAATAGCAGTAGAAGTAGTAGATTTGCCTTTCACTAGGCTAGTAGTATTGATAGTAGTAGTAGAAGTAGTAGCAGCAGCAGCAGTAGTAGTAATAGTAGTTGTATTTGCCATGCACTGGACTACGAGTAGTAGAATTAGTAGTAGCAGCAGCAGCAGAAGTAGTAATTGTAGTAGTATTCGTCATCCACTGGACTACTACTAGTAGAAATAATAGCAGTTTTAGCAGCAGAAGCAGTAGTAGTAATGGTAGTATTTGCCATACACTGCACTAGAAGTAGTAGTATTAGTAGCAGCAGCAGTAGAAGTAGTAGCAGCAGTAGTAGTAGTAGTAGCAGTAGTAGTAATAGTAGTAGTATTTGCCATGCATAGGACTACAAGTACTAGCAGTAGTAGTAGCAGCAGCAGGAGCACTAGTAGTAATAATAGTAGTATTTGCCATGCCCTGGGCTAGAAGTGGTAGGAATAGTAGCAGCAGCAGTAGAATTAGCAGCAGCAGCAGTAATAGTAGCAACAGTATTGGTAATAGTAGTAGTAGTTTGCCATGCAATGGGATAGTAGTAGTAGTTGAAGTAATTCTATCAGCCGCATTAGTAGTAGCAGCAGCAGCAGCAGCAATAGCAGCATTAGTAGTAATAGGAGTAGTATTTGCCATGCAGAGGACTACAAGTAGTAGCAGTAGTAGCAGCTTCAGCAGCAGTACTAGTTATAGTAGTAGTATTTGCCATGCACTGGGCGAGTGGAAATAATAGCAGCAGTAGTAATATTAACAGCAGTAGTAGTTGTAGCAGCAGTACTGGTAATAGTAGTAGAATTTGCCATGCACTGTGTTAGTAGTAGTTCTAGTAGCAGCAGCAGTAGTAGCAGCAGTAGTAGTTGTAGCAACAGTAGTGGTAATACTAGTAGTATTTGCCATGCACTGGGCTAATAGTAGTAGTAGTAGTGGTACCAACAGCTGTAGAAGTGGCAGCAGCCCCAGTAGTAGTAGCAGAAAATTGACCTGTAATGAGCCAGTAGTATTATTAGCATTAGCAGTAATAGGTGTAGTACTAGTAGATTTGCCATACACTCTGCTCATAGTGTTGATACTAGTAGTAGCAACAGCAGCAGTAATAGTAATAGTAGTAGTATTTGCCATGCATTGGACTACTACTCGTTGCAGTAGTAGTAGCACTAGTTGCAGCAGCAGCAGCAGTAGTAGTAATAGTAGTAGTATTTGCAATGCACTGTGCTAGTAGTAGTACTAGTAGCAGCAACAGAAGTAAAAGTAGCAGCAAAAGTAGTTGTAGCAGCAGTACCAGTGGTAGCAACAGTAGGGGGAATAGCATTAGCACTTGCCATGCACTGAGCTATTAATAGTAGCAGCAGTAGTACTAGCAGCAGCAGTAGTAGTAGTAGCAACAGTAGTAGTAGTAGCAGCAGTAGTGGTAATACTTGTAGTGTTTGCCATGAACTGGGGTAGTAGTAGTAGTTGTTGTATTGGTAGCAGCAGCAGTACAAGTGGCAGCAACATCAGTAGAAGTAGCAGCATATTTGCTCTGCAGTGTGCCAGTAGAATTATTAGCATTAGCAGTAAAAGGTGTAGTACTAGTGGAGTTGCCATGCACTGGTTAGTAGTATTGATACTAGTAGTAGAAATAGTAGCAGCAGCAGCAGTAGGAGTAACATTAGTAGCATTTGCCATGCACTGGACTATTAGTAACAGTAGTAGTAGCAGCAGTAGCAGCAGCAGCAGTAGTGGTAATAGTAGTAGCATCTGCCATGCACTGGGTTAGTAGTAGTAGTAGCAGCAATAGCAATATTAGTAGTAGATTTGCCATGCACTGGGCTAGTAGTATTTATATTAGTAGTAGCAGTAGTACCAGCATCAGCAGTAATACTAGTAGCAGTAGTATTTTTCATACACTGGACTACTAGTAGTAGCAGCAGTAGTAGTGGTAGCAACAGAAATAGAAGTGGCAGCAGCAAAAGAAGTAGTAGCAGATTTGCTCTGCAGTTGGCCGGTAGTAGTAGTAGTAGTGGTACAGAAATAGCAGTAGTATTAGTAGATTTGGCATGCCCTGAGTTAGTAGTATTGACAGTAGTAGTAGCAGTAGTAGCAGCAGCAGCAGTTGTAAGAGTAGTAGTAATTGCCATGCACTTCACTACCAGTAGTAGCAGTAATCGTAACTTTACTAGCAGTAGCAGGAAGAGTACTAATAGTAGTAGTATTTACCAGGCACATGGCTAGTACTAGTTGTTGTAGCATGAGCAGATGTAGAACTAGCATAAGCAGCAGTAGTAGTAGCATCAGTAGAGGTAATAGTAGTGGTATTTGCCATGCACTGGGTTAGAAGTAGTGGTAGCAACAGGAGAAAAAGTGGCGGCAGCAGCAATAGTAGTAGCAGAAGATTTGTCCTGCAGTGGGCCAGTACTACTGGTATCAGTAGAAGCAATAGGAATAGTAGTAGTAGTTTTCCTGTGCACTGGGCTAGTAGTATTGATACTTGCAGTAGCAGTAGTAGCAGCAGCAGCACTTGTAGTAATAGTAGTAGTATTTGCCATGCACTATACTACTAGTAGTAGCAGTAGTAGCAGCAGCAGCAGTAGTAGTAATCATAGTAGTGTTTGCCATGCACTGTACTACTAGTAGTAGCAGTAATAGCAGCAGAAGTAGTAATTATAGTAGTATTTGCAATGCACTGGACTACTACTAGTAGCAGTAGTAGTAGCATTAGTAGCAGCAGCAGCAGTGATAGTAATACTAGTAGTATTTACCATGCACTGGGCTAGTAGTAGTAGTAGGAGCAGTAGAAGTGGCAGCAGCAGTAGAAGTAGTAGCAGCAGGAGTAGTGATACTAGTAGTATTTGATATACACTTGACTACTAGTAGTAGCAGTAGTAGTAGCAATAGTAGCAGCAGAAGCAGTAGTAGCAATAGTAGTAGTATTTGCCAGGCACTGGACTAGTAGCAGTAGTAGCAGCAGCAGTAGATGTAGCAGCAGCAGTAGTAGAAGTAGCAGCAACAGTACTACTAGTAGTAGCAGTAGTAGCTGCAGCAGTATTACTAATAGTATTTGCCATTCACTGCTCTACTCGTAGTAGCAGTAGTAGCAGCAGAAGTAGCAGCAGCAGTGGTAGTAGTAATTGTAGTAGTAGTTGCCATCCACTGAAATAATAGTAGTAGTAGTAACAGCAGCAATAGAAGTAGCTGCAGTGGTGGTAGTAGTAGCAGCAGTAGTGGTAATAGTAGTAGTATTTGCAATGGACTGGGCAAGTAGTAGAAGTTGTAGTAGTAATGGTAGCAGCAGCAGTAGAAGTGGCAGCAGCAGCAGTTATAGTAGCAGCAGATTTTCCCTGCAGTGGGCAAGTAGTAGCAGTAGCAGTAGCAGCAGCAGCAATAGCAGTAGTAGTAGTATATTTGACATGCACTGGGCTAGTATTATTTATAGTAGTAGTAGCAGCAGCAGTAGTAGTAGTATTAATAGTATTTGCCATGCACTGGATTACTAGTAGTAGCTGTAGTAGTAGAAGTAGCAGAAGCAGCAGCAGTAGTAGTAATACTAGTAGTATTTGCAATGCACTGTGCTAGTGTACTACTATTAGCAGCAACAGCAGTAAAAGTAGCAACAGCAATAGTAGTAGAAGCAGTAGAAGTGGTAGGAGCAGTAGTGGTAATAGCAGTAGAACTTGCCATGTACGGGGCTAGTAGTAGTACAAGTATCAGCAGTAGTAGTAGTAGCAGCCATAGTAGTAGTAGCAGCAATAGTGGTAATAGTAGTTGCATTTGGCATGCACTGGGCTAGTAGTAGTACTATTAGCAGCAGCAGTAGTAGTAGCAGCAGCAGTAGTAGTAACAGCAGTAGTGGTAACATTAGTAGTGTTTGCCATGCACTGGGGTAGTAGCAGTAGTAGTTATATTGGTAGCAGCAGCAGTAGAAGTGGCAGAAACATCAGTAGTAGTGGCAGCAGATTTGCCCTGCAGTGTGCCAGTAGTAGTATTAGAATTAGCAGTAATAGGTGTAGTACTAGTAGATTTGCCATGCACTGGGTTAGTAGTATTGATACTAGTAGTAGCAGCAGCAGTAGTAGTAGTAAGAGTAGTAGTATTTTCCATGCAATGGACTAGTATTAGTAGCAGTAGTAATAGCAGTAGTAGTAGTAGTAGCAGCAGTAGTGGAAATAGTATTAGTATCTGCCATGCACTGGGTTAGTAGTACTAGTAGCAGTAGCAGCAATAGCAATAATAGTAGTAGATTTAACATGCACTGGGCTAGTAGTATTGATATTAGTAGTAGCAGTAGGAGGAGCATCAGCAGTAGTAGTAATAGTATTAATATTTGCAATTCACTGGTCTACTAGTAGTAGCAGTAGTGGTAGCAATAGTAGCAGCAGCAGCAGCAGTAGTACTAATAGTAGTAGTATTTGCCATACACTGGACTACAAGTAGTAGCAGTAGTACTAGTGGTAGTAACAGCAATAGTAGTGACGGCAGCAACAGAAGTAGTAGCAGAAGATTTGCCCTGCAGTTGGCCAGTAGTAGTAGTATTAGTGGTAGCAGAAATAGCAGTAGTAGTAGTAGATTTGCCATGCACTGAGCTAGTGTTATTGATAGTAGTAGTAGAAGTATTAACAGCAGCAGCAGTTGTAGTAATAGTAGTAGTATTTGCCATGAACTGCACTACAAGTAGTAGCAATAGTAGTAGCAGTAGTAGAAGCAGCAGGAGTAGTATTAATAGTAGTAGTATTTACCAGGCACTGGGCTAGAAGTAGTTGTAATAGCACCAGCAGCAGTAGAAGAACCTGCAGCAGCAGTAGTATCAGTAGAGGTAATAGTAGTAGTATTTGCCATGCACTGGGATAGTCGTAGTGGTAGCAGCAGGAGTAGAAGTGGCAGCAGCAGTAATAGTAGTAGCAGCATATTTGTCCTGCAGTGGGCCAGTAAGAGTAGTACCAGTAGAAGCAATAAGAGGAGTAGTAGTAGATTTATCATGCACTGGGCTAGTAGTATTTATACTAGTAGTAGCAGTAGTAGCAGCAGCAGCAGTTTTAGTAATAGTTGTATTTGCCATGCATTTTACTACTAGAAGTAGCAGTAGTAGTAGCAGTAGTAGCAGCAGCAGCAGCAGTAGTAGTAATTGTGGTTGTATTTCCCATGCACGATACTACTAGTAGTAGCAGTAGTAGCAGCAGAAGTAGTAATTATAGTAGTATTTGCAATGCAATGCACTACTAGTAGTAGTAGTAGCAGCAGCAGTAGTAATTATAGTAGTGTTTGCAATGCTCTGGGCTACTAGTAGTAGCAGTGGTAGTAGCACTAGTAGCTGCAGCAGCAGCAGTGGTAGTAATAGTAGTAGTATTTACCAAGCACTGGGCCAGTAGTAGCAGTAGTAATACCAGCAGCAGGAGTAGCAGCTGCAGTAGAAGTAGTAGCAGCAGTAGTAGTGATACTAGTAGTATTTGATATACACTGGACTACTAATAGTAGCAGTAGTAGCAGCAGTAGTAGCAGCGGAAGCAGTAGTGTTAATAGTAGTATTATTTGCCATGCACTATTAGTAGTAGTAGCAGCAGCAGAAGTAGAAGTAGCAGCAACAGTACTAATAGTAGTAGCAGTAGTAGCAGCAGCAGCAGCAGTAGTATTAATAATATTTGCTGTGCACAGCAGTACTTGTAGTAGCAGAAGTAGCAGCAGCTGTGGTAGTAGTGACAGTACCAGTATTTGACAGACACTGAACTAATAGTAGTAGTATCAGCAGCAATAAAAGTAGCATCAGCAGTAGTAGTAGTAGCAGCAGTACTGGTAGTAGTAGTAGTATTTGCCAAGCACTGAGCTACTAGTAGAACTTGTAGTTGTAGTGGTAGCAACAGCAGTAGAAGTGGCACCAGCAGCAGTAGTAGTAGCAGCAGATTTGCCCTGCAGTGGGCGAGTAGTAGTAGTAACAGTAGCAGCAATAGCAGCATTAGTAGTTTATTTGCCATGCACTGGGCTAGTAGTACCATTCATAGTAGTGGTAGCAGCAGCAGGAGAAGTGGCAGCAGCATGAGTAGAAGTAGCAGTAAATTTGTCCTGCAGTGGGCCAGTAGTCATATTACCATTAGCAGTAATAGGTGTAGTACCAGTAGATTTGTCATACACTGTGCTAGTAGTATTGATATTAGCAGTAGCAGTAGCAGCAGCAGCAGCAGCAGTAGTAATAATAGTAATATTTGCCATGCACTGGACTACTATTCGTAGCAGTAGTAGTAGCAGTAGCAGCAGCAGCAGTACTAGTAATAGTAGTCATATTTGCAATGCACTGTGCTAGTAGTAGTACTAGTAGCAGCAACAGCAGTAATTGTAGCAGCAGCAGTAGTAGTAGCAGCATTAGTAGTGGAAGCAGCAGTAGTGGTAATAGCAGTAGTGCATGCACTGGGCTACTAGTAGTAATAGTAGCAGCAGTAGTAGATGTAGCAACAGTAGTAGACGTAGCAGCAGTAGTAGTAGTAGCAGCAGCAGTAGTGGTAAAAGCATTTGTATTTGGCATGCACTGGGCTAGTAGTAGTACTAGTACCAACAGCAGCAGTAGTAGCAGCAATAGTAGTACTAGCAGCAGTAGTGGTAATATTAGTAGTGTTTGCCATGCACTTGGGTAGTAGTAGTACTAGTTGTATTGCTGGCTGCAGCAGTAGAAGTGGCAGAAACATCAGTAGTAGTAGCAGGAGATTTGCCCTGCAATGTGCCAGTAGTAGTATAACATTCGCATTAATAGGCATAGTACTATTAGATTTGCAATGAACTGGGTTAGTAGTATTGATACTAGTAGTAGCAGTAGTAGCAGCAGCAGTAGCAGTAATATTAGTAATATTTGCCATGCATTGGAGTACTATTACTAGCAGTAGTAGCCACAGCAGCAGCAGTAGTAGTAATACTAGTAATATCTGCCATGCACTGGGTTAGTAGTAGTAGTAGCAGTAGCAGCAATAGCAATAGAATTAGTAGATTTGCCATGCACAGTGCTAGTAGTATTGATATTAGTAGTAGCACTAGTAGCAGCATCAGCAGTAGTAGTAATAGTATTAATATTTGCAATACACTGGACTAGTAGTAGTAGCAGTAGTAGCAGCAATACTAGCAGCTGCATCAGCAGTAGTACTAGTAGTATTAGTATTTGCCATGCACTAGACTACTACTAGTAGCAGTAGTAGTAGTGGTAGCAACAGCAATAGAAGTGACAGCAGCAACAGAAGTAGTAGCAGAAGATTTGCCCAGCAGTGGGCCAGTAGTAGTAGAGGAAGTAGCAGCAATAGCATTAGTAGTAGTATATTTAACATGCACTGGCTAGTAGTATTGATAGTATTATTAGCAGTAGTAGAAGTAACAACAGTAGAAGTAATATTTGTTGTATTTGACATGCACTGGACTACTAGTAGTAGCAGTATTAGTAGCACTAGTAGCAGCAGCAGCAGTAGTAGTAATAGTCATATTATTTGCCTTGCACTGGACTAGTAGTGGTAGTAGTAGTAGCAGCAGCAGAAGTAGCAGCAGTAGCAGTAGTATCAGTAGTAGCAGCAGCAGCAGTAGCAGTAATAGTTGTAATATTTGCAATTCACTGGACTACAAGTAGTAGCAGTAGTAGTAGCAGTAGCAGCAATGGCAGCAGTAGTAGTAACAGAAGAAGTATTTGCCATACACTGGAGTACTAGTAGTAGCAGTAGTTGTAGTGGTAGTGGCAGCAATAAATGTGGCAGCAGCAGCAACAGTAGTAGTACATGCCATGAACTACACTACTATCAGTAGCAGTAGCAGTAGTAGCAGCAGCAGCAGCAGTAGTAGTTATAGTAGAAGTACTTGCCATGCACGGAGATAGTAGTAGTAGCAGCAGCAACAGCAGAAGTAGCAGCAGCACTACTAGTTGCTGCAGTAGTAATAGCAGCAGCAATGGTGGTAATAGTAGTAGTATTTGCCACTCACTGGGCTACTAGTAGTAGTAGCAGTAGCAGCATTAGCAATAGTAGTACTAGATTTGCCTTGCACTGGTCTAGTAGTATTGATATTAGTAGTTGCAGTAGTAGCAGCATCAGCAGTAGTAGTAATAGCAGTAGTATTTTCCACGAACAGGGCTAGTATGAGTAGTAGCAGCAGCAGCAGCAGTAGAGGTAGCAGCAGCAGTAGTAGAAGCAGCTGTACTAGTAGTAGAAGCAACAGTGGTAATAGTAGTAGTATTGGCCATGCACTGGTCTAGTAGTAGTAGTAGCAGTAGCAGCAATAGAAGTAGTAGTAGTAGATTTGTCATGCACTGGGCTGGTACTATAGATAATAGTAGTAGCAGTACTAGCAGCAGTAGTAGTAATAGTAGTAGTATTTGCAATGTACTGGACTGCTAGTAGTAGCAGTAGTAGTAGAAGTAGGAGCAGCAGCAGCAGCAGTAGTAGTGATAGTACTAGTGCTTGCCATGCACTGGACTAGTAGTAGTAATAGCAGTAGTAGTAGAAGTAGCAGCAACAGTAGTAGTAGCAGCAGTTGTGGTAATAGTAGTAGTATTTGCCATGCACTGGACTACTAGTAGCAGTAGTAATAGTGGGAGCAACAGGAGTAGAAGCGGCCACAGCAGCAGTAGTAGTAGCACCAGGGTTGCCCTGCAGTGGGACAGTAGTAGTAGTAGCAGTAGCAGCAATAGAAGAACTAGTAGTAGATTTGCCATGCACTGGGAGAGTAGGATTGATAGTAGTAGCAGTAGCAGCACTAGTAGTAATAGTAGTAGTATTTGCCATGCACTGGAATATTATTGCTAGCAGAAGATGTAGAAGTAGTATCAGCAGCAGCAGAAGTAGTAATAGTAGTAGTATTTGCCATGCACTGGTCTACTAGTAGTAGCAGTAGCAGTAGCAGTAATAAAAACAGGAGACATAGGAGTAGTTATATATATGTAGTATTTTCCATGCACTGGGCTACTAAGAGAGCAAGTAGCAGCAGTAGTAGGAGTAGCAGCAGTAGTAGGAGTAGCAGCAGTAGTGTTAATAGTAGTAGTATTTGCCATGCAATGGGCTAGTATTTGTAGTAGTACTAGTGGTCACAGCAGCAGTAGAAGTGGTAGAAGATTTGCCTGGCAGTGGGCCAGTAGTAGGAGTGGAAGTAGCAGCAATAGCAGTAGTAGTAGTAGATTTGCCATGCACTGGCTAGTAGCATATATAGTAGAATTAGCAGTAGTAGAATCAGCAGCAGTAGTAGTAATAATAGTAGTTGTATTTGCAATATACAGAACTACTATTAGCAGTAATAGGAGCAGTAGTAGCAGAAGCAGCAGCAGTAGTAGTAATAGTAGTATTGCAAATGCACTGGTCTAGTAGTTGTAGTAATAGTGGTGGTAGCAGCAGCAAAAGAAGTGGCAGGAGCAGCAGTAGTAGTAGCAGCAGATATTCCCCTCAGTGGGCCAATAGTAGTAGTAGAAGTAGCAGCAATAGCAGTAGAAGTAGTAGATTAGCCTTTCACTGGGCTAGTAGTATTGATAGTAGTAGTAGAAGTAGTAGCAGAAGCAGTAGTAGAAGTAGCAGCAATAGTGGTAATAGAAGTAGTATTTGCCATGCACTGTGCTAGTAGTCATAGTACTGGTAGTAGCAGCAGTAGAAGTGGCTGCAGCAGCAGTAGTAGTAGCACCAGATTTGCCCTGTAGTGGGCCAGTAGTAGTAGTAGAAATAGCAGCAATAGAAGTACTATAAGTAGATTTGCCATGCACTGGGCTTGTAGTATTTATAATTGTAGCAGCAGCAGCAGTAGTAGTAATAGTAGTAGTATTCACCATGCACAGGACTACTAGTAGTAGCAGTAGTAGAACAGTAGTAGAAACAGCAGACATAGGGGTAGTTATAGTAGTTGTATATTCCATGCACTGGGCTAGTAATAGTACAAGTAGCAGCAGTAGTAGTATTCGCTACAGTAGTAAGAGTAGCAGCAGTAGTGGTAATAGTAGTATTTGCCATGTAATGAGCTAGTATTAGTAGTGGTAACAGCAACAGTAGAAGTGGCATATTTCCCCAGCAGTGGACCAGTAGTAGTAGTGGGAGTAGCAGCAATAGCAGTAGTAGTAGTAGACTGTCCATGCACTAGTCTACTAGTATTGATAGTAGTATTAGCAGTATTAGAAGCAGCAGCAGTAGTAGTAATAGTATTTGTATTTGCCATGAACTGGACTATGAGTAGAAAGTAATAGTTGGAGTGGTAGCAGCAGCAGCAGTAGTAGTAATAGTATTTTCCATGCTCTGGACTACTTGTAGTAGCAGTAGTAGTATCAGAAGTAGCAGCAGCAGTTGTAGTAGTGATAGTAGTAGTATTTGTCATGCACTGGACTACTATTAGTAGCAGTAGTAGTAGCAGTAGTAGAAACAGCAGACATAGGAGTAGTTATAGTAGTACTATATTCCATGCACTGCGCTAGTAATAGTACAAGTAGCAGCAACAGTAGTAGTAGCAGCAGTAGAAGGAGTAGCAGCACTAGTGATAACAGAAGTAGTATTTCCCATGCAATGGGCTAGTAGTAGTAGTAGTAGTAGTAGAGGTAACAGCCACAGTAGAAGTGGCAGAAGATTTGCCCAGCAGTGGGCCAGTAGTAGTAGTAGCATGAGCAGCAATAGCAGTAGTAGTAGTAGATTTACCATGCACTGAGCCAGTAGTATTGATAGTATTAGTGGCAGTAGTAGCAGCAGCAGGAGTTGTAGTAATATTAGTAGTATTGCTAAGCACTGCACTATTAGTAGCAGCAGTTGTAGTAGCAGTAGTAGCAGCAGCAGGAGTAGTAGTAATAGTAGAAGTATTTACCAGGCACTGGGCTAGTAGTACAAGCAGTAGTAGTATCAGTAGGAGCAGAATCAGCAGTAGTAGTAATTGTAGTAGTATTTGCCATGCACTGGGCTGGTTGTTGAAGAAGTAGTAGAGGTAGCAGCAGAAGTCAAAGTGGCAGCAGAAGCAGGAGTAGTTGCAGCAGATTTGCCAGGCAGAGGGCCAGTAGTAATAGTAGCAGTAGGAGCAATAGGAGTAGTAGTAGTAGATTTACTATTCATTGAGTTAGTAGTATTGATACTAGTAGTAGCAGTAGTAGCAGCAGAAGCAGCAGTAGTAATAGTAGTAGTAATTGCCATGCACTTGACTACTAGATTTAGCAGTACTAGTAGCAATAGTAGCAACAGCAGCAGCAGTAATAGGAATAGTTGTAGTATTTGCAGTACACTGTGATAGTAGTAATACTAGTAGCAGCAAGAGCAGCAAAAGTAGTAGCAGCAGTAGTAATAGCAGCAGTAGTAGTGGTAGAAGCAGTAGTGGTAATAACAGTAATAGTTGCCATGCACTGGGCTAGTAGTAGTCCTAATAGCAGCAGTAGTAGTAGTAGCACCCATGGTAGTAATAGCAGCAGTAGCAGTAGTAGCAGCAGTAGTGATAATAGTAGTAGCACTTGGAATGGACTGGGCTAGTAGTAGTACTAGTAGCAGCAGCAGTATTAGTAGAAGCAGTAGTAGTAGTAGCAGCAGTAGTGGTAATATTTGTAGTGTTTGAAATATATTGGGGTAATAGTAGTAGTAGTTGCATTGGTAACAGTTGCAGTAGAATTGGCAGAAACATCAGTACTAGTAGCAGCAGATTTGCCCTGCAATGTACAAGTAGTACTATTAGCCTTAGCACTAATAGGATTAGTACTAGTAGATATGCATGCACTGGGTTAGTAGTATTGATAATAGTAGTAGCAGTAGTATCAGCAGCAGTAGTAGTAACATTAGTAATATTTGCCATGCACTGGGCTAGTAGTATTGATATTAGTAGTAGCAGTAGCAGAAATAGCAATAGTGGTAGTAGATTTGCCATGCACTGGGCTAGTAGTATTGATATTAGTAGTAGCAGTAGGAGAAGCATCAGCAGTAGTAGTAATAATATTAATATTTGCAATGCACTGGACTACTAGTAGTAGCAGCAGTAGTAGAACTAGTAGCAGCAGCAGCATTATTTGCCATGCCACGGGCTAGTAGTAGTAGTAATAGTAGTAGCAGCAGCAGTAGAATTAGAAGCAGTAGCAGTAGTAGCAGCAGTAGTAGTAATAGCAGCAGTAATAGTAGTAGCAGCAGTAGGGGTAATAGTAGTAGTATTTGGCATGGACTGGGCTAGTAGTAGTACTAGTAGCAGCAGCAGTAGTAGTAGCAGCATTAGTAGTATTAGCAGCAGTAGTAGTAGTAGCAGATGTACTGGTAATATTTGTAGTGTTTGAAATGCAGCTGGGTAGTAGTACTAGTAGTTGTATTGGTAGCAGCAGCAGTAGAATTGGCAGCAACATCGGTAGTTGTAGCAGCAGATTTGCCCTGCAGTGTGCAAGTAGTAGTATTAGCATTAGCACTAATAGGTATAGTACTAGTAGATTTGCCATGCACTGGGCTAGTAGTATTGATAGTAGTAGTAGCAGTAGTAGCAGCAGCAGCAGTAGTAGTAATAGTTGTAGTATTTGCTATACACAGTACTACTAGCAGTTACAGTAGTAGCAACAGCAGCAGTAGTAGTAAGTATAGTAGTATATTCAATGCAATGGACCACTAGAAGTAGCACTAGTAAGAGCAGCAGAAATAACAATTATACTAGTAGTACTATGGCTATTAGTAGCAGTAGTAGTAGCAGCAGCAGCAGAGTGGTGGTAATAGTAGTAGTATCTGCCATGCACTGGGTAAGTAGTAGTAGTTGCAGTAGCAGCAACAGCAATAGTAGTAGTAGATTTGCCATGCACTGGGCTAGTAGTATTCATATTAGTAGTAGCAGTATTAGCAGCATCAGCAGTAGTAGTAATAGTATTAATATTTGCAATGCACTGCACTACTATCAGTAGCAGTAGTAGTAGCAATAGTAGCAGCAGTGGTACTAATAGTAGTAGTATTTGTCATGCACTAGACTACTAGTAGTAGCAGTAGTAGTAGTGGTAGCAACAGCAAAACAACTGGCAGCAGCAACAGAAATAGTAGCAGATTTGCATTGCAGTTGGCCAGTAGTAGTAGTAATAGCGGTAGCAGAAATAGGAGTAGTAGTAGTAGATTTGCCCTGCACTGAGCTAGTAGTATTGATAATAGTAGTAGCAGTAGTAGCAGCAGCAGTTGTAGAAATAGTAGTAGTATTTGCCATGAACTGCACTACTAGTAGTAGCAGTAGTAGCAGCAGAAGGAGTAGAAGTAATTGTAATAGTATTTACCAGGTGATGGGCTAGTAGTAGTTGTAGCAGCACCAGCAGCAGTAGAAGTAGCATTAGCCCCGGTAGTAGTAGCATCAGTAGAGGTAATAGTAGTAGTATTTGCCATGCACAGGGCTAGTAGTGGTAGCAGCAGGAGTAGAAGTGGCAGCATCAGCAGTAGTGGTAGCAGCACATTTTTCCTGCAGTGTGCCAGTAGTAGTAGTATCAGTAGAGGCAATAGGAGGAATAGTAGTAGATTTCAATGTACTGGGATAGTAGTATTGATACTAGTAGTAGCAGAGGCAGCAGTGGTAGTAATTGTCATAGTATTTGCCATGCACCATACTACTAGTATCTCCAGTAGTAGTAGCAGTAGTAGTAGCAGCAGCAGCAGCAGTAATAATTATAGAAGTATTTGTAATGCATAGGACCACTAGTAGTAGCAGTAGTAGCAGCAGTATAAGTAGTAATTATAGTAGTATTTGCAATGCACTGGACTACGAGTAGTAGCACTACTAGTAGTACTAGTAGCAGCAGCAGCAGTAGTGGTATTAATAGTAGTATTTACCATGCATTGGGCTAGTAGTAGTAGTAGAAGTAGCAGAAGCTGTAGAAGTAGCTGCAGCATTAGAAGTAGTAGCATCAGTAGTACTGATACTTGTAGTATTTGGTATACACTTGACAACTAGTAGTAGCACTAGTAATGACAATAGTAGCAGCCAAAGCAGTAGTAGTAATAGTAGTAGTATTAGCCATGCACTGGACTAGTAGTAGTAGTAGCAGCAGCAGTAGGTGTAGCAGCAGTAGAATTAGCAGCAAGAGTACTAGTAGTAGTAGCAGTAGTAGTAGCAGCAGCAGTAGTAGTAATAGTATTTGCCATGCACTGCACTACTTTTAGTAGCAGTAGTAGTAGCAGAAGTAGAAGCATCAGCGGTAGTAGTAATATTAGTAGTATTTGCCATGCACTGAAAGAATGGTAGTAGTAGTAGTAGCAGTGGACTTAGCAGAAGCAGTAGTAGTATTGCAACAGTAGTGGTAAAATTAGTAGTATTTGCCATTCACTGGGCTAGTAGTAGAAGTTATAATAGTAGTGGTAGCAGCAGCCATAAAAGTGGCAGCAGCAGCAGTAGTAGTAGCAGCAGATTTGCCCTGCAGTGGGCCAATTGTAGTAGTAGCATTAGCAGCAATAGCAGTAGTAATAGTAGTAGTATTTGCCAGGCACTGGACTACTAGTAGTAGCAGTAGTAGTAGAGGTAACAACAGTAATAGATGTTGCAACATCAACAGAAATAGTAGCAGCAGATTTGCCCTGCAGTTGGCCAGTAGTAGTAGTAATAGTGGTAGCAGAAATAGCAGTAGTAGTAGTAGATTTGCCATGCAGTGAGCTAATATTATTGATAGTAGTAGTAGCAGTAGTAGCAGCAGCAGCAGTAGTAGTAATAGTTGTAGTATTTGCTATGCACAGTACTACTAGCAGTTACAGTAGTAGCAGCAGCAGCAGTAGTAGTAAGTATAGTAGTATATTCAATGCAATGGACCACTAGAAGTAGCACTAGTAACAGCAGCAGAAATAACAATTATACTAGTATTTGCAATGCACTGCACTACTAGTATTAGCAGTAGTCTTTGCACTAGTAGCAGCAGCAGTAGCAGTGGTAGTAATAGTAGTAGTATTTACCATGCATTGGGTTAGTAGCAGTTGTTGAAGTAACAGCAGCTGTAGAAGTAGCAGCAGCAGTAGTAGTAGCAGCACTAGAAGTGATACTAGTAGTATTTGATATACACTGGACTACTAGTAGTAGCACTAGTAGTAGCAAAAGTAGCAGCCGAAGCACTAGTAGTAATTGTAGTAGTATTACCCATGCACTGGACTAGTAGTAGTAGTAGCAGCAGCAGTAGCTGTAGCAGCAACAGCAGTAGAATTAGCAGCAACAGAACTTGTAGTAGCAGCGGTAGTAGCAGTAGTAGCAGCGGCAGTAATAGTAATAGTATTTGCCATGCACTGCACTACAGGAAGTAGCAGTAGAAGTAGCAGCAGCAGCAGTAGTAATAGTAGTAGTATTTGCCATGCACTGAAGTAATATTAGTAGTAGTAGTAGTAGCAGGAGCAATAGAAGTAGCAGCAGTAGTGGTAAATTTAGTAGCATTTGGAATGCATTGGGCTAGTAGTAGAAGTTATAGTAGTAGTGGTAGCAGCAGCAGTAGAAGTGGCAGCAGCAGCAGTAGTAGTAGCAGCAGATTTGCCCTGCACTGGGCCAGTAGTAGTAGTAGCAGTAGTAGCAATAGCAGTAGTAGTAGTATATTTGCCATGCACTGGGCTAGTAGTATTGATAGTAGTAGTAGCAGCAGCAGCAGCAGTAGTATTAATAGTATTTGCGATGCACTTGGTTACTAGTAGTAGCAGTAATAGTAGAAGTAATAGCAGCAGCAGAAGTAGTAGTAATACTAGTACTATTTGCCATGCACTGGGCTAGTAGTAGTAATAGCAGCAGCAGAAGAAGTAACAGCAGCAGTAGTAGTAGTAGCATCAGTTGTGGTAATAGTAGTAGTATTTGCCATGCACTAGGCTCATGGAAGTAGTAGGAATAGTAGTACTAGCAGCAGTAGTAAATGTAGCAGCAGCAGCAGTAGAAGTAGCAGCAGTAGTGGTAATAGAAGTAGTATTTGCCATGCACTGGGCTAGCAGTTATAGTAGTGGTAGTAGCAGCAGTAAAAGTGGCCACAGCAGCTGTAGTAGTAGCACCAGATTTGCCATGCATTGGGCAAGTAGTAGTATTAGCAGTAGCAGCAATAGAAGTAGTAGTAGTAGATTTGCCATGCACTGGACTACTAGTAGTACCAGTAGTAGTAGAGGTAGCACCATAAATAGAAGTGGCATCAGCAGCAGTAATAGTAGCAGCAGATTTGTCCTGCAGTGGGCCAGTAGTACTAGTAGCAGTAGCAGCCATAGCAGTACTAGTAGATTTGCCATACACAAGGATAGTAGTATTGATAGTAGTAATAGCAGTACTAGCAGCATCAGGAGTGGCAGTAGTATTTGCAATGTACTGGACTACTAATAGTAGCAGTAGTAGTAGCATTAGTACAAGCAGCAGCAGTAGTAGTAATAGTAGTAGTATTTGCCATGCACTGGGCTAGCAGTTATAGTAGTGGTAGCAGCAGCAGTAGAAGTGACAGCAGCAGCAGTAGTAGTTGTAGCAGATTTTCCCTGCAAGGGGCGAGTAGTAGTAGTAGAATTAGCAGCAATAACAGCACTAGTAGTACATTTGCCATGCACAGGGCTATTAGTATTGATAGTAGTAGAAGCCGTAGTAGCAGCAGCAGCAGAAGCAATAGTAGTAATATGGTAGCATTTGTCATGGACTGGATTAGTAGTAGTAGCAGTAGGATCAGTAGCATCAGTAGTAGTAATAGTAGTAGTATTCACCAAGAACTAGTATTCACCAAGAACTAGTAATAGTAGTAGTATTCACCAAGAACTAGTATTCACCAAGAACTAGTATTCACCAAGAACTAGGACTACTAGTAGTAGCAGTAGAAGGAGCAGTAGTAGTAGCAGCAGCAGCAGTAGTAGTAATACTAGTAGTATTTGCCATTCCCTGGACTACTAGTAGTAGCAGTAGTAGTTGCAGAAGTAGCAGCAGCAGCAGTAGAGGTAACAGTAGTAGTATTTGCCATGCACTGGACTAGTAGTAATAGTAGAATTAGCAGCAACAGTAGAAGTAGCTGCAGCAGAAGTAGTAGCAGCAGCAGTAGTAGTAGTATTAGCAGTTGTGGTAATAGTAGTAGTATTTGCCATGCACTGTACTACATGTAGTAGCAGTAGTAGCAGCAGCAGCACTACTAGTTACACTACTCTATTTGCGATGCACTGGGCTACTGGTGGTACTAGTAGCAGCAGTAGTAGTAGTAGCAGCATTAGTAGTAGTCGCAGCAGTAGTGGTAATAGTAGTAGCATTTGCCATGAACTAGGCTAGTAGTAGTAGTAGTAGTAGTACTGGGAGCAGCATCTGTAGAAGTGGCAGCAGCAATACTAGAGGCAGCACATTTTCCCTGCAGTGGGCCAGTGGTAGTAGTAGCAGTAGCAGAAATAGCAGTAGTAGTAGTAGATTTGTGATGCACTGGGCTAGTGTTATTAATACAAGTACTTGCAGTATTAGCAGCAGCAGCAGTAGTAGTAATAGAGGTAGTATTTGCCATACACTGGACTACAAGTAGTAGCACTACAAGTAGAAGTAGTAGCAGCAGCAGCAGTAGTAATAATAGTAGTAGTATTTGCCATGCCCTGGGCTAGTAGTAGTAGTAGTAATAACAGCAGCAGTAGAATTAGAAACAGTAGAAGTAATATTAGCAGCAGTAGTCTTAATAGAAGCAGTAGCAGTAGTAGTAGCAGCAGTAGTAGTCATAGTAGTAGTATTTGGCATGGACTGGGCAGTAGTAGTACTAGTAGCAGCAGCAGTAATAGTAGCACCAGTAGTAGTAGTAGCAGCAGTAGTGGTAATATTGGTAGTGTTTGAAATGCACTGGGGTAGTAGTAGTAGTACTTGTATTGGCAGCAGCAGCAGTAGAATTGGCAGCAATATCAGTAGTAGTAGCAGCAGATTTGCCTTGCAATGTGCAAGTAGTAGCATTAGCACTAATAGGTGTAGTACCACTAGATTGGCCATGAACTGGGTTTGTAGTATTGATACTAGTAGTAGCAGTAGTATCAACAGCAGCAGTAGTAGGAACACTAGGAGTATCTGCCATGCACTGGAGTAGCAGTAGTAGATTTAGCAGCAGCAGTAGAAGTAGCTGCAGCAGCAGTAGTAATAGCAGCAGCAGTAGTAGTAGCAGTTGTTTATTGTAGTAGTATTTGCCATGCACTGTACTAAAAGTAGTAGCAGTAGTAGGACCAGCAGCACTACTAGTTACACTACTAGTACTTGTCATGCACTGGGATAGTAGTGGTACTAGTAGCAGCAGTAGTAGTAGTAGCAGAATTAGTAGTAGTTGCAGCAGTAGTGGTAATAGTAGTAGCATTTGCCATGAACTAGGCTAGTAGTAGTAGTAATAGTAGTAGTGGTAGTAGCAGCAGTAGAAGTGGAAGCAGCAGTACTAGTGGCAGCAGATTTCCCTGCAGTGGGCCAGTAATAGTAGTAGCAGTATCAGAAATATCAGTAGTAGTAGTAGATTTGACATGCACTGGGCTAGTAGTATTAATACTAGTACTAGAAGTATTAGCAGCAGTAGCAGTAGTAATAATAGAATTAGTATTTGCCATGCACTGGACTACAAGTAATAGCAGTACTATTAGAATTAGTAGCAGCAGGAGAAGAAATAATAATAGTAGTATTATTTGACATGCCCTGGGCTAGTAATAGTAGTAGTAGCAACAGCAGTAGAATTAGAAGCAGTAACAGTAATAGTATCAGCAGTAGTAGTAATAGCAGCAGTAGTAATAGTAGCAGCAATAGTGGTAATAGTAATAGTATTTGGTATGGACTGGGCTAGTAGTAGTACTAGTAGCAGCAGCAGTAGTAGTAGCAGCAGTAGTGGTAATATTTGTAGTGTTTGAAATGCACTGGGGTAGTAGTTGTAGTAGACATTGTATTGGTAGCAGCAGCAGTAGAATTGTCAGCAACATCAGTAGTAGTAGCAGCAGATTTGCCCTGCAGTGTGCAAGTAGTAGTATGAGCATTAGCACTAATAGGTATAGTAGTAGTACTTGGTTAGTAGTATTGATACTAGTAGTAGCAGTAGCAGCAGCAGCAGCAGTAGTAGTAATATTAGTAGTATTTTCCATGCACTGGACTACTATTAGTAGCAGTACTAGTAGCAGTAGTAGCAGCAGCAGCAGCAATAGTGGTAATAGTACTAGTATCTGCCATACACTGGGTTACTAGTAGTAGTAGCAGTAGCAGCAATAGCAATAGTAGTAGTAGATTTTCCATCATTGGGCTAGTAGTATTGATATTAGTAGTAGCAGTAGTAGCAGCATCAGCAGTAGTAGTAGTAGTATTAATATTTGCAATGCACTGGACTACTAGTAGTATCAGTAGTAGTAGCAATAGTAGCAGAAGTAGCAGCAGTACTACTAATAATAGTAGTGTTTGCCATGCAGTAAACTACTAGTAGTAGCAGTACTATGAGTGGTAGCAACATCAATAGAAGTGGCAGCAGCAACAGAAGATTTAGCAGCAGATTTGCCCTGAAGTTGGCCAGTAGTAGTAGTAGTAGCGGTTGCAGAAATAGCAGTAGTAGTAATTGATTTGCCATGCACTAAGCTAGTAGTATTGTTAGTAGTATTAGAAGTAGTAGCAGAAGCAACAGTAGTAGTAATTGTAGTGTTTGCCACACACTGAACCACTAGTAGTAGCAGTAGTAGCAGCAGTCGTAGTAATTATAGTAATATATGCAATGCATTGGACCACTAATAGTAGCAGTAGTAGCAGCAGGAGAAGTAGTAAATATAGTAGAATTTGCCATGAACTGGACTACTAATAGTAGCAGTAGTAGTAGCACTAGTAGCAGCAGAAGCAGCAGTGGTAGTAATAGTAGCAGTATTTACCATGCATTGGACTAGTAGTAGAATTAGCAGCAGCTGTAGAAGTAACAGCAGCAGTAGAAGTAGTAGCAGCATTAGTAGTGATACTAGTAGTATTTGATATACACTGAGCTACAAGTAGTTGCACTACTTGTAGCAATAGTAGTAGCTGAAGCAGTAGTAGTAATAATAGTAGTATTAGTCATGTATTGAACTAGTAGTAGTAGTAACAGCAGCAGTAGATGTAGCAGCAGCAGCAGTAGAATTAGCAGCAAGAGTACTAGTAGTAGTAGCAGTAGTAGTAGCAGCAGCAGTAGTACTAATAGTATTTGCCCTGCACTGCACTACATACAGTAGCAAAAGTAGCAGCAGCAGTAGTAGTAATACTAGGAGTATTTGCCACACACTGAACCAACAGTAGTAGTAGCAACAGCAATAGATGTAGCAGCAGGAGTAGTGATAAAATTAGAAGTATTGGCCATGAAATGGGCTAGTAGTAGAAGTTATAGTAGTAGTGGTAGCAGCAAAAGTAGACGTGGCAGTGGCAGCAGTAGTAGTAGCAGCAGATTTGCCCTGCAGTGGGCCAGTAGTAGTAGTAGCAGCAGGAACAATGGCAGTAGTAGTTGTATATTTGCCATGCACTGGGCCAGTAGTATTGATAGTAGTAGTGGCAGCAGCAGCAGAAGTAGTATTAATAGTATGTGCCATGCACTGGATTACTAGAAGTAGCGGTAGTAGTAGAAGTAATAGCAGCAGCAGCAGTAGTAATACTAGTACTATTTGCTATGAACTGGGCTAGTAGTATTAGTAGTAGAAGTAATAGCAGCAGCAGTAGAAGTAGCAGCAGAAGTAGTAGTAGTAGCAGCAGTTGTGGTAATAGTAGTAGTATTTGCCATGCACTAGACTAGTAGTAATAGTAGTAATAGTAGTACTGGCAGCAGCAGTAGATGTAGCAGCATCAGCAGTAGAAGTAGTATTTGCCATGCACTGGTCTAGTAGTAATAGTAGTGGTAGTAGCAGCAGTAGAAGTGGCCGCAGCAGCTGTAGTAGTAGCACCATATTTGCACTGAAGTGGGCCAGTTGTAGTAGTAGCAGTAGTAGCAATAGAAGTAGTAGTAGTAGATTTGCCATGCACTGGACTACTATTAGTAACAGTAGTAGTAGAGGTAGCACCAGCAATAGAATTGGCATCAGAAGCAGTAATAGTAGCAGCAGATTTGTCCTGCAGTGGGCCAGTAGTAGTAGTAGCAGTAGCAGCCATAGCAGTAGTAGTAGTAGATTTGCCATACACAGGGCTAGTAGTATTGATAGTAGTAATAGCAGTAGTAGCAGCAGCAGCAGGAGTAGTAGTAATTATACTAGTATTTGCAATGCACTGGACTACTAGTAGTAGCAGTAGTAGTAGCATAAGTACAAGCAGCAGCACTAGTAGTAATACTAGTACTATTTGCCATGCACTGAGCTAGTAGTAGTCATAGTAGTAGTAGTAGTGGGAGCAGGAGCAGTTGAAGTGGCAGCAGCAGCAGTAGTAGTAGCAGCAGATTTGCCCTGCCATGGGAGAGTAGTAGTAGTAGAAGTAGCATCAATAACAGTACTAGCAGTAGACTTGCCATACACAGCGCTCTTAGTATTGATAGTAGTAGTAGCAGTAGTAGCAGCAGCAGCAGTAGTAGTAATATAGTAGCATTTGCCATGGACTGGATTACTAGTAGTAGCAGTAATAGCAGCAGCAGTAGTAATAATAGTAGTAGCATTTGCCATTCCCTGGACTACTAGTAGTAGCAGAAGTAGTTGCAGAAGTAGCAGCAGCAGCAGTAGTGTTAATAGTAGAAGTATTTGCTGTGCACTGGACTAGTAGTAGTAGTACAATTATCAGCAACAGTAGAAGTAGCTGCAGAAGCAGTAGTAGTAGCAGCAGCAGTAGTAGTAGTAGTAGCAGTTGTGGTAATAGTAGTAGTATTTGCCATGCACTGTACTACAAGAAATAGAAGTAGTAGCAGCAGCACTACTAGTCACACTACTAGTATTTGCCAGTCACTGGGCTAGTAGTGGTACCAATAGCAGCAGTAGTAGTAGTAGCATTATTATTAGTAGTTGCAGCAGTAGTGATAATATTAGTAGCATTTTCCATGAACTGGGTTAGCAGTAGTAGTAGAAGTAATGATAGCAGCAGCAGTAGAAGTGGCAGCAGCAGTACTAGTGGCAGCAGATTTGCACTGCAGTGGACCAGTAGTAGTAGTAGCAGTAGCAGAAATAGCAGTAGTAGTAGTAGATTTGCCATGCACTCCGCTAGTAGTATTGATATTAGAAGTAGCAGTAGTAGCAGCATCAGCAGTAGTAGTAATAGTATTAATATTTGCAATGCACTGGACTACTAGTAGTAGCAGTAGTAGTAGCAAGAGTAGCAGCAGCAGCAGCAGTAGTACTAATAGAAGTAATATTTGCCATGCAATAAACTACAAGTAGTAGCAGTACTAGTAGTGGTAGCAACAGCAATAGAATTGGCAGAAGCAACAGAAGAAACAACAGCAGATTTGCCCTGCAGTTGGCCAGTAGTAGTAGCAGTAGAGGTAGCAGAAATAGTAGTAGTAGATTTGCCATGCACTGAGCTAGTAGTATTGATAGTAGTATTAGCAGTAGTAGCAGCAGCAGCAACAGTAGTAGTAATTATAGTAGTATTTGCCATGCACTGGTCTACTAGTAGTAGCAGTAGTAGTAGCACTAGTAGCAGCAGCAGCAGCAGTGGTAGTAATAGTAGTAGTATTTACCAAGCATTGGGCTAGTAGTAGTACTAAAAGTAGCAGAGGATGTAGAAGTAGCAGCAGCAGTAGAAGTAGCAGCAGCAGTAGTAGTGATACTAGTAGTATTTGATATACACTGGACTACAAGTAGTAGCACTAGTAGTAGCAATAGTAGCAGGCAAAGCAGTAGTAGTAATAAGAGTAGTATTAGCCATGCACTGGACTAGTAGTAGTAGTAGCAGCAGCAGTAGATGTAGCAGCAGAAGCAGCAGAATTAGCAGCAACAGTACTAGTAGTAGTAGCAGTAGTAGTAGCAGTACTAGGAGCAGCAGTAGAAGTAATATTATTTGCCATGCACTGCACTCCGTGTAGTAGCAGTAGTAATAGCAAAAGTAGCAGCATCAGTAGTAGTAATAGTAGTAGTATTTGCCATGAACTGAACTAATAGTAGTAGTAATAGTAGCAGGAGAAATAGAAATAGCAGCAGCAATAGTAATAGTAGCAGCAGTAGTGATAAAATTAGTAGTATTTGCCATGCACTGGGCCAGTAGTAGAAATTATAGTGGTAGCAGAAAAAGTAGAAGTGGCAGCAGCAGCAGTAGTAGTAGCAGCAGATTTGCCCTGCAGTGGGCCAGTAGTAATAGTAGCAGCAGCAAAAATAGCAGTAGTAGTAGTATATTTGCCATGTACTAGGCTAGTCATATTGATAGTAGTAGTAGCAGCAGCAGCAGTAGAAGTATTATTAGTATGTGCCATGCACTGGATTAATAGAAGTAGTGGTAGTAGTAGAAGTAATAGTAGGAGCAGAAGAAGTAGTAGTAGTAGTATTTGCCATGCACTGGGCTAGTAGTAGTAGTATTAGAGGTAATAGCAGAAGCAGTAGAAGTAGCAGCAGAAGTAGTAGTAGAAGCAGCAGTTGTGGTAATAGTAGTAGTATTTGCCATGCAATGGGCTAGTAGTAGTAGTAGTAATAGTACTGGCAGCAGCAGTAGAAGTAGCAGCAGTAGAAGTAATATAAGTAGTATTTGCCATGCACTGGGCTAGTAGTAATAGTAGTGGTAGTAGCAGCTGTACAAGTGGCCGCAGCAGCTGTAGTAGTAGCACCATATTTGCCCTGCAGTGGGCCAGTAATAGTAGTAGCAGTACTAGGAGAAGCAGTAGTAGTAATAGTATTTCCATGCACTGCACTACATGTGGTAGCAGAGGTAGTAGCAAAAGTAGCAGCAGAAGTAGTAATAGTAGTAGTATTTGCCATGCACTGAACTTATACTAGTAGTAGTAGTAGCAGGAGCAATAGAAGTAGCAGCAGCAGTATTAGTAGTAGCAGCAGTAGTGACAAAATTACTAGTATTTACCATTCACCGGGCTAGTAGTAGAAGTTATAGTAGTAGTGGTAGCAGCAAAAGAAGAAGTGGCAGTGGCAGCAGTAGTAGAACCAGCAGATTTGCCCTGCAGTGGGCCAGTAGTAGTAGTAGCAGCAGCAAAAATAGCAGTAGTAATCGTATATTTGCCATGCACTGGGCTAGTAGTATTAATAGTAGAATTAGCAGCCGCATTAGTAGTATTAATAGTATGTGGCATACACTCCATTACTAGAAGTAGCGGTAGTAGTAGAACTAATAGCAGCAGTAGTAGTAATACTACTACTATTTGCTATGCACTGGGCTAGTAGTAGTAGTAGTACAGGTAATAGCAGCAACAGGAGTAGCAGTAGCAGTAGTAGTAGTAGGAGCAGTTGTGGTAATAGTAGTAGTATTTGTCATGCACTACACTAGTATTAGTACTAGAATTAGTAGTACAGGCAACAGTGGTAGATGTAGCAGCATCAGCAGTAGAAGTAGCAGTAGTAGTGGTAATAGAAGTAGTATTTGCTATGCAGTGGACTGCTAGTAGTAGCAGTAGTAGTAGAGTTAGCATCAGCAATAGAAGTGGCATCAGCAGCAGTAATAGTACCAGCAGATTTGTCCTGCAGTGGGCCAGTAGTGATAATAGAAGTAGCAGCCATAGCAGTAGTAGTAGTAGATTTGCCATACACAGGGCTAGTAGTATTGATACTAGTAGTAGAAGTAGTAGCAGCATCAGGAGGAGTAGTAGTAGTATTTTCAATGCACTGGACTACTAGTAGTAGCAGTAGTAGTAGCACTTGTACAAGCAGCAGCAGTAGTAGTAATAGTAGTAGTATTTGCCATGCATTGGGCTAGTAGTAGTAGTAATAGTGGTAGCAATAGCAGTAGAAGTGGCAGCAGCAGGAGTAATTGGAGCAGCATATTTGACTTGCAGTGGGCCAGGAATAGTAGTAGAAGTAGCAGGAACAGCAATAATAGTAGTATATTTGCCATGCACTGGGCTAGTAGTATTGATAGTTGTAGTAGCGGAAGTAGCAGCAGCAGCACTAGTAGTAATAGTAGTAGTATTTGCCATATACTAGATTACTAGCATTAGCAGTAGTAGTAACATTACTATTAGCAGCAGTAGCTGTTGTAGTAATAGTAGAATTTGCCATGCACTGGACTACTAGTAGTAGCAGTAGTAGTAGCAATAGTAGAAGCAGCAGTAGTAGTAGTAGTGTTAATATTTGCCATGCACTGGGCTATTAGTAGTAGTAGTAGCAGCAGCACCTGTACAAGTAGCAGCAGCAGTAGTAGTAGTAATGGCAGCAGTGGTGGTAATAGTAGTAGTATATGCCATGCACTGGCCTAGTAGTAGTAGTAGTAGTAGTAGTGGTAGAAACAGCAGTAGAAGTGGCATCAGCAGCAGTAATAGTGGCAGCATATTTGACCTGCAGAGGGCCAGAAATAGAAGTAGAAGAATCAGCAAGAGCAATAGTAGTAGCCGGCCCACGCTGCGTTAGGCGAAGCCCAACCGCAGACCGGGCCGGCCCTCCTGCCCGACAGCAGGTGGCCCGAAGCCAGTGGGAGCCAGCATTGTGCTGGTAAAGCCCCTTAGACCCAGCAACGCCACCCTTGCCCCCACGCCACCGTCCGAGCTCAGGACCCCGCCCCAGGTGGCCGGCAGGCCCGGGGAAGCGGCCTGGGCCCTCGATCCCGCTCCCGCCCCCGGCCATGGCGAAACGGCGGAGGGGCGGCTTTTTCCGTATGGAGCTGTGGAGAGACAGCCCGGCAGACAGGTGGCCGCGCCGGGGCTGGGCTCCAGTGGGGGCGGCCAGGTGCAGGTCGAGGGGCTCGCGGGCCGCACGGACGGCCCCCGGGTCCGCGGCCACGTCTGGTTTCCGTCAGGCCACCCCCGGAGCGTCTGGTGTGCCTCTGCCTTCCAGGGACGCCTTCTGGCCGCCTGGCCGGTCAGGCAGGCGGGGAGCACCTCATAAGACGCTTGCTGTGGTGGGAGGGGCCTGAGGAGGTGGGGCTTGCAGCTGTACCCGGCGGGGGGCGGAGATAGCCGCGAACGCCGCGGACCCCAAAAGGAGAAGGCGGAGCGGGAGGCAAAAAGCCTAGAGCACCCGGTCTTCCCTAGAGGTCTCCCATCCAAGTTCTAACCAGGCCCGACCCAGCTTAGCTTCCGCGATCGCGGCGAGATCGGGCCCTTGTAGGCTGGTTTGCCAGTACATGCCGGCGGAGTCGCGGGCTGCCTCTTGAGGCGCAGCTTAGCAGGCGCTTGGACCTTACCGCCAGCCCAGCGGCCCGCCCGTCCCGGCAGGGCCCCGCCGCCCGCCTAGGCCGGGGAACGGAGGTAGCAGCAGCAGTAGAAGTAGCAGCAGTAGTGGTAATAGAAGTAGTATTTGCCATGCACTGGGCTAGTAGTAATAGTAGTGGTAGTAGCAGCACGAGAAGTGGCTGCAGCAGCAGGAGTAGTAGCACCATATATTCCCTGCAGAGGGCCAGTAGTAGTAGTAGCAGTAGCAGCAATTGAAGTAGTAGTAGTAGATTTGCCATGCAGTGGACTGCTAGTAGTAGCAGTAGTAGTAGAGTTAGCATCAGCAATAGAAGTGGCATCAGCAGCAGTAATAGTACCAGCAGATTTGTCCTGCAGTGGGCCAGTAGTGATAATAGAAGTAGCAGCCATAGCAGTAGTAGTAGTAGATTTGCCATACACAGGGCTAGTAGTATTGATACTAGTAGTAGAAGTAGTAGCAGCATCAGGAGGAGGAGTAGTAGTATTTTCAATGCACTGGACTACTAGTAGTAGCAGTAGTAGTAGCATTTGTACAAGCAGCAGCAGTAGTAGTAATAGTAGTAGTATTTGCCATGCATTGGGCTAGTAGTAGTAGTAATAGTGGTAGCAATAGCAGTAGAAGTGGCAGCAGCAGGAGTAATTGGAGCAGCATATTTGACTTGCAGTGGGCCAGGAATAGTAGTAGAAGTAGCAGGAACAGCAATAATAGTAGTATATTTGCCATGCACTGGGCTAGTAGTATTGATAGTTGTAGTAGCGGAAGTAGCAGCAGCAGCACTAGTAGTAATAGTAGTAGTATTTGCCATATACTAGATTACTAGCATTAGCAGTAGTAGTAACATTACTATTAGCAGCAGTAGCTGTTGTAGTAATAGTAGAATTTGCCATGCACTGGACTACTAGTAGTAGCAGTAGTAGTAGCAATAGTAGAAGCAGCAGTAGTAGTAGTAGTGTTAATATTTGCCATGCACTGGGCTATTAGTAGTAGTAGTAGCAGCAGCACCTGTACAAGTAGCAGCAGCAGTAGTAGTAGCAGCAGTAGTAATAATGGCAGCAGTGGTGGTAATAGTAGTAGTATTTGCCATGCACTGGCCTAGTAGTAGTAGTAGTAGTAGTAGTGGTAGAAACAGCAGTAGAAGTGGCATCAGCAGCAGTAATAGTGGCAGCATATTTGACCTGCAGAGGGCCAGAAATAGAAGTAGAAGAATCAGCAAGAGCAATAGTAGTAGCCGGCCCACGCTGCGTTAGGCGAAGCCCAACCGCAGACCGGGCCGGCCCTCCTGCCCGACAGCAGGTGGCCCGAAGCCAGTGGGAGCCAGCATTGTGTTGGTAAAGCCCCTTAGACCCAGCAACGCCACCCTTGCCCCCACGCCACCGTCCGAGCTCAGGACCCCGCCCCAGGTGGCCGGCAGGCCCGGGGAAGCGGCCTGGGCCCTCGATCCCGCTCCCGGCCCCGGCCATGGCGAAACGGCGGAGGGGCGGCTTTTTCCGTATGGAGCTGTGGAGAGACACCCCGGCAGACAGGTGGCGGCGCAGGGGCTGGGCTCCAGTGGGGGTGGCCAGGTGCAGGTCGAGGGGCTCGCGGGCCGCACGGACGGCCCCCGGGTCCGCGGCCACGTCTGGTTTCCGTCAGGCCACCCCCGGAGCGTCTGGTGTGCCTCTGCCTTCCAGGGACGCCTTCTGGCCGCCTGGCCGGTCAGGCAGGCGGGGAGCGCCTCATAAGACGCTTGCTGTGGTGGGAGGGGTCTGAGGAGGTGGGGCTTGCAGCTGTACCCGGCGGGGGCGGAGATAGCCGCGAACGCCGCGGGCGCCAAAAGGAGAAGGTGGAGCGGGAGGCAAAAAGCCTAGAACACCCGGTCTTCCCTAGAGGTCTCCCATCCAAGTTCTAACCAGGCCCGACCCAGCTTAGCTTCCGCGATCGCGGCGAGATCGGGCCCTTGTAGGCTGGTTTGGCAGTAGATGCCGGCGGCGTCGCGGGCTGCCTCTTGAGGCGCAGCTTAGCAGGCGCTTGGGCCTTACCGTCAGCCCAGCGGCCCGCCCGTCCCGGCAGGGCCCCGCCGCCTGCCTAGGCCGGGGAACGGAGGTCTCGGGCACCTGGGGGTGGCGGAGGTGTTGGCGACCACCCAGCCCAGGGCGGGCGGGAGCCAGCAAACTTTTCGGCGCTTGGCGCACCGCCCCAGATCCCGCAGGCCGCTCACGGGGAAGTGGCCCAGGAGGCTTCCGGGCCCGGGGACCGCGGTCCCTTGGGCATCCCACCTGCCCGCCCACGCTGCGCTAGGCGCAGCTCAGACGCAGACCGGACCGGCCCTCCTGCCCGACAGAAGCTGGCCCGAAGCCACTGGGAGCCACCATTGAGTTGGCACGGCCCCTGTGACCCAGCCACGCCACCCTCGCCCCCACACCACCGTCCGAACTCAGGACCCCGCCCCAGGTGGCCGGCATGCCCGGGGAAGCGGCCTGGGCCCTCGACCCCGCTCCCGCGCCCGGCCATGGTGAAACGGCGGAGGGGCGGCTTTTTCCGTATGGAGCTGTGGAGAGCCAGCCCGGCAGACAGATGGCGGCGCCGGGGCTGGGCTCCAGTGGGGGCGGCCAGGTGCAGGTCGAGGGGCTCGCGGGCCGCACGGACGGCCCCCGGGTCCGCGGCCACGTCTGGTTTCCGTCAGGCCACCCCCGGAGCGTCTGGTGTGTCTCCGCCTTCCAGGGACGCCTTCTGGCCACCTGGCCGCTCAGGCAGGCAGGGAGCGCCCCATCAGACGCTTGCTGTGGTGGGAGGGGCCTGAGCAGGTGGGGCTTGCATCTGTACCCGGCGGGGGCGGAGATAGCCGCGAACGCCGCGGACCCCAAAAGGAGAAGGCGGAGCGGGAGGCAAAAAGCCTAGAGCACCCGGTCTTCCCTAGAGGTCTCCCATCCAAGTTCTAACCAGGCCCGACCCTGCTTAGCTTCCGCGATCGCGGCGAGATCGGGCCCTTGTAGGCTGGTTTGGCAGTAGATGCCGGCGGGGTCGCGGGCTGCCTCTTGAGGCGCAGCTTAGCGGGCGCTTGGGCCTTACCGCCAGCCCAGCGGCCCGCCCGTCCCGGCAGGGCCCCGCCGCCCGCCTAGGCCGGGGAACGGAGGTAGCAGCAGCAGTAGAAGTAGCAGCAGTAGTGGTAATAGAAGTAGTATTTGCCATGCACTGGGCTAGTAGTAATAGTAGTGGTAGTAGCAGCACGAGAAGTGGCTGCAGCAGCAGGAGTAGTAGCACCATATATTCACTGCAGAGGGCCAGTGGTAGTAGTAGCAGTAGCAGCAATTGAAGTAGTAGTAGTAGATTTGCCATGCAGTGGACTGCTAGTAGTAGCAGTAGTAGTAGAGTTAGCATCAGCAATAGAAGTGGCATCAGCAGCAGTAATAGTACCAGCAGATTTGTCCTGCAGTGGGCCAGTAGTGATAATAGAAGTAGCAGCCATAGCAGTAGTAGTAGTAGATTTGCCATACACAGGGCTAGTAGTATTGATACTAGTAGTAGAAGTAGTAGCAGCATCAGGAGGAGGAGTAGTAGTATTTTCAATGCACTGGACTACTAGTAGTAGCAGTAGTAGTAGCATTTGTACAAGCAGCAGCAGTAGTAGTAATAGTAGTAGTATTTGCCATGCATTGGGCTAGTAGTAGTAGTAATAGTGGTAGCAATAGCAGTAGAAGTGGCAGCAGCAGGAGTAATTGGAGCAGCATATTTGACTTGCAGTGGGCCAGGAATAGTAGTAGAAGTAGCAGGAACAGCAATAATAGTAGTATATTTGCCATGCACTGGGCTAGTAGTATTGATAGTTGTAGTAGCGGAAGTAGCAGCAGCAGCACTAGTAGTAATAGTAGTAGTATTTGCCATATACTAGATTACTAGCATTAGCAGTAGTAGTAACATTACTATTAGCAGCAGTAGCTGTTGTAGTAATAGTAGTAGAATTTGCCATGCACTGGACTACTAGTAGTAGAAGTAGTAGTAGCAATAGTAGAAGCAGCAGTCGTAGTAGTAGTGTTAATATTTGCCATGCACTGGGCTATTAGTAGTAGTAGTAGCAGCAGCACCTGTACAAGTAGCAGCAGCAGTAGTAGTAGCAGCAGTAGTAGTAATGGCAGCAGTGGTGGTAATAGTAGTAGTATATGCCATGCACTGGCCTAGTAGTAGTAGTAGTAGTAGTAGTGGTAGAAACAGCAGTAGAAGTGGCATCAGCAGCAGTAATAGTGGCAGCATATTTGACCTGCAGAGGGCCAGAAATAGAAGTAGAAGAATCAGCAAGAGCAATAGTAGTAGCCGGCCCACGCTGCGTTAGGCGAAGCCCAACCGCAGACCGGGCCGGCCCTCCTGCCTGACAGCAGGTGGCCCGAAGCCAGTGGGAGCCAGCATTGTGTTGGTAAAGCCCTTTAGACCCAGCAACGCCACCCTTGCCCCCACGCCACCGTCCGAGCTCAGGACCCCGCCCCAGGTGGCCGGCAGGCCCGGGGAAGTGGCCTGGGCCCTCGATCCCGCTCCCGGCCCCGGCCATGGCGAAACGGCGGAGGGGCGGCTTTTTCCGTATGGAGCTGTGGAGAGCCAGCCCGGCAGACAGGTGGCGGCGCCGGGGCTGGGCTCCAGGGGGGGCGGCCAGGTGCAGGTCGAGGGGCTCGCGGGCCGCACGGACGGCCCCCGGGTCCGCGGCCACGTCTGGTTTCCGTCAGGCCACCCCCGGAGCGTCTGGTGTGCCTCTGCCTTCCAGGGACGCCTTCTGGCCACCTGGCCGGTCAGGCAGGCGGGGAGCGCCTCATAAGACGCTTGCTGTGGTGGGAGGGGTCTGAGGAGGTGGGGCTTGCAGCTGTACCCGGCGGGGGGCGGAGATAGCCGCGAACGCCGCGGGCGCCAAAAGGAGAAGGCGGAGCGGGAGGCAAAAAGCCTAGAACACCCGGTCTTCCCTAGAGGTCTCCCATCCAAGTTCTAACCAGGCCCGACCCAGCTTAGCTTCCGCGATCGCGGCGAGATCGGGCCCTTGTAGGCTGGTTTGCCAGTACATGCCGGCGGGGTCGCGGGCTGCCTCTTGAGGCGCAGCTTAGCAGGCGCTTGGGCCTTACCGTCAGCCCAGCGGCCTGCCCGTCCCGGCAGGGCCCCGCCGCCTGCCTAGGCCGGGGAACGGAGGTCTCGGGCACCTGGGGGTGGCGGAGGTGTTGGCGACCACCCAGCCCAGGGCGGGCGGGAGCCAGCAAACTTTTCGGCGCTTGGCGCACCGCCCCAGATCCCGCAGGCCGCTCACGGGGAAGTGGCCCAGGAGGCTTCCGGGCCCGGGGACCGCGGTCCCTTGGGCATCCCACCTGCCCGCCCACGCTGCGCTAGGCGCAGCTCAGACGCAGACCGGACCGGCCCTCCTGCCCGACAGAAGCTGGCCCGAAGCCACTGGGAGCCACCATTGAGTTGGCACGGCCCCTGTGACCCAGCCACGCCACCCTCGCCCCCACACCACCGTCCGAACTCAGGACCCCGCCCCAGGTGGCCGGCATGCCCGGGGAAGCGGCCTGGGCCCTCGACCCCGCTCCCGCGCCCGGCCATGGTGAAACGGCGGAGGGGCGGCTTTTTCCGTATGGAGCTGTGGAGAGCCAGCCCGGCAGACAGATGGCGGCGCCGGGGCTGGGCTCCAGTGGGGGCGGCCAGGTGCAGGTCGAGGGGCTCGCGGGCCGCACGGACGGCCCCCGGGTCCGCGGCCACGTCTGGTTTCCGTCAGGCCACCCCCGGAGCGTCTGGTGTGTCTCCGCCTTCCAGGGACGCCTTCTGGCCGCCTGGCCGATCAGGCAGGCAGGGAGCGCCCCATCAGACGCTTGCTGTGGTGGGAGGGGCCTGAGCAGGTGGGGCTTGCATCTGTACCCGGCGGGGGCGGAGATAGCCGCGAACGCCGCGGACCCCAAAAGGAGAAGGCGGAGCGGGAGGCAAAAAGCCTAGAGCACCCGGTCTTCCCTAGAGGTCTCCCATCCAAGTTCTAACCAGGCCCGACCCTGCTTAGCTTCCGCGATCGCGGCGAGATCGGGCCCTTGTAGGCTGGTTTGGCAGTAGATGCCGGCGGGGTCGCGGGCTGCCTCTTGAGGCGCAGCTTAGCGGGCGCTTGGGCCTTACCGCCAGCCCAGCGGCCCGCCCGTCCCGGCAGGGCCCCGCCGCCCGCCTAGGCCGGGGAACGGAGGTAGCAGCAGCAGTAGAAGTAGCAGCAGTAGTGGTAATAGAAGTAGTATTTGCCATGCACTGGGCTAGTAGTAATAGTAGTGGTAGTAGCAGCACGAGAAGTGGCTGCAGCAGCAGGAGTAGTAGCACCATATATTCCCTGCAGAGGGCCAGTGGTAGTAGTAGCAGTAGCAGCAATTGAAGTAGTAGTAGTAGATTTGCCATGCAGTGGACTGCTAGTAGTAGCAGTAGTAGTAGAGTTAGCATCAGCAATAGAAGTGGCATCAGCAGCAGTAATAGTACCAGCAGATTTGTCCTGCAGTGGGCCAGTAGTGATAATAGAAGTAGCAGCCATAGCAGTAGTAGTAGTAGATTTGCCATACACAGGGCTAGTAGTATTGATACTAGTAGTAGAAGTAGTAGCAGCATCAGGAGGAGGAGTAGTAGTATTTTCAATGCACTGGACTACTAGTAGTAGCAGTAGTAGTAGCATTTGTACAAGCAGCAGCAGTAGTAGTAATAGTAGTAGTATTTGCCATGCATTGGGCTAGTAGTAGTAGTAATAGTGGTAGCAATAGCAGTAGAAGTGGCAGCAGCAGGAGTAATTGGAGCAGCATATTTGACTTGCAGTGGGCCAGGAATAGTAGTAGAAGTAGCAGGAACAGCAATAATAGTAGTATATTTGCCATGCACTGGGCTAGTAGTATTGATAGTTGTAGTAGCGGAAGTAGCAGCAGCAGCACTAGTAGTAATAGTAGTAGTATTTGCCATATACTAGATTACTAGCATTAGCAGTAGTAGTAACATTACTATTAGCAGCAGTAGCTGTTGTAGTAATAGTAGTAGAATTTGCCATGCACTGGACTACTAGTAGTAGCAGTAGTAGTAGCAATAGTAGAAGCAGCAGTAGTAGTAGTAGTGTTAATATTTGCCATGCACTGGGCTATTAGTAGTAGTAGTAGCAGCAGCACCTGTACAAGTAGCAGCAGCAGTAGTAGTAGCAGCAGTAGTAGTAATGGCAGCAGTGGTGGTAATAGTAGTAGTATATGCCATGCACTGGCCTAGTAGTAGTAGTAGTAGTAGTAGTGGTAGAAACAGCAGTAGAAGTGGCATCAGCAGCAGTAATAGTGGCAGCATATTTGACCTGCAGAGGGCCAGAAATAGAAGTAGAAGAATCAGCAAGAGCAATAGTAGTAGCCGGCCCACGCTGCGTTAGGCGAAGCCCAACCGCAGACCGGGCCGGCCCTCCTGCCTGACAGCAGGTGGCCCGAAGCCAGTGGGAGCCAGCATTGTGTTGGTAAAGCCCCTTAGACCCAGCAACGCCACTCTTGCCCCCACGCCACCGTCCGAGCTCAGGACCCCGCCCCAGGTGGCCGGCAGGCCCGGGGAAGCGGCCTGGGCCCTCGATCCCGCTCCCGGCCCCGGCCATGGTGAAATGGCGGAGGGGCGGCTTTTTCCGTATGGAGCTGTGGAGAGACACCCCGGCAGACAGGTGGCGGCGCAGGGGCTGGGCTCCAGTGGGGGTGGCCAGGTGCAGGTCGAGGGGCTCGCGGGCCGCACGGACGGCCCCCGGGTCCGCGGCCACGTCTGGTTTCCGTCAGGCCACCCCCGGAGCGTCTTGTGTGCCTCTGCCTTCCAGGGACGCCTTCTGGCCGCCTGGCCGGTCAGGCAGGCGGGGAGCGCCTCATAAGACGCTTGCTGTGGTGGGAGGGGCCTGAGGAGGTTTGGCTTGCAGCAGTACCCGGCGGGGGGCGGAGATAGCCGCGAACGCCGCGGGCGCCAAAAGGAGAAGGCGGAGCGGGAGGCAAAAAGCCTAGAACACCCGGTCTTCCCTAGAGGTCTCCCATCCAAGTTCTAACCAGGCCCGACCCAGCTTAGCTTCCGCGATCACGGCGAGATCGGGCCCTTGTAGGCTGGTTTGGCAGTAGATGCCGGCGGCGTCGCGGGCTGCCTCTTGAGGCGCAGCTTAGCAGGCGCTTGGGCCTTACCGTCAGCCCAGCGGCCCGCCCGTCCCGGCAGGGCCCCGCCGCCTGCCTAGGCCGGGGAACGGAGGTCTCGGGCACCTGGGGGTGGCGGAGGTGTTGGCGACCACCCAGCCCAGGGCGGGCGGTAGCCAGCAAACTTTTCGGCGCTTGGCGCACCGCCGCAGATCCCGCAGGCCGCTCACGGGGAAGTGGCCCAGGAGGCTTCCGGGCCCGGGGACCGCGGTCCCTTGGGCATCCCACCTGCCCGCCCACGCTGCGCTAGGCGCAGCTCAGACGCAGACCGGACTGGCCCTCCTGCCCGACAGAAGCTGGCCCGAAGCCACTGGGAGCCACCATTGAGTTGGCACGGCCCCTGTGACCCAGCCACGCCACCCTCGCCCCCACACCACCGTCCGAACTCAGGACCCCGCCCCAGGTGGCCGGCATGCCCGGGGAAGCGGCCTGGGCCCTCGACCCCGCTCCCGCGCCCGGCCATGGTGAAACGGCGGAGGGGCGGCTTTTTCCGTATGGAGCTGTGGAGAGCCAGCCCGGCAGACAGATGGCGGCGCCGGGGCTGGGCTCCAGTGGGGGCGGCCAGGTGCAGGTCGAGGGGCTCGCGGGCCGCACGGACGGCCCCCGGGTCCGCGGCCACGTCTGGTTTCCGTCAGGCCACCCCCGGAGCGTCTGGTGTGTCTCCGCCTTCCAGGGACGCCTTCTGGCCGCCTGGCCGCTCAGGCAGGCAGGGAGCGCCCCATCAGACGCTTGCTGTGGTGGGAGGGGCCTGAGCAGGTGGGGCTTGCATCTGTACCCGGCGGGGGCGGAGATAGCCGCGAACGCCGCGGACCCCAAAAGGAGAAGGCGGAGCGGGAGGCAAAAAGCCTAGAGCACCCGGTCTTCCCTAGAGGTCTCCCATCCAAGTTCTAACCAGGCCCGACCCTGCTTAGCTTCCGCGATCGCGGCGAGATCGGGCCCTTGTAGGCTGGTTTGGCAGTAGATGCCGGCGGGGTCGCGGGCTGCCTCTTGAGGCGCAGCTTAGCGGGCGCTTGGGCCTTACCGCCAGCCCAGCGGCCCGCCCGTCCCGGCAGGGCCCCGCCGCCCGCCTAGGCCGGGGAACGGAGGTAGCAGCAGCAGTAGAAGTAGCAGCAGTAGTGGTAATAGAAGTAGTATTTGCCATGCACTGGGCTAGTAGTAATAGTAGTGGTAGTAGCAGCACGAGAAGTGGCTGCAGCAGCAGGAGTAGTAGCACCATATATTCACTGCAGAGGGCCAGTGGTAGTAGTAGCAGTAGCAGCAATTGAAGTAGTAGTAGTAGATTTGCCATGCAGTGGACTGCTAGTAGTAGCAGTAGTAGTAGAGTTAGCATCAGCAATAGAAGTGGCATCAGCAGCAGTAATAGTACCAGCAGATTTGTCCTGCAGTGGGCCAGTAGTGATAATAGAAGTAGCAGCCATAGCAGTAGTAGTAGTAGATTTGCCATACACAGGGCTAGTAGTATTGATACTAGTAGTAGAAGTAGTAGCAGCATCAGGAGGAGGAGTAGTAGTATTTTCAATGCACTGGACTACTAGTAGTAGCAGTAGTAGTAGCACTTGTACAAGCAGCAGCAGTAGTAGTAATAGTAGTAGTATTTGCCATGCATTGGGCTAGTAGTAGTAGTAATAGTGGTAGCAATAGCAGTAGAAGTGGCAGCAGCAGGAGTAATTGGAGCAGCATATTTGACTTGCAGTGGGCCAGGAATAGTAGTAGAAGTAGCAGGAACAGCAATAATAGTAGTATATTTGCCATGCACTGAGCTAGTAGTATTGATAGTTGTAGTAGCGGAAGTAGCAGCAGCAGCACTAGTAGTAATAGTAGTAGTATTTGCCATATACTAGATTACTAGCATTAGCAGTAGTAGTAACATTACTATTAGCAGCAGTAGCTGTTGTAGTAATAGTAGAATTTGCCATGCACTGGACTAATAGTAGTAGCAGTAGTAGTAGCAATAGTTGAAGCAGCAGTAGTAGTAGTAGTGTTAATATTTGCCATGCACTGGGCTATTAGTAGTAGTAGTAGGAGCAGCACCTGTACAAGTAGCAGCAGCAGTAGTAGTAGCAGCAGTAGTAATAATGGCAGCAGTGGTGGTAATAGTAGTAGTATTTGCCATGCACTGGCCTAGTAGTAGTAGTAGTAGTAGTAGTGGTAGAAACAGCAGTAGAAGTGGCATCAGCAGCAGTAATAGTGGCAGTATATTTGACCTGCAGAGGGCCAGAAATAGAAGTAGAAGAATCAGCAAGAGCAATAGTAGTAGCCGGCCCACGCTGCGTTAGGCGAAGCCCAACCGCAGACCGGGCCGGCCCTCCTGCCCGACAGCAGGTGGCCCGAAGCCAGTGGGAGCCAGCATTGTGTTGGTAAAGCCCCTTAGACCCAGCAACGCCACCCTTGCCCCCACGCCACCGTCCGAGCTCAGGACCCCGCCCCAGGTGGCCGGCAGGCCCGGGGAAGCGGCCTGGGCCCTCGATCCCGCTCCCGGCCCCGGCCATGGCGAAACGGCGGAGGGGCGGCTTTTTCCGTATGGAGCTGTGGAGAGACACCCCGGCAGACAGGTGGCGGCGCAGGGGCTGGGCTCCAGTGGGGGTGGCCAGGTGCAGGTCGAGGGGCTCGCGGGCCACACGGACGGCCCCCGGGTCCGCGGCCACGTCTGGTTTCTGTCAGGCCACCCCCGGAGCGTCTGGTGTGCCTCTGCCTTCCAGGGACGCCTTCTGTCCGCCTGGCCGGTCAGGCAGGCGGGGAGCGCCTCATAAGACGCTTTCTGTGGTGGGAGGGGTCTGAGGAGGTGGGGCTTGCATCTGTACCCGGCGGGGGCGGAGATAGCCGCGAACGCCGCGGGCGCCAAAAGGAGAAGGCGGAGCGGGAGGCAAAAAGCCTAGAACACCCGGTCTTCCCTAGAGGTCTCCCATCCAAGTTCTAACCAGGCCCGACCCAGCTTAGCTTCCGCGATCGCGGCGAGATCGGGCCCTTGTAGGCTGGTTTGGCAGTAGATGCCGGCGGCGTCGCGGGCTGCCTCTTGAGGCGCAGCTTAGCAGGCGCTTGGGCCTTACCGTCAGCCCAGCGGCCCGCCCGTCCCGGCAGGGCCCCGCCGCCTGCCTAGGCCGGGGAACGGAGGTCTCGGGCACCTGGGGGTGGCGGAGGTGTTGGCGACCACCCAGCCCAGGGCGGGCGGGAGCCAGCAAACTTTTCGGCGCTTGGCGCACCGCCGCAGATCCCGCAGGCCGCTCACGGGGAAGTGGCCCAGGAGGCTTCCGGGCCCGGGGACCGCGGTCCCTTGGGCATCCCACCTGCCCGCCCACGCTGCGCTAGGCGCAGCTCAGACGCAGACCGGACCGGCCCTCCTGCCCGACAGAAGCTGGCCCGAAGCCACTGGGAGCCACCATTGAGTTGGCACGGCCCCTGTGACCCAGCCACGCCACCCTTGCTCCCACACCACCGTCCGAACTCAGGACCCCGCCCCAGGTGGCCGGCAGGCCCGGGGAAGCGGCCTGGGCCCTCAACCCCGCTCCCGCGCCCGGCCATGGTGAAACGGCGGAGGGGCGGCTTTTTCCGTATGGAGCTGTGGAGAGCCAGCCCGGCAGACAGGTGGCCGCGCCTGGGCTGGTCTACAGGGGGTGCGGCCAGGTGCAGGTCGAGGGGCTCGCAGGCCGCACGGACGGCCCCCGTGTCCGCGGCCACGTCTGGTTTCAGTCAGGCCACCCCCGTAGCGTCTGGTGTGTCTACGCCTTCCAGGGACGCCTTCTGGCCGCCTGGCCGCTCAGGCAGGCAGGGAGCGCCCCATCAGACGCTTGCTGTGGTGGGAGGGGCCTGAGCAGGTGGGGCTTGCATCTGTACCCGGCGGGGGCGGAGATAGCCGCGAACGCCGCGGACCCCAAAAGGAGAAGGCGGAGCGGGAGGCAAAAAGCCTAGAGCACCCGGTCTTCCCTAGAGGTCTCCCATCCAAGTTCTAACCAGGCCCGACCCTGCTTAGCTTCCGCGATCGCGGCGAGATCGGGCCCTTGTAGGCTGGTTTGGCAGTAGATGCCGGCGGGGTCGCGGGCTGCCTCTTGAGGCGCAGCTTAGCGGGCGCTTGGGCCTTACCGCCAGCCCAGCGGCCCGCCCGTCCCGGCAGGGCCCCGCCGCCCGCCTAGGCCGGGGAACGGAGGTAGCAGCAGCAGTAGAAGTAGCAGCAGTAGTGGTAATAGAAGTAGTATTTGCCATGCACTGGGCTAGTAGTAATAGTAGTGGTAGTAGCAGCACGAGAAGTGGCTGCAGCAGCAGGAGTAGTAGCACCATATATTCCCTGCAGAGGGCCAGTGGTAGTAGTAGCAGTAGCAGCAATTGAAGTAGTAGTAGTAGATTTGCCATGCAGTGGACTGCTAGTAGTAGCAGTAGTAGTAGAGTTAGCATCAGCAATAGAAGTGGCATCAGCAGCAGTAATAGTACCAGCAGATTTGTCCTGCAGTGGGCCAGTAGTGATAATAGAAGTAGCAGCCATAGCAGTAGTAGTAGTAGATTTGCCATACACAGGGCTAGTAGTATTGATACTAGTAGTAGAAGTAGTAGCAGCATCAGGAGGAGGAGTAGTAGTATTTTCAATGCACTGGACTACTAGTAGTAGCAGTAGTAGTAGCACTTGTACAAGCAGCAGCAGTAGTAGTAATAGTAGTAGTATTTGCCATGCATTGGGCTAGTAGTAGTAGTAATAGTGGTAGCAATAGCAGTAGAAGTGGCAGCAGCAGGAGTAATTGGAGCAGCATATTTGACTTGCAGTGGGCCAGGAATAGTAGTAGAAGTAGCAGGAACAGCAATAATAGTAGTATATTTGCCATGCACTGGGCTAGTAGTATTGATAGTTGTAGTAGCGGAAGTAGCAGCAGCAGCACTAGTAGTAATAGTAGTAGTATTTGCCATATACTAGATTACTAGCATTAGCAGTAGTAGTAACATTACTATTAGCAGCAGTAGCTGTTGTAGTAATAGTAGTAGAATTTGCCATGCACTGGACTACTAGTAGTAGCAGTAGTAGTAGCAATAGTAGAAGCAGCAGTAGTAGTAGTAGTGTTAATATTTGCCATGCACTGGGCTATTAGTAGTAGTAGTAGCAGCAGCACCTGTACAAGTAGCAGCAGCAGTAGTAGTAGCAGCAGTAGTAGTAATGGCAGCAGTGGTGGTAATAGTAGTAGTATATGCCATGCACTGGCCTAGTAGTAGTAGTAGTAGTAGTAGTGGTAGAAACAGCAGTAGAAGTGGCATCAGCAGCAGTAATAGTGGCAGCATATTTGACCTGCAGAGGGCCAGAAATAGAAGTAGAAGAATCAGCAAGAGCAATAGTAGTAGCCGGCCCACGCTGCGTTAGGCGAAGCCCAACCGCAGACCGGGCCGGCCCTCCTGCCTGACAGCAGGTGGCCCGAAGCCAGTGGGAGCCAGCATTGTGTTGGTAAAGCCCCTTAGACCCAGCAACGCCACTCTTGCCCCCACGCCACCGTCCGAGCTCAGGACCCCGCCCCAGGTGGCCGGCAGGCCCGGGGAAGCGGCCTGGGCCCTCGATCCCGCTCCCGGCCCCGGCCATGGTGAAATGGCGGAGGGGCGGCTTTTTCCGTATGGAGCTGTGGAGAGACACCCCGGCAGACAGGTGGCGGCGCAGGGGCTGGGCTCCAGTGGGGGTGGCCAGGTGCAGGTCGAGGGGCTCGCGGGCCGCACGGACGGCCCCCGGGTCCGCGGCCACGTCTGGTTTCCGTCAGGCCACCCCCGGAGCGTCTTGTGTGCCTCTGCCTTCCAGGGACGCCTTCTGGCCGCCTGGCCGGTCAGGCAGGCGGGGAGCGCCTCATAAGACGCTTGCTGTGGTGGGAGGGGCCTGAGGAGGTTTGGCTTGCAGCAGTACCCGGCGGGGGGCGGAGATAGCCGCGAACGCCGCGGGCGCCAAAAGGAGAAGGCGGAGCGGGAGGCAAAAAGCCTAGAACACCCGGTCTTCCCTAGAGGTCTCCCATCCAAGTTCTAACCAGGCCCGACCCAGCTTAGCTTCCGCGATCACGGCGAGATCGGGCCCTTGTAGGCTGGTTTGGCAGTAGATGCCGGCGGCGTCGCGGGCTGCCTCTTGAGGCGCAGCTTAGCAGGCGCTTGGGCCTTACCGTCAGCCCAGCGGCCCGCCCGTCCCGGCAGGGCCCCGCCGCCTGCCTAGGCCGGGGAACGGAGGTCTCGGGCACCTGGGGGTGGCGGAGGTGTTGGCGACCACCCAGCCCAGGGCGGGCGGTAGCCAGCAAACTTTTCGGCGCTTGGCGCACCGCCGCAGATCCCGCAGGCCGCTCACGGGGAAGTGGCCCAGGAGGCTTCCGGGCCCGGGGACCGCGGTCCCTTGGGCATCCCACCTGCCCGCCCACGCTGCGCTAGGCGCAGCTCAGACGCAGACCGGACTGGCCCTCCTGCCCGACAGAAGCTGGCCCGAAGCCACTGGGAGCCACCATTGAGTTGGCACGGCCCCTGTGACCCAGCCACGCCACCCTCGCCCCCACACCACCGTCCGAACTCAGGACCCCGCCCCAGGTGGCCGGCATGCCCGGGGAAGCGGCCTGGGCCCTCGACCCCGCTTTCGCGCCCGGCCATGGTGAAACGGCGGAGGGGCGGCTTTTTCCGTATGGAGCTGTGGAGAGCCAGCCCGGCAGACAGATGGCGGCGCCGGGGCTGGGCTCCAGTGGGGGCGGCCAGGTGCAGGTCGAGGGGCTCGCGGGCCGCACGGACGGCCCCCGGGTCCGCGGCCACGTCTGGTTTCCGTCAGGCCACCCCCGGAGCGTCTGGTGTGTCTCCGCCTTCCAGGGACGCCTTCTGGCCGCCTGGCCGCTCAGGCAGGCAGGGAGCGCCCCATCAGACGCTTGCTGTGGTGGGAGGGGCCTGAGCAGGTGGGGCTTGCATCTGTACCCGGCGGGGGCGGAGATAGCCGCGAACGCCGCGGACCCCAAAAGGAGAAGGCGGAGCGGGAGGCAAAAAGCCTAGAGCACCCGGTCTTCCCTAGAGGTCTCCCATCCAAGTTCTAACCAGGCCCGACCCTGCTTAGCTTCCGCGATCGCGGCGAGATCGGGCCCTTGTAGGCTGGTTTGGCAGTAGATGCCGGCGGGGTCGCGGGCTGCCTCTTGAGGCGCAGCTTAGCGGGCGCTTGGGCCTTACCGCCAGCCCAGCGGCCCGCCCGTCCCGGCAGGGCCCCGCCGCCCGCCTAGGCCGGGGAACGGAGGTAGCAGCAGCAGTAGAAGTAGCAGCAGTAGTGGTAATAGAAGTAGTATTTGCCATGCACTGGGCTAGTAGTAATAGTAGTGGTAGTAGCAGCACGAGAAGTGGCTGCAGCAGCAGGAGTAGTAGCACCATATATTCACTGCAGAGGGCCAGTGGTAGTAGTAGCAGTAGCAGCAATTGAAGTAGTAGTAGTAGATTTGCCATGCAGTGGACTGCTAGTAGTAGCAGTAGTAGTAGAGTTAGCATCAGCAATAGAAGTGGCATCAGCAGCAGTAATAGTACCAGCAGATTTGTCCTGCAGTGGGCCAGTAGTGATAATAGAAGTAGCAGCCATAGCAGTAGTAGTAGTAGATTTGCCATACACAGGGCTAGTAGTATTGATACTAGTAGTAGAAGTAGTAGCAGCATCAGGAGGAGGAGTAGTAGTATTTTCAATGCACTGGACTACTAGTAGTAGCAGTAGTAGTAGCACTTGTACAAGCAGCAGCAGTAGTAGTAATAGTAGTAGTATTTGCCATGCATTGGGCTAGTAGTAGTAGTAATAGTGGTAGCAATAGCAGTAGAAGTGGCAGCAGCAGGAGTAATTGGAGCAGCATATTTGACTTGCAGTGGGCCAGGAATAGTAGTAGAAGTAGCAGGAACAGCAATAATAGTAGTATATTTGCCATGCACTGAGCTAGTAGTATTGATAGTTGTAGTAGCGGAAGTAGCAGCAGCAGCACTAGTAGTAATAGTAGTAGTATTTGCCATATACTAGATTACTAGCATTAGCAGTAGTAGTAACATTACTATTAGCAGCAGTAGCTGTTGTAGTAATAGTAGAATTTGCCATGCACTGGACTACTAGTAGTAGCAGTAGTAGTAGCAATAGTTGAAGCAGCAGTAGTAGTAGTAGTGTTAATATTTGCCATGCACTGGGCTATTAGTAGTAGTAGTAGCAGCAGCACCTGTACAAGTAGCAGCAGCAGTAGTAGTAGCAGCAGTAGTAATAATGGCAGCAGTGGTGGTAATAGTAGTAGTATTTGCCATGCACTGGCCTAGTAGTAGTAGTAGTAGTAGTAGTGGTAGAAACAGCAGTAGAAGTGGCATCAGCAGCAGTAATAGTGGCAGTATATTTGACCTGCAGAGGGCCAGAAATAGAAGTAGAAGAATCAGCAAGAGCAATAGTAGTAGCCGGCCCACGCTGCGTTAGGCGAAGCCCAACCGCAGACCGGGCCGGCCCTCCTGCCCGACAGCAGGTGGCCCGAAGCCAGTGGGAGCCAGCATTGTGTTGGTAAAGCCCCTTAGACCCAGCAACGCCACCCTTGCCCCCACGCCACCGTCCGAGCTCAGGACCCCGCCCCAGGTGGCCGGCAGGCCCGGGGAAGCGGCCTGGGCCCTCGATCCCGCTCCCGGCCCCGGCCATGGCGAAACGGCGGAGGGGCGGCTTTTTCCGTATGGAGCTGTGGAGAGACACCCCGGCAGACAGGTGGCGGCGCAGGGGCTGGGCTCCAGTGGGGGTGGCCAGGTGCAGGTCGAGGGGCTCGCGGGCCACACGGACGGCCCCCGGGTCCGCGGCCACGTCTGGTTTCTGTCAGGCCACCCCCGGAGCGTCTGGTGTGCCTCTGCCTTCCAGGGACGCCTTCTGGCCGCCTGGCCGGTCAGGCAGGCGGGGAGCGCCTCATAAGACGCTTGCTGTGGTGGGAGGGGTCTGAGGAGGTGGGGCTTGCATCTGTACCCGGCGGGGGCGGAGATAGCCGCGAACGCCGCGGGCGCCAAAAGGAGAAGGCGGAGCGGGAGGCAAAAAGCCTAGAACACCCGGTCTTCCCTAGAGGTCTCCCATCCAAGTTCTAACCAGGCCCGACCCAGCTTAGCTTCCGCGATCGCGGCGAGATCGGGCCCTTGTAGGCTGGTTTGGCAGTAGATGCCGGCGGCGTCGCGGGCTGCCTCTTGAGGCGCAGCTTAGCAGGCGCTTGGGCCTTACCGTCAGCCCAGCGGCCCGCCCGTCCCGGCAGGGCCCCGCCGCCTGCCTAGGCCGGGGAACGGAGGTCTCGGGCACCTGGGGGTGGCGGAGGTGTTGGCGACCACCCAGCCCAGGGCGGGCGGGAGCCAGCAAACTTTTCGGCGCTTGGCGCACCGCCCCAGATCCCGCAGGCCGCTCACGGGGAAGTGGCCCAGGAGGCTTCCGGGCCCGGGGACCGCGGTCCCTTGGGCATCCCACCTGCCCGCCCACGCTGCGCTAGGCGCAGCTCAGACACAGACCGGACCGGCCCTCCTGCCGGACAGAAGCTGGCCCGAAGCCACTGGGAGCCACCATTGAGTTGGCACGGCCCCTGTGACCCAGCCACGCCACCCTTGCTCCCACACCACCGTCCGAACTCAGGACCCCGCCCCAGGTGGCCGGCAGGCCCGGGGAAGCGGCCTGGGCCCTCAACCCCGCTCCCGCGCCCGGCCATGGTGAAACGGCGGAGGGGCGGCTTTTTCCGTATGGAGCTGTGGAGAGCCAGCCCGGCAGACAGGTGGCCGCGCCTGGGCTGGTCTACAGGGGGTGCGGCCAGGTGCAGGTCGAGGGGCTCGCAGGCCGCACGGACGGCCCCCGTGTCCGCGGCCACGTCTGGTTTCAGTCAGGCCACCCCCGTAGCGTCTGGTGTGTCTACGCCTTCCAGGGACGCCTTCTGGCCGCCTGGCCGCTCAGGCAGGCAGGGAGCGCCCCATCAGACGCTTGCTGTGGTGGGAGGGGCCTGAGCAGGTGGGGCTTGCATCTGTACCCGGCGGGGGCGGAGATAGCCGCGAACGCCGCGGACCCCAAAAGGAGAAGGCGGAGCGGGAGGCAAAAAGCCTAGAGCACCCGGTCTTCCCTAGAGGTCTCCCATCCAAGTTCTAACCAGGCCCGACCCTGCTTAGCTTCCGCGATCGCGGCGAGATCGGGCCCTTGTAGGCTGGTTTGGCAGTAGATGCCGGCGGGGTCGCGGGCTGCCTCTTGAGGCGCAGCTTAGCGGGCGCTTGGGCCTTACCGCCAGCCCAGCGGCCCGCCCGTCCCGGCAGGGCCCCGCCGCCCGCCTAGGCCGGGGAACGGAGGTAGCAGCAGCAGTAGAAGTAGCAGCAGTAGTGGTAATAGAAGTAGTATTTGCCATGCACTGGGCTAGTAGTAATAGTAGTGGTAGTAGCAGCACGAGAAGTGGCTGCAGCAGCAGGAGTAGTAGCACCATATATTCCCTGCAGAGGGCCAGTGGTAGTAGTAGCAGTAGCAGCAATTGAAGTAGTAGTAGTAGATTTGCCATGCAGTGGACTGCTAGTAGTAGCAGTAGTAGTAGAGTTAGCATCAGCAATAGAAGTGGCATCAGCAGCAGTAATAGTACCAGCAGATTTGTCCTGCAGTGGGCCAGTAGTGATAATGGAAGTAGCAGCCATAGCAGTAGTAGTAGTCGATTTGCCATACACAGGGCTAGTAGTATTGATACTAGTAATAGAACTAGTAGCAGCATCAGGAGGAGGAGTAGTAGTATTTTCAATGCACTGGACTACTAGTAGTAGCAGTAGTAGTAGCACTTGTACAAGCAGCAGCAGTAGTAGTAATAGTAGTAGTATTTGCCATGCATTGGGCTAGTAGTAGTAGTAATAGTGGTAGCAATAGCAGTAGAAGTGGCAGCAGCAGGAGTAATTGGAGCAGCATATTTGACTTGCAGTGGGCCAGGAATAGTAGTAGAAGTAGCAGGAACAGCAATAATAGTAGTATATTTGCCATGCACTGGGCTAGTAGTATTGATAGTTGTAGTAGCGGAAGTAGCAGCAGCAGCACTAGTAGTAATAGTAGTAGTATTTGCCATATACTAGATTACTAGCATTAGCAGTAGTAGTAACATTACTATTAGCAGCAGTAGCTGTTGTAGTAATAGTAGTAGAATTTGCCATGCACTGGACTACTAGTAGTAGCAGTAGTAGTAGCAATAGTAGAAGCAGCAGTAGTAGTAGTAGTGTTAATATTTGCCATGCACTGGGCTATTAGTAGAAGTAGTAGCAGCAGCACCTGTACAAGTAGCAGCAGCAGTAGTAGTAGCAGCAGTAGTAGCAATGGCAGCAGTGGTGGTAATAGTAGTAGTATTTGCCATGCACTGAGCTAGTAGTAGTAGTAGTAGTAGTAGTGGTAGAAACAGCAGTAGAAGTGGCATCAGCAGCAGTAATAGTGGCAGCATATTTGACCTGCAGAGGGCCAGAAATAGAAGTAGAAGAATCAGCAAGAGCAATAGTAGTAGCCGGCCCACACTGCGTTAGGCGAAGCCCAACCGCAGACCGGGCCGGCCCTCCTGCCCGACAGCAGGTGGCCCGAAGCCAGTGGGAGCCAGCATTGTGTTGGTAAAGCCCCTTAGACCCAGCAACGCCACCCTTGCCCCCACGCCACCGTCCGAGCTCAGGACCCCGCCCCAGGTGGCCGGCAGGCCCGGGGAAGCGGCCTGGGCCCTCGATCCCGCTCCCGGCCCCGGCCATGGCGAAACGGCGGAGGGGCGGCTTTTTCCGTATGGAGCTGTGGAGAGACACCCCGGCAGACAGGTGGCGGCGCAGGGGCTGGGCTCCAGTGGGGGTGGCCAGGTGCAGGTCGAGGGGCTCGCGGGCCGCACGGACGGCCCCCGGGTCCGCGGCCACGTCTGGTTTCCGTCAGGCCACCCCCGGAGCATCTGGTGTGTCTCCGCCTTCCAGGGACGCCTTCTGGCCGCCTGGCCGCTCAGGCAGGCGGGGAGCGCCCCATCAGACGCTTGCTGTGGTGGGAGGGGCCTGAGCAGGTGGGGCTTGCATCTGTACCCGGCGGGGGCGGAGATAGCCGCGAACGCCGCGGACCCCAAAAGGAGAAGGCGGAGCGGGAGGCAAAAAGCCTAGAGCACCCGGTCTTCCCTAGAGGTCTCCCATCCAAGTTCTAACCAGGCCCGACCCTGCTTAGCTTCCGCGATCGCGGCGAGATCGGGCCCTTGTAGGCTGGTTTGGCAGTAGATGCCGGCGGGGTCGCGGGCTGCCTCTTGAGGCGCAGCTTAGCGGGCGCTTGGGCCTTACCGCCAGCCCAGCGGCCCGCCCGTCCCGGCAGGGCCCCGCCGCCCGCCTAGGCCGGGGAACGGAGGTAGCAGCAGCAGTAGAAGTAGCAGCAGTAGTGGTAATAGAAGTAGTATTTGCCATGCACTGGGCTAGTAGTAATAGTAGTGGTAGTAGCAGCACGAGAAGTGGCTGCAGCAGCAGGAGTAGTAGCACCATATATTCCCTGCAGAGGGCCAGTAGTAGTAGTAGCAGTAGCAGCAATTGAAGTAGTAGTAGTAGATTTGCCATGCAGTGGACTGCTAGTAGTAGCAGTAGTAGTAGAGTTAGCATCAGCAATAGAAGTGGCATCAGCAGCAGTAATAGTACCAGCAGATTTGTCCTGCAGTGGGCCAGTAGTGATAATAGAAGTAGCAGCCATAGCAGTAGTAGTAGTAGATTTGCCATACACAGGGCTAGTAGTATTGATACTAGTAGTAGAAGTAGTAGCAGCATCAGGAGGAGGAGTAGTAGTATTTTCAATGCACTGGACTACTAGTAGTAGCAGTAGTAGTAGCACTTGTACAAGCAGCAGCAGTAGTAGTAATAGTAGTAGTATTTGCCATGCATTGGGCTAGTAGTAGTAGTAATAGTGGTAGCAATAGCAGTAGAAGTGGCAGCAGCAGGAGTAATTGGAGCAGCATATTTGACTTGCAGTGGGCCAGGAATAGTAGTAGAAGTAGCAGGAACAGCAATAATAGTAGTATATTTGCCATGCACTGGGCTAGTAGTATTGATAGTTGTAGTAGCGGAAGTAGCAGCAGCAGCACTAGTAGTAATAGTAGTAGTATTTGCCATATACTAGATTACTAGCATTAGCAGTAGTAGTAACATTACTATTAGCAGCAGTAGCTGTTGTAGTAATAGTAGTAGAATTTGCCATGCACTGGACTACTAGTAGTAGCAGTAGTAGTAGCAATAGTAGAAGCAGCAGTAGTAGTAGTAGTGTTAATATTTGCCATGCACTGGGCTATTAGTAGTAGTAGTAGCAGCAGCACCTGTACAAGTAGCAGCAGCAGTAGTAGTAGCAGCAGTAGTAGTAATGGCAGCAGTGGTGGTAATAGTAGTAGTATTTGCCATGCACTGGCCTAGTAGTAGTAGTAGTAGTGGTAGAAACAGCAGTAGAAGTGGCATCAGCAGCAGTAATAGTGGCAGCATATTTGACCTGCAGAGGGCCAGAAATAGAAGTAGAAGAATCAGCAAGAGCAATAGTAGTAGCCGGCCCACGCTGCGTTAGGCGAAGCCCAACCGCAGACCGGGCCGGCCCTCCTGCCCGACAGCAGGTGGCCCGAAGCCAGTGGGAGCCAGCATTGTGTTGGTAAAGCCCCTTAGACCCAGCAACGCCACCCTTGCCCCCACGCCACCGTCCGAGCTCAGGACCCCGCCCCAGGTGGCCGGCAGGCCCGGGGAAGCGGCCTGGGCCCTCGATCCCGCTCCCGGCCCCGGCCATGGTGAAACGGCGGAGGGGCGGCTTTTTCCGTATGGAGCTGTGGAGAGACACCCCGGCAGACAGGTGGCGGCGCCAGGGCTGGGCTCCAGGGGGGGCGGCCAGGTGCAGGTCGAGGGGCTCGCGGGCCGCACGGACGGCCCCCGGGTCCGCGGCCACGTCTGGTTTCCGTCAGGCCACCCCCGGAGCGTCTGGTGTGCCTCTGCCTTCCAGGGACGCCTTCTGGCCGCCTGGCCGGTCAGGCAGGCGGGGAGCGCCTCATAAGACGCTTGCTGTGGTGGGAGGGGTCTGAGGAGGTGGGGCTTGCAGCTGTACCCGGCGGGGGGTGGAGATAGCCGCGAACGCCGCGGGCGCCAAGAGGAGAAGGCGGAGCGGGAGGCAAAAAGCCTAGAACACCCGGTCTTCCCTAGAGGTCTCCCATCCAAGTTCTAACCAGGCCCAACCCAGCTTAGCTTCCGCGATCACGGCGAGATCGGGCCCTTTTAGGCTGGTTTGGCAGTAGATGCCGGCGGGGTCGCGGGCTGCCTCTTGAGGCGCAGCTTAGCGGGCGCTTGGGCCTTACCGCCAGCCCAGCGGCCCGCCCGTCCCGGCAGGGCCCCGCCGCCCGCCTAGGCCGGGGAACGGAGGTAGCAGCAGCAGTAGAAGTAGCAGCAGTAGTGGTAATAGAAGTAGTATTTGCCATGCACTGGGCTAGTAGTAATAGTAGTGGTAGTAGCAGCACGAGAAGTGGCTGCAGCAGCAGGAGTAGTAGCACCATATATTCCCTGCAGAGGGCCAGTAGTAGTAGTAGCAGTAGCAGCAATTGAAGTAGTAGTAGTAGATTTGCCATGCAGTGGACTGCTAGTAGTAGCAGTAGTAGTAGAGTTAGCATCAGCAATAGAAGTGGCATCAGCAGCAGTAATAGTACCAGCAGATTTGTCCTGCAGTGGGCCAGTAGTGATAATAGAAGTAGCAGCCATAGCAGTAGTAGTAGTAGATTTGCCATACACAGGGCTAGTAGTATTGATACTAGTAGTAGAAGTAGTAGCAGCATCAGGAGGAGGAGTAGTAGTATTTTCAATGCACTGGACTACTAGTAGTAGCAGTAGTAGTAGCACTTGTACAAGCAGCAGCAGTAGTAGTAATAGTAGTAGTATTTGCCATGCATTGGGCTAGTAGTAGTAGTAATAGTGGTAGCAATAGCAGTAGAAGTGGCAGCAGCAGGAGTAATTGGAGCAGCATATTTGACTTGCAGTGGGCCAGGAATAGTAGTAGAAGTAGCAGGAACAGCAATAATAGTAGTATATTTGCCATGCACTGGGCTAGTAGTATTGATAGTTGTAGTAGCGGAAGTAGCAGCAGCAGCACTAGTAGTAATAGTAGTAGTATTTGCCATATACTAGATTACTAGCATTAGCAGTAGTAGTAACATTACTATTAGCAGCAGTAGCTGTTGTAGTAATAGTAGTAGAATTTGCCATGCACTGGACTACTAGTAGTAGCAGTAGTAGTAGCAATAGTAGAAGCAGCAGTAGTAGTAGTAGTGTTAATATTTGCCATGCACTGGGCTATTAGTAGTAGTAGTAGCAGCAGCACCTGTACAAGTAGCAGCAGCAGTAGTAGTAGCAGCAGTAGTAGTAATGGCAGCAGTGGTGGTAATAGTAGTAGTATTTGCCATGCACTGGCCTAGTAGTAGTAGTAGTAGTAGTAGTGGTAGAAACAGCAGTAGAAGTGGCATCAGCAGCAGTAATAGTGGCAGCATATTTGACCTGCAGAGGGCCAGAAATAGAAGTAGAAGAATCAGCAAGAGCAATAGTAGTAGCCGGCCCACGCTGCGTTAGGCGAAGCCCAACCGCAGACCGGGCCGGCCCTCCTGCCCGACAGCAGGTGGCCCGAAGCCAGTGGGAGCCAGCATTGTGTTGGTAAAGCCCCTTAGACCCAGCAACGCCACCCTTGCCCCCACGCCACCGTCCGAGCTCAGGACCCCGCCCCAGGTGGCCGGCAGGCCCGGGGAAGCGGCCTGGGCCCTCGATCCCGCTCCCGGCCCCGGCCATGGCGAAACGGCGGAGGGGCGGCTTTTTCCATATGGAGCTGTGGAGAGACACCCTGGCAGACAGGTGGCGGCGCAGGGGCTGGGCTCCAGTGGGGGCGGCCAGGTGCAGGTCGAGGGGCTCGCGGGCCGCACGGACGGCCCCCGGGTCCGCGGCCACGTCTGGTTTCCGTCAGGCCACCCCCGGAGCGTCTGGTGTGCCTCTGCCTTCCAGGGACGCCTTCTGGCCACCTGGCCGGTCAGGCAGGCGGGGAGCGCCTCATAAGACGCTTGCTGTGGTGGGAGGGGTCTGAGGAGGTGGGGCTTGCAGCTGTACCCGGCGGGGGGCGGAGATAGCCGCGAACGGTCTTCCCTAGAGGTCTCCCATCCAAGTTCTAACCAGGCCCGACCCAGCTTAGCTTCCGCGATCACGGCGAGATCGGGCCCTTGTAGGCTGGTTTGGCAGTAGATGCCGGCGGCGTCGCGGGCTGCCTCTTGAGGCGCAGCTTAGCAGGCGCTTGGGCCTTACCGTCAGCCCAGCGGCCCGCCCGTCCCGGCAGGGACCCGCCGCCTGCCTAGGCCGGGGAACGGAGGTCTCGGGCACCTGGGGGTGGCGGAGGTGTTGGCGACCACCCAGCCCAGGGCGGGCGGGAGCCAGCAAACTTTTCGGCGCTTGGCGCACCGCCCCAGATCCCGCAGGCCGCTCACGGGGAAGTGGCCCAGGAGGCTTCCGGGCCCGGGGACCGCGGTCCCTTGGGCATCCCACCTGCCCGCCCACGCTGCGCTAGGCGCAGCTCAGACGCAGACCGGACCGGCCCTCCTGCCCGACAGAAGCTGGCCCGAAGCCACTGGGAGCCACCATTGAGTTGGCACGGCCCCTGTGACCCAGCCACGCCACCCTCGCCCCCACACCACCGTCCGAACTCAGGACCCCGCCCCAGGTGGCCGGCAGGCCCGGGGAAGCGGCCTGGGCCCTCGACCCCGCTCCCGTGCCCGGCCATGGTGAAACGGCGGAGGGGCGGCTTTTTCCGTATGGAGCTGTGGAGAGACACCCCGGCAGACAGGTGGCGGCGCCGGGGCTGGGCTAAAGGGGGGGCGGCCAGGTGCAGGTCGAGGGGCTCGCGGGCCGCACGGACGGCCCCCGGGTCCGCGGCCACGTCTGGTTTCCGTCAGGCCACCCCCGGAGCGTCTGGTGTGCCTCTGCCTTCCAGGGACGCCTTCTGGCCGCCTGGCCGGTCAGGCAGGCGGGGAGCGCCTCATAAGACGCTTGCTGTGGTGGGAGGGGCCTGAGGAGGTGGGGCTTGCAGCTGTACCCGGCGGGGGGCGGAGATAGCCGCGAACGCCGCGGGCGCCAGGAGGAGAAGGCGGAGCGGGAGGCAAAAAGCCTAGAACACCCGGTCTTCCCTAGAGGTCTCCCATCCAAGTTCTAACCAGGCCCGACCCAGCTTAGCTTCCGCGATCACGGCGAGATAGGGCCCTTGTAGGCTGGTTTGGCAGTAGATGCTGGCGGCGTCGCGGGCTGCCTCTTGAGGCGCAGCTTAGCAGGCGCTTGGGCCTTACCGTCAGCCCAGCGGCCCGCCCGTCCCGGCAGGGCCCCGCCTCCTGCCTAGGCCGGGGAACGGAGGTCTCGGGCACCTGGGGGTGGCGGAGGTGTTGGCGACCACCCAGCCCAGGGCGGGCGGGAGCCAGCAAACTTTTCGGCGCTTGGCGCACCGCCCCAGATCCCGCAGGCCGCTCACGGGGAAGTGGCCCAGGAGGCTTCCGGGCCCGGGGACCGCGGTCCCTTGGGCATCCCACCTGCCCGCCCACGCTGCGCTAGGCGCAGCTCAGACGCAGACCGGACCGGCCCTCCTGCCCTACAGAAGCTGGCCCGAAGCCACTGGGAGCCACCATTGAGTTGGCACGGCCCCTGTGACCCAGCCACGCCACCCTCGCCCCCACACCACCGTCCGAACTCAGGACCCCGCCCCAGGTGGCCGGCAGGCCCGGGGAAGTGGCCTGGGCCCTCGACCCCGCTCCCGCGCCCGGCCATGGTGAAACGGCGGAGGGGCGGCTTTTTCCGTATGGAGCTGTGGAGAGACACCCCGGCAGACAGGTGGCGGCGCCGGGGCTGGGCTCCAGGGGGGGCGGCCAGGTGCAGGTCGAGGGGCTCGCGGGCCGCACGGACGGCCCCCGGGTCCGCGGCCACGTCTGGTTTCCGTCAGGCCACCCCCGGAGCGTCTGGTGTGCCTCTGCCTTCCAGGGACGCCTTCTGGCCGCCTGGCCGGTCAGGCAGGCGGGGAGCGCCTCATAAGACGCTTGCTGTGGTGGGAGGGGCCTGAGGAGGTGGGGCTTGCAGCTGTACCCGGCGGGGGGCGGAGATAGCCGCGAACGCCGCGGGCGCCAAGAGGAGAAGGCGGAGCGGGAGGCAAAAAGCCTAGAACACCCGGTCTTCCCTAGAGGTCTCCCATCAAAGTTCTAACCAGGCCCGACCCAGCTTAGCTTCCGCGATCACGGCGAGATCGGGCCCTTTTAGGCTGGTTTGGCAGTAGATGCCGGCGGCGTCGCGGGCTGCCTCTTGAGGCGCAGCTTAGCGGGCGCTTGGGCCTTACCGCCAGCCCAGCGGCCCGCCCGTCCCGGCAGGGCCCCGCCGCCCGCCTAGGCCGGGGAACGGAGGTAGCAGCAGCAGTAGAAGTAGCAGCAGTAGTGGTAATAGAAGTAGTATTTGCCATGCACTGGGCTAGTAGTAATAGTAGTGGTAGTAGCAGCACGAGAAGTGGCTGCAGCAGCAGGAGTAGTAGCACCATATATTCCCTGCAGAGGGCCAGTAGTAGTAGTAGCAGTAGCAGCAATTGAAGTAGTAGTAGTAGATTTGCCATGCAGTGGACTGCTAGTAGTAGCAGTAGTAGTAGAGTTAGCATCAGCAATAGAAGTGGCATCAGCAGCAGTAATAGTACCAGCAGATTTGTCCTGCAGTGGGCCAGTAGTGATAATAGAAGTAGCAGCCATAGCAGTAGTAGTAGTAGATTTGCCATACACAGGGCTAGTAGTATTGATACTAGTAGTAGAAGTAGTAGCAGCATCAGGAGGAGGAGTAGTAGTATTTTCAATGCACTGGACTACTAGTAGTAGCAGTAGTAGTAGCACTTGTACAAGCAGCAGCAGTAGTAGTAATAGTAGTAGTATTTGCCATGCATTGGGCTAGTAGTAGTAGTAATAGTGGTAGCAATAGCAGTAGAAGTGGCAGCAGCAGGAGTAATTGGAGCAGCATATTTGACTTGCAGTGGGCCAGGAATAGTAGTAGAAGTAGCAGGAACAGCAATAATAGTAGTATATTTGCCATGCACTGGGCTAGTAGTATTGATAGTTGTAGTAGCGGAAGTAGCAGCAGCAGCACTAGTAGTAATAGTAGTAGTATTTGCCATATACTAGATTACTAGCATTAGCAGTAGTAGTAACATTACTATTAGCAGCAGTAGCTGTTGTAGTAATAGTAGTAGAATTTGCCATGCACTGGACTACTAGTAGTAGCAGTAGTAGTAGCAATAGTAGAAGCAGCAGTCGTAGTAGTAGTGTTAATATTTGCCATGCACTGGGCTATTAGTAGTAGTAGTAGCAGCAGCACCTGTACAAGTAGCAGCAGCAGTAGTAGTAGCAGCAGTAGTAGTAATGGCAGCAGTGGTGGTAATAGTAGTAGTATTTGCCATGCACTGGCCTAGTAGTAGTAGTAGTAGTAGTAGTGGTAGAAACAGCAGTAGAAGTGGCATCAGCAGCAGTAATAGTGGCAGCATATTTGACCTGCAGAGGGCCAGAAATAGAAGTAGAAGAATCAGCAAGAGCAATAGTAGTAGCCGGCCCACGCTGCGTTAGGCGAAGCCCAACCGCAGACCGGGCCGGCCCTCCTGCCCGACAGCAGGTGGCCCGAAGCCAGTGGGAGCCAGCATTGTGTTGGTAAAGCCCCTTAGACCCAGCAACGCCACCCTTGCCCCCACGCCACCGTCCGAGCTCAGGACCCCGCCCCAGGTGGCCGGCAGGCCCGGGGAAGCGGCCTGGGCCCTCGATCCCGCTCCCGGCCCCGGCCATGGCGAAACGGCGGAGGGGCGGCTTTTTCCATATGGAGCTGTGGAGAGACACCCTGGCAGACAGGTGGCGGCGCAGGGGCTGGGCTCCAGTGGGGGCGGCCAGGTGCAGGTCGAGGGGCTCGCGGGCCGCACGGACGGCCCCCGGGTCCGCGGCCACGTCTGGTTTCCGTCAGGCCACCCCCGGAGCGTCTGGTGTGCCTCTGCCTTCCAGGGACGCCTTCTGGCCGCCTGGCCGGTCAGGCAGGCGGGGAGCGCCTCATAAGACGCTTGCTGTGGTGGGAGGGGTCTGAGGAGGTGGGGCTTGCAGCTGTACCCGGCGGGGGGCGGAGATAGCCGCGAACGGTCTTCCCTAGAGGTCTCCCATCCAAGTTCTAACCAGGCCCGACCCAGCTTAGCTTCCGCGATCACGGCGAGATCGGGCCCTTGTAGGCTGGTTTGGCAGTAGATGCCGGCGGCGTCGCGGGCTGCCTCTTGAGGCGCAGCTTAGCAGGCGCTTGGGCCTTACCGTCAGCCCAGCGGCCCGCCCGTCCCGGCAGGGACCCGCCGCCTGCCTAGGCCGGGGAACGGAGGTCTCGGGCACCTGGGGGTGGCGGAGGTGTTGGCGACCACCCAGCCCAGGGCGGGCGGGAGCCAGCAAACTTTTCGGCGCTTGGCGCACCGCCCCAGATCCCGCAGGCTGCTCACGGGGAAGTGGCCCAGGAGGCTTCCAGGCCCGGGGACCGCGGTCCCTTGGGCATCCCACCTGCCCGCCCACGCTGCGCTAGGCGCAGCTCAGACGCAGACCGGACCGGCCCTCCTGCCCGACAGAAGCTGGCCCGAAGCCACTGGGAGCCACCATTGAGTTGGCACGGCCCCTGTGACCCAGCCACGCCACCCTCGCCCCCACACCACCGTCCGAACTCAGGACCCCGCCCCAGGTGGCCGGCAGGCCCGGGGAAGCGGCCTGGGCCCTCGACCCCGCTCCCGTGCCCGGCCATGGTGAAACGGCGGAGGGGCGGCTTTTTCCGTATGGAGCTGTGGAGAGACACCCCGGCAGACAGGTGGCGGCGCCGGGGCTGGGCTCCAGGGGGGGCGGCCAGGTGCAGGTCGAGGGGCTCGCGGGCCGCACGGACGGCCCCCGGGTCCGCGGCCACGTCTGGTTTCCGTCAGGCCAGCCCCGGAGCGTCTGGTGTGCCTCTGCCTTCCAGGGACGCCTTCTGGCCGCCTGGCCGGTCAGGCAGGCGGGGAGCGCCTCATAAGACGCTTGCTGTGGTGGGAGGGGCCTGAGGAGGTGGGGCTTGCAGCTGTACCCGGCGGGGGGCGGAGATAGCCGCGAACGCCGCGGGCGCCAGGAGGAGAAGGCGGAGCGGGAGGCAAAAAGCCTAGAACACCCGGTCTTCCCTAGAGGTCTCCCATCCAAGTTCTAACCAGGCCCGACCCAGCTTAGCTTCCGCGATCACGGCGAGATAGGGCCCTTGTAGGCTGGTTTGGCAGTAGATGCTGGCGGCGTCGCGGGCTGCCTCTTGAGGCGCAGCTTAGCAGGCGCTTGGGCCTTACCGTCAGCCCAGCGGCCCGCCCGTCCCGGCAGGGCCCCGCCTCCTGCCTAGGCCGGGGAACGAAGGTCTCGGGCACCTGGGGGTGGCGGAGGTGTTGGCGACCACCCAGCCCAGGGCGGGCGGGAGCCAGCAAACTTTTCGGCGCTTGGCGCACCGCCCCAGATCCCGCAGGCCGCTCACGGGGAAGTGGCCCAGGAGGCTTCCGGGCCCGGGGACCGCGGTCCCTTGGGCATCCCACCTGCCCGCCCACGCTGCGCTAGGCGCAGCTCAGACGCAGACCGGACCGGCCCTCCTGCCCTACAGAAGCTGGCCCGAAGCCACTGGGAGCCACCATTGAGTTGGCACGGCCCCTGTGACCCAGCCACGCCACCCTCGCCCCCACACCACCGTCCGAACTCAGGACCCCGCCCCAGGTGGCCGGCAGGCCCGGGGAAGTGGCCTGGGCCCTCGACCCCGCTCCCGCGCCCGGCCATGGTGAAACGGCGGAGGGGCGGCTTTTTCCGTATGGAGCTGTGGAGAGACACCCCGGCAGACAGGTGGCGGCGCCGGGGCTGGGCTCCAGGGGGGGCGGCCAGGTGCAGGTCGAGGGGCTCGCGGGCCGCACGGACGGCCCCCGGGTCCGCGGCCACGTCTGGTTTCCGTCAGGCCACCCCCGGAGCGTCTGGTGTGCCTCTGCCTTCCAGGGACGCCTTCTGGCCGCCTGGCCGGTCAGGCAGGCGGGGAGCGCCTCATAAGACGCTTGCTGTGGTGGGAGGGGCCTGAGGAGGTGGGGCTTGCAGCTGTACCCGGCGGGGGGCGGAGATAGCCGCGAACGCCGCGGGCGCCAAGAGGAGAAGGCGGAGCGGGAGGCAAAAAGCCTAGAACACCCGGTCTTCCCTAGAGGTCTCCCATCAAAGTTCTAACCAGGCCCGACCCAGCTTAGCTTCCGCGATCACGGCGAGATCGGGCCCTTTTAGGCTGGTTTGGCAGTAGATGCCGGCGGCGTCGCGGGCTGCCTCTTGAGGCGCAGCTTAGCGGGCGCTTGGGCCTTACCGCCAGCCCAGCGGCCCGCCCGTCCCGGCAGGGCCCCGCCGCCCGCCTAGGCCGGGGAACGGAGGTAGCAGCAGCAGTAGAAGTAGCAGCAGTAGTGGTAATAGAAGTAGTATTTGCCATGCACTGGGCTAGTAGTAATAGTAGTGGTAGTAGCAGCACGAGAAGTGGCTGCAGCAGCAGGAGTAGTAGCACCATATATTCCCTGCAGAGGGCCAGTAGTAGTAGTAGCAGTAGCAGCAATTGAAGTAGTAGTAGTAGATTTGCCATGCAGTGGACTGCTAGTAGTAGCAGTAGTAGTAGAGTTAGCATCAGCAATAGAAGTGGCATCAGCAGCAGTAATAGTACCAGCAGATTTGTCCTGCAGTGGGCCAGTAGTGATAATAGAAGTAGCAGCCATAGCAGTAGTAGTAGTAGATTTGCCATACACAGGGCTAGTAGTATTGATACTAGTAGTAGAAGTAGTAGCAGCATCAGGAGGAGGAGTAGTAGTATTTTCAATGCACTGGACTACTAGTAGTAGCAGTAGTAGTAGCACTTGTACAAGCAGCAGCAGTAGTAGTAATAGTAGTAGTATTTGCCATGCATTGGGCTAGTAGTAGTAGTAATAGTGGTAGCAATAGCAGTAGAAGTGGCAGCAGCAGGAGTAATTGGAGCAGCATATTTGACTTGCAGTGGGCCAGGAATAGTAGTAGAAGTAGCAGGAACAGCAATAATAGTAGTATATTTGCCATGCACTGGGCTAGTAGTATTGATAGTTGTAGTAGCGGAAGTAGCAGCAGCAGCACTAGTAGTAATAGTAGTAGTATTTGCCATATACTAGATTACTAGCATTAGCAGTAGTAGTAACATTACTATTAGCAGCAGTAGCTGTTGTAGTAATAGTAGTAGAATTTGCCATGCACTGGACTACTAGTAGTAGCAGTAGTAGTAGCAATAGTAGAAGCAGCAGTCGTAGTAGTAGTGTTAATATTTGCCATGCACTGGGCTATTAGTAGTAGTAGTAGCAGCAGCACCTGTACAAGTAGCAGCAGCAGTAGTAGTAGCAGCAGTAGTAGTAATGGCAGCAGTGGTGGTAATAGTAGTAGTATTTGCCATGCACTGGCCTAGTAGTAGTAGTAGTAGTAGTAGTGGTAGAAACAGCAGTAGAAGTGGCATCAGCAGCAGTAATAGTGGCAGCATATTTGACCTGCAGAGGGCCAGAAATAGAAGTAGAAGAATCAGCAAGAGCAATAGTAGTAGCCGGCCCACGCTGCGTTAGGCGAAGCCCAACCGCAGACCGGGCCGGCCCTCCTGCCCGACAGCAGGTGGCCCGAAGCCAGTGGGAGCCAGCATTGTGTTGGTAAAGCCCCTTAGACCCAGCAACGCCACCCTTGCCCCCACGCCACCGTCCGAGCTCAGGACCCCGCCCCAGGTGGCCGGCAGGCCCGGGGAAGCGGCCTGGGCCCTCGATCCCGCTCCCGGCCCCGGCCATGGCGAAACGGCGGAGGGGCGGCTTTTTCCATATGGAGCTGTGGAGAGACACCCTGGCAGACAGGTGGCGGCGCAGGGGCTGGGCTCCAGTGGGGGCGGCCAGGTGCAGGTCGAGGGGCTCGCGGGCCACACGGACGGCCCCCGGGTCCGCGGCCACGTCTGGTTTCTGTCAGGCCACCCCCGGAGCGTCTGGTGTGCCTCTGCCTTCCAGGGACGCCTTCTGGCCGCCTGGCCGGTCAGGCAGGCGGGGAGCGCCTCATAAGACGCTTGCTGTGGTGGGAGGGGTCTGAGGAGGTGGGGCTTGCATCTGTACCCGGCGGGGGCGGAGATAGCCGCGAACGCCGCGGGCGCCAAAAGGAGAAGGCGGAGCGGGAGGCAAAAAGCCTAGAACACCCGGTCTTCCCTAGAGGTCTCCCATCCAAGTTCTAACCAGGCCCGACCCAGCTTAGCTTCCGCGATCGCGGCGAGATCGGGCCCTTGTAGGCTGGTTTGGCAGTAGATGCCGGCGGCGTCGCGGGCTGCCTCTTGAGGCGCAGCTTAGCAGGCGCTTGGGCCTTACCGTCAGCCCAGCGGCCCGCCCGTCCCGGCAGGGCCCCGCCGCCTGCCTAGGCCGGGGAACGGAGGTCTCGGGCACCTGGGGGTGGCGGAGGTGTTGGCGACCACCCAGCCCAGGGCGGGCGGGAGCCAGCAAACTTTTCGGCGCTTGGCGCACCGCCCCAGATCCCGCAGGCCGCTCACGGGGAAGTGGCCCAGGAGGCTTCCGGGCCCGGGGACCGCGGTCCCTTGGGCATCCCACCTGCCCGCCCACGCTGCGCTAGGCGCAGCTCAGACACAGACCGGACCGGCCCTCCTGCCGGACAGAAGCTGGCCCGAAGCCACTGGGAGCCACCATTGAGTTGGCACGGCCCCTGTGACCCAGCCACGCCACCCTTGCTCCCACACCACCGTCCGAACTCAGGACCCCGCCCCAGGTGGCCGGCAGGCCCGGGGAAGCGGCCTGGGCCCTCAACCCCGCTCCCGCGCCCGGCCATGGTGAAACGGCGGAGGGGCGGCTTTTTCCGTATGGAGCTGTGGAGAGCCAGCCCGGCAGACAGGTGGCCGCGCCTGGGCTGGTCTACAGGGGGTGCGGCCAGGTGCAGGTCGAGGGGCTCGCAGGCCGCACGGACGGCCCCCGTGTCCGCGGCCACGTCTGGTTTCAGTCAGGCCACCCCCGTAGCGTCTGGTGTGTCTACGCCTTCCAGGGACGCCTTCTGGCCGCCTGGCCGCTCAGGCAGGCAGGGAGCGCCCCATCAGACGCTTGCTGTGGTGGGAGGGGCCTGAGCAGGTGGGGCTTGCATCTGTACCCGGCGGGGGCGGAGATAGCCGCGAACGCCGCGGACCCCAAAAGGAGAAGGCGGAGCGGGAGGCAAAAAGCCTAGAGCACCCGGTCTTCCCTAGAGGTCTCCCATCCAAGTTCTAACCAGGCCCGACCCTGCTTAGCTTCCGCGATCGCGGCGAGATCGGGCCCTTGTAGGCTGGTTTGGCAGTAGATGCCGGCGGGGTCGCGGGCTGCCTCTTGAGGCGCAGCTTAGCGGGCGCTTGGGCCTTACCGCCAGCCCAGCGGCCCGCCCGTCCCGGCAGGGCCCCGCCGCCCGCCTAGGCCGGGGAACGGAGGTAGCAGCAGCAGTAGAAGTAGCAGCAGTAGTGGTAATAGAAGTAGTATTTGCCATGCACTGGGCTAGTAGTAATAGTAGTGGTAGTAGCAGCACGAGAAGTGGCTGCAGCAGCAGGAGTAGTAGCACCATATATTCCCTGCAGAGGGCCAGTGGTAGTAGTAGCAGTAGCAGCAATTGAAGTAGTAGTAGTAGATTTGCCATGCAGTGGACTGCTAGTAGTAGCAGTAGTAGTAGAGTTAGCATCAGCAATAGAAGTGGCATCAGCAGCAGTAATAGTACCAGCAGATTTGTCCTGCAGTGGGCCAGTAGTGATAATAGAAGTAGCAGCCATAGCAGTAGTAGTAGTAGATTTGCCATACACAGGGCTAGTAGTATTGATACTAGTAGTAGAAGTAGTAGCAGCATCAGGAGGAGGAGTAGTAGTATTTTCAATGCACTGGACTACTAGTAGTAGCAGTAGTAGTAGCACTTGTACAAGCAGCAGCAGTAGTAGTAATAGTAGTAGTATTTGCCATGCATTGGGCTAGTAGTAGTAGTAATAGTGGTAGCAATAGCAGTAGAAGTGGCAGCAGCAGGAGTAATTGGAGCAGCATATTTGACTTGCAGTGGGCCAGGAATAGTAGTAGAAGTAGCAGGAACAGCAATAATAGTAGTATATTTGCCATGCACTGGGCTAGTAGTATTGATAGTTGTAGTAGCGGAAGTAGCAGCAGCAGCACTAGTAGTAATAGTAGTAGTATTTGCCATATACTAGATTACTAGCATTAGCAGTAGTAGTAACATTACTATTAGCAGCAGTAGCTGTTGTAGTAATAGTAGTAGAATTTGCCATGCACTGGACTACTAGTAGTAGCAGTAGTAGTAGCAATAGTAGAAGCAGCAGTAGTAGTAGTAGTGTTAATATTTGCCATGCACTGGGCTATTAGTAGTAGTAGTAGCAGCAGCACCTGTACAAGTAGCAGCAGCAGTAGTAGTAGCAGCAGTAGTAGTAATGGCAGCAGTGGTGGTAATAGTAGTAGTATATGCCATGCACTGGCCTAGTAGTAGTAGTAGTAGTAGTAGTGGTAGAAACAGCAGTAGAAGTGGCATCAGCAGCAGTAATAGTGGCAGCATATTTGACCTGCAGAGGGCCAGAAATAGAAGTAGAAGAATCAGCAAGAGCAATAGTAGTAGCCGGCCCACGCTGCGTTAGGCGAAGCCCAACCGCAGACCGGGCCGGCCCTCCTGCCTGACAGCAGGTGGCCCGAAGCCAGTGGGAGCCAGCATTGTGTTGGTAAAGCCCCTTAGACCCAGCAACGCCACTCTTGCCCCCACGCCACCGTCCGAGCTCAGGACCCCGCCCCAGGTGGCCGGCAGGCCCGGGGAAGCGGCCTGGGCCCTCGATCCCGCTCCCGGCCCCGGCCATGGTGAAATGGCGGAGGGGCGGCTTTTTCCGTATGGAGCTGTGGAGAGACACCCCGGCAGACAGGTGGCGGCGCAGGGGCTGGGCTCCAGTGGGGGTGGCCAGGTGCAGGTCGAGGGGCTCGCGGGCCGCACGGACGGCCCCCGGGTCCGCGGCCACGTCTGGTTTCCGTCAGGCCACCCCCGGAGCGTCTTGTGTGCCTCTGCCTTCCAGGGACGCCTTCTGGCCGCCTGGCCGGTCAGGCAGGCGGGGAGCGCCTCATAAGACGCTTGCTGTGGTGGGAGGGGCCTGAGGAGGTTTGGCTTGCAGCTGTACCCGGCGGGGGGCGGAGATAGCCGCGAACGCCGCGGGCGCCAAAAGGAGAAGGCGGAGCGGGAGGCAAAAAGCCTAGAACACCCGGTCTTCCCTAGAGGTCTCCCATCCAAGTTCTAACCAGGCCCGACCCAGCTTAGCTTCCGCGATCACGGCGAGATCGGGCCCTTGTAGGCTGGTTTGGCAGTAGATGCCGGCGGCGTCGCGGCCTGCCTCTTGAGGCGCAGCTTAGCAGGCTCTTGGGCCTTACCGTCAGCCCAGCGGCCCGCCCGTCCCGGCAGGGCCCCGCCGCCTGCCTAGGCCGGGGAACGGAGGTCTCGGGCACCTGGGGGTGGCGGAGGTGTTGGCGACCACCCAGCCCAGGGCGGGCGGGAGCCAGCAAACTTTTCGGCGCTTGGCGCACCGCCCCAGATCCCGCAGGCCGCTCACGGGGAAGTGGCCCAGGAGGCTTCCGGGCCCGGGGACCGCGGTCCCTTGGGCATCCCACCTGCCCGCCCACGCTGCGCTAGGCGCAGCTCAGACGCAGACCGGACCGGCCCTCCTGCCCGACAGAAGCTGGCCCGAAGCCACTGGGAGCCACCATTGAGTTGGCACGGCCCCTGTGACCCAGCCACGCCACCCTCGCCCCCACACCACCGTCCGAACTCAGGACCCCGCCCCAGGTGGCCGGCAGGCCCGGGGAAGCGGCCTGGGCCCTCGACCCCGCTCCCGTGCCCGGCCATGGTGAAACGGCGGAGGGGCGGCTTTTTCCGTATGGAGCTGTGGAGAGCCAGCCCGGCAGACAGGTGGCCGCGCCGGGGCTGGGCTACAGGGGGTGCGGCCAGGTGCAGGTCGAGGGGCTCGCGGGCCGCACGGACGGCCCCCGGGTCCGCGGCCACGTCTGGTTTCCGTCAGGCCACCCCCGGAGCGTCTGGTGTGTCTCCGCCTTCCAGGGACGCCTTCTGGCCGCCTGGCCGCTCAGGCAGGCATGGAGTGCCCCATCAGACGCTTGCTGTGGTGGGAGGGGCCTGAGCAGGTGGGGCTTGCATCTGTACCCGGCGGGGGCGGAGATAGCCGCGAACGCCGCGGACCCCAAAAGGAGAAGGCGGAGCGGGAGGCAAAAAGCCTAGAGCACCCGGTCTTCCCTAGAGGTCTCCCATCCAAGTTCTAACCAGGCCCGACCCTGCTTAGCTTCCGCGATCGCGGCGAGATCGGGCCCTTGTAGGCTGGTTTGGCAGCAGATGCCGGCGGAGTCGCGGGCTGCCTCTTGAGGCGCAGCTTAGCGGGCGCTTGGGCCTTACCGCCAGCCCAGCGGCCCGCCCGTCCCGGCAGGGCCCCGCCGCCCGCCTAGGCCGGGGAACGGAGGTAGCAGCAGCAGTAGAAGTAGCAGCAGTAGTGGTAATAGAAGTAGTATTTGCCATGCACTGGGCTAGTAGTAATAGTAGTGGTAGTAGCAGCACGAGAAGTGGCTGCAGCAGCAGGAGTAGTAGCACCATATATTCCCTGCAGAGGGCCAGTAGTAGTAGTAGCAGTAGCAGCAATTGAAGTAGTAGTAGTAGATTTGCCATGCAGTGGACTGCTAGTAGTAGCAGTAGTAGTAGAGTTAGCATCAGCAATAGAAGTGGCATCAGCAGCAGTAATAGTACCAGCAGATTTGTCCGGCAGTGGGCCAGTAGTGATAATAGAAGTAGCAGCCATAGCAGTAGTAGTAGTAGATTTGCCATACACAGGGCTAGTAGTATTGATACTAGTAGTAGAAGTAGTAGCAGCATCAGGAGGAGGAGTAGTAGTATTTTCAATGCACTGGACTACTAGTAGTAGCAGTAGTAGTAGCACTTGTACAAGCAGCAGCAGTAGTAGTAATAGTTCTAGTATTTGCCATGCATTGGGCTAGTAGTAGTAGTAATAGTGGTAGCAATAGCAGTAGAAGTGGCAGCAGCAGGAGTAATTGGAGCAGCATATTTGACTTGCAGTGGGCCAGGAATAGTAGTAGAAGTAGCAGGAACAGCAATAATAGTAGTATATTTGCCATGCACTGGGCTAGTAGTATTGATAGTTGTAGTAGCGGAAGTAGCAGCAGCAGCACTAGTAGTAATAGTAGTAGTATTTGCCATATACTAGATTACTAGCATTAGCAGTAGTAGTAACATTACTATTAGCAGCAGTAGTTGTTGTAGTAATAGTAGTAGAATTTGCCATGCACTGGACTACTAGTAGTAGCAGTAGTAGTAGCAATAGTAGAAGCAGCAGTAGTAGTAGTAGTGTTAATATTTGCCATGCACTGGGCTATTAGTAGTAGTAGTAGCAGCAGCACCTGTACAAGTAGCAGCAGCAGTAGTAGTAGCAGCAGTAGTAGTAATGGCAGCAGTGGTGGTAATAGTAGTAGTATTTGCCATGCACTGGCCTAGTAGTAGTAGTAGTAGTAGTAGTGGTAGAAACAGCAGTAGAAGTGGCATCAGCAGCAGTAATAGTGGCAGCATATTTGACCTGCAGAGGGCCAGAAATAGAAGTAGAAGAATCAGCAAGAGCAATAGTAGTAGCCGGCCCACGCTGCGTTAGGCGAAGCCCAACCGCAGACCGGGCCGGCCCTCCTGCCCGACAGCAGGTGGCCCGAAGCCAGTGGGAGCCAGCATTGTGTTGGTAAAGCCCCTTAGACCCAGCAACGCCACCCTTGCCCCCACGCCACCGTCCGAGCTCAGGACCCCGCCCCAGGTGGCCGGCAGGCCCGGGGAAGCGGCCTGGGCCCTCGATCCCACTCCCGGCCCCGGCCATGGTGAAACGGCGGAGGGGCGGCTTTTTCCGTATGGAGCTGTGGAGAGACACCCCGGCAGACAGGTGGCGGCGCAGGGGCTGGGCTCCAGTGGGGGTGGCCAGGTGCAGGTCGAGGGGCTCGCGGGCCGCACGGACGGCCCCCGGGTCCGCGGCCACGTCTGGTTTCCGTCAGGCCACCCCCGGAGCGTCTTGTGTGCCTCTGCCTTCCAGGGACGCCTTCTGGCCGCCTGCCCTGTCAGGCAGGCGGGGAGCGCCTCATAAGACGCTTGCTGTGGTGGGAGGGGTCTGAGGAGGTGGGGCTTGCAGCTGTACCCGGCGGGGGGCGGAGATAGTCGCGAACGCCGCGGGCGCCAAAAGGAGAAGGCGGAGCGGGAGGCAAAAAGCCTAGAACACCCGGTCTTCCCTAGAGGTCTCCCATCCAAGTTCTAACCAGGCCCGACCCAGCTTAGCTTCCGCGATCGCGGCGAGATCGGGCCCTTGTAGGCTGGTTTGGCAGTAGATGCCGGCGGGGTCGCGGGCTGCCTCTTGAGGCGCAGCTTAGCTGGAGCTTGGGCCTTACCGCCAGCCCAGCGGCCCGCCCGTCCCGGCAGGGCCCCGCCGCCCGCCTAGGCCCGGGAACGGAGGTAGCAGCAGCAGTAGAAGTAGCAGCAGTAGTGGTAATAGAAGTAGTATTTGCCATGCACTGGGCTAGTAGTAATAGTAGTGGTAGTAGCAGCACGAGAAGTGGCTGCAGCAGCAGGAGTAGTAGCACCATATATTCCCTGCAGAGGGCCAGTAGTAGTAGTAGCAGTAGCAGCAATTGAAGTAGTAGTAGTAGATTTGCCATGCAGTGGACTGCTAGTAGTAGCAGTAGTAGTAGAGTTAGCATCAGCAATAGAAGTGGCATCAGCAGCAGTAATAGTACCAGCAGATTTGTCCTGCAGTGGGCCAGTAGTGATAATAGAAGTAGCAGCCATAGCAGTAGTAGTAGTAGATTTGCCATACACAGGGCTAGTAGTATTGATACTAGTAATAGAACTAGTAGCAGCATCAGGAGGAGTAGTAGTAGTATTTTCAATGCACTGGACTACTAGTAGTAGCAGTAGTAGTAGCACTTGTACAAGCAGCAGCAGTAGTAGTAATAGTAGTAGTATTTGCCATGCATTGGGCTAGTAGTAGTAGTAATAGTGGTAGCAATAGCAGTAGAAGTGGCAGCAGCAGGAGTAATTGGAGCAGCATATTTGACTTGCAGTGGGCCAGGAATAGTAGTAGAAGTAGCAGGAACAGCAATAATAGTAGTATATTTGCCATGCACTGGGCTAGTAGTATTGATAGTTGTAGTAGCGGAAGTAGCAGCAGCAGCACTAGTAGTAATAGTAGTAGTATTTGCCATATACTAGATTACTAGCATTAGCAGTAGTAGTAACATTACTATTAGCAGCAGTAGCTGTTGTAGTAATAGTAGTAGAATTTGCCATGCACTGGACTACTAGTAGTAGCAGTAGTAGTAGCAATAGTAGAAGCAGCAGTAGTAGTAGTAGTGTTAATATTTGCCATGCACTGGGCTATTAGTAGAAGTAGTAGCAGCAGCACCTGTACAAGTAGCAGCAGCAGTAGTAGTAGCAGCAGTAGTAGCAATGGCAGCAGTGGTGGTAATAGTAGTAGTATTTGCCATGCACTGAGCTAGTAGTAGTAGTAGTAGTAGTAGTGGTAGAAACAGCAGTAGAAGTGGCATCAGCAGCAGTAATAGTGGCAGCATATTTGACCTGCAGAGGGCCAGAAATAGAAGTAGAAGAATCAGCAAGAGCAATAGTAGTAGCCGGCCCACACTGCGTTAGGCGAAGCCCAACCGCAGACCGGGCCGGCCCTCCTGCCCGACAGCAGGTGGCCCGAAGCCAGTGGGAGCCAGCATTGTGTTGGTAAAGCCCCTTAGACCCAGCAACGCCACCCTTGCCCCCACGCCACCGTCCGAGCTCAGGACCCCGCCCCAGGTGGCCGGCAGGCCCGGGGAAGCGGCCTGGGCCCTCGATCCCGCTCCCGGCCCCGGCCATGGCGAAACGGCGGAGGGGCGGCTTTTTCCGTATGGAGCTGTGGAGAGACACCCCGGCAGACAGGTGGCGGCGCAGGGGCTGGGCTCCAGTGGGGGTGGCCAGGTGCAGGTCGAGGGGCTCGCGGGCCGCACGGACGGCCCCCGGGTCCGCGGCCACGTCTGGTTTCCGTCAGGCCACCCCCGGAGCGTCTGGTGTGCCTCTGCCTTCCAGGGACGCCTTCTGGCCACCTGGCCGGTCAGGCAGGCGGGGAGCGCCTCATAAGACGCTTGCTGTGGTGGGAGGGGTCTGAGGAGGTGGGGCTTGCAGCTGTACCCGGCGGGGGGCGGAGATAGCCGCGAACGCCGCGGGCGCCAAAAGGAGAAGGCGGAGCGGGAGGCAAAAAGCCTAGAACACCCGGTCTTCCCTAGAGGTCTCCCATCCAAGTTCTAACCAGGCCCGACCCAGCTTAGCTTCCGCGATCGCGGCGAGATCGGGCCCTTGTAGGCTGGTTTGCCAGTACATGCCGGCGGGGTCGCGGGCTGCCTCTTGAGGCGCAGCTTAGCAGGCGCTTGGGCCTTACCGTCAGCCCAGCGGCCTGCCCGTCCCGGCAGGGCCCCGCCGCCTGCCTAGGCCGGGGAACGGAGGTCTCGGGCACCTGGGGGTGGCGGAGGTGTTGGCGACCACCCAGCCCAGGGCGGGCGGGAGCCAGCAAACTTTTCGGCGCTTGGCGCACCGCCCCAGATCCCGCAGGCCGCTCACGGGGAAGTGGCCCAGGAGGCTTCCGGGCCCGGGGACCGCGGTCCCTTGGGCATCCCACCTGCCCGCCCACGCTGCGCTAGGCGCAGCTCAGACGCAGACCGGACCGGCCCTCCTGCCCGACAGAAGCTGGCCCGAAGCCACTGGGAGCCACCATTGAGTTGGCACGGCCCCTGTGACCCAGCCACGCCACCCTCGCCCCCACACCACCGTCCGAACTCAGGACCCCGCCCCAGGTGGCCGGCATGCCCGGGGAAGCGGCCTGGGCCCTCGACCCCGCTCCCGCGCCCGGCCATGGTGAAACGGCGGAGGGGCGGCTTTTTCCGTATGGAGCTGTGGAGAGCCAGCCCGGCAGACAGATGGCGGCGCCGGGGCTGGGCTCCAGTGGGGGCGGCCAGGTGCAGGTCGAGGGGCTCGCGGGCCGCACGGACGGCCCCCGGGTCCGCGGCCACGTCTGGTTTCCGTCAGGCCACCCCCGGAGCGTCTGGTGTGTCTCCGCCTTCCAGGGACGCCTTCTGGCCGCCTGGCCGATCAGGCAGGCAGGGAGCGCCCCATCAGACGCTTGCTGTGGTGGGAGGGGCCTGAGCAGGTGGGGCTTGCATCTGTACCCGGCGGGGGCGGAGATAGCCGCGAACGCCGCGGACCCCAAAAGGAGAAGGCGGAGCGGGAGGCAAAAAGCCTAGAGCACCCGGTCTTCCCTAGAGGTCTCCCATCCAAGTTCTAACCAGGCCCGACCCTGCTTAGCTTCCGCGATCGCGGCGAGATCGGGCCCTTGTAGGCTGGTTTGGCAGTAGATGCCGGCGGGGTCGCGGGCTGCCTCTTGAGGCGCAGCTTAGCGGGCGCTTGGGCCTTACCGCCAGCCCAGCGGCCCGCCCGTCCCGGCAGGGCCCCGCCGCCCGCCTAGGCCGGGGAACGGAGGTAGCAGCAGCAGTAGAAGTAGCAGCAGTAGTGGTAATAGAAGTAGTATTTGCCATGCACTGGGCTAGTAGTAATAGTAGTGGTAGTAGCAGCACGAGAAGTGGCTGCAGCAGCAGGAGTAGTAGCACCATATATTCCCTGCAGAGGGCCAGTGGTAGTAGTAGCAGTAGCAGCAATTGAAGTAGTAGTAGTAGATTTGCCATGCAGTGGACTGCTAGTAGTAGCAGTAGTAGTAGAGTTAGCATCAGCAATAGAAGTGGCATCAGCAGCAGTAATAGTACCAGCAGATTTGTCCTGCAGTGGGCCAGTAGTGATAATAGAAGTAGCAGCCATAGCAGTAGTAGTAGTAGATTTGCCATACACAGGGCTAGTAGTATTGATACTAGTAGTAGAAGTAGTAGCAGCATCAGGAGGAGGAGTAGTAGTATTTTCAATGCACTGGACTACTAGTAGTAGCAGTAGTAGTAGCATTTGTACAAGCAGCAGCAGTAGTAGTAATAGTAGTAGTATTTGCCATGCATTGGGCTAGTAGTAGTAGTAATAGTGGTAGCAATAGCAGTAGAAGTGGCAGCAGCAGGAGTAATTGGAGCAGCATATTTGACTTGCAGTGGGCCAGGAATAGTAGTAGAAGTAGCAGGAACAGCAATAATAGTAGTATATTTGCCATGCACTGGGCTAGTAGTATTGATAGTTGTAGTAGCGGAAGTAGCAGCAGCAGCACTAGTAGTAATAGTAGTAGTATTTGCCATATACTAGATTACTAGCATTAGCAGTAGTAGTAACATTACTATTAGCAGCAGTAGCTGTTGTAGTAATAGTAGTAGAATTTGCCATGCACTGGACTACTAGTAGTAGCAGTAGTAGTAGCAATAGTAGAAGCAGCAGTAGTAGTAGTAGTGTTAATATTTGCCATGCACTGGGCTATTAGTAGTAGTAGTAGCAGCAGCACCTGTACAAGTAGCAGCAGCAGTAGTAGTAGCAGCAGTAGTAGTAATGGCAGCAGTGGTGGTAATAGTAGTAGTATATGCCATGCACTGGCCTAGTAGTAGTAGTAGTAGTAGTAGTGGTAGAAACAGCAGTAGAAGTGGCATCAGCAGCAGTAATAGTGGCAGCATATTTGACCTGCAGAGGGCCAGAAATAGAAGTAGAAGAATCAGCAAGAGCAATAGTAGTAGCCGGCCCACGCTGCGTTAGGCGAAGCCCAACCGCAGACCGGGCCGGCCCTCCTGCCTGACAGCAGGTGGCCCGAAGCCAGTGGGAGCCAGCATTGTGTTGGTAAAGCCCCTTAGACCCAGCAACGCCACTCTTGCCCCCACGCCACCGTCCGAGCTCAGGACCCCGCCCCAGGTGGCCGGCAGGCCCGGGGAAGCGGCCTGGGCCCTCGATCCCGCTCCCGGCCCCGGCCATGGTGAAATGGCGGAGGGGCGGCTTTTTCCGTATGGAGCTGTGGAGAGACACCCCGGCAGACAGGTGGCGGCGCAGGGGCTGGGCTCCAGTGGGGGTGGCCAGGTGCAGGTCGAGGGGCTCGCGGGCCGCACGGACGGCCCCCGGGTCCGCGGCCACGTCTGGTTTCCGTCAGGCCACCCCCGGAGCGTCTTGTGTGCCTCTGCCTTCCAGGGACGCCTTCTGGCTGCCTGGCCGGTCAGGCAGGCGGGGAGCGCCTCATAAGACGCTTGCTGTGGTGGGAGGGGCCTGAGGAGGTTTGGCTTGCAGCAGTACCCGGCGGGGGGCGGAGATAGCCGCGAACGCCGCGGGCGCCAAAAGGAGAAGGCGGAGCGGGAGGCAAAAAGCCTAGAACACCCGGTCTTCCCTAGAGGTCTCCCATCCAAGTTCTAACCAGGCCCGACCCAGCTTAGCTTCCGCGATCACGGCGAGATCGGGCCCTTGTAGGCTGGTTTGGCAGTAGATGCCGGCGGCGTCGCGGGCTGCCTCTTGAGGCGCAGCTTAGCAGGCGCTTGGGCCTTACCGTCAGCCCAGCGGCCCGCCCGTCCCGGCAGGGCCCCGCCGCCTGCCTAGGCCGGGGAACGGAGGTCTCGGGCACCTGGGGGTGGCGGAGGTGTTGGCGACCACCCAGCCCAGGGCGGGCGGTAGCCAGCAAACTTTTCGGCGCTTGGCGCACCGCCGCAGATCCCGCAGGCCGCTCACGGGGAAGTGGCCCAGGAGGCTTCCGGGCCCGGGGACCGCGGTCCCTTGGGCATCCCACCTGCCCGCCCACGCTGCGCTAGGCGCAGCTCAGACGCAGACCGGACTGGCCCTCCTGCCCGACAGAAGCTGGCCCGAAGCCACTGGGAGCCACCATTGAGTTGGCACGGCCCCTGTGACCCAGCCACGCCACCCTCGCCCCCACACCACCGTCCGAACTCAGGACCCCGCCCCAGGTGGCCGGCATGCCCGGGGAAGCGGCCTGGGCCCTCGACCCCGCTCCCGCGCCCGGCCATGGTGAAACGGCGGAGGGGCGGCTTTTTCCGTATGGAGCTGTGGAGAGCCAGCCCGGCAGACAGATGGCGGCGCCGGGGCTGGGCTCCAGTGGGGGCGGCCAGGTGCAGGTCGAGGGGCTCGCGGGCCGCACGGACGGCCCCCGGGTCCGCGGCCACGTCTGGTTTCCGTCAGGCCACCCCCGGAGCGTCTGGTGTGTCTCCGCCTTCCAGGGACGCCTTCTGGCCGCCTGGCCGCTCAGGCAGGCAGGGAGCGCCCCATCAGACGCTTGCTGTGGTGGGAGGGGCCTGAGCAGGTGGGGCTTGCATCTGTACCCGGCGGGGGCGGAGATAGCCGCGAACGCCGCGGACCCCAAAAGGAGAAGGCGGAGCGGGAGGCAAAAAGCCTAGAGCACCCGGTCTTCCCTAGAGGTCTCCCATCCAAGTTCTAACCAGGCCCGACCCTGCTTAGCTTCCGCGATCGCGGCGAGATCGGGCCCTTGTAGGCTGGTTTGGCAGTAGATGCCGGCGGGGTCGCGGGCTGCCTCTTGAGGCGCAGCTTAGCGGGCGCTTGGGCCTTACCGCCAGCCCAGCGGCCCGCCCGTCCCGGCAGGGCCCCGCCGCCCGCCTAGGCCGGGGAACGGAGGTAGCAGCAGCAGTAGAAGTAGCAGCAGTAGTGGTAATAGAAGTAGTATTTGCCATGCACTGGGCTAGTAGTAATAGTAGTGGTAGTAGCAGCACGAGAAGTGGCTGCAGCAGCAGGAGTAGTAGCACCATATATTCACTGCAGAGGGCCAGTGGTAGTAGTAGCAGTAGCAGCAATTGAAGTAGTAGTAGTAGATTTGCCATGCAGTGGACTGCTAGTAGTAGCAGTAGTAGTAGAGTTAGCATCAGCAATAGAAGTGGCATCAGCAGCAGTAATAGTACCAGCAGATTTGTCCTGCAGTGGGCCAGTAGTGATAATAGAAGTAGCAGCCATAGCAGTAGTAGTAGTAGATTTGCCATACACAGGGCTAGTAGTATTGATACTAGTAGTAGAAGTAGTAGCAGCATCAGGAGGAGGAGTAGTAGTATTTTCAATGCACTGGACTACTAGTAGTAGCAGTAGTAGTAGCACTTGTACAAGCAGCAGCAGTAGTAGTAATAGTAGTAGTATTTGCCATGCATTGGGCTAGTAGTAGTAGTAATAGTGGTAGCAATAGCAGTAGAAGTGGCAGCAGCAGGAGTAATTGGAGCAGCATATTTGACTTGCAGTGGGCCAGGAATAGTAGTAGAAGTAGCAGGAACAGCAATAATAGTAGTATATTTGCCATGCACTGAGCTAGTAGTATTGATAGTTGTAGTAGCGGAAGTAGCAGCAGCAGCACTAGTAGTAATAGTAGTAGTATTTGCCATATACTAGATTACTAGCATTAGCAGTAGTAGTAACATTACTATTAGCAGCAGTAGCTGTTGTAGTAATAGTAGAATTTGCCATGCACTGGACTACTAGTAGTAGCAGTAGTAGTAGCAATAGTTGAAGCAGCAGTAGTAGTAGTAGTGTTAATATTTGCCATGCACTGGGCTATTAGTAGTAGTAGTAGCAGCAGCACCTGTACAAGTAGCAGCAGCAGTAGTAGTAGCAGCAGTAGTAATAATGGCAGCAGTGGTGGTAATAGTAGTAGTATTTGCCATGCACTGGCCTAGTAGTAGTAGTAGTAGTAGTAGTGGTAGAAACAGCAGTAGAAGTGGCATCAGCAGCAGTAATAGTGGCAGTATATTTGACCTGCAGAGGGCCAGAAATAGAAGTAGAAGAATCAGCAAGAGCAATAGTAGTAGCCGGCCCACGCTGCGTTAGGCGAAGCCCAACCGCAGACCGGGCCGGCCCTCCTGCCCGACAGCAGGTGGCCCGAAGCCAGTGGGAGCCAGCATTGTGTTGGTAAAGCCCCTTAGACCCAGCAACGCCACCCTTGCCCCCACGCCACCGTCCGAGCTCAGGACCCCGCCCCAGGTGGCCGGCAGGCCCGGGGAAGCGGCCTGGGCCCTCGATCCCGCTCCCGGCCCCGGCCATGGCGAAACGGCGGAGGGGCGGCTTTTTCCGTATGGAGCTGTGGAGAGACACCCCGGCAGACAGGTGGCGGCGCAGGGGCTGGGCTCCAGTGGGGGTGGCCAGGTGCAGGTCGAGGGGCTCGCGGGCCACACGGACGGCCCCCGGGTCCGCGGCCACGTCTGGTTTCTGTCAGGCCACCCCCGGAGCGTCTGGTGTGCCTCTGCCTTCCAGGGACGCCTTCTGGCCGCCTGGCCGGTCAGGCAGGCGGGGAGCGCCTCATAAGACGCTTGCTGTGGTGGGAGGGTTCTGAGGAGGTGGGGCTTGCATCTGTACCCGGCGGGGGCGGAGATAGCCGCGAACGCCGCGGGCGCCAAAAGGAGAAGGCGGAGCGGGAGGCAAAAAGCCTAGAACACCCGGTCTTCCCTAGAGGTCTCCCATCCAAGTTCTAACCAGGCCCGACCCAGCTTAGCTTCCGCGATCGCGGCGAGATCGGGCCCTTGTAGGCTGGTTTGGCAGTAGATGCCGGCGGCGTCGCGGGCTGCCTCTTGAGGCGCAGCTTAGCAGGCGCTTGGGCCTTACCGTCAGCCCAGCGGCCCGCCCGTCCCGGCAGGGCCCCGCCGCCTGCCTAGGCCGGGGAACGGAGGTCTCGGGCACCTGGGGGTGGCGGAGGTGTTGGCGACCACCCAGCCCAGGGCGGGCGGGAGCCAGCAAACTTTTCGGCGCTTGGCGCACCGCCCCAGATCCCGCAGGCCGCTCACGGGGAAGTGGCCCAGGAGGCTTCCGGGCCCGGGGACCGCGGTCCCTTGGGCATCCCACCTGCCCGCCCACGCTGCGCTAGGCGCAGCTCAGACACAGACCGGACCGGCCCTCCTGCCGGACAGAAGCTGGCCCGAAGCCACTGGGAGCCACCATTGAGTTGGCACGGCCCCTGTGACCCAGCCACGCCACCCTTGCTCCCACACCACCGTCCGAACTCAGGACCCCGCCCCAGGTGGCCGGCAGGCCCGGGGAAGCGGCCTGGGCCCTCAACACCGCTCCCGCGCCCGGCCATGGTGAAACGGCGGAGGGGCGGCTTTTTCCGTATGGAGCTGTGGAGAGCCAGCCCGGCAGACAGGTGGCCGCGCCTGGGCTGGTCTACAGGGGGTGCGGCCAGGTGCAGGTCGAGGGGCTCGCAGGCCGCACGGACGGCCCCCGTGTCCGCGGCCACGTCTGGTTTCAGTCAGGCCACCCCCGTAGCGTCTGGTGTGTCTACGCCTTCCAGGGACGCCTTCTGGCCGCCTGGCCGCTCAGGCAGGCAGGGAGCGCCCCATCAGACGCTTGCTGTGGTGGGAGGGGCCTGAGCAGGTGGGGCTTGCATCTGTACCCGGCGGGGGCGGAGATAGCCGCGAACGCCGCGGACCCCAAAAGGAGAAGGCGGAGCGGGAGGCAAAAAGCCTAGAGCACCCGGTCTTCCCTAGAGGTCTCCCATCCAAGTTCTAACCAGGCCCGACCCTGCTTAGCTTCCGCGATCGCGGCGAGATCGGGCCCTTGTAGGCTGGTTTGGCAGTAGATGCCGGCGGGGTCGCGGGCTGCCTCTTGAGGCGCAGCTTAGCGGGCGCTTGGGCCTTACCGCCAGCCCAGCGGCCCGCCCGTCCCGGCAGGGCCCCGCCGCCCGCCTAGGCCGGGGAACGGAGGTAGCAGCAGCAGTAGAAGTAGCAGCAGTAGTGGTAATAGAAGTAGTATTTGCCATGCACTGGGCTAGTAGTAATAGTAGTGGTAGTAGCAGCACGAGAAGTGGCTGCAGCAGCAGGAGTAGTAGCACCATATATTCCCTGCAGAGGGCCAGTGGTAGTAGTAGCAGTAGCAGCAATTGAAGTAGTAGTAGTAGATTTGCCATGCAGTGGACTGCTAGTAGTAGCAGTAGTAGTAGAGTTAGCATCAGCAATAGAAGTGGCATCAGCAGCAGTAATAGTACCAGCAGATTTGTCCTGCAGTGGGCCAGTAGTGATAATAGAAGTAGCAGCCATAGCAGTAGTAGTAGTAGATTTGCCATACACAGGGCTAGTAGTATTGATACTAGTAATAGAACTAGTAGCAGCATCAGGAGGAGGAGTAGTAGTATTTTCAATGCACTGGACTACTAGTAGTAGCAGTAGTAGTAGCACTTGTACAAGCAGCAGCAGTAGTAGTAATAGTAGTAGTATTTGCCATGCATTGGGCTAGTAGTAGTAGTAATAGTGGTAGCAATAGCAGTAGAAGTGGCAGCAGCAGGAGTAATTGGAGCAGCATATTTGACTTGCAGTGGGCCAGGAATAGTAGTAGAAGTAGCAGGAACAGCAATAATAGTAGTATATTTGCCATGCACTGGGCTAGTAGTATTGATAGTTGTAGTAGCGGAAGTAGCAGCAGCAGCACTAGTAGTAATAGTAGTAGTATTTGCCATATACTAGATTACTAGCATTAGCAGTAGTAGTAACATTACTATTAGCAGCAGTAGCTGTTGTAGTAATAGTAGTAGAATTTGCCATGCACTGGACTACTAGTAGTAGCAGTAGTAGTAGCAATAGTAGAAGCAGCAGTAGTAGTAGTAGTGTTAATATTTGCCATGCACTGGGCTATTAGTAGAAGTAGTAGCAGCAGCACCTGTACAAGTAGCAGCAGCAGTAGTAGTAGCAGCAGTAGTAGCAATGGCAGCAGTGGTGGTAATAGTAGTAGTATTTGCCATGCACTGAGCTAGTAGTAGTAGTAGTAGTAGTAGTGGTAGAAACAGCAGTAGAAGTGGCATCAGCAGCAGTAATAGTGGCAGCATATTTGACCTGCAGAGGGCCAGAAATAGAAGTAGAAGAATCAGCAAGAGCAATAGTAGTAGCCGGCCCACACTGCGTTAGGCGAAGCCCAACCGCAGACCGGGCCGGCCCTCCTGCCCGACAGCAGGTGGCCCGAAGCCAGTGGGAGCCAGCATTGTGTTGGTAAAGCCCCTTAGACCCAGCAACGCCACCCTTGCCCCCACGCCACCGTCCGAGCTCAGGACCCCGCCCCAGGTGGCCGGCAGGCCCGGGGAAGCGGCCTGGGCCCTCGATCCCGCTCCCGGCCCCGGCCATGGCGAAACGGCGGAGGGGCGGCTTTTTCCGTATGGAGCTGTGGAGAGACACCCCGGCAGACAGGTGGCGGCGCAGGGGCTGGGCTCCAGTGGGGGTGGCCAGGTGCAGGTCGAGGGGCTCGCGGGCCGCACGGACGGCCCCCGGGTCCGCGGCCACGTCTGGTTTCCGTCAGGCCACCCCCGGAGCATCTGGTGTGTCTCCGCCTTCCAGGGACGCCTTCTGGCCGCCTGGCCGCTCAGGCAGGCGGGGAGCGCCCCATCAGACGCTTGCTGTGGTGGGAGGGGCCTGAGCAGGTGGGGCTTGCATCTGTACCCGGCGGGGGCGGAGATAGCCGCGAACGCCGCGGACCCCAAAAGGAGAAGGCGGAGCGGGAGGCAAAAAGCCTAGAGCACCCGGTCTTCCCTAGAGGTCTCCCATCCAAGTTCTAACCAGGCCCGACCCTGCTTAGCTTCCGCGATCGCGGCGAGATCGGGCCCTTGTAGGCTGGTTTGGCAGTAGATGCCGGCGGGGTCGCGGGCTGCCTCTTGAGGCGCAGCTTAGCGGGCGCTTGGGCCTTACCGCCAGCCCAGCGGCCCGCCCGTCCCGGCAGGGCCCCGCCGCCCGCCTAGGCCGGGGAACGGAGGTAGCAGCAGCAGTAGAAGTAGCAGCAGTAGTGGTAATAGAAGTAGTATTTGCCATGCACTGGGCTAGTAGTAATAGTAGTGGTAGTAGCAGCACGAGAAGTGGCTGCAGCAGCAGGAGTAGTAGCACCATATATTCCCTGCAGAGGGCCAGTAGTAGTAGTAGCAGTAGCAGCAATTGAAGTAGTAGTAGTAGATTTGCCATGCAGTGGACTGCTAGTAGTAGCAGTAGTAGTAGAGTTAGCATCAGCAATAGAAGTGGCATCAGCAGCAGTAATAGTACCAGCAGATTTGTCCTGCAGTGGGCCAGTAGTGATAATAGAAGTAGCAGCCATAGCAGTAGTAGTAGTAGATTTGCCATACACAGGGCTAGTAGTATTGATACTAGTAGTAGAAGTAGTAGCAGCATCAGGAGGAGGAGTAGTAGTATTTTCAATGCACTGGACTACTAGTAGTAGCAGTAGTAGTAGCACTTGTACAAGCAGCAGCAGTAGTAGTAATAGTAGTAGTATTTGCCATGCATTGGGCTAGTAGTAGTAGTAATAGTGGTAGCAATAGCAGTAGAAGTGGCAGCAGCAGGAGTAATTGGAGCAGCATATTTGACTTGCAGTGGGCCAGGAATAGTAGTAGAAGTAGCAGGAACAGCAATAATAGTAGTATATTTGCCATGCACTGGGCTAGTAGTATTGATAGTTGTAGTAGCGGAAGTAGCAGCAGCAGCACTAGTAGTAATAGTAGTAGTATTTGCCATATACTAGATTACTAGCATTAGCAGTAGTAGTAACATTACTATTAGCAGCAGTAGCTGTTGTAGTAATAGTAGTAGAATTTGCCATGCACTGGACTACTAGTAGTAGCAGTAGTAGTAGCAATAGTAGAAGCAGCAGTAGTAGTAGTAGTGTTAATATTTGCCATGCACTGGGCTATTAGTAGTAGTAGTAGCAGCAGCACCTGTACAAGTAGCAGCAGCAGTAGTAGTAGCAGCAGTAGTAGTAATGGCAGCAGTGGTGGTAATAGTAGTAGTATTTGCCATGCACTGGCCTAGTAGTAGTAGTAGTAGTGGTAGAAACAGCAGTAGAAGTGGCATCAGCAGCAGTAATAGTGGCAGCATATTTGACCTGCAGAGGGCCAGAAATAGAAGTAGAAGAATCAGCAAGAGCAATAGTAGTAGCCGGCCCACGCTGCGTTAGGCGAAGCCCAACCGCAGACCGGGCCGGCCCTCCTGCCCGACAGCAGGTGGCCCGAAGCCAGTGGGAGCCAGCATTGTGTTGGTAAAGCCCCTTAGACCCAGCAACGCCACCCTTGCCCCCACGCCACCGTCCGAGCTCAGGACCCCGCCCCAGGTGGCCGGCAGGCCCGGGGAAGCGGCCTGGGCCCTCGATCCCGCTCCCGGCCCCGGCCATGGTGAAACGGCGGAGGGGCGGCTTTTTCCGTATGGAGCTGTGGAGAGACACCCCGGCAGACAGGTGGCGGCGCCAGGGCTGGGCTCCAGGGGGGGCGGCCAGGTGCAGGTCGAGGGGCTCGCGGGCCGCACGGACGGCCCCCGGGTCCGCGGCCACGTCTGGTTTCCGTCAGGCCACCCCCGGAGCGTCTGGTGTGCCTCTGCCTTCCAGGGACGCCTTCTGGCCGCCTGGCCGGTCAGGCAGGCGGGGAGCGCCTCATAAGACGCTTGCTGTGGTGGGAGGGGTCTGAGGAGGTGGGGCTTGCAGCTGTACCCGGCGGGGGGTGGAGATAGCCGCGAACGCCGCGGGCGCCAAGAGGAGAAGGCGGAGCGGGAGGCAAAAAGCCTAGAACACCCGGTCTTCCCTAGAGGTCTCCCATCCAAGTTCTAACCAGGCCCAACCCAGCTTAGCTTCCGCGATCACGGCGAGATCGGGCCCTTTTAGGCTGGTTTGGCAGTAGATGCCGGCGGGGTCGCGGGCTGCCTCTTGAGGCGCAGCTTAGCGGGCGCTTGGGCCTTACCGCCAGCCCAGCGGCCCGCCCGTCCCGGCAGGGCCCCGCCGCCCGCCTAGGCCGGGGAACGGAGGTAGCAGCAGCAGTAGAAGTAGCAGCAGTAGTGGTAATAGAAGTAGTATTTGCCATGCACTGGGCTAGTAGTAATAGTAGTGGTAGTAGCAGCACGAGAAGTGGCTGCAGCAGCAGGAGTAGTAGCACCATATATTCCCTGCAGAGGGCCAGTAGTAGTAGTAGCAGTAGCAGCAATTGAAGTAGTAGTAGTAGATTTGCCATGCAGTGGACTGCTAGTAGTAGCAGTAGTAGTAGAGTTAGCATCAGCAATAGAAGTGGCATCAGCAGCAGTAATAGTACCAGCAGATTTGTCCTGCAGTGGGCCAGTAGTGATAATAGAAGTAGCAGCCATAGCAGTAGTAGTAGTAGATTTGCCATACACAGGGCTAGTAGTATTGATACTAGTAGTAGAAGTAGTAGCAGCATCAGGAGGAGGAGTAGTAGTATTTTCAATGCACTGGACTACTAGTAGTAGCAGTAGTAGTAGCACTTGTACAAGCAGCAGCAGTAGTAGTAATAGTAGTAGTATTTGCCATGCATTGGGCTAGTAGTAGTAGTAATAGTGGTAGCAATAGCAGTAGAAGTGGCAGCAGCAGGAGTAATTGGAGCAGCATATTTGACTTGCAGTGGGCCAGGAATAGTAGTAGAAGTAGCAGGAACAGCAATAATAGTAGTATATTTGCCATGCACTGGGCTAGTAGTATTGATAGTTGTAGTAGCGGAAGTAGCAGCAGCAGCACTAGTAGTAATAGTAGTAGTATTTGCCATATACTAGATTACTAGCATTAGCAGTAGTAGTAACATTACTATTAGCAGCAGTAGCTGTTGTAGTAATAGTAGTAGAATTTGCCATGCACTGGACTACTAGTAGTAGCAGTAGTAGTAGCAATAGTAGAAGCAGCAGTAGTAGTAGTAGTGTTAATATTTGCCATGCACTGGGCTATTAGTAGTAGTAGTAGCAGCAGCACCTGTACAAGTAGCAGCAGCAGTAGTAGTAGCAGCAGTAGTAGTAATGGCAGCAGTGGTGGTAATAGTAGTAGTATTTGCCATGCACTGGCCTAGTAGTAGTAGTAGTAGTAGTAGTGGTAGAAACAGCAGTAGAAGTGGCATCAGCAGCAGTAATAGTGGCAGCATATTTGACCTGCAGAGGGCCAGAAATAGAAGTAGAAGAATCAGCAAGAGCAATAGTAGTAGCCGGCCCACGCTGCGTTAGGCGAAGCCCAACCGCAGACCGGGCCGGCCCTCCTGCCCGACAGCAGGTGGCCCGAAGCCAGTGGGAGCCAGCATTGTGTTGGTAAAGCCCCTTAGACCCAGCAACGCCACCCTTGCCCCCACGCCACCGTCCGAGCTCAGGACCCCGCCCCAGGTGGCCGGCAGGCCCGGGGAAGCGGCCTGGGCCCTCGATCCCGCTCCCGGCCCCGGCCATGGCGAAACGGCGGAGGGGCGGCTTTTTCCATATGGAGCTGTGGAGAGACACCCTGGCAGACAGGTGGCGGCGCAGGGGCTGGGCTCCAGTGGGGGCGGCCAGGTGCAGGTCGAGGGGCTCGCGGGCCGCACGGACGGCCCCCGGGTCCGCGGCCACGTCTGGTTTCCGTCAGGCCACCCCCGGAGCGTCTGGTGTGCCTCTGCCTTCCAGGGACGCCTTCTGGCCACCTGGCCGGTCAGGCAGGCGGGGAGCGCCTCATAAGACGCTTGCTGTGGTGGGAGGGGTCTGAGGAGGTGGGGCTTGCAGCTGTACCCGGCGGGGGGCGGAGATAGCCGCGAACGGTCTTCCCTAGAGGTCTCCCATCCAAGTTCTAACCAGGCCCGACCCAGCTTAGCTTCCGCGATCACGGCGAGATCGGGCCCTTGTAGGCTGGTTTGGCAGTAGATGCCGGCGGCGTCGCGGGCTGCCTCTTGAGGCGCAGCTTAGCAGGCGCTTGGGCCTTACCGTCAGCCCAGCGGCCCGCCCGTCCCGGCAGGGACCCGCCGCCTGCCTAGGCCGGGGAACGGAGGTCTCGGGCACCTGGGGGTGGCGGAGGTGTTGGCGACCACCCAGCCCAGGGCGGGCGGGAGCCAGCAAACTTTTCGGCGCTTGGCGCACCGCCCCAGATCCCGCAGGCCGCTCACGGGGAAGTGGCCCAGGAGGCTTCCGGGCCCGGGGACCGCGGTCCCTTGGGCATCCCACCTGCCCGCCCACGCTGCGCTAGGCGCAGCTCAGACGCAGACCGGACCGGCCCTCCTGCCCGACAGAAGCTGGCCCGAAGCCACTGGGAGCCACCATTGAGTTGGCACGGCCCCTGTGACCCAGCCACGCCACCCTCGCCCCCACACCACCGTCCGAACTCAGGACCCCGCCCCAGGTGGCCGGCAGGCCCGGGGAAGCGGCCTGGGCCCTCGACCCCGCTCCCGTGCCCGGCCATGGTGAAACGGCGGAGGGGCGGCTTTTTCCGTATGGAGCTGTGGAGAGACACCCCGGCAGACAGGTGGCGGCGCCGGGGCTGGGCTCCAGGGGGGGCGGCCAGGTGCAGGTCGAGGGGCTCGCGGGCCGCACGGACGGCCCCCGGGTCCGCGGCCACGTCTGGTTTCCGTCAGGCCACCCCCGGAGCGTCTGGTGTGCCTCTGCCTTCCAGGGACGCCTTCTGGCCGCCTGGCCGGTCAGGCAGGCGGGGAGCGCCTCATAAGACGCTTGCTGTGGTGGGAGGGGCCTGAGGAGGTGGGGCTTGCAGCTGTACCCGGCGGGGGGCGGAGATAGCCGCGAACGCCACGGGCGCCAGGAGGAGAAGGCGGAGCGGGAGGCAAAAAGCCTAGAACACCCGGTCTTCCCTAGAGGTCTCCCATCCAAGTTCTAACCAGGCCCGACCCAGCTTAGCTTCCGCGATCACGGCGAGATAGGGCCCTTGTAGGCTGGTTTGGCAGTAGATGCTGGCGGCGTCGCGGGCTGCCTCTTGAGGCGCAGCTTAGCAGGCGCTTGGGCCTTACCGTCAGCCCAGCGGCCCGCCCGTCCCGGCAGGGCCCCGCCTCCTGCCTAGGCCGGGGAACGGAGGTCTCGGGCACCTGGGGGTGGCGGAGGTGTTGGCGACCACCCAGCCCAGGGCGGGCGGGAGCCAGCAAACTTTTCGGCGCTTGGCGCACCGCCCCAGATCCCGCAGGCCGCTCACGGGGAAGTGGCCCAGGAGGCTTCCGGGCCCGGGGACCGCGGTCCCTTGGGCATCCCACCTGCCCGCCCACGCTGCGCTAGGCGCAGCTCAGACGCAGACCGGACCGGCCCTCCTGCCCTACAGAAGCTGGCCCGAAGCCACTGGGAGCCACCATTGAGTTGGCACGGCCCCTGTGACCCAGCCACGCCACCCTCGCCCCCACACCACCGTCCGAACTCAGGACCCCGCCCCAGGTGGCCGGCAGGCCCGGGGAAGTGGCCTGGGCCCTCGACCCCGCTCCCGCGCCCGGCCATGGTGAAACGGCGGAGGGGCGGCTTTTTCCGTATGGAGCTGTGGAGAGACACCCCGGCAGACAGGTGGCGGCGCCGGGGCTGGGCTCCAGGGGGGGCGGCCAGGTGCAGGTCGAGGGGCTCGCGGGCCGCACGGACGGCCCCCGGGTCCGCGGCCACGTCTGGTTTCCGTCAGGCCACCCCCGGAGCGTCTGGTGTGCCTCTGCCTTCCAGGGACGCCTTCTGGCCGCCTGGCCGGTCAGGCAGGCGGGGAGCGCCTCATAAGACGCTTGCTGTGGTGGGAGGGGCCTGAGGAGGTGGGGCTTGCAGCTGTACCCGGCGGGGGGCGGAGATAGCCGCGAACGCCGCGGGCGCCAAGAGGAGAAGGCGGAGCGGGAGGCAAAAAGCCTAGAACACCCGGTCTTCCCTAGAGGTCTCCCATCAAAGTTCTAACCAGGCCCGACCCAGCTTAGCTTCCGCGATCACGGCGAGATCGGGCCCTTTTAGGCTGGTTTGGCAGTAGATGCCGGCGGCGTCGCGGGCTGCCTCTTGAGGCGCAGCTTAGCGGGCGCTTGGGCCTTACCGCCAGCCCAGCGGCCCGCCCGTCCCGGCAGGGCCCCGCCGCCCGCCTAGGCCGGGGAACGGAGGTAGCAGCAGCAGTAGAAGTAGCAGCAGTAGTGGTAATAGAAGTAGTATTTGCCATGCACTGGGCTAGTAGTAATAGTAGTGGTAGTAGCAGCACGAGAAGTGGCTGCAGCAGCAGGAGTAGTAGCACCATATATTCCCTGCAGAGGGCCAGTAGTAGTAGTAGCAGTAGCAGCAATTGAAGTAGTAGTAGTAGATTTGCCATGCAGTGGACTGCTAGTAGTAGCAGTAGTAGTAGAGTTAGCATCAGCAATAGAAGTGGCATCAGCAGCAGTAATAGTACCAGCAGATTTGTCCTGCAGTGGGCCAGTAGTGATAATAGAAGTAGCAGCCATAGCAGTAGTAGTAGTAGATTTGCCATACACAGGGCTAGTAGTATTGATACTAGTAGTAGAAGTAGTAGCAGCATCAGGAGGAGGAGTAGTAGTATTTTCAATGCACTGGACTACTAGTAGTAGCAGTAGTAGTAGCACTTGTACAAGCAGCAGCAGTAGTAGTAATAGTAGTAGTATTTGCCATGCATTGGGCTAGTAGTAGTAGTAATAGTGGTAGCAATAGCAGTAGAAGTGGCAGCAGCAGGAGTAATTGGAGCAGCATATTTGACTTGCAGTGGGCCAGGAATAGTAGTAGAAGTAGCAGGAACAGCAATAATAGTAGTATATTTGCCATGCACTGGGCTAGTAGTATTGATAGTTGTAGTAGCGGAAGTAGCAGCAGCAGCACTAGTAGTAATAGTAGTAGTATTTGCCATATACTAGATTACTAGCATTAGCAGTAGTAGTAACATTACTATTAGCAGCAGTAGCTGTTGTAGTAATAGTAGTAGAATTTGCCATGCACTGGACTACTAGTAGTAGCAGTAGTAGTAGCAATAGTAGAAGCAGCAGTCGTAGTAGTAGTGTTAATATTTGCCATGCACTGGGCTATTAGTAGTAGTAGTAGCAGCAGCACCTGTACAAGTAGCAGCAGCAGTAGTAGTAGCAGCAGTAGTAGTAATGGCAGCAGTGGTGGTAATAGTAGTAGTATTTGCCATGCACTGGCCTAGTAGTAGTAGTAGTAGTAGTAGTGGTAGAAACAGCAGTAGAAGTGGCATCAGCAGCAGTAATAGTGGCAGCATATTTGACCTGCAGAGGGCCAGAAATAGAAGTAGAAGAATCAGCAAGAGCAATAGTAGTAGCCGGCCCACGCTGCGTTAGGCGAAGCCCAACCGCAGACCGGGCCGGCCCTCCTGCCCGACAGCAGGTGGCCCGAAGCCAGTGGGAGCCAGCATTGTGTTGGTAAAGCCCCTTAGACCCAGCAACGCCACCCTTGCCCCCACGCCACCGTCCGAGCTCAGGACCCCGCCCCAGGTGGCCGGCAGGCCCGGGGAAGCGGCCTGGGCCCTCGATCCCGCTCCCGGCCCCGGCCATGGCGAAACGGCGGAGGGGCGGCTTTTTCCATATGGAGCTGTGGAGAGACACCCTGGCAGACAGGTGGCGGCGCAGGGGCTGGGCTCCAGTGGGGGCGGCCAGGTGCAGGTCGAGGGGCTCGCGGGCCGCACGGACGGCCCCCGGGTCCGCGGCCACGTCTGGTTTCCGTCAGGCCACCCCCGGAGCGTCTGGTGTGCCTCTGCCTTCCAGGGACGCCTTCTGGCCGCCTGGCCGGTCAGGCAGGCGGGGAGCGCCTCATAAGACGCTTGCTGTGGTGGGAGGGGTCTGAGGAGGTGGGGCTTGCAGCTGTACCCGGCGGGGGGCGGAGATAGCCGCGAACGGTCTTCCCTAGAGGTCTCCCATCCAAGTTCTAACCAGGCCCGACCCAGCTTAGCTTCCGCGATCACGGCGAGATCGGGCCCTTGTAGGCTGGTTTGGCAGTAGATGCCGGCGGCGTCGCGGGCTGCCTCTTGAGGCGCAGCTTAGCAGGCGCTTGGGCCTTACCGTCAGCCCAGCGGCCCGCCCGTCCCGGCAGGGACCCGCCGCCTGCCTAGGCCGGGGAACGGAGGTCTCGGGCACCTGGGGGTGGCGGAGGTGTTGGCGACCACCCAGCCCAGGGCGGGCGGGAGCCAGCAAACTTTTCGGCGCTTGGCGCACCGCCCCAGATCCCGCAGGCTGCTCACGGGGAAGTGGCCCAGGAGGCTTCCAGGCCCGGGGACCGCGGTCCCTTGGGCATCCCACCTGCCCGCCCACGCTGCGCTAGGCGCAGCTCAGACGCAGACCGGACCGGCCCTCCTGCCCGACAGAAGCTGGCCCGAAGCCACTGGGAGCCACCATTGAGTTGGCACGGCCCCTGTGACCCAGCCACGCCACCCTCGCCCCCACACCACCGTCCGAACTCAGGACCCCGCCCCAGGTGGCCGGCAGGCCCGGGGAAGCGGCCTGGGCCCTCGACCCCGCTCCCGTGCCCGGCCATGGTGAAACGGCGGAGGGGCGGCTTTTTCCGTATGGAGCTGTGGAGAGACACCCCGGCAGACAGGTGGCGGCGCCGGGGCTGGGCTCCAGGGGGGGCGGCCAGGTGCAGGTCGAGGGGCTCGCGGGCCGCACGGACGGCCCCCGGGTCCGCGGCCACGTCTGGTTTCCGTCAGGCCAGCCCCGGAGCGTCTGGTGTGCCTCTGCCTTCCAGGGACGCCTTCTGGCCGCCTGGCCGGTCAGGCAGGCGGGGAGCGCCTCATAAGACGCTTGCTGTGGTGGGAGGGGCCTGAGGAGGTGGGGCTTGCAGCTGTACCCGGCGGGGGGCGGAGATAGCCGCGAACGCCGCGGGCGCCAGGAGGAGAAGGCGGAGCGGGAGGCAAAAAGCCTAGAACACCCGGTCTTCCCTAGAGGTCTCCCATCCAAGTTCTAACCAGGCCCGACCCAGCTTAGCTTCCGCGATCACGGCGAGATAGGGCCCTTGTAGGCTGGTTTGGCAGTAGATGCTGGCGGCGTCGCGGGCTGCCTCTTGAGGCGCAGCTTAGCAGGCGCTTGGGCCTTACCGTCAGCCCAGCGGCCCGCCCGTCCCGGCAGGGCCCCGCCTCCTGCCTAGGCCGGGGAACGAAGGTCTCGGGCACCTGGGGGTGGCGGAGGTGTTGGCGACCACCCAGCCCAGGGCGGGCGGGAGCCAGCAAACTTTTCGGCGCTTGGCGCACCGCCCCAGATCCCGCAGGCCGCTCACGGGGAAGTGGCCCAGGAGGCTTCCGGGCCCGGGGACCGCGGTCCCTTGGGCATCCCACCTGCCCGCCCACGCTGCGCTAGGCGCAGCTCAGACGCAGACCGGACCGGCCCTCCTGCCCTACAGAAGCTGGCCCGAAGCCACTGGGAGCCACCATTGAGTTGGCACGGCCCCTGTGACCCAGCCACGCCACCCTCGCCCCCACACCACCGTCCGAACTCAGGACCCCGCCCCAGGTGGCCGGCAGGCCCGGGGAAGTGGCCTGGGCCCTCGACCCCGCTCCCGCGCCCGGCCATGGTGAAACGGCGGAGGGGCGGCTTTTTCCGTATGGAGCTGTGGAGAGACACCCCGGCAGACAGGTGGCGGCGCCGGGGCTGGGCTCCAGGGGGGGCGGCCAGGTGCAGGTCGAGGGGCTCGCGGGCCGCACGGACGGCCCCCGGGTCCGCGGCCACGTCTGGTTTCCGTCAGGCCACCCCCGGAGCGTCTGGTGTGCCTCTGCCTTCCAGGGACGCCTTCTGGCCGCCTGGCCGGTCAGGCAGGCGGGGAGCGCCTCATAAGACGCTTGCTGTGGTGGGAGGGGCCTGAGGAGGTGGGGCTTGCAGCTGTACCCGGCGGGGGGCGGAGATAGCCGCGAACGCCGCGGGCGCCAAGAGGAGAAGGCGGAGCGGGAGGCAAAAAGCCTAGAACACCCGGTCTTCCCTAGAGGTCTCCCATCAAAGTTCTAACCAGGCCCGACCCAGCTTAGCTTCCGCGATCACGGCGAGATCGGGCCCTTTTAGGCTGGTTTGGCAGTAGATGCCGGCGGCGTCGCGGGCTGCCTCTTGAGGCGCAGCTTAGCGGGCGCTTGGGCCTTACCGCCAGCCCAGCGGCCCGCCCGTCCCGGCAGGGCCCCGCCGCCCGCCTAGGCCGGGGAACGGAGGTAGCAGCAGCAGTAGAAGTAGCAGCAGTAGTGGTAATAGAAGTAGTATTTGCCATGCACTGGGCTAGTAGTAATAGTAGTGGTAGTAGCAGCACGAGAAGTGGCTGCAGCAGCAGGAGTAGTAGCACCATATATTCCCTGCAGAGGGCCAGTAGTAGTAGTAGCAGTAGCAGCAATTGAAGTAGTAGTAGTAGATTTGCCATGCAGTGGACTGCTAGTAGTAGCAGTAGTAGTAGAGTTAGCATCAGCAATAGAAGTGGCATCAGCAGCAGTAATAGTACCAGCAGATTTGTCCTGCAGTGGGCCAGTAGTGATAATAGAAGTAGCAGCCATAGCAGTAGTAGTAGTAGATTTGCCATACACAGGGCTAGTAGTATTGATACTAGTAGTAGAAGTAGTAGCAGCATCAGGAGGAGGAGTAGTAGTATTTTCAATGCACTGGACTACTAGTAGTAGCAGTAGTAGTAGCACTTGTACAAGCAGCAGCAGTAGTAGTAATAGTAGTAGTATTTGCCATGCATTGGGCTAGTAGTAGTAGTAATAGTGGTAGCAATAGCAGTAGAAGTGGCAGCAGCAGGAGTAATTGGAGCAGCATATTTGACTTGCAGTGGGCCAGGAATAGTAGTAGAAGTAGCAGGAACAGCAATAATAGTAGTATATTTGCCATGCACTGGGCTAGTAGTATTGATAGTTGTAGTAGCGGAAGTAGCAGCAGCAGCACTAGTAGTAATAGTAGTAGTATTTGCCATATACTAGATTACTAGCATTAGCAGTAGTAGTAACATTACTATTAGCAGCAGTAGCTGTTGTAGTAATAGTAGTAGAATTTGCCATGCACTGGACTACTAGTAGTAGCAGTAGTAGTAGCAATAGTAGAAGCAGCAGTCGTAGTAGTAGTGTTAATATTTGCCATGCACTGGGCTATTAGTAGTAGTAGTAGCAGCAGCACCTGTACAAGTAGCAGCAGCAGTAGTAGTAGCAGCAGTAGTAGTAATGGCAGCAGTGGTGGTAATAGTAGTAGTATTTGCCATGCACTGGCCTAGTAGTAGTAGTAGTAGTAGTAGTGGTAGAAACAGCAGTAGAAGTGGCATCAGCAGCAGTAATAGTGGCAGCATATTTGACCTGCAGAGGGCCAGAAATAGAAGTAGAAGAATCAGCAAGAGCAATAGTAGTAGCCGGCCCACGCTGCGTTAGGCGAAGCCCAACCGCAGACCGGGCCGGCCCTCCTGCCCGACAGCAGGTGGCCCGAAGCCAGTGGGAGCCAGCATTGTGTTGGTAAAGCCCCTTAGACCCAGCAACGCCACCCTTGCCCCCACGCCACCGTCCGAGCTCAGGACCCCGCCCCAGGTGGCCGGCAGGCCCGGGGAAGCGGCCTGGGCCCTCGATCCCGCTCCCGGCCCCGGCCATGGCGAAACGGCAGAGGGGCGGCTTTTTCCATATGGAGCTGTGGAGAGACACCCTGGCAGACAGGTGGCGGCGCAGGGGCTGGGCTCCAGTGGGGGCGGCCAGGTGCAGGTCGAGGGGCTCGCGGGCCGCACGGACGGCCCCCGGGTCCGCGGCCACGTCTGGTTTCCGTCAGGCCACCCCCGGAGCGTCTGGTGTGCCTCTGCCTTCCAGGGACGCCTTCTGGCCGCCTGGCCGGTCAGGCAGGCGGGGAGCGCCTCATAAGACGCTTGCTGTGGTGGGAGGGGTCTGAGGAGGTGGGGCTTGCAGCTGTACCCGGCGGGGGGCGGAGATAGCCGCGAATGGTCTTCCCTAGAGGTCTCCCATCCAAGTTCTAACCAGGCCCGACCCAGCTTAGCTTCCGCGATCACGGCGAGATCGGGCCCTTGTAGGCTGGTTTGGCAGTAGATGCCGGCGGCGTCGCGGGCTGCCTCTTGAGGCGCAGCTTACCAGGCGCTTGGGCCTTACAATCAGCCCAGCGGCCCGCCCGTCCCGGCAGGGACCCGCCGCCTGCCTAGGCCGGGGAACGGAGGTCTCAGGCACCTGGGGGTGGCGGAGGTGTTGGCGACCACCCAGCCCAGGGCGGGCGGGAGCCAGCAAACTTTTCGGCGCTTGGCGCACCGCCCCAGATCCCGCAGGCCGCTCACGGGGAAGTGGCCCAGGAGGCTTCCGGGCCCGGGGACCGCGGTCCCTTGGGCATCCCACCTGCCCGCCCACGCCTCGCTAGGCGCAGCTCAGACGCAGACCGGGCCGGACCTCCTGCCCGACAGAAGCTGGCCCGAAGCCACTGGGAGCCACCATTGAGTTGGCACGGCCCCTGTGACCCAGCCACGCCACCCTCGCCCCCACACCACCGTCCGAACTCAGGACCCCGCCCCAGGTGGCCGGCAGGCCCGGGGAAGCGGCCTGGGCACTCGACCCCGCTCCCGCGCCCGGCCATGGTGAAACGGCGGAGGGGCGGCTTTTTCCTGTATGGCGCTGTGGAGAGCCAGCCCGGCAGACAGGTGGCGGCGCCAGGGCTGGGCTCCAGTGGGGGCGGCCAGGTGCAGGTCGAGGGGCTCGCGGGCCGCACGGACGGCCCCCGGGTCCGCGGCCACGTCTGGTTTCCGTCAGGCCACCCCCGGAGCGTCTGGTGTGCCTCTGCCTTCCAGGGACGCCTTCTGGCCGCCTGGCCGGTCAGGCAGGCGGGGAGCGCCTCATAAGACGCTTGCTGTGGTGGGAGGGGCCTGAGGAGGTGGGGCTTGCAGCTGTACCCGGCGGGGGGCGGAGATAGCCGCGAACGCCGCGGGCGCCATGAGGAGAAGGCGGAGCGGGAGGCAAAAAGCCTAGAACACCCGGTCTTCCCTAGAGGTCTCCCATCAAAGTTCTAACCAGGCCCGACCCAGCTTAGCTTCCGCGATCACGGCGAGATCGGGCCCTTTTAGGCTGGTTTGGCAGTAGATGCCGGCGGCGTCGCGGGCTGCCTCTTGAGGCGCAGCTTAGCGGGCGCTTGGGCCTTACCGCCAGCCCAGCGGCCCGCCCGTCCCGGCAGGGCCCCGCCGCCCGCCTAGGCCGGGGAACGGAGGTAGCAGCAGCAGTAGAAGTAGCAGCAGTAGTGGTAATAGAAGTAGTATTTGCCATGCACTGGGCTAGTAGTAATAGTAGTGGTAGTAGCAGCACGAGAAGTGGCTGCAGCAGCAGGAGTAGTAGCACCATATATTCCCTGCAGAGGGCCAGTAGTAGTAGTAGCAGTAGCAGCAATTGAAGTAGTAGTAGTAGATTTGCCATGCAGTGGACTGCTAGTAGTAGCAGTAGTAGTAGAGTTAGCATCAGCAATAGAAGTGGCATCAGCAGCAGTAATAGTACCAGCAGATTTGTCCTGCAGTGGGCCAGTAGTGATAATAGAAGTAGCAGCCATAGCAGTAGTAGTAGTAGATTTGCCATACACAGGGCTAGTAGTATTGATACTAGTAGTAGAAGTAGTAGCAGCATCAGGAGGAGGAGTAGTAGTATTTTCAATGCACTGGACTACTAGTAGTAGCAGTAGTAGTAGCACTTGTACAAGCAGCAGCAGTAGTAGTAATAGTAGTAGTATTTGCCATGCATTGGGCTAGTAGTAGTAGTAATAGTGGTAGCAATAGCAGTAGAAGTGGCAGCAGCAGGAGTAATTGGAGCAGCATATTTGACTTGCAGTGGGCCAGGAATAGTAGTAGAAGTAGCAGGAACAGCAATAATAGTAGTATATTTGCCATGCACTGGGCTAGTAGTATTGATAGTTGTAGTAGCGGAAGTAGCAGCAGCAGCACTAGTAGTAATAGTAGTAGTATTTGCCATATACTAGATTACTAGCATTAGCAGTAGTAGTAACATTACTATTAGCAGCAGTAGCTGTTGTAGTAATAGTAGTAGAATTTGCCATGCACTGGACTACTAGTAGTAGCAGTAGTAGTAGCAATAGTAGAAGCAGCAGTCGTAGTAGTAGTGTTAATATTTGCCATGCACTGGGCTATTAGTAGTAGTAGTAGCAGCAGCACCTGTACAAGTAGCAGCAGCAGTAGTAGTAGCAGCAGTAGTAGTAATGGCAGCAGTGGTGGTAATAGTAGTAGTATTTGCCATGCACTGGCCTAGTAGTAGTAGTAGTAGTAGTAGTGGTAGAAACAGCAGTAGAAGTGGCATCAGCAGCAGTAATAGTGGCAGCATATTTGACCTGCAGAGGGCCAGAAATAGAAGTAGAAGAATCAGCAAGAGCAATAGTAGTAGCCGGCCCACGCTGCGTTAGGCGAAGCCCAACCGCAGACCGGGCCGGCCCTCCTGCCCGACAGCAGGTGGCCCGAAGCCAGTGGGAGCCAGCATTGTGTTGGTAAAGCCCCTTAGACCCAGCAACGCCACCCTTGCCCCCACGCCACCGTCCGAGCTCAGGACCCCGCCCCAGGTGGCCGGCAGGCCCGGGGAAGCGGCCTGGGCCCTCGATCCCGCTCCCGGCCCCGGCCATGGCGAAACGGCAGAGGGGCGGCTTTTTCCATATGGAGCTGTGGAGAGACACCCTGGCAGACAGGTGGCGGCGCAGGGGCTGGGCTCCAGTGGGGGCGGCCAGGTGCAGGTCGAGGGGCTCGCGGGCCGCACGGACGGCCCCCGGGTCCGCGGCCACGTCTGGTTTCCGTCAGGCCACCCCCGGAGCGTCTGGTGTGCCTCTGCCTTCCAGGGACGCCTTCTGGCCGCCTGGCCGGTCAGGCAGGCGGGGAGCGCCTCATAAGACGCTTGCTGTGGTGGGAGGGGTCTGAGGAGGTGGGGCTTGCAGCTGTACCCGGCGGGGGGAGGAGATAGCCGCGAACGGTCTTCCCTAGAGGTCTCCCATCCAAGTTCTAACCAGGCCCGACCCAGCTTAGCTTCCGCGATCACGGCGAGATCGGGCCCTTGTAGGCTGGTTTGGCAGTAGATGCCGGCGGCGTCGCGGGCTGCCTCTTGAGGCGCAGCTTACCAGGCGCTTGGGCCTTACAATCAGCCCAGCGGCCCGCCCGTCCCGGCAGGGACCCGCCGCCTGCCTAGGCCGGGGAACGGAGGTCTCAGGCACCTGGGGGTGGCGGAGGTGTTGGCGACCACCCAGCCCAGGGCGGGCGGGAGCCAGCAAACTTTTCGGCGCTTGGCGCACCGCCCCAGATCCCGCAGGCCGCTCACGGGGAAGTGGCCCAGGAGGCTTCCGGGCCCGGGGACCGCGGTCCCTTGGGCATCCCACCTGCCCGCCCACGCCTCGCTAGGCGCAGCTCAGACGCAGACCGGGCCGGACCTCCTGCCCGACAGAAGCTGGCCCGAAGCCACTGGGAGCCACCATTGAGTTGGCACGGCCCCTGTGACCCAGCCACGCCACCCTCGCCCCCACACCACCGTCCGAACTCAGGACCCCGCCCCAGGTGGCCGGCAGGCCCGGGGAAGCGGCCTGGGCACTCGACCCCGCTCCCGCGCCCGGCCATGGTGAAACGGCGGAGGGGCGGCTTTTTCCTGTATGGCGCTGTGGAGAGCCAGCCCGGCAGACAGGTGGCGGCGCCAGGGCTGGGCTCCAGTGGGGGCGGCCAGGTGCAGGTCGAGGGGCTCGCGGGCCGCACGGACGGCCCCCGGGTCCGCGGCCACGTCTGGTTTCCGTCAGGCCACCCCCGGAGCGTCTGGTGTGCCTCTGCCTTCCAGGGACGCCTTCTGGCCGCCTGGCCGGTCAGGCAGGCGGGGAGCGCCTCATAAGACGCTTGCTGTGGTGGGAGGGGTCTGAGGAGGTGGGGCTTGCAGCTGTACCCGGCGGGGGGCGGAGATAGCCGCGAACGCCGCGGGCGCCAAGAGGAGAAGGCGGAGAGGGAGGCAAAAAGCCTAGAACACCCGGTCTTCCCTAGAGGTCTCCCATCCAAGTTCTAACCAGGCCCGACCCAGCTTAGCTTCCGCGATCACGGCGAGATCGGGCCCTTGTAGGCTGGTTTGGCAGTAGATGCCGGCGGCGTCGCGGGCTGCCTCTTGAGGCGCAGCTTAGCAGGCGCTTGGGCCTTACCGTCAGCCCAGCGGCCCGCCCGTCCCGGCAGGGCCCCGCCGCCTGCCTAGGCCGGGGAACGGAGGTCTCGGGCACCTGGGGGTGGCGGAGGTGTTGGCGACCACCCAGCCCAGGGCGGGCGGGAGCCAGCAAACTTTTCGGCGCTTGGCGCACCGCCCCAGATCCCGCAGGCCGCTCACGGGGAAGTGGCCCAGGAGGCTTCCGGGCCCGGGGACCGCGGTCCCTTGGGCATCCCACCTGCCCGCCCACGCTGCGCTAGGCGCAGCTCAGACGCAGACCGGACCGGCCCTCCTGCCCGACAGAAGCTGGCCCGAAGCCACTGGGAGCCACCATTGAGTTGGCACGGCCCCTGTGACCCAGCCACGCCACCCTCGCCCCCACACCACCGTCCGAACTCAGGACCCCGCCCCAGGTGGCCGGCAGGCCCGGGGAAGTGGCCTGGGCCCTCGACCCCGCTCCCGCGCCCGGCCATGGTGAAACGGCGGAGGGGCGGCTTTTTCCGTATGGAGCTGTGGAGAGACACCCCGGCAGACAGGTGGCGGCGCCGGGGCTGGGCTCCAGGGGGGGCGGCCAGGTGCAGGTCGAGGGGCTCGCGGGCCGCACGGACGGCCCCCGGGTCCGCGGCCACGTCTGGTTTCCGTCAGGCCACCCCCGGAGCGTCTGGTGTGCCTCTGCCTTCCAGGGACGCCTTCTGGCCGCCTGGCCAGTCAGGCAGGCGGGGAGCGCCTCATAAGACGCTTGCTGTGGTGGGAGGGGTCTGAGGAGGTGGGGCTTGCAGCTGTACCCGGCGGGGGGCGGAGATAGCCGCGAACGCCGCGGGCGCCAAGAGGAGAAGGCGGAGCGGGAGGCAAAAAGCCTAGAACACCCGGTCTTCCCTAGAGGTCTCCCATCCAAGTTCTAACCAGGCCCGACCCAGCTTAGATTCCGCGATCACGGCGAGATCGGGCCCTTGTAGGCTGGTTTGGCAGTAGATGCCGGCGGCGTCGCGGGCTGCCTCTTGAGGCGCAGCTTAGCAGGCGCTTGGGCCTTACCGTCAGCCCAGCGGCCCGCCCGTCCCGGCAGGGCCCCGCCGCCTGCCTAGGCCGGGGAACGGAGGTCTCGGGCACCTGGGGGTGGCGGAGGTGTTGGCGACCACCCAGCCCAGGGCGGGCGGGAGCCAGCAAACTTTTCGGCGCTTGGCGCACCGCCGCAGATCCCGCAGGCCGCTCACGGGGAAGTGGCCCAGGAGGCTTCCGGGCCCGGGGACCGCGGTCCCTTGGGCATCCCACCTGCCCGCCCACGCTGCGCTAGGCGCAGCTCAGACGCAGACCGGACCGGCCCTCCTGCCCGACAGAAGCTGGCCCGAAGCCACTGGGAGCCACCATTGAGTTGGCACGGCCCCTGTGACCCAGCCACGCCACCCTCGCCCCCACACCACCGTCCGAACTCAGGACCCCGCCCCAGGTGGCCGGCAGGCCCGGGGAAGCGGCCTGGGCCCTCGACCCCGTTCCCGTGCCCGGCCATGGTGAAACGGCGGAGGGGCGGCTTTTTCCGTATGGAGCTGTGGAGAGACACCCCGGCAGACAGGTGGCGGCGCCGGGGCTGGGCTCCAGGGGGGGCGGCCAGGTGCAGGTCGAGGGGCTCGCGGGCCGCACGGACGGCCCCCGGGTCCGCGGCCACGTCTGGTTTCCGTCAGGCCACCCCCGGAGCGTCTGGTGTGCCTCTGCCTTCCAGGGACGCCTTCTGGCCGCCTGGCCGGTCAGGCAGGCGGGGAGCGCCTCATAAGACGCTTGCTGTGGTGGGAGGGGCCTGAGGAGGTGGGGCTTGCAGCTGTACCCGGCGGGGGGCGGAGATAGCCGCGAACGCCGCGGGCGCCAAGAGGAGAAGGCGGAGCGGGAGGCAAAAAGCCTAGAACACCCGGTCTTCCCTAGAGGTCTCCCATCAAAGTTCTAACCAGGCCCGACCCAGCTTAGCTTCCGCGATCACGGCGAGATCGGGCCCTTTTAGGCTGGTTTGGCAGTAGATGCCGGCGGCGTCGCGGGCTGCCTCTTGAGGCGCAGCTTAGCGGGCGCTTGGGCCTTACCGCCAGCCCAGCGGCCCGCCCGTCCCGGCAGGGCCCCGCCGCCCGCCTAGGCCGGGGAACGGAGGTAGCAGCAGCAGTAGAAGTAGCAGCAGTAGTGGTAATAGAAGTAGTATTTGCCATGCACTGGGCTAGTAGTAATAGTAGTGGTAGTAGCAGCACGAGAAGTGGCTGCAGCAGCAGGAGTAGTAGCACCATATATTCCCTGCAGAGGGCCAGTAGTAGTAGTAGCAGTAGCAGCAATTGAAGTAGTAGTAGTAGATTTGCCATGCAGTGGACTGCTAGTAGTAGCAGTAGTAGTAGAGTTAGCATCAGCAATAGAAGTGGCATCAGCAGCAGTAATAGTACCAGCAGATTTGTCCTGCAGTGGGCCAGTAGTGATAATAGAAGTAGCAGCCATAGCAGTAGTAGTAGTAGATTTGCCATACACAGGGCTAGTAGTATTGATACTAGTAGTAGAAGTAGTAGCAGCATCAGGAGGAGGAGTAGTAGTATTTTCAATGCACTGGACTACTAGTAGTAGCAGTAGTAGTAGCACTTGTACAAGCAGCAGCAGTAGTAGTAATAGTAGTAGTATTTGCCATGCATTGGGCTAGTAGTAGTAGTAATAGTGGTAGCAATAGCAGTAGAAGTGGCAGCAGCAGGAGTAATTGGAGCAGCATATTTGACTTGCAGTGGGCCAGGAATAGTAGTAGAAGTAGCAGGAACAGCAATAATAGTAGTATATTTGCCATGCACTGGGCTAGTAGTATTGATAGTTGTAGTAGCGGAAGTAGCAGCAGCAGCACTAGTAGTAATAGTAGTAGTATTTGCCATATACTAGATTACTAGCATTAGCAGTAGTAGTAACATTACTATTAGCAGCAGTAGCTGTTGTAGTAATAGTAGTAGAATTTGCCATGCACTGGACTACTAGTAGTAGCAGTAGTAGTAGCAATAGTAGAAGCAGCAGTCGTAGTAGTAGTGTTAATATTTGCCATGCACTGGGCTATTAGTAGTAGTAGTAGCAGCAGCACCTGTACAAGTAGCAGCAGCAGTAGTAGTAGCAGCAGTAGTAGTAATGGCAGCAGTGGTGGTAATAGTAGTAGTATTTGCCATGCACTGGCCTAGTAGTAGTAGTAGTAGTAGTAGTGGTAGAAACAGCAGTAGAAGTGGCATCAGCAGCAGTAATAGTGGCAGCATATTTGACCTGCAGAGGGCCAGAAATAGAAGTAGAAGAATCAGCAAGAGCAATAGTAGTAGCCGGCCCACGCTGCGTTAGGCGAAGCCCAACCGCAGACCGGGCCGGCCCTCCTGCCCGACAGCAGGTGGCCCGAAGCCAGTGGGAGCCAGCATTGTGTTGGTAAAGCCCCTTAGACCCAGCAACGCCACCCTTGCCCCCACGCCACCGTCCGAGCTCAGGACCCCGCCCCAGGTGGCCGGCAGGCCCGGGGAAGCGGCCTGGGCCCTCGATCCCGCTCCCGGCCCCGGCCATGGCGAAACGGCAGAGGGGCGGCTTTTTCCATATGGAGCTGTGGAGAGACACCCTGGCAGACAGGTGGCGGCGCAGGGGCTGGGCTCCAGTGGGGGCGGCCAGGTGCAGGTCGAGGGGCTCGCGGGCCGCACGGACGGCCCCCGGGTCCGCGGCCACGTCTGGTTTCCGTCAGGCCACCCCCGGAGCGTCTGGTGTGCCTCTGCCTTCCAGGGACGCCTTCTGGCCGCCTGGCCGGTCAGGCAGGCGGGGAGCGCCTCATAAGACGCTTGCTGTGGTGGGAGGGGTCTGAGGAGGTGGGGCTTGCAGCTGTACCCGGCGGGGGGAGGAGATAGCCGCGAACGGTCTTCCCTAGAGGTCTCCCATCCAAGTTCTAACCAGGCCCGACCCAGCTTAGCTTCCGCGATCACGGCGAGATCGGGCCCTTGTAGGCTGGTTTGGCAGTAGATGCCGGCGGCGTCGCGGGCTGCCTCTTGAGGCGCAGCTTACCAGGCGCTTGGGCCTTACAATCAGCCCAGCGGCCCGCCCGTCCCGGCAGGGACCCGCCGCCTGCCTAGGCCGGGGAACGGAGGTCTCAGGCACCTGGGGGTGGCGGAGGTGTTGGCGACCACCCAGCCCAGGGCGGGCGGGAGCCAGCAAACTTTTCGGCGCTTGGCGCACCGCCCCAGATCCCGCAGGCCGCTCACGGGGAAGTGGCCCAGGAGGCTTCCGGGCCCGGGGACCGCGGTCCCTTGGGCATCCCACCTGCCCGCCCACGCCTCGCTAGGCGCAGCTCAGACGCAGACCGGGCCGGACCTCCTGCCCGACAGAAGCTGGCCCGAAGCCACTGGGAGCCACCATTGAGTTGGCACGGCCCCTGTGACCCAGCCACGCCACCCTCGCCCCCACACCACCGTCCGAACTCAGGACCCCGCCCCAGGTGGCCGGCAGGCCCGGGGAAGCGGCCTGGGCACTCGACCCCGCTCCCGCGCCCGGCCATGGTGAAACGGCGGAGGGGCGGCTTTTTCCTGTATGGCGCTGTGGAGAGCCAGCCCGGCAGACAGGTGGCGGCGCCAGGGCTGGGCTCCAGTGGGGGCGGCCAGGTGCAGGTCGAGGGGCTCGCGGGCCGCACGGACGGCCCCCGGGTCCGCGGCCACGTCTGGTTTCCGTCAGGCCACCCCCGGAGCGTCTGGTGTGCCTCTGCCTTCCAGGGACGCCTTCTGGCCGCCTGGCCGGTCAGGCAGGCGGGGAGCGCCTCATAAGACGCTTGCTGTGGTGGGAGGGGTCTGAGGAGGTGGGGCTTGCAGCTGTACCCGGCGGGGGGCGGAGATAGCCGCGAACGCCGCGGGCGCCAAGAGGAGAAGGCGGAGAGGGAGGCAAAAAGCCTAGAACACCCGGTCTTCCCTAGAGGTCTCCCATCCAAGTTCTAACCAGGCCCGACCCAGCTTAGCTTCCGCGATCACGGCGAGATCGGGCCCTTGTAGGCTGGTTTGGCAGTAGATGCCGGCGGCGTCGCGGGCTGCCTCTTGAGGCGCAGCTTAGCAGGCGCTTGGGCCTTACCGTCAGCCCAGCGGCCCGCCCGTCCCGGCAGGGCCCCGCCGCCTGCCTAGGCCGGGGAACGGAGGTCTCGGGCACCTGGGGGTGGCGGAGGTGTTGGCGACCACCCAGCCCAGGGCGGGCGGGAGCCAGCAAACTTTTCGGCGCTTGGCGCACCGCCCCAGATCCCGCAGGCCGCTCAAGGGGAAGTGGCCCAGGAGGCTTCCGGGCCCGGGGACCGCGGTCCCTTGGGCATCCCACCTGCCCGCCCACGCTGCGCTAGGCGCAGCTCAGACGCAGACCGGACCGGCCCTCCTGCCCGACAGAAGCTGGCCCGAAGCCACTGGGAGCCACCATTGAGTTGGCACGGCCCCTGTGACCCAGCCACGCCACCCTCGCCCCCACACCACCGTCCGAACTCAGGACCCCGCCCCAGGTGGCCGGCAGGCCCGGGGAAGTGGCCTGGGCCCTCGACCCCGCTCCCGCGCCCGGCCATGGTGAAACGGCGGAGGGGCGGCTTTTTCCGTATGGAGCTGTGGAGAGACACCCCGGCAGACAGGTGGCGGCGCCGGGGCTGGGCTCCAGGGGGGGCGGCCAGGTGCAGGTCGAGGGGCTCGCGGGCCGCACGGACGGCCCCCGGGTCCGCGGCCACGTCTGGTTTCCGTCAGGCCACCCCCGGAGCGTCTGGTGTGCCTCTGCCTTCCAGGGACGCCTTCTGGCCGCCTGGCCAGTCAGGCAGGCGGGGAGCGCCTCATAAGACGCTTGCTGTGGTGGGAGGGGTCTGAGGAGGTGGGGCTTGCAGCTGTACCCGGCGGGGGGCGGAGATAGCCGCGAACGCCGCGGGCGCCAAGAGGAGAAGGCGGAGCGGGAGGCAAAAAGCCTAGAACACCCGGTCTTCCCTAGAGGTCTCCCATCCAAGTTCTAACCAGGCCCGACCCAGCTTAGATTCCGCGATCACGGCGAGATCGGGCCCTTGTAGGCTGGTTTGGCAGTAGATGCCGGCGGCGTCGCGGGCTGCCTCTTGAGGCGCAGCTTAGCAGGCGCTTGGGCCTTACCGTCAGCCCAGCGGCCCGCCCGTCCCGGCAGGGCCCCGCCGCCTGCCTAGGCCGGGGAACGGAGGTCTCGGGCACCTGGGGGTGGCGGAGGTGTTGGCGACCACCCAGCCCAGGGCGGGCGGGAGCCAGCAAACTTTTCGGCGCTTGGCGCACCGCCGCAGATCCCGCAGGCCGCTCACGGGGAAGTGGCCCAGGAGGCTTCCGGGCCCGGGGACCGCGGTCCCTTGGGCATCCCACCTGCCCGCCCACGCTGCGCTAGGCGCAGCTCAGACGCAGACCGGACCGGCCCTCCTGCCCGACAGAAGCTGGCCCGAAGCCACTGGGAGCCACCATTGAGTTGGCACGGCCCCTGTGACCCAGCCACGCCACCCTCGCCCCCACACCACCGTCCGAACTCAGGACCCCGCCCCAGGTGGCCGGCAGGCCCGGGGAAGCGGCCTGGGCCCTCGACCCCGTTCCCGTGCCCGGCCATGGTGAAACGGCGGAGGGGCGGCTTTTTCCGTATGGAGCTGTGGAGAGACACCCCGGCAGACAGGTGGCGGCGCCGGGGCTGGGCTCCAGGGGGGGCGGCCAGGTGCAGGTCGAGGGGCTCGCGGGCCGCACGGACGGCCCCCGGGTCCGCGGCCACGTCTGGTTTCCGTCAGGCCACCCCCGGAGCGTCTGGTGTGCCTCTGCCTTCCAGGGACGCCTTCTGGCCGCCTGGCCGGTCAGGCAGGCAGGGAGCGCCCCATCAGACGCTTGCTGTGGTGGGAGGGGCCTGAGCAGGTGGGGCTTGCATCTGTACCCGTCGGGGGCGGAGATAGCCGCGAACGCCGCGGACCCCAAAAGGAGAAGGCGGAGCGGGAGGCAAAAAGCCTAGAGCACCCGGTCTTCCCTAGAGGTCTCCCATCCAAGTTCTAACCAGGCCCGACCCTGCTTAGCTTCCGCGATCGCGGCGAGATCGGGCCCTTGTAGGCTGGTTTGGCAGTAGATGCCGGCGGGGTCGCGGGCTGCCTCTTGAGGCGCAGCTTAGCGGGCGCTTGGGCCTTACCGCCAGCCCAGCGGCCCGCCCGTCCCGGCAGGGCCCCGCCGCCCGCCTAGGCCGGGGAACGGAGGTAGCAGCAGCAGTAGAAGTAGCAGCAGTAGTGGTAATAGAAGTAGTATTTGCCATGCACTGGGCTAGTAGTAATAGTAGTGGTAGTAGCAGCACGAGAAGTGGCTGCAGCAGCAGGAGTAGTAGCACCATATATTCCCTGCAGAGGGCCAGTAGTAGTAGTAGCATTAGCAGCAATTGAAGTAGTAGTAGTAGATTTGCCATGCAGTGGACTGCTAGTAGTAGCAGTAGTAGTAGAGTTAGCATCAGCAATAGAAGTGGCATCAGCAGCAGTAATAGTACCAGCAGATTTGTCCTGCAGTGGGCCAGTAGTGATAATAGAAGTAGCAGCCATAGCAGTAGTAGTAGTAGATTTGCCATACACAGGGCTAGTAGTATTGATACTAGTAGTAGAAGTAGTAGCAGCATCAGGAGGAGGAGTAGTAGTATTTTCAATGCACTGGACTACTAGTAGTAGCAGTAGTAGTAGCACTTGTACAAGCAGCAGCAGTAGTAGTAATAGTAGTAGTATTTGCCATGCATTGGGCTAGTAGTAGTAGTAATAGTGGTAGCAATAGCAGTAGAAGTGGCAGCAGCAGGAGTAATTGGAGCAGCATATTTGACTTGCAGTGGGCCAGGAATAGTAGTAGAAGTAGCAGGAACAGCAATAATAGTAGTATATTTGCCATGCACTGGGCTAGTAGTATTGATAGTTGTAGTAGCGGAAGTAGCAGCAGCAGCACTAGTAGTAATAGTAGTAGTATTTGCCATATACTAGATTACTAGCATTAGCAGTAGTAGTAACATTACTATTAGCAGCAGTAGCTGTTGTAGTAATAGTAGTAGAATTTGCCATGCACTGGACTACTAGTAGTAGCAGTAGTAGTAGCAATAGTAGAAGCAGCAGTAGTAGTAGTAGTGTTAATATTTGCCATGCACTGGGCTATTAGTAGAAGTAGTAGCAGCAGCACCTGTACAAGTAGCAGCAGCAGTAGTAGTAGCAGCAGTAGTAGCAATGGCAGCAGTGGTGGTAATAGTAGTAGTATTTGCCATGCACTGAGCTAGTAGTAGTAGTAGTAGTAGTAGTGGTAGAAACAGCAGTAGAAGTGGCATCAGCAGCAGTAATAGTGGCAGCATATTTGACCTGCAGAGGGCCAGAAATAGAAGTAGAAGAATCAGCAAGAGCAATAGTAGTAGCCGGCCCACACTGCGTTAGGCGAAGCCCAACCGCAGACCGGGCCGGCCCTCCTGCCCGACAGCAGGTGGCCCGAAGCCAGTGGGAGCCAGCATTGTGTTGGTAAAGCCCCTTAGACCCAGCAACGCCACCCTTGCCCCCACGCCACCGTCCGAGCTCAGGACCCCGCCCCAGGTGGCCGGCAGGCCCGGGGAAGCGGCCTGGGCCCTCGATCCCGCTCCCGGCCCCGGCCATGGCGAAACGGCGGAGGGGCGGCTTTTTCCGTATGGAGCTGTGGAGAGACACCCCGGCAGACAGGTGGCGGCGCAGGGGCTGGGCTCCAGTGGGGGTGGCCAGGTGCAGGTCGAGGGGCTCGCGGGCCGCACGGACGGCCCCCGGGTCCGCGGCCACGTCTGGTTTCCGTCAGGCCACCCCCGGAGCATCTGGTGTGTCTCCGCCTTCCAGGGACGCCTTCTGGCCGCCTGGCCGCTCAGGCAGGCAGGGAGCGCCCCATCAGACGCTTGCTGTGGTGGGAGGGGCCTGAGCAGGTGGGGCTTGCATCTGTACCCGGCGGGGGCGGAGATAGCCGCGAACGCCGCGGACCCCAAAAGGAGAAGGCGGAGCGGGAGGCAAAAAGCCTAGAGCACCCGGTCTTCCCTAGAGGTCTCCCATCCAAGTTCTAACCAGGCCCGACCCTGCTTAGCTTCCGCGATCGCGGCGAGATCGGGCCCTTGTAGGCTGGTTTGGCAGTAGATGCCGGCGGGGTCGCGGGCTGCCTCTTGAGGCGCAGCTTAGCGGGCGCTTGGGCCTTACCGCCAGCCCAGCGGCCCGCCCGTCCCGGCAGGGCCCCGCCGCCCGCCTAGGCCGGGGAACGGAGGTAGCAGCAGCAGTAGAAGTAGCAGCAGTAGTGGTAATAGAAGTAGTATTTGCCATGCACTGGGCTAGTAGTAATAGTAGTGGTAGTAGCAGCACGAGAAGTGGCTGCAGCAGCAGGAGTAGTAGCACCATATATTCCCTGCAGAGGGCCAGTAGTAGTAGTAGCAGTAGCAGCAATTGAAGTAGTAGTAGTAGATTTGCCATGCAGTGGACTGCTAGTAGTAGCAGTAGTAGTAGAGTTAGCATCAGCAATAGAAGTGGCATCAGCAGCAGTAATAGTACCAGCAGATTTGTCCTGCAGTGGGCCAGTAGTGATAATAGAAGTAGCAGCCATAGCAGTAGTAGTAGTAGATTTGCCATACACAGGGCTAGTAGTATTGATACTAGTAGTAGAAGTAGTAGCAGCATCAGGAGGAGGAGTAGTAGTATTTTCAATGCACTGGACTACTAGTAGTAGCAGTAGTAGTAGCACTTGTACAAGCAGCAGCAGTAGTAGTAATAGTAGTAGTATTTGCCATGCATTGGGCTAGTAGTAGTAGTAATAGTGGTAGCAATAGCAGTAGAAGTGGCAGCAGCAGGAGTAATTGGAGCAGCATATTTGACTTGCAGTGGGCCAGGAATAGTAGTAGAAGTAGCAGGAACAGCAATAATAGTAGTATATTTGCCATGCACTGGGCTAGTAGTATTGATAGTTGTAGTAGCGGAAGTAGCAGCAGCAGCACTAGTAGTAATAGTAGTAGTATTTGCCATATACTAGATTACTAGCATTAGCAGTAGTAGTAACATTACTATTAGCAGCAGTAGCTGTTGTAGTAATAGTAGTAGAATTTGCCATGCACTGGACTACTAGTAGTAGCAGTAGTAGTAGCAATAGTAGAAGCAGCAGTAGTAGTAGTAGTGTTAATATTTGCCATGCACTGGGCTATTAGTAGAAGTAGTAGCAGCAGCACCTGTACAAGTAGCAGCAGCAGTAGTAGTAGCAGCAGTAGTAGCAATGGCAGCAGTGGTGGTAATAGTAGTAGTATTTGCCATGCACTGAGCTAGTAGTAGTAGTAGTAGTAGTAGTGGTAGAAACAGCAGTAGAAATGGCATCAGCAGCAGTAATAGTGGCAGCATATTTGACCTGCAGAGGGCCAGAAATAGAAGTAGAAGAATCAGCAAGAGCAATAGTAGTAGCCGGCCCACACTGCGTTAGGCGAAGCCCAACCGCAGACCGGGCCGGCCCTCCTGCCCGACAGCAGGTGGCCCGAAGCCAGTGGGAGCCAGCATTGTGTTGGTAAAGCCCCTTAGACCCAGCAACGCCACCCTTGCCCCCACGCCACCGTCCGAGGTCAGGACCCCGCCCCAGGTGGCCGGCAGGCCCGGGGAAGCGGCCTGGGCCCTCGATCCCGCTCCCGGCCCCGGCCATGGCGAAACGGCGGAGGGGCGGCTTTTTCCGTATGGAGCTGTGGAGAGACACCCCGGCAGACAGGTGGCGGCGCAGGGGCTGGGCTCCAGTGGGGGTGGCCAGGTGCAGGTCGAGGGGCTCGCGGGCCGCACGGACGGCCCCCGGGTCCGCGGCCACGTCTGGTTTCCGTCAGGCCACCCCCGGAGCATCTGGTGTGTCTCCGCCTTCCAGGGACGCCTTCTGGCCGCCTGGCCGCTCAGGCAGGCAGGGAGCGCCCCATCAGACGCTTGCTGTGGTGGGAGGGGCCTGAGCAGGTGGGGCTTGCATCTGTACCCGGCGGGGGCGGAGATAGCCGCGAACGCCGCGGACCCCAAAAGGAGAAGGCGGAGCGGGAGGCAAAAAGCCTAGAGCACCCGGTCTTCCCTAGAGGTCTCCCATCCAAGTTCTAACCAGGCCCGACCCTGCTTAGCTTCCGCGATCGCGGCGAGATCGGGCCCTTGTAGGCTGGTTTGGCAGTAGATGCCGGCGGGGTCGCGGGCTGCCTCTTGAGGCGCAGCTTAGCGGGCGCTTGGGCCTTACCGCCAGCCCAGCGGCCCGCCCGTCCCGGCAGGGCCCCGCCGCCCGCCTAGGCCGGGGAACGGAGGTAGCAGCAGCAGTAGAAGTAGCAGCAGTAGTGGTAATAGAAGTAGTATTTGCCATGCACTGGGCTAGTAGTAATAGTAGTGGTAGTAGCAGCACGAGAAGTGGCTGCAGCAGCAGGAGTAGTAGCACCATATATTCCCTGCAGAGGGCCAGTAGTAGTAGTAGCAGTAGCAGCAATTGAAGTAGTAGTAGTAGATTTGCCATGCAGTGGACTGCTAGTAGTAGCAGTAGTAGTAGAGTTAGCATCAGCAATAGAAGTGGCATCAGCAGCAGTAATAGTACCAGCAGATTTGTCCTGCAGTGGGCCAGTAGTGATAATAGAAGTAGCAGCCATAGCAGTAGTAGTAGTAGATTTGCCATACACAGGGCTAGTAGTATTGATACTAGTAGTAGAAGTAGTAGCAGCATCAGGAGGAGGAGTAGTAGTATTTTCAATGCACTGGACTACTAGTAGTAGCAGTAGTAGTAGCACTTGTACAAGCAGCAGCAGTAGTAGTAATAGTAGTAGTATTTGCCATGCATTGGGCTAGTAGTAGTAGTAATAGTGGTAGCAATAGCAGTAGAAGTGGCAGCAGCAGGAGTAATTGGAGCAGCATATTTGACTTGCAGTGGGCCAGGAATAGTAGTAGAAGTAGCAGGAACAGCAATAATAGTAGTATATTTGCCATGCACTGGGCTAGTAGTATTGATAGTTGTAGTAGCGGAAGTAGCAGCAGCAGCACTAGTAGTAATAGTAGTAGTATTTGCCATATACTAGATTACTAGCATTAGCAGTAGTAGTAACATTACTATTAGCAGCAGTAGCTGTTGTAGTAATAGTAGTAGAATTTGCCATGCACTGGACTACTAGTAGTAGCAGTAGTAGTAGCAATAGTAGAAGCAGCAGTAGTAGTAGTAGTGTTAATATTTGCCATGCACTGGGCTATTAGTAGTAGTAGTAGCAGCAGCACCTGTACAAGTAGCAGCAGCAGTAGTAGTAGCAGCAGTAGTAGTAATGGCAGCAGTGGTGGTAATAGTAGTAGTATTTGCCATGCACTGGCCTAGTAGTAGTAGTAGTAGTGGTAGAAACAGCAGTAGAAGTGGCATCAGCAGCAGTAATAGTGGCAGCATATTTGACCTGCAGAGGGCCAGAAATAGAAGTAGAAGAATCAGCAAGAGCAATAGTAGTAGCCGGCCCACGCTGCGTTAGGCGAAGCCCAACCGCAGACCGGGCCGGCCCTCCTGCCCGACAGCAGGTGGCCCGAAGCCAGTGAGAGCCAGCATTGTGTTGGTAAAGCCCCTTAGACCCAGCAACGCCACCCTTGCCCCCACGCCACCGTCCGAGCTCAGGACCCCGCCCCAGGTGGCCGGCAGGCCCGGGGAAGCGGCCTGGGCCCTCGATCCCGCTCCCGGCCCCGGCCATGGTGAAACGGCGGAGGGGCGGCTTTTTCCGTATGGAGCTGTGGAGAGACACCCCAGCAGACAGGTGGCGGCGCCGGGGCTGGGCTCCAGGGGGGGCGGCCAGGTGCAGGTCGAGGGGCTCGCGGGCCGCACGGACGGCCCCCGGGTCCGCGGCCACGTCTGGTTTCCGTCAGGCCACCCCCGGAGCGTCTGGTGTGCCTCAGCCTTCCAGGGACGCCTTCTGGCTGCCTGGCCGGTCAGGCAGGCGGGGAGCGCCTCATAAGACGCTTGCTGTGGTGGGAGGGGTCTGAGGAGGTGGGGCTTGCAGCTGTACCCGGCGGGGGGCGGAGATAGCCGCGAACGCCGCGGGCGCCAAGAGGAGAAGGCGGAGCGGGAGGCAAAAAGCCTAGAACACCCGGTCTTCCCTAGAGGTCTCCCATCCAAGTTCTAACCAGGCCCGACCCAGCTTAGCTTCCGCGATCACGGCGAGATCGGGCCCTTTTACGCTGGTTTGGCAGTAGATGCCGGCGGCGTCGCGGGCTGCCTCTTGAGGCGCAGCTTAGCGGGCGCTTGGGCCTTACCGCCAGCCCAGCGGCCCGCCCGACCCGGCAGGGCCCCGCCGCCCGCCTAGGCCGGGGAACGGAGGTAGCAGCAGCAGTAGAAGTAGCAGCAGTAGTGGTAATAGAAGTAGTATTTGCCATGCACTGGGCTAGTAGTAATAGTAGTGGTAGTAGCAGCACGAGAAGTGGCTGCAGCAGCAGGAGTAGTAGCACCATATATTCCCTGCAGAGGGCCAGTAGTAGTAGTAGCAGTAGCAGCAATTGAAGTAGTAGTAGTAGATTTGCCATGCAGTGGAGTGCTAGTAGTAGCAGTAGTAGTAGAGTTAGCATCAGCAATAGAAGTGGCATCAGCAGCAGTAATAGTACCAGCAGATTTGTCCTGCAGTGGGCCAGTAGTGATAATAGAAGTAGCAGCCATAGCAGTAGTAGTAGTAGATTTGCCATACACAGGGCTAGTAGTATTGATACTAGTAGTAGAAGTAGTAGCAGCATCAGGAGGAGGAGTAGTAGTATTTTCAATGCACTGGACTACTAGTAGTAGCAGTAGTAGTAGCACTTGTACAAGCAGCAGCAGTAGTAGTAATAGTAGTAGTATTTGCCATGCATTGGGCTAGTAGTAGTAGTAATAGTGGTAGCAATAGCAGTAGAAGTGGCAGCAGCAGGAGTAATTGGAGCAGCATATTTGACTTGCAGTGGGCCAGGAATAGTAGTAGAAGTAGCAGGAACAGCAATAATAGTAGTATATTTGCCATGCACTGGGCTAGTAGTATTGATAGTTGTAGTAGCGGAAGTAGCAGCAGCAGCACTAGTAGTAATAGTAGTAGTATTTGCCATATACTAGATTACTAGCATTAGCAGTAGTAGTAACATTACTATTAGCAGCAGTAGCTGTTGTAGTAATAGTAGTAGAATTTGCCATGCACTGGACTACTAGTAGTAGCAGTAGTAGTAGCAATAGTAGAAGCAGCAGTCGTAGTAGTAGTGTTAATATTTGCCATGCACTGGGCTATTAGTAGTAGTAGTAGCAGCAGCACCTGTACAAGTAGCAGCAGCAGTAGTAGTAGCAGCAGTAGTAGCAATGGCAGCAGTGGTGGTAATAGTAGTAGTATTTGCCATGCACTGAGCTAGTAGTAGTAGTAGTAGTAGTAGTGGTAGAAACAGCAGTAGAAATGGCATCAGCAGCAGTAATAGTGGCAGCATATTTGACCTGCAGAGGGCCAGAAATAGAAGTAGAAGAATCAGCAAGAGCAATAGTAGTAGCCGGCCCACACTGCGTTAGGCGAAGCCCAACCGCAGACCGGGCCGGCCCTCCTGCCCGACAGCAGGTGGCCCGAAGCCAGTGGGAGCCAGCATTGTGTTGGTAAAGCCCCTTAGACCCAGCAACGCCACCCTTGCCCCCACGCCACCGTCCGAGGTCAGGACCCCGCCCCAGGTGGCCGGCAGGCCCGGGGAAGCGGCCTGGGCCCTCGATCCCGCTCCCGGCCCCGGCCATGGCGAAACGGCGGAGGGGCGGCTTTTTCCGTATGGAGCTGTGGAGAGACACCCCGGCAGACAGGTGGCGGCGCAGGGGCTGGGCTCCAGTGGGGGTGGCCAGGTGCAGGTCGAGGGGCTCGCGGGCCGCACGGACGGCCCCCGGGTCCGCGGCCACGTCTGGTTTCCGTCAGGCCACCCCCGGAGCATCTGGTGTGTCTCCGCCTTCCAGGGACGCCTTCTGGCCGCCTGGCCGCTCAGGCAGGCAGGGAGCGCCCCATCAGACGCTTGCTGTGGTGGGAGGGGCCTGAGCAGGTGGGGCTTGCATCTGTACCCGGCGGGGGCGGAGATAGCCGCGAACGCCGCGGACCCCAAAAGGAGAAGGCGGAGCGGGAGGCAAAAAGCCTAGAGCACCCGGTCTTCCCTAGAGGTCTCCCATCCAAGTTCTAACCAGGCCCGACCCTGCTTAGCTTCCGCGATCGCGGCGAGATCGGGCCCTTGTAGGCTGGTTTGGCAGTAGATGCCGGCGGGGTCGCGGGCTGCCTCTTGAGGCGCAGCTTAGCGGGCGCTTGGGCCTTACCGCCAGCCCAGCGGCCCGCCCGTCCCGGCAGGGCCCCGCCGCCCGCCTAGGCCGGGGAACGGAGGTAGCAGCAGCAGTAGAAGTAGCAGCAGTAGTGGTAATAGAAGTAGTATTTGCCATGCACTGGGCTAGTAGTAATAGTAGTGGTAGTAGCAGCACGAGAAGTGGCTGCAGCAGCAGGAGTAGTAGCACCATATATTCCCTGCAGAGGGCCAGTAGTAGTAGTAGCAGTAGCAGCAATTGAAGTAGTAGTAGTAGATTTGCCATGCAGTGGACTGCTAGTAGTAGCAGTAGTAGTAGAGTTAGCATCAGCAATAGAAGTGGCATCAGCAGCAGTAATAGTACCAGCAGATTTGTCCTGCAGTGGGCCAGTAGTGATAATAGAAGTAGCAGCCATAGCAGTAGTAGTAGTAGATTTGCCATACACAGGGCTAGTAGTATTGATACTAGTAGTAGAAGTAGTAGCAGCATCAGGAGGAGGAGTAGTAGTATTTTCAATGCACTGGACTACTAGTAGTAGCAGTAGTAGTAGCACTTGTACAAGCAGCAGCAGTAGTAGTAATAGTAGTAGTATTTGCCATGCATTGGGCTAGTAGTAGTAGTAATAGTGGTAGCAATAGCAGTAGAAGTGGCAGCAGCAGGAGTAATTGGAGCAGCATATTTGACTTGCAGTGGGCCAGGAATAGTAGTAGAAGTAGCAGGAACAGCAATAATAGTAGTATATTTGCCATGCACTGGGCTAGTAGTATTGATAGTTGTAGTAGCGGAAGTAGCAGCAGCAGCACTAGTAGTAATAGTAGTAGTATTTGCCATATACTAGATTACTAGCATTAGCAGTAGTAGTAACATTACTATTAGCAGCAGTAGCTGTTGTAGTAATAGTAGTAGAATTTGCCATGCACTGGACTACTAGTAGTAGCAGTAGTAGTAGCAATAGTAGAAGCAGCAGTAGTAGTAGTAGTGTTAATATTTGCCATGCACTGGGCTATTAGTAGTAGTAGTAGCAGCAGCACCTGTACAAGTAGCAGCAGCAGTAGTAGTAGCAGCAGTAGTAGTAATGGCAGCAGTGGTGGTAATAGTAGTAGTATTTGCCATGCACTGGCCTAGTAGTAGTAGTAGTAGTGGTAGAAACAGCAGTAGAAGTGGCATCAGCAGCAGTAATAGTGGCAGCATATTTGACCTGCAGAGGGCCAGAAATAGAAGTAGAAGAATCAGCAAGAGCAATAGTAGTAGCCGGCCCACGCTGCGTTAGGCGAAGCCCAACCGCAGACCGGGCCGGCCCTCCTGCCCGACAGCAGGTGGCCCGAAGCCAGTGGGAGCCAGCATTGTGTTGGTAAAGCCCCTTAGACCCAGCAACGCCACCCTTGCCCCCACGCCACCGTCCGAGCTCAGGACCCCGCCCCAGGTGGCCGGCAGGCCCGGGGAAGCGGCCTGGGCCCTCGATCCCGCTCCCGGCCCCGGCCATGGTGAAACGGCGGAGGGGCGGCTTTTTCCGTATGGAGCTGTGGAGAGACACCCCGGCAGACAGGTGGCGGCGCCGGGGCTGGGCTCCAGGGGGGGCGGCCAGGTGCAGGTCGAGGGGCTCGCGGGCCGCACGGACGGCCCCCGGGTCCGCGGCCACGTCTGGTTTCCGTCAGGCCACCCCCGGAGCGTCTGGTGTGCCTCAGCCTTCCAGGGACGCCTTCTGGCTGCCTGGCCGGTCAGGCAGGCGGGGAGCGCCTCATAAGACGCTTGCTGTGGTGGGAGGGGTCTGAGGAGGTGGGGCTTGCAGCTGTACCCGGCGGGGGGCGGAGATAGCCGCGAACGCTGCGGGCGCCAAGAGGAGAAGGCGGAGCGGGAGGCAAAAAGCCTAGAACACCCGGTCTTCCCTAGAGGTCTCCCATCCAAGTTCTAACCAGGCCCGACCCAGCTTAGCTTCCGCGATCACGGCGAGATCGGGCCCTTTTAGGCTGGTTTGGCAGTAGATGCCGGCGGCGTCGCGGGCTGCCTCTTGAGGCGCAGCTTAGCGGGCGCTTGGGCCTTACCGCCAGCCCAGCGGCCCGCCCGTCCCGGCAGGGCCCCGCCGCCCGCCTAGGCCGGGGAACGGAGGTAGCAGCAGCAGTAGAAGTAGCAGCAGTAGTGGTAATAGAAGTAGTATTTGCCATGCACTGGGCTAGTAGTAATAGTAGTGGTAGTAGCAGCACGAGAAGTGGCTGCAGCAGCAGGAGTAGTAGCACCATATATTCCCTGCAGAGGGCCAGTAGTAGTAGTAGCAGTAGCAGCAATTGAAGTAGTAGTAGTAGATTTGCCATGCAGTGGAGTGCTAGTAGTAGCAGTAGTAGTAGAGTTAGCATCAGCAATAGAAGTGGCATCAGCAGCAGTAATAGTACCAGCAGATTTGTCCTGCAGTGGGCCAGTAGTGATAATAGAAGTAGCAGCCATAGCAGTAGTAGTAGTAGATTTGCCATACACAGGGCTAGTAGTATTGATACTAGTAGTAGAAGTAGTAGCAGCATCAGGAGGAGGAGTAGTAGTATTTTCAATGCACTGGACTACTAGTAGTAGCAGTAGTAGTAGCACTTGTACAAGCAGCAGCAGTAGTAGTAATAGTAGTAGTATTTGCCATGCATTGGGCTAGTAGTAGTAGTAATAGTGGTAGCAATAGCAGTAGAAGTGGCAGCAGCAGGAGTAATTGGAGCAGCATATTTGACTTGCAGTGGGCCAGGAATAGTAGTAGAAGTAGCAGGAACAGCAATAATAGTAGTATATTTGCCATGCACTGGGCTAGTAGTATTGATAGTTGTAGTAGCGGAAGTAGCAGCAGCAGCACTAGTAGTAATAGTAGTAGTATTTGCCATATACTAGATTACTAGCATTAGCAGTAGTAGTAACATTACTATTAGCAGCAGTAGCTGTTGTAGTAATAGTAGTAGAATTTGCCATGCACTGGACTACTAGTAGTAGCAGTAGTAGTAGCAATAGTAGAAGCAGCAGTCGTAGTAGTAGTGTTAATATTTGCCATGCACTGGGCTATTAGTAGTAGTAGTAGCAGCAGCACCTGTACAAGTAGCAGCAGCAGTAGTAGTAGCAGCAGTAGTAGTAATGGCAGCAGTGGTGGTAATAGTAGTAGTATTTGCCATGCACTGGCCTAGTAGTAGTAGTAGTAGTAGTAGTGGTAGAAACAGCAGTAGAAGTGGCATCAGCAGCAGTAATAGTGGCAGCATATTTGACCTGCAGAGGGCCAGAAATAGAAGTAGAAGAATCAGCAAGAGCAATAGTAGTAGCCGGCCCACGCTGCGTTAGGCGAAGCCCAACCGCAGACCGGGCCGGCCCTCCTGCCCGACAGCAGGTGGCCCGAAGCCAGTGGGAGCCAGCATTGTGTTGGTAAAGCCCCTTAGACCCAGCAACGCCACCCTTGCCCCCACGCCACCGTCCGAGCTCAGGACCCCGCCCCAGGTGGCCGGCAGGCCCGGGGAAGCGGCCTGGGCCCTCGATCCCGCTCCCGGCCCCGGCCATGGCGAAACGGCGGAGGGGCGGCTTTTTCCATATGGAGCTGTGGAGAGACACCCTGGCAGACAGGTGGCGGCGCAGGGGCTGGGCTCCAGTGGGGGCGGCCAGGTGCAGGTCGAGGGGCTCGCGGGCCGCACGGACGGCCCCCGGGTCCGCGGCCACGTCTGGTTTCCGTCAGGCCACCCCCGGAGCGTCTGGTGTGCCTCTGCCTTCCAGGGACGCCTTCTGGCCGCCTGGCCGGTCAGGCAGGCGGGGAGCGCCTCATAAGACGCTTGCTGTGGTGGGAGGGGTCTGAGGAGGTGGGGCTTGCAGCTGTACCCGGCGGGGGGCGGAGATAGCCGCGAACGGTCTTCCCTAGAGGTCTCCCATCCAAGTTCTAACCAGGCCCGACCCAGCTTAGCTTCCGCGATCACGGCGAGAAAGGGCCCTTGTAGGCTGGTTTGTCAGTAGATGCCGGCGGCGTCGCGGGCTGCCTCTTGAGGCGCAGCTTACCAGGCGCTTGGGCCTTACAATCAGCCCAGCGGCCCGCCCGTCCCGGCAGGGCCCCGCCGCCTGCCTAGGCCGGGGAACGGAGGTCTCGGGCACCTGGGGGTGGCGGAGGTGTTGGCGACCACCCAGCCCAGGGCGGGCGGGAGCCAGCAAACTTTTCGGCGCTTGGCGCACCGCCCCAGATCCCGCAGGCCGCTCACGGGGAAGTGGCCCAGGAGGCTTCCGGGCCCGGGGACCGCGGTCCCTTGGGCATCCCACCTGCCCGCCCACGCTGCGCTAGGCGCAGCTCAGACGCAGACCGGACCGGCCCTCCTGCCCGACAGAAGCTGGCCCGAAGCCACTGGGAGCCACCATTGAGTTGGCACGGCCCCTGTGACCCAGCCACGCCACCCTCGCCCCCACACCACCGTCCGAACTCAGGACCCCGCCCCAGGTGGCCGGCAGGCCCGGGGAAGCGGCCTGGGCCCTCGACCCCGCTCCCGTGCCCGGCCATAGTGAAACGGCGGAGGGGCGGCTTTTTCCGTATGGAGCTGTGGAGAGACACCCCGGCAGACAGGTGGCGGCGCCGGGGCTGGGCTCCAGGGGGGGCGGCCAGGTGCAGGTCGAGGGGCTCGCGGGCCGCACGGACGGCCCCCGGGTCCGCGGCCACGTCTGGTTTCCGTCAGGCCACCCCCGGAGCGTCTGGTGTGCCTCTGCCTTCCAGGGACGCCTTCTGGCCGCCTGGCCGGTCAGGCAGGCGGGGAGCGCCTCATAAGACGCTTGCTGTGGTGGGAGGGGCCTGAGCAGGTGGGGCTTGCATCTGTACCCGGCGGGGGCGGAGATAGCCGCGAACGCCGCGGACCCCAAGAGGATAAGGCGGAGCGGGAGGCAAAAAGCCTAGAACACCCGGTCTTCCCTAGAGGTCTCCCATCCAAGTTCTAACCAGGCCCGACCCAGCTTAGCTTCCGCGATCACGGCGAGATCGGGCCCTTGTAGGCTGGTTTGGCAGTAGATGCCGGCGGCGTCGCGGGCTGCCTCTTGAGACGCAGCTTACCAGGCGCTTGGGCCTTACCATCAGCCCAGCGGCCCGCCCGTCCCGGCTGGGCCCCGCCGCCTGCCTAGGCCGGGGAACGGAGGTCTCAGGCACCTGGGGGTGGCGGAGGTGTTGGCGACCACCCAGCCCAGGGCGGGCGGGAGCCAGCAAACTTTTCGGCGCTTGGCGCACCGCCCCAGATCCCGCAGGCCGCTCACGGGGAAGTGGCCCAGGAGGCTTCCGGGCCCGGGGACCGCGGTCCCTTGGGCATCCCACCTGCCCACCCACGCCGCGCTAGGCGCAGCTCAGACGCAGACCGGGCCGGCCCTCCTGCCCGACAGAAGCTGGCCCGAAGCCACTGGGAGCCACCATTGAGTTGGCACGGCCCCTGTGACCCAGCCACGCCACCCTCGCCCCCACACCACCGTCCGAACTCAGGACCCCGCCCCAGGTGGCCGGCAGGCCCGGGGAAGCGGCCTGGGCCCTCGACCCCGCCCCCGCGCCCGGCCGTGGTGAAACGGCGGAGGGGCGGCTTTTTCCTGTATGGAGCTGTGGAGAGCCAGCCCGGCAGACAGGTGGCGGCGCCAGGGCTGGGCTCCAGTGGGGGCGGCCAGGTGCAGGTCGAGGGGCTCTCGGGCCGCACGGACGGCCCCCGGGTCCGCGGCCACGTCTGGTTTCCGTCAGGCCACCCCCGGAGCGTCTGGTGTGCCTCTGCCTTCCAGGGACGCCTTCTGGCCGCCTGGCCGCTCAGGCAGGCGGGGAGCGCCCCATCAGACGCTTGCTGTGGTGGGAGGGGCCTGAGCAGGTGGGGCTTGCATCTGTACCCGGCGGGGGCGGAGATAGCCGCGAACGCCGCGGACCCCAAAAGGAGAAGGCGGAGCGGGAGGCAAAAAGCCTAGAGCACCCGGTCTTCCCTAGAGGTCTCCCATCCAAGTTCTAACCAGGCCCGACCCTGCTTAGCTTCCGCGATCGCGGCGAGATCGGGCCCTTGTAGGCTGGTTTGGCAGTAGATGCCGGCGGGGTCGCGGGCTGCCTCTTGAGGCACAGCTTAGCGGGTGCTTGGGCCTTACCGCCAGCCCAGCGGCCCGCCCGTCCCGGCAGGGCCCCGCCGCCCGCCTAGGCCGGGGAACGGAGGTAGCAGCAGCAGTAGAAGTAGCAGCAGTAGTGGTAATAGAAGTAGTATTTGCCATGCACTGGGCTAGTAGTAATAGTAGTGGTAGTAGCAGCACGAGAAGTGGCTGCAGCAGCAGGAGTAGTAGCACCATATATTCCCTGCAGAGGGCCAGTAGTAGTAGTAGCAGTAGCAGCAATTGAAGTAGTAGTAGTAGATTTGCCATGCAGTGGACTGCTAGTAGTAGCAGTAGTAGTAGAGTTAGCATCAGCAATAGAAGTGGCATCAGCAGCAGTAATAGTACCAGCAGATTTGTCCTGCAGTGGGCCAGTAGTGATAATAGAAGTAGCAGCCATAGCAGTAGTAGTAGTAGATTTGCCATACACAGGGCTAGTAGTATTGATACTAGTAGTAGAAGTAGTAGCAGCATCAGGAGGAGGAGTAGTAGTATTTTCAATGCACTGGACTACTAGTAGTAGCAGTAGTAGTAGCATTTGTACAAGCAGCAGCAGTAGTAGTAATAGTAGTAGTATTTGCCATGCATTGGGCTAGTAGTAGTAGTAATAGTGGTAGCAATAGCAGTAGAAGTGGCAGCAGCAGGAGTAATTGGAGCAGCATATTTGACTTGCAGTGGGCCAGGAATAGTAGTAGAAGTAGCAGGAACAGCAATAATAGTAGTATATTTGCCATGCACTGGGCTAGTAGTATTGATAGTTGTAGTAGCGGAAGTAGCAGCAGCAGCACTAGTAGTAATAGTAGTAGTATTTGCCATATACTAGATTACTAGCATTAGCAGTAGTAGTAACATTACTATTAGCAGCAGTAGCTGTTGTAGTAATAGTAGTAGAATTTGCCATGCACTGGACTACTAGTAGTAGCAGTAGTAGTAGCAATAGTAGAAGCAGCAGTAGTAGTAGTAGTGTTAATATTTGCCATGCACTGGGCTATTAGTAGTAGTAGTAGCAGCAGCACCTGTACAAGTAGCAGCAGCAGTAGTAGTAGCAGCAGTAGTAGTAATGGCAGCAGTGGTGGTAATAGTAGTAGTATTTGCCATGCACTGGCCTAGTAGTAGTAGTAGTAGTAGTAGTAGTGGTAGAAACAGCAGTAGAAGTGGCATCAGCAGCAGTAATAGTGGCAGCATATTTGACCTGCAGAGGGCCAGAAATAGAAGTAGAAGAATCAGCAAGAGCAATAGTAGTAGCCGGCCCACGCTGCGTTAGGCGAAGCCCAACCGCAGACCGGGCCGGCCCTCCTGCCCGACAGCAGGTGGCCCGAAGCCAGTGGGAGCCAGCATTGTGTTGGTAAAGCCCCTTAGACCCAGCAACGCCACCCTTGCCCCCACGCCACCGTCCGAGCTCAGGACCCCGCCCCAGGTGGCCGGCAGGCCCGGGGAAGCGGCCTGGGCCCTCGATCCCGCTCCCGGCCCCGGCCATGGCGAAACGGCGGAGGGGCGGCTTTTTCCATATGGAGCTGTGGAGAGACACCCCGGCAGACAGGTGGCGGCGCAGGGGCTGGGCTCCAGTGGGGGCGGCCAGGTGCAGGTCGAGGGGCTCGCGGGCCGCACGGACGGCCCCCGGGTCCGCGGCCACGTCTGGTTTCCGTCAGGCCACCCCCGGAGCGTCTGGTGTGCCTCTGCCTTCCAGGGACGCCTTCTGGCCCCCTGGCCGGTCAGGCAGGCGGGGAGCGCCTCATAAGACGCTTGCTGTGGTGGGAGGGGCCTGAGCAGGTGGGGCTTGCATCTGTACCCGGCGGGGGCAGAGATAGCCGCGAACGCCGCGGAACCCAAGAGGAGAAGGCGGAGCGGGAGGCAAAAAGCCTAGAACACCCGGTCTTCCCTAGAGGTCTCCCATCCAAGTTCTAACCAGGCCCGACCCAGCTTAGCTTCCGCGATCACGGCGTGATCGGGCCCTTGTAGGCTGGTTTGGCAGTAGATGCCGGCGGCGTCGCGGGCTGCCTCTTGAGGCGCAGCTTAGCAGGCGCTTGGGCCTTACCGTCAGCCCAGCGGCCCGCCCGTCCCGGCAGGGACCCGCCGCCTGCCTAGGCCGGGGAACGGAGGTCTCGGGCACCTGGGGGTGGCGGAGGTGTTGGCGACCACCCAGCCCAGGGCGGGCGGGAGCCAGCAAACTTTTCGGCGCTTGGCGCACCGCCCCAGATCCCGCAGGCCGCTCACGGGGAAGTGGCCCAGGAGGCTTCTGGGCCGGGGACGGCGGTCCCTTGGGCATCCCACCTGCCCGCCAACGCTGCGCTAGGCGCAGCTCAGACGCAGACCGGACCGGCCCTCCTGCCTGACAGAAGCTGGCCCGAAGCCACTGGGAGCCACCATTGAGTTGGCACGGCCCCTGTGACCCAGCCACGCCACCCTCGCTCCCACACCACCGTCCGAACTCAGGACCCCGCCCCAGGTGGCCGGCAGGCCCGGGGAAGCGGCCTGGGCCCTCGACCCCGCTCCCGCGCCCGGCCATGGTGAAACGGCGGAGGGGCGGCTTTTTCCGTATGGAGCTGTGGAGAGCCAGCCCGGCAGACAGGTGGCCGCGCCGGGGCTGGGCTACAGGGGGTGCGGCCAGGTGCAGGTCGAGGGGCTCGCGGGCCGCATGGACGGCCCCCGGGTCCGCGGCCACATCTGGTTTCCGTCAGGCCACCCCCGGAGCGTCTGGTGTGTCTCCGCCTTCCAGGGACGCCTTCTGGCCGCCTGGCCGCTCAGGCAGGCAGGGAGCGCCCCATCAGACGCTTGCTGTGGTGGGAGGGGCCTGAGCAGGTGGGGCTTGCATCTGTACCCGGCGGGGGCGGAGATAGCCGCGAACGCCGCGCACCCCAAAAGGAGCAGGCGGAGCGGTAGGCAAAAAGCCTAGAGCACCCGGTCTTCCCTAGAGGTCTCCCATCCAAGTTCTAACCAGGCCCGACCCTGCTTAGCTTCCGCGATCGCGGCGAGATCGGGCCCTTGTAGGCTGGTTTGGCAGTAGATGCCGGCGGGGTCGCGGGCTGCCTCTTGAGGCACAGCTTAGCGGGCGCTTGGGCCTTACCGCCAGCCCAGTGGCCCGCCAGTCCCGGCAGGGCCCCGCCGCCCGCTTAGGCCGGGGAACGGAGGTAGCAGCAGCAGTAGAAGTAGCAGCAGTAGTGGTAATAGAAGTAGTATTTGCCATGCACTGGGCTAGTAGTAATAGTAGTGGTAGTAGCAGCACGAGAAGTGGCTGCAGCAGCAGGAGTAGTAGCACCATATATTCCCTGCAGAGGGCCAGTAGTAGTAGTAGCAGTAGCAGCAATTGAAGTAGTAGTAGTAGATTTGCCATGCAGTGGACTGCTAGTAGTAGCAGTAGTAGTAGAGTTAGCATCAGCAATAGAAGTGGCATCAGCAGCAGTAATAGTACCAGCAGATTTGTCCTGCAGTGGGCCAGTAGTGATAATAGAAGTAGCAGCCATAGCAGTAGTAGTAGTAGATTTGCCATACACAGGGCTAGTAGTATTGATACTAGTAGTAGAAGTAGTAGCAGCATCAGGAGGAGGAGTAGTAGTATTTTCAATGCACTGGACTACTAGTAGTAGCAGTAGTAGTAGCACTTGTACAAGCAGCAGCAGTAGTAGTAATAGTAGTAGTATTTGCCATGCATTGGGCTAGTAGTAGTAGTAATAGTGGTAGCAATAGCAGTAGAAGTGGCAGCAGCAGGAGTAATTGGAGCAGCATATTTGACTTGCAGTGGGCCAGGAATAGTAGTAGAAGTAGCAGGAACAGCAATAATAGTAGTATATTTGCCATGCACTGGGCTAGTAGTATTGATAGTTGTAGTAGCGGAAGTAGCAGCAGCAGCACTAGTAGTAATAGTAGTAGTATTTGCCATATACTAGATTACTAGCATTAGCAGTAGTAGTAACATTACTATTAGCAGCAGTAGCTGTTGTAGTAATAGTAGTAGAATTTGCCATGCACTGGACTACTAGTAGTAGCAGTAGTAGTAGCAATAGTAGAAGCAGCAGCAGTAGTAGTAGTGTTAATATTTGCCATGCACTGGGCTATTAGTAGTAGTAGTAGCAGCAGCACCTGTACAAGTAGCAGCAGCAGTAGTAGTAGCAGCAGTAGTAGCAATGGCAGCAGTGGTGGTAATAGTAGTAGTATTTGCCATGCACTGGCCTAGTAGTAGTAGTAGTAGTAGTAGTGGTAGAAACAGCAGTAGAAGTGGCATCAGCAGCAGTAATAGTGGCAGCATATTTGACCTGCAGAGGGCCAGAAATAGAAGTAGAAGAATCAGCAAGAGCAATAGTAGTAGCCGGCCCACGCTGCGTTAGGCGAAGCCCAACCGCAGACCGGGCCGGCCCTCCTGCCCGACAGCAGGTGGCCCGAAGCCAGTGGGAGCCAGCATTGTGTTGGTAAAGCCCCTTAGACCCAGCAACGCCACCCTTGCCCCCACGCCACCGTCCGAGCTCAGGACCCTGCCCCAGGTGGCCGGCAGGCCCGGGGAAGCGGCCTGGGCCCTCGATCCCGCTCCCGGCCCCGGCCATGGCGAAACGGCGGAGGGGCGGCTTTTTCCGTATGGAGCTGTGGAGAGACACCCCGGCAGACAGGTGGCGGCGCAGGGGCTGGGCTCCAGTGGGGGTGGCCAGGTGCAGGTCGAGGGGCTCGTGGGCCGCACGGACGGCCCCCGGGTCCGCGGCCACGTCTGGTTTCCGTCAGGCCACCCCCGGAGCGTCTGGTGTGCCTCTGCCTTCCAGGGACGCCTTCTGGCCGCCTGGCCGGTCAGGCAGGCGGGGAGCGCCTCATAAGACGCTTGCTGTGGTGGGAGGGGCCTGAGGAGGTGGGGCTTGCAGCTGTACCCGGCGGGGGGCGGAGATAGCCGCGAACGCCGCGGGCGCCAAGAGGAGAAGGCGGAGCGGGAGGCAAAAAGCCTAGAACACCCGGTCTTCCCTAGAGGTCTCCCATCCAAGTTCTAACCAGGCCCGACCCAGCTTAGCTTCCGCGATCGCGGCGAGATAGGGCCCTTGTAGGCTGGTTTGGCAGTAGATGCCGGGGGGGTCGCGGGCTGCCTCTTGAGGCGCAGCTTAGCTGGAGCTTGGGCCTTACCGCCAGCCCAGCGGCCCGCCCGTCCCGGCAGGGCCCCGCCGCCTGCCTAGGCCGGGGAACGGAGGTCTCGGGCACCTGGGGGTGGCGGAGGTGTTGGCGACCACCCAGCCCAGGGCGGGCGGGAGCCAGCAAACTTTTCGGCGCTTGGCGCACCGCCCCAGATCCCGCAGGCCTCTCACGGGGAAGTGGCCCAGGAGGCTTCCGGGCCCGGGGACCGCGGTCCCTTGGGCATCCCACCTGCCCGCCAACGCTGCGCTAGGCACAGCTCAGACGCAGACCGAACCGGCCCTCCTGCCCGACAGAAGTTGGCCCGAAGCCACTGGGAGCCACCATTGAGTTGGCACGGCCCCTGTGACCCAGCCACGCCACCCTCGCTCCCACACCACCGTCCGAACTCAGGACCCCGCCCCAGGTGGCCGGCAGGCCCGGGGAAGCGGCCTGGGCCCTCGACCCCGCTCCCGCGCCCGGCCATGGTGTATCGGCGGAGGGGCGGCTTTTTCCGTATGGAGCTGTGGAGAGCCAGCCCGGCAGACAGGTGGCCGCGCCGGGGCTGGGCTACAAGGGGTGTGGCCAGGTGCAGGTCGAGGGGCTCGCGGGCCGCACGGACGGCCCCCGGGTCCGCGGCCACGTCTGGTTTCCGTCAGGCCACCCCCGGAGCGTCTGGTGTGTCTCCGCCTTCCAGGGACGCCTTCTGGCCGCCTGGCCGCTCAGGCAGGCAGGGAGCGCCCCATCAGACGCTTGCTGTGGTGGGAGGGGCCTGAGCAGGTGGGGCTTGCATCTGTACCCGGCGGGGGCGGAGATAGCCGCGAACGCCGCGGACCCCAAAAGGAGAAGGCGGAGCGGGAGGCAAAAAGCCTAGAGCACCCGGTCTTCCCTAGAGGTCTCCCATCCAAGTTCTAACCAGGCCCGACCCTGCTTAGCTTCCGCGATCGCGGCGAGATCGGGCCCTTGTAGGCTGGTTTGGCAGTAGATGCCGGCGGGGTCGCGGGCTGCCTCTTGAGGCGCAGCTTAGCGAGCGCTTGGGCCTTACCGCCAGCCCAGCGGCCCGCCCGTCCCGGCAGGGCCCCGCCGCCCGCTTAGACCGGGGAACGGAGGTAGCAGCAGCAGTAGAAGTAGCAGCAGTAGTGGTAATAGAAGTAGTATTTGCCATGCACTGGGCTAGTAGTAATAGTAGTGGTAGTAGCAGCACGAGAAGTGGCTGCAGCAGCAGGAGTAGTAGCACCATATATTCCCTGCAGAGGGCCAGTAGTAGTAGTAGCAGTAGCAGCAATTGAAGTAGTAGTAGTAGATTTGCCATGCAGTGGACTGCTAGTAGTAGCAGTAGTAGTAGAGTTAGCATCAGCAATAGAAGTGGCATCAGCAGCAGTAATAGTACCAGCAGATTTGTCCTGCAGTGGGCCAGTAGTGATAATAGAAGTAGCAGCCATAGCAGTAGTAGTAGTAGATTTGCCATACACAGGGCTAGTAGTATTGATACTAGTAGTAGAAGTAGTAGCAGCATCAGGAGGAGGAGTAGTAGTATTTTCAATGCACTGGACTACTAGTAGTAGCAGTAGTAGTAGCACTTGTACAAGCAGCAGCAGTAGTAGTAATAGTAGTAGTATTTGCCATGCATTGGGCTAGTAGTAGTAGTAATAGTGGTAGCAATAGCAGTAGAAGTGGCAGCAGCAGGAGTAATTGGAGCAGCATATTTGACTTGCAGTGGGCCAGGAATAGTAGTAGAAGTAGCAGGAACAGCAATAATAGTAGTATATTTGCCATGCACTGGGCTAGTAGTATTGATAGTTGTAGTAGCGGAAGTAGCAGCAGCAGCACTAGTAGTAATAGTAGTAGTATTTGCCATATACTAGATTACTAGCATTAGCAGTAGTAGTAACATTACTATTAGCAGCAGTAGCTGTTGTAGTAATAGTAGTAGAATTTGCCATGCACTGGACTACTAGTTGTAGCAGTAGTAGTAGCAATAGTAGAAGCAGCAGTAGTAGTAGTAGTGTTAATATTTGCCATGCACTGGGCTATTAGTAGTAGTAGTAGCAGCAGCACCTGTACAAGTAGCAGCAGCAGTAGTAGTAGCAGCAGTAGTAGCAATGGCAGCAGTGGTGGTAATAGTAGTAGTATTTGCCATGCACTGGCCTAGTAGTAGTAGTAGTAGTAGTAGTGGTAGAAACAGCAGTAGAAGTGGCATCAGCAGCAGTAATAGTGGCAGCATATTTGACCTGCAGAGGGCCAGAAATAGAAGTAGAAGAATCAGCAAGAGCAATAGTAGTAGCCGGCCCACACTGCGTTAGGCGAAGCCCAACCGCAGACCGGGCCGGCCCTCCTGCCCGACAGCAGGTGGCCCGAAGCCAGTGGGAGCCAGCATTGTGTTGGTAAAGCCCCTTAGACCCAGCAACGCCACCCTTGCCCCCACGCCACCGTCCGAGCTCAGGACCCTGCCCCAGGTGGCCGGCAGGCCCGGGGAAGCGGCCTGGGCCCTCGATCCCGCTCCCGGCCCCGGCCATGGCGAAACGGCGGAGGGGCGGCTTTTTCCGTATGGAGCTGTGGAGAGACACCCCGGCAGACAGGTGGCGGCGCAGGGGCTGGGCTCCAGTGGGGGTGGCCAGGTGCAGGTCGAGGGGCTCGCGGGCCGCACGGACGGCCCCCGGGTCCGCGGCCACGTCTGGTTTCCGTCAGGCCACCCCCGGAGCATCTGGTGTGTCTCCGCCTTCCAGGGACGCCTTCTGGCCGCCTGGCCGCTCAGGCAGGCAGGGAGCGCCCCATCAGACGCTTGCTGTGGTGGGAGGGGCCTGAGCAGGTGGGGCTTGCATCTGTACCCGGCGGGGGCGGAGATAGCCGCGAACGCCGCGGACCCCAAAAGGAGAAGGCGGAGCGGGAGGCAAAAAGCCTAGAGCACCCGGTCTTCCCTAGAGGTCTCCCATCCAAGTTCTAACCAGGCCCGACCCTGCTTAGCTTCCGCGATCGCGGCGAGATCGGGCCCTTGTAGGCTGGTTTGGCAGTAGATGCCGGCGGGGTCGCGGGCTGCCTCTTGAGGCGCAGCTTAGCGGGCGCTTGGGCCTTACCGCCAGCCCAGCGGCCCGCCCGTCCCGGCAGGGCCCCGCCGCCCGCCTAGGCCGGGGAACGGAGGTAGCAGCAGCAGTAGAAGTAGCAGCAGTAGTGGTAATAGAAGTAGTATTTGCCATGCACTGGGCTAGTAGTAATAGTAGTGGTAGTAGAAGCACGAGAAGTGGCTGCAGCAGCAGGAGTAGTAGCACCATATATTCCCTGCAGAGGGCCAGTAGTAGTAGTAGCAGTAGCAGCAATTGAAGTAGTAGTAGTAGATTTGCCATGCAGTGGACTGCTAGTAGTAGCAGTAGTAGTAGAGTTAGCATCAGCAATAGAAGTGGCATCAGCAGCAGTAATAGTACCAGCAGATTTGTCCTGCAGTGGGCCAGTAGTGATAATAGAAGTAGCAGCCATAGCAGTAGTAGTAGTAGATTTGCCATACACAGGGCTAGTAGTATTGATACTAGTAGTAGAAGTAGTAGCAGCATCAGGAGGAGGAGTAGTAGTATTTTCAATGCACTGGACTACTAGTAGTAGCAGTAGTAGTAGCACTTGTACAAGCAGCAGCAGTAGTAGTAATAGTAGTAGTATTTGCCATGCATTGGGCTAGTAGTAGTAGTAATAGTGGTAGCAATAGCAGTAGAAGTGGCAGCAGCAGGAGTAATTGGAGCAGCATATTTGACTTGCAGTGGGCCAGGAATAGTAGTAGAAGTAGCAGGAACAGCAATAATAGTAGTATATTTGCCATGCACTGGGCTAGTAGTATTGATAGTTGTAGTAGCGGAAGTAGCAGCAGCAGCACTAGTAGTAATAGTAGTAGTATTTGCCATATACTAGATTACTAGCATTAGCAGTAGTAGTAACATTACTATTAGCAGCAGTAGCTGTTGTAGTAATAGTAGTAGAATTTGCCATGCACTGGACTACTAGTAGTAGCAGTAGTAGTAGCAATAGTAGAAGCAGCAGTAGTAGTAGTAGTGTTAATATTTGCCATGCACTGGGCTATTAGTAGTAGTAGTAGCAGCAGCACCTGTACAAGTAGCAGCAGCAGTAGTAGTAGCAGCAGTAGTAGCAATGGCAGCAGTGGTGGTAATAGTAGTAGTATTTGCCATGCACTGGCCTAGTAGTAGTAGTAGTAGTAGTAGTGGTAGAAACAGCAGTAGAAGTGGCATCAGCAGCAGTAATAGTGGCAGCATATTTGACCTGCAGAGGGCCAGAAATAGAAGTAGAAGAATCAGCAAGAGCAATAGTAGTAGCCGGCCCACACTGCGTTAGGCGAAGCCCAACCGCAGACCGGGCCGGCCCTCCTGCCCGACAGCAGGTGGCCCGAAGCCAGTGGGAGCCAGCATTGTGTTGGTAAAGCCCCTTAGACCCAGCAACGCCACCCTTGCCCCCACGCCACCGTCCGAGCTCAGGACCCCGCCCCAGGTGGCCGGCAGGCCCAGGGAAGCGGCCTGGGCCCTCGATCCCGCTCCCGGCCCCGGCCATGGCGAAACGGCGGAGGGGCGGCTTTTTCCGTATGGAGCTGTGGAGAGACACCCCGGCAGACAGGTGGCGGCGCAGGGGCTGGGCTCCAGTGGGGGTGGCCAGGTGCAGGTCGAGGGGCTCGCGGGCCGCACGGACGGCCCCCGGGTCCGCGGCCACGTCTGGTTTCCGTCAGGCCACCCCCGGAGCATCTGGTGTGTCTCCGCCTTCCAGGGACGCCTTCTGGCCGCCTGGCCGCTCAGGCAGGCAGGGAGCGCCCCATCAGACGCTTGCTGTGGTGGGAGGGGCCTGAGCAGGTGGGGCTTGCATCTGTACCCGGCGGGGGCGGAGATAGCCGCGAACGCCGCGGACCCCAAAAGGAGAAGGCGGAGCGGGAGGCAAAATGCCTAGAGCACCCGGTCTTCCCTAGAGGTCTCCCATCCAAGTTCTAACCAGGCCCGACCCTGCTTAGCTTCCGCGATCGCGGCGAGATCGGGCCCTTGTAGGCTGGTTTGGCAGTAGATGCCGGCGGGGTCGCGGGCTGCCTCTTGAGGCGCAGCTTAGCGGGCGCTTGGGCCTTACCGCCAGCCCAGCGGCCCGCCCGTCCCGGCAGGGCCCCGCCGCCCGCCTAGGCCGGGGAACGGAGGTAGCAGCAGCAGTAGAAGTAGCAGCAGTAGTGGTAATAGAAGTAGTATTTGCCATGCACTGGGCTAGTAGTAATAGTAGTGGTAGTAGAAGCACGAGAAGTGGCTGCAGCAGCAGGAGTAGTAGCACCATATATTCCCTGCAGAGGGCCAGTAGTAGTAGTAGCAGTAGCAGCAATTGAAGTAGTAGTAGTAGATTTGCCATGCAGTGGACTGCTAGTAGTAGCAGTAGTAGTAGAGTTAGCATCAGCAATAGAAGTGGCATCAGCAGCAGTAATAGTACCAGCAGATTTGTCCTGCAGTGGGCCAGTAGTGATAATAGAAGTAGCAGCCATAGCAGTAGTAGTAGTAGATTTGCCATACACAGGGCTAGTAGTATTGATACTAGTAGTAGAAGTAGTAGCAGCATCAGGAGGAGGAGTAGTAGTATTTTCAATGCACTGGACTACTAGTAGTAGCAGTGGTAGTAGCACTTGTACAAGCAGCAGCAGTAGTAGTAATAGTAGTAGTATTTGCCATGCATTGGGCTAGTAGTAGTAGTAATAGTGGTAGCAATAGCAGTAGAAGTGGCAGCAGCAGGAGTAATTGGAGCAGCATATTTGACTTGCAGTGGGCCAGGAATAGTAGTAGAAGTAGCAGGAACAGCAATAATAGTAGTATATTTGCCATGCCCTGGGCTAGTAGTATTGATAGTTGTAGTAGCGGAAGTAGCAGCAGCAGTACTAGTAGTAATAGTAGTAGTATTTGCCATATACTAGATTACTAGCATTAGCAGTAGTAGTAACATTACTATTAGCAGCAGTAGCTGTTGTAGTAATAGTAGTAGAATTTGCCATGCACTGGACTACTAGTAGTAGCAGTAGTAGTAGCAATAGTAGAAGCAGCAGTAGTAGTAGTAGTGTTAATATTTGCCATGCACTGGGCTATTAGTAGTAGTAGTAGCAGCAGCACCTGTACAAGTAGCAGCAGCAGTAGTAGTAGCAGCAGTAGTAGCAATGGCAGCAGTGGTGGTAATAGTAGTAGTATTTGCCATGCACTGGCCTAGTAGTAGTAGTAGTAGTAGTAGTGGTAGAAACAGCAGTAGAAGTGGCATCAGCAGCAGTAATAGTGGCAGCATATTTGACCTGCAGAGGGCCAGAAATAGAAGTAGAAGAATCAGCAAGAGCAATAGTAGTAGCCGGCCCACGCTGCGTTAGGCGAAGCACAACCGCAGACCGGGCCGGCCCTCCTGCCCGACAGCAGGTGGCCCGAAGCCAGTGGGAGCCAGCATTGTGTTGGTAAAGCCCCTTAGACCCAGCAACGGCACCCTTGCCCCCACGCCACCGTCCGAGCTCAGGACCCCGCCCCAGGTGGCCGGCAGGCCCGGGGAAGCGGCCTGGGCCCTCGATCCCGCTCCCGGCCCCGGCCATGGCGAAACGGCGGAGGGGCGGCTTTTTCCATATGGAGCCGTGGAGAGACACCCCGGCAGACAGGTGGCGGCGCCGGGGCTGGGCTCCAGGGGGGGTGGCCAGGTGCAGGTCGAGGGGCTTGCGGGCCGCACGGACGGCCCCCGGGTCCGCGGCCACGTCTGGTTTCCGTCAGGCCACCCCCGGAGCGTCTGGTGTGCCTCTGCCTTCCAGGGACGCCTTCTGGCCGCCTGGCCGGTCAGGCAGGCGGGGAGCGCCTCATAAGACGCTTGCTGTGGTGGGAGGGGTCTGAGGAGGTGGGGCTTGCAGCTGTACCCGGCGGGGGGCGGAGATAGCCGCGAACGCCGCGGGCGCCAAAAGGAGAAGGCGGAGCGGGAGGCAAAAAGCCTAGAACACCCGGTCTTCCCTAGAGGTCTCCCATCCAAGTTCTAACCAGGCCCGACCCAGCTTAGCTTCCGCGATCACGGCGAGATCGGGCCCTTGTAGGCTGGTTTGGCAGTAGATGCCGGCGGCGTCGCGGGCTGCCTCTTGAGGCGCAGCTTAGCAGGCGCTTGGGTCTTACCGTCAGCCCAGCGGCCCGCCCGTCCCGGCAGGGCCCCGCCGCCTGCCTAGGCCGGGGAACGGAGGTCTCGGGCACCTGGGGGTGGCGGAGGTGTTGGCGACCACCCAGCCCAGGGCGGGCGGGAGCCAGCAAACTTTTCGGCGCTTGGCGCACCGCCCCAGATCCCGCAGGCCGCTCACGGGGAAGTGGCCCAGGAGGCTTCCGGGCCCGGGGACCGCGGTCCCTTGGGCATCCCACCTGCCCGCCCACGCTGCGCTAGGCGCAGCTCAGACGCAGACCGAACCGGCCCTCCTGCCCGACAGAAGCTGGCCCGAAGCCACTGGGAGCCACCATTGAGTTGGCACGGCCCCTGTGACCCAGCCACGCCACCCTCGCCCCCACACCACCGTCCGAACTCAGGACCCCGCCCCAGGTGGCCGGCAGGCCCGGGGAAGCGGCCTGGGCCCTCGATCCCACTCCCGGCCCCGGCCATGGTGAAACGGCGGAGGGGCGGCTTTTTCCGTATGGAGCTGTGGAGAGCCAGCCCGGCAGACAGGTGGCGGCGCCGGGGCTGGGCTCCAGGGGGGGCGGCCAGGTGCAGGTCGAGGGGCTCGCGGGCCGCACGGACGGCCCCCGGGTCCGCGGCCACGTCTGGTTTCCGTCAGGCCACCCCCGGAGCGTCTGGTGTGTCTCCACCTTCCAGGGACGCCTTCTGGCCGCCTGGCCGCTCAGGCAGGCAGGGAGCGCCCCATCAGACGCTTGCTGTGGTGGGAGGGGCCTGAGCAGGTGGGGCTTGCATCTGTACCCGGCGGGGGCGGAGATAGCCGCGAACGCCGCGGACCCCAAAAGGAGAAGGCGGAGCGGGAGGCAAAAAGCCTAGAGCACCCGGTCTTCCCTAGAGGTCTCCCATCCAAGTTCTAACCAGGCCCGACCCTGCTTAGCTTCCGCGATCGCGGCGAGATCGGGCCCTTGTAGGCTGGTTTGGCAGTAGATGCCGGCGGGGTCGCGGGCTGCCTCTTGAGGCGCAGCTTAGCGGGCGCTTGGGCCTTACCGCCAGCCCAGCGGCCCGCCCGTCCCGGCAGGGCCCCGCCGCCCGCCTAGGCCGGGGAACGGAGGTAGCAGCAGCAGTAGAAGTAGCAGCAGTAGTGGTAATAGAAGTAGTATTTGCCATGCACTGGGCTAGTAGTAATAGTAGTGGTAGTAGAAGCACGAGAAGTGGCTGCAGCAGCAGGAGTAGTAGCACCATATATTCCCTGCAGAGGGCCAGTAGTAGTAGTAGCAGTAGCAGCAATTGAAGTAGTAGTAGTAGATTTGCCATGCAGTGGACTGCTAGTAGTAGCAGTAGTAGTAGAGTTAGCATCAGCAATAGAAGTGGCATCAGCAGCAGTAATAGTACCAGCAGATTTGTCCTGCAGTGGGCCAGTAGTGATAATAGAAGTAGCAGCCATAGCAGTAGTAGTAGTAGATTTGCCATACACAGGGCTAGTAGTATTGATACTAGTAGTAGAAGTAGTAGCAGCATCAGGAGGAGGAGTAGTAGTATTTTCAATGCACTGGACTACTAGTAGTAGCAGTAGTAGTAGCATTTGTACAAGCAGCAGCAGTAGTAGTAATAGTAGTAGTATTTGCCATGCATTGGGCTAGTAGTAGTAGTAATAGTGGTAGCAATAGCAGTAGAAGTGGCAGCAGCAGGAGTAATTGGAGCAGCATATTTGACTTGCAGTGGGCCAGGAATAGTAGTAGAAGTAGCAGGAACAGCAATAATAGTAGTATATTTGCCATGCACTGGGCTAGTAGTATTGATAGTTGTAGTAGCGGAAGTAGCAGCAGCAGCACTAGTAGTAATAGTAGTAGTATTTGCCATATACTAGATTACTAGCATTAGCAGTAGTAGTAACATTACTATTAGCAGCAGTAGCTGTTGTAGTAATAGTAGTAGAATTTGCCATGCACTGGACTACTAGTAGTAGCAGTAGTAGTAGCAATAGTAGAAGCAGCAGTAGTAGTAGTAGTGTTAATATTTGCCATGCACTGGGCTATTAGTAGTAGTAGTAGCAGCAGCACCTGTACAAGTAGCAGCAGCAGTAGTAGTAGCAGCAGTAGTAGTAATGGCAGCAGTGGTGGTAATAGTAGTAGTATTTGCCATGCACTGGCCTAGTAGTAGTAGTAGTAGTAGTAGTGGTAGAAACAGCAGTAGAAGTGGCATCAGCAGCAGTAATAGTGGCAGCATATTTGACCTGCAGAGGGCCAGAAATAGAAGTAGAAGAATCAGCAAGAGCAATAGTACTAGCCGGCCCACGCTGCGTTAGGCGAAGCCCAACCGCAGACCGGGCCGGCCCTCCTGCCCGACAGCAGGTGGCCCGAAGCCAGTGGGAGCCAGCATTGTGTTGGTAAAGCCCCTTAGACCCAGCAACGCCACCCTTGCCCCCACGCCACCGTCCGAACTCAGGACCCCGCCCCAGGTGGCCGGCAGGCCCGGGGAAGCGGCCTGGGCCCTCGACCCCGCTCCCGTGCCCGGCCATGGCGAAACGGCGGAGGGGCGGCTTTTTCCGTATGGAGCTGTGGAGAGACACCCCGGCAGACAGGTGGCGGCGCCGGGGCTGGGCTCCAGGGGGGGCGGCCAGGTGCAGGTCGAGGGGCTCGCGGGCCGCACGGACGGCCCCCGGGTCCGCGGCCACGTCTGGTTTCCGTCAGGCCACCCCCGGAGCATCTGGTGTGTCTCCGCCTTCCAGGGACGCCTTCTGGCCGCCTGGCCGCTCAGGCAGGCAGGGAGCGCCCCATCAGACGCTTGCTGTGGTGGGAGGGGCCTGAGCAGGTGGGGCTTGCATCTGTACCCGGCGGGGGCGGAGATAGCTGCGAACGCCGCGGACCCCAAAAGGAGAAGGCGGAGCGGGAGGCAAAAAGCCTAGAGCACCCGGTCTTCCCTAGAGGTCTCCCATCCAAGTTCTAACCAGGCCCGACCCTGCTTAGCTTCCGCGATCGCGGCGAGATCGGGCCCTTGTAGGCTGGTTTGGCAGTAGATGCCGGCGGGGTCGCGGGCTGCCTCTTGAGGCGCAGCTTAGCGAGCGCTTGGGCCTTACCGCCAGCCCAGCGGCCCGCCCGTCCCGGCAGGGCCCCGCCGCCCGCTTAGACCGGGGAACGGAGGTAGCAGCAGCAGTAGAAGTAGCAGCAGTAGTGGTAATAGAAGTAGTATTTGCCATGCACTGGGCTAGTAGTAATAGTAGTGGTAGTAGAAGCACGAGAAGTGGCTGCAGCAGCAGGAGTAGTAGCACCATATATTCCCTGCAGAGGGCCAGTAGTAGTAGTAGCAGTAGCAGCAATTGAAGTAGTAGTAGTAGATTTGCCATGCAGTGGACTGCTAGTAGTAGCAGTAGTAGTAGAGTTAGCATCAGCAATAGAAGTGGCATCAGCAGCAGTAATAGTACCAGCAGATTTGTCCTGCAGTGGGCCAGTAGTGATAATAGAAGTAGCAGCCATAGCAGTAGTAGTAGTAGATTTGCCATACACAGGGCTAGTAGTATTGATACTAGTAGTAGAAGTAGTAGCAGCATCAGGAGGAGGAGTAGTAGTATTTTCAATGCACTGGACTACTAGTAGTAGCAGTAGTAGTAGCATTTGTACAAGCAGCAGCAGTAGTAGTAATAGTAGTAGTATTTGCCATGCATTGGGCTAGTAGTAGTAGTAATAGTGGTAGCAATAGCAGTAGAAGTGGCAGCAGCAGGAGTAATTGGAGCAGCATATTTGACTTGCAGTGGGCCAGGAATAGTAGTAGAAGTAGCAGGAACAGCAATAATAGTAGTATATTTGCCATGCACTGGGCTAGTAGTATTGATAGTTGTAGTAGCGGAAGTAGCAGCAGCAGCACTAGTAGTAATAGTAGTAGTATTTGCCATATACTAGATTACTAGCATTAGCAGTAGTAGTAACATTACTATTAGCAGCAGTAGCTGTTGTAGTAATAGTAGTAGAATTTGCCATGCACTGGACTACTAGTAGTAGCAGTAGTAGTAGCAATAGTAGAAGCAGCAGTAGTAGTAGTAGTGTTAATATTTGCCATGCACTGGGCTATTAGTAGTAGTAGTAGCAGCAGCACCTGTACAAGTAGCAGCAGCAGTAGTAGTAGCAGCAGTAGTAGTAATGGCAGCAGTGGTGGTAATAGTAGTAGTATTTGCCATGCACTGGCCTAGTAGTAGTAGTAGTAGTAGTAGTGGTAGAAACAGCAGTAGAAGTGGCATCAGCAGCAGTAATAGTGGCAGCATATTTGACCTGCAGAGGGCCAGAAATAGAAGTAGAAGAATCAGCAAGAGCAATAGTACTAGCCGGCCCACGCTGCGTTAGGCGAAGCCCAACCGCAGACCGGGCCGGCCCTCCTGCCCGACAGCAGGTGGCCCGAAGCCAGTGGGAGCCAGCATTGTGTTGGTAAAGCCCCTTAGACCCAGCAACGCCACCCTTGCCCCCACGCCACCGTCCGAACTCAGGACCCCGCCCCAGGTGGCCGGCAGGCCCGGGGAAGCGGCCTGGGCCCTCGACCCCGCTCCCGTGCCCGGCCATGGCGAAACGGCGGAGGGGCGGCTTTTTCCGTATGGAGCTGTGGAGAGACACCCCGGCAGACAGGTGGCGGCGCCGGGGCTGGGCTCCAGGGGGGGCGGCCAGGTGCAGGTCGAGGGGCTCGCGGGCCGCACGGACGGCCCCCGGGTCCGCGGCCACGTCTGGTTTCCGTCAGGCCACCCCCGGAGCATCTGGTGTGTCTCCGCCTTCCAGGGACGCCTTCTGGCCGCCTGGCCGCTCAGGCAGGCAGGGAGCGCCCCATCAGACGCTTGCTGTGGTGGGAGGGGCCTGAGCAGGTGGGGCTTGCATCTGTACCCGGCGGGGGCGGAGATAGCCGCGAACGCCGCGGACCCCAAAAGGAGAAGGCGGAGCGGGAGGCAAAAAGCCTAGAGCACCCGGTCTTCCCTAGAGGTCTCCCATCCAAGTTCTAACCAGGCCCGACCCTGCTTAGCTTCCGCGATCGCGGCGAGATCGGGCCCTTGTAGGCTGGTTTGGCAGTAGATGCCGGCGGGGTCGCGGGCTGCCTCTTGAGGCGCAGCTTAGCGGGCGCTTGGGCCTTACCGCCAGCCCAGCGGCCCGCCCGTCCCGGCAGGGCCCCGCCGCCCGCCTAGGCCGGGGAACGGAGGTAGCAGCAGCAGTAGAAGTAGCAGCAGTAGTGGTAATAGAAGTAGTATTTGCCATGCACTGGGCTAGTAGTAATAGTAGTGGTAGTAGAAGCACGAGAAGTGGCTGCAGCAGCAGGAGTAGTAGCACCATATATTCCCTGCAGAGGGCCAGTAGTAGTAGTAGCAGTAGCAGCAATTGAAGTAGTAGTAGTAGATTTGCCATGCAGTGGACTGCTAGTAGTAGCAGTAGTAGTAGAGTTAGCATCAGCAATAGAAGTGGCATCAGCAGCAGTAATAGTACCAGCAGATTTGTCCTGCAGTGGGCCAGTAGTGATAATAGAAGTAGCAGCCATAGCAGTAGTAGTAGTAGATTTGCCATACACAGGGCTAGTAGTATTGATACTAGTAGTAGAAGTAGTAGCAGCATCAGGAGGAGGAGTAGTAGTATTTTCAATGCACTGGACTACTAGTAGTAGCAGTAGTAGTAGCACTTGTACAAGCAGCAGCAGTAGTAGTAATAGTAGTAGTATTTGCCATGCATTGGGCTAGTAGTAGTAGTAATAGTGGTAGCAATAGCAGTAGAAGTGGCAGCAGCAGGAGTAATTGGAGCAGCATATTTGACTTGCAGTGGGCCAGGAATAGTAGTAGAAGTAGCAGGAACAGCAATAATAGTAGTATATTTGCCATGCACTGGGCTAGTAGTATTGATAGTTGTAGTAGCGGAAGTAGCAGCAGCAGCACTAGTAGTAATAGTAGTAGTATTTGCCATATACTAGATTACTAGCATTAGCAGTAGTAGTAACATTACTATTAGCAGCAGTAGCTGTTGTAGTAATAGTAGTAGAATTTGCCATGCACTGGACTACTAGTAGTAGCAGTAGTAGTAGCAATAGTAGAAGCAGCAGTAGTAGTAGTAGTGTTAATATTTGCCATGCACTGGGCTATTAGTAGTAGTAGTAGCAGCAGCACCTGTACAAGTAGCAGCAGCAGTAGTAGTAGCAGCAGTAGTAGCAATGGCAGCAGTGGTGGTAATAGTAGTAGTATTTGCCATGCACTGGCCTAGTAGTAGTAGTAGTAGTAGTAGTGGTAGAAACAGCAGTAGAAGTGGCATCAGCAGCAGTAATAGTGGCAGCATATTTGACCTGCAGAGGGCCAGAAATAGAAGTAGAAGAATCAGCAAGAGCAATAGTAGTAGCCGGCCCACACTGCGTTAGGCGAAGCCCAACCGCAGACCGGGCCGGCCCTCCTGCCCGACAGCAGGTGGCCCGAAGCCAGTGGGAGCCAGCATTGTGTTGGTAAAGCCCCTTAGACCCAGCAACGCCACCCTTGCCCCCACGCCACCGTCCGAGCTCAGGACCCCGCCCCAGGTGGCCGGCAGGCCCAGGGAAGCGGCCTGGGCCCTCGATCCCGCTCCCGGCCCCGGCCATGGCGAAACGGCGGAGGGGCGGCTTTTTCCGTATGGAGCTGTGGAGAGACACCCCGGCAGACAGGTGGCGGCGCAGGGGCTGGGCTCCAGTGGGGGTGGCCAGGTGCAGGTCGAGGGGCTCGCGGGCCGCACGGACGGCCCCCGGGTCCGCGGCCACGTCTGGTTTCCGTCAGGCCACCCCCGGAGCATCTGGTGTGTCTCCGCCTTCCAGGGACGCCTTCTGGCCGCCTGGCCGCTCAGGCAGGCAGGGAGCGCCCCATCAGACGCTTGCTGTGGTGGGAGGGGCCTGAGCAGGTGGGGCTTGCATCTGTACCCGGCGGGGGCGGAGATAGCCGCGAACGCCGCGGACCCCAAAAGGAGAAGGCGGAGCGGGAGGCAAAATGCCTAGAGCACCCGGTCTTCCCTAGAGGTCTCCCATCCAAGTTCTAACCAGGCCCGACCCTGCTTAGCTTCCGCGATCGCGGCGAGATCGGGCCCTTGTAGGCTGGTTTGGCAGTAGATGCCGGCGGGGTCGCGGGCTGCCTCTTGAGGCGCAGCTTAGCGGGCGCTTGGGCCTTACCGCCAGCCCAGCGGCCCGCCCGTCCCGGCAGGGCCCCGCCGCCCGCCTAGGCCGGGGAACGGAGGTAGCAGCAGCAGTAGAAGTAGCAGCAGTAGTGGTAATAGAAGTAGTATTTGCCATGCACTGGGCTAGTAGTAATAGTAGTGGTAGTAGAAGCACGAGAAGTGGCTGCAGCAGCAGGAGTAGTAGCACCATATATTCCCTGCAGAGGGCCAGTAGTAGTAGTAGCAGTAGCAGCAATTGAAGTAGTAGTAGTAGATTTGCCATGCAGTGGACTGCTAGTAGTAGCAGTAGTAGTAGAGTTAGCATCAGCAATAGAAGTGGCATCAGCAGCAGTAATAGTACCAGCAGATTTGTCCTGCAGTGGGCCAGTAGTGATAATAGAAGTAGCAGCCATAGCAGTAGTAGTAGTAGATTTGCCATACACAGGGCTAGTAGTATTGATACTAGTAGTAGAAGTAGTAGCAGCATCAGGAGGAGGAGTAGTAGTATTTTCAATGCACTGGACTACTAGTAGTAGCAGTGGTAGTAGCACTTGTACAAGCAGCAGCAGTAGTAGTAATAGTAGTAGTATTTGCCATGCATTGGGCTAGTAGTAGTAGTAATAGTGGTAGCAATAGCAGTAGAAGTGGCAGCAGCAGGAGTAATTGGAGCAGCATATTTGACTTGCAGTGGGCCAGGAATAGTAGTAGAAGTAGCAGGAACAGCAATAATAGTAGTATATTTGCCATGCCCTGGGCTAGTAGTATTGATAGTTGTAGTAGCGGAAGTAGCAGCAGCAGTACTAGTAGTAATAGTAGTAGTATTTGCCATATACTAGATTACTAGCATTAGCAGTAGTAGTAACATTACTATTAGCAGCAGTAGCTGTTGTAGTAATAGTAGTAGAATTTGCCATGCACTGGACTACTAGTAGTAGCAGTAGTAGTAGCAATAGTAGAAGCAGCAGTAGTAGTAGTAGTGTTAATATTTGCCATGCACTGGGCTATTAGTAGTAGTAGTAGCAGCAGCACCTGTACAAGTAGCAGCAGCAGTAGTAGTAGCAGCAGTAGTAGCAATGGCAGCAGTGGTGGTAATAGTAGTAGTATTTGCCATGCACTGGCCTAGTAGTAGTAGTAGTAGTAGTAGTGGTAGAAACAGCAGTAGAAGTGGCATCAGCAGCAGTAATAGTGGCAGCATATTTGACCTGCAGAGGGCCAGAAATAGAAGTAGAAGAATCAGCAAGAGCAATAGTAGTAGCCGGCCCACGCTGCGTTAGGCGAAGCACAACCGCAGACCGGGCCGGCCCTCCTGCCCGACAGCAGGTGGCCCGAAGCCAGTGGGAGCCAGCATTGTGTTGGTAAAGCCCCTTAGACCCAGCAACGGCACCCTTGCCCCCACGCCACCGTCCGAGCTCAGGACCCCGCCCCAGGTGGCCGGCAGGCCCGGGGAAGCGGCCTGGGCCCTCGATCCCGCTCCCGGCCCCGGCCATGGCGAAACGGCGGAGGGGCGGCTTTTTCCATATGGAGCCGTGGAGAGACACCCCGGCAGACAGGTGGCGGTGCAGGGGCTGGGCTCCAGTGGGGGTGGCCAGGTGCAGGTCGAGGGGCTCGCGGGCCGCACGGACGGCCCCCGGGTCCGCGGCCACGTCTGGTTTCCGTCAGGCCACCCCCGGAGCGTCTGGTGTGCCTCTGCCTTCCAGGGACGCCTTCTGGCCGCCTGGCCGGTCAGGCAGGCGGGGAGCGCCTCATAAGACGCTTGCTGTGGTGGGAGGGGTCTGAGGAGGTGGGGCTTGCAGCTGTACCCGGCGGGGGGCGGAGATAGCCGCGAACGCCGCGGGCGCCAAAAGGAGAAGGCGGAGCGGGAGGCAAAAAGCCTAGAACACCCGGTCTTCCCTAGAGGTCTCCCATCCAAGTTCTAACCAGGCCCGACCCAGCTTAGCTTCCGCGATCACGGCGAGATCGGGCCCTTGTAGGCTGGTTTGGCAGTAGATGCCGGCGGCGTCGCGGGCTGCCTCTTGAGGCGCAGCTTAGCAGGCGCTTGGGTCTTACCGTCAGCCCAGCGGCCCGCCCGTCCCGGCAGGGCCCCGCCGCCTGCCTAGGCCGGGGAACGGAGGTCTCGGGCACCTGGGGGTGGCGGAGGTGTTGGCGACCACCCAGCCCAGGGCGGGCGGGAGCCAGCAAACTTTTCGGCGCTTGGCGCACCGCCCCAGATCCCGCAGGCCGCTCACGGGGAAGTGGCCCAGGAGGCTTCCGGGCCCGGGGACCGCGGTCCCTTGGGCATCCCACCTGCCCGCCCACGCTGCGCTAGGCGCAGCTCAGACGCAGACCGAACCGGCCCTCCTGCCCGACAGAAGCTGGCCCGAAGCCACTGGGAGCCACCATTGAGTTGGCACGGCCCCTGTGACCCAGCCACGCCACCCTCGCCCCCACACCACCGTCCGAACTCAGGACCCCGCCCCAGGTGGCCGGCAGGCCCGGGGAAGCGGCCTGGGCCCTCGACCCCGCTCCCGCGCCCGGCCATGGTGAAACGGCGGAGGGGCGGCTTTTTCCGTATGGAGCTGTGGAGAGCCAGCCCGGCAGACAGGTGGCGGCGCCGGGGCTGGGCTCCAGGGGGGGCGGCCAGGTGCAGGTCGAGGGGCTCGCGGGCCGCACGGACGGCCCCCGGGTCCGCGGCCACGTCTGGTTTCCGTCAGGCCACCCCCGGAGCGTCTGGTGTGTCTCCACCTTCCAGGGACGCCTTCTGGCCGCCTGGCCGCTCAGGCAGGCAGGGAGCGCCCCATCAGACGCTTGCTGTGGTGGGAGGGGCCTGAGCAGGTGGGGCTTGCATCTGTACCCGGCGGGGGCGGAGATAGCCGCGAACGCCGCGGACCCCAAAAGGAGAAGGCGGAGCGGGAGGCAAAAAGCCTAGAGCACCCGGTCTTCCCTAGAGGTCTCCCATCCAAGTTCTAACCAGGCCCGACCCTGCTTAGCTTCCGCGATCGCGGCGAGATCGGGCCCTTGTAGGCTGGTTTGGCAGTAGATGCCGGCGGGGTCGCGGGCTGCCTCTTGAGGCGCAGCTTAGCGGGCGCTTGGGCCTTACCGCCAGCCCAGCGGCCCGCCCGTCCCGGCAGGGCCCCGCCGCCCGCCTAGGCCGGGGAACGGAGGTAGCAGCAGCAGTAGAAGTAGCAGCAGTAGTGGTAATAGAAGTAGTATTTGCCATGCACTGGGCTAGTAGTAATAGTAGTGGTAGTAGAAGCACGAGAAGTGGCTGCAGCAGCAGGAGTAGTAGCACCATATATTCCCTGCAGAGGGCCAGTAGTAGTAGTAGCAGTAGCAGCAATTGAAGTAGTAGTAGTAGATTTGCCATGCAGTGGACTGCTAGTAGTAGCAGTAGTAGTAGAGTTAGCATCAGCAATAGAAGTGGCATCAGCAGCAGTAATAGTACCAGCAGATTTGTCCTGCAGTGGGCCAGTAGTGATAATAGAAGTAGCAGCCATAGCAGTAGTAGTAGTAGATTTGCCATACACAGGGCTAGTAGTATTGATACTAGTAGTAGAAGTAGTAGCAGCATCAGGAGGAGGAGTAGTAGTATTTTCAATGCACTGGACTACTAGTAGTAGCAGTAGTAGTAGCATTTGTACAAGCAGCAGCAGTAGTAGTAATAGTAGTAGTATTTGCCATGCATTGGGCTAGTAGTAGTAGTAATAGTGGTAGCAATAGCAGTAGAAGTGGCAGCAGCAGGAGTAATTGGAGCAGCATATTTGACTTGCAGTGGGCCAGGAATAGTAGTAGAAGTAGCAGGAACAGCAATAATAGTAGTATATTTGCCATGCACTGGGCTAGTAGTATTGATAGTTGTAGTAGCGGAAGTAGCAGCAGCAGCACTAGTAGTAATAGTAGTAGTATTTGCCATATACTAGATTACTAGCATTAGCAGTAGTAGTAACATTACTATTAGCAGCAGTAGCTGTTGTAGTAATAGTAGTAGAATTTGCCATGCACTGGACTACTAGTAGTAGCAGTAGTAGTAGCAATAGTAGAAGCAGCAGTAGTAGTAGTAGTGTTAATATTTGCCATGCACTGGGCTATTAGTAGTAGTAGTAGCAGCAGCACCTGTACAAGTAGCAGCAGCAGTAGTAGTAGCAGCAGTAGTAGTAATGGCAGCAGTGGTGGTAATAGTAGTAGTATTTGCCATGCACTGGCCTAGTAGTAGTAGTAGTAGTAGTAGTGGTAGAAACAGCAGTAGAAGTGGCATCAGCAGCAGTAATAGTGGCAGCATATTTGACCTGCAGAGGGCCAGAAATAGAAGTAGAAGAATCAGCAAGAGCAATAGTACTAGCCGGCCCACGCTGCGTTAGGCGAAGCCCAACCGCAGACCGGGCCGGCCCTCCTGCCCGACAGCAGGTGGCCCGAAGCCAGTGGGAGCCAGCATTGTGTTGGTAAAGCCCCTTAGACCCAGCAACGCCACCCTTGCCCCCACGCCACCGTCCGAACTCAGGACCCCGCCCCAGGTGGCCGGCAGGCCCGGGGAAGCGGCCTGGGCCCTCGACCCCGCTCCCGTGCCCGGCCATGGCGAAACGGCGGAGGGGCGGCTTTTTCCGTATGGAGCTGTGGAGAGACACCCCGGCAGACAGGTGGCGGCGCCGGGGCTGGGCTCCAGGGGGGGCGGCCAGGTGCAGGTCGAGGGGCTCGCGGGCCGCACGGACGGCCCCCGGGTCCGCGGCCACGTCTGGTTTCCGTCAGGCCACCCCCGGAGCATCTGGTGTGTCTCCGCCTTCCAGGGACGCCTTCTGGCCGCCTGGCCGCTCAGGCAGGCAGGGAGCGCCCCATCAGACGCTTGCTGTGGTGGGAGGGGCCTGAGCAGGTGGGGCTTGCATCTGTACCCGGCGGGGGCGGAGATAGCTGCGAACGCCGCGGACCCCAAAAGGAGAAGGCGGAGCGGGAGGCAAAAAGCCTAGAGCACCCGGTCTTCCCTAGAGGTCTCCCATCCAAGTTCTAACCAGGCCCGACCCTGCTTAGCTTCCGCGATCGCGGCGAGATCGGGCCCTTGTAGGCTGGTTTGGCAGTAGATGCCGGCGGGGTCGCGGGCTGCCTCTTGAGGCGCAGCTTAGCGAGCGCTTGGGCCTTACCGCCAGCCCAGCGGCCCGCCCGTCCCGGCAGGGCCCCGCCGCCCGCTTAGACCGGGGAACGGAGGTAGCAGCAGCAGTAGAAGTAGCAGCAGTAGTGGTAATAGAAGTAGTATTTGCCATGCACTGGGCTAGTAGTAATAGTAGTGGTAGTAGAAGCACGAGAAGTGGCTGCAGCAGCAGGAGTAGTAGCACCATATATTCCCTGCAGAGGGCCAGTAGTAGTAGTAGCAGTAGCAGCAATTGAAGTAGTAGTAGTAGATTTGCCATGCAGTGGACTGCTAGTAGTAGCAGTAGTAGTAGAGTTAGCATCAGCAATAGAAGTGGCATCAGCAGCAGTAATAGTACCAGCAGATTTGTCCTGCAGTGGGCCAGTAGTGATAATAGAAGTAGCAGCCATAGCAGTAGTAGTAGTAGATTTGCCATACACAGGGCTAGTAGTATTGATACTAGTAGTAGAAGTAGTAGCAGCATCAGGAGGAGGAGTAGTAGTATTTTCAATGCACTGGACTACTAGTAGTAGCAGTAGTAGTAGCATTTGTACAAGCAGCAGCAGTAGTAGTAATAGTAGTAGTATTTGCCATGCATTGGGCTAGTAGTAGTAGTAATAGTGGTAGCAATAGCAGTAGAAGTGGCAGCAGCAGGAGTAATTGGAGCAGCATATTTGACTTGCAGTGGGCCAGGAATAGTAGTAGAAGTAGCAGGAACAGCAATAATAGTAGTATATTTGCCATGCACTGGGCTAGTAGTATTGATAGTTGTAGTAGCGGAAGTAGCAGCAGCAGCACTAGTAGTAATAGTAGTAGTATTTGCCATATACTAGATTACTAGCATTAGCAGTAGTAGTAACATTACTATTAGCAGCAGTAGCTGTTGTAGTAATAGTAGTAGAATTTGCCATGCACTGGACTACTAGTAGTAGCAGTAGTAGTAGCAATAGTAGAAGCAGCAGTAGTAGTAGTAGTGTTAATATTTGCCATGCACTGGGCTATTAGTAGTAGTAGTAGCAGCAGCACCTGTACAAGTAGCAGCAGCAGTAGTAGTAGCAGCAGTAGTAGTAATGGCAGCAGTGGTGGTAATAGTAGTAGTATTTGCCATGCACTGGCCTAGTAGTAGTAGTAGTAGTAGTAGTGGTAGAAACAGCAGTAGAAGTGGCATCAGCAGCAGTAATAGTGGCAGCATATTTGACCTGCAGAGGGCCAGAAATAGAAGTAGAAGAATCAGCAAGAGCAATAGTACTAGCCGGCCCACGCTGCGTTAGGCGAAGCCCAACCGCAGACCGGGCCGGCCCTCCTGCCCGACAGCAGGTGGCCCGAAGCCAGTGGGAGCCAGCATTGTGTTGGTAAAGCCCCTTAGACCCAGCAACGCCACCCTTGCCCCCACGCCACCGTCCGAACTCAGGACCCCGCCCCAGGTGGCCGGCAGGCCCGGGGAAGCGGCCTGGGCCCTCGACCCCGCTCCCGTGCCCGGCCATGGCGAAACGGCGGAGGGGCGGCTTTTTCCGTATGGAGCTGTGGAGAGACACCCCGGCAGACAGGTGGCGGCGCCGGGGCTGGGCTCCAGGGGGGGCGGCCAGGTGCAGGTCGAGGGGCTCGCGGGCCGCACGGACGGCCCCCGGGTCCGCGGCCACGTCTGGTTTCCGTCAGGCCACCCCCGGAGCATCTGGTGTGTCTCCGCCTTCCAGGGACGCCTTCTGGCCGCCTGGCCGCTCAGGCAGGCAGGGAGCGCCCCATCAGACGCTTGCTGTGGTGGGAGGGGCCTGAGCAGGTGGGGCTTGCATCTGTACCCGGCGGGGGCGGAGATAGCTGCGAACGCCGCGGACCCCAAAAGGAGAAGGCGGAGCGGGAGGCAAAAAGCCTAGAGCACCCGGTCTTCCCTAGAGGTCTCCCATCCAAGTTCTAACCAGGCCCGACCCTGCTTAGCTTCCGCGATCGCGGCGAGATCGGGCCCTTGTAGGCTGGTTTGGCAGTAGATGCCGGCGGGGTCGCGGGCTGCCTCTTGAGGCGCAGCTTAGCGAGCGCTTGGGCCTTACCGCCAGCCCAGCGGCCCGCCCGTCCCGGCAGGGCCCCGCCGCCCGCTTAGACCGGGGAACGGAGGTAGCAGCAGCAGTAGAAGTAGCAGCAGTAGTGGTAATAGAAGTAGTATTTGCCATGCACTGGGCTAGTAGTAATAGTAGTGGTAGTAGAAGCACGAGAAGTGGCTGCAGCAGCAGGAGTAGTAGCACCATATATTCCCTGCAGAGGGCCAGTAGTAGTAGTAGCAGTAGCAGCAATTGAAGTAGTAGTAGTAGATTTGCCATGCAGTGGACTGCTAGTAGTAGCAGTAGTAGTAGAGTTAGCATCAGCAATAGAAGTGGCATCAGCAGCAGTAATAGTACCAGCAGATTTGTCCTGCAGTGGGCCAGTAGTGATAATAGAAGTAGCAGCCATAGCAGTAGTAGTAGTAGATTTGCCATACACAGGGCTAGTAGTATTGATACTAGTAGTAGAAGTAGTAGCAGCATCAGGAGGAGGAGTAGTAGTATTTTCAATGCACTGGACTACTAGTAGTAGCAGTAGTAGTAGCACTTGTACAAGCAGCAGCAGTAGTAGTAATAGTAGTAGTATTTGCCATGCATTGGGCTAGTAGTAGTAGTAATAGTGGTAGCAATAGCAGTAGAAGTGGCAGCAGCAGGAGTAATTGGAGCAGCATATTTGACTTGCAGTGGGCCAGGAATAGTAGTAGAAGTAGCAGGAACAGCAATAATAGTAGTATATTTGCCATGCACTGGGCTAGTAGTATTGATAGTTGTAGTAGCGGAAGTAGCAGCAGCAGCACTAGTAGTAATAGTAGTAGTATTTGCCATATACTAGATTACTAGCATTAGCAGTAGTAGTAACATTACTATTAGCAGCAGTAGCTGTTGTAGTAATAGTAGTAGAATTTGCCATGCACTGGACTACTAGTAGTAGCAGTAGTAGTAGCAATAGTAGAAGCAGCAGTAGTAGTAGTAGTGTTAATATTTGCCATGCACTGGGCTATTAGTAGTAGTAGTAGCAGCAGCACCTGTACAAGTAGCAGCAGCAGTAGTAGTAGCAGCAGTAGTAGCAATGGCAGCAGTGGTGGTAATAGTAGTAGTATTTGCCATGCACTGGCCTAGTAGTAGTAGTAGTAGTAGTAGTGGTAGAAACAGCAGTAGAAGTGGCATCAGCAGCAGTAATAGTGGCAGCATATTTGACCTGCAGAGGGCCAGAAATAGAAGTAGAAGAATCAGCAAGAGCAATAGTAGTAGCCGGCCCACACTGCGTTAGGCGAAGCCCAACCGCAGACCGGGCCGGCCCTCCTGCTCGACAGCAGGTGGCCCGAAGCCAGTGGGAGCCAGCATTGTGTTGGTAAAGCCCCTTAGACCCAGCAACGCCACCCTTGCCCCCACGCCACCGTCCGAGCTCAGGACCCCGCCCCAGGTGGCCGGCAGGCCCAGGGAAGCGGCCTGGGCCCTCGATCCCGCTCCCGGCCCCGGCCATGGCGAAACGGCGGAGGGGCGGCTTTTTCCGTATGGAGCTGTGGAGAGACACCCCGGCAGACAGGTGGCGGCGCAGGGGCTGGGCTCCAGTGGGGGTGGCCAGGTGCAGGTCGAGGGGCTCGCGGGCCGCACGGACGGCCCCCGGGTCCGCGGCCACGTCTGGTTTCCGTCAGGCCACCCCCGGAGCATCTGGTGTGTCTCCGCCTTCCAGGGACGCCTTCTGGCCGCCTGGCCGCTCAGGCAGGCAGGGAGCGCCCCATCAGACGCTTGCTGTGGTGGGAGGGGCCTGAGCAGGTGGGGCTTGCATCTGTACCCGGCGGGGGCGGAGATAGCCGCGAACGCCGCGGACCCCAAAAGGAGAAGGCGGAGCGGGAGGCAAAAAGCCTAGAGCACCCGGTCTTCCCTAGAGGTCTCCCATCCAAGTTCTAACCAGGCCCGACCCTGCTTAGCTTCCGCGATCGCGGCGAGATCGGGCCCTTGTAGGTTGGTTTGGCAGTAGATGCCAGCGGGGTCGCGGGCTGCCTCTTGAGGCGCAGCTTAGCGGGCGCTTGGGCCTTACCGCCAGCCCAGCGGCCCGCCCGTCCCGGCAGGGCCCCGCCGCCCGCCTAGGCCGGGGAACGGAGGTAGCAGCAGCAGTAGAAGTAGCAGCAGTAGTGGTAATAGAAGTAGTATTTGCCATGCACTGGGCTAGTAGTAATAGTAGTGGTAGTAGAAGCACGAGAAGTGGCTGCAGCAGCAGGAGTAGTAGCACCATATATTCCCTGCAGAGGGCCAGTAGTAGTAGTAGCAGTAGCAGCAATTGAAGTAGTAGTAGTAGATTTGCCATGCAGTGGACTGCTAGTAGTAGCAGTAGTAGTAGAGTTAGCATCAGCAATAGAAGTGGCATCAGCAGCAGTAATAGTACCAGCAGATTTGTCCTGCAGTGGGCCAGTAGTGATAATAGAAGTAGCAGCCATAGCAGTAGTAGTAGTAGATTTGCCATACACAGGGCTAGTAGTATTGATACTAGTAGTAGAAGTAGTAGCAGCATCAGGAGGAGGAGTAGTAGTATTTTCAATGCACTGGACTACTAGTAGTAGCAGTAGTAGTAGCACTTGTACAAGCAGCAGCAGTAGTAGTAATAGTAGTAGTATTTGCCATGCATTGGGCTAGTAGTAGTAGTAATAGTGGTAGCAATAGCAGTAGAAGTGGCAGCAGCAGGAGTAATTGGAGCAGCATATTTGACTTGCAGTGGGCCAGGAATAGTAGTAGAAGTAGCAGGAACAGCAATAATAGTAGTATATTTGCCATGCACTGGGCTAGTAGTATTGATAGTTGTAGTAGCGGAAGTAGCAGCAGCAGCACTAGTAGTAATAGTAGTAGTATTTGCCATATACTAGATTACTAGCATTAGCAGTAGTAGTAACATTACTATTAGCAGCAGTAGCTGTTGTAGTAATAGTAGTAGAATTTGCCATGCACTGGACTACTAGTAGTAGCAGTAGTAGTAGCAATAGTAGAAGCAGCAGTAGTAGTAGTAGTGTTAATATTTGCCATGCACTGGGCTATTAGTAGTAGTAGTAGCAGCAGCACCTGTACAAGTAGCAGCAGCAGTAGTAGTAGCAGCAGTAGTAGCAATGGCAGCAGTGGTGGTAATAGTAGTAGTATTTGCCATGCACTGGCCTAGTAGTAGTAGTAGTAGTAGTAGTGGTAGAAACAGCAGTAGAAGTGGCATCAGCAGCAGTAATAGTGGCAGCATATTTGACCTGCAGAGGGCCAGAAATAGAAGTAGAAGAATCAGCAAGAGCAATAGTAGTAGCCGGCCCACGCTGCGTTAGGCGAAGCCCAACCGCAGACCGGGCCGGCCCTCCTGCCCGACAGCAGGTGGCCCGAAGCCAGTGGGAGCCAGCATTGTGTTGGTAAAGCCCCTTAGACCCAGCAACGGCACCCTTGCCCCCACGCCACCGTCCGAGCTCAGGACCCCGCCCCAGGTGGCCGGCAGGCCCGGGGAAGCGGCCTGGGCCCTCGATCCCGCTCCCGGCCCCGGCCATGGCGAAACGGCGGAGGGGCGGCTTTTTCCATATGGAGCTGTGGAGAGACACCCCGGCAGACAGGTGGCGGTGCAGGGGCTGGGCTCCAGTGGGGGTGGCCAGGTGCAGGTCGAGGGGCTCGCGGGCCGCACGGACGGCCCCCGGGTCCGCGGCCACGTCTGGTTTCCGTCAGGCCACCCCCGGAGCGTCTGGTGTGCCTCTGCCTTCCAGGGACGCCTTCTGGCCGCCTGGCCGGTCAGGCAGGCGGGGAGCGCCTCATAAGACGCTTGCTGTGGTGGGAGGGGTCTGAGGAGGTGGGGCTTGCAGCTGTACCCGGCGGGGGGCGGAGATAGCCGCGAACGCCGCGGGCGCCAAAAGGAGAAGGCGGAGCGGGAGGCAAAAAGCCTAGAACACCCGGTCTTCCCTAGAGGTCTCCCATCCAAGTTCTAACCAGGCCCGACCCAGCTTAGCTTCCGCGATCACGGCGAGATCGGGCCCTTGTAGGCTGGTTTGGCAGTAGATGCCGGCGGCGTCGCGGGCTGCCTCTTGAGGCGCAGCTTAGCAGGCGCTTGGGTCTTACCGTCAGCCCAGCGGCCCGCCCGTCCCGGCAGGGCCCCGCCGCCTGCCTAGGCCGGGGAACGGAGGTCTCGGGCACCTGGGGGTGGCGGAGGTGTTGGCGACCACCCAGCCCAGGGCGGGCGGGAGCCAGCAAACTTTTCGGTGCTTGGCGCACCGCCCCAGATCCCGCAGGCCGCTCACGGGGAAGTGGCCCAGGAGGCTTCCGGGCCCGGGGACCGCGGTCCCTTGGGCATCCCACCTGCCCGCCCACGCTGCGCTAGGCGCAGCTCAGACGCAGACCGGACCGGCCCTCCTGCCCGACAGAAGCTGGCCCGAAGCCACTGGGAGCCACCATTGAGTTGGCACGGCCCCTGTGACCCAGCCACGCCACCCTCGCCCCCACACCACCGTCCGAACTCAGGACCCCGCCCCAGGTGGCCGGCAGGCCCGGGGAAGCGGCCTGGGCCTTCGACCCCGCTCCCGCGCCCGGCCATGGTGAAACGGCGGAGGGGCGGCTTTTTCCGTATGGAGCTGTGGAGAGCCAGCCCGGCAGACAGGTGGCGGCGCCGGGGCTGGGCTCCAGGGGGGGCGGCCAGGTGCAGGTCGAGGGGCTCGCGGGCCGCACGGACGGCCCCCGGGTCCGCGGCCACGTCTGGTTTCCGTCAGGCCACCCCCGGAGCGTCTGGTGTGTCTCCACCTTCCAGGGACGCCTTCTGGCCGCCTGGCCGCTCAGGCAGGCAGGGAGCGCCCCATCAGACGCTTGCTGTGGTGGGAGGGGCCTGAGCAGGTGGGGCTTGCATTTGTACCCGGCGGGGGCGGAGATAGCCGCGAACGCCGCGGACCCCAAAAGGAGAAGGCGGAGCGGGAGGCAAAAAGCCTAGAGCACCCGGTCTTCCCTAGAGGTCTCCCATCCAAGTTCTAACCAGGCCCGACCCTGCTTAGCTTCCGCGATCGCGGCGAGATCGGGCCCTTGTAGGCTGGTTTGGCAGTAGATGCCGGCGGGGTCGCGGGCTGCCTCTTGAGGCGCAGCTTAGCGGGCGCTTGGGCCTTACCGCCAGCCCAGCGGCCCGCCCGTCCCGGCAGGGCCCCGCCGCCCGCCTAGGCCGGGGAACGGAGGTAGCAGCAGCAGTAGAAGTAGCAGCAGTAGTGGTAATAGAAGTAGTATTTGCCATGCACTGGGCTAGTAGTAATAGTAGTGGTAGTAGAAGCACGAGAAGTGGCTGCAGCAGCAGGAGTAGTAGCACCATATATTCCCTGCAGAGGGCCAGTAGTAGTAGTAGCAGTAGCAGCAATTGAAGTAGTAGTAGTAGATTTGCCATGCAGTGGACTGCTAGTAGTAGCAGTAGTAGTAGAGTTAGCATCAGCAATAGAAGTGGCATCAGCAGCAGTAATAGTACCAGCAGATTTGTCCTGCAGTGGGCCAGTAGTGATAATAGAAGTAGCAGCCATAGCAGTAGTAGTAGTAGATTTGCCATACACAGGGCTAGTAGTATTGATACTAGTAGTAGAAGTAGTAGCAGCATCAGGAGGAGGAGTAGTAGTATTTTCAATGCACTGGACTACTAGTAGTAGCAGTAGTAGTAGCATTTGTACAAGCAGCAGCAGTAGTAGTAATAGTAGTAGTATTTGCCATGCATTGGGCTAGTAGTAGTAGTAATAGTGGTAGCAATAGCAGTAGAAGTGGCAGCAGCAGGAGTAATTGGAGCAGCATATTTGACTTGCAGTGGGCCAGGAATAGTAGTAGAAGTAGCAGGAACAGCAATAATAGTAGTATATTTGCCATGCACTGGGCTAGTAGTATTGATAGTTGTAGTAGCGGAAGTAGCAGCAGCAGCACTAGTAGTAATAGTAGTAGTATTTGCCATATACTAGATTACTAGCATTAGCAGTAGTAGTAACATTACTATTAGCAGCAGTAGCTGTTGTAGTAATAGTAGTAGAATTTGCCATGCACTGGACTACTAGTAGTAGCAGTAGTAGTAGCAATAGTAGAAGCAGCAGTAGTAGTAGTAGTGTTAATATTTGCCATGCACTGGGCTATTAGTAGTAGTAGTAGCAGCAGCACCTGTACAAGTAGCAGCAGCAGTAGTAGTAGCAGCAGTAGTAGTAATGGCAGCAGTGGTGGTAATAGTAGTAGTATTTGCCATGCACTGGCCTAGTAGTAGTAGTAGTAGTAGTAGTGGTAGAAACAGCAGTAGAAGTGGCATCAGCAGCAGTAATAGTGGCAGCATATTTGACCTGCAGAGGGCCAGAAATAGAAGTAGAAGAATCAGCAAGAGCAATAGTAGTAGCCGGCCCACGCTGCGTTAGGCGAAGCCCAACCGCAGACCGGGCCGGCCCTCCTGCCCGACAGCAGGTGGCCCGAAGCCAGTGGGAGCCAGCATTGTGTTGGTAAAGCCCCTTAGACCCAGCAACGGCACCCTTGCCCCCACGCCACCGTCCGAGCTCAGGACCCCGCCCCAGGTGGCCGGCAGGCCCGGGGAAGCGGCCTGGGCCCTCGATCCCGCTCCCGGCCCCGGCCATGGCGAAACGGCGGAGGGGCGGCTTTTTCCATATGGAGCTGTGGAGAGACACCCCGGCAGACAGGTGGCGGCGCAGGGGCTGGGCTCCAGTGGGGGCGGCCAGGTGCAGGTCGAGGGGCTCGCGGGCCGCACGGACGGCCCCCGGGTCCGCGGCCACGTCTGGTTTCCGTCAGGCCACCCCCGGAGCATCTGGTGTGCCTCTGCCTTCCAGGGACGCCTTCTGGCCGCCTGGCCGGTCAGGCAGGCGGGGAGCGCCTCATAAGACGCTTGCTGTGGTGGGAGGGGCCTGAGGAGGTGGGGCTTGCAGCTGTACCCGGCGGGGGGCGGAGATAGCCGTGAACGGTCTTCCCTAGAGGTCTCCCATCCAAGTTCTAACCAGGCCCGACCCAGCTTAGCTTCCGCGATCACGGCGAGATCGGGCCCTTGTAGGCTGGTTTGGCAGTAGATGCCGGCGGCGTCGCGGGCTGCCTCTTGAGACGCAGCTTACCAGGCGCTTGGGCCTTACCATCAGCCCAGCGGCCCGCCCGTCCCGGCTGGGCCCCGCCGCCTGCCTAGGCCGGGGAACGGAGGTCTCGGGCACCTGGGGGTGGCGGAGGTGTTGGCGACCACCCAGCCCAGGGCGGGCGGGAGCCAGCAAACTTTTCGGCGCTTGGCGCACCGCCCCAGATCCCGCAGGCCGCTCACGGGGAAGTGGCCCAGGAGGCTTCCGCGCCCGGGGACCGCGGTCCCTTGGGCATCCCACCTGCCCACCCACGCCGCGCTAGGCGCAGCTCAGACGCAGACCGGGCCGGCCCTCCTGCCCGACAGAAGCTGGCCCGAAGCCACTGGGAGCCACCATTGAGTTGGCACGGCCCCTGTGACCCAGCCACGCCACCCTCGCCCCCACACCACCGTCCGAACTCAGGACCCCGCCCCAGGTGGCCGGCAGGCCCGGGGAAGCGGCCTGGGCCCTCGACCCCGCTCCCGCGCCCGGCCGTGGTGAAACGGCGGAGGGGCGGCTTTTTCCTGTATGGAGCTGTGGAGAACCAGCCCGGCAGACAGGTGGCGGCGCCAGGGCTGGGCTCCAGTGGGGGCGGCCAGGTGCAGGTCGAGGGGCTCTCGGGCCGCACGGACGGCCCCCGGGTCCGCGGCCACGTCTGGTTTCCGTCAGGCCACCCCCGGAGCGTCTGGTGTGCCTCTGCCTTCCAGGGACGCCTTCTGGCCGCCTGGCCGCTCAGGCAGGCGGGGAGCGCCCCATCAGACGCTTGCTGTGGTGGGAGGGGCCTGAGCAGGTGGGGCTTGCATCTGTACCCGGCGGGGGCGGAGATAGCCGCGAACGCCGCGGACCCCAAAAGGAGAAGGCGGAGCGGGAGGCAAAAAGCCTAGAGCACCCGGTCTTCCCTAGAGGTCTCCCATCCAAGTTCTAACCAGGCCCGACCCTGCTTAGCTTCCGCGATCGCGGCGAGATCGGGCCCTTGTAGGCTGGTTTGGCAGTAGATGCCGGCGGGGTCGCGGGCTGCCTCTTGAGGCACAGCTTAGCGGGTGCTTGGGCCTTACCGCCAGCCCAGCGGCCCGCCCGTCCCGGCAGGGCCCCGCCGCCCGCCTAGGCCGGGGAACGGAGGTAGCAGCAGCAGTAGAAGTAGCAGCAGTAGTGGTAATAGAAGTAGTATTTGCCATGCACTGGGCTAGTAGTAATAGTAGTGGTAGTAGCAGCACGAGAAGTGGCTGCAGCAGCAGGAGTAGTAGCACCATATATTCCCTGCAGAGGGCCAGTAGTAGTAGTAGCAGTAGCAGCAATTGAAGTAGTAGTAGTAGATTTGCCATGCAGTGGACTGCTAGTAGTAGCAGTAGTAGTAGAGTTAGCATCAGCAATAGAAGTGGCATCAGCAGCAGTAATAGTACCAGCAGATTTGTCCTGCAGTGGGCCAGTAGTGATAATAGAAGTAGCAGCCATAGCAGTAGTAGTAGTAGATTTGCCATACACAGGGCTAGTAGTATTGATACTAGTAGTAGAAGTAGTAGCAGCATCAGGAGGAGGAGTAGTAGTATTTTCAATGCACTGGACTACTAGTAGTAGCAGTAGTAGTAGCATTTGTACAAGCAGCAGCAGTAGTAGTAATAGTAGTAGTATTTGCCATGCATTGGGCTAGTAGTAGTAGTAATAGTGGTAGCAATAGCAGTAGAAGTGGCAGCAGCAGGAGTAATTGGAGCAGCATATTTGACTTGCAGTGGGCCAGGAATAGTAGTAGAAGTAGCAGGAACAGCAATAATAGTAGTATATTTGCCATGCACTGGGCTAGTAGTATTGATAGTTGTAGTAGCGGAAGTAGCAGCAGCAGCACTAGTAGTAATAGTAGTAGTATTTGCCATATACTAGATTACTAGCATTAGCAGTAGTAGTAACATTACTATTAGCAGCAGTAGCTGTTGTAGTAATAGTAGTAGAATTTGCCATGCACTGGACTACTAGTAGTAGCAGTAGTAGTAGCAATAGTAGAAGCAGCAGTAGTAGTAGTAGTGTTAATATTTGCCATGCACTGGGCTATTAGTAGTAGTAGTAGCAGCAGCACCTGTACAAGTAGCAGCAGCAGTAGTAGTAGCAGCAGTAGTAGTAATGGCAGCAGTGGTGGTAATAGTAGTAGTATTTGCCATGCACTGGCCTAGTAGTAGTAGTAGTAGTAGTAGTGGTAGAAACAGCAGTAGAAGTGGCATCAGCAGCAGTAATAGTGGCAGCATATTTGACCTGCAGAGGGCCAGAAATAGAAGTAGAAGAATCAGCAAGAGCAATAGTAGTAGCCGGCCCACGCTGCGTTAGGCGAAGCCCAACCGCAGACCGGGCCGGCCCTCCTGCCCGACAGCAGGTGGCCCGAAGCCAGTGGGAGCCAGCATTGTGTTGGTAAAGCCCCTTAGACCCAGCAACGCCACCCTTGCCCCCACGCCACCGTCCGAGCTCAGGACCCCGCCCCAGGTGGCCGGCAGGCCCGGGGAAGCGGCCTGGGCCCTCGATCCCGCTCCCGGCCCCGGCCATGGCGAAACGGCGGAGGGGCGGCTTTTTCCATATGGAGCTGTGGAGAGACACCCCGGCAGACAGGTGGCGGCGCAGGGGCTGGGCTCCAGTGGGGGCGGCCAGGTGCAGGTCGAGGGGCTCGCGGGCCGCACGGACGGCCCCCGGGTCCGCGGCCAAGTCTGGTTTCCGTCAGGCCACCCCCGGAGCGTCTGGTGTGCCTCTGCCTTCCAGGGACGCCTTCTGGCCGCCTGGCCGGTCAGGCAGGCGGGGAGCGCCTCATAAGACGCTTGCTGTGGTGGGAGGGGTCTGAGGAGGTGGGGCTTGCAGCTGTACCCGGCGGGGGGCGGAGATAGCCGCGAACGCCGCGGGCGCCAAAAGGAGAAGGCGGAGCGGGAGGCAAAAAGCCTAGAACACCCGGTCTTCCCTAGAGGTCTCCCATCCAAGTTCTAACCAGGCCCGACCCAGCTTAGCCTCCGCGATCACGGCGAGATCGGGCCCTTGTAGGCTGGTTTGGCAGTAGATGCCGGCGGCGTCGCGGGCTGCCTCTTGAGGCGCAGCTTAGCAGGCGCTTGGGTCTTACCGTCAGCCCAGCGGCCCGCCCGTCCCGGCAGGGCCCCGCCGCCTGCCTAGGCCGGGGAACGGAGGTCTCGGGCACCTGGGGGTGGCGGAGGTGTTGGCGACCACCCAGCCCAGGGCGGGCGGGAGCCAGCAAACTTTTCGGCGCTTGGCGCACCGCCCCAGATCCCGCAGGCCGCTCACGGGGAAGTGGCCCAGGAGGCTTCCGGGCCCGGGGACCGCGGTCCCTTGGGCATCCCACCTGCCCGCCCACGCTGCGCTAGGCGCAGCTCAGACGCAGACCGGACCGGCCCTCCTGCCCGACAGAAGCTGGCCCGAAGCCACTGGGAGCCACCATTGAGTTGGCACGGCCCCTGTGACCCAGCCACGCCACCCTCGCCCCCACACCACCGTCCGAACTCAGGACCCCGC